>NC_142776.1:11539166-12927500 GCF_988280905.1 Pimephales promelas | reverse complement strand
TTGACAATCACACAATCAAAACTGTTATGAAAACATTGCTTGTAGGGCTGAGTGTTGACAAATTTCACGATTCGATTTGATTTTGATTCTCAAGCTTGTAATTCAATTCAATTTTATTTAGGGGCCAAGCACCGCAGGTGCGGAGGCACCTATTGTATCTGTTCCGTTTCTTCTTCTTCTGACTGGATGTCTATGGAAAGTTATGAAATTTGGTACACTGGACAGTCTGAAAAGTCTTCATAGCAAATTTGGAGTCTCCAACTCAATCCCTCTAGCGCCACCAACTGTCCAAAATTTCACTCATGTTTATGGTAATAACTTTTGAACCATAATGGCTAGAATCACAATTCCTTTGTCGTCTTATTCCTTGGCTCAAGCCGATTCGATTGAACCCTATGACGTCATTTCCGTCGTGACAATTTGTCCGCCATTTTTAATTATCCTAAAAAGCTACTTTTTCGAACTCCTCCTAGGCCGTTGCTCCGATTCTCACCAAAACTGAACCAGATCATCTCCAGACCGTGCCAACCAAAAGTCATGGAATTCATAAAAATGCTGCAAGTCGTTCTCGAATATCACAAATTAATTTTACGTAGCGCTTGTAAAAACAGATATAAGGCTGTATCTCCGCAACGCTTTATCGTATTTAGGCCAAACTTGGTCCATGTCATCACAAGCATGACCTGAGGCTACATGCTGCGTTTCAGCACAGTGCCACCTACTGGTCTAGAGATATGAAAAATGCCATTTTTGCTCATAACTTCTGAAAGGTTTGTCCAAAAATCATAAAAGTGAAATTGTTAGATTCAGGGCTTCATGCCGAGTCGACTGATAACCAATTTTCCCAGAACGGCCATTTTTGCTGTCGGCCATTTTGAATTATGTGTATTTTTTTGAATGCATTAACGAACTGTTATGAAACTTGGTATGGGTCATGAGTACGATGCCCAGAAGGAGCCTGAGAAGTTTCGAAACAGAAGGAGCCTGAGAAGTTTCGAAACAGCGACACCTAGTGGTAAAATTAAATTATCAACCACTTATAATTCTGACTGTGGTTGACTTATTTTAACGGGAGTCATCTCGTTGGGTTCCTGAATCGTTGCCGAGTCCAACGATACCGGACTTGCCAGGTTCTGGCATATGGTTTGTACAGCACAGTAATTTAGCGCTTAAAAACATTTGCCGTTATCTTCGAAACCGCTAGTCGGATCGAGACGAAACCACCATCAGAAGTTTGGAAACATATGTTGCTGGCTAAATGCTAACACCCAAATGCAAAAATATTGATAGTAAGGGGTAGTAAAATTCAATCAAAGTCACGTGTCAGTCATTTTTTAGGTTTTTTTTTCATATAAATGTCTATAACTCCGAAGTGAATTGAGATATTTCACCAAATTAGGCACACACATGCATAGGCCCATTCTAACGAATGCATTAGTGTAACATTACGAAACTCAGCTTGTGCCATCAGCCCATCCCCTGAAGGTACTCAAGACAGCACCACCTTTTGGTCAAAGTTATAACAAAATTTCGAATAAAATACTCTTAACTTTTTAATAAATCTGCGTATTTTAATGTCACTGGTCTGAAGGTTTTTTCATTGTCACCAAACTCTGACCACATCACATCAATTTTGTAACTACGCCACCTATTGGTCGAAGGTGATAATCCATTTAATCACATTTTTAGTTAATGTATGTGATTTTTCAACCATTTTGCCAAAATTCATCTTTAAATGTCTTCAAGTGCTCCTTGCTGCCGTTGGTCTGACACATGTTGTCAGGTCTTGTCGTCTTCTTTTTGCTAGGCCCCTTATTGCTGCTTGCAGCTATATTTCAATTCGGTATTGATTAATTGGTGTATCAGGTACAGTACATGAAAAATTTACAAGGAAAAAAATTTACTTAACTAATTTAATTAATTCTGTTAACTACAGGGAACCCCGGTTGATATATTACTATAATATTACTGGTTAAAAATAACTGGTTTATATAGTTTACTTACATTTTAAATTATACAAAGGATGTTTTTTTTTATAATAATAATGTTATAATTTTAATGGCATAATGTCTACTCGTGTTTTGTTATTCAGACATACTTTAAATATTGATTAACATGTTAAGTAAAAAATATGATGAATATGCAATAACGCATATACTTAGCAAAATGCTCCTCTCTAAAGTTTATTTTTCTAGCTGACTAACAGGTTTATGGTCATTGATTGGCTTTTCTGAGGTAAATGAAACATTACAACAGGGGTGCCCAATCCAGTTCCAGGAGATCTACCTACCTAAGGAGTTCAGATCAACCTTGATCAAACACACCCGTCTGTCTGTAATCATAAAGTGCTCCTGAAGATCTTAATTATCTGCTTCAGTTGGCTGGAGATGAACTTTGCATGAAGGTAGATCTCCAGGAACAGAATTGGACACCCCGGTTCACAAGCTGTATTATTGACGTCTTTCTGTGTTTGAAACTTTTTGAGTGATTGAGTGATTACATGAGACCGATTTCATTAAGTTGTACTTTATCTTTTAACATTCTTTCTGATGTTCATTCATATGACTAGTAGTAAAGCGGAAGAGATGATCGGTTCACACTTGAACTGAATTTCATACCTTAACTCATCTTTGATCACCAAAATTATATATTTACCGTAAATGTTTTTGTCCTGTGAAAATTTCCTGCCTTAAAATAGCTTGAATGTAACTCTACTACACCCTTGATTCATTTAGTATATGCGGATTGTGAATATGCATATTTTGCATGTAAGCATGTTGATGACATTGAGTTGGCAGACATTGGCAGGAGGGTTTCCAGGCTGTGTGGTTAAAGTGAGCAAAATGGCTAAAAGTTAGCAAAACAAAACTAAGTACTTAAGAAATCAATTAAGAATCTTTAATGAAACAAATTACACTGCTTTAAAAAAAACATCAATAATCATCATGAATAAGTACTAACCAACTGTAATCAAAAGATATATTTAGGAAGATACACATTAAAAAAGTAGATAACTAAACTATGACAAACTAAAGGTGCCCCCATAGCAGGTTTTACTTCAGGACAGATTTGAGAACCAAAAAAACGAAGTATTGTATTAAATGAGAGGCCCTTCTCTCAAGACCCTGGACCACTGGCTTAATTAAACGCAAAGCCATCCTTTTCTATGACAACACAACAGAAAATAAGGAGCACACCATATTACACAGCTATATTAAAATGTTCCAAATGGTAGCAGGGCAGGTTACTATTACAAAAAGAAAAGGTTTGAAAAGACAGAAATGCCTCTGGATGCTACTTTCTGGGAGGGGGAGGAAGGGGTTGTGGTGAGGCAAATGGGTATGGGCCAGGACCCATGAAACCCATGCCAGGCTGTGGTGGAGGAGGGAACTGTTGTGCCATGAGTGGCTGCGGACCCGGCCCAGGCTGAGGAGGAGTTGGAGGCGGCGCTCCAAACAGACCTTGGGGAGGTCCAGCCTGATCTTGCCCTCCCGCTCCCCCACCTGGATGTGAACCTCCCCCTCTGGAGCCATACTGCCCCCCTCCTCCACCCCCATAGCTCTGGTATTGGTCACCTCCTTCACTGTTGTAGGAGGGTCCTGAGTTGTAGTTGTTTCGTCCATCCCTACTGCGATCTCTGTAAGAAGAAGAGGAGAAACGGTCGCCTCGGCTGCTCCCACCTGACCTTCCGTCGCGGCTAAAGTTGTTGCTGCGGCTGCCCTTGTTCCCCCCCGATGCAGAGCTCATACGCTGATCACATTCGTCTTGGTACATCATGTTGGGGTTATTTGAGCTTGAGTTGTTGCCACGATAACGCATCCTCCCACCTATGGAAGTAACCAGTGAGAGGCCAGAAATTAGGCTTGAGATACGAGAATTTGAAATGTGAAAAAAAAATATCCAAATGTTGCCAAACTAGACTGGGAGATTTAGATTTTACACTCTCAAGGACATAAAACAAACTAAAATATGCCTGCCCAACTGCAGCTCATCTCAACTCTCACCTCCACCTCCCCCACGGCCTGTGTCCACCAGCTGCAGTAGTTTGGGGTTGATGGCCTGTCTAGCCTCCTCAAGAACACGGACCAGATCACGAGCCTGTCGAAGGTTCCCAGGTGTGAAGAAGGTGTAGGCTGTACCTTTGTTGGTGCTACGGGCTGTGCGCCCAATGCGATGAACATAATCCTCAGAAGAGTTTGGATAGTCATAATTGATGACAAATTTAACATCCTCCACATCTTCATGGGGACAAAGTCATTTATGGAGAAAGAAAAAAGGTCGAAATTAGTGAGGTAGACAGAAGGAATGGACCATTGCCTAGTAGTTCACGGCGACAGCAGTACTGGAATTATTCACTCATCTGTGTTCGGGATCTCATCATGGATTTTACAGACATGGCTTTGGAGTAAGTTTGTCTATCAATAATAAAGCTAAGACAGTTGGCACAGATTTTTTTTTTTTTTTGACGTTTTTAAGTATGCTGTCATCAACAGTCATCCAGGTGTTAATTAATATATATATATATATATATATATATATATACTGTATATATAAAATTAGTGATGCACCCGCATTTTTTTTTTATCAGTTCACATTCAAAGGACATTTACCGTTGAATTTTGTCAAACTTGACAGAATTTGAAAGCTCAGACTATATAAAAAAATAATAAAGCACAAAAGTTACTGTGATTAATTAATTTGCATGTGCACTACAAATAATGTTTAGTGAAGTTTTGATCATGTATCAATGGAAATGATTGATGATCATGAAAGTCTATCAAAATGAAAGTCCATCAAAATTAAAATTAAAAACTAGACATTTACATTGTCTTACCAGCCCAAGTTATAGCTTATTCACGCTGTGTACACAAAATAAACAATGGAATCATTTAAATGCGCCACCAGATGAGTGCCAATTAAACAACATCCTTTCAGTCAATGAATTCTTACCTCCAAAACTGAATTTCGGTAGCTTAAATTTCAGTGTATTACTAGGATATTAATCATTCAGATAAAGCTCTGTCTTTATTCAACCTAAAGACAGGGTCTCACTAGCCGATTTTTCGAGATGGTCCACACTGCAGAAACACAAAATCCAGAGGGAGGAGTTGGATCCACATCCAACTCCTCCCACATTACATATACCTAAACCTACCCATCTCCACCCCCTGATCCCTAACCCCACCCCTAATCCTACCCATCTCCACCCCCCTAATCATACCCATCTCCGGCCTCTGATCCCTAACCACATCCCTAATCCTACCCATCTCAACCCCTTAGATCTGGATCCAACTCTGCCCCCTGGATCTCGTGTACTGCAATGAGGTTCTACTGGATTTTTCAGTCAATTTCCAATGGTCCCAGATTTTGGAAATCAGCATTCACATCATCCAAACGAACACTGACGTCAAACAAAACCGGGTATGCGCAAAAAAGTGCTAGTGTGAAAGCACTGAGCAGAATAGTGTGTGACCATTTTTTTTAAATGACTGTTTTCAGTCGACTAGTGAAAAAACGCCTTTAAGGAGACCAATAAAAACTTTGAGTACTCACCTATTCCAAATATAAATGATTAATCTAATCTTTAGTATTTTAAGTATTACATGAACATTATGTAAATTAACAATATGATTCAGTTTATATTTAAGACTATTAATAACCAGCAATACTTGAGGTAGTATTAAAGATGGGAAATGTCAAGAGTTCATTACACATAAGATGAAGGTTTTTTTTTTTTGACACATCTTAAAAGTCTGTTTCTTATTACAGGTTAAAAGGGGCTCTAACAACACTGCTATTGACCCTAAAAGAAAACAGTCTCCTTTTGGAAAGTGACAATGATAGTTTATGCTATTTTAGATATCTAAAGTATGCAACGCGCTAATATGGAAATACATGTCATGTATAATAATGACCTAATATACCATGGCACTTACCACACCAATTCAAACAAACTTAAAGGACATTTGCCACACTATGGAAACAGTTCTCATGAACAGGGCAGTGACTAGGGCATGATCAGGTACTTACCCTAGGTTAGGTTATTCTTGGCTGGGATCAGTCCTGGGTCCCGTGGAGCGGCCCAAGAGGAAGAGGTTAATGTGGGCTCACGCGTTGAGCTGCCCCCCCTTCACCCTCGGCCCTGCCCCAGCAACGCCAGGCGGGAGCAGAACCGGCTCTGCCCCAGTTCTCTCTCTCTCGCTGGGTTGTAGGGCCTCCACAAACCGGACCGGACTGTATCCAGCATTCTTAACTTTCTCTCCCTCTCTCTAGAACTCTGTGGGCCATTCAGCCTCAAATCTATCTTAGGGGCAGACTTTCCAGGAATCTAATAGAACCCTGAGGGGCCATAGAATTCTTTTGAGATTATTTTTCATGGTCAATCCAGATTTTGAAGAAAAAAAAACAAGAAAAGTAAGCTAGTCAATGCCCCAAGCCCATAAGACTAGATAAATAGGGCCGCAGCTGAGGGAGTTTATCCATATCAAGCCCTGTGCTAGTGTCTGGTAACATGGTAGAGGGAGGCCACTGTGTCAAATTAGCACAGCATGTCTGGGCTGGCAGTTAGGAAGTCAAAAATCCTGAAGGGGAAAAAGAACAATAATAGTGTAAGACTCTCTAGAATAACCCAAACATAACCAGACAAAACAAATGAGCAAATTTCTAATATCTTTGTGAGGTCTTTGTTCACCCAGACATGAATGAGTCCAGAAAGTAGTTTTGCACAAAAAAAAAGTTCTGACCACCTCTATTCTGACTATGACTACGGATTAACATCTTCCAAGATAACAGGACACTTGTACACAATTTTTTCAGGAAGGAGACTGGCATTAGGACCCAGGGAAGAGGAGGGAAGGATAGCAGCTCCCCTAGATCCATGGTAGGGTCAACAGCGAGCCGGTGAGCCCCACATGTGCGAGGATTTTTACATTAGTAACAAGAAACAGACAGCACAAGTTTATCATGTTTGGAACAGCTTGCTTGTGGAATTTGGAAACTGACGAAGCAGTCCACCAGTCAGTCACCGTCAGCCCAGAGTCCTTTTTACCATTAAATTTGAACTTGACAACGCATCAATAAATCTCTTTTCTTCCCAGCCTTCACTTGTTTTGAGCAAAATACATAAGAGAGGAAAGGACAGGGAGGAGATAGAGAAAGACAGAGAGAGAAAGAGAGTAAAAAGATCAAACCAAATGTCCCCACTGTAAAGAGAGAAGCCATTAAGGTCTGAACCGAAATAATCCTAAACAAATAGTAGAATTCTAGGTACTGTTTTCTAGCTGTTGAAACTATAGATATAAATTTAGGTTAAAAAAATGTTCTTAATGTCTATCCTCCTACTAAAGTCTTGACAAGTCTTATTCTGAAAGCATATTTTTTTCACATTTCACTTCATATTGTGGGCAGTCCATATGACAATTTTCCTGTACAGACATCTGTGGAGACTTGTGTGCAGACAACAGCACATGTGTAAGCGATTTGAGCGGTTAAAAAAAAAGAAAGGTCCACTTGATGCACAAGATGAAGTAGAATGTGTAAAACGAAAGAGACCCTTCAAGTACACCAAACTGTTCTCTGTTCATCAACTGGACAAAAAGTAAAAGGGGTGTTCACACTGATGCAGATTAAATAACTGGAAGTTGCCAAATATCTGTGCGGTTGTGCTGATGAGAATTCCTACTGATGACTACCCATCTGTAGTATCAGGATCAGTTCATTTTTAGTAAGTTGAGTTCTACTTAGGCTAATGTCATTGCATTACCAAAAGTCACACATTGATTGAAACCTTCAATTCTCTTGAATATGAAAATGAATAGCATGGCCATTGTAAATAGTTCACCTCACTCCTTCACCCTCTCTAAATTCCCTCAGAGTGAGGCTTATGTTGAGTGAGTGATATGTTTGTCATATTTTATTTTCATGTCTATAATTTCCTCATTATTTTCTAGTAGTTTTTAATCAATGTGTACTGTGAAAAGCATTATACAAATATTTTTCACTTGATATATATATAAAAAAAAATTAAAAACACTTGACCAGTTTGATCCAAGTAAAACAAAAAGGTATCACTTTCTTTTTCTCAGCAAGTGTGAGAACACTCTAAGGGACATGGGACTTGGCTGTGTGCAATGACCAAGTTTCATTGTTACCAATAAGATATGACATTAGTGTGCTTATTTATCAACATTTAGGTGTCTGTCTGACATAATAGCATAATAACTAGAAAAAACAACAACTTTTGATTAGTTGTTTGCAGGGATGCAAACTCCTAAGGTGTGAAAAACGTCAAAAAATTACATATCCGAGGACATGCTTCAGTGGGAATTTCTCATGAAAGAATAAGTTTCTAACAAACATTTCAATTAATTTGAATGATTTAAAGCTATGGTATACGATGTTGAAATCGGTCGAGAAAGCCTGAGACGGAAGGGAAGTTTTAAAAAAACTCATCCCGCCCCTCCACACACACACACACACCCCTCCCCTCTGATCCCTGACCTATGTCACATTTGAGTTCACGTCAACGCAAGACTAGCAACACATGAAATGTTCTTCTAAGGTTTTGAGTAATTGTTATATGCTAAACGGCTAACATTGCCAATGCCGACTGGCAGCATGAGCAAGTTGTCAAACTGATAAAAAGCTATGTAACACACGTCACAACATAAAAGTATAAATAAAATGTTTACCTGCTCAACAAAAAGTCAGCCGTGCCCGTGTCAGCGTCGGTTTTCAGTGCCAGATCTCCCTGAAGCTTCCTCCAACAATCAATGTTATCCTACTTAGAGTCCGGCATCACATTTTTTCTTTCCTCCACATACTTTCTCTTTCGTGCAAACTTTACAGTAGGGGCAAGCAGGGGCTGCTTGCTGCTGTCGTTTATATTTTTATCCATTGCTTTATCCAGTGCTGATATGACGCTACTTAGCTAGCTACCATACACTGTCTGTCAGCTGCACTTGCTTGCGTAAGGAGGGGGGCGGGGGCGGGTGCGGTTGGGTTGGAGACGCGAGCGCCAGGCGGAGTTCAAGTGGAGCTGGTGATTGGATGAGAGCAGTTGACAAATGTAAGCTGTCCGGCCGGACAGCTTACATTGGTCAACTTCTCTGCGGCTGTACAGCCAATAGAGTGAATGGATTTTTTAAAATCTTTTTTCTATTCATATTGTTAGGATTGTACTATATAACCATAACCAACATATAAATGAGGATATTAATAATGAACAATCTTTGAAATCGTATACCCTAGCTTTAATGTATTTTAGGTTAAAGCTATTATACTCAAGTTTTCATGTCCCACATTTTAAATTTCTCCAAAAAAAAAGATGAGCAGTTTGCAGCCCTGTGTGAGAATGACATCTGCTTAACCAGTGCATCTCTATGGGCACAAAGTTTGAGACGGCACTAAACATTCCACAATTATGTGACTGTATGGGTCAATGTTGTACATGTCAAAGTGTTGTCTATATATTATCTGCATTATTTAGTCAGATAGTCACTCAGTTTAGAATTTTAGACAAAAAAAAAATAGAAATGGTTCTGAATAAATATCAAGTATCAGACCATACCCAGACCCCGTGAGGCAACGTCAGTAGCGATCAAAATTGGAGCTTTTCCACTGCGGAACTCTGGAAATACATGACACACAGCACAACAAAGTGAGAACTGTCAGGAAAAAATGTGACAACCTGCTTCAATAAAATGTTAAGCTTAAAAAAAAAAATGCACCTGTTAGCACCCAGTCCCTCTCTGGTTGGCTTTTGTCACCATGAATACACATTGCAGGCCACCTGGATGAAGACAGAACACACATTGTATCAGCATACTATATGATTTTATAAAAACTGTTAAGAGGGATTATAAAGGTCTCTCACCCATCTCTCCGCATCCTGCGAGTCAGTTCATCACAACGTTTCTTTGTCTCGACAAAGATGATGGTTTTGTTCTCCTTTTCAGCCATGATTTCCTCCATCAGCTGAATCAGCCTTTGAGCACAAACATTTCTTTGAAACATTTTCATCTTGATTTATACAGACAAATGGGAAAGTAGACCAACACAAATCGCAATGACTATAATAAAAGCTCAATAAATTTCATATCCAATACTTCAGCTTACTTGTTGTCTTTTTCATTTTCCATGCAGACATCCACTATCTGCAGGATGTTGTGGTTTGCGCTTAGTTCTAGAGCTCCTATATTGATTTGGACATAGTCATGGAGGAAATCTTCAGCCAGCTGACGCACTTCTTTAGGCCAGGTAGCACTCCACATGAGAGTCTGTCTGTCAGGCTAAAGGAAACATGAACAGCAGAAAACGTAAAAGATTGAGCTTGAAATGTAATCAGAGGAAACTGATTATGGGGAGCAATCTTAAACACAGACCTGGGGCCTCATTTATAAACGTTGCGTACGCACAAAAGAAGGCGTACGCAATAGTTGGTATTTATAATAATCAAACCTGACGGTAAAATGTGCGGTCCTTCACGCAAGCTCCGACCCAGGCGTACGCACAAAAACGGGTGAAATGAGAAATGGCGACACCGTCGGCAGTTGAAAGAAACACGTGAAAGTGTGTGAAACTGTAGACGGTTGTGTAAAATAAATACTGCCTCTAATAAATAACACAAAAACTTCACAAAGCAAGTCTTACAATTAACAGCCTACACGAACACCCGTTTGATCGATCTGTAACAGAATGCAAATTAACACATATTTCCAAAAAAGAAAAGTGAAATATGTTATGCAATAATATTGTCATGTTATACAATTCATCCTAATAAATAAGATGGTAAACGAAATAATGTACAAAACTGATATTCTCGCCAATGTGTCCGTCTGGCGGAGCAGATAAAGATGCAATTAGATAGTAGGCCTAGTCAGTCAGATGGATAGATAATTAGGGAGAGATAGATAGATTGATATAGATAGATGTATTATTTGTCCACTGGGGAAAGTTGTTTTCATAGTAAAAATGTCTTCATCAGCTACGGAATCATGGTATTCATGCATATGCCTTTAGTTTGTTTTATTTTTGATAAAAATAACGTATGACGTATGTCTCAACCATTGAGAAAGCTGCAAGAAATTACATTTGCGCTGAACTATTAACCATTTCCAAGTAGATAATAACCAGCATCTGTTGTCAGATGCAACTAAATGCATGGAAATAAAATGCCCCATCACAAAGCGTAATGACGCACAATAGCTGATATCGCGCTTTAGAAGATGTGGCAAATGGAAGGATTCGGAGTAAACGCATCATCTTCACAACAAAATGTATGGAAAAATATAATATTTATTCAAGAATTCCCTTATTGTGCAGTTTATTTCAGTTAGGACAGTCTTGATTTCCACCTCTCTAATTGAATTAATGACTAGGCGCTTTTTTGCCTCGACTTTGATGTCCGACCATTTCATTTTTATTTCGGCCACAGTCCGAGGTTGCGAGGCTACAGCATTTACGGCGTCTGCAACCTTTTGCTACTCAAGTGCCTTTTTGGCATTAGTAATGCCCACACTGTGCCCTCCAAACAACATTTTCTCGTCTTTTCAACCTCCCCAACGATAACTTCTACTTCATATTGAGTGAAGTTATGTTTTTTTTTATTTCCTCTCTGTGTTTGCCATGATTTCGCAATGGATGAATATTAACTTGTAGGCGTTTCACAGACTATTTATAGGCAACTATGGGCGTGACATGAAGCCGCAAAAGCTGCGCTACATTTAGAATTGATTGTGATTTATGAAGGGAAAAATGCGTAGGATGTGCGTGCGCACAGTTTTATAAATCCGAATATTTCTGTGCGTACGCACGTCCTATGTTTCATCCGTACGCCAATTCTGACGCAAATCCTACGCAAAGTTTTATAAATGAGGCCCCATGACAATTTTCTGAGTGCATAATCATTACTGATTAAGATTCTCAGTCTAGCATTGCTGTGAGTGTAATGTTAACATCCATAAACTGTCAAATTCTGTTTCAATTGAACACTGGAGACTGTTTCACAAAAGGACAGAACTTACTCTAATTTGGTCAAGAATTTTGCGGATTTGGGGTTCAAAACCCATGTCCAACATACGATCAGCCTCATCTAGCACCAGGTAGGTGCAACGGCGCAGGTTGGTTTTTCCTACCTCCAGGAAGTCGATCAGACGGCCAGGTGTGGCAATGCAGATTTCAACACCTTTAGGAGGTCAAACAATGTTAATAGAAAGAAAAGCTCTTAACTATTCCTGCTCTATTAATCAAAAAATATTGACAGTTCCTATAACACTAGTCCAGGAAAAGGGTTGAGAACCACAACTCAATCCAACTTTTTTCTACACCCCATGACGCTGTGCATGACTTATGGGAGTAATTCCATTGAACTGTTAACAATCAGTGGTATGTTATAATTGTTTGAAACTCTCTCTCTTTGAGACTTTGGCTCCCCAACTAAATGGCCAAAGTTCAAATTTTTGTAAATACATTGTACATTTTTCAAAATCCCTATCATCTACCCCCAGAGCACTTGGAATACAGGGTTCCAGACTGCGACCAAATTGGTCGCATATGCAACCATTTTTTGAGAATATGCGAGTTAAAATTATATGTGGTTGCATATGTGCGAGTGGACGCTTGCACAACAGAACGCTGTTGTATCAGCTGCTGCAGTCCGTAACTTATGTTCAGAATGAACGAGTAGGCTACATAATGAATCCATTTTCCAAACCGTGTTTTTGACTTATTCTGAAACACTACGGTACGCCTATAATAAGCGTTTATATTTGGAGTCGGAATATTTTATCCCGGGGTCGACTCGGATGCGGAGTTGCCCAGTGCCTGCGTGACTTGCCATAGACATTAATGGAGAGAAGTAGCTCTGGCTACAGTGTTCTTCCACAAGACACGTGCAGTTTATTTACTGACGAACGTAGACGTCACGCGCATTGCACACTGATGGTGGAACGCCCTAATTACGAATTCACAAATTAAAGCATATAAAAATGAAAATGTCTCACGAAACAGTGTGCCCCTTCCTACGTCTTTTCAGCAGTTAGATGGCAGTAATCGCTTGACTGAGAAAAAGGAAATTATTGTAAAATGCAGAAGGTAAGGAGTGTGAGATTTCTGATTTTTGTTACAACTATAAACTTTGATAACGAAAAATCTGTATTAGCATATTATAATTCTCTAATCTTTTAAAATGTAATGCAAACATTTGAATGTTTAATGATTTTTAAAAGATAGAAAGATGATGCTGATAGAAGATAGATAGATAGATAGATAGATAGATAGATAGATAGATAGATAGATAGATACAGAAGATTATGATTCAAATGTAAATAGATAGATTGTATATAATTCAAATGTAAAATGCTTAAAATTACAGACTAAATTATTGTCCAAAATCCATAAAACCACTATTCATCAGCATGCATTGATTAATTCCATGGCATGTAGCAAAAAAAAACAAATCAAATGCTAGTGCGACCAACTGAGAAAGTTGGTAGCACCAGTTCAACCACTGGAAAAGTTAGTCTGGAGCCCTGGAATATGCAATACGTGTTGCATGAGATCATTCAGTAATAGTTTTGAATCTTTTTTTAAAAAGCTTGATGCTAGTCACTTTTCACTGCTATTTATATGATGAGCAAGAGTGGGACATTTTTTTTTTTAAATTCTCCTTTTGTGATCCATAAAAGAAAGAACCGCATACTGCAATGGAACAACACCTCAGACAGTTATGACTTAATTTTCATATTAAGGTGAACGGCCTTTAAAGCTCTATAAATGCAATAAGCATTTTCAAACATAAATGGCACCATAAAGTCATCATTACTGGCAAACGCTGTGATTTAATTACATATACTGCATGTTTAAAGTTAAAGCATGGTACTGTGTTCTAGGAATTAAATGAATAATAAAATGTTCTCAGAATAATCATGATTATATATATATATTTGTTTAATCACATTTTGTTAGTGTGTTGTAGATGTTGGTCAGTTTCCATACCTCTTTCTAAATCTCTGATCTGTGGACCTTTAGGAGCTCCACCATAAACACAGGTACTCTTGATTCGGGATGATTTGCCAAAGTCATAAGCCACTTGCTGCACCTGCTGGGCTAATTCACGTGTCGGTGCCAACACAAGACACTAAACAGAACAGAAAGTAGGAAACGGCAGGATTGAAGAATGTACTAACAAAGCACTATGGATTCATTTTGACCATCATAGTGTGCATCATCAACAACAGTACACCATTCTGATTCTACTTATTGTGGTAAAAGTTGTTTGTCAACTTACGATGGGCCCATCCCCTCTCTCTGGGTATGGCTGATGGTTAATGTGCACTATGGCAGGCAACAGATACTGTGGACAACATTGAAATAAGTAAACATGACATGAGTATACTTGGAATGGGTATTCAAGTCTCTGTGTTTTTGCTGGCTGTTGGTTGTAGATGTAGGTTTCTTACAGACAGTGTTTTTCCAGAGCCAGTCTGTGCGATGCCCACCATGTCCCTGCCACTGAGAGCCAAAGGAAAACCTTGAGCCTGGATAGCAGTGGGCTCCTTAAAGTTATGCTGCAGCAGCACTTCCATCACATATTCTTAAAAAAAAAACACAGAAACAATATTCAATATTCTTATACGCAACCACAGCTCTACAAGACCAGATTCTTGACCCAGGGTTTCCTGTACGGGCCTTTGCAGTTTTCGTGTTAGTTACAAACAAACAAAAGGATGTTGTGCTGTTGTGCCTGCACAGCAAACAAAAAATGAATAAGACAACTCATTATTCCAGAGTCGTATAAAAGATTTGTTCAAAATGAATGACTGACCCATCACTAGCAGAAAATAATTTGTTTCCATCACTGGATGAAGAAAAAAAAAATGTTCAACACACTCATGTGAATTAAACTCACGAGGGAACTGAGCTTGATGGAATTTGGTGACAGGCTTTGGACAGCCGGAGCCTCTGACGGTTATCTCTTTCCTCTTGCAATATTCTTCAACATCATACTAATTAATATACAAAAGATAAATATTAACACAATCAGAAAATGGTAGACCAGAAAAAAATCACTATATTGATTAACCAAAATAACATTTTAATTTATTTACAGGGAAAACCTTGTTGACTACAGAAACCAATTTCAGACTCAACGTTTTTTCTTTTTCTTCTTCTTCTTATGATTATTATTTTTATTCAGTTATTTCTTACCGGACTCATGTGTTGAACCTCTGGGTGTTCGCTGTAGAAGTTCTTCTCAAATTTGGGGAGCTGGTCAAGGTCCCATTTCTTTTTCCTCAGCCGATCTCCTGGATTCCCAAACTTCTTAGGTGGAGGTTGGACAACACGACTTGATCCAAAGCGAGCCCTGTGAGGGATACATTTCTTTAACTTTGAATCCTTTTGCTGGCCACAAACTAAACCCAAAATATTAATTATCTAATATCCAATTAAAAATGATGTTATTAAATGTTTTAAAACACACAAATAAACAAACATCAACAATGGCTCACCCTCTGTCCCGTCCTCGATCTCTGTCTCGGTCTCCATACGAGTTACTTCCTCTCATTTTCTTTACCCTACAGTACTAAGTTAAAGTAAAACCCCAGCAGAATAATCACCCTTTTCCTCCAAAACAAAACGAAGGCTGGTCCTGGTGTCTTACCTGGTTTGTAGAAATGTATTTTTCTGATCGCAAGTGAATGTTAGTGTGTAAAAACTGCACGTATCTCTTTACAGCATGAAAACAGTCTTTTACAAACAACACACCTGCGAAAAATATACCAGCTTTGAGTTAGACAAACAACATCTTCGTGCGTACTGGGTTCAGTAAAATGTCGTCTGCCACTAAGCAACTAGACCCGCCCCGTTTAATGTCGTAGAATTTTGTGCGTAGGGATAATTTGTAAGTACACAAACAACGCAACGAAAACTGCGTAGTGTGAAGATGAATTCGCGTAAGTGCGTAAAAACCATAGATTGTAAACCATAGGTAAAAACAATGGTGAACCTAACGGATTTGAATATCTAAAGGAGGCTTATCCAAATTAATGGCGCTTTGGGTGACTACGAAATTCGTTCGTCAAGTTTAGATTAATATAAAATAATTTCAAAACTGTTTTATAGCTGTCACAACAAAAGATAGGACTGTACTGTTGCTGTGTCTGAAACCGATCTCATATCCACTAAATAGTGCCCTATATAGGGTATCGGCCATTTTGTAGTGGTGTCCTCATTCTGAGTGAACGACATCATTCGAACCATAGATATCCATAATAAAAGGCTAGATGTGGGTGGAAAGGAAATTTTCCCACCTTGAGACTTTGTAGATGAGGTAATTCTAGTACATAGCTTAAGGCTGTCTTTACTTATGTTCTTTAGGTAATTTAGTCAGGTTTTATTACCTACTATTTATGTTACTGATTCAAAGTTTCTCTTTGGAGCAGAGTTTCAAAAATTGTTCTAACATGCTTGTTATTACATAGCATGTCACTCTATATTTAGCAATATATATATTTATATATATATATATATATATATATATATATATATTATTTCGATCGAGGGGGTTAAATAGTTAATTAATTTATAATTATTTTTATAATTACTAAATTGTGTGGGAGTAAATGAAAACAGGTTCCTTTTAGGTTCTCCTTGCATAGGACCCTTTTCATAAAATGTTTACAGTCTGTTTGATTGTACTGATAGGATATGTTCACAAATATCTTATAAGGTTTGCTGTTCTCAGACCCATGTTGGCGCTTTTGTAGAGACCTTATCCTACTTCTATTCTTATACGTTCTACCATTTTTCTGGTCTAGTTTTTCTTGTATTTATTTTTTATTTTCTCTTATGTCTTTATCTATTATTTCTTTGAACACAAGAGGTTTAAGAAACCACCTTAAACGAAAGGCTATATTTTTATACTGTAAACAGCTTAATTCTGATTTTTGTTTTGTGCAGGAATCACACTCAATTGAACAGGATGCTAACTTTTGGAAATCACAGTGGGGGGGTGACCTGTGGTTATCTCATGGATCTGAGCGCTCAGCTGGTGTTTGTATTTTAAAAAACCGCTTTAGTGGTAAAGTTTTAAACTCTGATTGCGACAAAGGTGGTCATTACATATTTTTAGTTTTAGAAATTGCTAGCGTAAACTATATTTTAGTTAATGCTTATGGCTTCAATTCTCAAACTGAGAACCACAGTTTTTTTGTTAAGTTGGAAGAACGACTCTCTTACTGGTTATCTAAATTCCCAAACTCTTCTATCGTTTTGGGCGGGGATTTTAATACTGTGTTGGATAATAGCCTGGATAGGTTGCCTGTAAGGAATGCGGATTCCTCTAATTTGTATGTGAAGACTCTCTTACATAGTTTTAATTTAACTGATATTTGGAGAGATACTCACCCACTACAGAAATCTTATACTTGGAGCAACAAATCATTATCAAGACAGTCCCGCATTGATTTCTGGCTTATTTCCAAGGATTTGAAAAATGTAGCTGCGAACATCTTACCAGCGCCCCTATCTGATCATAAGACTATTCAAATTTTCATTCCTTCTCTCTCTCCCAGTTCACCAAAAACCTCTTATTGGAAACTAAATAGTACTCTCCTTAAACACAAGGAAGTGACTTCTAAAATTGAGAGTTTTATTCAGCTTTACTGGGACAAAGCTCAAAGTGAGAATTGTTTTAGCATTAATTGGGAGTTGTTAAAGTATGAAATTGCTAAATTTCTCAGGAAATACAGTAGTGATTTAGCTAAAAAAAGAAGAACAGAAGAAAATGACACTATACTTAAAATTGCTTCTTTAACTTCTAAGCCTTTAGATGCACTTACTGAGTCAGAACAATTGGAACTTACTAATCAGCAGCATAGGTTGGATGAGCTATATAAAAGAAAGGCGGAAGGTGCTTTTGTTAGATCTCGCCGTAAGTGGCTCGAAGAGGGTGAGCAGAACTCTGCTTATTTCTTTAGACTAGAAAAGCAGCAATCCAAAAATAACACCATTCATCAATTAAGTATTGATGGAATAATTACTGACGATTCTAAGAAAATTGCCAAGTATTGTGCTAAATTTTACAGTGATCTTTACACCTCAAGATATTGTCCTGAACAGGGACGTGCACAGGAATTTTGAGGGGCAGTTGCTCTGACCTGAAAAAAGGGCACCCCCTTTTTATATTTTTTATAAAGATTGCAAAATGTCAGAGATGAGACAAATGAGCAAAAGAGTTCCTCATATTGTTGTTTATTGTTTTTTATTATTATTATTATTTATTTATTTATTTGAAAAGAAATAATCTGGATTGAATGGAAAAACTCGAAAAAATAAAAAACGCTTAGATTTCGGGAAAAAATACAATCCTTTTTTGCCAATCCTGACCTCCCCCTGGGGCCCTAAGCAAAATTCTGCTATGGGGCCCTCTACCTGATCTGTGATGCCGTGAGCCATGTAAACCATTTGCCATTGCCACTCAATACCGCCCAATAAAAATCCTCCCTCCTTTAAACAAAACAGTCAAAGAATAAGTACAACAATATAGAACAGAATGAGGTTCAAACAAATAATATTTACTGAATAAAGCATTTTTATAGAATGTTAAGATAACAAGTGAATATTAACGTAAACATAAATAAGAAGAAAATAATAAAGTACAACCCTGAACTTTGGCTTTTGGGATTAATTTTGATTCACTCTACAGCCTGGGTATTTTTTGGAATCAGTAGCCTATGATTTTTATTTATTTATTTTTTTATGCATGTTGAAGCAAATCTTGATTTATTGTTATTTACTGAGGGATTTGCATTCATATTGACCAGAATGTCCAGCTAATCATCATTTTAAATTCAATATAGCCTATAAATCAATAGTCAATCAATGTCAAATTGCCAATACATTGGTTCTATCTTGCATAATTAGTGCAGTTGTTTAGAGTTTTTAACTACACTGAGACTAGATAATCAGTGTCTTTATAATGTGTACTTTGATTGGGAGTGCCATCATTCATGTATTGTACAGTATTTCTGGTCTCCACATTTCTGCTTGAAAAATGCGAGTTTCATTTCGTGCACGCGCATATGAACGCAACACACGCGACGCGGTTATGTTTTCCGAGCTGTAGTAAACAAACACTGTTGTTGCACTTTGTCGTTTATAAAAAACAAAACGTAATAAATAATGGTATTTTACTCTCACTTTTGTCAGGCAAAAAGTGATGCAAGAGATGCACTGCCTGCCCAGATAGGTTAGCAAGACCAAAAACCTTCAAACTTTGCTGACATCAAACTAGAGAGGAGAGAACACAAGTTTACCTGACTGCTGCCCGCAATTCACTCTCATGTTTTTCTTCTTCCTCTTTTCGTGACGAGAAGGATAGTTTCGCTTCATTTTGTCATGGACTTCGTACACATTTATTAGCGCGCGGCACGAGATGGAGGCGCGGCCTGAGTAATTTGCGGTGCCTTACCATACACACCGGTCGCGTGCAGTCTATGGTCGCGTGCGGCACTGCAGCCACGTAAACAGTTTGACTTTCCCTTTCAGTGCCCGAATGGAAGTGAATGAGGCTTTGCGATTTTTATATTATTTTTTTGTCTAGGCCTACGTGAAATTCTACATCCATTGTACGATTTTTTTTTTCCTCGGAAGGGCAACCTGAGTCGAGAAGGGCATATGGGCAGTTGCCCGGGCAACCTGAGCAACCCCCCTGTGCACGTCCCTGGTCCTGAAGATGCTACATGTTTTTTTAATTCTATTCCTAATATCAATCAGATTTCTGAAGCTAACAGTGACTTTTGCGATGCCTTTATTTCTTTAAATGAAATTACTAGTGCTATTAATCAACTAAAAATTAATAAATCACCAGGAACGGACGGCTTTACTGCCGAATTTTATAAACATTTTTCTCTGAGCCTAGTCCCGTTTTTAAAAGAAGTTTTTGCTGAGAGTGTTTATAGAGGTTCCTTGCCACCTACATTAAGTCAGGGTCTAATTACTCTCATTCCTAAGCCTAAGAAAGATTCTCTTCTGTTAGATAATTGGCGCCCCATTTCCTTATTAAATAGTGACTATAAGATTTTTGCTCTGATACTTGCCAAGAGACTAAAATCAGTACTAGATTCTATTATTGATGAGAGCCAATGGGTTCATGCATAATAGGCATATCTCAAATAATGTGAGATTGGTTTTAGATTTATTAGACTACTCTGAGCTAGTTCATGAAGACAGTTTTATTTTTTTCTTAGACTTTTACAAAGCCTTTGATTCTTTAGAGCATGATTTTATTTTGGAAACCTTAAAAAGGTTTGGTTTTGGTCAGTTCTTCTGCAGATCGGTCCAAACTTTGTACACTAATGGAAACAGTTCTATTAAATTAAGTAATGGTACATCCCCAAGGTTTGATATAAAGCGTGGAGTACGGCAAGGGTGTCCTCTTTCTGTTTACCTCTTCCTTCTCGCTGCCCAACTTCTTAATTTACACATTAAAAACAGTCCTATTAAAGGCATTAGTGTGGCAAATAATCATATTTTAATTAGTCAGTTGGCGGACGATACAGCCCTGTTTCTGGCAGATGCTTCACAGGTTTCAGTTGCGATTAACCTTATTCGCTCTTTTTCCGAAGCTTCCGGTCTCACCCTCAATCTTAGTAAATGTGAACTGTTACCAGTGAATAACTGCTCTGCTTCCGTTGTGTGTAATATCCCTGTAAGAGATTCAGTCACATATCTTGGTGTTCATATCACTAAAGATAGAAAAGCCAGAGGTAAATTAAACTTTTCTCCCCTCATTGAAAAAACTCAAATGGTTTTCAATCGATGGTCACAAAGAGATCTTTCTTTGAAAGGCAGAGTTCTAATCACCAAGGCGGAAGGTATTTCTCGTTTAACCTATGCTGCTCAGTCATTACATGTAGATAACTCCTTTTGTAAATCTGTCGATAAGGTGCTATTTAATTTTTTATGGAAAAATAAAACTCACTATATTCGTAAGTCTGTAGTTCTGAATTCTTACAACAAAGGGGGCTTAAATTTCATAGACTTTAGCTCTCTCAACAACACTTTCAAGATAAATTGGATCAAACAATATCTCAAAAACCCTACTTCCATCTGGAATTTTATTTCTCATTATGTCTTTTCACAGTTAGGCGGCCTAAAATTTATTCTGCTCTGTAACTATAAAATACAAAAACTCCCAGTTAAACTCTCCAATTTTCACCAACAGGCTCTTTTGGCGTGGGCTTTGCTGTACAAACATAACTTCTCTCCACAGAGGTGTTTTATATGGAACAATTCTAATATTGTTTATAAGAACAAGTCGCTTTTTTACGATAATTGGTTCAATAACGGTATTTTATTAGTCAGTCAACTCTTTAACAAGAATGGTCTACTATTCAGTTATTCAGAATTTCTTGCCAAATATAAGATTCCAATAAGCCCAAGAGAATTTTCAATAGTTTTTGATGCTGTGCCCTCGGGTCTTCATATGTTATTTAGGTCTTGTGATATCTCTCCGCCTTTATCAGTGTCACCTCCAGATCCAACACAGATTCCGTTAGGTAAAGTCTGTTTCTCTACCTATAAAGCTTCAAATTCCAAAATTAGATCTTTGTTTCAGGCGGACCTAGTCTCTATTTCTTCTGCTTCCTTCTATTGGAATAAGTTTGACCTTAACTTAGACTGGGGAAAAGTCTGGTCCCTACCCCAGAAGCTTCTTTTAACTAACAAAATTAAAGAAGTTTCATTCAAGTTACTACACAGGTTTTACCCCACAAATGTTTGCTTAAATAAGTTTAAGAATGACATTGATATAAAATGCTCCTTTTGTGGTTTACATCCTGAAACTATATCACATTTATTTTGGTCTTGTGAATTCACGTATAAGTTCTGGAAAGACTTAAATTCATTTATAGTTAAAAATATTCTTCCTGAGTTCTCCCTGTACTACAAAAATGTAATTTTTGGTTGCTTTAATGACTGTGGGAAGGACAGTAGTGCACTCTTTCTAGTAAACCTAATCTTATTCGTTGCCAAATTCCATATCCATAAGTGTAAATTCAGTAATAAAAAGCCTCTTTTTTCTGTGCTAAAAGCTGAAATGGAACAGTATATTTCTACAATCTCTTCTATGCAAAACAAAAAAGCTGTTAAAACTGTGGTTATTTGTAATACTTTTAATGTGTTTATGTGATTAAATGTTTTTTTGTTTTTTTATTTATTTATTTATTTTTTTATTATTTATTTTACTTTTTTTCTTTTATTACTTTAACTGTACTGTTGATTATTTTTTACACATTTTTTATTATTTATCTTAATTTTTTGCTATTTTGATTGTAATGCTCTTTACGTTAATAAAAAAAAAAAAAAAAAAAAAAAACGTGCCATTGTGATGCGGATGACCAGCAGGGGGCGCGAAAGATCGCCGGCTACAATGTAACGTCCATAGACGGTAAAAGGAAACATCTAACTCGAGTACTGACACTTTGTAGCCGAGGCCGAATTTGTAATTTTTTTATTTTATTTTATTTACTTATTTTTATATATTTTTTTAACCTTAATTGATATGTGCCTTGCTTAATACTCATTTACCAGTATTTATCAATGCCATTGTAGATGTATATTCTGTTTTTGTTGTGTTCTTATTGTTCGAAATAATAAAAAAAAACTTTGTAGCCGCAAAAAAAAAAAAAAAAAAAGGCTAGATGCCTTACGGCGGAGTCTCTTTTGTCATCACCGGCGGCCATCTTGTCACAGGCAAGCGAAGCTTTCTGGCGGGCTCTGTGGTTCCTGATGTGAGCTGAGCCAAAGAGTATGTAGGTATGTATGTGGACAAATAAAACAAATTAAAACTCAACAAATAGACAAATGGATAGCATATGTGGAAAGATCTGGGTACCCCCTTTACAAAAAAAAGGTAAATATGTCAAGTATGAAGAAAGTTACAACATTTTATAGTTCAGTAATCAGCGCCTATTATCGTCTCATTTCTAAGGTGAAAAGAATAGAATTTAGTGTGACTGAAAACAAGTTGTTTTTTCACAAAATGCTCATAACTTTCTCAATATTCAAGATATCTTAATGCAATTTTCTGTGGAGATGGGTTTCATATAGTTATTTTCTAACGTGGGTTTCATATACTTTGTAGTTATTTGGATCTATACTTGATTATAAAGACTGATTTGGCCTATCTTTTATGGTATTTTTCTGACGAGCAGTTGTTGAAAATACAAATAATTGAATGGAAAACAACGATCCAAGGAAAATGATATATCCTTAATTTAAAAGATGTATTTTGGTTGATTCATGCTATTTCCAGTAGTGTAAGAATATAGAGTTAACAATACTAATGCTGGTGGAGGAAAGAAAGTGGAGGAGACCACACAAATGTTGAGTGTAGCCTAGACGACGCACTGAATTTTGACAGCTTTTCTACAGGTAACGTTCAGTGGCGGTAGTCATAAAAAAAGTAGGGGAGTTTAAATGGCCGCGAAATTTTGTACCGCACACCACAAACATATGTTCTTCATGTCTACCTTCCTCTGAAAAGTGTCCAAAGTGGGTAAAAATAATTTCTTGACAGTTGAATTCTTCCGTATTGTTTGAAATTGCCTTTCAGGAGAAAAATGCAGCCTGACTAGAAAAAATTGAAAACAAATGTGCAGTCGAAAACCCTAATGATGTGATTGGCTAAAAATAATCAAGGATTCAGCGAGTCAATGAAAACAGCGCATTTTAGGAGACCCGCTCAGAGTGATTTGGGAAAATCCGGCACAGAGATTTGGAACACAATGGCGGCCGCTATTTATTGATATGTCCACATACCTAGAGTATGAGCTGATCAGCACAAACACAAATAACGTTACTCTTATCTCGGTGAAATCTTGAAGGATTTACAAACGTTACTAACGTGGCTATAATTCTGGATGATTATTTATACACTTATTATTCATAAGTATGCAGTGTCATAACTACATCTACAACAAACCAAACCGTTTGAAAATCGGTAGAAAATTGAGCAAGTTATGGTTATTTAAAAAGTACATGCACCATTAAACACAATGTTACAAGTGAGCGAGCTGCCTGTGACAAGATGGCCGGCAGGTGTGGACGTCGACCTCCATTGGCCAGCAGTGCGGACCATAGACAGTAAAAGAGGTGCGGACGAGACATCTAGCCTTTATTATCTTCTTATACTGTCTATGTTTACTATGATTTGAACACCCTGAAGCCATAGAGGCTGAAGCAAGGAGAGAGTGCGCGAGTTTATACGAAAGATGCTTTAACATTGATTTATTTCACACTGGTTCTAGTTTTTACTTTTTTATCATTAATGTTACTTGATTAAATATAGAGATGCAATACTATATGAAATTTGAAATTAAATAAATTAGGTAAATTGTGTTTTATATTATATAGTGTAGGCATTAACTTAATTAATTTAATGTGCTTTACAGCTACTAATAGACCTTATTCAGAGCAGCGCCATGACAGGTATGAAAGTGAGGCTGTGAGGGATAGACTTACCGTGTTTCCAATGGCATCCGCTGTAAAAAGCTGAATAAAGCGGCTAGATTACTTACAATTTCCCACAGTTTACATTGTCAGGAGTTTTTTGTCAACTGACATTTCTTTGAAAGATATTTTTCCAGTGTTTCATGAGCAGAACAATACGAAAACACATTAAATAACAGTACAGCCCATTGAAGAGATGCAAGTCTATCCCTCACAGCCTCGCTTTCATTCTCATTAAAAATCAAAGATGGCACTGCCGTGAATAAGGCGTATTTGTGGCTCACAACCCCTATGCTCACAACACTGTAAGGAAGAGATTATCAAGATTATTTAAAAATATTCGTTAATCACTGAAGGTAGGTTTTTTTTAATGTAATGTTTTATCTTCCTATCTGCCTTGTTTTGTAGTTTTTTCTATTATGGACTTTGGGACACAGGGTTAATTACATTGATTTACTGCTTGCTGATACACATGCCATAGATAGACCAGTGGTTCCCAACCACACAGAGTCCCACAACACTGCACATTTTCAGTAGCACCTCAATGCAGCACATGAAATCCACGGGAGTCGGATCAAGGGGTGGAGATGGGTAGGATTAGGGTTGGGTTTAGGGATTAGGGGTGGGTTTAGGAACAGGGGGCAGAGTTGGGTAGGTTTAGGTGTATGTAAGGTGGGAGGAGTTGGATCTGGATCCGACTCCTCCCTGTGGATTTCATGTTCCGCAGTGAGAACCATCTCCACATTTTGCTTGTCTCCTCAGTCAAACACACCTGATTCAGGTCATCAGCTCATTCATAGTGACTCAAAAATCTGAAATGGGTGTGTCAGACAAAGGAGACAAATGTGCAAATGTGTTGGGGCTTGGGGGGCATCGAGGAATGTGGTTGGGAACCACTGCCATACACTAGGGATTAGTGAATGAGTGAGCGATTTCGGACACAGCTGTTTCTTATTCTTTTACCACAAACAGTTGTAATTAGTCAACTGCACAGTGAAAAGTCACAGATACCATGTTACGGCGGTGTTCCGTTCACATGTGACAACAAGTACATTTTCGTCCATTGACGTGTAACAAATACTAATATTTCAATAACATCTGATCTATTGATACATCCTGTTTGATTAAACTAAATTACAATTATGCAGTGTTGTTTGGTCCTATAAGACATGGAACTGTATGTTCCAGTGTGGTAGAAAAAAGTGTGGAGTTTGCATGTGTGGGTTTCCTCTGTGTGCTCCAATTTTCCAAAAAATCCTAAGACATGCAGCATGTATTGGACTCTAAATTGTATAGTGTATGTGAGTGCAAATGTGTTTGTGTCTGTGTGAGCCATATGAGACTGGCAATCTGCCCAGGGTGTCCTAGCCTGTGACCCGAGATATTGGGAAAGGAATCCCTCCAACTGTCAGTCTGCAATGAGCAAGGGATAGAGAGGAGGTGCTCTAAAATAAAACCCTGGCCTCTATTTAATGAACCCTTTTCACATTTCCGGGTTTCTCATAAGCAGAAGTCATCATAGTCGGGTGAACTTCTATTGCAGATAAAAAAAAACCTCCACAATAGTGTTTTCAAAACTTTCAAAAAATTGAGATTGATAACAGCAATAAGAAAAGAGAAAGACGACAAATTTCCCATCACTCCCACAGCCGCTGTAATAGAAACTTTTCTTGTAATTTGCTGCATATGTAATATAATAAAAATGATAGTGTAATAAATTTTCATACATAAAAAAAACCTTGAAGAATTGATGAAGCTGATCATCAGGGTCTGTAAAAAGGGTCCAACAAGTCAGTTGCAACTTCCGGTTCATGGGGACTTTAATGAAGGTGCTTCATTACTATAAAACAGCAATAATTCATTTTGGAGCTTAGAATAGAATACCAAAAAAAACAACTGTTTACAACAATGCGTTTATTCTATTCAATTCTCTATTAACTTATGAATAATTATTGAAAAATAATAAACAAAACTTTGTTAAAGTGTAATAACTTTTACTTTGAATAACCAATAGTCAAAAATAATAATGAATCTGAAATAATGAATATAATAATGAATAATGAAAAATTCTACAGCCCAAATACTGTTCAAATGAAAACTTGCGTTATTGTGATGTTGGATCTGGCTCTGTTACAGTACATTTTTTTATATAGTCACAAATACAAATGAATAAAACACTCAAATGAATGTAATAAGACAATACTGGACAGATTTTATTCTTTTGTGGCACATGCTTGGATAATGTTTATAAAGAAGACAAAATAATGGTGGAGGTCTGGATTCTAAAGGATTCAATACAAATCTTAAGATCAATATAAAATCTTTAAACCAATCAAACAGTATCAGTGCAGTAAATAACAGTGTCAGATAGGTTTACCTGAAATTGTTTTGATAGCTAGTCACACATTATTTCAGTCTTTTAACCTATTACAAACTTTCTCAAAACCAATGACAAAGTGATATATCATAAGTGAAAAAAGTCTGTTGTATGGAAATGACTTTCTCTCAGCTTATGTACAATTAGACATTTACAGATACCATGTAAAACTAGGAGACTAAAAATTAAGTCTGCAGAGTAACTAAATTTACCACATGATTTGATGTCATTTTCCTAATTGCCTGAACTAAAATGCAATCCATCTGTTAATACAAACAAAACGAATGTAATGACAATTTATTTCAAGGTTTAACTGAAATGGTATTTAGCTGCCACTTAAGAGCACTAAAATGCAATCATCTTTTTTGTGCACTATATGTCCAGTATGTTATCAGTTAGTATTCAACGGTGACACACTTAGTCTTCAGATACTCATTCAGAGCTTCTTGACCTGTCGGGGAGAAATACACTGTTAAAACAACATAAAAATGTTTTTCTTTAAAAAGAAATACCTTCTCAAATGTATCAAATGAACAATTATATTATTCACACAATCTTACCCAAATCTTTGCCAAAGCCAGACTGTTTGAAGCCACCAAAAGGAGCTGCCACGTCGGTCTTGTTGTAAGTGTTGATAAACACAGTGCCGGCTTGAAGTTTTTCGCTCACATACAGAGCCTTGCTGATGTCGCGTGTAAACACACCTGATGCTAAACCATATTCTGTAGCATTAGCCCTCTGCAGTACGTTGTCAACATCTCTGAATGAGGGAGATTGGGGGGAAGGCAGTTTACAATGTTGCTTTTTGTAATGTTACAATAAAATAAAATAAAGCATGATGTATGCAGTTTAATCCACTACAAATCATTCATCATTGCTGGAAGCTGAGTTTATAGATTGACTGGTGTGAAACAATCAGCATTTTAGAGGTAAAAGTAGCTTGTTTTTACCAACCCATTGAATTTGGAGATGATCATGACGGGCCCAAAGGACTCCTCAACAGCAATATACATGTGATCCTGCACGTCAGCGAAAACAGTTGGTTCAAAGAAGAAACCTATAGAGATGGAAAGCGTAAGCAACTTTGCACTTTCCCCCCCCCACTAAGACTATGCAAATGCTCACACACTCCTCTCACCAGGACGGTTTACTTGTTTCCCTCCACACACTAATCTTGCACCTTCTTTGACCCCTTTTTCACAGTATTCCAATAGTTTGTCCAGATGGGCTTTGTGGTTCTGTGGGCCGTGGTCTGTGGAACGGTCTAGTGGATCACCAATCTTCATCTTCTTTATTTCACTAACCTACAGTACATAGATGTAGTTAAATGATATGAGTTTTTAATTATGAAATTGTGAGTAATAAAATTATCACATCTTGTTTAAATTATTTTAAAAGGTGTAACGACTGAGACCAATCAGAAATAATTATTTGTTATGGTTAACAAAGAATATTTAAAACTCATTCTGGGATCTGTGGTCCCATCCCCCAACCTGATGGTCTTGGTTACTATGACTACAATCACATAGGTTGATTTTATTTCTGTTAAAGGGCACCTATTATGGAAAATTCACTTTTACATGGTGTTTGAACATAAATGTGTGTTGGCAGTGTGTGAGCAAAACCACCCTAGAATGATAAAAAATCCACCCAGTGTTTTTTTTTACAATCTCAATAAATCATATGCACTGCCTCAGAACGAGCTGTTCTGAGATCCAGCTCTTTGTGACGTAGAAAGTGAGAAAGGGGTTTGATTGACAGTGTGGTTGTGGCATAGACCCCACCCTCGGTGATCTGTACATCCTCCATTGTTTCAACGACAGCCGGTAATGTCTCTTGGAAACATAAATGTTCTGTTGTGGACCCGTGGGTTAATCCTGTTGTTGTAGCTTAAAAGTTAATCCTCAACTGTGGATCGTCATCTACTGTTTGCGATCCACCGTCACATCCAGTAACAGTAAGTGCATTTTATGATTTTTGAGCAAATAGTCTTTTCAGTCAATGTCAGCCAATTCAACAACAAATGCGTCTAAAGTTGTTGTCGTCGTAGGATGTCTGTGTAGGCTATATAATTTAAACCTTGTTTGTATAGTGTGTAACCACACGTTTATATATATTTAAAGATATTGTATTAAAAACTGGATATATGTTGTTCTGTAAGTTAGCCATCTCATTACATTTGCCACAGAAGCAAATGTATGACAAGTAAACATGACGCCACAGGTCCCTCGCATAAATGTAATTTCGCTTGTAGTAGCAAACTTCACAGTATGTTTATGTAATTTCAGAAAAATTGCGCCAGCATTAGTGTTTGTGTGTGTGTCTTCCACATCCATAATTGCAAATGGGACGCAATCACAACAACTCTATAAGTACATAAATGTATCAAATAACCATACCGAGACGTACTGGTCCATTCTCATTTGTGTTTATTCTGCCGGAGTCTCTTCGTACTATTTATATATTCCGATTCAAACGTACAGTACGCTGAATGACATTCAAAACAGCGGTTTCTCACACTCTCTCATTAGCGACTGCCATTGGTATCAAGTTACGCCCTCATCCAAAGGCAGGGCAGGCATATGCAGCTCATTTGCATTTAAAGCCGTATACCCCCGAAACAGCTCATTTTTAAGCAGGCCCCAAAATGACATTTTCAAATGGTTATAATAAATGAACTGTGGGGTATTTTAAGCTGAAACTTCACAAATACATTCTAGGGACACCAGAGACCAATATTACATCTTGTAAAAAGGGGCATTATAGGTGCGCTTTAAAGAATGTGGTCACTGGAAGAAAGCGAGGCCATAACAGACTTTTGCTGCATTAATATCCAGACGAACTGATCTGTAAAAGAACCTGCACCTGTAACAAAGCAGCAGACACAAGGGGATCCATTCGCAGCATTTATTAGAGTAGTTAAACAAACAGGCGGGGATCAAGAACAGCAAACAGGGCAACTGAGACAAGGCAGAGACAAACCAGATACAAGCAAAGGGTCAAGGCAGGCAGAGAAAATCAGAGTCCAGTCCAGGGTCCGGGCAGGCAGAGAAGGGTCAGCAACAATAAACAATCCACAGGTCAAACAATCAAACTCGGGAAGATAACGCTTAGAAATGATGGCCGAGGCAAATCAGGACTTCACACTGGTGTGGTGTGTGGATGGAACTGGTTTACTGGTATATGTGTGTGTGTAAATAAGATGCAGGTGAGTGTAATCAGCACAGTGCAGGTGTATGGTGTTTGGTAAAATCAGTCCAGGGAGGTGCATGATGGGAAATGAAGTCCGTGATAATCCAGGGAGTGCATGGCTAATTGTGACAGCGATTTTGTGTAATATTTTTTGATACTATTGTCTTTGATACTATGTATTTTATGATAGAACCAACGGTCAGTGTAACCCCACTTGTATTGTGTCTCCAATTAAATGAATCCTCATGTAATGACTCACACTGTCAGGACATCACCTTCTCATAGAATGCAGTACGATATCTATAACTACAGTATTATTCTATCTGAGTATAAATGGACACAAACAGCAAGGCCCATGCCTGACCACCATTAAAATAAAAGTCATAAATCCTACCACCGAGGAACCTCCTGTTTGGAAATCTTATTGGTCGAGTCAACCCAGGGGTTTATTTTGACCTTTCTCAAGCTTTTAAATGGCCCTTCCTTCTCTTGGCCTTCTCTCCTACGCGCGGGTTGCTGTCCTGCAGGGCCGCCCCAGACCCCAGGGCAGCAGTCCTTGACTCACAACCAGCCATGTGCTCATTCAGGAGAGAGAGGACTCTCTCAACTACAACAGAATTTAGGACAACATCAGGAGTTTGGCAACACTGAAGAAGTTCATCACAACTCCAACCATCAACTCTTCCAACTTTCTCCCTTCTCCTGGGTGCTCTGCGTGGCCGCTCCGGCCCAGGGCTGGCAAGTAGGCCTCGACTTACAACCAGTCATGGAGAGAGAGAACTTTCAACCAGAAGTCGAACTAGCCATGCAAGTACATCATATCTTCATCCAACGGAGGAGAAAACGATTGCAACTTCAAAATGTGACACTCACGGAACCAGTAACAACTTTAATTTTCGACAGCTTCAAGAACTGTGTACCCGGCGCTAAAAAATGCAAGTATCAATTCAATCAAGTACTCTGAAAATGATTAGCTGAAGGTTCTTTTCATAGATAAATGGATCTTTTCCATAGTTTCATTTCCTGCTTCCAGTTCCATTCTATCACTCACCATTTTACCTATGCATGCATGTATGTATGTATGTTTGTTTAGTTACAAAGGGCCCTATCTTGCACCCGGCGCAAATTACTTTATACACTGATGCATTTATCATTCCTATTTTGCACCCGCGCAAAGCGAGCTTTTTTCCTCCACAGACGCACATCGGTAAACTAGGAAATGAACTTGCGCTCCCTGGGCGGGTCGGCGCAAAAAGGAGGTGTGTTTCAGCACAAACAACCCCTGGTGCTTTTTTGCAGTTCCAGAAAACAATTGCACCAATGACCAGAAAAAAACTGGTGTAAAGTCAGTGGCGCGTTGCGCGTACATTCAGATGCTATTTTAAGCGCGCATGCTTGGCCATAATACAGAGTGTGAACAACACGAATGCACTGTAGATGATTCTCTCATCTACACAGATGCATTTTACTTTTTGGAAATGATACATTATTATAAGGAAAAATATATAAACATGAGGGAAATCATTGTTGTGTCCATGATGATGGGAAAAATAGGCATAAAGCTTACACATTTACCCAAATTATTATATGCATGTTTAACCGAAGCTAATTTGGGTGGGTTTGTCCCATCCCCAATGTCCCTTCTCTTTCTTTTACGGCCCTGACGAGAACATTGATCTCCTCGGCTGTGAACCGATGCTGAAGCGCACCTGGTAAATGCACCGTTAAAATAGAATTGCTCCATAGAACAAGCGCACCTCGTTCATCATGCTCTTAAAGGGAATGTGATATGACGCTCTTAAAGAGCATATTGCAGGTAAAAAAAAAATCAAAATTTATAGATAACCTTGTATGAAAATACCATATGAAAAGTTAATGCAGGATTTAAAATGTTTTAAAACAACATAAGGGCACTAATTTAGTAGATAAAGTGAGCGTTTCCTGGACTGCTCGTAAAAACGGCTTTTTTTTCAACATCGCGTCATTTGACGTCATATCAGGGAGCCTCAGTCTCAGCTCAGTGAGAACAGGCTGGTGTTCAGTGAGAGCGCTCGTCAGTCAGTGTGCTTTCGTTAGTTTTTGCATTTTAATTTATCATCGTCATGGTAAATGATTGTGTTTGTGGAGATTGCAAAAACTCCTGCCTGTCAGGACTTCAAGATCGAGTCCACAAGTTTCCATTACAATAAAAGGGACGGTGCTATAGCCCATCTTTCGTTCCTGGTGCGGTTTGAGCAGGTGAAGAGACGGGATTTCTCTTCTGCATCGGCTCGGAAAACGCGGTCGTGTGTAGCGTTCACTTCAGATCAAATGATTAGCATCCCGGCGATATGATGGAGTTCAACATGGTACGCCGAAGCAAGAATATTGATCGTCGTATACTACCAATGGCATCAAATAGTGTTATATAGGTAACTTAGTCATGTTATGCCCTAAATAGAACTTGTAATTGAAAAACAAAATTGGTTGTTTAAATACTCAAATCTTTAATTTTCTGTTTATGTTATAACCTGAAAAAATATGTATTAAAAATTTACCTGAGTATAACATATGCTTTTAGTATAGAAATATACTCAAGTAAAGATTTATAGATTTAATAGTATATAAATCTACCCTAAACATACTCATGTCTGCTGGCCTGTTATAGGATCATAATAATCTGTACAATATTGTGAGCACAGTGTATATCGTTAGTGAACTTGTATATCTATAAGCACATCTCTCACCCAAAAGACACCTGTCCTGTTCTCCACTGGTTCTCCTTACATCACAGCTCAATTTTTCTCTGACCGTTTTGTCTAACATTATCCTGGCCTGTCCCTGTTCTCTTTAGCATAGCAGGCTCATAACTTTATGGCTTGATCCGTCATACGAGTATTTCCTCAGCGTCCGAAATGATCCATTGTTTTCCTGTTGTGTGAATTGACGGCTCTCCCGCTCATTGCGTCACGCCCACCACGCCCATTTTCAGACGCGGAAGTAAAATTCTCTCACAAAAACGACTTCAGAAGCTTCTGTAACGTGTTTATACGTATATTTTAAAGAAAATCTAGTTCCTACATTGTTTTTCTATGCATTGACTCGTTGGGTCCTCTAACCTGCAATATGCCCTTTAATGGTTTGTTTCTGTTATGCCCAAACCAAACCTATGAATAATGAAGCTACTTCAGACCAACCCCTTTTAAACTTCCGTCCGGCGCAAGAGTCATTTATCCCGCCAGTAAAATAGCAACAGCGCCCAAGACCCGCCCACAAAGTTACTTACGCTTTGCGCTTGCTACTTGCGTTTCAGATCGTTAAAATAGGGCCCAAAGTCTCTTTTACGATCTTGATATTGTTACATCCTCGAAGTTCTGTATATGCTAAGAAATTATTATTTTTCTGTGGCCATGGAAGATACCCTTTTCTTAAAATAAATGAATATTCAAAAGAGTTCGCTGGATGAACTAAAAATTATTTATCTACATGAAGTTAATCCAATTAACTTGACCCAAATGTTTATAATTAATCATAACAAGTTATTTGTGATTATTAATCTTTAATAGAGCTAATTTGTTAGAGGTTTCACCACTCATCCAGATTGTATGACTATACTTTAGATTTAATATTAAAGCCATATCACAGTCACAATGTGTGTGTTGTGACGAAATATCAGAATATAGCAGGGATTCAGCTGTAGGTAAGGAATCAAATATAATAATTATGTGAAAAGAGACATTCAGCTTAAGAAGCTATTAAATCTTCATGTGAAGAGTTCAGATGCAAAAGCCTCTACGTGCCATTTGAAATTTTCTTCTAGAATGGTCATTTTTATCAAGCTTGTATATTTAAGTTCAGTGATTTCACTTAAATGGCAATGATAATTACCTATTAATTGTTATTTAAGTGAAATTACTGAACTTAAATATACAAGTTTGATAAAAATCATCATTAAAGAAGAAAATTTCAAACGGCATTTAGAGGCTTTTGCATCTGAACTCTTCATGTATGTTTATTGCTTACCACTCTCTCCACAAAAGTGTCATGGATAGATTCCTCAATGAACAGTCTCCCTGCTGCAATGCAGTTCTCTCCCTTATTAAAGAACACAGAGCTCATACCCTGTAGACAAGAAGTGTGTGGAGGGTACAAAACATGTCTGAGATTACAACATGACTTCGATAAACAAAGAATGTATTTTTAATATGATCATGGTACTGAGGTGAACAAACCATTCTGACAGCTTTGTCCAGATCACAATCATTAAAGATGATGAGAGGAGATTTCCCTCCTAGCTCAAGTGAAACCTTCTTCACATTGCTGACTGCACAGCTACAAGACAGACAAGCATTTTTAGCATTCCCAACTTTTATTTAAACCCTATTTGTAATTAACTTAAATGAAAGAAATGCTGTAAGCATACAAAAATATTATTCATACAAAAAAGTGTTTGTATAATTTTCAATTTGTGGCCCTAATGTGGCATCAAGACAAAATCTACAAAACTCTGAAAAGAAAAGAAGGAAACAGTCGCAACATTTTAAAAAGGGATGCTCATTCACCTTTTCATTATCTGTTTGCCAATCTCAGTGGAGCCGGTGAAGCCCAGTTTTCGAACATCAGGGTGGTCAGACAGCCGCTGACCAACCAGAGACCCTAAAATTGACATCAATAAATATTCGACTCATATTTGAGCAGATGGCCTTCAAAACAGCCAAATTCACAAAATATACTTCAGTATATGAACTTTGTTATGTATGGTTTGGTGTGTATATGCACCGGATCCTGGAAGTATGTTCACCACGCCCTTTGGAAACTTCGCCAGTGCAGTTAATTCGGCAAACTTGAGAGCAGTCAAAGGTGTGACCTAGAATTCAACACAGAAACACACTGCTTCATTTCTGTTCCAAACATTGTTTGGAATAAAGATGCCTTGTGCGTGTTTAACATTAACACCATTTTTTTTTACCTGTGCAGGTTTGAGCACCACGGTGTTTCCAGCTGCCAGGCAGGCTGCAGTCTTCCAGGCCAGCATCATTAATGGATAATTCCATGGAATGACAATGGCACACAAACTGAACATAAACAAGCAAGAGCTAAATATTCTTAGCATTCTATCCAGATATAAAAAATACATAGCAATTAAGGTGACTTTTCATGGTGAGGTTGGAGTTTGAGTATTCATTTTTATGGGGAGCGTTGATTTTACCCAATTGGCTCTTTCTTGGTGAAGGTAAGATTTCGATTAGGCCGAGCCTGGTTGATAGGAATAGTGCAACCCTGTGGAGAATAATTTTAGATCTTTCAGACACACACTGAATAGGTTCATTATTTGTATTTTTATTTATTTTTTAAAGGGAACATATCATGCAAAATCCACTTTTTCATCCCTTAAATGCATTTTGTTGTATATTTGGAGTGTTTATAAGTACAGAAAAGATGAAATTATTCTCTTCAGGTGCTTCGTTTATATCTTTATATTCTGTTTTGGTCATATTTTTCAACCTGTTTAGATTTTTCTGTTGTCTATTACGTTTTTTGAACCACAGCGTCACCGTATTTGCAGCGGAACTGCCAAATAAGGACATTGACTACCGGTCCAACACTTCGAGCAATCCGCCATTATTATTTCTCGCTCCGATTTTGTAGTCCGAGCTCAATGATGCAGAAGTTACGAGAGGGCAAGTCAAAATGTTCGGTTTTTGGATGTAGTGACCTGAAGCACTTCAAGGATTACCACTTCAACAACCTTCGCCAGTATACAGAAGGGTTTGCCGATCGACTTCGTCTGAATGAGAGGTAAATTCCTTCTATCTTTGGAGACGACAAACAGACCATTTCGATAAGTTGTAAATATCGTTAATAAAAATAAAGTACTTCACTTTCTTAAAACACATGGTGGTCATGGTTTAGCAGTACCTTTGTCTTTCTTTGTTTTTGTTTTGAAGTAACGTTACACGTCTGCAGTATTATTGTTCTTGAGTTTCATCAATGGTCATTTAGCTGCTGTGTTTTTTGATGCTTTTCTAAACGTATCATATTATCAATACAGATTGTTTGTGTTAAGATTAGACCGTAGTCATTTATCTTGTCAGTGTGCTTGTTTTAACAAGAGAAATAGTCGACTTTCACTAATAACACAAAACAGTTAACTCACATACCAATACATCATATGAAGAGGTTGTGCAGGTTCGTCGTCGTCTTTATCAACTCGCTCGCTCTGGCTCGAAGATGTAAGGCTTGATGGACAAATCTTCTGTTGTTGACATTTTATTAACGTGTGAATAAAAATGTTCTTTGAAGGTATCGTATATAATCGTATATCTCTAATCAAACTACAATAATGGCCGAACGTGGGGAGTTGAACTGACCGTGAACTCATCGACCTGGAGAACGGGCGGGGTATGACGCATCTCCGTTTTATTTAAAGGGGCCGCTTTAAAAACGGGTCGCTCAAAGACGCACATCAGAAAAGGGGTAGAAAAGGGGCTTGTGGAGCTATAATAATGAGGAATTCAGACCCAAGCATTGCAGTTATGTTTTATATAGACCACAACGGTATGATTTATATGTAAAAATGAATGATTTAAAAGCATGATATGTACCCTTTAAATCTTACTAACCCACAAGTTTTCCAAACCTGTATGAATTTATTTCTCCTGCTGAACACAAAAGAAAATATTTTGAAGAATATAGCTGCAAGCACCCATAAGGGGCCAAGCACAAAGGCGGCACGACAAGTCATTACTGCATGGCTTTCAGAGCATCAGACCAACTGCAACAATGAGCATATTAAGACCATTTCAGGCAAAATGCCTGAAAGATCAAATACAATCACTATGATGTTTGGTTTATCATTTTTGACGAATAGGTGGCACTGTGACCAATTTGATGTGGTGTGGTCAGAGTAATGCCTTGTTCACACTACATGATTTTAAAACGTCAAGCTGAACTGTGCGGTTCACACTACATAACTTGCTCTCAGTGAAATCAGGAGTGTTCAAATTGTTGAGCTGTTCACACCACACAACACAACGTGATTGATTCGCAACAGGAGGTAACGCACTACACGAGCTGACAACAACTCTGTCACCCAACGATTCTATCTTGTCTACAAACTACGTTTTGTCAGAAAAAATCACGCGATAAGACGAACCGGAAATGACGCAAAACAGCACGTCCGTCAATACCCAGCGAAGAAGAGAAGAACACAACACGCAAATATGGACGTCAGACAGAAACAATAGGTTACTATCGTAACCCCGGTTCTCTGAAACATCGAGTGGAGAGATCCACCTATGGGAAGGGCATCCGTACCTGACCTCTGCAGAAGCATCCAATTGCACCAAGTCTGGCTAGACAGACAGAAGCGCGCGGCCAATGCCCAATGAGGCCACACCCCTCACCCACGGGCATATAACATCTGGGCGCGCTGCTATTCCTCAGTAAGTATATTCGCTTCTCGTGCGGCAAGCGGGGCAAAGCTGGTGGATCTCTCCACTCGATGTTTCAGAGAACCGGGGTTACGATAGTAACCTATTGTTCTCTTTCATCATCTCGTGTTCGAGATCCACCTATGGGAGAGACATGGACAGCTCCCCGATTGCCCAATACACTCACAGTGAGGTTCTGGAGCCAGAGAAGGACGGTCACCTCGGGGAGGCGGTGCCTGACACGTCCCTTAATCATGAGCCTGCGAAGGTGAAACCACACCTAACTAATGTGGACAAGCAGGACATGAAATACGCATGGGACACATGCGAGATAGTAACCCCAACCCACAAAGACATAATCTATACCCGAAAGGGGGAGTGATTGGTGATTGGTGACAGGAATGAACATGGCCAGTCAGCCCATTCACTCCTAATGGTTATATATACCAACAGGGTTACAGGGAGGGGCTAAGACGACCCCACCCCTAGAACCGAATGTGCTACCGAGGTACTGGTGACATCCAGCCGGTAGGTATGAGGAGAAGCCCAACTGGCAGCGGAGCAGATGTCCTGCAGTGACACTCCCCTAAACAGAGCCCAAGAGGTGGCTAAACCTCTTGTGGAATGAGCTCTGATGCCCCTAGGGGGCTTCACTCCCTTTGCTTTGTAAGCCATGGTAATAGCATCCACAACCCAATGTGAGAGGCGTTGCTTCGAAATTGGACTCCCTAAGTGAGGGGGAGCCCATGAAACAAAGAGCTGGTCGCTCTTCCGGAAAGCATTCGTCCTCGTCATATATGCCTGTAAGGCACGGACTGGACACAGAGCGTTCAGCCTCTGATCCTCTAGAGAGGTAAAAGGTGGAGGGTGAAAAGCGGACAGCTCCAACACCTCCGAAGTGAACGCAGGGAAGCACTTCGGCATGAAGGCCGGGTTAGGCTTAAGGAAGACCTTATCTCCACTAAGAGAGAACTTAGAGCACGAGGGATGAACCGAGAGTGCATGTAGCTCACTGACACGTTTAGCAGATGCCAAGGCCAAAAGCAAAACTGTCTTGAGAGACAGCAGCTTAAGGGATATACTATCCAAAGGCTCAAAAGGGTGTTGAGACAGAGCTTCCAGCACCATGGAGAGGTCCCACTCCGGGACAGTTCTCCTGACGACTGGCAAAGAGCGGCGTGCACCCTTCATAAATCTGCGGATTAGAGGGTGCTGACCGACGGTCGAGCCCTCAAAACCCACATGACAGGCTGAAATAGCAGCCAAGTAGACCTTAATGGTGGAAAAGGACCTGCCTTTATCCATGAGGTCTTGAAGGAAACACAAAATATCAGGAACTGAACACTGATAAGATGTGATACCGCGCCCATCACACCACCCCTCGAACACTTGCCACTTACAGCCATATAAGGACCGTGTCGAGACGGCCCTGGCATTCTGAATAGTGGTGACCACACGCGGCGAAAGCCCAAGTGCGTTCAGGTTCGTCCTCTCACGGGCCAGGCCCAGAGAGCCACCCTGTCCGGGTGGGGGTGGTAAATCTCCCCGTTGGCTTGGGATAATAGATCCGTGCGAACGGGAAGGCACAATGGCTCGGCGTATAACAGAGGGATTATCTCCGCCAGCCACGGTGCTTTGGGCCATCTGGGTGCTATCAGAATGAGAGACAGGCCCTGCCCTCTCACCCTGGCCAATGTGGGAATTATCAGGCACAGGGGAGGAAAAGCATACAGGAGCACTCTCGGCCATGGGTGGGCCAGTGCGTCTACCCCGAGGGGCGCGTCCATGTCCCTTAGAGAGAAGAACATAGGACAATGGCAGTTTTCGCGCGAGGCGAATAGATCTACGCTCGCCCGTCCGAATCTCATCCATAGCATTTCCACTATCTGCGGATGAAGACGCCAATCCCCGTAGATTGGGTTTCCCCTCGACAGCAGATCTGCGCCGATGTTCAGAATGCCTGGGACGTGAGTCGCGCGTAGCGACAAGAAAACCCGTCTGCTCCACACCAAGAGCTTGTGAGCTAGAAGGTGAAGTTTCGACGAGCGCAAGCCGCCCTGACGGTTGATATATGCCACAGCCGTGGTATTGTCGCACCGTACCAGCACGTGATGTCCCTGCAGGCGAGGCAGAAAATGATTCAGAGCTTTCCAAATGGTCAAAAGCTCTAAATAATTTATATGTGCTGAACGTAGTCTGTTTGGCCACAGACCGTTCACCGTTCTGCCCTCCTGGGTGGCACCCCAGCCTGTTAAGGATGCATCTGTCGTCACCACTTTCCGCATCGTAACCGCCCCGAGAGGGGTTCCCCGTGCGTAAAAGTCTGCGTTCTTCCAATGGCGCAGAGCACGCGCGCGTCACTGTAACCGAGCGGCAAAGGTCGTGAATCGGGCTGAAATGTAGCGACAAAACCCATTTCATGAACGCCCTCATCCTCAGGAGTCCTAATGGCACAACTTGGGTGGATGAAGCCATGAGACCCTGCATCCTGAGACATGTGCGATATTGCACTTTCGCCCCTTCTCTGAACTGTGACAGACAGCTCATTAGAGAGCGAACGCGCTCCAGAGAGAGACGCGCTCGCATGGCAACCGAGTTCAACTCCAAACCCAGGAAAATGACATTCTGACTGGGCGTGAGATTGCTCTTGCCCACGTTCACTTGGAACCCGAGCGATGTGATGTGCGCGAGCACACGGCCGGTGTCCTGCAACACCTTCTCCTTCGATTCGGCTATGATGAGCCAATCGTCTATGTAAGTCAGGATTCTCAGACCTGTTATTCTCAGAGGCGTTAAGCCCGCCTCCGCGCACAGACAGAAAGACCGGGGACTCAAACTGAGTCCAAACGGAAGAACTGTGAATTCGTAACATATGCCCTGGTAGGCAAAACGAAGAAACTTCCTGTGCGGAGGATAAATGCTTATGTGAAAGAAAGCATCTTTCAGATCGACTGATGTGAACCAGTCGTTCTGTTTTATGGCACGGGCGAGTGCGCCCTGTGTCAGCATTCTGAAATTGTATTTCCTCAAATGTTTGTTCAACACTCGAAGGTCCAAGATAGGGCGGAGAGAGCCGCCTTTCTTTGGAACCAGAAAATACCGGGAATAAAAACCCTGGTTCATCAGATTGGGGGGTACCACCTGAATCGCTCCCTTGTTTAAGAGAGATGAAATTTCTTCTTCCAGAATGTGAGAGGCTTTCTCTTCCGTGTGAGAAAAGAGAATGCCGTTGAAATGAGGGGGTTTTACTGCGAATTGCAATCTGTAACCCTGCATTATTGTACGCATAACCCACTCGGGAGCCGAAACGGTTCGCCAAGCCGCTTCGTGACTCGCGAGAGTCCCCGCTCGGGACAGAGCGGAGCTGTGTCTTGAGACCAACAGATTTATTTGTGATGCAATGGCGCCATCTCGTGGGCACACTAGAGGCGACATGCGGGGGTTCGGAGGGGATTCCTCTCTCTGCAGTGAGAAAGGTTCTCTCTGCGGAGAGAGGTTTTCCCTCCAAAACGAATTTGTTAGATTCGTTTTTATTTGTGTTTTGTGTGTTTTGTGCTGGGCAAACACTGGGGCCGAAGCCTTTATTGAAAGAGTGAGGGGAACAGAGTGAGGGCAGTGTGGTTTTGACACTGAACTTAACCTTCCTCTCACCAGAGGCCCCCTGAACGTGGGGGGAAAACACACATTCCTTGAACACACGGGCTGGGCAGTCTCGACAGGCGGCAAGCTGACCCATCCGCGGGACTCCCGGGGTCTTTTGGACGGGGGTCCTAGAAGGAGAGAGGAGTCCAAGGGGCTCGCGGCCCGTGAACGTGGACTGGAAGTCCCCATCGACTGAACGTCAGGCATGCCGCTTGCGTTTCGAGTGGTCGGTGGGGTTGGAATTAGCAGGTCTCCCAGCCGCGGCGGGAGCGGGCTTAACCCAGTGTTTGTTAGAGGGCGCTGGGTTATGATGTCGTGAAGGCGGTTTGTTTCGGGACTTTTCCTTGCCCTGGGGAAACTGACGTCCCGTGACCGGCGGGTTAGGCGAACGCACAGGGGGATTCTGGCGTGGACCTGACTTCCTCGGAAGGCAAAGTTTGAAAGCCTCATCCTCCTTTTTCTTGTCGTCGCACCGTTGTTGCATCAGTGCGACGGCGGGGCCGAAGAGAGCCCGGCCGGGCTCCACCGGCGCGCCCGCGATGCGCCGCTTCTCGCTGTCCGGGAGTCCCGACAGGTTCAGCCAGAGCGCGCGCTCTCCCACCACGGAGAGCGCCATGGAGCGCCCGCACGCTTGGACAGCCTGACGGGCGTTACGGAGGACGAGGTCGTTCACCGTGAGGATCTCCTTCCAAAGGATTTCGGAAGGATTACCTTTTTCTAGCTGTTGCCCTAATTCTTCGAGGATCTCCGCCTGGTAGGCGGAGAGGAGCGAAGAAACGTTAAGGGCCCTGACAGCCACAGACGAGGATTTATACGCTGCCTGGTGAACGGACGCAGCGAAACGGTCCATTTTGTTGGGCAGGACTGGCTTAGGGGGGGCGAGCAGCCCACCCTGAGCGGGGTTAAGGTGCCTGGCGATAGAAGGCTCGACGGCGGGGGGGTCGCCCATACCGTGAGCTGCCATGTCCTTAACTTCGAGTCCCGTGAGACCGTGTCTGAAGTCGAGCGGATCGCTCCAATAGTTCCTCATGTGCTTAGCGCACGCCGGGAGGATGGGGAAGAGTTGTTTCCTCGGGCCGGGAGGGGGTCCCAACACTTTCCCATCATAAATATCCCTCTCCTGGTCGGTGGCGCTCTGAGGTGCTGGCCATTCGATGTTGAGACGAGCGGCCGCTCGTTCACACACCTCCAGGAGGATGGCTTGAGGAAGAGCCGCGTGAGCGGTAATCTGGGGAACGACAGAGGGCGGGAAGGCCTCCTCGTCCTCTGAAACCCCAAGAATGGCCGCATCCTCCTCTTCGCCAGAACCGGCCGGTTCGTGGGCGAGAGCGAGGTTATCCCCGAAGATGTCCTCCTCGGGGAAGGCGGGATTGGGCTGGTCAGCCCAGACGAGCGACGAAGCGTCCCGAGAGGCCCTCGGTGGCGCGTCGTCATCACCGTGTCCCCCGTCCGAGTCTGAGCCCGTGGGGCTGAGCTCGGAGCACTGTGTCACTGCTACCTTGAATCGACGTTTAAGCAGTTTCCTCGGCAGCAAGAGGCAGAAACTGCAGTTATCTGGGTTCTCAAGGGCTTCCCGAGCGTGCTTAGGACCCAAACAGACAACGCAAAGCTGGTGGAGGTCTTTAGCTGCGATAAGGGCTCCACGCGCGGCCGGGCAGGCCTGTGAAAAGCTATCCCCAGATGATGCCGTAGGCTTAGACAGAGACATAGCGAGGGAGAAATCCGTGGCGAGCAGCCGTGTTGTAGAACGGTGAGAAAAAGCTCCGAATGCACAACAGCAGTTGAATTTAATCTGCCACGTCCGGTGGAGGCTGATCAGGCCGATATGTCCTCCTGTAGACACGAGGTGAGCAGAGTAAAAACTAACCGAGCTGAGAATTGCAGAGATCGCGAGAAGCGAATGACAACTGAGGAATAGCAGCGCGCCCAGATGTTATATGCCCGTGGGTGAGGGGTGTGGCCTCATTGGGCATTGGCCGAGCGCTTCTGTCTGTCTAGCCAGACTTGGTGCAATTGGATGCTTCTGCAGAGGTCAGGTACGGATGCCCTTCCCATAGGTGGATCTCGAACACGAGATGATGAAAGAGAACTAGTGTTTCAAACTGTTTGTGCGATGAATTGCTCTGAGAAAAAAATGCAAAAAAAGAAAAAGTAAGATTTACCTGGTGACCTCAACCCATGCCTTGCTCTGATTGGCTGGAGCTAATGACATCACTGAGGTTGAGTCGCGTGACAGCTCTGGATATCTAGCATGCTAGATATTTTTCTGGGCTCAGCGACGCGTCTGCAAGGCGTCTGCGAGCGTCTTTGATGCGTTGTTGGCTCTTTCATAATAACAGATTGGCAAGCGTTCATCGTCCGCTAATCCCCCGCGATTTGCACGCGATAACACCCTGACCTGTCGGCGAGCTCAACGGCGAGCTCAACAGCCTCAAGAATCATTTTGGCATCATGCCTCAACTTTGTTGTTTCGGTATACGAAAATGGTATCGCACCCCTACACGAAATAACTTTTTGTCGGCACGTTCTGGAGAGGATTCAGTTTCGATTTGGTTAAAATAAGACAAACGGCCAAGGAGGAGTTTGAAAAAGTAGGTTTTGAAAGAAACTCAAAAAGATGGACAAGAAGTTCGGTCAAATATTGCAAAATTGGTATCTATGTTCTTGGCATGACCCAAATAATCTATTACAGTTTTTTTCAGTCGCAAGCAAGCTTCTAACAAGCATTTGTCCAAACAGTTGTCACACTTTCAAAACTCTTAACACAATTAGCACAGCATCAATCTTTTGTGGCCATACCATTCACACATTGCATGTCGTTTTCACACAATATCCAGTCAGTGAACTTATTTCCACAATGCTTAGATTTTCTTAACAGACAATACCTATACCTCCCAACAAAATTATGGATTGTTTTTGTAATATTTATAAATGTTCACACACACCATTCCAAAATAGCAAAAACAATATTACAAACCTTAGATACAGTATAAAAACGTCTGCTTCTGCAATGATATCAGTTCAAAAACAATATATCTTAGCTGATAATAAACAAAACAATTGAATAATTGACCTACGGCTTATTTAAGTTGGCTAAATTGGGCCAACCTCAGCTGTTTTCAGTCTGGCTTAGATTCAGTGTCAGGGGTTATTTTTTTCTATTACATTGACACTTATACAGTAAAAGGAGGACTTTACAGTGAAGAGTAATGTTTTTGGAAACAGAAAAAGACAAACACTGTAACGTCTGGACGAGAAAGAGTAAGAGCAAGGGGCCCAGGGAGAAGAGCAGGCCCAATGAGAGATGCAGTGAGAGGTGCAAGAGAAGTGAGAGATGCAGTGAGAGATGCAGTGAGAGGTGAAAAAACTGAAAATTTGGTTTTTACTGGAATGCTTTTGAATGTGAACATTACTGTACGTGTGGACAGTTCCCAACCAAGAAATGTGTTAAAAAGGTGGATTGCATGTTTTTCATGCAAATACCTGTAAAACTGAAACCTCAAAGTCTATGTAGTTTTTGTAATGTCAACAATAGCCAGTATATTGAAACCTGGTGTACTTTGATTGACTGCATGTACCTTGTGAAGTGAAAACTAGTGTTATTCTTTGACAGAATAATTTCAATTTAAGTCATATTTTCAGTGTTTTGGTAAAGTTAGTGTGTGCAGAGAAATATGTGTTCTATTTTGAAATGAAGAGTTAGTGTATATTTAACAAAATGTGTTTTTGAGAAGAAAATTATCCATTTGGCCAATTGTGTTTTGTAGGTGTGAGTCTGTGTTAAGAGTTTAGAAAAAGTATCTGAAGTATGGGTAAGCGCTTGTTAGCGATTGAAAAAAACTGTAAGAAGTTTCATTATAATAGGCTAATTTAATCAAAAGTTATTAGCATTTTGGTAATTTCATTATACTTTTGACCACAAGTTGGCACTGCCCCAAAACTTTGTCAGGGCATTGTGCCGAAAACACATACCGAGTTTCATAACGATATGCCAATGTGTTCGTAAAATACAGCATTTTACAACAAAATAAAAAATGGACAATATGGGAAAATTGGGTATCATTCGACTCGGCATGCTACACCAAATCTCAAGAGACCAAATTTGGTCAAAGCGTTCAGAAGTTATAAGCAAAAAGAGCCATTTTTCATATGTCCTGACCACTAGATGGCACTGCACCGAAACTGTGCAAATAGCCTCAGGTCATGGTTGTCACAACACACACCAAGTTTACGTTAAAGCGTTGCGGAGAAAAAGCCTCACGTCCAATTTGGCGGCCACTTCGTTGAATTAATTCGCGCCTTATTCGAGAACGGTTTGCTGAATAGATATGAATTCCATAACTCTTTGTCGCCATGGTCTGAAGATGATCCGGTAAAATTTTGGGGAAAATCTGAGCAACGGCTTAGGAGAAATTCTTGTTTCTTTTCAACCGGAAACAAACGTGAATGCAAATTTGGACAGTTAGTGGTGCTATAAGGATTCAGTTTGAGACTTCATATTTGCTATGGTGACAGTTAAGACCTCTATCCTCTGTCCTCTATCTGTGTGCCAAATTTCAAAACCTTCGCAGCCCACAAGCTGTTATATGGGCTGCCATAGACTTCCAGAGCGAAAGAAAAAGAAGAATTAAGAATGCCAACAGATACAATTGTTGCTTGGCCCCTAAATATGGGTAACCTAACAGTCGATGGGCCCTATTAAATTCCCAGATAGCAAACTGACATTGAATCAACGTGGAAACATGACATCGAAACAACGTTGATCTGACATTGTTTTTCTCATCGAATTAACGTTGAACCAACGTCAGACGCGTCATTCTTTCAAAACTAACGGAAAATCAACTTGAAATCAACGCGTTGTTTCAACGTTATGAAAGCAAACCAATTTTCGATTTTCATTTAGCTTTGAAGAATGCCGCGTCTGACGTTGGTTCAACGTTAATTCGATGAGCAAAATCAACGTTGTTTCAATGTCATGAGAGACGTTGTTTCCACGTTGATTCAATGTCAGTTTGCTGTCTGGGTTCAGAGGTGTCAAAAGTATTCACATTCATTACTTAAGTAAAAGTATAGATACTAGGGTTTAAAAATACTTCTGTAGAAGTTGAAGTATCAGCTCAAGCTTTTTACTCAAGTAAAAGTATAAAAGTACTGTTTTCAAAAACTACTTAAAGTTTTTTACACACTCTTCTCCTCTCCTCTTCACTCTCTCTCTTACACACACACACACACACACACACACACACTAACGATTATCTTTGCCACATACATATCCTGCGATTGTCATACAGTTGTCACAGACTAGAAGGACGCAGATGGATGAGAGTAACCAGGTTTATTGAACAGGTGGTAGGGTTAAACAACAGGTGAGTATGTAATGGAGAAAGTTCTGGGATGCAGCGGGAAACAGTCTGATGAAGTATATCTTATCTTGAGCAGGACGGAGAGACGGAGAGTGGAAGCAGCAGACGGATGAACAGGTGGAGACCGGGAACCAGGAGCAGATGAGAGGCAGACGGGGCTGATGCAAGCGGGTAAGTAATCCTTAACGTAGCAGTAAGAGTAGCAGGAGTCTGTAGCCGTTGTATCGACGAGACCAGACGGTGAGTGACTGTGAGGAGTGAGTTTATAAAGGGAGGATGATTGGGACGGTGATTGATGCGGGCAGGTGACGGTGATTAGAAGGCTGGGGAGCTGGAACGAGTGGGCGGAGTGAAGGTGTCTGGTGCTGACGCAGATGGATCCGTGACAGTACCCCCCCCCCCCACGGCCAGCTCCAGCTGGCGGACGGGACCGACGACGGGGACGACCACGGCTCCGGGGCGCTGGACGATCTGGGTGGGTGGTGTGAAAGTCCTGGAGTAATGAGGGGTCCAGAATGTCCTCCCGGTTGACCCAGCATCTCTCCTCAGCACCGAATCCCTCCCAGTCCACGAGATATTCCAAGCGGCCGCCCCGTCGTCGGGAGTCGAGGAGCTCATGGACTCGATAGATGTTATCGTCTTCGGGATCTGCGGGAGGAGGGGGCACCTCCGCAGCACCAGACCCTGGGGAAGAAGGAGAGAGAGGGTTAGTGTAGGGCTTCAGCAGGGAGACATGGAAGGTGGGTGCGATGCGGTAGTGAGCGGGAAGGGCCAGCCGGTAGGTAACGGGGTTGATCTGCCTCTGTATCGCGAAAGGTCCGATGTATCTGGGACTCAGCTTCCGACAGGGCTGTCGGAGACGGATGTCCCGGGTGGAGAGCCAGACCAGTTGTCCGGGAAGGTAGTGAGGGGTGTCGGCGCGGCGAAGGTTGGCCTGGTTCTGGTGTCTCCTGACAGCCCGCTGGAGGTGAGTATGAGCTGAGTCCCAGACTCTCTCGCTCGTCTGGAACCAATGGTGGACTGCTGGGACGTCTGATGGTTCTCCTGACCAGGGGAAGAGTGGGGGTTGGTAGCCGAGTATGCACTGGAATGGGGTGAGTCCGGTGGTGGTTTGTCGGAGGGAGTTCTGTGCATACTTGGCCCAGGGCAGGTAACGACTCCAACAGTCCTGATGATCGTGGCAGTATGACCGCAGGTATCTCCCTATCTCCTGGATCTTCCGCTCAGTCTGGCCGTTTGACTGGGGATGATAACCCGAAGTGAGGCTGACGGTCACTCCCAGAAGGTTGAAGAAGGCCCTCCAGACACGGGAGATGAACTGGGGTCCTCGATCGGAGACAACGTCCTCTGGGATACCGAAGTTCCGGAAGATGTGCTGGAACAGCGCCTCCGCTGTTTCAAGGGCTGTTGGCAGGCCTGGAAGGGGAATTAGCTTGCACGCTTTAGAGAAGCGGTCTACTACTACTAGGATGCAGGTGTGATTGTCAGACACGGGCAGGTCGGTGACGAAATCCACTCCGAGGTGGGACCAGGGTCGAGTGGGTATGGGAAGAGGGACCAGTTTGCCTTCTGGGAGATGACGGGGAACTTTGGCCATGGCACAGACTGAGCATCCTTTGACGAACCGGGAGACATCCTGGGCCATACCCGGCCACCAGTAGCGCTGTTGGACGAGCGAGAGAGTGGACTGGCTGCCTGGGTGTCCAGAGCCCGGAGAGGTGTGAACTGAGTCCATGAGGGACAGGCGTAAACGGGTTGGGACATAGACCCGTCCCTCAGGACCTCCCGGCGGAGCAGGTTCAAGCTGTGTGGCTTCGGCGATGTGGTCATCCAGGCTCCACTGAATGGGGCTGACCACCACGGCTGGAGGGAGAATGGTTTCGGACTCAAAAGGAGGGACCTCGGGTTGGAACTGGCGAGAGAGAGCGTCTGCTTTCACATTCTTATCTCCGGGGCGGTAGGTGACTGAGAAATTGAAGCGTGTGAAGAACAGGGCCCAACGGGCTTGACGGGGATTGAGTCTCTTGGCCTCTCGGAGGTACTCGAGGTTACGGTGGTCCGTGATCACTGTGAAAGGGTGTTGGGCTCCCTCCAGCCAGTGCCTCCATTCCTCCAGCGCGAGTTTGATGGCCAGTAACTCCCGGTTGCCGATGTCATAATTCTGCTCCGCCGGGGACAGTTTCTTGGAGTAGAAGGCGCATGGGTGGAGTTGAGGTGGGTTCCCCTGCCGCTGAGAGAGGACCGCTCCCACCCCCGAGATCGAGGCATCCACTTCGACGAGGAACGGTAGGGCAGGGTCCGGAAGGGCCAGGGTAGGAGCGGAGCTGAAGGCGGATTTAAGGTCTTGAAAGGCGCGGGTGGCTGGGTCGTTCCAGGATAGAGACTTGGCCCCACTCTTGAGAAGGTCGGTGAGGGGAGAGCTGATGGGACTGAAGTTCTGGATGAACCGGCGGTAGAAATTGGCAAACCCCAGGAAGCGTTGAAGCTCCTTACGGGTGGTGGGTTGTGGCCAGTGGAGTACCGCTTCCACCTTCCTCTGGTCCATGGTGATTCCGTGGGGAGTGATGATGTAACCGAGGAATTGGATGGTGCTTTGGTGGAATTCGCATTTCTCCAGTTTGAGATAGAGGTGATAATCTCGGAGCCGGGTGAGTACTGTTTGAACGTGATGGATATGGGAGGTCAGGTCGGGGGAGTAGATGAGGATATCGTCGATGTAAATGATGACAAACTGATTGAGGAAATCGCGGAATATCTCATTCATGAAACCTTGGAAGATGGCGGGTGAGTTGGACAATCCGAAGGGCATCACGAGATATTCGTAGTGCCCTGCGGGGGTGATGAAGGCGGTCTTCCACTCATCTCCTTCCCGGACTCGGATGAGGTTGTAGGCACTACGAAGATCTAGCTTGGTGTAGATGGATGCCCCTCGGAGTTGTTCCAGGGCGGCTGGGACCAGAGGAAGAGGATAGCGGAATTTAACAGTAGCTTGATTGAGGGTACGGTAGTCGATGCAGGGGCGCAAGCCTCCATCCTTTTTCCCCACGAAGAAGAAGCTCGAAGCGGCAGGGGACACTGATGGTCGGATGAATCCGTGGTCGAGAGCCTCCTGGATATACTCCTCCATGGCCTTCTGTTCCGGGATGGACAGAGGGTAGATCTTACCTCGCGGTAGGACCGCCCCGGGCAGCAGATCGATCGCGCAGTCCCATGGCCGATGTGGAGGTAGGGTGGTCGCTTGGTGTTTATCGAAGACATCCTGGAACGCCCGGTAGGGAGAGGGGATCTCGGGAGGATGTCCCACAGGTGGGCTCTCCACGGAGGTGGTGGAGAGGGGAACGGACGGAGTGGTGGTATGAACGGAGGTCCTCGTCACAGATGGCAGGCAGTGATGGAAGCAGTCCTTACCCCACCGTAGAATCTCGCCGGTGGACCATTGGACATGCGGGGAGTGGGTCTCCAACCAGGGGCGTCCCAGGATGATCTCGGCCGTGGAGCCCTCCAGCACCAGGAAAGATATCTCTTCCTTATGGAGCCAGCCGATCTCCAGCCCCAGGTCGGGACTACGATGTCCTACCCGGCCACGCCCCAGAGGTTGACCGAGGATGGTCTGTACTTGCAATTTGTGAGGGATGGATCGTTGCCTGGTTTGCAGCCGGTTTAAGGTGGACAGAGCGATGAAATTGGCCGCTGATCCGGAGTCGATCAGCGCCTGAACTGAAATGGAACGGTTCAGATAAGTGATAGTGGCCGCAGTACATTTCAAGGAGGAAATGGGTAGTGGTAGGTGGACTGTACTCACAGCGGGTCGGGGTGGACGAACGGGGCAGGAGGCGAGCAGGTGGCCGGAGGCTCCACAGTACAGGCACAGACCGCTAGTGATGCGCCGATTTCTCTCGGACACTGGCAGTCGCGAGGTTCCAATGTCCATCGGCTCTGGTGCTGGAGGACTGTGATGACGGGACGCTGGACGAGGAGGTGGGAGTGCAGGGCTGTCGAGCTGGCATGCAGTGCGTCGCTGATCGATGCGAATGGATCGCTGGATGATGCTCTCTATTCCAACGGTGTCATCATAAATCGCGAGCTGGAGGCGGATGTCTGAATTCAGGCCATGACGGTATGCGGTGATGAGCGCGCTCTCGTTCCAACCGAGAGTGGCGGCGAGGGTGCGGAACTGCAGGGCATAGGAGGCGACTGACGATCTCCCTTGCCGCAACCGGTACAGCTGGTCTTGCACCGAGATGGAATGTGCAGACTGCGAGAATACTTCGATGAAATGACCGGAGAAAGCAGCAAACGTCCGAGTAACTGGACCTCGATCTTTCCACAGGGCATGAGCCCAATTGAGCGCTCGACCTCGCAGGAGTGAGATGAAGAAGGCGACCTTAGATCGTTCGGTGGGGAAGGCGGATGGATTCATCTCCATGTAGAGCTCGCACTGCAGGAGGAAGCCGCTGCACTCCTCCTCCTCGCCAGAGAAGGGCGCTGGTTGGGCCATGGGACTGACAGAGGCAGATGGGGAAGAAGTGGTGACGGTGGCCGTGGAGAGTGCTGGAGCGCTAGTCCGGGGAATGGTAGGAGAGGGTGGGGTCGGTGTAGCGCTGGTGCTCGGGGTAGGTTGCAGCATGTTGTTGGTCTGGTCTTCTGTCACAGACTAGAAGGACGCAGATGGATGAGAGTAACCAGGTTTATTGAACAGGTGGTAGGGTTAAACAACAGGTGAGTATGTAATGGAGAAAGTTCTGGGATGCAGCGGGAAACAGTCTGATGAAGTATATCTTATCTTGAGCAGGACGGAGAGACGGAGAGTGGAAGCAGCAGACGGATGAACAGGTGGAGACCGGGAACCAGGAGCAGATGAGAGGCAGACGGGGCTGATGCAAGCGGGTAAGTAATCCTTAACGTAGCAGTAAGAGTAGCAGGAGTCTGTAGCCGTTGTATCGACGAGACCAGACGGTGAGTGACTGTGAGGAGTGAGTTTATAAAGGGAGGATGATTGGGACGGTGATTGATGCGGGCAGGTGACGGTGATTAGAAGGCTGGGGAGCTGGAACGAGTGGGCGGAGTGAAGGTGTCTGGTGCTGACGCAGATGGATCCGTGACAACAGTATTGTAAAAACAGCTGTCTCCAAATCAATATTTAACGCGATTTGACCCGTATTCTTGAGCAGAAAACTGTTGATTTCTCCGTCACTTACCGCACTCCGTCGCACAACCAAATATAACTACAGCCTCTCACAAGTTAGAAAGAAAACACAAAGCCAATCAGTTTAGCGATGTATGTTCAGGGGGCGGGACTCAGATCTGTTCTCCGTGTGTGTTATTGGTCATATTTTTTTTAATGATGACAAGACGGAATGACAAAAATGCAGAAATTAAATGGGAGTAACGAGGCTATTTTTAAAATGTAAGGAGTAGAAAGTACAGATAATTGCGTGAAAATGTAAGAAGTAGAAGTAAAAAGTAGGCTGAAAAATAATTACTAAAGTATAGAGTATAGATACCCAAAATTTCTACTTAAGTAAGGTAACGGAAGTATTTGTACTTCGTTACTTGACACCTCTGATTAAATTCCATAGTACGAAAAAAAATCCTAAGGAAGTCAATGGGGTCCATCAACTGTTTGGCTACCGACATTCTTCAAAATATCTTTTGTGTTCAGCAGAAGAAAGAAATTCATACAGTTTTGGAACAACTTGTAAGTGAGTAAATGATGACAGGAATTGTTAAATAGATTAAGTCAGGATTAGGCCTTAGTTTAATTGGGACATTAATTAACTTTTATAAACGTGCCTGAGAAAAAAAGGTTAATAAGTTTTAAAAAAAGTCAACACTAAATTAAGTTAACATGCATATCTTTTACATTTTGTTACTTTATCTTTGAAACTGTGAGTATTTTAAAAGTGGCTCCATTCACTTTCATTGTAAGCACCTCACTGTAAACCATATTTTCCTTTTTTAAAAGAAAACTATGGACCATTTTTGTGGTAATCAATACTGAACCTGGAATATGTCTTTAAAGATTTAAGGCTCCTCTTATTATACTTTGCACAAAATCTTTAAACAAGGTAACTAAAGCTTGAAAAAACACCAAATATATAGGCTACTTATAACAGAATATGCTAAATATGTCACTGTGGCATACATCACAAGTGATGGCTGATAAATTAATATTCTAATAAATAATATAAACAGACACAAGCAAACCTGAATCTTGTCACACCAGCCAGCAAAGTATCTGAATGTCTGGATAGACATGCCAATGTGTGTTTTGAGGGCAAGAGTATAGACTGCTCCTGAGTCTATGGACTCAATTGTGGCCAGCTCTTCTTGATGCTGCTCCATCAGATCAGCCAGTCTGGAAAATGCCCACATACACTACACACAGTTATTTTCAGACAACATGTGCATCCCTTGCAAAGACAAATAATCATCATCCATCACTTATAGGTGTTTATTTACTTTCTGTTGTCATCTTTGTTGAATTACTTGATACAATAGTCATTAAATTCTGTAACGTTTTGGGTAACGAAACCAATGTTTAACCTGCAGTGATAAAATATAAAATGCAATCAATCACGTACTTGTAGAGTAGTTTGCCTCTGTCTCTGGGGTTCATCTTGCCCCACTCTCCCTCCTCGAATGCTTCTTTAGCTGCAGCCACTGCCTTTTCCACATCAGAGATCTGAGCTAAGGACACATCACAGATTGCCTACACGCAAACACAAGCTGAAATTGAGCATGTGGAAAAGATAATGCAGATAGATTGAGAGTGAAAAAGTTTGTGTCCATTGTGTACCTGTCCATCGGTGGGGTTAATGGTCTTATAGGTCTTTCCCCCTTCAGCATCTACAAACTCGCCATTTATGAACAGCTGGTGAGGGATTCGGATTGTCATATTGTTCAGCTTCTTTTCTACCTACAACAGACATGTATATACTTACATAGTCAGAACAAAATTAGAAATACACATTTAACAAAAAAACAGTATACAAGACATTTTAACTAGTCACCTTGGTTTTTCATAAGCATTTTCAATGGTATGTCTACCATTGTGTTTGAAATCCAGACCTACTGTATTTCTAATTAAAAACCTTTGACGCATTATGAAACATAAAATATGGCAATGGAAACTCCAGACTTCCAAGTAGCTTATTTCTTACAGAAATAATCGAAAAAAAATCCACTTTCAAATATTCAACAATTTGTGTCCTCAGTTCCCAAATATTGAGTTATGTTATAAGGAATGGTGAGGTACCAGAGGTAAACATGCATAACATCCCCTGTTTTGTGTTTCTGGTGCTTTTGTTATATGGACTTTTAGTTTGCATTTTGGCCTGTTCTGTCCTGTTTCTTGTGCCATGTTTTGTAGTACCTTTGTTGATTGGTATCTACAAATACCGTGTTTAACCATCTTTAGCCTTCAGAACTAACTTAATTCTACGTGGCATTGATTCAACAAGGTGCTGAAAGCATTCTTTAGAAATGTTGGCCCATTTTGATAGGATAACATCTTGCAGTTGATGGAGATATGTGGGATGGACATCCAGGGCACGAAGCTCCCATTCCAACACATCCCAAAGATGCTCTATTGGGTTGAGATCTGGTGACTGTGGGGGCCATTTCATTTTAGTGTCATTGGCATATTCAAGAAACCAATTTGAAATGATTCGAGCTTTGTGACATGGTGCATTATCCTGCTGGAAGTAGCCATCAGAGGATGGGTACAAGATGGCCATTAAGGGATGGACATGGTCAGAAACAATGCTCAAGTAGGCCGTGGCATTTAAACAATGCCCAATTGGCACTGAGGGGCCTAAAGTGTGCCAGGAATACATCCCCCACACCATTACACCACCACCAGCAGCCTGCACAGTGGTAACAAGACATGATGGATCCATGTTCTCATTCTGTTTACGCCAAATTCTGACTCTACCATCTGAATCATCCGAGTCTCAACAGAAATCGAGACTCATCAGACCAGGCAACATTTTTCCAGTCTTCAACTGTCCAATTTTGATGAGCTCTTGCAAATTATAGCCTCTTTTACCTATTCGTAGTGGAGATGAGTGGTACCCGGTGGGGTCTTCTGCTGTTATAGCCCATCTGCCTCAAGGTTGTGGGTGTTGTGGCTTCACAAATGCTTTGCTGCATTCCTCAGTTGTAACGAGTGGTTATTTCAGTAAAAGTTGCTTTTCTATCAGCTTGAATAAGTTGGCCCGTTCTCCTCTGACCTCTAGCATCAACAAGTCATTTTCGCCCACAGGACTGCCGCATACTGGATGTTTTTCCCTTTTCACACTATTCTTTGTAAACCCTAGAAATGGTTGTGCGTGAAAATCCCAAAAATTGCAGATTGTGAAATACTGATGGTGCGTTCTATTATAGCCAACGAACCGACTCGGACCTCGGATTTGACGTCACGTCCACACTTCAAGCGTTCTATTTGTTTAACGCGTCCGAGTCGGAGAAAAAAATGGACGCCACCCGGAAAGCTGTTATAATGGTAGCGCTGGCCGAGTTGCAGGCACTTACATTAAAACGAAAAAATATTATGAATACACCTTATTAAAACGCAGCCATTTGAACTTGAAAATGTTCACTTTATTAATGTTTTTAATGTTAATCTTCTGTTAGCAACGCTAGCAACGTCAGTAATTGCACTCACAACAACCGATTCCCATACCTACAGGGGACGCAGTAATACGAGTGATTATAACCGTCATTTAAAATACCAAAGCGGTTCAAAAACAATGAAAACAATTCATTCTTACAAGTCACAGGGCGCAGCCATCTTGAATTCCGAAACGGAATTCTCTCTCGGTGTCCTCACGGTTGTCCGACGTCCGAGAGGAGAAATCCGAGGAAAGGGGGCGTGTTGCTAGGCAACGTCTGTCGTCCGATTCGGATCTCCGAGACGGATGAATAATAGAACGCACCATGACTCGTCTGGCACCAACAACCATGCCATGCTCAAAATTGCTTAAATCACCTTTCTTTCCCATTCTGACATTCAGTTTGGAGTTCAGGAGACTGTCTTGACCAGGACTACACCCCTAAATGCATTGAAGCAACTGCCATGTTATTGGTTGATTAGATAATGCAAATATTATTAATATACTATATTTGGGTAATATATATACTGTATATTGTATTACGGCACTCACTGATGGACATGTTGTACCAGTAATAATCTGTAAAATGCTGAAACAGTGTCATTTTATTTTTTGTATATGAAATCTATATGTATTTTTTAATATGAAGCAGATGACAGTTAAAGTCCCCGTGAACCGGAAGTTGCAAACGATTTTTCTCCAGTGCTGTGACGTATTTCCAAGTGAAACGGAATATTGAACAGAGGGCAGGGTTTTACTCTAGCGCTCCTCCTCTCCATCTCTCGCTCATAGCAAACTAACGGTTTGAGGGGAGTGGTTACGCGTTTCCCCACCCAAGTTGTGAAACCTACGTCATCAGAAAAAGAAACCGTTCCAGACCGGAAGTAACTTTTCAGATTTTGATTAAAGATTACCAAGGTAAAACATTTTTTAAATATATTTTTACTTGCACGGATTAATTGTTCACCACAAGACTAGTAATATGCGCTAACAAAGTAAATAGGTTCAATTTTGATTTCACAGGGACTTTAACAGTGTTCTACCTGAAACACATATGAAATGTTGTTTTCAAGCCAGTGCAAAAATGAACATAATAATAAGCTACTATCCATTTAAAAGGAGCAATACTAACATAGTCTACGTTGAACTCGTCTTCCTCATCCTCTCCTCGCAGCTTCCTCACACACATTTGAATGAACTCTTGAAAGCTTGCTGCCATGTAAACGTCCTCATTCTGCAACTGCAATTGTTTCGCCCTTAACTTTACCTCTTCCACCAGCCTACAGTATGAAAGTAAGAAAAAAAAATCTTTGAATTATATAAAGGTAAAAGTAATGAAAATAGTGTATATTTACATGCATTATATATAATAAGAATTAGAAAATCATGCTCACATAATTACCTGACTACATCCATCGAAGCAGCACCAGACTTAAAGAAGTCAGTAGTGTCTTCAATCTTCTCTACATTAGTCAAAATACTCTTCCACACCTCCTGGACAAAAATGCAATAAATACTACATGAGTCTTCTGTCTTCAATGCGTTATCTTTCAGAATGTAAAAACAAAAAGAAAAATATTTAATATGGGTACAAGGTTTGTAACATACAGACACACACAAACAAAGATTATGGTGAATATGAATGAAATTATTTTTACCCTCATCTGCTCAGCAAATTGTTTTTCATCCTCAGAAAGCTCCACAGTGGAACTGACACCAGCTTTAAAATACTGGGACGCAGCAATCATCTTCCCATCCTCAAACTGCAGGTTCTTCACAAGCAACTAAATGCATACATAAGTACAAACACACTTTATGTATAAATGCACATACACACGCATCTACAACCTCTGGAGAAACATCAAATAAAGGTGTTTAACATACAGTATACACACAATAGTCCACATTGCATTGGTTCACTATCAAAGGTGTAAATTAGGGACATGTTCCCCTAACTTTTAAAGGGGGGGTTGACTGCGATTTCACTTTTTTCATTATAAATAATGTGTAATGTTGCTGTTGGTGCATGAACAGTATCTGCAAAGTTGCAGCGCTGAAAGTTCAGTGTAAGCAGAGATATCGTCTTTTAAAAATCAGGAAGTATGTTGCCTACAAAAATGACTCGATTGGGACTACACCTAGATTATGGTACGTCACTAACCTAAACATTTGCATCAACCCCTCCCTCAGAATATGCAGAAAATGGCATGCGCATATTTCTGAGGCATGTCGACTCCTCGAGTGTGTTGTTCACGCAGCTGTCAGGTCTTCTGTTTCGGGCTTCCCATGGACGCTATACTTCCTCAACAATGGATACAATTTATGTTTGATTATGTTCCTGAAAATGACGATCGTAATCTAGCTCTCTGTGCTGCGCATTTTACGGAAGACAGCTTCCAGAATCTCCACGAGTTCAATGCCGGATTGAACAAGAAACTGTTAGCTACTAAAACATGAAGCAGTTCCAACTTTAAAACAAGAGGCAGCAGTTGTTGGGCCACAATCTGTAAGTAGGCTAAGACTGCATCATTTTAAATGTATTTGCATGTATAATTCCAGACGTAGCCTTGTGTTTTATTTTTTTCGCTGGCTTTATACTATTGAGAATGAGGAGTTAACCTCATTGTACAGAGCCCCTCCCCTTTCCGCCATGTTGGTTGGATTCCCACGCCAAAAGAGTATTGTTTACGTGTGTTTTTAGCTTGGTAGTAGAGGAGGTTCTCGCAATTCCGACTGTTTTACCATGCCTGGAAGTCACTGCTGCGTTAAAAAAACTACTCCAGTACCTCACATGTATATGGAAAACATGAACAATGGAATACAGTTTTTTAGGTTACCAAAATGGACACAGCATCAGGGAGAGTCTCTGACCTGACGAGGAGACGCCGGATTGCTTGGTTTGCTTTATGGATTGCTTTAAGCCTTGCCCTTTAGTATACGATTTTCACTGTTTGCTGTGCCACTGCCTTAACGAACATATGCAAAAGTGTTGTTTGAGTGCCTGTTCATTACTTTTTTATTTCATTGAAATAAATGTTTGAAACAACTTATGGCTAACAATATTTATTGAGAACTGAAATATATAGGCTACATATATATTTGGACAACATAAGTTTCATGGACAACATATGTAATAATAATAAAATAATAATACTGCTATTAGTGCAAAAGAACAAATATATTGATGCTGCTTCTCCAAATACAGCTGTTTTGCACTTTGTGTGAGTTTGTTCCTGTAAGGTCCCTTTTCTTTCGCCTTATCTTTTTGCATTGCTTTACTTTCTTCCTTTTTTTCTCGTATTCTTAGATCCGTCTCTGTCCTGCCAAAATAATAAATGCGTGAAAATTAAAGAGCTTTGAAATGTTTAGTCGCGTCTATGGGTTCTAAAGGCGTTGCCCCTGGTAACCGATAGCGTCTCCTACCATCATGGCCGACCGGCTCAGACCCCGCCCAAATCGGCACGTGACTCCTCATTCTCAATAGCCACTACTAGTTAGCCTATGCTATTTTGTGTCTACGACAAACGCGTACAAACATTATGGACCTGAATTTTCTATAAGTACTAATGTTTTAAACATATTTTTCTTGTATATATGCTTTATGACGTTATTTTCGATTTGATCAAGAACATAAACATGCCAACGCTGTTTGAGTATGACATTAGTAGCCAATCAGTTGCTATTGTTGCTTGCCAGTCAGACGCTATTGTGTAAAACAAACGTGTATAAAGTTAAAAAATGTAGCAAATTATCATTAAGAAATGTTTAGTAAGAGCCGTGTGTGGTGAGGTTCTGCTTGACTCTATCCATCGTGGGTTTCTCAATCTGATTCTGCCTCAAACTGATACTGCAGTTCGACACATATTTACATCTGGACCGGAGCTCATGACATACATGTTCCGCCCATAAAGGTAATGGGCGTTAACCTTCCGGACAACGTGAGCGACAGTTTAGCCAATCACAACACACCGGGCCAAACTAACCAATCTGAGCCCATCACGTGTTTCTGAGGGAGTGTTTTCATAGAATCAGGAAGTGAACCGCTCGTTCAGAGGATAGAGGAGAGCGCGGCTTACAATAAAGGTGAAGTTTATGAAAAATAAGACTTTTAAAAAAAAAGAAAAACAACGAATACATGTTATATTGCACCCCATAAATACAAGCATGCAAAGAAAAAAAGCAGTCAACCCCCCCTTTAATAAAACAACAGCATTGCATTGTACTTTACAAAAATGTCAAATTAAATTCGATCATGATATACTCACCTTCTTGTAATTCTGTAAAACACAAAATAAGCTATTTTGAAAATGTCTCACTGTTTTTGTTCATACAATGAGAGTCAATGGGGTCCAATGTTGTTTTGGATCTCACTTTCATTGTATTGTCAAAAACTTTGAACATTCTTCAAAATATCTTTGTGCTCCACAGAAGAAAGAAAGGTTTGGAACAACATAAAGGTGCATAAATCATGACATTTTTGGGTGAAACATCCCTTTAAGGTTTTAGGGCCCAAGTACATTTCATATATGCCCATTAACGTGATTCTGCTCAACCATTGAGATAAGACTAAAAAGTCTAAAAAAGATAAGACTAAAAAAATAAAAAGTATAGCTCAGATTTCATTCTCATCTATAAAATATATTTAATTTTTATATTTTTTTTATTTTCCCCCAAAAATTACTTTTTCCAAAGTATTCCTAGGCCGTTTTTCCAGTTCACACAGAATTTGGTACAGATCTTCATGAGACCCACATGACAAAAACGTATCAAAAGGCATTTTGATTTGGTACATGATTTCTAAGATGTGATCTAATTAATTTTTCAGTTGTGGTGACAATTTTTAACGGTGGCATGCTGAAACACTGTCTAGCATGTTTACATTGAAAATTCTTCAATGCTAGGGGCTATATCTTAAAAACAAAGTTGACATCTAACAGAGAAGCAATTGTATCCACAGCATCAACAGGATATTCTTTTGAATTTGTTTATTTTAATCATGTGTGCTTGGACCGTGATTATTGCAGCTTGCACTTAAAGGTACAGTTCACCCAAAAAAAAAAAAAAAATTCCTGCTCCTTGAGAGAAAGAACACATTATCTTGATGTTTTGAGAGGAATCTCCTGTATACAGTTATTGCCTGGCCAAATCCAACCTTGGAAAAGCTGTGTGTCTTCTGCAAGTTCTGCTACCTCTACAAGGATGCAGAAGTTACGAGTCAAAATGTTCGGTTGTTGGATTTAGTGACCCGCACGCTTCATTAGAGTGTCTCCCAGCATAAGAACCTCTTTGAAGTGCCTGGTTGAGTTTTATTTATCAAGGAAATGTACCCACATCTGTGGGTAAAGTCATTTTTTTGTGTACGCGAAGCACTTCAAGGATTCCAACTTCAAAAACCTCTGCCAGTGTACAGAAGGGTTTGCCGATCGACTTTGTCTGAATGAGGGGTCAATTCCTACTATCTTTGGAGACGACAAACAGAGCATTTCGATAAGCTGTAAGTTAAATATCGTTAATAAAAATAAAGTACTTTAATTTCTTAAAACACATGGTGGTCATGGTTTTCATCACCCCAGCCAATCAACGAACAGAGGGCAGGCTGAGAGCCGTGACATAGACGCTAAGCGGCGAGTTTAAGATTGTATTTTAAGTTAGGGAAATTGTAAACGACCGCGGATATGGAGATACGGGATGCAATTTGCTCTGTTGTGGAGAATATTCCCGGCATTTGCAAACTGAAGCCTGAACAAGAAGTGTGTTTGTTAAACATTTTGAATGGAGATGATGTTTAAGTTGGAGAGAGAGGTGATTGCGTTATGTGATTGGCTTACGGGTAACCAATGATTTTATACTTCAGACAAGCGCACCCCGCGAGAAAGAACTTTTCAAGCTTTTCAACACTTTTCAATTATGCCATTCCAGACTCTGTCTATGAAGCAAAGTGAAATAGCAGAGTTTGGTATTACCAGGCTATACATTTTTGCCAATCCTTTCACAATGACAGTTTTACAAACAGTTTGAGGCAAATATGTATCAAGTTTAGCTTATTTAATAGCATAAAGTCCTTACCGTCTTGCCATCATTCCCGAAAAGAACAAGACCACTTTTGGTAACCATACCGGGTCGACTGGCTCCAGGGATTTCCAGAGGTTGACCATTGCTGGAGGAATGGTCATTTTCCAACAGTGTTGATCCATAGAATGACACATTCTACCAGAAGACCGAAAACAACACAGTAGCATTTGACTAAGAGTATCTACATGTGTGCTGAGCTGTTGTGTGTGTGTTTAACAGTTAGTTAAAACACTCACTTTGCTGTCAATCTCTGCCCAGGCTCCAGGCACTCTGTCATTCCCTCTGATCCAGTTATGAATGGCTTCTGCTGGCTGGTTCCAGTCAATCTATGCAACCAACCATAGACGGTTGTTGAAATGTTGTATACAACAATTAGACTCAAACAAGCTATACATCTATATGTTGACTGTTGTGCAGTTCTGGAGAAACTCCACCTTTGAATTTTCTTTCTTCTGAATACACTCATATGTGGCTCCTTCCTCTGGTTGCTTGATTCTCGGAGCTTTACCTGCTGCAATTAACCTGACTGCCTCCACCTAAAGTAAGACAAAAACACACACAAGAATCCAAAAGTGCCCTCCTATACAACAACTATATTAAAGTACTTTCTGGACTTCAAATCCTACCGTTTGTCCTAGATTAAAACAATGCCTGATTTGCTGTTTTAACTTAAAGGATAGTTAACTGTCTTTTGCAATATAATGAGGCTGTAGATGTTTCTTAAATAATCCCCACCATGCCTTTGACTCCCTCTGGGAACAGGAAGCGTTTGTAGATGCTGTTTACATTGTCGTTCGGCTCAACGTAGCATTCTCTTTGCAAAAGAATTGGTCCTGTGTCCAGTCCATCATCTGCCCAGAACACAGTAAATCCACCCTTCTTATCACCATGAATCAGAGTCCTAAAAGAAATACAAAATAACAAAGAGGAAATTAGGTAAAGGAACATAATTTTACATAATTTATATTACATCCTCTTGCCGTTTCTTCCAGTGAAACATAATTGCCAAGCTTCAAAAGGACATCAAATATGATCATTTTTAAACACATACAGTGAGGGAAATAAGTATTTGAACACCCTGCTATTTTGCAAGTTCTCCCACTTAGAAATCATGGAGGGATCTGAAATTGTCATCGTAGGTGCATGTCCACAGTGAGAGACATAATCTAAAAAAAAATCCAGAAATCACAACGTAGGATTTTTTAACTATTTATTTGTACGATATAGCTGGAAATAAGTATTTGAACACCTGAGAAAATCAATAATAATAATTTTTGGTACAGTAGCCTTTGTTCCTTTCACCAGGTTTGCACACACTGCAGGAGGGATTTTGGCCCCCTCCTCCACACAGATCTTCTCTAGATCGTTCAGGTTTCTGGGCTTCTCCCATGACTCCTCTGTATAATCCAAATGCTTATTGGCAAACTTAAGACGGGCCTTGACATGTGATGGTTTAAGCAGGGGAATGGACCAGGGAAAACCATGCATGGTTTCAAATCATGAGGTCTTAGTTTATTACCAACAGTAACCTTGGAAACGGTGGTCCCAGCTCTTTTCAGGTCATTGACCAGCTCCTCCCGTGTAGTTCTGGGCTGATTTCTCACCTTCCTTAGGATCATTGAGACCCCACGAGGTGAGGCCCCAGTCCGAGGGAGATTGACAGTCATGGTAAATGGTAAATGGACTGCATTTATATAGCATTTTCATAGACCTAATGGCCACCAAAGCGCTTTACATATTGCCTCACATTCACCCATTCACACACTCATTCATACACCGACGGCGGTGTCAGCCATACAAGGCGCCATCCAGCTCGTCGGGAGCAGCTGGGGTTAGGTGTCTTGCTCATGGACACCTCGACACTTGGTCAGGTGGAACCGGGGATTAAACCACCAACCTTTCGGTTTGTAGACAACCCACATGAACCACTGAGCCACTGCCGCCATGTTTAGCTTCTTCCACTTTCTAATAATTGCTCCAACAGTGGACCCAGTTGATTGGCAATTTCCCCATAGCCCTTTCCAGCCTTGTGGAGGTGTACAATTTTGTCTCTAGTGTTTTTGGACAGCTCTTTGGTCTTGGCCATGTTAGTAGTTGGATTCTTACTGATTGTATGGGGTGTCTTTATGCAGCTAATGACCTCAAACAGGTGCATCTAATTTAGGATAATAAATGTAGTGGAGGTGGACATTTGGGGGCCGTTTACACCTGGCCACTTCATGAGTTTTCTGTGATCGGATAGCTATCCGATCGCGAAAAGACCAGTTGTAAATGCCCCCCGAAACGCATTTGAGACGGATTTGAATCCGATCGCTCAAACCACATTGGGAGGTGGTCTGGGCCGCATTCCAGACGAAACTAGACAAGTGTAAATGCATCTGGTTGTTGAAACCACATATGTAAATTTTACTACTCCCAAAAATGATAAAAAAAATAAACATGTGAGAGCGTGTTATAGGCTATATGTCATGTTATTTTTTCATATTTAGATATGACGACGCTACTGCGACACGCATCACCTCAGATGAGCAGCTGAGCGCCTATAATCAAGCCAACGCTGCAATCAAAGTGAAAGTAAGTCGCAGACGCTTAACATTACCATCTTCATTAAAAGTAAAGAAATGAAATGATCTTATTACGAGGGCTGTTGCCGCTCTTTCTTATTGCTGTCTTTGTTGATTTTGAAATTAGCCGATGATTACTAAAATTCAGCTCATATCTGTTGCATTCAGTGACATGCACTTTATTAAATCTGCATATAGCGTGGGAATTAAAGGGGGGGTTGACTGCGATTTCACTTTTTTCATTTTAAATAGTGTGTAATGTTGCTGTTGGTGCATGAACAGTATCTGCAAAGTTGCAGCGATAAAAGTTCAGTGTAAGCAGAGATATCGTCTTTTAAAAATCAGGAAGTATATTGCCTACAAAAATGACTCGATTGGGACTACAGCTGGGTTATGGTACGTCACTAACCCACACATTTGCATCAACCCCTCCCTCCGGAATATGCAGAAAATGGCATGCACATATTTCTGAGGCACGTCGACTCGTCGAGTGTGTTGTTCACCAACTGTCAGGTCTTCTGTGTTTCGGGCTTCCCATGGACGCTATACTTCCTCAACAATGGATACAATTTATGTTTGATTATGTTCCTGAAAATGACGATCGTAATCTAGCTCTCTGTGCTGCGCATTTTACGGAAGGCAGCTTCCAGAATCTCCACGAGTTCAATGCCGGATTCAACAAACTGTTAGCTACTAAAACATGAAGCAGATCCGACTTTAAACAAGAGGCAGCAGTTGTTGGGCCACAACCTGTAAGTAGGCTAAGACTTCATCATTTTAAATGTATTTGCATGTATAATTCCAGACGTAGCCTTGTGTTTTATTTTTTTCAAATGCCAGCGCTGGCTTATAGCCACTACTAGTTAGCCTATGCTATTTTGTGTCTACGACAAACGCGTACAAACATTATGGACCTGAATTTTCTATAAGTACTAATGTTTTAAACGTATTTTTCATGTATATATGCTTTATGACGTTATTTTCGATTTGATCAAGAACGTAAACATGCCAACACTGTTTGAGTATGACATTAGTAGCAGTTGCTATTGTTGCCAGTCAGATGCTATTGTGTAAAACAAACGTGTATAAAGTTAGAAAAAATGTAGCAAATTATCATTCAGAAACGTTTAGTAAGAGCTGTAGTATGTGGTGAGGTTCTGCTTGACTTCATCGCGGCTTTCTCGGTCTGATTCTGCCTGAAACTGATACTGCAGTTCAACACATATTTACATCTGGACCGGAGCTCATGACATGCACATTTCGCCCGTAAAGGTAATGGGCGTTAAACCTTCCGGAAAACGTGAGCGACAGTTTAGCCAATCACAACACACCGGGCCAAACTAACCAATCTCAGCCCATCACGTGTTTCTGAGGGAGTGTTTTCATAGAATCAGGAAGTGAACCGGTCGTTCAGGGGACAGAGGAGAGCGCGGCTGAAAATAAAGGTGAAGTTTATGAAAATAAATACCATAAATACAATCATGCAAAGAAAAAAAACAGTCAACCCCCCCCTTTAAAGATCGGATTTATATCCGTTTTGCAAAAAAGGCAGACTAACAGGTCTTTGAGGGTCATAATTCTAGCTGATAGACAGGTGTTAAAATACTTATTTGCAGATGTATCATACAAAAAAATAGTTAAAAAACCATATATTGTGATTTCTGGATTTTTTTATTTCTTAGATTATGTCTCTCACAGTGGACATGCACCTACGATGACAATTTCAGACCCCTCTGTGATTTCTAAGTGGGAGAACTTGCAAAATAGCAGGGTGTTATAGCAGGAAATAGCAGGAAAATACTTATTTTCCTCAATGTAAATACCATAAAAGTATAACATATGACTAATGCACAACATAAGTCTTCTAAAGCTAAATTTAATGAGACCATATATTAAAAATATGAACATTTTATTGCCTTTAGTTTACTTTCGGGAGATACATGCTTTTAAAAATCTTACTCTCCCTTTCCTGGTAATATATTCCAGAAAAAATTGATTGATGATGATGCAATGCACTGGATAAATTTTGTGAAATAAATTGTGCAAAAAACAAGAATGTGTATATATAAAAAAAGAGACAATTACAACTGTAATAGTAGTGTTGATGCTGACAGCAGACAGTAAACACACACCAATGGCCTACTTATGATAACCATCTGCCTCTCATTAGATCTTACTATCATGCTTCTAATTAGAGTTACCACACATATACGCACACACTCTCTTAAAAACATAAAGAGAACACATATACTGACCAGTTAATGGCAGAGGCACCTCTGTGTCTGGGTAGCAAGGAGGGATGATAAATAATAGAGCCGTGTTTTGGGTGATCTATCACTTCCATAGGGATGAACTGAGAGCAGAAAGGTAGAACATTCAGTTCAGCACCAACTGCCTTATACTGATCCACCACCTCTGTGATGGCCTTTCCCTTCAGCCTCCAGCGGGGAAACTTAAACACTGGTACGCCATCTTTCTCTGCCTCGGTCGCTGAGGAAAGTTTTAAAGATGTAGTTTAATTCCATTTAGTTTGTGTAACCATGAATTTTCCTTTCCAACTTCAAAGAACTCTCTGCAAGAAACATGCAATTTTATATTTCAACCACAGATGGCGATAGAGAGGCCACAGTTCCATAGCCCTGCTTTAATGGGTGGTATTTCCGGTGAAGGTGTAAGGATGCTCGATAACTTCCGCCAATCGTAGAGTCGAATGCAATACCGAGAATTTATATTGAATTTTATACTCCATGGTTATAGTAAAGAAACGTTAGTCACACCCCTCGTTGTGTTTATGCTTCTTTTTAAAATTATATTAAATAAACATAACTATATATAAAATTACTGTACATCTAAACGTGTGAAAGTTTCGTTTCAAAGACGGGAGGACAGTAAATTTTGAAGACTCTGCCATAATCCCGTTTTCCTCGGTTTTCCACCGCTTTAATCTCCCCAACCGGAAACTGACGAGCATCCTTGCGTTAAATGCGGAACTTATGCGTGCATATAGCCCATTCATAAAAATCATGACATTTAAGACATGACATTTAAAGCTGCAGTAGGTAACTTTTGTCAACAATTTTTTTTTTACATATTTGTTAAAACAAATATTGCAATAGAATATGAAGCAGATCTTTGAAAAAGCAAGCTCCTCTGGCTCTTCCCAGTGGTCCTATTGCCATTTTCAGAAATACTCCGCTCCCGGTCAGAAACAACCAATTAGAGCCAGGAGGAATGTCTTAGTGTCAATCAGACTTGTGTACGTGCTGATCACACCCCTCTCTTGCACAGCGCGTACAGTCGTTCAAACTAAACTCAAGATTGCCGGTGTGCTGCAGCTAATGGCGGAGAAACAACCTAAACAGGCAATTTCTCGTGTGGCACCTGCTCATAAAACAAAAACGGGTAAAAGAAAAAGCCGATGACGATAAACAAGCGAAAGAAGCCATGACAGTGGAGAGAGGAACAGGCCTGATTTTACGTTGAGATTTTATGTTCTGTTTTGTGTGTTGTCCGTGAGGGGCTGCTGGCTTATACGGTAACACTTTATTTGAAGGGGTGTGCATAAGACTGACATGACACTGTCATAAACATGACATAACACCTGTCATGAACATGAAGGAGTCTTTATGAATGTTTATGACTTTTGTCATTAAGTGTCATTCGGTAAATTATGACACTTTTAATGCAAAGTTGACATTGTTTAAAATGTCTTTGTTATGACAACTTGACATTAACAAAGACAAAAAATGTCTTGATTATGACAACTTGACATTAACCAAGAAATCATAACCTGTCAACCTGACATCTTTATAACTAGTCCAACGTGTTCCACTTTACTTGAGGTAAGGGGAAATATTAACCCTCTGATGGTCTTCAAAAAAAGTAACAATTCTGGTCTTCGGGGTCTATTGGACCCCAGACAATAATATTTAATTTTGTAACAGAATAGTATTTTTTTTTTTAACAAATATAATTTTACTCTGTTTATTAATGTTTTTACTCAACATTTGTGTAGTTTTTGGAGGATTTATGATTGTTTTATTTATTTCTATAATTTTATAATTGTAAGATAATTTTACAAGGTTGAATGTAAGATTTTTGCCTAATTTTTGGAAAAAACAGGTTAAAATTTGTAATAAGTCACTTTATCCACTAGATGGCTATAGAGCTCCACTAGATGGCTATAGAGCTTCACTAGGCCTATTAACTATTTGAATTACTGAAAGATATAGTTTCTAAAGTTGGATTCAGTTGGATTCATATCTAAATATTGTAAAATCACACTCATAACAAAAATAAAATACTTTTTGTCAAAGTTTAGCATTTGTTTTTGTACTGAAAAAACAACAGTTTTTCAATACATTATGATTAGAATCAAACCTGAACATGTTACAAAGAGAAATGTTGGAGTCTTAGGATTTGATCATTTATTTCAACTGAACAGCAATAACAAATTAGCAAATAAAGCAGTAAAAATAAAATATTTGAAAAAAAAAAAAAAGTAAATTGGGTAGAAAATCGAATAACTAGGAACAATAGTTTGGAACAATAGAACAGATGGTCTCATCTCTTTTATTTTTTTTATAGCCTTACAAATGTATTCCTGTGTGTGTGTGTGCACATTTTCAATGTGTCTTAGTGTTACCAATTTATTTTTGCGGTGGTTCTGCATTTTAGAGTATTTTATTTTACAAATGATAAGCGAATAGTTTTTATAGTCTGTATGTATTCCTGTATATTGTATTCCTCTATATGTGTGTGTTTGTGTGTGTGTGCATGTGTGTGAGCATGATAATTTTGGATTGTGGATATTTTTTGCATTGTTGGAAGTGTGCCACTTAATTTCTGTCATTTCTGTCTGTGTTCTGCGTTATTTCTGATTTTGATGATGAATTGTGTCTATTTTGAGTCCAATGATAAATAAATATTTATTTATTAATTTATAGATATTTAAAAGATATCATAAATCCTCCAAAAACTGCACAAATGTTGAGTAAAATCATTAATAAACAGTAAAATAATATTTGTATACAAAAAAAACTTGTTCTGTTACAAAATTAAATGGTATTTTTTGGGGTCCAATGGACCCCGAAGACCACGAGTGTGACTATTTTTGTCACGCCTACATAAAAACAGATAGAATTCCATTTTAATTTTTTTTTTTTTGTAGATCTTGACAGTGTTGAGAGCCGTAGCAAGTTTCATACCATTTGGAAAAAGAGAACATTTTTTTTAATTCAAGCAAAATTCATTTGGGGTCTAACAGACCCCGAAGACCATCAGATAATGACACTGTTGTTAAAGCATTTGACAGTGTAATAACCTTAATGACATCTTTATAACTAGTACAATGTGTTCCACTTTACTTGAGGACAAGTAAAATATTCATGACACACAGTTATAATGGTGTCATGATGGCCAAAGTCAAAACCAACCACATATGACAGGGTAATGTTAACGCAAAGCTAAATGACTTCTTTAAGTTTGATGATTAGACCTGTTGTGACAGATTTGTGACAGGTTGTGATTTCTTGGTTAATGTCAAGTTGTCAAAACAAAGACATTTCTGTCTTGGTTAATGTCAAGTTGTCATAATCAAGACATTTTTGTCTTTGTTAATGTCAAGTTGTCATAACAAAGACATTTTAAACAATGTCAACTTTGCATTAAAATTGTCATAATTTACAGAATGACACTTAATGACAAAAGTCATAAACATTCATAAAGACTCCTTCATGTTCATGACAGGTGTTATGTCATGTTTATGACAGTGTCATGTCAGTCTTATGCACACCCCTTCAAATAAAGTGTTACTGCTTAGACTTTTATTTTGTATTTGTTTATTTATTATTAAACTTGTTGAACGTTCGCCGGTTCCCGCCTCCTTCTTCCCATTACAACTGAACCCCGTTACAAATGTACTAGCAAACCTTATCTAGCATTAGGACCACATATCGCTAGAATAATTACTTGAATTATATTACATATGTAACGTTAGTTACCGTTACCATTATCTTACTAGCTATTTATAACTTATAGAAAGGGTGCAACGTTATAAAGTTACATTACATGTATTGCAAAATACGTAAAGATTTGAGGACCAAGTTTGTAGTCAAAGTATGGGCAGGCCTTATTTAATGTTTCGTCCGTACTAGTGAATGTGCCATAGCTGTTTATCCGCCATCATCGGTGGCCCTGCTTACTAGCCTGCGCGTTTATGGCAGGGTCCACAGTGGGGGAGGAGCTGTGGAGGGAGGGCTGTAGGGCCGCAGAGAGCAAGGGGGTGGTGTTACGAACTGCTCCGAGACTGGGAGATGTAGATCCAAATGCAGCTTTATTTAAGATTAGTCGTACAGGCAGGGTCGAGAATTAGCAGACAGGACAATGGAGAATACACAGTGGGAATCCGGGAAACAGGCAGAGGTCAGGGCAGGCAGCAGTAATCAAAATCCAAGAACAATCCAACGTCAAAAACCAGAAAACAAACACGGAAAACGCTCAGAAATGCAGTGTAACACTTAAACAAGACTTCGCAAACACTGAACGTGAACACAAGGTATATATAGACACACTAACAGGATGAGACACAGGTGAATGCAATCAGTGAATGAGGTACAGGTGAATGTGATCAGTGATGATGAGTCCGGGCAGTGAGTTCTGGGAAATGTAGTTTGAGGGAAACATGAACATCTGGTGTGGAGTGCCCTCTGGTGACTCTCAAGGGCACTCCACCTGGTGACCGTTACATAGCCCCCCCCCCAAAGAGCGGCTTCCAGACGCTCCAAAAACAGTTCAGGAGGGAGGTGGAGCGGAGGCGGATCCGGGGGAGGGATGGAGGGCCAGGCCTGTGGAGCAGAATAGGGCCTGGAGACTAGGACGGAAGACCAGGGTGGAGCAGGCTGTGCAGGCGGCCAGGGCGGAGCAGGCCGTGCAGGCGGCCAGGGCGGAGGAAGATGTGCAGGCGGCCAGGGCGGAGCAGGCTGTGCAGGCGGCCAGGGCGGAGCAGGCTGTGCGGGCGGCCAGGGCGGAGCAGGCTTTGAGGGCGGCCAAAGCGGTGGAGACCCCTCGGGCGGCCACGGCGGTGAAGACCCCTCGGGCGGCCACGGCGGCGAAGACCCCTCGGGCGGCCACGGCGGCGAAGACCCCTCGGGCGGCCACGGCGGTGATGCCCTCTCAGGACCAGACACCGGCTCAGGAACAGACACTACATCAGAAATGGTCACAAGGATAGACACAGACACAGAAACAAACACTGGATCGGGGGCAGACACTGGATCGGCCATCTTGTCCGGAGACACTGGATCGGCCATCTTGTCCGGAGACACTGGATCGGCCATCTTGTCCGGAGACACTGGATCGGCCATCTTGTCCGGAGACACTGGATCGGCCATCTTGTCCGGAGACACTGGATCGGCCATCTTGTCCGGAGACACTGGGTCAGCCATCTTGTCCGGAGACACTGGGTCGGCCATCTTGTCCGGAGACACTGGGTCGGCCATCTTGTCCAGAGACAATGGATCGGCCATCTTGTCCGGAGACACTGGGTCGGCCATCTTGTCCGGAGACACTGGGTCGGCCATCTTGTCCAGAGACACTGGGTCGGCCATCTTGTCCGGAGACACTGGGTCGGCCATCTTGTCCGGAGACACTGGGTCGGCCATCTTGTCCAGAGACAATGGATCGGCCATCTTGTCCGGAGACACTGGATCGGCAGAAGTGACGTGAAGCGTCTCTGTCTCGGCAGAAGTGACGTGAACAGGCTCAGACTCGGCGGGGCTGACATGGAACTCTGGCTGGGCTTTCTCGGCGGGACGAGACTCTGGCTGGGCTGTCTCGGCGGGACGAGACTTTGGCTGGGCTGTCTCGGCGGGACGAGACTCTGGCTGGGCTGTCTCGGCGGGACGAGACTCTGGCTGGGCTGTCTCGGCGGGACGAGACTCTGGCTGGGCTGTCTCGGCGGGACGAGACTCTGGCTGGGCTGTCTCGGCGGGACGAGACTCTGGCTGGGCTGTCTCGGCGGGACGAGACTTTGGCTGGGCTGTCTCGGCGGGACGAGACTCTGGCTGGGCTGTCTCGGCGGGACGAGACTCTGGCTGGGCTGTCTCGGCGGGACGAGACTCTGGTTTGACGGTCTCTGGCTGTACGGTATCTGGCTGGAAGGTGAGCGGGGGCTCGGCAGGGCTGACGGTGAGCGCGGGCTCGGCAGGGCTGACGGTGAGCGCGGGCTCGGCAGGGCTGACGGCAGGGCTGACGGTGAGCGCGGGCTCGGCAGGGCTGACGGTGAGCGCGGGCTCGGCAGGGCTGACGGTGAGCGCGGGCTCGGCAGGGCTGACGGTGAGCGCGGGCTCGGCAGGGCTGACTGTGAGCGCGGGCTGTGGAAGCTCTGCTGAGACGTGACGAGGCTCTGGAAGCTCTGCTGAGACGTGATGAGGCTTTGGAATGAAACTCTCTTCACAAACGGAGACCGCCTCTCTCCAGTTCAGACCCGAGAGATTGGGGAGCTCCCTCGGGTTGACCTCCTTAGCCCCTAGCTGGTAACACAGCTTAATAGCCTCATCACCGAGAGAGCAGGAGGCAGCGAGAGGAACAAACCCCCAGGTATACTGGAACAGATCACGGCTATCCAGGGCCAAGGCCGCGATCTGACCAGCAAACTCCCGGATTTGTGCTGCTGGATTCATTTGTTGGTCGGTTGTTGCTGGATCTCGGTGTGGCGAAGTCTTCTGTTACGAACTGCTCCGAGACTGGGAGATGTAGATCCAAATGCAGCTTTATTTAAGATTAGTCGTACAGGCAGGGTCGAGAATTAGCAGACAGGACAATAGAGAATACACAGTGGGAATCCGGGAAACAGGCAGAGGTCAGGGCAGGCAGCAGTAATCAAAATCCAAGAACAATCCAACGTCAAAAACCAGAAAACAAACACGGAAAACGCTCAGAAATGCAGTGTAACACTTAAACAAGACTTCGCAAACACTGAACGTGAACACAAGGTATATATAGACACACTAACAGGATGAGACACAGGTGAATGCAATCAGTGAATGAGGTACAGGTGAATGTGATCAGTGATGATGAGTCCGGGCAGTGAGTTCTGGGAAATGTAGTTTGAGGGAAACATGAACATCTGGTGTGGAGTGCCCTCTGGTGACTCTCAAGGGCACTCCACCTGGTGACCGTTACAGGTGGGACCTGTAAATTGTGCTTGTTCAAATTTTCAGGCTAAGACTAAGTCAAAGTTTTTTTTCAAAACTCCCTACTGCAGCTTTAACGACCTGAAATAAATAGTCATCGTCATAAATAGGTCAAATTATTTTATATTTTAAGAGACTTATTGCCCTTGACACATAGTGAGTTTTCTACTGCATGTTTCTACATGTTGGTCACACCACATGATGTTTTTCAAATATTCGAATATTGTCATTCTTTTAAATATAAATAATTTTTTCATTAAGATTAGATGACGCTGAATCAGTCAGACATTTCCTACTTTTTGCCCCATAAAAATATCAAAATTAATTTTAATTCAGAATATAAAAACATTCCACAGATGAGGTGAATTCAATTCATTTTATATATGAATTAAATTTGTAATATTTTTTTTATATATATTATAAATGAAACGGACAATATAATAAAAGCATGTTCACACCAAGAATGTTTGGTGCAAAAGCAGAGCCATTGTTGTTACATAAGAGTGTTGTTACTGTCCATTTTCTTTGGTCTGAACAAATCACAGGTGAAAAGCGCACCAAATTTTCATGGCAAATATTTGTGAACAGTCCTTAACTGTCACATAAATTTAGATGAAATAAAGAGAATAAGAGACTTACCAAGTGGATCCACTTTTCCATCTTTGTCAGGAATGGTGAACACACCAACAATTGTGTGGCCGTCCTTCTTCAGTTCTTTATACACTTCTTGTCCAAAAAGACTCTGGCCAATCACAGCAATCTTCATCATAGATATTCACTGATATCTAAAATAAAAGGAAAACACATTATATTGACTACTCATACTACTATTATAAAATACTACCATTACCACAAATGGTAGCAAATTAAAATACATTATAAAATAGTTTGAAGATTTCTTCCACAAGTAGTTCATTTAACCATAAACCAATATACTTCCTATAACTTTTTTTTTTAAAGGTGCCATATGGAATAATTGAGGTAAAAATATCCAAAAAATTAGCTACACACATCAAAAGAATGAGAAGAAATAAGTGCAATGATGTCATTAAAAAACTGACAAGTTATAGTCCTGCCGAGATATAGCATGCTAGCATGCTAAATTACTAGCCCCGGCCCGGCAGGTGTCGTAATACCAGTTTCGGCCATGGGAGGCGGTATGCGGGCGAGCAACATTACCACCAGCCAAACTGCAATAGAAGAGTAACTCGCGCGGGTTGTGTGTACATGAACCGGATGTCAGTCGTGTGAAAAATACAGCCCACTACTAAATTTCAGTTCAGGGATGAGTTCAAAAAATGATTGGTGGATATTATGCATGAGGAATACATTTTGGTAAGTTGTAACATACTGTATCTTTCAACAGTGTTCGTGTTCTTTTACCATTAGCTAGTAGAGATGATCGGTTCACGTGCGCTAGGGATCTGTCGTCTAACATTTACAAGCGCCAAAACTGCATTTATTGTTTGAATTGCGTAATAAAATTAACAGAATCTGAGAGCTGAGATCGGTCTCCGTGTCCTTTTCTGTGCATTACAAAATGGATGTGTGGCGTGAGAGTGTGTGAAAAGTGTTTTGAGAGTTGGCAGCTCTGAAAGGCGCTAGCTTGGTCCACATCAGGGAATGCTGTCTGTCAAATTAATTCAAACTAATGATAAAAATGTAACAGGAACAAAACGAATACCATAAACTAGAAATAACTTTAATAGCCTGGGCTTTAATTTTCCCATATCGTCGAAATGCACCGGCTTGTCTATGAGACGGTGTTCAGACAATTCATGCTACCCATCGAGATTTGCTACTTACCGGTTATGCGCATGTGCAGACTTACAGTTTATTTTTTTTACAAAAGGTACATTTTCCTGTTATAATGTATAATTTCCCTTTAAAAATGCTTACTACCATATGAATATTTGTACGGTCAGCCAGCTGAAAAAGAATAAATGAAAGTTTCAGTTACTATGAGGAAAAGTGTACTTTGACGAGTCAAAGATAAATATTTTATGATAATTTTTACTTTTCACACCGTTTTAAAAATAAAAACAGTAGTCTACAGTATACAGTAGTTACTTATAACTTTGTATTGTAACTAGAATTGTATTCTATCTCAGAATTGTATTATAATTGTTTTTCATACGACTTTAATCGGCATTCTTTGATCAATTCGAGCTACGGTAGCATTTCGACATTAGCATTTCGACAAGGCAGCAAAAATCGACAGAACAACGGCCTTTATAATTTAGTATTGAGATGTTGTTTATTTAGTCTCTAATCTCTGAAAATCTCTAAACGATCCATGTGAAACTGCGGTCTTCCAACCTTTTACTATCGTGTCAATTGATTTGATTAATATGCGCGAGGGAGACAGAGCAACACGGCGCTCGCCCGTGTTGTTTGAAGACATGCAGAGGTATTTTTCTGGAGGTATACTGCCCCCATCTGGTATGGAATATGGTGTATGATTTGATTTTTTACCCAATTAACAACCTTATCGACTCTATGCGAAGGAGATTTGTTGCGCTGCGTGAAGCAAATACTAGTCACACCAGATACTGACTGGTTTTCGCCCCCTGCTCGCTACAAATGTATTTTTGTGAAAGCTAGTATAAGCTATATGAAGTTGAAAAGGTAGGTTCGGGAGGAGCCTAAACATTCAGTCCTGTCAATCATCATTACGAGCATACAATATAAGCAGCAATCAAAGCACCACATAATTTCATTGACAAATTCTTCCGGCAGCCCCCCTCCTCCCCTTCTATTACAATAAATTATCTCGATCCTCTTACGCTCAATTCCATCATGGGGGGGAGCTCAAGCCAACCCTCGGGTTCGAGCCTACCTCAAGAACAGCAAGCCAAGTTAGATTACTATTAACCTTTAAGGCTGAATGGGTAAGCAATATATAGCTGAATGGGCAAGCATATATAATTAAATAATGTATAGCACTAAAATGTCCAGCTATTACACCCAGAAATAGAATTGTGAACTTTTATTTGTATCTAAAATTATGGTATTGTAACACCCTTACTTCCAGCAAAAATAACTCAAGTACTATGATATAACATTTTGGTTGATGTAAAACATGTAATTGATTCTGTGTGACTTTTTTTTTTGCCTTCAAAGGCCTATTATAGGGCAAACAAATAGATTTTGTTTGTGAACGACGAATGACACAAACTGATGACTGACTGTGGATAAAGGGGCCATTCAGTTCAGCATGTTAATTTATTTTGTGCATCAAGTAGCAAGGGGGGGAGGGAGGGGGATGGGGGTTGGCAGAAGAATGATTCTTATTTATTAAAGGGCACCTATTATGGAAAATTCACTTTTACATGGTGTTTGAACATAAGTGTATGTTGGCAGTGTGTGAGCAAAACCACCCTAGAATGATGAAAATCCACCCAGTGTTTTTTTTTTTTTTTTACAATCTCAATAAATCATATGCACTGTCTCAGAACGAGCTGTTCTAAGATTCAGCTCTTTGTGACGTAGAATTGAGCAAGGGGTTTGATTGACAGTGTTGTTGTGGTTGTGGCATAGACCCCGCCCTCGGTGATCTGTACACCATCCTCCATTGTTTCAACGACAGCCGGTAATGTCTCTTGGAAACATGTTCTGTCGTGGGTTAATCCTGTTGTTGTGGCTTAAAAGTTAATCCTCAACTGTGGATCGTCATCTACTGTTTGCGATCCACCGTCACCTCCAGTAACAGTAAGTGTATTTTATGATTTTTGAGCAAATAGTCTTTTCAGTCAATGCCAGCCAATTCAACAACAAATGCGTCTAAAGTTGTTGTCGTCGTAGGATGTCTGTGTCGGCTATATAATTGAAACCTTGTTTGTATAGTGTGTAACAACCACAAGTTTATAAATATATATATTTTTAAAGATATTGTATTAAAAACTGCATATATGTTCTTGTTCTGTAAGTTAGCCATCTTCTCACATTTGCCACAGAAGCAAATGTATGACATGTAAACATGACACCACAGGTCCCTCGCATAAATGTAATTTCGCTTGTACGTATAGCAAACTTTATCACAGTATGTGCATGTAGTTTCAAAAAATTGCGCCAGCATTAGTGTTTGTGTGTGTCTGTGTGTGTGTGTTCCACATCCATAATTGCAAATGGGACGCGATTACAACTCTATAAGTACATAAATGTATCAAATAACCATACCGAGACGTACTGGCCCATTCTCATTTGTGTTTATTCTGCCGGAGTCTCTTCGTACTATTTATTATGGCTGGGTAATAAATATTGATTTCTCGATATTAATCGATTCTCATCTTTACGAACCGATATCGATTCTTAAATCTCAAGAATCGATTAGTCATCCTGTTTCATTTGAAAGAATGGAACATTGTATCGCGGCTGCACGCATCCAAAAAAATCGCAATAATCTTTGTCCTTTGTTACTATTGATATGAAACAAAGTCTCAAGTTTCAAATTACGTCCATTTTCTTTAGAAATTCAAAAACATAAATAAAGTTTTGGTGCTGTGGCGTGAGATCGCTCTGGCGCAGCTCAAGAGAAGCAGCAGCGCTGATCTCTCTTCCGGCTTAATAATACCAGTTACAGTGCGAAATAAATATGAATGAGCATCTGAAAGTGTGTTAAAAGATAGAGTACAACTTATCGAAATCCGTATCATGTCATATTGATTCGCTCAATTAGCGTTTCAACTTTCAACCGTGGAAAGACGTCAGTTAAACAGCTAAACAATGTCATGTATCATCATATTTACCTCAGAAAACCCACATAAACTCATTAGTCAGCTAGAAAAAATAACTCTAGAGAGGAGCATTTTGCTAAATCTATACACCATATTACATATGCATTATAATCTTAATGTTTTTCAACATTTAATGCATATTTGAATAAATCTGGCAAGTTTTTTTATGACAGCCACCATTTAAATGTTTATATTTCATATAATCTTCTTATTATAAAAATAAATAAAAGTGTAATTTAAGTGTTTGTATAGCTACAAAACATATTAGGCTAATGAAGCCTAGTAGGCTACAACTAGACTCCCATAGTTTACAGCATTAGTTAAGAGATTTAATTTCCTTAAGAAAATTAGCCATTTATTGCAACTGATGTCCAAAAATCAATATTGAATCGAAATCGAATCAAATTGCAAGCTTGTGAATCGAAATCGAATCGAATTGTGAAATTTGTGTCAATACCCAGCCCTACTATTTATATATTCCGATTCAAACATATGCTGAATGACAGACAAAATTTCTCTCACTCTCTCAGTACCGACTGCCATAGGTATCAAGTTATGCCCTCATCCAAAGGCAGGGCGGGGATATACAGCTCATTTGCATTTAAGGTGGTATACCCCCGAAACAGCTCATTTTTAACAGGCCCCAAAATGACATTTTCAAATGGTTATAATAAATTAACTGTGGGGTATTTTGAGCTGAAACTTTACAAATACATTCTGGGGACACCCGAGACCATTACATCTTGTAAAAAGGGGCATAATAGGTGCCCTTTAATGTTGGCCATTCATTAGGACTGATGTAAGGACAAGGACATTATTGAAACCTTTCGTTAAGACTATTACTATTTTTTTTTCTTTTACTTCTATACTTGACAAAATGGGAGATTAAATCTTCTATCATTCTCATTCTTAAACTGTATTTCGATTGAGACATGAACAACTCTGTATTTGAGCGATATGTTTAGTAATAGTGACTCAAAAATATTCAAACACTCAAAAAGACACTGGTCACCACTTACTGGTGTAATGAAGTAATCTTGAAAAAAGGATAGGTGAACATTTTTTGAGGGTAAAACAGATTTATTATACAATTCATGTTGGGTTATATTGCAATGAATTGCTTTTGAGAATCAATTTGAGATTCAATCCCCATTCAATTTACTGGCCTCTACTTGACTTACTTGCCTTGAAAGAGTCGTTCAAGTGTCCCACACAACTCTAATTTATGTGAGAAAGGTTATATTGAGATTTACTGTAACTACATAGGCCTAATACTTGTAAATGAATGTTTGTTACACAGTTTTTTTGTTACTATTTCTATTTGTAAAAAAAAATAAATAAATAAAAAAAAAAAAATTCAAGGACACCGTTTTGCCTACCAGGGACATTTAAACTCACTGCATGCATGGGTTCCATTCATGAACAATTGGGTCATCCCGCACAATACGGCCGCACTTGTGAGCGCTTATGTGTGCTCTACAAAGTGCTCCCAGAGATTACGCATTTTTGTAGACCAAAACTCAGAAATGAGTTCGCATTTCAGCACTTCTGTTTCCATTGTCCTTCTGATGTCAATGTGTTTTTGGTTAAATGTTTGAAATAAATGATATGGTTAAAAAAACCCATAAAAAAACATAAACGCGGCCGCTCAGAGACGTAGCTCGTCACACGCGAGTGTGTGTGTGCGTGCGTGTAAGCGTCCCAACTCAGATGGATAGAAAATATGTGGAACTGATCCAAAGTGTATTTGTGTGCCAGACTCGATTCCAGAAGCACCCGATGCAATATTTTCGACAGGATAATTGCCGCCAAGACCAGTAGCACAGTAAATCTGATAAGCGCAGACACTTGAGAGTACAAAGTCCGTCTTCGACTGCAAGAACTTGAGCGCGTCACAGATGAACCGACACTCAGCATATGGGATACTTGCCACATAGACAAGAAAAAAAGGCCTATAGACGGTCAAAATATGTCTACTTTTAAACAAAACAATTAGAAATGAATAGTTTGATTACCTGATCCATATAACGTTAGGCGCGCACATTCACTGCTGCAGGAATGACGAGTCGGCATCGCCATAATCATATTTGCTGCCAGCAGACTTATTAAACACTTGTTCATTAATAAACGATTAAAATTATATATCCTTGCTGTTGTTTCCCGACACATCCATAATCATTAGGCTTCTGTTGCCAGTGCTTTGCGGCAAGCTTCACGTGTGCTGAGCGCGAGGCATATATCCCGCCCCCCAGTAGCCTATATTTAATTTAATTCACTTTTATTTGTATAGCATTTTTCACAATACATATCGTTTCAAAGCAGCTTTACAGAAAATGCATGTTTCTAAATTACAATTTAGAATGATCTGTTATCAGAGGTGTCAGTGTGATGCATTTCAATTAATTTTCATTCAGTTTCAAATTGTTAAACAATGCATTGAGATAAGGCAGAAACAATGAGCTCATTGAAGTAAAGAAAACATGTTGTTAAATGATTAGGAAACATAGAAAACTTTAGCATTGGTGTTTTTTTACATACTCAAAATATGAGTCTGAAAAAGTCAACAACTGAAAAATAAAATAAAAATGTAGGTAATATTATATTGATAAAACTGGTTACATAATATTGGTATCGAAAAAGGTATCGTTCAGGAACCGGTATTGAAGTCAAGGTATTGGTATCGGTATCAAACATTTTGTTACGATACCCAGCCCTAGTAGGCAGGCAGGCAGGGAGGCAGTCAGGCAGGGAGGTAGGCAGGCAGGTGGGTAGTCAGGGAGGTAGTCAGGGAGGTAGACAGGCAGGCAGGGAGGTAGTCAGGGAGGTAGGCAGGCAGGCAGGTAGTCAGAGGGTAGGCAGGCAGGCGCGCAGGCAGGTAGTCAGGGAGGTAGTCAGGTAGGCAGGCAGGGAGTTAGTCAGGGAGGTAGGCAGGCAGGCACGCAGGCAGGCAGGCACGCACGCAGGTAGGGAGGTAGTCAGGGAGGTAGGCAGGCAGACAGGTAGTCAGGGGTAGTGTTAATTTTACCAGCCATTTTTAAATTTAGTTTCAGTTTTAGTCCAGTTTCAGCATCGCTTGTTAGTTTTTATCACATTTAGTCGACATCATCCCATTTTTATTTAGTCTAGTTTTAGTCGACTATAAGTCGAGCATTTTAGTCTTTATTTTAGTCCAAGAAAACATAATTTTATTCGTTTAGTTTTAGTAAAAAAAAAACTGTCAACATTTTAGTCTAGTTTTAGTCAGGACATCATTTTAACCTTTTACTTTTTTGTCAGCAGATAATATTTAACATTTCCTAAAATTATTTCACAATTCAACATTTTCTCTCATCTTTTTGATAAAATACACAATTTTAAGGAACACATGCAGACATGGAAGATGTTCTGACAATATTTGCATATTTATTTTGAACATTGTTAAGGTTCAAAGACACAAACACAAATGCTTGCATTAAAACAAATAAAATACACCTGACAAAGGAAACAAATAAATAAAATAAAGTGTATTATGAACTTAACACAAGTGCTGGCTGTTTAAAGCTAGTTCACATAGAATAATAAAATAATAGATTTGAGGTCAATGTTGTGAAAAAAAAAAAAAAAAACTCCAACTGATACAACAAAAGTGCTTTCCTGCCAGCTAGTTCACATGGTATATAAAGGTACAGTATTTAAGGTGAAACAAGGCATAGCTTGCTAGAACATATGAAATCTTTTTAACTAATCTTTTTAAAGCGTCTGTCTGCTTTAATCAAATTTAACTGAAACTATAGTTGCCCGGCCAGTATAACATACCTAAGTTAGCATAAATTTAACTTCACATACAATTCTATCAACAAGTGGCTACGGTAGCTACGTGCTAAGAAGCTAACGTAACATAGCCAGCCTGGATACTAAATGCTATGAAAGTTAGCCATCATTAGTTAGTTTATCATTGTAACAAAATGTGTCCATATATCACGTCTCTTCTTTCTACCGAGCCCCGTGCAAAGCATGTTTTACTTTTAACCTGTCGCCGCCGCCTCACCGTGAATCCAGCTTCTGTCTGCTCCGTGTTGTGTAGGCTACTCTGACTGTGCCCGCCCGCTCCAGGTTTGAAAGTGGGTGTGTGGCGGAAGAGCTGACGAGGAGGAGGCGGAGGAGGAGACAGGATTTGACAAAACCATATCATATAATAATATGTAATTTTCGTCTCGTCTTTGTTCGTGAACTAAAATGTCCATAGATTTTAGCCCAGTCTTTATTTACCGAACTGCATTTTCGTCTCGTCTTTATTAGTCTACGAAAATTATTTCTGAATTAATCCCAGTTATTGTTTATTAGTGGGGATTTTAGTCTCGTCTCGTCTAGTTTTCGTTCGGTGAAAAATGTGCGTCGACGAAAATATTTTCGTTTAGTTTTCGTTAACGAAATTAACACTAGTCAGGGGGGTAGGCAGGCAGGTTGTCAGGGAGGTAGTCAGGGAGGTAGTCAGGTAGGCAGGCAGGGAGGTAGTCAGGGAGGTAGGCAGGAAGGCAGGGAGGTAGGCAGGCAGGGAGGTAGTCAGGGAGGTAGTCAGGGAGGTAGACAGGGAGGTAGGCAGGCAGGCAGGTAGTCAGGCAGGCAGGCAGTTAACACTCACGAAACATAGATGTCATAACATAGACAAGAACTGACCAAGACAAACTGAAGAACTAAATATAGACACTAAAGAACACTAACAAGACAGACTCATCTCATGAAGTAGCGCGTGTATAGCCATGTTTCCATCCACTTGTCAATCTAATTATCTGAAGTTCGGTAAAACAAACACATGCGAATAAAGCTGGTGAAAGTGTGTTTCCATCAAACGGCTTTAAAGCGAATAAAAACCTGTACATAATGACATCACATGCTGTTTTGCGATCAAATTGGTATATCGAATTGATTTGAGACATTTTAAGATGTTTCCATTCATTTTCGCACTGAATCGAACAACATTCAAGCAAACATTTGCGAACAAAGTTTTGTTAGACAAAACGGATTGCGCCATCTACCAACAAATGATCAAGTATTTCACAAGTTGAAGCCTAATAATGCTTATTATGTGCCAGCTAATAGCGACATATGTATGGGATAATGTATGAGGCGGTTGTTGAAGGGGTTGTATTCGCTATACAACCGCCTCGCTATATATTATCCTGCTTATTACATATAAATCAACCAAATAAATAAATAAATAATTTGACACAAAATATTGACTTAAAAACGAGTTTATTGATTTAAAAACGAGTATTGCTTCTGCTAAAGAAAATAGTCTGTTCAGTCTGTGAACTGCGTCCATGGCAACGGTGTGTTATAGCAACGCCGCAGTCTGTTAACCAGAAATAACAGACCACATTATACATTAGAACTCAACCAAGCCACGTAAAAACAAGCAAAACTAATCTAAGAAAACAACGGCGCTATAAACATTGCTATGATGATGGCGATGCACGTAAATTCCCGACGACAGCGGAGGTGACTATGGTGTGGAAACGAGTGCTCCATCAGTTCTGGGAGATCGTGGTTCACGGAAACCCTTTGGTTGAAGCTTTTTTTTTTTTTTTGCTTTGTCCACTTACATCTGTCTTTGTTGACATCCGCCATGTGTGCACAAACAGACTGGCCGGAAATGAACTCGTCTTCTGGCGTGTTGCAACCATAAAAGGGCATAAAACTTAATCACAATTCATTATTTATTCGGCAAATAACGTTTCCATCAGCTTTTATCGCATTAGCCGTATATCGATCAAGAGAAAATCCGATGAGACCGAACGTATTTCATTTGAGTCGATTTTCATGAAATTTCATCGAATTTTACTGTTTCCATAAGGCATTTTTCATTCAATATCACTTAATTCGGATAAAAAAGTGTCGATGGAAACATGGCTTATGACACGCCAATTCGTATTTCTATTTTTGGCGTGCTATCAACACGCATAATCGCTTTTCAGCGTGTTTATGAACGCCGTTGACTTAACGTTAATACTGTATATATAAATATATGACTTACCTCCACCCTGTCCCTAAACCTACCCGTCACTGGGGTTAATGGCATGTTTGACTGTTCCCTTACCACCATCCTAGGAAAGAAAAAGATAGCTCCCCAGATGTAGATGTACATTTTGCTTTGTTCTGTTCGGACATTTGACGGCGTGTACAGACACGCGGAATGACACAGATGTTAATGGCGTAGACATACACGCATACATGCGGATACACGTGGATAGCTCAAAATGCGTCGAGATAACACGCCACTTGACTCGAAATTGGCGTGTATGTTTACGCAAAAGTCATGATGTCATGTCATGCGTCAACAGGTGACACAGATGATGATGACGATGAACAGGTGGGTAATTGAGGGAGTTAGTTCAGGTGTGGAGACAAGCAGGATTGTGGGAAGTGTAGTGAAGACGAAGACAGACTGGTGCAGACAATGACTGTGACAATTATTCAAAGTTGGATGGATCTCAAAAAGCCAAACAATACAAATTAGAGGAACTCTATCTATCTCTCCTGCATCCCCTTTGAAAATGTATCAGTTGTCCAAAAATTGGAATTGGCTGAACTGAACTTCAGAATTCTTTAGATAACTTGTATGTACAGCAAAGGGTGCTTTTGTTCGTTCAAGAAGGAGATTGATGGATGAGGGAGAACGCAATTCCAATGATTTTTTTAGGTTAGTGAAACAGCAATCATCTCAATTCTATAAATAGTTAAAATAAATGGAGTTGTTCTAAAAGATCATTAAAGACATTTGTAATCATTGTGAAGAATTTTATAAAAATCTTTATCAATATCTTGATGATATTGGCAAAGGTTTGTGTGAATCTCACATTCAAATTAAAGATATTTCTGAGGCGATCGATAAGCTGAAACCTAATAAATCTCCTGGAAATTATGGTTTTACCACAGAGTTTTATAAGAAATTCTCAAATATTTTTCTCAATTTCTTCTCCAAGTGTATTTAGAAAGCCTACATAAGGGAACTCTCCCAAGCTCTATGACTCAGGGTGTTATAAATTTGATCCCAGCCTCAAAAGGACCCCCCTCAACTTGAAAATTGGCGACCTATAAGCTTGTTAAATAATGATTACAAAGTACTAGCCATAATTTTTGCTAAAATAATTACATTTTAGATAATATAATTGATGACTTTCAGTCAGGTTTAATGAAAGACAGACTTATTTCAAAAATATTAGACTTGTTCTTGATATTTTATATTACTCGGATATGATCCTTGATGACGGTTTCTTGTTTTTTTTCTTGATTTTTATAAAGCTTTTGATTCCATTGAGTTTTCTTTTATTCTTAAATCTTTTAATATTTTTGGTTTTGGCCCCAACTTTATCAATGTAATTCAAACTTGCAATAATGCCAATGCTTCAATTAAATGACAGCATGGTAATACTCATAGATTTAACATAGAGGCATCCGTCAAGGCAGTATCACTGTATCTTTTTCTGCTTCCTATGCAATTATTAACCATCCACATTCAAAGTGTATTTGGACATTGAGTAATTTGAAAGGTTTCTCTGTTGCAAACCAATCAATATTAAGCCAATTGGCTGATGACACAACTCTGTTTTTGAAAAATAAAGATTAAGTTTCAGTAGCTTTAAAATTAATTGATCTCTTTTCATTTCTTAATATTCACAAATGTGAACTTTTATCTATTAAACATTCCACTGATGTTAAAGTCTGTGATATTCCAGTCAAATCTGAAGTAAAAAACTTGGGTATAATTATATGTAAAGATCAGAAAAAAATATTTTGGGAAAAATCTCCCAAGTGAAGACCAGGGTCAAAGTTCAATCAACAGTCGAACCGAATAGTCGAACCGGTTCAACTGGTGTACTGAAAAGAACTGGTTCAAATAGAGATTCGATTCGTTCAAATTACTACAGCCTGAATGAGCATACCAAGCAGGATAAGAAGCCAATTTAAAAATGAGTCTGGGCAAAAAAAAAAAAAAAAAAAACAACTAAATAACTAAATATATATCAAAGCGTATGACCAACGGAAAAGCTAGAGATAGTTGATTAACCCAAGTAAAGACCAGGGTCAAACAAAGTTCGATCAACGTGATACGCCCACCGCAACAATCTAAAATGTAACCTGACTTTTACAGCAGATAACGTGAAGCCATTACATTCAAATTCACCCATCAGCTATCCCACAGTAAGGAAAAAAAATATTTTCAATGAAATAAACAAGAATCAAGTTTAGCCAACACATTCATAAATAATAAGTGCGAATGCAAATCTCCTCCATTATTACACAGAATCGTCTCATGCACACCACATTTCGCTAAAGCAAAACTTGTTTACCGACTACACGACAAGAAACGAGAGTGTGTCCTTTGTCAAGAGAATTTGTCATTGAAAACACTGTTTGTCTGTAGGCTACTATCTAGATATTAATCGTAGGCTATCATACCTTTGCACGTCCAGATAAGAGTTGTTTCTCTGCAACTGCAACTGCAAGAAGGATTCAGCAGACAGACACTGTTGCTATTTATTTCAGCACAACAGTATAGCAGGCAAGCGATCAGACTACCAATAGCGTTATTACAACCGCAAGGGGGAGGTACCGCAAGTTTCCCCTTCCACAGTTATAGGATATGTTGAAATCAGTGCAAACACATGCTAAATGAATAGGGATGCAAGCTTTTGTGTGTTTTTATAAGGTTTTATAAGAATAAGACAGATTATAATAGCAGTAAAATGTAGCCTATAAGAATTTAAGGGCCAAATTAGGCTATAACTAACTTGACCTGACTATCTTTCTGGGCAGTGATTCAGACGTGGTAATTTAATAAGCCTTGGATGAGGGAATTATTGATTCTGTAGTATTTTAGTCAAATATTGCATATTATTGCATATTATGTGATAACATGAGATTTCCTGAGTGCAGAACACTGAAATTACCTAGTTATTTTTCTATATATCTCCAATACTGCCATTATATGTAACTTTCTTTTGAGAAAATAGACTAAACAGCTTGTCTAAAATTATTGTAAAAAAATTATGTAAGTTAGTATACAGGCCTAATACCATAATACAAATATATTTGGTTAATAATTCTTGAGTAAAACTGTAACTGACATATTCTTATATTTTGTATTTGTATTTGTTTTTTAAGTTCACCTGAGTGATTACAAAGATTAAATCAAATAAGATGTTAACAATTAACAATGAGATGCTTTGGCCCGATACACTGTGAGGAGGATGGTTTCATTCTCCAAAACCGATGATCAGATGGCACCTGTGTAAGTACAACTTAGAATACATGGCATCATGGGCTCAATCTACTGTAAATCAAATCAAAAACGTAGAATTAAGGCATCAACACCAACACCTGTCAGGAAGCTTAAACTGGATCGTGGTTTGATCTTCCAGAGTGACATTGATCCAAAGCACACATCAAAATCAACATAAAAATGGTTCACTGACCACAAATCAAGGTTTTACCATGGTCTCCTGACCTGAATCCCATAAAACCTGTGTGGGTGAGCTTATGAGGAGAGTACACACTTCTGGACCTTAGAATATGAAGCATCTGGAAAGTTCTGCACATGGAAATGGTCTCAGACCTAGGAGAAGATCCAGAACTGTAATTTTGCAGGGAAGCTGCACGAAGCATTAAATGAAAGAGTGCCAGATATAATGATAATTAACTGGATGCAATAACTAGATTAAGGTAAGGATTAGGGTGTGTTTTAGGTTTAGTTGCATGTTATTATAGTAATTTAACTACATGTAATGTGTAACAAGGACACTGTAAAATGTTACAGAGATTAGATTTTTGTGACCCAATGGGTATAACAGCAAATACAGTTTTTTTTCCATGGCCTGTTTTGGTAAAAATACCAAGGGTATTATTGAAGGGCAGTGTTTACTACAAATACAATCACATTTAAATCAGTGAGCAGATGATGCAGTGATGCAATGCACATTTCCAATTTAGAGTATTTGAGCGATCTTGCATACAAAGTTATATAAGTTTATAAACGTATTACAGTAAGTATGTGTCCACTGCCAATAATAAATCTGTTTAATAGGCTACTAAAACCAGAGATCAGAGGTGTGTTTGCAAAAAGTAGAGCATTTATCTTCAGTGTGGCCCAGGATTGGGAACAATACAGGGTTAATATATAAATGACTACTTAAAAAAAGAAATAAATGAAAACTTCATTAGTTACACTTTATTTTGATGGTCCCCTTAAGACATTCTCTTGACTATAAGTAACATTGCACTTACAATTACCAGTCATTAAAGTATTAGAGTTAGACTGACTAATATCTGCTAACACTTTATTTCGATGGTTCCCAACGGACTCTGACTTTACAAGTATAACTTATTCTACTAACTCTAACCTTACCAGTCTACTAATACATACTAATTATACTATAATGAGAGTTAGTTGACATGTAATAAAAGTTGGTTGACATGGTGCAAATATAATGATAAATAACAATTGATTTAAGCACTGAAGCACTGAATGAATGTGAAAAATGTCTCTGCTTTCAGTTCACCCAGCATTTTTGACCTCTCATAACTAAGAGCAGAGCCTTTACTCAGTCACTCACTCATTCCAGCACACAGACTTCACATTCTGCTTATTAAAGATAGTGGTGCATTTTTAGTATCAGATAGTAATAGAATGGTACTTGCGATATTAAACAATTATTGTATTTGTATACCATAATCAAATAAACCATAGTTCTAAGAACACATGTCATGTTACCATGCCAAAAGCCATGGTATTAATATATCATTCCAAAAAGCATATAAACACTAAAAACACCAGCATGCAGCACTTTCGCTATATAACACTTTAACTTATATACACTAAAATAAAAATGAAGACATTATTTTTATTAAAATACTTGAAGAGTTCAGATGCAAAAGCCTCTAAGTGCCATTTGAAATTTTCTTCTAAAATGATCATTTTTATCAAGCTTGTATATTTAAGTTCAGTAATTTCATTAAAATGGCAATGAAGATTACCTATTAATTGTCATTTAAGTGAAATTACTGAACTTAAATATACAAGCTTGATAAAAATGGTCATTTTAGAAGAAAATTTCAAATGGCATTTAGAGGCTTTTGCATCTGAACTCTTCACTTGCTGTTTTGTACAACAGCAATGTACAAATAGCAATGTCAATATATCAACATAGCTTATACATGACAAAAAATACAGCATAATTTAGAATACTATTCAAAATCCTATTTATTGCTATACTGCATATTTTACATAAAATTTTTAGATTATATTTTACAAATGAATAAAGTGTGTCCTGTTTAATCCAGTTACCACTGGTCCTCAGTCAGCCTAAAATCATTATCATACTGAAGTTAATGATTGACAACTGAGATGTTTATTGACCCTTATTCCAGAGAAGGGAATGAATCAGCAAGAACTCAAGTAAAATTTCCTAATCCACAAACTCTTTCACTTTGAAACCCTTTTTAAGTGAGGTCAAAAATGAGGTTAAAATACTTGGACTACTATGTAGGCCGATCTGTTATTTGTGATGTAGACTACTATGTCATTTTCAGTAATTATTCTGAATATGGATTATATCACATACGTAGCGGTGGAATTATTGAAATGAAATATGTGCTGAGTTTAATAGAAGAAATTCAATATTGCTTTGAACTAGACAAGTACTGAACACCAAAAAAATTGTAACATAATACTCTTATGTTGTGTTTACCCTAAATAAAACCCATGTATTAACCTTTAGCCATCCCAATTTTTGTTTTTAGGTATCCCTATGCAAGCCTTAAAGATGGGGAGAACGGGAATGCTCGTAAAAATTTAGAGTACATTTTTAGAATACAATTAAAATTCTTAAAATGAGGGTGGAGAGAAAGGGTTGTAAAATGGGAGTTATTATAAAAAATCATTTATAAAATAAATGCACATTAAAAATTTAAACTGATGAGCATATAATGTGTCAAATCTACTTTCTTTTTCTATTTATGGAGGGATAAGTCTGAGGAAATCATACCACAACAAATAAATACAAGATTTTAAATAAAAGGTAAAATGGTGGGTATTCTGAAGGGTTTTAAACAAATGGCCTGGTATTATATGTTCTAAATTTTGCGCATGAAGAAGAGAGAACGTTTAAAAGATAAAACATCTGGAGGCGCTCTTACCACATGGGTATGACGAATTCATCTTGTGAAATACTGCCTCCTACTTTTCGTGGAAAGAAAATGCCCGATTTTGTTGTCTGGGCAACCAAAAACGCAACGCAAGGGAAAGGTCTCCTCGAACTGACTTATGCGAACGGGTTTACTCTCTCTGATCGATTTGTTGGTTTAGAGAGCTCTGAATTTAATTGATCGCTATTTACCGTTGGAGCAGCATGTCCTCATCTGCAACATCAGCACACAGTAAGACACATATTCATACATGGGTGATTCATTTCCGAGTAAGCAGTTTTCTTTGGTGGTTTGAGTGTTTTCAAAGGATAGTTCATCCCAAAATTTTAATTCTGTCATCATTTCCTCACCCTCAAGTTGTTCCCTGTATGAATTTATTTCCTCTGCAGAACACAAAAGAAGATATTTTGAAAAATAAGCCTAACCAAACAGTTGATGGGCCCAATTGAATTGATTTCCATATTAAGAAAATACAATGGAAGACTGAAGTCAAGTCATTGGGGCCTATCAACTGTTTGGTTATCCATATTCCTCAAAATATTTTCTATTGTGTTCAGAGGAAATAAATTCATACAGGTTTGGAAAATTCACGATGCCTGAATTTTCATTTTTGGATAAACTGTCCCTTTAAGCTGTCTTCAGTGCATCGAGTTGAGCATTATTACATGTCGTATGCAAATCAAGTCGGAAAATTAACACGAAAACCTTCAGTTATTTATATTTTACATTTATTTGTATATTATTTCAATCATTTTTTTATCCATATCTAACAAAAAAGTATAACTTAATTGGGCCATTCAGGCCTACTCTGAATTTGTATATGGTTTCCAGCTCTACTTAAAGGCTGCAAAATAGGTACTGTATAGGTCTATGGCCTATTTGCTCTGTATAAACCCATTATGTCAATGATATGTCCTTGTATGTATGAATGTGTGTATGTTTGTTTAATTTAGAAAGCAGCGATGATGTGAATCCTTTCAAAATCCCTGAACACAATGATCTTTTCCAGATGAGGGACAAAGAAAAAACTCAGAGGATGCTGGTTTGTATCATTTAATACATTGATTTTTAGCTTATACCCTTCAAAGAATAAAGCCAGCACCAAAAAGACATCAGGGTTGTATTACAAAAACAACCTAACTTTCAGCTAACAAAAATATGTTCTAAGAATATACTAACATTCCCATTCTGTTATGTCAAACATCCAGTAAAAAAAAAATCATTTGCAAACATTTTGGGAACTTTATGTTTAGAAAACGGAAAACAAGACAAAAAAAAGTTCCAAGAACAATGTATAGACGTTTTTGTGTTACTGTTTTGAGAACATTAAAGACCAGATAACTTTGAACAAACATTACATTGATGTTTCTGGAAGAATGTTTGTTATCAACTTTGAGAAAACCTTGCCAGAACGCTAACCAAGTTTCTGTCAAGACCACTGTCGTCAAATACGATTGACAATTAGCATACAGTTTGGATTGGCGGCATGGTTCTGTTCTGGGAAAGAACTCTCTGTGCATCCATGCAGCCTAGCATGGATAAGAGCTGGGAGAGCAGCAATAACCCCCTTAGGTAATATAAATATTTGAATGTACATTATAATTCGAGAATTTAGTCTGATTCAAAGAAGAATCAGAATGCTAAATCCTGACTGGCCAAGAGGAGAATCTGGGGATGGAGGAGGGAATTGGCTCCTGAGAAAAGCGATAGCTGCTGATATTACTCATGGAGCTTATATATGGATGCTGTGATAGGCGTCATATTCATGGGTAGACGTGGATCAGCTGAGAGTCAGCTTGACTAACAAAGCTTGCCAGAACTGAGGTTAAGCTTTATTAATGAGAACATTCTCTCGGGGGTAAAAAGCTTTGAGATGGAAGGAAAATAGTTTTAGGACATGAGATGGAAGGCATCTCATGTTTTAGTTGTAAGCACTTGCTTGAAGTATTAAGCTGTGTGCTAGAAGTAAAAAATTGTGCACTCTGTCATTGCAGGTGCACCAAAGTAAGTTGGCTTTACCTGTCCATGAGAAGATGACATTTGCAGGCAGAACTAGTGCAAGGCAAGCCAGACTGAGGAAGGAACTGAAAGAAGGGGAGAGTAACACACAGACTCATGGACAGCTCCAAATTACACCCGCATGGAGGGCATCTATCAAAGGTGAGCCACACCATACCACACCACGTCTGCATCAGACTTGTAAACCCACAGCAAGTTTCACCTAAAAATGTAACCCTACTGTTGCAAGCCAACTAAATGTAAATATAAGCCTACTAAAAAAGTGTTGTTATTCTCATTTTCTAAGACCCCAAAATTGGTAAAGGAAGCATTAATGAATATATCACTAAGAGACGAGAGCTGTTCTTACTTGAGGTAAGATGATGCTTTGTTTTTCTACTTCTCAGCACTAGCCAGGTAGACATTTGCTCACTCTCTTTGTTTTATTCACTGTGTTTCTAACAGCCTTTCATTGTTTCTTCTCAACCTCTGTGTTTGGTTCTCTGTTTGTCCGTGTCTGATTGTTTTTGTATTCACGGTTTCTAATGTTTTTTTTTTTTTTTTTTAGTATTCTCTGGCAGTAAAGAAGGAAGAGATTCAGCTACTAGAGAAAATGGCTGCAGAAGAAGAGGGAAAATTGACAAGAGCTGAGAAGTTCTTGGAAGACGATGCCATTTTGTTTGAAGAATTTCTGAAAGAAAATGACAAGAATTCTGTGGAAGCTATCAAAATGTACCAGTCATACTAACTTGCACTTATGAAACATAAGTACTATCATTATAGCCCTGTTGATACCTTGAATTATAATGCTTGAAGTCAGAAACTCAATGTTTAAAAGATAAAAAAATGGCATATCAGATTAACACAGTCGAATATGTGGCCTAAATTTATGTCTAAAACCATGAAATACTGTTCAGTGCTGAGCAGGAGACCAAGATGAAGCTGGAGAAAGTAGCTGAGATCAAGAAGACTACTTCCAAAATGGTGGCAATCAAGAGGTATAAACAAATTTGAGTGGTTAGATGCTTTCCAAAATATTAAATCATGTTTGTTTATCTGTTTTTCTCTGCTTACCCTTTTATTTTAGTGACATCTCTAAGTATGAGGACATCCTGAAAGAGTATAAAAAGTATAAAGAGTTTCTGCTGATGCTGTCACCCCCAGAGTGGCAAGAGAAACAGAGATCCAAAAGCAGGCACTCTACTGACTCCACCAATACTGAGAGTGATGGAAAGCAGACAGAGAGAATCAAGAAGAACAGAGAGAGAAAGACGGTCCCCCCAGACAGCAAGCGTACGCTGGCAACTTTTCAAAATGGCGTTTGTTTAAAATAAGAGTGCGGAGTATAAATTTCATAAACACTGTTTTTCTTTAAAACAAATGTACTCAAACACATATAGGTGAAGAAAGACGAGTGGCTCATGGTTTTTCATCCTCTCGGGAGGCCAGGGCTTCATCTAGACAAAGTGTGAAGTCCGGCCGTCAGAGCAGCAAAATGTATGTACAAATCATAGCATTGAGTGTAAAAATGCTTTGCGTGATTGCGTGACTCATTATTAATGCTTTGTTTTCACTTTAGATCTGCACCTGGGACTGACAGTTCGGATTGTGAGGTTAATATCCACTAACATTTACATTCAAGATTTTGAATTAAGCAGCCAATTCATTGGTCATTTACATTTTTCAAACTTTACATTTATATTTATAGTACTAAAGTGTAACAGATTTATGTTTTATGCCTAAACCTACAACCTGAAAATGAAGGGGTCAGGGTTTGGCTGGATATCATGGTTCTGTTTGCCTACCTACACCATCTGGCAGCAAAATGGAACTTTCTCCATTGATGGTCATTCAGGCAACATATAGACCTTATTCAGAGCAGCGCCGTGACAGGTATGAAAGTGAGGCTGTGAGGGATAGACTTACCGTGTTTCCAATGGCATCCGCTGTAAAAAGCTGAATAAAGCGGCTAGATTGCTTCAAATTTTCCACAGCTTACATTGTCGGGAGTTTTTTGTCATCTGACATTTCTTGGAAAGATATTTTTCCAGTGTTTCATGAGCAGAACAATACGAAAACACATTAAATAACAGTACAGCCCATTGAAGAGATGCAAGTCTATCCCTCACAGCCTCGCTTTCATTCTCATTGAAAATCAAAGATGGCGCTGCCGTGAATAAGGCGTATACAGGCTGTGTTGCTTTTTGATAATATTTAATTATAGTATAATAGATGTGTTTTAAGTGCCTGATATAAATGTGTGAAATTAACTTGTGAAAAGAATAATATAGGTCAACGATATAATATTTATTAAATACATTTCGATGCTTTTTTAAAAATACATGCAGTTGGCATATACTATAACTTGAATACACCTCTTATATAAAGAGAATGTTGAAGAAAGTAAGGGTCGTCAAGAGAATGACATTCTTGAAAAGATAAATTACAATATTTTATTTATACAACAATATTTTAACAAATCACAGTTTTTAACAAAACACACTTGACTGTGTGTCAATTTCAGCAAGTATTTTAAAATTTCACATGGAAAGGCAAGGTTAGTTCAGGTTGTAAAATGTCATGTTTTGTGACTTGTCCAAAAAATTTAACTTAACCAGCTGTGTACGAACGGGCAGTCATTCACAGCTAATTATTATAAAATGAACTCATACACAGCTAATATTTAAATTAAATGATATACAATGAGGAAAATAAGTATTTGAACACCCTGATATTTTGCAAGTTCTCCCACTTAGAAATCATGGAGGGGTCTGAAATTTTCATCGTAGGTGCATGTCCACTGTGAGAGACATAACCTAAAAAGAAATCCAGAAATCACAATGATTTTTTAACTATTTATTTGTATGATACAGCTGCAAATAAGTATTTGAACACCTGTCTATCAGCTAGAATTCTGACCCTCAAAGACCTGTTAGTCTGCCTTTAAAATGTCCACCCCCACTCCATTTATCCTAAATGAGATGCACCTTTTTGAGGTTGTTAGCTGCATAAAGACACCTGTTCACCCCATACAATCAGTGAGAATCCAACTACTAACATGGCCAAGAGCAAATTGTACACCTCCACAAGGCTGGAAAGGGCTACTGGGAAATTGCCAAGCAGCTTGGTGAAAAAAGGTCCACTGTTGGAGCAATCATTAGAAAATGAAAGAAGCTAAACATGACTGTCAATCTCCCTCGGACTGGCGCTCCATGCAAGATCTCACCTCATGCGGTCTCAATGATCCTAAGAAAGGTGAGACATCAGCCCAGAACTGGAGCTGGTCAATGACCTGAAAAGAGCTGGGAACACTGTTTCCAAGGTTGCTGTTGGTAATACACTAAGACGTCATGGTTTGATATCATCCATGGCACAGAAGGTTCCACTGCTTAAACCAGCACATGTCAAGGCCCGTCTGAAGTTTAATTTAAGGCTACTGTACCAAATATTAACACTGATATTCTCAGGTGTTCAAATACTTATTTGCAGCAGTATTATACAAATAAATATAAAAAATATAAGATAAATATAAGATAATATAATATAAGATAAAAAAATCATACATTGTGATTACTGGATTGTTTTTTTTTTATTATTATGTCTCTCACAGTGGACATGCACCTACGATGACAATTTCAGACCCCTCCATGATTTCCAAGTGAGAGAACTTGCAAAAAAGCAGGGTGTTCAAAATACTTATTTTCCTCACTGTAATTTAAATATCATTAAATGTAACTTAATGATATTTAAGAATGAATAATTCAAGATATTGTTGAAATATTGATATTAGATATTGGTGAAACATTGATTAGGATTACCACATAACATTTTTAGAGTCATTATATTTTCTTAATGTATCCTCTGCTTAAATATTCTATATTCTCAAAAAAAAAATAAAAATAAATAAATAAAAATAATTAACGTTTCTAAGAATTTTTTCCTGGTTACCAACAACAGTTAGAAAAGGACTGAGCTGTGAGTATTTTTGTGGTGCCATCAACCGATCAACGTTGTCCCGAGTGATTAGTCACATGGCATTTACGGTTCAGGAGATTGGCTCAAAACAGTACACCTGTGCAGCCAAGATGGCAGATTTCAAATCACGTTCTTTTGGGGGACTCCTGTACCATTCAAGCAACTACCAATGACATGAATGGGAACGCTGACACATTCCTCCTTACCCTCCTTGTTTTAAATGACCACTTTATTGCCTCCAATAGGATGACCCAGAAATCTTCTTCAAAGATCCCCAGGATCTGTTGAATCTGATGACTGAGTTGGAAGAGCAGAACCTTTCTCTCATCCAGAACACTAGAGAGACAGAAGAGACTTTGGAGGAGTTCAGACAGAATGCTGAACTGACTCGCAAAAACATGTGTGTACCCATGTGCCCATGTTAGAATTACACCAATATGTTTTTTATTTAATTATAACAGTAGATAAATATGTATATTTGTTTGTGTATATGCAGGGAGTCTGAGTCAAAGCAGCTAAAAGAGCAGATTGATTTCATGACTGACACTATTCAAAAGGAAAGAGAGAGACTTTCAGAGCTTGAACTGAAATCCAAACACTTCAGCTTTGGACCGTACAAGCCAGAGGACCAGGTATGATTTTTTTTTTTTTTTTTTGTGTGTGTGTTTGTTTTTGTGGGTTTCATATTTGTTTTCTGTTGTGCTACTTTGTTACTTTCTTGTAAGCTTCCTTGACAAACAGACTGCCTGTTTATTAAAACAATTAATCATCTTTCCTGGGCTGACATAATATACAGTATTTTCCATTTTGAATTCTTAAAATTTCAGATGAATATACTATATACCTCCAAATTTAGTGCATCCAGTTCATGAATAATAAATAAATGAATGCAAACGAATGAATCCTTAAGCTTCTATTAATGTATATTTGCCTTTAAGAAGGCTCTAAAATGCAGTGCTACACCTTAAAGGAGAACTCCAGCGCAAAACGAACCTTTGGTCTAATAAAACAACGGTACCTAGTCAATCGTTCTCTGAGATTTGTTTTCATGATAATCGAATGTAAAGAGTTTAATCTCTAAAAACTATTTAGTGTATAATGCTAGCACTGGGTGCATTTACTAAGTAAAAAGAAATCGCTAGTTTATACTACTAACAAGGCTCAAAATAGCCCCACACTAAAACAGTAACATAATGAGGGTCCATACATGCAAAAAGAAAGCATTGAGAACTTTGTAAGTGTACAGACCGTTTAATAAGAAGATACTTTATAAAGACCGTTCACTTTGTGTATACAGACAGGAGCCATCTTAGAAAATAGTTGAAGAAAACAAGCAGAAAAATACTTGATTTAACAATGACACAGAGTAGTGTTTTATATATTAATAAAATATTTATTAAAATCACACGAGCCGTGAAAAAATACCTGGATTGTAAAAACTTTCAGACACTTATTTTAGGTGTTTTAGGAGTTGATAACTTCGGAGCGACTATCAATAGCAAGTTAGCGTTGAAAGTATGAGATCCCACCCTATACACACTATGGTCCATGAGGGAAAAATAGATTCAAACTTAAAATTGCAATCAAGCGAGAGCAAGATTTTACTTAAAGAATGTGCACAATTCCAATGGAATCTATGATAGTTTTTGACAAGACTGTTGATTTTAGATGATTTCAAAAGGGTTAACTAAAAAACACAAACACTAGCAATTATAGGCATTCAAGATGTCATCTTTACGACAATCATTTTCAAATGTAGGAAGGTTCTGTAAAATACTATAATATGCCATACACCCATCTACGAGACAGCAGTAGAACTGTAGAAGCAATATCACTTTTATTCGTGCTGTTCATCTCGAGTCAAAGATATTAAAGGGATACTCCACTTTGTTTGGAAATAGGCTCATTTTACAACTCTCCCAGAGTTAAACAGTTGAGTTTCACCGTTTTCGAATGATTTCAGCCGATTTCCTGATATTTAGAAGAATATCAGTAACCAGACAGTTTCTGGTCTCATTGACTTCCATAGTATATTTTTTTCCTACTATGGAAGTCAATGGACCAGAAACTGTCTGGTTACTGATTTTCTTCTAAATTTCAGAAAATCGTCTGAATGGATTCGGGAACGGTGAAACTAAACTGTTTAACTCTGGGGGAGATGTAAAATGAGCCTATTTCCAAAAAAGTGGAGTATCCCTTTAAAAATGTAATGTCTAGAATGTTTTTTCTTTTAAATTCTAAGACACAAGTACTACTCATTGATTCTAGAAATCTTTGCATTGATAAAATCTTTGCACTGGCTGCCACTCGCTGCTCGCATCAAGTTCAAAGTTCAAGCTCCCTCCTACTTCCACTCATTACAAGTCTACATTCCTAGCAGATGCCTACAATCAGTCAATGAGTGATGGCTCGTGGTACCATCACAGAGAGCCTCAAAATCACTTTCCAGAACAATCTCATTCACGGTACCATGCTGGTGGAATGATCTCCCCACCCTCATCCAGAATGCAGAATCCCTGTCAGCATTTAAAAGACAACTGAAAATTACCATAAAAAAATCCTTTTTTTTTTTAAATCCTTGCTTGTATGGCTTGTGCTACCCCGTGCAATGTCCGAACTTTGTATTTTGAGCACTTGCGTTGTTTTTGCCTCTTCACGATGACTCGCTTGGTTTAGTCCTCAGTTGTAAGTCGCTTTGGATAAAAGCGTCTGCTAAATGACTAAATGTAAATGATGAATCATTGGATAGTGACGACTTGTTTAAAACCATATCTAGTGACTTAAGAATACTTGTACCTTGCCTTCAGGACAAGACTCTCGACACACTGAGCCATAAGGTGGAGGAGGTGTATCACTGCTGTGTGGGGGAAACGGAGGCAAACCTGAACACTTTGCAGATGCTGACGGCCATTGAGGAAAAATTGGGCCAGCTTCTGGAAAATGCCGAAACGATTCCAAAAGACCAAATGAGTATAGCTGAACGTGCCAAAGAGAAAGAGAGAAGAATGAGGTGACCACATACACTGTCAAAAATGTTGTTTTGTTGTTGAGTTGTACTATTTCAATACCATTTCAGTTTTGTACTTCAATATTTCATGTTCAATTCAATGTTACTTTCCTACGGAGGCGTATTGCATTCACATGAAGGAAAAAAATCTACTCTGTTTTTCTGAATTAATGAGTTAATTTTTCATGAGAAAAAAATTGCTCTGTTTTTCTGAATTAATAAGTTAATTTTTCATGAGAATTTTTTTTCCTCTGTTTTTCTGAATTAATGAGTTAATTTTTGATGAGAAAAATTTTTTTGCTCTGTTTTTTCTGAATTAACGAGTTAATTTTTCATGAGAAATTTTTTTTCCTCTGTTTTTCTGAATTAACGAGTTAATTTTTCATGAGAAATTTTTTTTGCTCTGTTTTTCTGAATTAATGAGTTAATTTTTCATGAGAAAAAGAGTTTTCTCTGTTTTTCTGAATTAATGAGTTAATTTTTCATGAGAAAATATTTTTTTCTCTGTTTTTCTGAATTAATGAGTTAATTTTTCGTGAGAAAAAAAGTTTTTGCTCTATTTTTTCTGAATTAACTCGTTAATTCAGAAAAACAGAGCAAAAAAAAAAAATTCCATGAAAAATTAACTCGTTAATTCAGAAAAACAGAGCAAAAAAAAAAATATATGAAAAATTAACTCATTAATTCAGAAAAACAGAGCAAAATATTTTTTTCTCATGAAAAATTAACTCATTAATTCAGAAAAACAGAGCAATTTTTTTTTCTCATGAAAAATTAACTCGTTAATTCAGAAAAACAGAGTAGATTTTTTTTTCTTCAAGTGAATGCAATACACCTCCGTACTTTCCGTTTCTTTGTAACAGTGAAATTTTCAAGTCATTTTTGAGTGGGAATTGTTTTAGGACCAATGTTTTGTCACTGTAAAATCATCTGTATCTAGTTCGTTTCTAAACTTCTTTTACTCTTTAGACTGCGTGATGAGAAGATACAGTTGCAGATTAAACAACAGGAGGAAAGACAGAAAAAAGCCTTGGCAAGATCGCAGAATGAGATTAAGAAAACGGTAAGAAAAAGAAAAGAGATTAAGTATTACTGCAACAAGTGTCATTTACCTTTTAGTCAAAGTATATCACAATTGTTTAATACTATTAAAGGGGTCATATTTATTTTCCCACAATTTTGTGACCATTTATCACCTCTCACACAAGAAAATCAGTTGTTTTTTTAATCGCTGCAGGTTACAGTCATGTACACATTTGCAACTCCCTCATCATTCAATCCCTCATTCAAAAAAATCAAGATTTACACATTTCAATTAATAGTAAAATTACTATTAATTTAAAGTTGATTTGAATAATCCTTACATATTTTCATATTATAAATTAAGAATTCTAAATGAGTAAAAAAAATAAATAGAACTTAGTATAATATTTTGTGCAAATCTTATTGGAAAAAGTGAATGGACTTAATTTGATTCGTATTCATAAATTCGAACTTTTTATTTTAAATGTTTAAAATTAAGTTTAAGATTTATTCAAAATGATCAAGTTCTATTTTTAATCCATAATATGAATATGTAAGGATTATTCCATTCAATTATTTCTATTAATTGAAATGTGTAAATCTTGAAAAAAGCTTAATTGTATTTTTGTACATTGTGACAGGATCACAAAACAATCTTTACCTTTTGTTTGGCATTCAGGAATAATATCTATTTCCTCACTGTAACAGTGTGGGTCAAGTTTCTGATTAATCAATTGACATCATAGACAACCTGTATGATGTCAAAGTCAGTGTAAGCAAAGGAGAATGAACAATTATTTTAATAGCGGTCACAATTTCCTTTTATCTCATGATATGACCTCTTTAAATGACTGACATTGCTTTTCAAACAAGTGAGAGTGAGAACATGCTTTCTGTATTCTTTTAGTCTGTTAAGAAGCTGATGCCACGCTCTCAGCCTCCTGTCCATAAACGTCAGACCAAAAAAAGTGCTGAAACCACGGACCGGGAGAACCAAGAGTTCCTGTATTTCTTTAGTTAAATCACATGTACGCAGATAGTCGAATTTGCATTACATTTACATACAACTTGCTGTAGATAGCATCAAGTTTATCGAGTATATAAAGGGTTTCCTAAACTAGGTTTAAATTTTGAAGTTTGAAAGAACATGAATATAAATGAACATGCAAAAGCTTGTGAGAACAAAGAATATGAAACTTGACAAATAGTTGCAGACTCAAACTAGTCCATTTTTATTTTAAATGTAAAATTGTATTAATCTGTTTTGAAGAAACCATAGCTAATAAATACAATTGCATCATTTTATAAAAAGTATTTTTTTGTTGTTGTTTTTGATTTGTTTTTAAACAGACATGGAACATAAGTGTATCTGAACTTAACAAAGCCATACAAAAATAGGCATCAAAACAACTTTGTTCCATAATGGTCAACCAGGCAAATAAGTTAAGGTGAAATTAGACTGACTTGATTAATTACATAAACAGTTAAATATTTCATAGACAAATAGTATTTATTCTGGTTAAGAGACAAATCAATGATGTTCACTGCAATACCATGTTTGTGTGCTCGCAAGTCATCAGATATAAAAACTAAATATTGAAAAAAAAAAAAAAAATCAGGCATTTATCAAGTCAGTCACATGATCAAAATTAAAAAAAATTAAATGTGCTTTGTTTTTGGTCAAATTAGCTTTTGTATAAAGCACAATACTAGTTGATATCCTTTTTTAAACATGAATGAAGGGATTTGCTTATTAAACTACACAATGATAAAACCAGTACTGAGGCACTGAGAAAATGTACAAGATCATCTAAGAAAGAGACAGCTCGTTATATGGCCCTTGAGTAGCACCTTCTGTTTCTAATATCACTCCAAATCTTGTAGGTTGATGGTGCTACCAGTGAACTGGGAGTTATCAGATCCATTTTCATCTTCAGCCATGACTGTGGGTTCCTACAAATGAGAAAATTTAGATTAGATTTACAGTTCATGTCCAAAATTTCCAAATTGCAATAAACAACAGGGTTATTTTATGGCACACAATCACGTAATGGAATATAATCCAGTTTTTTTTTTTCTTTTATCATCTGAACTGATCCTTAATAAGCCCACAAGACTTATTTTAAAATATTCTCATTTTATATATATATGAAGAGTTCAGATGCAAAAGCCTCTAAGTGCCATTTGAAATTTTCTTCTAGAATGATCATTTTTATCAAGCTTGTATATTTAAGTTCAGTGATTTCACTTAAATTGCAATGATAATTACCTATTAATTGTTATTTAAGTGAAATTACTGAACTTAAATATACAAGTTTGATAAAAAATCATCATTAAAGAAGAAAATTTCAAATGGCATTTTGAGGCTTTTGCATCTGAACTCTTCATATATATATATATATTTTTTTAGCAGCATAGAAACAGCAATGTCAACGACATGGAATGACATCTGCTAATGTCATTTATAAACTATAGTAGGCAATTAGCAGCTGGAACTGCTTTTTTTTCTCCCACTTCAAACTACTTTCTTATCTGAAAGGCAAATAATGTTGAAAATAAAATAAAAATAAACTACAACTACAAATAAAATAGAGGATACAAATGATGGAATGAATATGAGGCTTAGTAGTTGTATAAACCTGTAGGATGTTGACGGGCAGATCCACAGTGAGCTGAGAGTGTGAACATGAGGTCTGTGAACTCAACTGGAAAGCCAAGTCTCCATCAGCAGCAGGGTCATCCTATAACAAACACACTCAAATCAATGTACTGAACTGAAGTGAGAATGCTTCCAAATTCTTTCCCATGATCTCACCTGCAGCAGCTGAATCTGCACAAACTGTGTGCCCGACACCGGATCCCGGATGGGTAGCTCAGCATTTCCCGTAGCAGCTCCTCCTCCAAAATGAGCGCTTGAATTAGTCGACAGAGCAGAGCTGGTGCCCTTTGATCCTTTAGTCTTTCTCTGTCCGTTCTCTGAGGCACATGTGGAAGAGCCTGGACCTTTCTGTTTCCTCCTCTTGGCAAGCTGAATGGCCCTGTAGTCCGTGCGTGCTGATCCACTGCTCTCCTGATGCCAGAACAAAAAAAACAAAACAATGAACAATCAGACTTAATGGGTTAACTTGCTTAAAAATGACAGAAAAGAAACATTTAACCAAATAAAAGAGGCTTTCGCACTGAGAAGTTCTAGGAACTAGCCACCAGGGTGGTTCCGCAAGAACTAATGGTTCCCCTAAGAACATTTTCCTGGTTGCATTTGCACCGCCAGTAGGAACTCCGTAGTTACATAAGCGGCGCTTGTTGTTGTGACTTATTTTGACGCCACGCAACCAAATAACCCCTTCATTTTGACTGCGCTGAGAACGCCAGAGCTTGAGCTCATGCTCGCATTCTCCGTGTACTTTAGTTTACGATCAGTCCTATCTAATACGTTATTAGATAGAATAGTTATACATAGAAAGTCGACAGTATATGAAAATGCATTCGCTATTGCAGTCTGGTTGATGTCCAGTGTTGCTTGCTGAACAGAAATACAAAATCGTGTTTGGCTTGGTCCCTTCAAGTTGCAAAGGATTTTCTCCCCAGCATAAACGTTTTCCATGTTTGTAGAGTTAGTTAATATATAGGATATAATCTGAGAGTTTACACCACTTTAAAAAAATGGCGGGTGTTTCGCGTGCATTTGGCCAATAAACGTACACTAGAGACTATAGAGGGAATGCGCGTGACGTCACCGTTGACCGGAGTGAACACAAACACAAAACACACAAATAAAGTGGGAAAGAGCTTTGCGATTGACTGTAGGCCTACAACTAGATTTGACAAAACATCGGAGGTATATTTTTACAGACTGCTATGGAAAAAGGAGCAAATGGATCGCTGCAATTCACAGAAACAACTGGACTCCAGTCAGCGAAAGGTGGATTTGCAGTTATCATTTTGTGTCAATATGCTGAATTTAGCTGTAAAACCATACCCATATATTTTGTATTGTTACATACATTAACAGCTCATCAATTAAATATTTGTCATTGCATATTCTGCATTATTGGATATTTTTTTTAATAAACACTGACCAAAAAAACTTATAAAGTTTTAGGGCTGGATGATATGAGATATATATATATATATATATATATAGGCTATATATATATATATATATATAACACTGATATAATTGATCACCTGGATTTAGACCTACCTATATTATATTTATATAAAGCGTTCACAAGCAAATTTGCTTTATGTTTAGGTTTTGCTTTTATTTCCCCGGTGTCGAAATCAGGCAAACATAAATGTCAGGCAACACGATTCCTGGCTGCATGTCAATATCCATGGATCACTGGATCTTTAGTAAGTTGTAAGGAACACTATATTGAGTCCAACATTTAATTTAAATTGATAAAATTGTTCGATTTAGTCGCATTTCCGCAGTTTTCCCCTATTAAATCCAGTCACGCAGCAGATCTTTTGCCACTCGGTCAGGCTGAGGGGGGTTGTCACGTGTCTATGCATTCCCTCTATTTATATAGAGACATACCACTTCCTCAATCCTTAAATACAAATGTATAGGGAAAACCCGTAACACCAAAGATGGCGGTTGTATGCAAATGCCCCGCCCCTCCCGCTGGACAGCCAATCGTCTGCTTTTAACGGTCAAGCCGGGAAACATTTAAATACGTAACTGTTTGAAACCGGGTGTCTCCCGCAGATTGATAGAGGCTCGCTGATGCCGGCAAATTAGTTCAAATCTCCCGGAATCTAGAGTGAGCGAGCAAGAGCGGGCATTTCAAACTGTGCAGCACGCGCGCGAGAGAGAGCGAGAAAAACTCTTGCGCATGCACAGTAAAAGTATAACCTGTGGGAAAACAGCATTTTAAACCTTATTTTAGTGCAAAGTCAAACTTTTCAGCAATTTTTATTATATTTTACTTTTATGTCTCGGTGATAGGCATGTGCCGGTATCAAATTTTCATGCTGCGGTTAATTGATTGAGCTTTTATCACAGTATACGGTATTATCACGATATTTTAATGAAATTATATTTTAATACTCAAGAAAAACAGATGCACTGTGGGTCTCTAAAAAAACCTCAACTTGTATCACAATGTGTAATTGTGATTTTCAAAACATATGGTAACTAAACCAAATTGTTTAAAGTTTAGTGACACATGCTACAATGACTGGTAGGTTACTGTTTGTATTATTCAATTAAATTATTGGATTTGATTTCAGTCTTAATTCAATATTGACTCATTTGGATAAATATTAGGTATGCCCCAGTCTGTTAATGTTTCTCAAGAAAAAAAAAAAAAAAAAAAAAAACTCACATAATGCTGTAAACATACAGAGAGAAATGAAATATATTATTTAGCAAAATACTCCTTGCTATTTTTTTTCTAGTCAGCTAATTTGCTGGTCATTAAATGGCTTTCCTGAGGTAAATGTAACGTTTTGTGACACTACTGTTCTCCTGCAGTGTTACTGACTTCTTTCCGTGTTTGAAAACACTGATTGATCGTTATTATGTACAAGTAAATATACCTTTCGGTAAGTTGTACTGTATCTTTAAATAAAAACGAAAGTAATATGATGATTCGGTTTACTTGAACTTAGGAGCAACGATCTGTGATCAGAACCTAAGAGCTGATTTATCAACTTCAATTTATCAATAACAACTTTCATATCAAAAGTAACCTGCTCTGTCTAGTCCGTGTGTCCGTGTCCTCTTTGCTCTGTGATTTTTCTCTGTGGGAGAGCGTGTGAAAAGTGTCAAATGCGTTAAGCGCCTTTCAGACAGGACACGGAATGCGCGACGCTGGCCGCTTGGTTCAACGTTGCCCTTCAGATACAACGCGATTTGCCATTTTACAAATAAAAAGTTGAACTATTTTGAACTTTAACACCGGCGTGGTCGATGCAGGTCGACGCAGCAACAAAACACCCCTATTCCGCGTATTCCGCGTCCTGTCTGAAAGTCTCAAGCTTGAGTCTCAAACTGAATGTCTGAGAGTTGGCAGCCCTGCGGGGATAAATCGTCGGGAGCGTTCCGCCATGCTTCTACTCCATGTGAGGATTGTTTACATTAGACTAGTGCATTGTCGCATGCACACAGTGCTTACATGTGGGGATTGTTTACATCAGAGTGTGCGCGTGTTTTGCGCAGCACGCAGTGTTTGAGCGGTTGAAGGAAAATAAGCAGCTAATGCGCGCTCTAAAAGTCTAAATTCGAATCTATTATTTTTCACGGTATTTTGAAGAGCCCGCGATAACAATATCGTGCATATTCATTACCGCGATTTATCGCATTACCGAATATCGCCACGTCTACTCGGTGACCAGTGAAAGTGCAGTTCTGACTCTCTGCCCATTCATTTAGATAGGAACCTGGTCTTGTTAAGTCCGAAATAGCTGCCCGGAGGCGTTGCCAAGATGGCGGCGAGTGGCATGACTTGCCTGAAAGGACTTTGACGTACACTAACGTCACTGGTAGTTCCTGCTGGTTTAGACCCTACTCTGAAGTAGGAGTAAATTAGTTCCTCCAAAAGGAGTTCTAGGAACTATGAAAAGTTTTCAGTAACGCTTACTTTTACAGTACAGTACTTACATGTACTTACCTAGAAAGTACTGGCTAATATAAATTAAGTACATGGGTTAGGGGTAGGTTTATGGTTAGAACCTAGTAATTACCCAGTAATTGTAATTGCTATAATAAGTACATAGTATGTACATGTGTAACAGGACTGTAAAAGGAAGTGCTACCAAGTTTCCTTCAGTGTGAAAGCCCCTAAAGGTATTTCATTGCTAACAATTTCAGAAATTTCAAGAATAACATGTGCTCTCGCTTTCCAACTAACCATAACAGGGCAGGGGGTGACCGAAGGCAATTCTGTTATCTTCTGCCCACTGTAGGACCCACTGTGGCTGGGGAACACAAACTGACACATCCCCTTACTGCCATCTGACTGAGCCATGACCTCCACTCTGCTCAACAAGGGCCCCACGGCTGTCTCACTGCCTGGCAGGTCAGCCTTAGCCTGCGGACAAAGTAACTCCGCTACAGGAGTTGCTGCGAGAGCCATGGAGGAGGAGAGAGAAGGAACCAGAGATGAACTGAGTGCTGAAGGAAGAGCTGATGTTAGTGAGGAAAGAGTCTGAGTGAGCGATGAGGAGAGTGATGGCGTGAGAGTCGATGGGGATTCTACAGTCAAAGGATTGCAGGAATTCAGAGGGTGGAGTTGTTCAGAAGATGCAGTACTTTGAATTGCCAGAGCAGTTAGTGTTCCCAGCTCTTCAGGGTTGACTGTTTGCACATCATCCAAATGCAATGTGGCATGGGGCAAACCCCCCCCACCTCCTCCAGCACCCAATCCCGTCTCCAATACATGGACACCCATATCTTGCCCAGCTGCTAAAATGAGAGGATCCACAGTTTTTGCCCCATTAAGAGCCGATCCGACTGATGCTGTATCTATTGTTAGGATTCCGGCATTAACCAGAGGCATGTCCATGGAGAAGGATCCTGCCCCAGAGCTGCTTTCACTCCCTATAGAGACAGCAGTGGTCCCAGGACATGCAGGAATGCTGGAGAAGAGAGATGATAAGTCCAGACTGCTGAGTTCTGCTCCTGCAGGTCCTGAAGGGGCACTAACAGCCTGTGAAATACTTGTCAGCTCACTGCTGGGAGTTAAAGTGGATGTGTCATCCAACTGACTCAACACATCTGCAAGAAGAATGAAACATTATGTTGGTAGACAGAGTTTAGGGTTACACAATCTATTTAAACATTCAGGATTTTAAGATTTCACTTGGATGAGCCTAAGGTCTATCAAGCCATATACAATGAATACAAAACATATGTTTGGCTAATTTTGGTTTCAGTAGCGCTGGGTGGTATTGACTAAAACCTGTATCACTGTATTTAACATGCTGACGGTTTATATGGCTGAAATATCCATATATTTTAAATACCTGCCAACTGATTTTGCATTTCATGTTTTCTTTTCCTGACCAAAATGAGAAAAATTAGTCACTGTAACAGTTATCATAAATAGTGGATGAATGGATACAGCAATTGCTTCTGCTATGCACTGGTATCACAGTATTTGAAAAAATCATTCAAGTGAAAAAGCCCAGCACTAGTTTTAGGGTTTAAGTTGTCAAGGAAAAAATAACAGAATTTTCAGTATGATAACTATTAACATTTCTCCCTCCAAACTCAAGATATACCAATACATTATGTATATAATTTACTTCTGGAAAGTCCATTCTGCTCATTACATTACAATAAAAGCAGGCAGTACTTTATTGTATGTAAATGAGTAGCATTTATGCTCTACTATTATGTTCCTTCAAAGAAAAACGTGTTTTGAAGGAAAAGACGGTAAGTGGTGAAGGAACTAAGGGTGTGCTCACACTTGGCATATTTGGTTCGATTAAAACAAACCCTCGTGCGATTGCTCTGTTAATGCGGTTAATTTGAATAAGTGTGAACGCTGCCATCTGAACCCTGATGCGCACCAAAACAAGCGGACCAAGAATGCTGAAAAAAATGGGTCTCGGCCGGCTACCAAGCGAACTCATTGTGGTGCATTTTGAATTAGTGAGCATGAAAGTTTTTTTTATTTTACAAGCTTACTGGCTGATTCCCAAAACGATTACTGTGTTGTTTTTTACTTAACGCAACAAACAAGAAAGAATACAAGTATACATAGACAAGATGTTTATTTGGTATTTAACAGGCTAAACTGGCTGTTAAAAAAAATAACTGTAACCCTCTGAAATTAACGGCAACAACTGCACAGTTACACTACACAATCAACACACATTCAACAAACCAAACAGACGTTTGGCCTTTTAATCAGCATTCTAGATTTGTTTTTGTTTTTAAATTCAGAGTGAAGAAAATTTATCAGAGAAACTAAACAACAAAAATTCTAAAATGTTAAATCAAATAATGTTTAGTGCAACAAGTTAGCAAAGATGCTATAGCAGGTGCTTTTTGAATCAAATTAAGTCAATGTAATTGACTCACGCAACTTCAGCGAGCGCAGGAAAGCAGCCACTACACTAACGGCTGCTCGCTTAGCTGTGCCTCAGACAGGTACCTCTGCATATTCAAAAAAAAAAAAAAAAAAAAAAAATGCTTCTGAATAATTCCAAAGTAGTCTGGGCAAACTTCCAGAAAAATCGTCTGAAGAAAATACTAAAGATTAATGACCAGTCAATCAGTGCATCCCTAGTTTGAATTATATGAATGTAACATGGACCAAAGACATGTAAACTAACCAAAAACAGGAAGATGAGACCCTAAAAGGAAAGAATGCTCACGTGTACCTGTTTTTCTCATCATAGTAGTGATGTTGCCCATCAAAGTTTAGTACAGGCATCAGAACTGAGTCTCCTCTCAGCAGATTGTTTGTGTGTGACGGAGGGACTGGCACTGCTATAGCCGTTTTGACTCCTTTCAAAATACTAAAATACTATCATATGCAGGATATGCACATACAACCAGCGCATTTAATTCACCACAAATCTTGTTTTGGATATTCGGTAAGTTCCTTCTCAAAATAGGTAATATGTCATAAAAATCGACCAATAAGGTTGTGAACTAGAGCCCGACCGATAAAGGATTTTGAAGGCCGATACCGATACAAATATTTTTGGGTTTTAAAATCCGATATATCGGCCGATATTTTTTTTTTTTTATTAAATATTGTTGGATTTCACACACGTGTAAAAGAAAAGCTAACTTTTCTGCACAAGATGCGTTTGATACTTTTTCTCTATGTCTAAATGTTCACTCCTCGCAAGTATAACTTACATTTTACAATGCAGGGACTGTAACTAGAGATATGCTAGTTATAAATACAGTAATAATTACTTTATTTAGGCAGAAAAAGCTCATTGTGGTTTCCAAGCTCATTAATGTTAACGCTTTGTGGTTAGCTAGTCTATGATGAGCCATAATTTAGCAATAGATGGCGTCATACTGCAAATTGTAAAACATACATTTTCAATATAACAGGCCAAGGAGAGATGATTAAAGCGAGTTTTGTCCGTTTTTATTTTATTTTTTAAATATTCATTTATCGGCCATTATAACTGCCGATACCGATATTATGGAAAATGCCTAATATCGGCCGGCCGATATATCGGTCTGGCTCTATCGTGAACATATGCTTTTAGGTTCGATGGACACAAAGCGGACTAGCACTAAATGTTTTTTTTTGGTCCAGACCAAGTGAATCGAACTACAAGTGTGAACACACCCTTAGTCTCATTCCATAGTACACAGGCCTGATGTTGCGTGAGTGTCTGTGTACCTGGGCTGAGGTTGTGGTGTTTAAGCATGTGTGTCTTGAGGCTGCTGCGTGATGAGAAGTGTTTGGTGCAACCAGCAACAGGACAGCGACTCCTCAGACTGACTCCATCCTGTTTGTGCTTCTTAGAATGGATGTAGAGACTACTGCGAGCTGAAAACTTAGCATCACAACCTGCACATTTAAATACAAATAATAAGAATTACAAAAATAAATCTGAATTAGTAGTATTAAAAGAAATGTCAGACTTTTTCACATGGAAAATGATAGATAATCTTAAAAAAAACAAACATGCATGACTAAAACAATACAAAAATCAACCTCTGCTGATTAACCCTTAATCACTCTTAAAAAAGGACAACACTTAGGCCATGTCCACAAGTTAATTTTCCACCTCCCCTTGAGTAAAACAATTGTTCTTTTACCGTATAGGAAACCATTCAGCCGATCTCCAGGGGCCTTATTTATAAAACTGTGCGTAGGATCCTTACTAACAGTGTACGTGCGCCGAAATAACAGGTTAGCGGACCGGAGGGAATAATATAGAATTTTTTCCAGAAACTTCTTGCACAAAATAAATTCAAGTACTTTCAAGTACCTGTGGATGTTTATTTTCAAAAACTTTCCAGGCCCGCCTTGAATTTTTTCAAATTTTCAAGGATTTCAAGGACCAGTGGGAACCCTGTGCAAGTTAATTAATATCAACTTCTTGTTTATTGAACTGTTGTATATAAAATCAATATCACATTTGTACTTATGCTGTTATTTGGAGAGAAAAAAAAAACAACACTCATCATATGATATTGATTAACTACATTAAATTATATAAATATCAAAGACAGAGGTATTTTTTCCATTTATCTTGAATACTGACCTTCAACAGGACATTCAAATGGCTTGGTACCCAGGTGCGTGATACTGTGGCCTTTCAGGTGCTCGGCCCGTGTAAAGGATTTCCCGCAGCCTTCCTCTGGACATGCAAAACGTCTGTCATCATCGTGCTTCCTGCAGAAGATCAACACCTAATGAATCACTGGGAATCTGGTGACAGACTTTTAACAACATGTTGATGCTGCTTTTAAACAATAAATATTTTGAAATTATAAAATTCCATTGCCTTGAAATAGTATGCCTTCTATCTTAAACCCGCATGCAGTCCACTGGAGTGGACAGATCCATTCAGTGTTACGTTACCTACATTTTATTTAGATGTTTTCCAAATTGTGGTGGAAACTGGTGCATTAAAGGGTATATAAGTTTTAGCATATTGAAGGATTTAATTTGGATTTTCTTTAAGACCATTTACTATTTCTTAAAATATCACGATTAAACTTTTACAGATATTACAGGGATGCTGGAGTTTTGGCCCCAAGTGGTGCAGGGCCGAAATCGACACTGAATCCAGTCAATAAAACAGCTTGTAGGCTATACAATGTCGCGTAATGTTACATTTACCCCAAGAAAGCTATTCAATGTCCATAAACCCATTAGTAAGCTAGAAGAAGAAAAAAACTAGAGAAAAGCATTTTGCTAAATATATGCACTGCATTACATATTCATTATATTTTTATTTAACCTGTTAGTGATGACTATTGAATGCATGTTTGAATAAATCTGTCATGAAAACAAGTTGATTATGTAATTAATTGAATGTATAAAAGTTTCTGCTCTTGTTTTTAAATATTTAAATGTTTTCAACAACAAACTGGAGTAGAAACAATTCCGTAATTAAAAAGTTGATACAACAACCTCATTTGCATTTAAATGTTTGTACAACTCAGATCAATTTGAATGTAAATAAATAGGGTTGATTAATCATTTGGTATTTATTTTCGGTTCTGGTTTTCGGCCAAGTGCATCCTAAATTACGGTTTCCCAGAGCCCAGAATTTTAATTTTGCTGCTTCCTTAAAAGATATGTTACTTATAACAATATTATTCACAATTACCAGAAACTTGTAGAGCAATAGGATAAACAGTATAAATGTGCGTGCGTGCATGTATGGGTATAAAAGGTTGGAAACTGCCTCGCACCGTTTGTGCCTCAGTAATTTGGACATGCTTGTGAAGGTCCAGCCACAGGAATCAAAATCACAAACAAAAGGTCTTTCACCTGGGGGGAAAAAAAAGAGATTACTGTTAAAAAAATTCTAGTGATATGACTTTATTCCAAGTATCTGTGCGCTTTTTCACCCGTGTGGCTGCGGAGGTGTATTTTGAGACGACAGGCCTTGTCATAACGCTTGTCACAGCCAGGATAAGTGCATGTGAACTGAGCCATTTCTCTGAAGTGGGTTCTGTTGTGGGAGAACAGGGCACTGAAAGTGATGAAGGTCTTCTCGCATCCTGAGGAGGAACAGAAACACCACCACCAGGTCAGTATTAATATCTGCAATAGTGTCATTGGCTATTGTCTGAGATATTAGTCAAGATATCAATTTAGCTCACCTGGGAACTCACACTTATGTGGTCTCTCGGGTTCAAAATGTGTTCTTTGATGATTAGTGAGCCTTGTGGCAGTGCGAAACCTCTCACTGCATACTTCACAGATAAAAGCATTTTCCTGGTCATGTGCTCTAACGTGAGCTTTTAGATTGTAGACTGTGGTGAAACGCCGACCACAGTTTTCCCATTCACATTTATAAGGCCGCACTTTGTCATGAGACTGCAAGTGCCGTTTCAGTTTGTATGACGTTGTGAAGGACCAATCACAGCCCTCCACTGTGCACTTGAAGGGACGCTGGTCCTCCGTGTGTAGAACCAAGTGGATTTTGAGATTTTGCCGGGTGTCAAAAGTGCTGGAACAACCTGGTTGGGGACATCTAAACTTTACTACTGAACCTTTCTTGGTCAATCCGGATACAGTTAATAGGTTTATTGGCTGTAATTGTTCACAAGCAACTGATTTACTTTTAGAATTTTGGTAAATACTATTCCCATCTTCTATAGCACAAATAGTTCCTTCCTCTTGCTTAATTGGTGGGCAAGAGTCCAGAGTAACACCCATTTCTGAGAGCAAACAGTCATCAGCTAGAGCCAATTCTGAGTCACTGCAGGCAAATCTGGATTTAGGCTCATCTTGTACACTTGAGGAAACATTGCTGATTTTCCCAATGGACTTACTTCCAGTGTCATAGTTGAGCAACACAAGATCTTCATTGTCTTTCATTCCCAAATGTTCTTTTAAGCTGATCATTCCATCCTCCTTGTAAGCGTAGCCCTCTGGCGGGGTGGCTAGAGTCAATATTCCATTTTCAATAGTCACAATGATACTCTGATTGTTAATCATGATGGTCCCAGAGAATGATTCATTTACAGGTATTGGGGTCCCATCAGGACCATAGTCCCCATTACTACTAGACTCTTGATTTGCATAATCCATGACATTTAATTCAGCCATCTCAGTTGCAACCCTGTTCTCTGGTACAAATGCAAGGCTATTACTTTTCGTCACACACTGCATCAATTCTTCTGTTGAATGTTCAACTAAATGATTGCCCAGCATTTCTACATTTGAGACCTTTGGTGTTTGACTGCACCCAGCATAGTCTTCTGACAATATCGGGTCTCTATTCTCTGCCACAAGACAGAACTCGTGTCTAACATTTTGGTCTGTCCTCTCAAAACTGGTATTCAAACTACTGTGGCTTGAAAGATGCCCCGATCTGGACGAGGCTCTGTTGAAGTTTCCATCTGAATCTACAGGGGAACTGAGAGTCTTTGACTTAGACGATGAAGATCCATTTTCTTCTGCTTTGTATTGAAAGTTCATTTGTCGTTCCTTGCTGTCGTCTTCTTTATGCACTATATTAAAAACTACATATAGTTCATCTGGGCTCTTGCCTAAAGAGGTAGAGGTGTTGCTGAGAAGTTTCTCTGTCGTGTGTCTTTGTTCACAGCTTTCTGTGTCCAGGAGGGGAAGCGCCATTTGCAGATCGTTGTCCTCATGTTCATCGGCCCTCTCAAACACGGAAGGCAGCATCTCTAATTCATTCAACACCTTTTGCCTGGACGCATTCACGTCACCGAGCTCTGCAACTGCGGACGGTATATCATATGTCTTATGATGGCTGTTTGGCAGAGACAGAGCGCTGCCATTTTCCGCAACCCGATGCGGCGACGATCTGGCCCGGTTGTTGTTGCCGTCACTTTGGATGCCCAGCGGTCCCGAAAGATCCGAGATCGCATTTTCAGTCAGACGTGTTTTCGCATGAATCCCTGAAGCTGTTGTCTGCTGAGAGAATGTTGTGTGGAGCGGGACGCCATGTTGGTAGTGAGTGTTTTTTGTGTCAGAAAGCCCCTGGATTTCCATCTTGGTGTCCCTGTAGCAGCAGCTCATGAAAGCTCCGCCCTTCACATACAAGTGCGTGATCCTGATAGGACGGTTTGGAAATTACGTCACACCAAACACATTTTTCAAGATCCTCAATTCGATTCTTGTAACAAGATTTACACGATTCGAATCAAAAGTGCATGAGTCATGCTCTCAAAAAGAACTCAATAATGCAGAGCAAAAAAGTCTAAGTTCTTTCTTCATGGCTTCTTCTGCTATTGTACTTTTTTTTCTTAAATTATGGGGTGAATTTGTTTAAGTGTAGCAGTGAAAACTGCATAAAGTGAACCAGGTGCTAAAACAAAGTTTGCAAAGTTACATTGGGTGTAATTCATTCTTGAATTCGGATGAGGCATTTATGATGCTCTAAGAGTTACATTTTAATTCATCTTTACCCCAGCCAACCATGCTTAGATTAATGAAAGTGCATTCCATTTAAACAATTAAGCGAGAGTGAATTGGTATAAACTCTTTTTGTTGTTTCCATGTGATTATCTTTTGTCAGCAGAATAGCTTTCAAGTTATTCTGTATAAAGCATCTTTATGTTTCTGCTGCTTGGACATAGACTCAGAAATATCATGTGTAAATAGTACAATTTTGTATTTGTTTGTTATTTGTATTTTGTTATTTGTAATCAGTGATAAGACTTCTACTCACTAAAGAATGTACACACACATGATGTAATGGATGTCTGTGTACATGGACCATTACTGGTTTAAAACACCAGTAAAAACTGCAGTTGAAGAAATGAAGACAAAGATGGTAGGCCCAATGCAGTGTGAACAAATGATTTGAAGTTGCAAATAGTAATTGTCTATTTTCACAAAGAAATAAATCACACCTCGAAAATGAACAAACAACTGAACATTTTATTAACATGGAATCAGAACAGCCAAAGACATTGTCTCAGGTCAACTATTTAAGAAAAGAAAAAAAAGCAAACTTTGGGATCATGTTAACTTAACACGCACACACAAAGGCTACAAGGAACGCAAATGGATTTGTGAAATTGTCTTTCAGGCTTCTCACAGACTTGCGTCCTCCATATTCTCTTTTTGTGGTTCTGTTGCTGAATGAGGCTCTGTTGCATCTTCTGAAGTGGTGCCAAAAACTACTGCCGTCCTTTTGAGCACAAAAACGCCAGCATGCAATCCTCCCACATTCACCCAAACAGTGTGCGATTTCCGCCACAGTCCCCCCATCTGCAACATTGCCTGAGAAAGACAGATAAGGTAGGCCATTATGGGGAGAAATATTCTGCGTTAAATACTATGTTAGATTCATAATCTATTTAAACAAAACAAAAACAAAAATAATCTAGATTCCATTTTATTGCTGAATGTTCCATTTCACATGACATTTTCTTTCCTAAATGCTTTTTCATGACCTACATTAAGAACTATAAATTATCATTTTGAAGAACTCAAAGTAGCCACACCTTTGAGAAACACTTTTTATCTTGAGTCAGCAGCACTGCTTTTCCTGTACCCGGTTTACAAACTCGAGCCATTTCTCGAAGACATAAAGGGTATAATTCCCAGTTCTTCTTCTTGGACCCCATTCTTCAAAACATACACAACACAAACAGATTAAATACACAAATGTATTTTAACATACACATATAATTATACTGTAATAGGAGTATTCATTGGAATGATAAATTGGGATAGTTCTAAACTTATAGCAACTGTAACTCCAGATGTCCGTCAGTACCTCTTTCCAAAAGGCATGTCGGTAATGATGATATCCACTGAACTGCTTCTCATGGGTAGATTGCACAAGTCCCACTGAACTATGTCTAAGGGCAGGCCTGATGAGCTACAAATACAACATGAAGTGTCACTGCGAACATTTGAACCGGGAGTCATTTTTGTTGTCATTTATTTTCACACACACAAAAAAGGTGTTTTTGTGGTTTATATATTTGAATGATCTCGTATGAGTTTCAAAATTAAAAATTTGAATAAAAACTTCAGTAGTATACAAATAATACTAAAATAACACTGTTCCAAAAAAGATTGGAAAGTCACTATCAAGAGCCTCACCTTCCTCCATCGTGTGTTCTCTTCAGAATGTGCTTGATATTATTGACCGATCGGCTGACTGCTATGCCATTGTTGTCTCCAGCTAAAAAGAATGAATTCTGCCATTCCATGGCTCCCTGATAAAACAAAGAGCATTTGTTTTTAAAAACAATTCACTCTAACATAGAAATATAATAACTGAAGACAAGACTGCAAATTCATTTAGCAGTTTAGTCTTAATTCAACAAACCTCTAAAGGTATCGCTCCAGTTCCACACATGGGATCAATAATCACATCTGACACCTGTGGCTTGCAAAGTCTGAAAAGTAAAAAAAAAAAAAAAAAACTTTATTGTTTGTTAGTTTTTCTTTAGTGCATTTCTTTCAACCTATAGCCATTTCAAATACACATTGCACATGTTTTCCTGTTTGAGAAGCCGTTTCACATATATGTCACAACAGGGGAGTAAAGATGATCACAACTTCCATTTCATGCAGACTTTAACATCATGGAACCTTTCCATTGCACGAATGGTTCTTTCATTATAGTAGAAAAAATGTATTAAGATTATTAAATTGGTCTTCATTCTAGTTTAATTCTCTTGGTTTGGACAAAAAAAAAAAGAAAAAAAAAAAGAAAATGATACATTTGGTCCTGATTCGTTCCAAACTGCTGGTCCAATGTAGGTAAAGCATAATATCATTACAGGTATAAATTCCTTTTTAATTGATCATTAAATTGTTTAATAATGATTTACACATAGTTTTCAGAGTTCAAGATAAATCTTACTACTGGAAATGCCAGTTTGCTAAGTTTCAAATAATTATTAAACAGCAAGCACAAACTATGCAAAATCTGCAGCCCTTCCTGTGCACTCAGTATCTGGCTTTTATGGCATATATTTTATGACGGAAAATCCCAAACTAAATGCGCTTGTTGTATATGCGTACATATGATGATATTTTTACCAGCTGAGAACTCACAAAGAGCTTTAAAAATGTGTAAAAGAGTCAAAATCATGGCAGGATTTCCTCCGTTGCACACAAACAAAGATCTGCTGCAAGAAGAAGGTGGCTCGGACACCTGTACCGAACTATGATGGACAACGTAGCTTGTAGCTCCTATGATCTGAATAAACATGTATGCTTGAGCATTCTGTCCTTTCTAGGGTCACATCTTGTGACATCATATACCTGTTTTTACTTTTTTTTTTTTAGATGTCTTTGGTCTGTGCTGAATTCATATTTCAGTCAAATCGCACCAAGTTCTTTCGGAAGCGGACCGAGACCCATCTTTTCAGCGTTCTCGGTCCGCTTGTTTGGTGCGCATCAGGGTTCAGATGGCAGCGTTCACACCAAGCGTGCCGCACAAGCCCTCAAAACTGAAGCCAAAACGTCTCAATCAACCCCCTGTGACCGGTCCTAGTATAGCTCATAACCCCCGCCTCCCCATGTTATTCAATGGGACGCGAGACCAACTAAACAATTAAATTACACTTCACATATCCTTTTTCCACAGATAGTTTCTGTCATTTACTGTAGTTTCTATCACGTTGATGTAACTTCAAGTGTTCGTTTTTAAAATAAATGTGTTTTAGTTAGTTATGTGATGATAAAAACGGTGCTCTGACATCATGATTGACAGCTGTGATTGACAGGTTCTCTGTGCGAGGTAGTCACTGAAGCACCAGCGGACTTTTTTTAATAATGTTGATTATGTGGTTAGTAGTTGTATTTACCTTATTTTAACGAGGTTCTGCAATCAGCAGACATCATTGGAGAAGAACGAAGCAGACAGAGGACACTTAATAAAAGTGCGGGGCGTGTGCTTGTGTTTGATTCAGCGAGAATGAGGGCGCGGCCTTGATTTCGCGGCTTTACTTCCTGCTCACGACTGCGCATGACTGGTCCCGAAACACGCAAGTGCGCAGACTCAAGTCCAAGATGTCAGCGTCATATCGAGACACTGTCGGCTTCAGTTCTCTCTGATAGAAAAGAGCGAAGGGGCGTCGTCCATCTTTTTTTACAGTCTATGGTTCACACTTATTCAAATGAACCGCACTAACAGAGCAATCGCACCAGAGTTCATTTTACCAATGTAGGAACCAAACATGCCAAGTCTGAACATACCCTATCCTGACCATCCTACCTTAAAGGAACACTCCGACTTTTTGGGACTTTAGCCTGTTCACCTTATCCCCCAGAGTTAGATAAGTCCATACATACCCTTTTCATCTCCGTGCGTGCTATAAGTATGTTTGACGCACCCACCGCTAGCCTAGCTTAGCACAAAGACTGGATGTGAATGGTTGCAGCTTTCATACTAATCCAAATGAGAGACAAAATAACGCAAACGTTTTCCTATTTACATGTTGTGATTTGTATAGTCACAGAGTGTACAAATAACAAAGTCAAATGAGACACAGATAACTTTTAACCGTATAAAACCTGGGAACTATTCTCTGAAGGCGAAGCACTGCTACTTTGACGGAGTGATAACCGCATCACCGGAGACACGCCGTGGTGAGGAGCAGTGTTTGCTCAGAGTTTGGGTAACAATTTATAAATAGTAAAAGCGTAGTTTACAGTCATGGGTTTTCGCTCTATTGTAAATAGCTGCGACAGTAAACAGGGGAGGTAATACCATGTTTCAAAGAATTCCAACTAAAAATGCTGACTGGATGAAGAAATGGCTAACTTACTTACTCTGAATATTGATCCAAACACACCTAAATAGATTATCAAGGGACATTATGTTTGCTCAGTACATTTCAATGAGGAATGTATATTTTGAAAAAAAATGGAATTTGCCACACGGACCATAATGTGCTGAAGGATACGGCCATCCCATCTATAGCACAGACAGGACAAGTGGATCACCTGCGGCTGAGGTAAGTGTTATGTTTTTAGATGACCTACTGTAACAGTGCCATTAGCCAGATCTAATGTAACGTTAATGACACTATTATATGATTAGGCTATGAATATGTTTTTATCTTGATGCGGCGCGGATGCGCTTGGAAAAAAACGAGCGCGTTGAACTTGCACCATGCGCGCCTAGTAGCCTAAATTTGAAATAACCATGGAAATAACGAACTTGAGCGTGCAAAAGGGTACGATAGGCTGTGAGTTCATTGTGCAAAAACAATTTGTGCTATTACTTTCCCCTTATTCTATCCTATAGTAATGCAATTATACTGTAGGCTATATTATATGCTGTTGAATACATTTGGTTCAGCTAATAAATTGCATTTAAAATATATTGATTCCTGTAATAATAATTATTTATTCATGTTCTGTGATATTTATATATCTGGATGCGTTTTTGGTTGGAATTCAATGAAACATGGTACTGTATTACCTGGTCTCCCCTGTTTATTGTCACAGCTCATACAATAAAGCAAACACCCATGATAAACTATGCTTTTCTATCTAACGTTAGTAATTGCTGACTCTTTACTCCAACACTGAGCGAACACTCTGCTCCTCGTCACGGTGCGTCTCAGGTGATGGTTATCACTCTGCCCAAGTAGCAGTGCTTCGCAAATATAGTATTTATACGGTTAAAGGATGTCTATGTCTCATATGGCCTTGATATTTGTACAGTCTGTGACTATACAAACCACAACATGTAAATAGGAAAACGTTTGCGTTATTTTGTCACTCATTTGGATTAGTATGAAAGCTGCAACCATTCACATCCAGTCTTTGTGCTAAGCTAGGCTAGCGGTGGGTGCGTCAAACAGACTTATAGCACGCACGGAGATGAAAAAGGTAAGTATGGACTTATCTAACTCTGGGGGATAAGGTGAATAGGCTAAAGTCCCAAAATCGGAGTGTTCCTTTAATGATTGGAAGCGATGGTTTACAAGACTGCTGCTTACCTAAGCATGCCATAAGCCAGTGTAGACCGTAGAGTGGTGGGGCCAAAGTGAGTGATGTTTCTCCTATGTAGACTTTCCACTGTGAGAGCAATGCCAATAACAACTTCATTATTGTGGATATTCAACAGCACCTGTAAATAAAAGAGAAACACAAGTACTGTTTGTTGAAATTGCTCTTTGTTTTATTGAATATTTTTATTGTTATTCCTACTTCACACAACACCAAATTGGATATGGTGTAGGCTCCCATTATTCTTTTCTACAGAAGAACAACTTTACACTAATTAAAATAAATGGTGCACTGAGAAGCACTTTCTTTTCTTTCACAACGAAAGCACTTTTGAAAAATATAAGGTACACATAAGAGGTCTACATTTTGTGTTCGAATTTCTGAACCTTACCTCAACATCAAATTTAGTCATATCTGCTTTCCACTGAAAGAACTCCTGCACAGCTCCTCCAAAGTCTCGCGCCGCATCATTTGAGGTGAAGCAGTGTTTGTCTCCGGCTCTGTTGCAGGTCACCCGAAACTTAAGAGGCAGTACCCCTGACTCCTGATCTTCAGAGAGTTTGCCTTCCTCAGAGTCATTTTCTGGCTGAGGAGAAACATCTCTTTGGTTCTCCTTCACCTCTAGAGCCTCAAGATCTTCCCAGAGCTCTTCAGGATCCGACAGGACAGTATCAGTACATAAGGTGCCGCACTGATCTGATTTTGTAGGGTTAGCTCTTTTCCGACGTCCTTTCCTCTTTCTTATAGAATTGTTCAACTTCCACACTTCTAAAGCATTGGTCCAAGGCAGCTTGGCGGCCAGCTCTAGCCAATCCAATTCCACTTCCTCCTGTTAAACCAACATTAAACAATAAATGCCTTCCCATTCTAAAATTATAGGTTACACTTTATTTTAAGGTGTCCTTGTTACAATGTCATTTTACATGTAAGTACCGAGTAATATTAATTAACTACATATACTTACTATAGAGTTAGGATTAATGTTTGATTTAGGGTTAGTTGCATGTACACTGTGTGCAGAATTATTAAGCACATTGATTTTCTGATCATTTTTCCAGGGACATTTGACCAATTCCAAACCACAATAATCTTAATAACTACTTTCAATTTTAAGTGATATATAGTAGTTCAAGAAGGCTGGAAATGATCAGGTGTACACTACATAATTATTAGGCACCTTTTCTTTTACAGATAAAATAAGCCAATAAAGAGAATTAACTTAGCCTGAAAAGTCAAAAATGATTAAATGCTCATGAGAAGGTTGCAATACTAGAAATTGCAATTAAGGCATGAGCATTGGACAGCGAAATGCTCATTGGGTCAGCAGGGTCAGACAAGAAAATGTGGAGAAGACACGTGTTAAATGCAAAAGAATTAAGGTGAAGAATTAAGTGTGAAACCATCAGGAACCCTGCACCACCATTTTCCAGAACTGCAACCTACCTGGAGTCTCTAGAAGTGCAAGTTGTCAGGATCTCAGAGACTTAGGTTAGGTAAAGAATCCTAAACAACGACCCCCTCTTACAGTTTTTCTCGATTGCTTAAACACATTTCTTGAAACTATGCCTCTTATTCTCAAAACAGTAAACACAAATCCATAACGTCTCACCCAGTTTCCCAAACAACCTATTTTCAGGTCAAAATGAAACTCTACATTCAAAACCATTCACTCTTGCTGAAAAAATAAACTTTGCCCTCAGACAGGACACACAAGCCCTCAAAATAACACACACTACAACATAGTCTAACACACTGGTCCAATAAATTCAAAACAACATTTCCAAAACTGGTAAGTTATGTTACTTGTGGTTCCCCTCCTCACAAACTTTTTCACATGACAAAAGACACAACCAATGGATACATTGGCACATTTTTATTCATTCATGTACTACACAGTACCACAAAAAAAAAAAAAAAAAAAAAAAGATTATTCCACCTCAGCCTCCTGCCTTTGGTCTGGGTCAAGCCAATCACATCCACATCACAGGCTATATTAGCCCTAGCCCGGCAGCAGAGGTACAATTCTTTTGCCTGACTCACCCCTGTTTTCCTGTTTTTCTCCCTGAAATTTCTGATGATGGAGGCGAAGGTGAAGTGACTCAAATTAGGCTGTACTCGTTGTCCAGCCTCCCTCATAGTCATGCCATGGACAAGGACATGATCAACTCAAGTGGCTCTAATTTCATCTGAGACTGCTTGTCTCCTCCTGCTTCACCACCATCTCTTCTACCTCATCCTTCACCACGTCCCCCTCTTCCTCCTCCTCTCCCTCCTTCACCATGTCCTCTTCCTCCTCCTCTCCCTCCTTTACCATGTCCTCTTCCTCCTCCTTCACCATGTCCTCTTCCTCCTCCTTCACCACATCCTCCTCTTCCTCTTCACCATATCCTCTTCCTCCTCCTTCACCATGTCCTCTTCCTCCTCCTTCACTACGTCCTCCTCTTCCTCTTCTTCCTCCTCCTTCACCATGTCCTCTTCCTCCTCCTTCACCACGTCCTCCTCTTCCTCCTCCTTCACCATATCCTCTTCCTCCTCCTTCACCACGTCCTCCTCTTCCTCTTCTTCCTCCTCCTTCACCATATCCTCTTCCTCCTCCTTCATCACGTCCTCCTCTTCCTCTTCTTCCTCCTCCTTCACAATATCCTCCTCCTTCATCACGTCCTCCTCTTCCTCCTCCTTCACCACGTCCTCCTCTTCCTCTTCTTCACCATATCCTCTTCCGCTTCCTCCACGTCCTCTTCCTTCATTTCTTTGTGGATCCATTGTTCCAAAACTCAGATGAACTGACTCTGGCACTTTTAGGCATCTTGAAAGTTCTGATTGATGTGTGTTAAATTGTGACTCTCAGTGTTTTCATCTGGGTAATTGTGTGCTAAGTGAGCTGAAACTATGCTGACTTGAGTGAACAATATTGAATGCTAGTGCTTTCTAAATGACCACATGGTCTAGGCAATGAGAAATTAAGGGATTTGTGTGTAGAGTTTTGCAGTGATTGTTCAACAATTCTGATTCATGTGTCAAAACAGGGAATAGTGTTTATAGTTTAGGGAAATGGGTGTGCTTTTTGATAAATGGCATTATGGTTTTGAAATTTTAGTTCAAAAGCCTGGTTATAGTGTTTAAGCAATTGAGAAAAACTGTAATAAAAATCACAAGCTTAAGTGTAGAACCATACAGGAAGACTATTTTTATAGGCTTTATAGACAGGCAGATTAAGAGTGACTCCTGAAGGACCAGCACCACATCCTCTTGTACCACTCTTGTACCGTCCCCTTGAAAGATATGTTTCCAGGTCTCCACTGAATGATTATCAAAGTACTGTAGATCTAACAAATTCATTTTAATTCTATGCTGGGGGAGTTTGACTAAGAAACACATTATTGCAATTACAATATATGGTTTCTTTTCCCCCAAACTTTATGTCATATTGTGTTATTATGAGTTACCAAAAAAACTCTGGCTATTGAACTTAGTTTTACATCAATCATCATATCATTTATTCAACTTTTTATTGGTGCCAGAGGAATGTATGCGAGGTATAATATAAACTTTGGTACTCATTCGGTACTCAACAACTGACAATAACTAAAACTAGTAAAATATTGCACATACCTTTGTGTCTTTGAATTGGTAGTTGTCATATTCTTTTACCACAACAAACAGATTGTCTAGAGACTTCAGGTGATGTACCTTTAGAAATAAATAAATGAAAATTAATAACAAAACAATCTGAAGGTAAATAGACACTGTAAATAGAAGGTGCATGCATATTTCCTCACTATCATGTTTTTTTTTTCTCAAACCAATATGGCTTTTTTCATGAAAAACAACAAAAAAAGACATTTTAAATATTTGTAATGGTCACTGATTTCAATGCAGTTACAACAAAAAGAATCGGAGGAAAAAGAATTCTATTCCTCATAGAATCTGATGTTTATGGCTTTCCGACACCATCGAGCTGCTGAAGTGGGGTGGTCCGAGTGCAAACTGAAGCATATAACTGCTTGTGAACGTGTTTACTACCCACTCTGACACCTCCGGAAGTGCATGCCATGCGCTTGCATAGGGAGAGAGGGGATGTAACGCTCTGTGATGCGTCTAGGGCACCCGCAACCTATTAGAGGGATGATATTGACTGCCTCTGCACAAGTTAGACCACCAGTGTGTGCCAGGGGAACACTTGTGCTGTGCTGAGAGTGAGGAAATGCACATGGCTTACGTGCCGCAAGATGCCGCTCGGGAGCGGGGACCGGGGGCTTAAAATGTGCAAGTGAGAGTGAGTAGGAAAGTTGTCCTGCTGTTGAGACACATTTGTTTTTGTTTTTATTGCAAAGTTTATTGGCAGCAAAACATTCAAACTTTCCCCTCCGTCACCTGCAGCCTGCAAGGGAACAGATTGGTGCAATACAGCGAGGTGAACTCTCTTGTTTGGAGGCTCAACGTCCACGTTGGGTGATGGTTTCCTCCTCAGACCACTCCGGTCAGGAACGAGGCTAGGTTTCAGGGGCGGGCTTTCCCTGGATTTGCACAGCTGGTCTTGGGTACTTCCTTGAGCCAGAGTAAGATGCAGCTTGTGATCTATCTGATGCCTTTGAGTATACTTTTGACTGCATCTGGGCCACAAGGAACTTCTCCAAAAAAGAACCCACAGCATCGCCAAATAGGCCATGGAGGCTCATGGGCACGTCCAGTAGCTGTGCCTTCTTGGAATAACTTAACATTGCTTGCCATGTTATAGAATTGTAGTTCATTCATTCGATATGTTTACTTGTTCTTTGTCTTTTTTTTTTCTTCTTCAAATTCAAATTTTGATTTCCCCATCCCTAGCTGGTTGGTTGGATTCATGACTTGTTAAGTCCCTTTAGGAAAAATGAACGAAGGTGGGGGGGGGGGGGGGGGTGATTGTTTATTAAAAAAACAAAGATTTCTAAAGATTTCTGTCCGTGCTTGATGAAAAACAGCGGTGCAATTCACAACACAGCACTATACGGCATGTCACAACTTTTAGTGGCACATGTTACTGAAAACCGGATGTGCCGCTTAAAAGAGCATGTGCTGATGGCTTCTCTTCTGTAAGATTCCATGCCACTATAATAATAACAACAACACAGCATATGCAAATAACACTTTCTGATCTCAGAGAATCATTGTCGTTACGTGAAACAAACGAGAGGACAACTGACCTTAACAAGTTTATCTGTTGTTATATCAAAATAAATCCTTCCTCTGTTTTTGCTGACTCTAGCAGTGGCATCGAGCTTTTCCTGAACCTCCTCCGCCGCAGTCAGCTCGAATCCCGTCGGAACAGTCGCTCCGATCGTCACAGTCTGATCAAACTCCTGCATTATCAGCCCCCGGTTTTACTGCATTAGAGCTTTAAAAATGTTAATGCCACGAATGTTACTGACACGTCTCATACAGTTTTCCTGATTATATAATTTAAGCCTCAAGAACTTTAAACATCGCCTTGCAGTGTTCACAAACCGTTGAACAAATTCGAGACTTTCGGCTAGTGAGCATTTGAAGGCCGAAACATTTTTGTATACTATATTATTTTATAATACAATAGTAACTCAGGAGAATAGATCTCTACAGTAACCGCACACTCACTGCGAAGTTATCTCTTCTTTCTTCTTGTACTGTTAAATAGCGAATCTCAAACTGAAATAGCGCATTACCGCCACCTAGTGCTACCATCGACCTTCTCCTCCAGACGTTTAAAAAATAGAATTAATTTATAAATCACATTTACTTATAACTATGGGTTGCATAAACTGCAACAAAAAAATACACATTTTTTTAAGTTAAATTTGACTTTAAATCCAGTAGGCAGCCTACAATATACATTATATACATGATCAAATACAAATGACATGCTACAGGAGTGTAGCTAAATCAGTGGAGTGGAGAGTATGGCTGTCTCAATAAACATTTTCAAAACATTTTCCCTCAAGCAATCCATGATGGAAATGTGCTCCACTTCATTTAGTGGGTAAGAAAGCTTATTTTGATGGACCTTTAACCCCTCGATCATGGACCCTTTACACATTTCTGAGGTTCTCAGCATAAATGTCATCATAGTGGGGTACACTTCAATAGTGGTGAATGGAAACTATATATATAGTTATATAGTGGTGAATGGAAACTATTTTATATATATACTCTATATATATATATATATTAGAGGAAAAGTTCCTTTGTGTTGCTTCAAATAGTTTTCTGAAATGTCACGAAGATACTGTAATAGAACACACTGTTGAGTTAAAATGTAGGCTGCATTAAAATGGTTCAAAAATGAAAATATGAAAATCTTTGCTAGATTTATACAGTGTTGATAACTGGAATCGCATCATCACAGTCTCTGAACTTTGAACTTTGAAGTGAACATACTCAAATATATGCTTTAGGCAGAAACTCAATTGTGACAAGTCAGTTGTGCTTAACTTCAACATATGAAGAGATAAACTGAGATGTTCCTAATTGTTTATTACCCATATCATATCATATATCATATCATATCATGTTTATCATAATTTATAGTATTGTAATCAATTGTATTCTCATCAACAGCTCAATACAACTCTATTCTCAAGCCAAAAGGAAAAAAAGTAGAGTGAATCAACTCCATAGTCTGTTCTAAGTGCTTAATCCTGTTCCTGAGATCTACATCTACCTTGCTGCAGAATTATGCTCTAAACCTGTCTGTATTATAAAGTGTTCATGAAAATCTTTATTATCTGGTTCAGGTGTGTTTTATTAGATTAGCAGCTACACTTGCAGAAAGGTAGATCTCCACGAACAGGAGTAAATGCCCTTGGCTTGGTAGTGCATTCTTTCCAAACTCACTGCACGGGTTCCACCAGTAGTGGGCACTAGTGTAACATAAGCTTAAACAGTATTCGAGATAGTGTACATGCAGTACCATCAACAGTGCACATTTTTGATGTCTGTCTGTTTTCATGTCATCAGTTAGAGACTCCAAGACCAAAAATCGTCAACATTACAAACATCCTAATATGGCTGCATCCTGAATATAACAGTCCTTCTTTAGCATTGAACATTTGTCATCTGAGTTCTTTGTCATTTTGGATGGGTTTTATTCAGTTTTGCTGGTTCACTTGTTTTAGTTCAGTTTTCTGTGTTTGAGTTATTTCCTTGGTTTTTCAGTTGTTGATTATGATTGGCACCTGTTCTTTATTTCGATGATTACGGTAGTTTGAGTAATGTTAGCCTATTTAAACCCTGAGTTGTGTGTTGTCCGTTCTCATCTATTACGTTGGTTGTTCTGTTACCTGAGTGTCTTGTTTGTTCTGTTTTAAAATAAATACTGCTGCGCTTAAATTCAGCTCTTTATTTAATAGTGTTTTCAACCAAAGAATGAGGTTTAGTAAGTCTGCATGTCACAGTTATGGGGATATTCAAGTGTATTGTTTAAACTTGTCACAGTGCAGGCAACAAAGAGGAAATATGGATCTTGATGCTGCAGATATAGCAAAACAAAACAAAACATATCATAAAACTCAGAACATGGGAGTGAGAAAAATGAATGTGACAGTTTTGCATGCAATTCAGACTCCACAATGAACATTAAATGGAACAGAGGGCATTAAATACAATGGTAAATGAGGAACCAAACAGGTTCTGAAACTAAACTACGAGCAACAGGAACAAAAAAAAAAAAAAAAAAAAAAACACAATAATGTTCTTTGTTTTTCTATTGCCATTACCATTTTTTTTAAATGTAACAATGCACAAGAATCAAATGACTTACTAAGGTCTCCAAGTGGTCTACATCATAAGCAGCTGTTAATTGATTTGTAAAAAATAATTAGACAATACATGTAATTTGGTAGCAAAACATGGTGTTTTAAATTTTATTGGGTGATGAGTGTGTATTTTGTAAATTATTTTCAACTGATTTTTAGAAGTTGACCTTACAAAATGTTCTCATCTGTTACTGTCTAGTCTACATAAGGACTGATTTGGAATTTAAATAGCAACGTATTTGAAAATCAAAAAGTGTAAATAAAGAATAAATAATTAAAACAACACTTGATCAAAAATATTACTCTATGAGGGTTACAATACATAATATTCTGAAATAAACGAACTAAAACAGTAAAGTATTACACCAGTTTTACAAGCAACTGCTAACATCTTTTTTGAAAAAAAAAGAAAGAAAAGTTTTTACTTTTCTTTTGGAAAAGTCAATCCAAAACACTGTGCAACAAACACAATTCAAAAGTTGGTAACAGAAATTTGAGACAAGACTTGATTAATAATTTACAATCCAAAATAATGCCATCCTGACCAATTAGAAACCACTTCCGGGTCGCCTTTTCTGGAACTAAAGCCAATCGCTAGTTTCCCTTCTAGTGATTCATTTCTACATACGAAACCTTTTCACTTTGAAAAGCTGCCGAAGCGCGATATGCCGATTGTGAAATGGGCCAGTAAATTGCAAAGTACACATTTTTAAATGGATAATTTTAACTACAAAACAAACGACTGACCAGTGCAGAAAAAAAGAATCGGGATGTGATAATCATCATTATTATTGTTTTATTTTTATTTTTTTCTACCGTAAACCGACTAAATCACACAGTGGACAGGTCAGCGTGTTAATTTGCGCTGTTCAAAAGTCGTCCAAGTTGGATAAACTGTTTTTTTCAAACTTAAGAGTAGAGTAACGTGGATAGAAGGTAAGTTATGTTACACATGTTTGCGCTTTAATTATGGTTTTAAATGTTTTACTTAAACAGACTTGTTCATATTGTAAATGTTACTCTATAGAGTAGTGTAAAAAATCATCGTGTTCATCGTGTCGTTATTCATGTTGAAGTGAAAGTGAGATTTGTTTTAAAGTTAACGTTACTCGTTCCGATTATGAACTGGCTTTAAACAAAGTAACGTTAACTACGGTCTTTGGGACATTAAACCAATGGGACTCTTAAATGACTTTAAATCGTTGATAATTTAACTTTTGATTACACAAATAGTGGATGAAAAGTATTGTATGTTCTTCTCTTATCGTAATAGATAAAGGGAGTTCATACATTTAACATTAGCACAGATGCTAAACTGCAGAGTATAAACAGGTGTATTTTAAGTTGGGAGACATTGTAATTAATCTTCATGCTTTGAATGAATGCACCATGTCCTTGAAAATGCAATTTTGATGAGAGTTGTTCTGCTAGATAGGCTAATATGCTATGTAAATGAAGAAGCGAAATGAGATCATAAAAGTATCTATAACATGAATTAAATGTAATTCATTAAGTCATTCGAATTTATTTATTAGCATTTTTGTTTATTATGAGTTGTGTATATATATATATATATATATATATATATATATATATATATATATATATATATATATATATTATATATATATATATATTATATATAAACAATGCATTCCTATGCATCTCTTCTGACATTTTGGAGTTATTTTCGTGTCCAGTGTCTGGACCTTAGGCTATTTGGTGGTTTTCTTCTAAACACAGGGGTCTTTTGTAGTCTTTACACTTGACATAAATCTCAGCTGGTCTGAGGATGTAGATAGTGCTACACAAAGGTGTAAACAGACTCCAATGTTTCATCTTTGTTTTGCTTACTGGAATGGGCAATTATGTGAAAATTGTGAATTTTCAATATTGATAATAAGAAATGATAGAATTTCCGGTCTTTAAAATTCTTTCAATTACTCATTTTCAATTTTCAGTTACTCAACTCACCCTCAAGTCAAGTCACCTTTATTCATATAGCGCTTTTTAGATACAGATTGTTTCAAAGCAGCTTTACAGAGATAACAGGAAAATAATGGAACAAAGTTTGTTTCCAGGGGAAAATAGTGTCACAGTCCAACTTAGGTGAGCTCAGTGAAGTTTATTTTTTGTTGTAAAACAAAAAGCTATTAATTTGGTCAAAATATATATACACATATATATATAGCAGCTCAGGAAAAATCCAGCTTAGTTCAGTTCTCATATAATGGTGTCAATGACGGCAGATCAATAAAATTGTTGAATACTAAATGAAATATCCCCAAATAAGCAAGCCTAAAGCCAATGGTGAAAAAAGGCGAAAAAGGCAAATGGAAAGGAACCAAAACTCCATGAGGTGACAGAACGGAGGAAAAAAAACCCACCTCCTCTGGCCAAAGAATGAACAGTGTATGATTATGATTCAGGTAGCATTAGGTCAGAAGTCAGATTGGATTAGAACAATCAGAATATGTCTGGAGTGTTTTAATATTTTGGTTGCCAGTGTGTTCTAGATAGTTGATATGCATTTATCAGGATGTTCTGGCTTTTATATATCTGGGTGTTATAGATCTTAATCAGGGTAGCACCATATTTATTTTTTGAAAGGAATGAATAACAAGGCTTTGAGGATAGAAGTGTGTTCATTGGATTGTACTGTTGTTTAATGAAAGGTCTTTCCAAATAAATAAATAAAAACTTACTGTATACATAAACGCCATAATAACATTAGAGTTGTGAAATTAGCATGATTTAGGACCTTTTATACAGGGCTTGCCATTGTAAAGATTATATCTGTCCCTCACAGTCTCATTTTCATCCAAATTAAATTCAATATGGTGTCTAACCTGACTAAGGTCTGTAGCTGGTTACTAGGATAATGTGGCCAAATGTTAATTATTGTTTGGGTTCCCAAGTCTTTGTAAAATAGAATTGATCTTATTAAATAGACGTCAATAGATATAATGACGATCTCTGTTGCAGCTCGAGGCTTTGTAAACAGTAAAATAAAAAGAGGCCACAGTCTAGTCCGATTCTTTGTTTAGCCAATCAAACAGCTTTTGATGCATCTTCTGCCTGTCAATCATTTTGTGGGAGCCAGCCCATTTATTTAGCCGTCTCTCAATGTATGCCCTAGTAAAAAAAAATTGTATACTTAATCACAATTTATTACTTTAGTATAACTAAAATTGTTTCTGGCCCAATATAAATTGGTATACTTGAAGTCTGTTAAATTGGAACAACTAATTTTGTAATAAATGCATTTTAGTTTTCCAAAAGCAGTGCTGAAGTTATATGAAGTATTTAATATACTTTTTTTGTACTAAAGTAGAACTATTCCAAGTATACTTAACTTAAGTACACTTTATATTCTCTTGTATTTAGGTTTTGACATGCAGAATTCACTCAGCGTAAACTGTAAAATGTATTTTGATTACAATTACAATTCTATTACTTTAAGAATTGACTTTTTGAACATACCTTTATCTTATACTGTTAACACACTTTTAACTTGAATGCATTTCAAGTAAACTTGAAGTATGGTAATGGATACAACAAAGTAAACTTTATAAATAGTAACACAGCTTAAAGGCACTTGAAATCAAAATGTACATTTTTTTTTTTAGCTTTTAGTATGAATATGTTAGGCTTATGGTTATGAATAAGCTGGTGTGTTCCAAACCAATGACAAAATTTGCATTTAGGAGATATAAGCATTCAAAACTTACAGTCCAGTCCCTCTCTTCCTCTAAAATGGATCACGGATTTGAATGACGTCACCGCGGACAGCTTCTCATCACATCTTCTAGCCTATCCAATCAAATACTCTCTAGAATGTAAAGCGTCCTGCCCCCTATTTTATAAATACCACCTGGCCAAAGTGACCATCGTTGACAACACGGCGCGGAGCAATATGGGTTTTTGCCAGAGTCGATATCATCTCCATCATCACTTTTTGAAACAACTCGCAGCACGGATGTACCTAATACAAATAAATTAAATTAAACATCTCCAGTTAACTAGCAGGGTATTCATTTCATTCGTTTGTCAAATAAGTGGCGTTCTAGCGCTGAAATGTGTTGTTTTTTTAAATCAAGCTGCTGAGCTTGTTGCTGCTTCTATCATTTGCATGCATACAGTGTTCTCTTCACTCGGACACACACTTTAATCTATCGCCGTTGCGGAGACTCTCTATTCGTTGTGGTGAAATTTTCCACAAAACAAAATGGTGTCCCTGCTTGATATACAACAAGCCTTTATGGAGCCCTAAGCAGAATTTTATTTGGGGGCCCAGCCCACGGTGACCTAGTAGTAGTAATTTTATTACCGGTGCCCGGTAGTAAGTCTACTGCTGCGGTAACATGTGTTGCGAATGTATGTCGAGCTATAGGTCACTTGTGGCGGTGGGGCCGGCTCTGTATTACAACCACTGATAAACATTCGGTTTTGGTGAGAAAAAAAACTATACAGGTGAAGATTAGAACCCAGAATCTCTGACACACTTGGCAAAAGTTCTGCCGCTAGACCATGAAGGGAGCGTGCACAAGCTACATTCGCAGATCTATGGATTTATTTGTCATGAAAATTCTCGGCACAGACAAAATATATTAGTACAGTGGTTCTCAAACTTTTTACACCTCAAACTTCCTCAAACTTGAGTAAAGTGGTTCTCAAAAAGTGGTTCTCAAACTTTTAAAGTACCACCTCAGAAAATATTTGGCTCTCCAAGTACCACCATAATGACCAATATGAAAATACAGTTGCTTAGTAGGCCTAGGCTAACTATTCAGCTACAGTTATACAGCTCAAAAATGTGGCGGTTTATTTTCTAAGAATATTTATTATTGTCAGCCAGTTTAAACATTGTAAAAACACAGTTTGAACATTAATACCGCACTGTTCTGCTTGCATACAGGTAAATTAAAACTTAAATAATGATTTAAATGTATTGTACCTAAAAGTGAAATAAAAACTGTAGCCTACTGTACTTAAATATATGTATAAATTAAAACTACTGTAGCCTACATAAATATATTTTTTTAATTATTTAACCTTTTTAAACGTGCGTAAGAAATATTTTTCAAGGCAATCATTATTTAGAACTTAGCCTATCACTTTATTGTTTCCATGGTGACACGTCATTGTTTGTCACGTGACACACTGCAACCACACATGATCTGCTTTTATTTAATTTTTTTATTTAAAATATTCACTAATTTGTTAGCTATGCCATGAAATATTTTATATATTCCGATTGTCAAATATATTCAAGTAGGAATTGTCAGTGCATACACACTGCATACACACAGTCGGCAATGCGTCATAGTTGGGGGGGCGTGGTCGGCGTGGGGGAAAGCAGCGTGACCATCGTATGTATTTGAATGACAAAAATGTCATATTGCGAGTCATTGACGTCTGCCGACCGGTAACGATACATTGCAAAATGAATTGTAATAGGTTATGATTGCCCTTATTTAATTAAAAACTGGGTCAATGACACAACCAAATGACCGGAGGTGTAGTTTCCAGACTATTGTTATCTGGTTAAATCTCCAGGTAAGATGTCGCAGTAGCTACCGGTAACATAAGTCTATAAGTCAATCAACTTGCATATAAGTTACTTACTATAAGTCCATAAAACCTTGTCGCTTACCAATTGTATGTATGCTTCACTCCAAACTATTAATGCTTTTGTAAAACGGTGATAGTACGTAGTTGCAGAGGGACTTTGCTGACAGTTATCCGAATTCTCACAGACTGCAGTCTGTATTGAGCTGATAATCTTCCGCTGATAACGCTAATGTGAATGAGACATCCCTTATGAAAAACAACTATAGGAATCTTGCAGTATTTTAGGACAAAATATTATAGTAACGTTAATCCTATATCCTATTACTATAGTTCTTTTTCGTAAGGGATGTAACGTCCGACAATTCTGGCCCACTGCCCAGTTAAACATCTACTGCTATATCACACAGGGATCTACTCACACAGTAATCTAATAAATTATGATGAATAATTTTGCCATTTTGTCCTCCTACCCGGTTCATATCAGCTTGAATCAGTCAGCTCATTCTCCTAGGACCTCTAGCATCAACAAGGCATTTTTGCCCACAGGACTGCTGCACACTGGATGTTTTTCCCTTTTCACACTATTCTTTGTAAACCCTAGAAATGGTTGTGCGTATTATAAGAGTATTATAAGAATCTGTCCACTTGACATTGCATGGCAGGTGCAAATGCACGTATCTGATTCAAATCAGATTTATTTCCACATATGAATGAAGCCTGAAACATCAAGTTTGACTGAATTCTCGCAGTTTAACGTTACAGGTTTGGGGGTTTCTCTTGCACCCAGCCACAGCAGAATTGTTCATAAGCTTCTAATGACTTAAAGCTTCTGAACTCTTGCATTGTGTAGCAGTAACGTTAAGCACTGTTACCATAAACCAGGTGCTTGATTATGTCAGCCAGGGTGTGTGAAAGGTGATAGTGCTTCGGGTCTTTCGTCTATTCTGTAGCAGGTCGTACGGGTCCTACTGTATGTTGATGTAGTTTCTCTAAATAACGCTGCTTAGTGTTATGTAGTATCTCCTAATAGAGACCCTTTCCTTTTGCTTCTTTTATTCCCAAGAAAGTGTGCCTTATCACAAAAATGCAAATAAATATCAAACTGCACTCCTTCTCTGTCGCTATTTCTCTCAGTCTCACGGTCGAAGTAACCATGACAACAGATAGCGTGTCCTCCCAAAATGGCGGATCCCTCCCACAATGCACCGCGGAGTTATACGCGTGACGTCACCTCCTCATTCTCAATACTTAGCATAAAATAAATGTATTTCAAATACATTTTAGTACAGTATATTTATTTTTCACCAGGGTGGGACTTCAGAACACATTTCTGGGTTAACTAACAGTTTAAAATAGACTTGAATTTGGACTAGCTAAGTGTTTTAAAATAGCATGTTGACATTTTCTGTTGTATAATTTCTTATTTTTGAATTGTCTATTTATTTTTTTGTTTAATTTATCTTATGCCAATAATAGGGACCTTGCCTAAGGAGCCAATGGTCAGAAGCAGCCCTGGTCTGACTCCTAATAATAACTGAGATAATAATAGAGATGATGAAGAAAACAAGAGATATAGTAGTCTTGTGTATGTGTGTGTTTGTTCCCCCTCAGCTGGGGGGAAAGAGAGAAAGCTGTCCAGCTCCCTTTGTCTCTTTTGTTGGAGTGGAGATTTAAAAGGTCAGTGAATAAGAGAGGAACTGGAGAAAGAGGGAGAGTTGCAGATGGAGGGGAGGGGTGAGTGAGTAACTGTTGAATATGTGAATGATTGCATGGGCATGCTGAAGACTGCAAGGTGTGCATGAGTAGGCCTATCTTATTTTAATAAAAACCTGAATAGAGTGTATGTAGATCTTAATCTACATACATTTTATATACAGGTAATGCATTTCTTGGTACTTGACAGTTAGCAGATTAATTTAGAATAATTAACTATTCAGGATATTTAAGTTAGACTATTCAAGATTAATCATTAAAAGATCACAGTCTTTATTCAAACACCCAGTGATCGTATTCCTAAGTGACAACTATCCGGCTATGTTTATTTAACCGTTGACTGATGCAATCACAGTGAACACTCTGTGTTGGCGCTGCCTCTGACCCAGAGAGAGAGCCAAGTATAAGTTATGTATAAGTATGAAACAGCTTCAAAAAATGTCTTACAATTATTCTAATTATCAGAGAATTACTAAGAATAAAAGTATATAATTCGGAATATAAATATACTGATGTCTATGGTAGCAATCAAAAGAGTAAATCATCATTTAAAAGTAACATGATACTTCAAATAAAGATTGTATCAGTTACATTGTTACACAAGTAAGTGCGAAAAAAAGACTGTTAAAGAAATGTATTTGATTTAAGAGATTTGTTCAAAAACGCTAATTCATCCAAGAAGGCAAGGCTGCGTCTGAAATCGCATACTCTCTTGAGCAGGTACTTATTTTGTTATTTTGTAATACTTCACAACCATTAGAAAGGTACAATCTATATGAGTGTGTGTGTGTGAATGTTATCTGGACTTACTACATTCGCCATGTTGTCATTATCAAGTGACCTACCAGTGTCGGATACGTCACTCCACTTCCATTCATAAATCCTCTCCTGTGGCCTCATGGGATAGTAAAGTGTCCATCGTATGCACACTTAAGAATCTCACTGGAAGAAGTAGGTCATCCGGGTAATTTTGCTTATTCTTTTGAGTCTTTTATGAGTAGCTACTGTGAATTCGAAAATGCGTATTTCAACACATACTCTTTTTTTTGCCTACTTTATAGTAGGCAAGTAGTATGCAATACATCTGATCCAGCCCAGTCTTTATGAGTGAGTCATTGAAACATTCATTCAAACCAATGTTTGTAAAAATAAATAAATAAAAATTCCAATTAATTAAATATTTTTTAAATAGACTGTTTTTCAGAACCTCTAGTAAATTATGTTGTTTTGTTTAGTTGTCTATTCAAAATTGTGGGAGAATCATGATCTCTATTTTAAACAAGAGAATTGTGCAGCTCTAATTGAAGGGAGACAATGGTAAACAAAAATAAACCGTTATTATTTGAACAATATTTTTTCTTTTAAATTTTACCCTGTTTCTCAGTACGTATATATAGGGACAAAAAATCATGTGTAAACTTCACAGTAGTTTAATAGATTACAAAATTCAGATACACACTTGTAATAGCAGTAATTAAGAAAGATAAATATAACTCTAAACCAATAGTTAATTGTTAATTAAAAAAACATATACCTTTTATACTTTCCTGTTCTTTTGTCCCACTGATGCTGTCACACAGAACTCCTTAAAACTCTTCCTGGGACACTCATAAACATTCCTACCCTTTAGATTGTCTCTATCCTGGGAAAAGGAGTTGCCATGGTGAAGAGAGCATGAATGTTGGACCAGTCCTTCTTGCCTTTTTAAGGCTTTAATAAAGATCTCTCTCTCCTTTTTATTCCTCGTTGCAGCTCTGCTATAGCAAATCATTTCTAGATCTTTTTGGAAGTGCAAGAATTCTCTTGGGTATTCATTATAACAGATATGAAGTGTGTTTTTGTTTGTGTGGGTCCATACTACAAAAGTCTCATTTTGATGCTGTGTAAGCAAAAGCTGTAAAAGATCCTTTCTTTATTTTGAGTGTATCAAAAGTAGAAAAGAGTTAACACACTGATTGTATAAGCAAGCATACATTTGGATATATGTGTGAAGAACTCCCTACAGTTAGTTGAGTCCCTTGGCAACCCCTTTGCCTCTTTTTTGAAAGCTCTGGTGGCTCTGTGGTTGTCCTGGTAACTACCCCTGTGTTCTCCCCCCCCCCCTCCCTCACTGAATTAGTGAGAACTAACCACCCCCTTCCCACACACGCACACTTTTTTGTAGGGACATAGCTGTTACATAAGGATAGTTCATTTGTTGCATCTAACACAAAAATGCAGACTGTGGAGGCCGAAATGTACAGAATTTCTGTACATTTCAGAAGTGGGCTTTGCCTCTGCCATTTCATAACGCCCCGTTTCATATTGCTGTAGACATTCTTTTGTGGACTTGAGTGTTGAGAGTTTGAGTGTTTATACAAGATCCTCTTAGATGGCCTTATATTCTCAAATACTTTGGTACATTGTGGAATTCTTGGTTGAGTCTATAATTTCCTCAGGGCCTGTCTGGCCTCAAACCATAATGCTTCCTTCATGCTGCACAGTTTGGATCTCTTTTTAGTCAAAGGCTGTTTTTAGTTTTATAAACAAACAATTTTTGTCTCATTTGTCCACTTCTCATTATCCATAGTATTCGATTATGTCATCAAACATGCCTGGCTATAGTGACTGGCATAAACTAAGGAAAATGCTTCTCTGCTGCTGCTGAGCTGCATGGAGGAAAAAACACTACTTGCCTATACTATGAAGATCGAGTTATAGACACCAGTTGGAGTGTTTTGTAATAATTTGTCATTGATAACCAGTATCATATTTCTTTTAAAAAGCAGCACTGTTATAGACATTACATTGTTGATTTTTAGTAATGGAAGAATATGCACAATCATAAAAGATTAAGCTTTGCCAGTTGTCCCCCTTTACATTGGATTCTGATCCCATTCAATTCTTATGAAGAGATTAGTGAAGATAAGCAGAAATAGTTCACTCAATGTGAATTGTTTCATAATTTCCTCACCCTTTTTTTCACCCTTATACAGTGACTGGAGATTATCAAGCTACAAAAAAAACATCATAAAAGCAGGAGCATAGCCAGGAACAAGACTTTGGGTGTGCCATGGGTAAATAGAGTGTGCAAATCAAGCACAATAATGTCCAAGTCCAAGCATGTCTGTCTGGACAACATGACCAACACAAACAAAAACCTTGAAGTATTATGCTATGGAGCTCCCTGGCATCGGAAATTGAGGAAGTGTCGAGTGAAATTTTGCAATACTTTGAACTCATGCAGGTAAATTAGTCACTTCAGATAAGAAATCGGTATGGACTGTAAAATGTATTATTATTACAAAAATTCAGGTAAAGCATTCCTAACATAGATTTTTTTTCTGGCTGTAGTCTGTCTAGTGCGGGGGTCGGGAAAATGTTTTTGACCAAAGAGCCCATTTTTCATTTTTGGTCATCACCACTCTTCGAGTGAGCGAGCAGTCAGTCCTGGCGGAAGAGTAGCCTCACCTGATGTATTGATGAACACAGAAGCACAGAGGATAGAGCAAAACACAGGTCACGAATTAGAAATGTTAGAGGAGCTTGAGTTTGTTGCCTAGCCCTATTTGTTTGAAATGCAAGAGGGTCTAAGATCACCTAAGATCACGCTGCGCCTACATCCTACGTCATACTTTGGGTCAGAGGTCACTCTTCCGTGAGAACTCAAGTTGTGTTGGCCATTAACGGAAGCCAGTGATTTTTATATATATATATAAACTAAATAAATATACTAAATATATATATATATATATATATATTTATTTATAACTAATTATAATATTTATTTAGAGCCATATGGATTACTTTTTTTGGGCCTCAAAATCTAGGGTATATACACCTAGGATTGCTTGAGGGTGAGTAAATTATGGGATAATTTCTTTTTTGCGGAACTAATTCTTTAAATGCCTTTAGTTGTTTTTCCTAATTATATATCAATATCACTGGAATGTGAAAATTCCTATTTGTTGGTATTTGTGAATATTTTCTATCAATAGCTGTGTTTGTTCATGATAGTTGTTTCGTATCTCTCTTATGATAAGGTGACATGGAGTTAAAGGGATAGTTCACTTTGAAATTAATTTTTGATATGTTTTAGCTTACCTCAAGGGCATCCAAGATGTAGGTGTCTTTGTTTCCACAGTATTTTCAATTTTGACATTTTTCGGTAAACCATTGTTGTCCGTCAGTCATATAATGCAGGTCTGGGGTTCGACGTTAAAGAGCATGCACAGAGAAATTAAACATGATTTAATGACTCGTAGTACACATTGATGGCCTAAGATACGAAACGAGCGGTTTGTGTGAGAAAACTAAGAGGATTTATATCGTTTTTACCTCTTGTTAACAGCCATGTCCAACTGATCTGAATCAGATGGTCTGGTACCAATAATGTAATGCTATATTTACCTGTAAATAGTAGGCTTAATTAATTGAATTCATAAAAAAAAACATTTTAATTTATATATTTTTCTTTATTAATTTTTATGAAATGTTTGCTTTTCCACAAATTCTGTGTTGTGTGTTTTTTCAATCAAATTAAGACATAAAACATCAATTTAATTGATATTTTAATCATATGAAATTAAACAACTTTATCAAACAACATGTTGCTCAACTGAAGAAAAATTTTGATTATTTCTTAAAAAATATAGCTTTGATAATTTATTAACATTATTGTTAGTATTATTATTAGAGGCTGAAAGCAGTGTGTGTGTGTGTGTGTGTGTGTGTGTGTGTGTGTGGTAAATGAGACTGTGCACCATTAATTCATACTGAGACGCACAGAACATGCGGGATTCATATAGTCTTACTCCCGTGCCAGATGTGTTCTCAGATACTGAAATTTGCCACCGATTGATTTAATGTTAACCAGTACTCGGTAGTAATGACGTAATTCGGTCAGTGCCCTTAAATGTACCGAGTTCGGTACCCAACCCTAGATGTACAAAACCAATCCAGTGTTTAGTTGCTGTTTTGAGAGCTGCAAAGTTGACCCAATTATTCAATATGATTTACAAACAGTTTATTGTCTTGTCACATGTTGAACCATTTGTCCTATGAGGGATGCCCCAAGTCTTTTGTCCTTGTCCCCACATTTTAATGTTCATTCATCTCTATAATGAATGTGCTTTTTGTCTATTGTGTTGTGGGTTGTTGTGCTTTATACTCTTCCCTCTTCTGAACCTCTCCAAATCTCCAAATCTGAGGTGTGTACAACTGTTGTAAATTCATTCCACACATGATCTCTTTACCGTAGTTTACCATCAATTTATCATTAATATATTAAAGGGCACCTATTATGCCCCTTTTTACCAGATGTAATATTGGTCTCTGGTGTCCCTAGAATGTATTTGTGAAGTTTCAGCTCAAAATACCCCACAGTTAATTTATTATAACCATTTGAAAATGTCATTTTAGGGCCTGCTTAAAAATGAGCTGTTTCGGGGGTATACGTCTTTTAATGCAAATGAGCTGTATATGCCTGCCCTGCCTTTGGATGAGGGCGTAACTTGATACCAATGGCAGTCGGTACTGAGAGAGTGTGAGAAACCGCTGTTTTGAATGTCATTCAGCGTACTGTACGTTTGAATCGGAATATATAAATAGTACGAAGAGACTCCGGCAGAATAAACACAAATGAAAATGGACCAGTACGTCTCGGTATGGTTATTTGATACATTTATGTACTAGAGTTGTTGTAATCGCGTCCCATTTGCAATTATGGATGTGGAAGACACACACACAAACACTAATGCTGCCGCAATTTTTCTGAAATTACATAAACATACTGTGAAGTTTGCTACTACAAGCGAAATTACATTTATGCGAGGGACCTGTGGCGTCATGTTTACTTGTCATACAGGTGCTTCTGTGGCAAATGTGAGGAGATGGCTAACTTACAGAACAACATTTATCCAGTTTTTAATACAATATCTTTAAATATATATAAACATGTGGTTACACACTATACAAACAAGGTTTAAATTATATAGCCTACACAGACATCCTACGACGTCAACAACTTTAGACGCATTTGTTGTTGAATTGGCTGACATTGACTGAAAAGACTATTTGCTCAAAAATCATAAAATACACTTACTGTTACTGGATGTGACGGTGGATCGCAAACAGTAGACGACGATCCACAGTTGAGGATTAACTTTTAAGCTACAACAACAGGATTAACCCACGAGTCCACGACAGAACATTTATGTTTCCAAGAGACAATACCGGCTGTCGTTGAAACAATGGAGGATGTACAGATCACCGAGGGTGGGGTCTATGCCACAACCACACTGTCAATCAAACCCCTTTCTCACTTTCTACGTCACAAAGAGCTGGATCTCAGAACAGCTCGTTCTGAGGAAGTGCATATGATTTATTGAGATTGTAAAAAAACCACTGGGTGGATTTTTATCATTCTAGGGTGGTTTTACTCACACACTGCCAACACACATTTATGTTCAAACACCATGTAAAAGTGAATTTTCCATAATAGGTGCCCTTTAAAGACTGTTTGAAACTGTCTGTGTTTGTAAAGGATTTCAGTTGGGCTAAATTTAGCTTTACATCCATGTCCAGTTTCATAGACATGGTTATGCTTATTCCCATGTTTCATAGACATGGTTAAGCTTATTCCCAGACGAAAACCCCTTTCACACAGTGTGTTGATCCCGGGAAATTGTCGGGAATTTGCCAGAACGCCTTCTTTGTGAACACAAGCACGAACCGGGATTGATACTGGCATTGATGCCGGGTAGGGGACCTAGTAACATTGCCTGAATCAGTCCCAGAACGCGCGTCGTGTGAACAAAAGCCAGGACCTATGCTGTAAGGGGTGTGTCATAGTGATTACGCTCGTGCCATCGCGTGACTCTGTTGCTCTTAGAAGAAAGTTTGTGTTCGTCATCAACAAAGAATGGACGAACAAATGTCTGAAAACTGGAACGAAGCAGAGACCATGAGCTCCTCACTATCCGCGCTGAAGCTGAGATCGTTCACCAGCTTTGTGGAATGGTATGCGCGTGTACATGTTTTCTACGCATACGTTACACGTCTCATCCTGACGTCATGTGTCTTTCTGGGATCTTTACAGGTTGTGTGAATGCATTCACAGATATCGGCAAATCACTGGCAATATGAATGAACCGAAATCAAACAATCCCGGTACAAATGCCGGGTCACATTATCCGTGTATTTTCCGGAATCTTTGTGTGAAAGGGGCTTAAGATGCATGTTTGAGCTGTCTTAAAGGGATACTCCACTTTTTTTGTAAATAGGCTCATTTTACAAATCCGACATAACGCAGATTTCACTCTCCTCCAAGTACGCTTATTGCGCTTAATACGCTTAATATTGGCACTGACATATTTTAAGTTTCTTCCAGTTAAAGGGATACTCCACTTTTTTTGTAAATAGGCTCATTTTATAACTCCCCCAGAGTTAAACAGTCGAGTTTTACCGTTTTCGAATGCATTCAGCCGATTTTGTGATATTTAGAAAAATATCAGTAAGCAGACGATTTCTTGTCTCATTGACTTCCATAGTAGGAAAAAAATATATACTATGGTAGTCAATGAAACCAGAAACTGTCTGGTTACTGATATTTTTCTAAATATCAGAAAATCGGCTGAATGGATTCGAAAACGGTAAAACTCAACTGTTTAACTCTGGGGGGAGTTATAAAATGAGCCTATTTACAAAAAAAGTGGAGTATCCCTTTAACTGGAAGGAACTTAAAATATGTCAGTGCCAATATTAAGCGTATTAAGCGCAATAAGCCTACTTGGACGAGAGTGAAATCTGCGTTATGTCGTTCTAGGGCGTGTACTCGTAGATCTGCTAATCGTCGTCGGGTTAAAGCTCCTCGTTACGTTTGTAGGCAGAAGGTGCGGCTTTCCACCCAGAATCTTCCTATTCGCGAGGGCGCTAGGAAGCTTATGCCCTGTTTTGTTGGTCCTTTTGCTATTTTGAAGGTCCTTAGTCCGGTAGCTGTCAAATTAAGATTATCTCGTCAGTTACGTCGGGTACATCCTGTTTTTCATGTGTCATTCTATCAAGCCGGTCATTCGCGCCCCTACCTGTCCCGCCCTTGCCCCTCCGCCTCTCGACGAGCTGGATCCCATTTCCAGAGTCCGCAAGCTGCTTGACGTTCGTCCTCGGGGGCGTGGCCACCAGTTCCTGGTGGACTGGTAGGGCTGCGGTCCTGAGGTGAGGCGGTGGATTCCGGCCCGGGACGTCCTGGACCGCTCGCTCATCGAGGATTTCTATCGGTCTCGCCAGTCCTCTTCCTTAGGAGCACCTGGGGGCGCTCGTTGAGGGAAGGGTACTGTCAGGATCTGGGGTATTTCTCTGTTCTCTCTCACCTTCATACTACCACACACACTTAATTACACACCTATCTCTCTCACTCTCCAGCGCACACACGTCATGTTTTACCTGTTGATCATCACAATCAGCGTTCCCGCTGCTTTGCGCTCACACCTGTGTCTTGTCTTGTCTGCTTACTCAGTCTACTTCTGCTGTTTGTTCTCTCTGTTCTATGTCGGATTATTGTGTGAGTTACGCTCTCTCATTTTGTCAGTCAAAGGAATCTTACTTGTGTTTTGTCTTGTGTAGCAGTATTCGCCTTGTTGTCTCCTGTTTGCCTGCGTCCTGCTGTGGTGAGCCGCATCCGCAATTCTCTCTGCTCAGCTGCCTTCTTCAAGGACCATTCACGCTGAGAGTTTTTCTGTTCTACGTTTTCTCTCCCGACAAGTATCCTCTGTGAAGCTGTCTACCTGGAGAGTGCCTTCTCTGTTCTAGTTCTGAGCTATCTGAGGCTGATTTTTGTTGGACATTAAAGACTTTTGCATTGAACTCCTTTTGCTTTTGGATCCTTTTGCATCATCTCTGACAGTTTATGTTAAAACAGCACCTGCTTTTATTTAATCTTTTGGTTTTGTGAAAAAATATGAAAGAACCATGCATTAAAAGTCAAATGGCACTTAAGCTAGTTTATGATTTGCTGTATGTCTGAATAAAATAAATAAACGTTAACTATCTATACCATATTGAATTGCATCGCATCATATTTTTCTCCATTGCATCGTATTACATTGAATCGCATCGCGTTGAATCGAAATCGGATCACAATCGGATCGTACGAGTAGTGAATCGTACTGCATCGCATCGGTAGCTGCTTATATGTATCTTTAATGGATCATATCGTTGGCTGTGCATCGAGATGCGTATCGCATCGGCCTCAGATATGGAGATGCACATCCCTAGTCTGTATCACTTTTACTTGCATGTAAACTCGGGTTTCGGGTAGTAACTGGAGCACAAAAAGAACCACAAAATTCGACTGCTTTACGGCATACGTCACTTCACCCACCACTTCCTCAAATTGTCTGTGGCCATTGTTGATTCCAAAGCCGGTGCTGGATGAACAGCAAACATGTGTGCGACAGTAAGCTGCGGTAGGCTAAATTATTTACGACAGCGGTATTGGACAATTCCACTTCCAACCTGTAGGGCAACCGCAGAGGAAAAGTTCCTTGGTGTTGCTTTAAGGCCTAATCTTGGCTTAATCTGATCCCTGTCTGTGAAACCAGGCCGTTAGCAAAGCTTGTGGATGGAGTTCGACACAATCAAAGTTAAGTCTGTGTGGAGAGACTTGAAACATTTTGATTTAATCCTATATGATCTGTAAAATGCAAAAGAGGAGTCTTGAACAATATTTATGCTCTCTTTTCTGTACACACACATAGTGACCATGTCTGTAAAGCTCCAAAATGCTTCTTAAAAGTAGTCCATAAAAACTGTGCACTACATGTTTCACTTCTAAAGCTTTACAATAGTTTTTTTTTTAATAGTTTTGACATGGACACTGTATTTCTTCATATCAATTTCATTAGCAGATATTGGGTGTTTCAGGTTCAAAGGTGCATGCATAGTCTGGCTTTTAATATTTAGCTAGTCAAGGGGTCTCTCTGTGTGTGTGTGTGTGATTTGTGATTTGTACTCTGAAGTGAGCTAAACTAGTTAGAAAAAGTGAGATAGAAAATAAATATTTTTAATGCAGCATTTCTGCTTAGGATGTGGGATAGGGTTCGCTTAGTATTTATATTATAACGAGCTGTATAGAAAAACAATAGAAGTTTATGGAATGTCTCTATTTAGATGACTGTGTGTGTAGACCCGTCTTCTACTTTTCCATCTGTGAGATGTAGCTAAGTAAAGCACATGCCTAAACTTCTGTTTATGTAATGCCGATAGTGACAATAGTTTAGGATTTTTATAGCCAATATTATTACCAATTTCTTGATCGGCCTTCTTCAGATGACATTATTTAAGCTTGTAAAGTTTTTGAGCTTTTATTCAAGCTTCAGGAACCCTGTCATAACAGGTTATATGTAAACTCTCTGCAGTGCTTGCTTACAGCCTTAGTTAATTGTTTTTGACAAAAAATTATGTAGGCTTAGTAAACATAAGCAGTGTTGTGCAAGTTACTTCCAAACTGTAATACATTAGGTATTACTTGTTATTGTTATTTAAAAGTAATTCATTACCTTACAATATTACTGTCTCAGAATTGTAATGCGTTACATTACTCATGTATTACTTTTGAGTTACTTTCACCAAAATAACTAAGTAAGTAGAACTTAACTTTGGGGCTTCTAACGATATGCAATATGAAACCGAAATTGCGATTCGCCACACGACTCAGATCCACGAACCTACAGAATCGCGACACACCTCTTTCAACTCCCAGCGTTATTCTCCTTACCGTCCAGATCCAATGCTGCCTTATCTTTAAATTAGGCTATTATTATTTGAAGTTAACATTATAAAATACGTAGACCTACACCACAAAACTAGTTGAGGATAAATTATTTAAAATTGGGGAAGTCCAGCTTTATGGACATGATGACATTTGCAGTCAAAACTTGAAATAAAAATTCTCCGAAAATACATGTATTGAAACGTATATACTGTAGGCTAATTCCTTAAAGGACTCCAGTCCAGACATTAGACAAATATCAGTCTATGTTTTATTTTTAATATTAGGGAAAAGACACACATTCATGTGTGACAAAAAAATAGGAGGCAAAATCGATTTTTTGTAATTCTGTTAATTACACTGCGCAAATCGGATGAGGAAGGGTTGGCTCTCCAGTCTCCATAGAACTTAAAATATTCATTTTATTTTAGTTTTCGTGTTCGCATTTATGAGGAAAAAACAATGTTAGACGCGACCGCTCTGAACTGGCACTAAAAGACTGCTTTAAAACTTTCACATAGTCTGTTGCCTTTAAGAAGTAAAAGCAGACAATACACTGTAATACAACTGTAATACAAGCCTCACTGAACATGTAACGAGTAAAATATTACTGAAAATTGATTAGTAATGCCTTACACTACTGCGTTACAGCAAAAAGTAATATGTTACTGTAATGTATTACTTTTGTAATGCGTTACTCCCAACACTGAACATAAGGATGCTTACTCAAAACATTATCTTTATTAGGATACCTTTGTATTGAATTGACCAGTTTATTAATCCAAACATTTATTGATTTGATTAAATCTAAAAAAAATAATTAAATCTGAAACCGTATAACTGTTGTTAATGAAGTCTTAAAGTAGTAGTTTTTAGGTATTAGGACAGTGGGACGTCAATTTTAAATTGGACTGAGGTTTTGGTTGAAGAAATTGAGTGTGTAATCCTAGAGACCTGTCGGACAAGTGTGTACATGTTGATAGCCAGAGGAACAAATAAGTTGAGTGTTTGAATCGCTTCTGGTATTAGATGACTGGGCTCTCTTTCTGCATTGTGTTATTTTTCTCTTTTGAGTGAAGATGAAAACCTATTTGGAATTTATTTGCCTTGCTACTACATTTTATTACCTCTTATAAAAAGAGATTGTTTCAGTCAAGTTTGATTCGCCAAGCCTTAAATTAGACAAGAGTGCTGATTTTCACTCCAACAGCACTGGGACTTTTCACTGTTTCTATCACTCTGACACACTGTCAGTATGTGTATTAGTGCAGATGTATACGGTTGATCCTGCATTGACTTTCTTCTGAACTATTCCATTGGTGAAGCAAAAACGACTCTAGTTACTTACGTAACCTATGTTCTCTGAATAGGCAACGAGACGCTCCATAGCTTTAAAGGGCACCTATTATGGAAAATTCACTTTTAAATGGTGTTTGAACAAAAATGTGTGTTGGCAGTGTGTGAGCAAAACCACCCTAGAATGATAATCCACCCAGTGTTTTTTTTTTACAATCTGAATAAATCATAAAATCATATGCACTGCCTCAGAACGAGCTGTTCTGAGATCCAGCTCTTTGTGACGTAGAAAGTGAGAAAGGGGTTTGATTGACAGTGTGGTTGTGGCATAGACCCCGCCCTCGGTGATCTGTACATCCTCCATCGTTTCAACGACAGCCGGTAATGTCTCTTGGAAACATAAATGTTCTGTCGTGGACTCGTGGGTTAATCCTGTTGTTGTCGCTTAAAAGTTAATCCTCAACTGTGGATCGTCATCTACTGTTTGCGATCCACCGTCACATCCAGTAACAGTAAGTGTATTTTATGATTTTTGAGCAAATAGTCTTTTCAGTCAATGTCAGCCAATTCAACAACAAATGCGTCTAAAGTCGTTGTCGTTGTAGGATGTCTGTGTAGGCTATATAATTTAAACCTTGTTTGTATAGTGTGTAACCACACGTTTATATATATTTAAAGATATTGTATTAAAAACTGGATATATGTTGTTGTTCTGTAAGTTAGCCATCTCCTCACATTTGCCACAGAAGCACCTGTATGACAAGTAAACATGACGCCACAGGTCCCTCGCATAAATGTAATTTCGCTTGTAGTAGCAAACTTCACAGTATGTTTATGTAATTTCAGAAAATTTGCACCAGCATTAGTGTTTGTGTGTGTGTCTTCCACATCCATAATTGCAAATGGGACGCGATTACAACAACTCTATAAGTACATAAATGTATCAAATAACCATACCGAGACGTACTGGTCCATTCTCATTTGTGTTTATTCTGCCGGAGTCTCTTCGTACTATTTATATATTCCGATTCAAACGTACAGTACGCTGAATGACATTCAAAACAGCGGTTTCTCACACTCTCTCAGTACCGACTGCCATTGGCATCAAGTTACGCCCTCATCCAAAGGCTGGGCGGGCATATGCAGCTCATTTGCATTTAAAGCCGTTTACCCCCGAAACAGCTTATTTTTAAGTAGGCCCCAAAATGACATTTTCAAATGGTTATAATAAATGAACTGTGGGGTATTTTGAGCTGAAACTTCACAAATACATTCTAGGGACACCAGAGACCAATATTACATCTTGTAAAAAGGGGCATAATAGGTGCCCTTTAAGACGCAGTGGGAACGCCCTCTGGATGTGTCGATTGTCTGAAGCCCTTATAGAATCATGCCAATTCATTGGCTGATGGACGCAGGCACCGCTCCGACGCTCTTGTGTCGTAACATTATTTCCGCGCGTATGCTATCTGCTCCTCAGATTTCTCTTCTCTTGAAAACTTGTCGGTAGCACAAGGAGCTTGGCAGTGAACGCAGCGTCTCGTTCCCTATTCAGAGAGCATAGATGTCACGTAAGCTAAAGTGCTGCCATAGCTAGTACAAGACCAGAATTTTTTACATGACTGGTTCAAGCAGATACAACTTGGGAACTTCGAGTCATGTCAAGATCCAAACTATAGAATCTGACAAAAGTGTGCGGAGAGGACCAGCTTGCCGCCACACAAATATCTTCCAAGAGGGCCCCTCTAAAAAGAGCTTGAGAGGAAGCCACACTTCTAGTGTAATGTGCTCTGATGCTAAGAGGTGAAGGTAGGCCACACACCTCATAAGCCAGTGAAACTGCTTCAGTAACCCAGTGTTTAATCCTTTGCTTTGATGCTGGCCCGCGGTGGCCAGCACCAAAAACATACCAAGAGCTGGTTCGATTTCCTCCAATCGCCCGAGCAGTCCACATAGAACTTCAAAGCTCGAACCTGGCAGAGCAAGTTCAGTTTCCTATCCTCCTCAGAGACAAAAGGAGGAGGGTGGAAAGCGTAAAGTTTAATAACCTGAGAGCGGAACGTTGTGGACAGAACCTTGGGTACATACCCTGGTCTTGGCCTTAAGGTAACCTTGACCAGACAAGGAGCGAAATCCAAGCATGACTCGCTAATAGAGAGAGCTTGTAAGTCCCCTATCCGCTTCAACGAAGTTAAAGCTAACAAAAGAGCAACCTTAAGAGTCAGAATCCGCTCACGGACTGACTCCAATGGCTCGAAGGGACCCTCTGTTAAGCCCTCCAAGACGGCTGACCGGTCCCACGAGGGAACTCCAGGGGAGCTTGCCGGTTTTAGGCACCTCACCCCATGCATAAAGGCCGAAACTAGCCTAAGTTTACCCAGGGGATTCTCATCTGACTCTCTATGAGCGTAAATAGCCGCGACGTATACTCTGAGAGTGGTAGCGGCCGCTCCAGAAGCAAACTTCTCTGGCAGGAATTCCAGCACTGAGCCAACTGGGCAGCTAACTGGGTTCTTACTTAGCGTGTGCTGAGCACCATGACTCAAACACCCTCCACTTGGAGGAATACAGCTTCCTTGTAGAAGGGGCTCTCGCACTTGCTATGGTTTCCTGAACATCAGCTTGGAGACCAAAGCTTAAAGCTAGCAGCCTCTGATGGGCCAAACGTACAACTTCCAAATGTCGGGGCAAGGATGCCATATCCTGAAAATTTCAGCTATCACTCTAATACGACTAATGCCTCTCTATTCGTCTGGAGAGGGGTTTTCAAAGGCAGACCAGCATGTGGGATCTGGACTGGTGAGACCCTCTCTTGGCACAAACAGCTTGGAGCTGAGAGCCATCTTCCTGGCTCTGCATCACTTTCTCTTTCATCTGAAAATTTTTGCTATTTATGCTATCGCTCTGGACAGAAAAGCCTGGATCAACTTGATGGACGGGAAGGTGTAGAGTGTGTCATTATGAAAATAATGTCATTATTATAACATTTATTAGGCTAAGACACTTTTATCCAAAAAAGGAACAAAGCAATTCATCACATTTCATTCATAATACAGGCTGGAGAATAATAATAGTGCTAAGATTATCACAATAAACACAAGATTTTGATGCATATCCAAGTGTGTGTGTGGAGTGCGCACTGAATGGCAGGGAGGCATGCCAAGTGCGCGGTCGGGAGAGGGAGGGAGAGAAAGGGCGAGGCCCGTCTGCTGTTACTCCAAATCCTCGAGCTGTAAATCTGAACCCCAGGTTGTCGAGAGGCATAGGCAGTCTCGTGAGCACGAAAGGTGGAGAACGAATGACTCCTCCTCAAAAACCGTGAGACTGGAGCGGAGGGTTTTGAGAAGCAGATTGTCACAGAATTTGCATTTAGACGATCCTAAAACAGCCTCACGCGCATGCGAAAAACCAAAACACTTTAAGCACTTACTGTGAGGGTCGTCGGAATGAAGCGATCATTCACTTATTCCACAGAGTTCCACTTATTCCAGTCGCTAAAGTGCAGAAGACGACCAAGCAGTTGTAATCCGAATTTTTCGGGTTCAGAAAAAACGAAAGCGAATGGCATTAAATGGCCGGTTCGTGAAGGTAGAAAAATCTGAGGAACAGATTGTGCGCCTGTGCGCATATAATGTTATACCGTAAGAGTGTCGGGGCGGCGCCCGCGCCATTAGCCAATGAATTGGCGTGATTCTAGAAGGGCTTCGGACTTAGGTCTTACAGTGAGTTTTCAAATTACTTTGTCGGTTATTTAAGAAATATGAATTACACCTCACCTGGCTTCAGCATTATAACGATTTCATACGCGGTGGACCGAGATTGAGAGACTGCGCCGCTGCTGCTATACCTCTCACGGCATGCACGTGTCTTTGTGTCGTTACGTTAGCATGAGATCGTTTTATGAGATCAGCAAATTGAGAGGTTGCTGATCCAATCATTAAAAATCAGCCGATATCGATCGGTAGCCGATCAATAGGAGCAGTGAGCTCCCCTACTTTGAATATGGCACATTAGGAACAAAAATGCCAACACCATTTCATGTTGACTTTTAAGGAATGTTTAGGAAGGGATATAACTATAGTTTATCTCAAATTCTCTCTGAAGAGTCTAGCTGATATTTCCTTAAGATTCCTGGTTCTCAGGTTTAGACATGTTGTGTTTACTCTTTCTTCAGAGCTTTACTGTGCTGAATGTATCCTCGTGGACGGTTCATTCACTTTCTATTCAGTTGCACATTGAATTGAGTCTCAAAGACTTTTATTCATGCAAACTTTCATAGAGGCTTCTGTGCCACTATTTGAATAAGGTACTGCAGGTTCATATTGTGGCATCATTATTTTATACATCCACCTGCCATTTAATGTCAAATGTTTGTTTAATGGGTCAGATCAGCTAAAACTGCCCACATATTTCTAATCTTTGAAGCAATAATTAAACTGCGATTTCTTTTTTTTTTTTTTTTTTTTGAGATATACACCTATAATGCATCTTTAGTGAAAGGAATAGTTATAGTTCACAAAGTCCATGCTTTACATGTTATGTTGTAATTTGTTTACTCATCTAAAGTCCCATCACTACACAGATTCTGGAGAATATTCTGTAAAACTCATTCTGGAAACCATTCAGGATTGCAAGATTTTATAGTGCTGGTGTTTAGGATCACTGGTATATGAAGAGGATTGTGAGTTAAATATAAAATCTATGCGAATTTGAAATCTGTGAATTTCAAAGGAATAGTAAATTAAAGGACAACTCCGGCGCTAAATGAACCTTAAGTCTAATTACACATTGTTACCTAGTCAACCGTTATCTGAGATTTGTTTTCATGATTGCCGAATGTAAATAGTTTTATCTCTAAAAACAGTTTAGCCTATAACGCTAGTATAACGCTTGTATATAGGGCATAGAGTAATGACAAATAAAAATCGCTTGTTATTACCACTAACAAGGCTCAAAATAGCCCCACAGTAACACAACAGCATAACAAAGGTCCCTACATTCAAACCAAAGCATTGAGAACTTTGTCAGTGTCCATACAGTTTAATAAGAAGATATTTTATACAGTCAACTTCGCGAATACAGGAAGAAGCCATCTTTGAAAAATAGTCTCTACCAGTCGATCTACGAACGCCGATCCAAGTGCGCTGGTGAGATGTGAATAAGGTGATAAGGTGAGTGAGAACAGTAGTCTACATGTACATATTGAAGGGAAGTAAACGGTTTGTGTTTGTGTTTCTTCTGGAAACAACGGATCATATGAGATTCTGCACAGTTCAGCGCACTTGGATCGGCGTTCGTAGATCGACTGGTAGAGACTATTTTTCAAAGATGGCTTCTTTCTGTATTTGCGAAGTTGACAGTGTGTATAAAATATCTTCTTATTAAACTGTATGGACACTGACAAAGTTCTCAATGCTTCGGTTTGAATGTAGGGACCCTTGTTATGCTGTCGTGTTACTGTGGGGCTATTTTGAGCCTTGTTAGTGGTAATAACAAGCGATTTTTATTTGTCATTACTCTATGCCCTATATACTAGCATTATACTAGCATTATAGGCTAAACTGTTTTTAGAGATAAAACTATTTACATTCGGCAATCATGAAAACAAATCTCAGATAACGGTTGACTAGGTAGCAATGTGTAATTAGACCAAAGGTTCATTTTGCGCCGGAGTTGTCCTTTAATTTAATATAAAGAATACCATTAAATTATTTGTTGTATCATCTCTTTTATAACTGACATATAATAGGCCTATAAAAATGTAACTAAGTATATCACATTTTAATATATTTTAATTATCTTCTAGTGCTGTCATTTTACACTAGGCATTTTACAGATCTGGAGTCTCATTTATAAAACTGTGCGTAGGATCCTTACTAAAAGTGTACATGCACCCGAAAGGCAAAAATGGCGTACGCCAAAAAATATTCCGATTTATATAACCGTTTGTACGCCAGAACCTGCGCAGAATTCACTTAATAAATCCCAGTCAGCCGAAGATTGTGCGCACATACGTCTCCTCCCCGAAATAACCATATATGGAGCTTACAATGCCTAGTTTAAATATGCATTTCCTCATCTGCATATCATTTGCATTTGATTACTCGTCCACGTGATACCATGTTAAGGTAGAAGACGTATTGATATTTAGTAAAATATTAAATATAGATGTTTCGTGTGGCAATAAATTATTATTATTTTTTTCCACTTTCTTTTCCACTGGCCAAATAGTATGTTTAATTAATTTATATTTTTAATGGAAACCGATAGACATGGTTGTGCATTATTTGCATGGAACTATTTTCTCAGACAATCTACTGTCATGATCAGCAATTATCTCTAGTTAAAACATTAAAACACAGCATGCCAGAGGGAAAGTGTTTAAAAGCATTGCATCATGTACTAATTTAAGTGTTTAACTCAAGTAATGAGAATGGCATATATCTAAATGTTTATATCAGAAGTAAAACATAGTTTAAATCATTCTTTCATTTATTTAACTGTTATTGAGAACATGCACTGTATTTATTAGGACTCATAAAGATTTACGGTTTTACTTCATCTGCCGTTAGATTACAGGCTATATGTGCGTCAGTTTCACTAAACGGCTCAACGCGCTTGCTGGCGCAGATATTTAAGAAGGGATGGATATTGGTTTCAAGTGATAGGCTTGGTGAGTGAAATTATATTTGTAGGGTATTATCTTTCTGTAGCCTATAGGCTATAATTTTCTTTAGATTTTCGGTCTAAAAGTGACCAAAAAGACATTTAACTCCAGCTCACCATCAGTGTCGCCAATTCCCTTTGTCTCCAAAACAAAGTGCGTACACACGGCTCAAAGTTTGCTTAAAGATGCGCACATTCTCCCGTCAAGTTTGTTTTTTATAGATCACAACCTCTGCATGGAAACTGGCATACGTACATTTCCAGCCCCGTTTTGTGCGTATGCACGCTTTATAAATGAGACCCCTGGTTGTGATTAGATAAACCATACATGCTTGACAGATAAATTGTGCTGTTTCTTTTGTATTTTTGCAATTCACTATTCACTTTGTTGTGAATGTCACAAAAATTAGCGATCAGATTAAATTTGATTGGTCAGCATGTTGCAGAAATGTAGCAAGGGCCAAGTATAACCAGTGACTGTTGGTTGTGACATTTTGTAATTATTCCAAATTTTTAAACCTTCTGAACATGCTTCTGTCAAATGCATACACTTCTTTTTAAAGTGCAAGTCATTTTTAAACAAAATTATTTCTTTTTATGTGTTTCCTAGGTTTAGCCGATGGGGACGTATGTTTGATTGTGTTTCCTGTATGCATGTCGACCCTGCAGACCAAATCCTGGTAAGAGAAACCTTTTATCAACTGTCTCTCTTTTTGTCTCTCTCTCACATATCATGCCATGTCATTCGTGCCATTTCTTTCTTAATTTGTGTTAATGGAATTTGTTTTAATAACATTAACATTATTTTGTAATGGTGTCTTATATTTAGTCACCATGAAATCAAAATGGATAATTCTTTTTTTTAATGTAATATTGCAGTATTTATTATAAATGATGTTTGTGGATGTCATTATGATTATTTTATTCATTTGTTGTAATCTTTAATCAAATAACTTCCCTTCGCTTGACATCTCTTTTCTTCTCTGACTCTGAAATAAAACGCACATAAATTATTTAAACATAAAACTGAAAAAAAAAACACAATTCACAAGCATTGAATCGTGGATGCCGTACCGAACAGTTCAATATTTTTTTAAAAATTTTGACATCCCTACTATATTGGGCTGCTGTCACTTTAAGACCTAATGCATCTTAAGACCATTTAATATTCTGATACACGTTTTCTTTCTCAGCTGTTTTTTATTATTTTTTTGTGTATTTGTCCATTCAAGTTCTAGAAAATGCAAGTATTAGCACACTATGTTAGTGGAGTGTTTGCGCTTTGGATGTGTGTGCAGCACAGAAAGCAGCGAATGAGTGCCGAAATAAGTTCTTGTCTCGTTAATCTTGCTCTTAAATGGTAATCGATAAGCGGACTCGAAATGCGCATTTTATCAAATCCTCGGTTCTTGGAAATTTGGAACAAAATGGATCTGGTTCTCAATGCCCAACACTACTGATGACATATTAACCTGTCATTAAATGAGATCGCAACAATAGTAAATGACGACAATCCAACAAAATCAAGTCCCATTTTGTTCTTATTCGAGAAGTCGTTTCACTTGTATATACAGGGGTTGGACAATGAAACTGAAACACTGGCCAATGTTGGAGGTTTCACATCTATATGCCTGGCGGCCAATCTTCAGAGTGAAGCACGGGTGGATCAGTGATGGTTTGAGCTCCAATATCATGACAATCCTGATTGTATTTGATGGACACGACACTGCCGAGGACTACCAAACCCTTCTGGAGGATCATGAGCACCTGATGCTCAAACCGTGTATCAGCATGATCATGCACCAACACACACAGCAAGACTTGTGACAGAAGGGTTTGATGAAGATGAAAGTGACGTTGAACATCTCCCATGGTCTGCACAGTCACCAGATCTGAATATTATTGAGGTGTTTTGGAGGAGCGAGTCCACCAGCATCATATAGTGACCTGGACACTGTTCTGGAAGAGGAACGGCTCATAATCCCTCTGGTCACTGTGAAGGACTTCTATCTGTCAATTGGTGCTGTATTTGGATGCAAAATGAGGCCTTCACCATTCTAACAAATTATTGTGTAGTAAAACCAGGTGTTTCAGTTTTTTTGTCCAACCCCTGTACATAATACATAAGAAAATGGCAATCATTTCCATTTCATGCCGACTTTAAGCAGTTTAAGGACCTGTTCACATATCGCATCTTTTGTGCGCTCAAGTTTGTTGTTTCAAATTATGCACATTCATAATGGAAGCGACACGGTCACGGTGCGACGCGCTTGTTTTTTCAATGTGTGTCTGCGCCGCATCGAGATAAAAACATTTCAACTTTTCAGAATGCTGCAAGCGCATGTAGGTCACGTGACAAGAACCAACCGGAGTGCAACCGCACTAGCGCTTTGGAAAAAGGAGAATGAGGCGCGCCTAGCATTTTCAACGCATTTTAAGCGCTATATGTGAACCGAGTCTAAAGGATCCTTGTATATCTCTAGGTTGTTTTTAAAGATTGGGATTGTTATAAAGTAATTTTCATGTCATCTTTTTGTTTTAAACACATTTTTTATTGATAATTATTTAAACTTTTTTTCTCTCTTTCTCTTTCTTTGTCCTCAGAATAGTTGACATGCCACCTGGGATGGTGTGTGTGTTCTCTTCTCTTTTCTCCATACTATGTTGCGTGGTCACACAGAGCTCTGCTTCTTCCAGCCATCACCCCACTTTCTTGCGCAATGACACCTACTTTGAGCACCTAGCTTTGCATCCTGACCCTACATTGGGTCGGGTCTATTTAGGCGCCCGTGATCGGCTTTACCAGCTTTCGTCTGAACTTCAGCTTGAGGCAGAGGAAGAGACAGGCCCTGTGATAGACAGCCGTGACTGCCTGCCACCAATTAGTGAATCAAACTGCCCACAGGCGAAACGGACCAATAACCACAACAAGCTACTACTTGTGGATCCTTACAATCAGGAGCTCATCAGTTGTGGAAGTGTTTATCAAGGAATATGTCAGAAACGAAGTTTGGATGCAGTGGGAAAAGTGCTTTTCTCTGCAGAGAGACCTGTGGATACGCAATACGTTGCGGCTAATGACCCCAATGTCTCTACAGTAGGACTTGTGGCGCTCACAAGAGGGCGTGGGAAACAACAGCCAGTGCTGTTTGTGGGACGTGGTTATACCAACAGCCAACCTCCAATATCTACTCGAAACTTAGTTATGGAGCCTGTTTTCTCATATGAAGAAACTTCAAAGTTGGCTGTGGCTGGGAGGCTTTCTGAGTATGACCATCATTTTGTAACATCATTTACCCATCGCTCGTATGTCTACTTCATGTTCTATCGGAGAGACTTAAAATCGCAGTCGAGAGAATATCGCACGTATGTTTCCCGTATGTGTTTGGATGATGTTGCGTATTATTCATATGTAGAAGTTCCGTTAAGTTGCCGTTCAGCTGGAGGAAAGAATTATAACCTCCTACAAGCTCTACATGTAGGGCTGCCAAAGTTAGGTAAGACTATGGGACTAAAAAGTATAGCTGCTTCGGAACAAGAGGTCCTGTTGGGGGTGTTTTCAAGCCAATTCGCTTCCTCCAGTCGACCCAATGAAGAGTCTGCAGTATGTGTGTTTTCACTCGAGGAAGTGGATAAACGTATCGATGCTACAAGAGATCTGTGCTACACTGAAATGGGCCGTGCAGACGGACACGAGGCTGCATACATCGAGTATGAAGTCAAATCAAGCTGTGCCATTCTTCCAGCGGTGAGTTTGAAAACTGGAAACCAGTAAGTTTACTGCCTCAGGAAATGGGTGTGAACAGCTTCTAAGATCCTCTCGGGACAATCTTAAAAGTATTTTTTTTAGAGCTAGACCAAAAAAATTGGCCTGTTGTGAAAATAAACATAAAACACTGTAAAGCCTAATATAATTATGCTAATATTATATTAATTATATAAATGAATTTATATATATATATATATATATATATATATATATATATATGCGTGTGTGTGTGTGTGTGTGTGTGTGTGTGTGTGTGTGTGTGTGTATATATATATATATATATACAAATTCATACAACCTGTTGTTCTTGACAAAATAGTTCTTGTAGGTCGTGGACAATTAATAAAAAAAATCTAAAAGTCTGTTTTGAATATAATATTTTGATACATCAGGCTTTTATGGCCCATATAGTTATGCTATAATGTAAGAGCTTACATTTGGAGGAGCTCACACTTGAAACTCACACTTGGAGGAAAAAACACCTCAACTTTATTCAGTAGCCCAAAGTGCGGTTGCTATAAGATAAAATTCTTATAGCTTGTAATGTACAACAATGATTTTTATAACAGTATAGCAGACTACTTATAAAAAAAATGCATATATCTTGCCTGACCACTTGTGATACACTAAAATGAAACTAAATACCATGTATAAATGCTTAAAGTTATCTGGTGAAAAATAGCCTTAATGTTAAAGGGTTATCAGTTCACCTAAAAATTAACATTTTTGTCATTAATAACTCGCCCTTGTCATTAATGTCATTAATGTTGCTCCAAAGCCGAATGATAAATGAAGAATTTTTTTTTAATGAAATCTAAGAGCTTTCTGACCCCACCATAATAGACTGCAACGTAATTGCCACTTTCAAGGGCCAGAAAGGTAGTAAAGACATCATTCAAATAGTCTATGTGACTAAATTGGTTCAACCTTAATTTGACCAATTTCTTCATTTTTTTAATGAAATAACCCTTTAAATATCTTGGTGGGTAACTGAGGTTGTAATTCTAAATCATGCAAGGTGTGATCCCGGAGCTATCACTGTTGTGCCCTGGAACATAGCACTTAATTTTGGGTTACTTCAGGGGAAGCAAGTCCTATAATTTAATATGGCACCATTCTATGATGACATCACATTCCACCGCCCCAGTTGTGTGGCCATTAAAATATGTTAAACTGGTCTATTGGAAGTTTAAGGGAGTATAACAGTTGTATACTCGCACAATACCATTTAAAGGTTAAATTAATATAGCAACAAAAAAAGTAATATTGTGAAATTTAAACACAATTTAAAACTGTTTTCTGTTGGAATATATTTAAATATAAAATATTGTGGTGGCAGCAGTCATTAATTAGTCTTTCTAATGCTGATTTGGTCCTCATGAAACCTTTCTTTTTTAAATAATATAAAAATAATATAACTCTTTAAATAATAATTTTCTCTACTGACATTTTGTCTACTGACAAAAAAAGCGGTGTAATTTTGTAGCTAATTTCGTTTAGAGATTTAAAAAGTAACAAATGGTCTGTACTTGTCTTATACCACTGCAGCAAGTTTCAAAACTTTGTTTTTATGCTGAATTTTTACCCAAAATGTATTTGACAAGAAGTATTGTTTTGTAACTCTAACACTTTTTGTTTTACTTTTTGACTTTTGTCTCCCTGCAGAACACTTTGGATGCTTACCCGTGTGGCTCTGATCACACCCCTAGTCCAATGGCAAGCCGAGTGCTTGTGGAAGCTGAGCCAATATTTGACAGCCCAACTGTCCGGCTCACTGCTGTGGCTGTGAGTGTAAGGGAGGAACATACGATTGCCTTTCTAGGAGACTCCCAAGGAAACTTGCACAAGGTATTACAAAGTTTACAAGGAATTTGTGTATTCCCATCTTTTCTACTAATTAAATTGTATGCAATTCTTCCATTTATTCTCTCTTCTTCGCTAAGGCAGAAGTGTTTCTGAAAATGATGTTGGATTTGCACTTGGGTGGATATTTTGGAGGTTTAGCAGAATTCCAGAGTAATTAAAAACTGGGATATGAGATTAATTTTTAATGTTATGGAGATAAGCTGTGGTGTGGTTACAAGCACATTTATTTGGCTCTTACAGAATTATCCCTTTTTGTAAATCTTATCTAAACAGATTCATCTTATTTAAATCATGTTACAATTTAGAAGAGATGGTGCTTAATACATCATTAATAGTAAGCACAAGTGCATTTGATTTTATTAACATATCAAATGCTGTTTCAGCCTCAGGTTGAACCCATTTTCTCTTTACTTTCTCAACTTTTCTGAAATAACATGGATGAAGGTCCTCATTATGCTATGCGTGTTCTTCATTCCATAACAACCATTATTTTAGCCCCTTTTATGCCAGCCCTGTTGGCTAGCCAACATGATTGGGTCGAATTTTGTTTACGTTGTTATAATATTACTGTTTAAAATGATTTTTTATTATATATATATATATATATAATAAATAGTACTCAAAGACAATTTTAAAAGTAACACTAATTGTCACTGCAGTAGATCTACATCAAAATGTGATAAATGACATGACGGATATTTGTATTATTTTAATGAAGTGGCAATAATTTGAGGAGTAGTATCAGGAATAACTGGTTTGCTCTATATATTCTGTCATGGTATAGATGTTTTATCCCTACACGAATAAAGCAGCAGAAGATCTTCTCTAATAGGTAGAGTTGTACCTTTTGCTACAGTCATTTAGCTGCTATGGGAAATTTGGAAAACAGTGTGGTGGCTAGTTTCATCCATGTCTATTTAACCCTATGAACTATAGAGATCGGGCCTTGTAAAGTTTTGATTTCGTTTTAGAACATTTTTATTTCCTCCTCAGTTTTGCTCAGAAGGTGTGTGTTTGTGTGTGTGCTTTCCAGGTGTTTCTTGGCCCAAACGGTGAGGTGGAAGAATATGCAGTAATTTCAATTCAGCCCAATTCACCAATAAGCAGAGAGCTCAGGCTTGACTATCAAGAGAAGCATCTATACATCTTGACAAGTAACATGGTAACTATCACATTATTGAAGTGGAATTGTCAGTGTTGTTAAGTAGTTATTGTCGGTAACTGATAATTCATCTAAAAAAGAAAAAAAAAAACCTTATATTAAAGGGATAGGCCACCCAAAAATGAAAATGATGTCCTATGTCTTTTTAAATCTGTATGACTTTCTCCTGTGTAACACAGGTTATTTTAAAGAATGTTGGTAACCAACCAAGCAGTTTTGGTTTCCATTAACTTCCTCTTTATATCAAAACATATAATGGAAGAAAATGGGAACCAAAACTGTTTTAAGAGAAACTAATTAGGCAGACATAGTACTGAAATAAACGTCTGTATGTATGTATCTGCTTTTTTATTTTACATTGTTGTTTTTTTACTTTACTCACACAGCTAGAGAAGAGGCCTGTAGCAGAGTGTGAAAAGCATTTAGATTGTCAGTCCTGTTTATTGGCTCATGATCCATATTGTGGCTGGTGTGTTCTTGAGGGGAAGTAAGTTCCTATTTGAAAACAACCTCATATTCAGAATGCTTTATTTTGAATAGTTGAACATTGTGTCTTTGTGTATCAGGTGTGGCCTGCGTAGTGAGTGTGTGCGTGGGCATCAGAAAGATCAGTGGCTGTGGAGCTTTGACATGGAGCAACAATGCCTGACCGTCGAGTTTCTCAATCCATCCAACATCAGCCGTGAGGAGAGAAGAAATGTGCGTTTCGCATATTAACACATTTAAAAAAATATATGATAATAATAATAATCCAGCTCAAAAAGTTAATTCAGTACCACACTGCATCACAATAAAATGCAAGATAAATGTATTTGTTTAAGCTTGATTCACTACAGTGACCTTTATTAAGCAGAGAAACAACCAAAAGCACTCCTCTCCCTTTTCTTTAAATGGATCATTTTTTACTTTTAGTATAATAAAAGTATAATACAGATTCCAATCAAAATTCTATCTCTCTCTCTCTCTTTATTTTTTCTCTTTTTAGATATCTTTATCCATCCCTAGTCTTCCCAGTCTGGAGCGAGGAGAGTTTTACTCTTGTGTCTTCCATGACAGGTCAAGTTTGGCTGTTGTAACAGAGACTGGTGTCACCTGCTCTTCTCCACACATATATACATTGCCATCTGTGCCACCGGGTCAAGGTGAGGGTATTGCCAGATAAATTGTCAGGTCTCTTATGTATTTATAACACTTTTATTTTGACATAGGCGGCCTGGCCAGTAAAACATAATAATAGAGACAAACATAGATTTTCATGAGCCATAAAAAATTATCATCCTTTTGACACATAAACACTTGATCCAGTATTCTGTTTTGATCATACCAGTGTAACCAGTCTGAAAGAGGAGCATATTTTGACAGATGGTGGACGTTTTAAGATGGATTGCATAGACCTCAGGTTAAGACGCCATGTTGAATTTAATACAGCTCAAAACTAGACTGAGGAGTCATAGATAACGTAATTTTTTCAACTTTCAAAACTATTTTATGAAATTTTTTTCTTCAGAAAGACATTTTGTCAGCTTGACAATCGTTATGTTATTAAACAACAGACCAATCAGTTGAACGCAGTGTACTTCTATCCCTCACAGCCTTGTTTTTCAAATTCCTGTCAAATTAAATATTGTGCTACTCTGATTAAAGTCCCCGTGAAATCAAAATTGAACCTATTTACTTTGTTAGCGCATATTACTAGTCTTGTGGTGAGCAATTAATCCGTGCAAGTGAATATATATTAAAAAAATTTTTTACCTTAGTAATCTTTAATCAAAATCTGAAAAGTTACTTCCGGTCTGGAACGGTTTCTTCTTCTGATGACGTAGGTTTCACAGTTTGGGTGGGGAAACGCTTAACCACTCCCCTCAAACCGTTAGTTTGCTATGAGCGAGAGATGGAGAGGAGGAGCGCTAGAGTAAAACCCTGCCCTCTGTTCAATATTCCGTTTCACTTGGAAATACGTCACAGCACTGGAGAAAAATCGTTTGCAACTTCCGGTTCACGGGGACTTTAAGGTCTATTGCCCTAACTTCCAAAATATGTTTAGTAATAAAATATTGAAAAAACACATATATTTCATGCAGTTGTATACATACATCATCCCAAAAGTTCCCAAGGATTTGTAAATCCAGAGAAATTCCAGTTTTTAATAATTGCTCGTCCCTGGTCATTGTCGCCTATCAATGACGTAATATCCGCGTAATATATGTAATATATAGATAGATACAATGCATAGATTTCTCATAAGAGGCCGCTGTTTTGTCGTTCAGTCATCATGACATGGTTTGCGACGCAATTATAGATTGGCAAGTACAGAAAATCCCCAAATACTTAAATGTAGGTCAACTTAGGCAAGCAGGCTTTGGGAAAAACCGAGAAATAAAACAAGGATCAAAATAGACTTTGCGTTTTCGAGATGGAGAGATCTTTGCGACAAACTTGGACATGATCTGTTGACAGACACTTGTATGTGTTTTAATAGATAGGTAATTAAGCAAATATATTATTTATTGTACACTACAGTTATATTGCACTTTGTTTGTTCTTCATTAATGCTTTTTATCAAGTCTGGTGACTAAGGCTATGTTTACACGGAAACGATTCTGAAGAGAAAACGCAAAAGTGGCGTTGCGTCATCACTTTTTATTCTGCGTTTAGACGAGCGTTTTGTGTGGGAAATCCGCATGCAAACGGTGACGCAAAAGTGTGTGAAATTCAATGTAGTATGCACTTCAGGCGGCTAGGAGTGCATACTACAACACCACCAAGTCCACGCGCTTGCGTACAACCTTCACTGTCAAGCAGACTTTTGCGTTTTTACCGTTTACACGGGAACGGTGGAGCGTTTTTAAGATTTCTACTCTGGAGGGTGGTTTCACTTTTTTGCGTTTTTAAGCCTTAAAAACGCCGTCGCCGTGTAAACGAAAGGCCCATCCGATAAAATATTTTTACGTTTTCACCCGCGAGCGTTCTCGTGTAAACTAAGTCTATGGCAGGGAAATTTAGTATGTGTTGCACAAAAATATTTAGACATTCCTTGCAAATATTGTGGGTTTGTTCAAATATACTTGTAGTACGATTGTTTTAAACGTGTAAAACTGCACAGCATTAACCCACCAAATCATTTGACAAATAGTCACATAATAGTAACAGGCTAATATAACATTACATTTCAAGTTCCATGTAGCTAATTCATTATGATGACATAACATAGTGGGATCAAACTTACAGGTAATACAAAAACGATAATACAAAGGTAATACAAAAAAAAATTATTAGCTGATATATAATTGATATGATTTGTGAATTATGCATCCCTGGATGGTGAAAACGACATCTCCCATAGTTCCACTCTCCTTCATAATTGTTAAATTTTGGTGTATTTGGTCAAACAGTGGTTTGGGTGGCTCGCCAATGTATTGGATTTCTCCAATACATAAAATAAGTAAGCTTTGCCAGTTATTGAAGGTTTGTAGTGTAGCAGTCCTTCAGCAGCAATGTTAGCATGTCGCCCTTCAACAATCTTAACCCAAAGTTCTGTCTGTGAGACAGAACTTTGTGCATGAAGACATAGCCTATGGGCTACAAACAATAGAAACCTGTTAGGACCTCCCACAGGAGATGGATCTAACTTGCTAATCCACTCTAAGCAATGCTGATTCTTTTTATTTATTCATACCAATCAAGCTTCGCCTGCTATTGTTTTAAAAATGCGAGTGAAAAAACTAAATTACTAGTATTTAACAAAAATCTTGACTATTGACTATCACTGTAAAACTGCTTTGAAACAATCTGTATTGTTAAAAGTGCTATATAAATGGTGACGTGATTTGACTTCATTTTTATTTTTAGGGTGAACTATCCCTTTAAATGTTTTAAATTCTGTCATTTAACTATGCTCATATTGTTTCAAACCTGTATGCATTTTTTAATTTTTGCTTCACAAAAGATTCAGAAAAATGTCTTTTTTGTTTTGGACCCCAATATCTTCTATCATGTTCCACAGAAAAAAAATGGAAAAACGTGAGGGTGACACTTTAATGTCACTTTTCACATCTCATTTCACAAACCCCCAAGTGAAATCAATGGGCTCTATGCACGGCGTTATTTCCGGTGAAGGATTAAGGATGCTCGATAACTTCCGCCGATCATAGAGTCCAATGCAATACCGAGAATTAATATTGAATTTTATACTCCATGGTTATACTAATGAAACGTTAGTCACAAAAACAGATAAAACAGACACCCCTCGTTGTGTTTATGCTTCTTTTTAAAATTATATTAAATAAACATAACTATATATAAAATTACATCTAAACGTATGTACGTTTCGTTTCAAAGACGGGAGGACAGTAAATATTGAAGACTCTGCCATAATCCCGTTTTCTCCGGTTTTCCTCCGCTTTAATCTCCACAACCGGAAATGGACGAGCATCCTTACGTCAAATGCGGAACTTATGCGTGCATATAGCCCATTAAACCTTCAAATCTGATTGATGAAATCCAAGCAAGTTGAAACCTAGCTTTTGCATTTGTGTCTACAAAGAGCAAGCAGTGAGACACAACCGGTCAGATGAAAGTGACTAGCAAAAACAGTGATGGATCTGTAACAGTCATGAACTCTACTTGTTAAATCATCTTTTTTTTCTTCTGAATCAGATTTTTTTACAGTCACTCTGTCTCTGCGGTTCCATGATGTTGTTGTGACTTCTCGGGGATTCACCTTTTATGATTGCACAGCAGTCAAACAGCTTGCGGGAAGCATGCCGTGAGTTGCAAACACACATATTCAGGCACAAACAAACAGAATTCTACCCTTGTCGAAGACTCTATGCATCATTGTAAAATCCACCATTGCACATCCCCCAATTTTTAAGCTGTTTTAATCATACTAAGAGTTTTTTTGTATCTTTTTTTAATTTAAATGCTCTACCTCCAGTTAATGATTTTGGATCAAGTTAATCCTTCCTTCCTTGCTCTTCCTTCCTTTCCTTCACAGCTGCCATGGTTGTGTGCAGAGTCACTGGGGATGCAATTGGTGCGTAAAGCAACATATGTGTACCCACAAGGCTGTGTGCGATGAGGGACTGATAATCTATAACGAACATGTAAGTCATTACATCACCAGCCGTACTTTCCATCTGTGTTGTATTGTGATAATTACATGTCTTAAACTTGAGAACAGTGTTTCCTACAAAATTCTGTTAACTCCCATCCCCTCTCCCAAATAATTGCTCCAAACTACAAATAATTGGTAAAAGAAAAATAATAGTTTACCAACTCATTAAAAGAACCAGGAGGAAGATTAAAATTATTCGTAACGTCTATTTTCTTGTTTTCAGTATTTAAAAAAAGGATATTTATAATCCTCAAATAATGTTCTTGATGATAGACAAATATATTTGCAAGTTTTAAAGGGATAGTTCAGCCAAAAATGAAAATTCTATCATCATTTACTCACCCTCAAGTTGTTCCAAACCTCTATGTGTTTATTTGTTCTGATGTACCAACGCGTTCTCATCCCAAAGCGCCATATAGGACGCTTTTGCAAAAGCGTAAATATCCAACGCACATGGCACCCTTTAACGTCTAATGAGATGCTTCGGTTAATGGTTAAGTTTAGGTATGGTGTAGGGTAAGGGTTAGACCACTAGGGGGCGCCTTCTGCCCAAATATATCTGCGTCTCATTTCACGTTAAAGGGTGCCATGTGCGTTGGATATTTACGCTTTTGCAAAAGCGTCCTATATGGCGCTTTGGGATGAGAACGGGCTCGATGTACACAAAGGAAGATATTTGGAAGAATGTTTTAATCAAACAGATTTCAATTTGAGATCTGTTTGATTAAAACAGTCTTCCAAATATCTTCCTTTGTGTTCAGCAGAACAAATACATAGAGGTTTGGAACAACTTGAGGGTGAGTAAATGATGAAAGAATTTTCATTTTTCGGTGAACTATCCCTTTAAGTTTTTATTCTGTTGTGTTGCATGCTGAATGTGTAGACAAACACATTCAGACTAAACCGCCTGCATGTTATTCTTATGAAAAGATAATTCTGATGGAACTATTTACTTAAGACTATAATATATAGAATACATATTGTTATTTAGAATGTATATCTTCAAAAACATTCTCTGTGAATCTGGCCCATACGCCCAGAAGAGTCATTAATTTATGAATCTGACTACACTAGTCGAATTTTTTTTTTTTTTTTTTTTTTGCAGCCAGCAAAGAAAATGCAATTATAGGAATATCGCAGCTTGAGATTTCAAAACTATGTTTCATAAATTAGCATAGAGAGTTCCTGTAGCTCAAACAGTTGAGCATGGTGCCAACAACACCAATGTCATGGGCATATACCCTGGAAAAGCAAAAACTGATCAAAAATAAATAAACAAATAAATAGTGTACTCTGAATGCAATGCTGTGGATAAAAGCATGCCACATGCATGAATTTAAAGTCCCTCTGTAGTCAATTATTTTATCCCTCAACTCATCTTTGATCAACAACATGACATTTATTCATGCTCTAAATTAGCTTGAATTTGACTCTACACTCTTACTTCAAGTATACGTGGATCCATGAATATGAATATTAGTCCCCGCCTCATCTCAATCATCCAGCTCAGAATACATGATCTACTCTGTCAACTTTACTGTAGTAAACGCTATACATGAATCATGATGGTGAGTGGAAATACTGTTTTAATTCAGTTATGTATGTTTGAATCAGAAACTGATTCAGAAGAAGTGGAAGAGTGAATTATACAGGCTCGTCTACAAGTTGATGTATCAGAATGGTAATGCAATTTATGTATTGCTCTCTACATCAGACACATTTTGCTTGATTACGCTATCAAAAAACTAATAATGTGTTGCTATGCACAAACCATGTTCCCGTTCAGCATCTCAGACAGCTGCACTCTAAAAAAATTAGCATATTTACAAATGCTTTGACCAACTTAGAACGTCAGTGGTAAAGGCATATAGTACACCATAATATACGTATACACAATTCACCCACTATATTGCTAAATGTAAGCGATTTGTCATTTCAACAGAAAAATACTTGGCAATAGTTTAGACTGATGAATTTATACATGGATTGTCTTAAAGCATATTAAAACACCACATAGACAAATAAACAACATTAATACTTGAACCACAGGGGGGGTCTTTAAATGATTCAAAATCACAACTAAATAATTGTTTTGCAGTGTACAAATATGGTTACGTAATTATGGATATGGATCTTGGATACCAAGATCATTTGATAAAGTTTTAATAGCCATTTATATGTACCTATTTATTTATTTTACTGTTGTGCCTCTCTTGGTTTTTCCTGCACTTTTCACTCTTAGTGGAAATCTCTCCCCACCCTACCTCCTGCAACCAAAGCCTCTAAAGCTGCATTCATGACCTCACCAGTCACAACACACAAAGTCCCTGAAACCATGGCTCATACTAAAACTCAGACTACTGCTGCCTCAATAACTGAAACTATAACTTCTACACTGGAATCTTTAACCTCTCCTGCACCTGTGAAACCAACACCATCAACTCAGATTTCTCCCACTTTCAAGCCATCTGCTGCACCCACAAGTGCCTTTTTCCCCTCTTCCACAGCTGAGATTTTGGCTACCACATTACAGCCAGCTTCCACGCTCTCTCTGCTTGAAGAGATTCTCTCAGAAAAAGAGCTGCTTGTTACAGAGACTGAATCAGTGGCTCTGGGGGAGACCGACACTGATGTGGTTACTCTTTCCAGTTTTGAAGCAGTTGTAAAAACGGAGTTGCCGTCAGTCATTGAAGCTGCTGAGGAGCAAAGAATATCACTGCCATCGACATCAGTTGAAACCGAGATAATCACTCTCACAGAATTGCCACCATTAATGGAGCCAATAACAGATGATACTTTGCTCACCAGCACCCCTCTCATTTTGACAGAAATGCTGAATTTGACAAATGAAACCCAAACTACAGCTTTACCTTCAAAGCCAGAACCAGACATGTCTGATTCAGAATCCAATGACTTTTTGGCTATATCTGAGAGGGCGTCAACTACCATGGCTTCAGAGAATAGGATCATCATCACTGACCGTGCAGAGGCTGATTTAGTTCCAGATGAAACCGAGGAGGTAGAACTGGCAGAAAACGACAACGCAACATTTTCTGCAGCTACGATCTTATCAGGGGATGGAGAATCAGACAGTGATCCCCCAGTATACCTTCATCTACAGAGTACAGACATGGATGCTGATTACCAGTATGACTCAGCAGATTTACCGGTGAGTCCAAACATTTACAATTGATACCAAGCAATATTTATCTTTACATTTTATAAGCAAAACAAAAAAAACTACTCTTCTTTCTTTAGTTACTTCAGTTTAGTGAGGCTTTGTTTGGAATAACAATACAAATTCCTCTTTGTACTCTCATATTACACTTGATGTTCTATATGACGACAAACATCAAGAAGCATAATGCAATGTTTTTATATGGCTTATGAAACTGGAAATGGCTGCTCAGAAGTGTACCATAAACTATTTAAATAGTCTATGCCCATTGTTTGGATTGCAAAATATCAGACCTTAAAATGCACAACTAAAAATTACAACAAATGTAATATTACATAATAGCTAATAATTTGTTTATTTATGAGTAAATTATTTCCATTTCTGTTTGGTATATAAACTCCATTCAACTCTTTCCCTTAACTTAACCTTATTTTTATTTTTAAAGCACTGTAATCCAATAACAAGATCAAAAAGAAAACATTTTATTGTACAACAGCAAAAACATTTTTTTTAAATGATTGAAACTAGCTTTTTACACTGCAGGGACAGCAGATGTAAACTAGCTATTAGCTAATTCTGGTGCAATTACTTTTAATTGTGCATTGTCCCTGTAAAAAATAAACAATAAAATGAAATGAAAAAAAAAAAACTGCCCATCTGCTCCACCATATTTCTATTGTTATACATGAAAGTTTGAAAATAAACTTTAAACATGAAATTAAACAAGAAAATATGCTGACCCAGAAATAAATGTTTATTCTTCTACCTTATGCTAGTACTTTATGCAGAATTTGCTACACTGGAAAAAAAAAAAATGTAAACACTTTTTCCTACTCCCTCTTTTTCACTAGATGACATGCCATATGTTCTTATGACTTGTAACTGACCTTAATTTTTTTTTTTTTTTTTTTTTTTACAGGCTGATGAAGGCACATTTGTCAATTGGGGGGCATCAGCCTGCCCGTGTGTGGAGAAGATTCAAGGATCCTCTCTGCTTCCTGTCCTAACTCAGAGAAAAATCTCTCTGCTGGCCCGAAACTTGCATCTCTATCAGGTAAACACCCACTTCTTTCTTAAATAATATACATCTGCATTTAAAAAAAAACGTTTTTAAACACACACTTGTTCCTAGGACCAAGACCTGGTGTATGAGTGTGTATTGGTTATCGAGGGGCAAACTGTGGTTGTTGATGCAGATGTGACGCTGAATGAGGCAAACCCTTTGCTGTTCGACATCACTTGTCATGCCCACCAGGTACTGCGTCAACACAATTCAGAAAAATCTCTACTCTGCTATGGCTACCTGGTTTTTTGGATGCTCCGATGTGTGTTCTCTGGGTTTCTCACTACAGTTTTCTGTTGTCTATGCATTTCTATGCAACACTATGCATTTCTGTTCCATTTTTTTCCTGTTGTTCCCTCTCTGTGTTGATTCCGGTTTCCTAAGTTGTCTTAGTTACTGATTTGTTAATGGATTAGTCCCACCCTTATTGTAAATTGGTTTCCATTGTTCTTGTGGTTCTCCAGTGCTTTTTTTTTCAGTAATATTATTAATACTGATCCTTCCCTCTCCTGGTTTGAACCAACCTGTCACTTCCCTACAATGCTGTCTAAAAACAACAACAATGTAGCAGTTTTAAATGTATACTTCTGTGAGAAAAGACTGCAGTTTGCAGATGATAGTGATGCAATGTAAAATGTTCTCTCTCTTTCTCTCGTTCTCTTTCTCTCTTTTTTTGTTCTCTCTCTCTAAAATGTTCTGTTCTCTCTCCACTCTGTTCTATAGTATTCTTATGAAGAGCTAGTTGGAGAGTATAATGCCATGGTGTATGTAAAGAGAAAAGACACTTTTCATATTGACAGCACTGATCTTTATGGTGAGTATAATTCTTTTGATGCTCATGATGAGCTGTTGTGCAAAATGTATGAACGCACATAGTATATATATATATATATATATATATATATATATATATATATATATTTAAAAGTTGTATGTACAACAGTGATTAATGTTCCTTTTATATTAATGAATATAAATGAAAAATATTTGTTAGATTTTTTTTTTTTCTTAGTCAATGACTGGTGTTCAATAACTTGAATGGTTCAAAGAGGAAAATTACAAAGTAGTAATAGAACACCAGCATTTATGGAATGTTCCTTTTATTTTCTTGATAATATCTCCTATTGTCCATCTCCCCCTGCTCTGCTTAGTCATGCCTGTGGCCTGATAATCTGTTTTTGTTTGAAGGGTAGCTAAATAAAGCTGCACAATTCTTTGAAAATCCAGTTACTGAATCTCGCTCATGTATTTGATTTTTTTTTTACTCTGTCTGTTATAACTGTGTTGTAATGGTCACTATGATTCTGTGTGCTTTCTCTATTGCAGTGACGTTATATAACTGCACAGTTGGACACTCGGACTGTAGCCGTTGTCACACTGCAGATCAGAAGTACAGCTGTGTGTGGTGTGGGACCGGTTGCGTTTATAGAGGTTCCTGTTCTCAACACATCCAAATGACCTGTCCTGCTCCTCTGATTCATTTGGTTTGTTGCATTTCCTCAAATTTGACTAAATGCAGCATCTTTGGTATATATGCAGTTTTTAAATTCTAAGAAACTTTAATAGAAAGACAAGTAGAAACAAAATAAATTTCGTATATTTTCGCTTTCGTATAACACTGACTACTTGTAATCGGATCAACTGAAAAGGCTCTGAATGCCAGGTGTAAATGGGCCCTAGGCTCTTCTTTTCTCTGTTCTGTTATTCCCCTTCTACCTTCTGCACACACATATAGAGAGTCTGAGGGAGTGGAAGTTGTGTGTATGTCTGCAAAGAGTGTATGCACGTCACTAGCCGGAGTGGCAGCATTGATGTGAATGCCACAAAAAACACACAAAACGCATCTAAAACGGGAAAGAGCTTTGAGATTGACTGTACAAATAGATTTGACAAGAAATCTGAAGTATATTTTTACAGACTGCCGAAAGCTACAGAACAGATAAACAAATGGTTCCCTGCAGTTTATAGAATCAACTAGACTCCATGCAGCAAAACATAATTTTGTGTCAATATGTCGAATTTTGGGGTAAAATCATACCCTATATATTGTATTGTTATGTATTCTATTGACAATTCATCAATTAAATATTTACAATCTTATATTTTGCATAATTGGATATTTTTAAATAAACACTGACGAATACTATAAACGTTTTTAACATTGAAATAAGCGAACACCCGGATTTAGACCCATCTATATTGTATTTATATAAAGTGTTCATAGGCAAATTAGCTTTATGTATTTCCCCAGCATCGAATCGGGCACATATAAATGTCAGGAAACACTATTCCTGGTTGCATGTCAATTGCCATGGATCATTTGATCTTTGGTAAGTTGTAAAGAACACAATATTGAGTCCAGCCTTTATTTTAGACTGATATTCGTTGATATTTGTTTTACTCACGTTTAACACACTTTCCCCTATTAAATCTAGTCACGCAGAAGATCTTTTGCCAGTCCGGCTGAGGGGGTGTATTCTGGCTGGAAAGTGATGTCAATGCATACCCTCTTTATGACATGCAATAGCTACATTATGCTGTGCCTTTTTGTACCTTCCAAAGACATAAAGCCATTATGAATAAATTTAACAGATAAACTCTTTCCCCGCCATTGACAGAATTTACCGTCATTTATGCGACAACGCTTCCCGGCCATTGATGCTGTTTTCCGAATTTCCGTATTTTCACTGTTATATAGTAGGCAATGCTATTGCGCATCTTCTGAAAGATTACAGAATCTCCAGAATTTTTTAATTCCAAAAGAAGGGTTTGCGCTGGTGCAGGCTGGCCCTATGAGCAATAATTAATGCATAATTATAAAAAGTAATCATTAATTTCAGATGACTTATACACTAGATATGTTTAAAAGCACTGTAAGTCACCTTGGATATAAACACTTCCAATTGTGTAAATGTAAATAAATTCCAACATATTGGAAATCAGTCCTTAAGATGTTGGTTTTCTATCCCTAGGTGGAGCCTTTGTCAGGGTTGGTGGAAGGAGGCATTACTTTAACTGTTTCTGGGTCTAACTTGGGACAGAAAGCTCAGGATATCCTTCAGTCTGTGACTGTTGCGGATGTTCCTTGCACTGTTATACCACATCTATATGAAATATCCACCAGGTAAACACCATAGTGTACTTGCAGTTCATTTATTACACTGATTAAATAATATTTGGCCATTTGGATTTTTTTTCTCCTTTGTCTCATGCATTTGTGTTTTTTTCTTACTCTCCATTCTTTAGAATTATATGTACAACTACAGCTAGTGGAGAGGAGAAGTCTGGGCACATCTCAGTGAAAGTCTCTGGTGGAGGCTTTGGCCTGTCAAGTCAGAGATTCAGCTACCAGGTTAACTTGCATTTTAGTATTACCTAGCTATATTTAAAAAATGACTTACCATTTTTCATTTTGTTCCAAAAACATATGACTTTGTCTTCCATTCTGGCCACTGTATATACAACTCTGTGTAATGAAAGTAAAGTATTTAACAAAAAGCACCGAAGAATATCATAAAGAATAGCTTTTGTGTTGCAAATAGATATGACTTATATTTCGGCCTGATAGTCTCAAAAACATACCATATGGCTTCAGAAGATTTGGACATATAGCACACGAGTTGTGTGGACTACTTTTATACATCTTTTTCAAGCTTGAACACTCTAGTCCCCATTTATTGTAAGTGCATAGAAAATAGTGACCAGTACAGCTTTCATAATGTCTAATTTTACGTTTCATAGAAAAAGGAAAGTCAAACAGGTTTGGAACAAAGGATGAGTAAATGATCTCTTTATATATAACGAATAGTAATTTTGCCTGTGCGTAAAAGATCAGACTTTTGAGCCAAAGTACGTTTTGTGGGATAGAGATTATTTAAGGTTCAATTTCAGTGTTTATACTATACATATTGTGCATTGATGCAGCTTAAAAGGTTAATTCTAAGGTTTCACCACATTCTTAAACATTGTAAATGCCTAAAGTCATATCTTACATCCTCCCTCCCTCTGTTATCTCTCCATGTCTTGTTTTCCATCTGATTATAATGTGCATTTGTGCATTGTTGTTATGTGAAGATGGTTGTTGTGGAATTGTTGTAGTTTTTTAGTTCTTGGATGCAGAATTTCCTCTGATTGTATCTCTCGTCTCATCCTTTAAGGACCCTAAGCTGATAGAAATCTCTCCTCAAAAAGGGCCACGGGCAGGAGGAACAACTCTGACAATCAAAGGCAGAAATCTTTTGACTGGTCGTGTTACTGATATCAGTGTCCTACTAGGGAATGTGCCCTGTTCATTGTAAGTGCCACGTATCACTGTGGAAAACTGTCACCTGTAATTTGGTGTAATTTGAGTATTGTCTGTGATTAGGAAGTTCTTTTATCCCTCTCCAGAATATCAGGTGTTCAGGAGGACACCATTGAGTGTCTGACTGGTGCTAGTAACAGGACAGGAGAGCACAGGGTGACTGTGCGGTACGGAAAAAATGAGCGACATCTTCATGCCAATGGCTATTACTATACCCCTGACCCCAACATCACACATGCTATGCCCTCAAAGAGCTTTATCAGGTGTGTGTTTTGAGTTTTACCAGTCTTATTACATTTACAATTATTTATTTTTTTCATTCAAAGTGACATTTAATGAATACAGCAAGCTTTACTTTTTTGTCTGGCTGACCCTAAAATGTGCACAAAAAAAAAAAAATCGTATAGACTTGCGTCTGTGTCTAGTAGCTTTTCTTTTAAAATGGACTTTTGTATGTTATTTTTTTCTGCTCTTGTAAATCACTTAACATTTCGTCCTTGCTGCAGTGGAGGGCGTGTAATTAAAGTTTTGGGCCATAATTTGGATGTGGTACAGAAGCCTCGGATGCAAGTAATGGTGGTCCCTCCGGACTCCGTTCCCCCTTGGAAGAAGCGCAGGCGACGGAGAAAAACTAGGAATGTAACAGATGTGCAAGTGCAAGAAGCAAACTGTACAGAAAACACACACTGTTCATTCAAACAGGTGATTTTCAGTTTAACCTTGCTTAATCTCAACCTTACTTAAACTACACACAACACAAACCTAAAGTTTAATTGCAGATCTATACTCTGTTTATAACTGTACGCACAGATTAGTAAATGGTTCCCTAATTTCCAGCCCACAGATTAATAACCTATGCCTTCAATTTCACAATTTTTTTTATTTTTTTTTTATTGAATTTTATTGTTTGGCTTCTTAAATGTAACATTCACCAGATGTTTCCAAAAAAGGTTAATTATTAAAGGTGCATCTGCAAATGACTAATAACTAGTAAACATAAATTCAAAGTACATTAATACAATTCACAAATTTGATCTATATCCCAGGTGACTTTGAGGTGGGAAAAGCAAGAAAAACTTTGTTCTAAAATAAATCTCTTTGATTCACAATTGTTTTAAGATCTTTTAAATCCACATATTATTTTATTATGAAAGTTCTTGTATTAGTATTATAGATTTAAGTCTTTGGTGAACATTCTCTAAAGTTAAACATCATTGTGTCTGAAACATTTTGCCGGAATTGTCCACTCACTATTAAGTGGTTGTTTCTCTCTCTTGTTTTCATTTCTCTGTAGTTTGAGGAGCATTGTGAGGTGAAAACCTCGTCTCTGTTGTTGTGTCGGAGCCCTGGTGTAGACCCTCAAGTAGTTGGTGGTCATATTCAGGTTGAGTTTTTGTTGGATAACTTGCGCTTTGACTTTAACTCTGTCAGCCAATCACCTTTCACCTATGAGCCAAACCCAACCCTGCACCCGCTGAACCATGGTGATCCCACAAAACCATATCGGTACAAACCTGGATCAGTCATATCTGTGGAGGTTAGTGTAGATTTTTCTGTTGTCATTTTTTTTCTGTTTTAACAGTAACACGCGGAGACCTGGCGGACAAAACATCCATAGAACTGCAGTACAGGCCTGTCCATTTTTCATCTGTTACAAGTCACAAATATTTAGATCACCTCTCAAAAGAAGAAAAACCAGATATGTGAACAGAATTCTAGGTTGGGCATATGCGATACATATAAAGCAGCCCCCCACAGTATTTCAAGGGAGTTCACCCAAAAAATTACTCATCCTCATGTTGTTCCAAACCTGTATGAATGTCCTACTTCTGCTGAACAGAAAAGAATATTTTGATGAACCCTTTGACTTCCATTGTATGGGGAAAAATGCAATGGAAGTCAGTGTGCCCTATCAACTGTTTGGTTACTGACATTCTTCAAAATATCTTCTTTTGTGTTCAGCAGAAGAAAAAAAATCATACAGGTTTGGAACAACTTGAGGGTGACTAAATGATGGCAGATTTTTCAGTTTTAGGTAAACTATCCCTTTAACGTCAAAAACCATTAAAGTACCTTAATGTACTAAAAGATCAAATTCAGTTTACACCAGTTTACTGATGATACTTATCAGGTGAGCCGAAGTGCCCAGAATATGAATGCAATTGGCTAACTGTTTAAGTTTTCTTTATAATGTTTTATTTATTTTTATTTTTTTTTGATGAAATGCTTAACATGAAACTTTGCGTGGTGCCTTTATATTCTTGGTTCATGCATCATCAATAGGTTTCATCATCAATAGGTTGTATACTGAATTTGGTCTTTTAATATCACCATCTCACTACATTAGTACTCGGTACAAACTTGCGGAAAACAACTGGCGGTCAATGGAGCCTTGTTTTTCCCTCCAAGTGGGCATTCCTTCAAGGATGTGATGTCACATGAAAACTATAAATTCAAAGGCATCGTTTTTTTTTTATATTTAATTTTTGTATTAATATCATGAGTCAATATTGAAAACTAAATTTGATGGGCTAATTTTCTCATTCCCGTGAGTCTAATTGTCCTATCTCGGCATTCAGCGGCCCAATATCTCGCGGATCTCTCATTTCATACAAATGGAACTGGTACCATCTTGCAAATCAGTTATCAATTGTTTTGAAAATTATCTCAGGGGACTTCAGTATTAATATTACTGCAGTTTTTGTCTTTTTGCTTGGTTGATTGTTTTGGACATTGCTTTAAAATAACATACAGGTCATTATCGTAAAATATACACCCTCAGGGTGGTGCAAAATCCTGTGCTCTATTTAGTCGATATTGACTAGGTCACTTTACATCATCACCCAATTATTACGTATTACTCATGTTTAAAAGCTTAATCTCATGTTTCTTCTTTTAACCTTTTCTTGTATCCCTTTTCAATTATTTCTGCAGGGTGAGAATTTAGACTTGGCCATCTTTAAAGAGGAAGTAGTGGCACTGATTGGTGAGGGGGTTTGTACTGTTAAAACTTTGACACATAATCACCTTTATTGTGAGCCACCACCCCAGCAGCCCCCGCTCTCTCTCAGACATGGACGCAAGCAAGAGGGAGCTGACGCCTTTCCAGAATTTATAGTAAGCCTGAAGCCAACACCTTCTCAACACACACAGACTGAGCTTGACCCTATAAAGCCTACTGTATTAGATTTTGTACACACACTTCTTAGGCTAACTCTAAGTTATCAACATGATTAAAACTTTGCTTAAATTTAACTTTTAAATCTGCCTGGATTGAGACCATTATATGATATAATAAATTACTTATTTGCAACAAAAATGAAACATCACTGTATTTAAAATGAATGTGACTTGACTTTGCTGAAAAGTCTGACAAATTTGGCTTTTAAAGAATGTTTAAATGTACATTTCGCAATCGTCATTGTACTGCTTTGCATTATTTATTTTTACCCCACAATAAAAACCCCAGTGAACCAAGCATTTAAATATCATCTTACTAAAGCCCTATTAGTATTATCTGGTGACCTGTAGTAATTTGTAATAATTGCAGAGATTGTCTGTGATCTTAATCCCATGTAAAGTAAAAATTCCCCCGCAAATTGCCTACTATATTTCGCCGAACACCGAGGTCCTGTGATAATATTAGTCCCGTGCGAATCGACATCTCTGTGATTTGTCTGGATCGTATATCATTTTTTCAAGGTTTTTGTTTCATCTGCGCCTTTTTATCCATCTTTCGCGAAGAATAGAGGCTGAGTGGGAGTGTTTTGATAGTATTTTGGGTGCGGGGTCCTATCGCTAGTACAACTATACAATTTGCAGAAAGAGAAAGCTGAAAACCATCAGAAGAGCACAATCAAAAAGAATGATTAGATGGAGATGAATGACATGTTTAGCAGCATACGGTAAGGACAATTCTTCTGTTTATTATATACAGACGACAAGACATAACATCATATCCGGGAGATAAGTCAGTAATATTTGAGTAAAATCACAGGCTTCGCTTATCCCGTGCGGGTGCCCGCCATACGAAATTCAGATGTGGGTGGGTAATTTCAAATTCACACGTGGTCCCCAGGTAATACTAATCCCGTGCGAATAGGGCTTAAGGCATATTATTGGGAGATACAGTGACAAAAATGAAATTGAGGTGTTTCTTCTCTCTCGAACATGGGCTACATATTCATCATAATATGAGCCATAAAGGCCTGATGTATGAAATAGAAAGAGAGAGAGAGAGAGATTTTGTCTATTTAATGTTCCATTAAAAAAAAAATGTTGGACTATTATTTCATGTCAGGCTTTACAAGGTTCAAGTTGCACCTACATCATCTTTTCTAAAAGTGTGATTGTAAACTTGCATTGTGAATATTGCATTGCGTGAACAGTGGTGTATAATAGTGTGTCTGTCTGTATTCAGGTGCATATGGGAAACCTGAACTTTTCACTGGGACAAGTGCAGTATGATTCTCTCAGTCACTCCATCTTTCCACTGGTGGCACAAATCGGGGTTGGAGCAGTTGCGTCTCTTGTTGCTCTTATTGTACTTATCATCGTGTTTATATACAGGTGTGTATGAAATGTAATATGAAAGAATGTGCTTATACAGTGCTGTGAAAAAGTTAGTACCCTATAAAGACTGTAGCTTTTTTTTCAACATTTGGACATTGAACATTTAATTTTGACTCTGTCGGATGTACATTTGCTACTTATGGCCCTTCCATCCCTGAATGCAAGAATAATGCAATGTATGAATGGAACTGATTTTGTGTTCTCCTATTTCTCTTAGGAGAAAGAGTAAACAGGCTCTGAGAGATTATAAAAAAGTTCAGATCCAGCTGGAGAATCTAGAGACCAGTGTGAGAGACCGCTGCAAAAAAGAGTTTACAGGTAATTTACAGGTACATTTAGGATAAGACCAGAGGACAGTTATAAGATTTGAATATTAAGTTTAAGAATAGTACCAGTCTAACCCGTCATTCCTAAAAACGAAAATATACACTTTCTCCAATGATTTGTTTATTTCACAGTGATTAAAATAGCAAATAAAATGATACCATTTGGAAATATTAGTCAAAACATAGCCCACTTGATCCCCAGCTTCTGAGCAGTTGATTTAATTTTGAAACATTTAAACAACAAAAAATGATCTAGTGCAGTAGTTGCCATTCAACAGTCCCTCATGTAAGCCTGACCTTGGTACATTTGACTGTTAAATCTTCTCAGACCTGATGACTGAAATGATGGATATGTCGAGTGATCTGGTAGGATCAGGAATTCCTTTCTTGGAGTACCGTATGTATGCTGAACGCATCTTTTTTCCTGGACATCGTGAGTCTCCGCTTCACAGAGACCTGGACGTGCAGGAGTGTCGACGGGCCACGGTGGAGCAGGGACTCATTCAGTTATCTAATCTCCTCAACAGCAAACTGTTCCTCACAAAGGTAGTGTGAACTAACACCTAAAAAGCGTCTTATAATGCAAAGTGTGTGGTGTGACACAGCAAGATATGGCGCAATCAATGGCCAGAAACATCCATCTGATGCATGTGTACTGTACAGATGAAAATGTCACAGAACCTATTTGTGTAATTACACTGTAACAAGGACACCTCAAAATACAGTGCAACTGCTATTTCACAAAACAGATGTTTACATAGTCCACATGAAAAAATAATTGAACTTACACAAATGTCCCAATTAAAAAGTTTAGATGCACTTGAATTTTAATTCCCTGATGATCCGCAACTGTTTTGTGATAGTTGTTCATGAGTCCCTAATTGGTTCAGAAATCTAGGACCTGCACAATCTTTGGTTTACCAGCGTCTTCTGCATATGTGAACCCTTTCCAACAGTGACTGAAGACAATTGAGGGACTCATTCACGACTATTACAAAAGGTGCACAAATTTACTGATGCTCAAAAAGGAAACGCACTGCATTGAGAGCCAGGGGTGAACACTTTTTTAACTGGATGATCAGGTTATATAATGGAATTTTTTTTTTTTTTTTTTTTTTTAATCGGAATCATAAAATATCTTATATAGCTTCTGAAGGTCAGTATTTTTAAGTAAGACCTGTAAATGGTTGTGTACGAGTCTGCGAATGAATACACTAACATAACTAAATGATAATGCTTTCCACCTTTTTTAATTTATTCTCTTTACAGTTTATCCACACTCTTGAAAGCCAGAGGACATTTTCACCCAGAGACAGAGGATATGTGGCATCTTTGCTCACTGTGGCTCTTCACAGCAAACTAGAATACTTCACTGACATACTCAAAACCCTGTTGAACGATCTTGTGGAACAGTATATTGCCAAGAACCCTAAACTCATGCTGCGGAGGTATGAAGGATGGATTAACTGACATTATAAGTACGAATACGAATCAACAGAATTGACTGCATGATTGAGGCTTTAATTCTCTCTTCAGAACTGAGACAGTAGTTGAAAAGCTCCTGACAAACTGGATATCCATCTGTCTCTATGCCTTCTTAAGGGTGTGTATGAAAATTGGTGGAATTGTTTGTTTTTTTTAGTACATATATTTACTGTGGATAAAATCTGATATTTTGTAGATTGTACATTTGGAATTGTTTTATTTCGATGACACAAATATTCAGTTCTGAAAAATATGATTACAGTTACCAATGTAAAATACTTGTCCAAGCATGTAATCAACCTATTGAGACCCAGAAATGTTGTGCATCAGGATTGAAAAAAAACAACAACAAAAAACAGGCGATCCTAATTAATATTTTTTTTTGTACCCATATGCTTTCATTAAAATTCACTGAACTAGGAGAGTTGCTACTATAGGATAGTTGAGGGAATTGTAAAATCATTTCTTAGTGTTTTATTGAGAAGATTATCCATGTCATATTGTTATAAATGATTGTATTTTGTGCTCTCTGTGTTCAGTATTCTGCTGGTGAGTCTCTGTACATGCTCTTCAGAGCGATTAAACACCAGGTGGATAAAGGACCTGTGGACGCAGTGACGGGCAAAGCCAAATACACCTTAAATGATAACCGATTGCTGAGAGAGGATCTGGAATACCGAACTCTGGTTAGAATTTGTTAACTGAATGTCTTTTTACAGTATACACAGTATTAGGTCATTAGTCTTATTTAGTAATCAGTGTTTCTGCCAAAATAGCATTTGTAACAAAGGTTTTTAATATTACTGAAAACTTTCTCCATCTTAGCTCCAAATTGTGTCCACTATTAGTTAGTTTACACTTTAATTTAAGGTGTTTCCATCCAAAGTTGCAAATTTAACTTGCACAAAATTGGAAAATTGCATGTGTTTTATTTTAGGCGAATTACATTTTCTTTTTCGCATTGAGTAATTTCTTCAGTAAATGTGTTTCAATTGTAGTTTATTTGCGTGTCATTTTATCGGATTAAAAAAAATCAGCCTCAGTTGAGCTGCATTTTTTATATAGCCATATATTATGTTGATTTTCTTTGTTTTTTTTAATAGTTTTAAGTATAAGACAAACAAAGTTATAAAAGAAAATAGGTGGATGGAAATATAGCTACTGTTCTAGTGTAATTACACAAATAAGAAATGAGTGATATTAATTAACATGTACTTTAGAGATTAGAGTTCAGTTTAGGGTTAGTTGCTTGTTATTATGTATAATGCTGTTATTACCATAGTAAGTACATAAGCAATGTAAAATAATGTAAACATTAATATAGATTTAACATGGTTCTACCAGTAAGTTTCTTAAACCAGGGTTTCTGTCTTCTTAGTATTGTAAGGGTGGTTTCTCTACTAGGGTTGGGTGTCATTTGAATTTTGACGTTTCGATTCTAATAAGGTAAAAAAAAAAAAAAAAAAAAAAGTATTTTTGCAAGACATTTTGTTGCAGCTGAATACCATGAACAAAATTCAACCGGCTAAAGAACACATACACAAGGAACTTTTGTTTATAGTTTTAACAAAAATACCACAGCAAAACTACCCTACCTAATATAAACTTCAAGCATTGTTAAAGAAAACAATAATTAAATAAGAACAAATAAACAAATTAGCAATAGCACAACGGAGCTGAAGCAATAGCAGAAACGGCTGAACACTCATCTTTTTCTGCAACACTTGATCCATTAATACTAACACTTTATCTTCTATTCTATCTATAATCTTTATAAAAAAAAATAATAATACATGTACTGCCTTAGATTTAAACTGGGAAGGGTCATTTCCTTAGTTTTAATTCCTGTTTACTTGGTACCCTTTTCTAGTTTTTCATTGGTTACAAATTCTCTTCACCTGTGTCTTGAGTTCCTTATTTACCTCATTGATTGACATCTGTTTTCTCAGTTCTTTGTCAAGTATTGTCTTTATGTATTATGTCTCGCCATGCTTTGCCTTAGGGTTTATTCACACCAGGAAAGTCTGCTAGTTCACTTGCTTTGGTCTGGACCAAATACAATGTTGAATTATTGTTATTTATTTTGTGTGTGTGTGTGTGGTTCGCTTTCACACTGCCTTTTTTGCAAGTGACCCAACATTTTTTTCCTAGACCACATGTCACACGTGTGCTAAGGCAGGGTTCCCGCGGAAATATAAAAAGTCTTAAATTAGATTTTTAAAATATAAGGCCATAAAAAGCCTTATATAGTCTTATTTTTACTTATGAAAGGTCTTAAACTTTAGATGACGCTTCGACTTAGTCATATCTAAATGTTTTCCAAATTAAAAATATCTTATTATTTTATTAGCCTATTCTATCTTTGTGGATTTGCTTGTTCACGTGACATATAGCTCATAGCTTTGTTTTTGCAATTGTAAATGGAGTGTAAATGTATTTGCCACTTCTGATGCTGCTTCTGTGTCACCTCTGCACTGCAAAGATGGATTTTGATTGAATGATTTAATTTGACTGCTAAAAGTGGTACTGTATTATTGTATAAATAAGTAAAATTACTGCATAATTTAATTTGAATGTTAGTATCTGACATAAAACGTGAAACATAACTCTAAATAAGTTTAGAAAAAATGTCCATATATAGGTAAAAATGCCCCTGGAAATCGATTTAAAGTGGCAAATATTGCACATTAATTAATAATTTCTGTCACTGCTGTGAACTGAACACTGCATTGAATATGAAAATATGAATATCTTCGCGAGTCTGCTGTCAACAACAGGCCTAAACCAGCCATGGCACCAGCACAAAAACACAATCAGTAAAATATCATCTAATTATTACCAACAAAACGTTGAAAATATCAAGATATATATTTGTCAATATTGCACACCCCTAATGTATGGTATTAATGTTGATTTCTTTCCTTTAAAAGGTCTTAAAAAGCCTTAAATTGACTTTAAAAAGTGTGCAGGAACCATCCATTCATTGGACAGAAATTAGAACAGTACCAGAGTTCGTTTGGAACCGGGCCGAGACCACCTCTTCAGCTGTTTCTAAGTACGGTTGTTTGGTCCGCACCCGAGTGCGATTGCTGTATTCACACCTGGTTAAAAGGTCTGCAGCAAGGGGGGAAACGAACTTGAGTTCGATTCAATCCAACCAAACAAGACGGGTGTAAATACACCCTTAGATTCAGTGTTGGATGAAGTGCACAAACAAGTACTTATAAGATACTCTTATAAAATATTAGTCCAGTACTCGGGTATTAAGTACTCCACTTCAAACTACTGACAGTCGTGACCTAAATATGATTTTCATTTATAATAATCCTAAAATTCCACATTTGTGACGTACTTTTCATGCCATAGGCTGTGCTTGCACTCACGTTCCAAGGATCTCCAGGTTCTGGGCTAATTTTCAGTTAGACTTCTGAATTCAGTTAACTGGAGACTCGAGTTGTTGACTCAAGAACAGTTGCAATCGGATTCAATTCGCAAATGAATGAAACCTTTATGAAACCTTTATTGCCCCAAAGGGGAATTTGTTTTACACTCATGGGAACCATAATAAACATAACCACAAAAAACATAAAATAAACATAAATAAAGAAGAATAAAGACAAAAGTGACATGGAATATATCAATTTGACAACTTAAGAAATCAGTAAAAATATATATATATTCAGTAAAAAAAAAAAACTCTAAAATATTCCGCAGCTTAAAAGAATCAATAAATAGATATATATTCAATAATGCACATTCAAAATCAATCTATGTGCCCATGGATGATTCGTTAAGTGCGATTGAATCGTTAAGTGCGATTGAATCGCGATTGAAATGAATCGTTTTTTGCGATTTGCAAATCGATTCAACAGGCTCATTGAAAAGAATGAGCTCGTTCACGAATCGGACCCCACTGTTAAATACATTTTAGGGGGCCCCCCAAGAGTCATAAGTCATTTCGAACCCTGCTTACTGTCCAACCACTGCTTAGATTATCTTTGTTATAGCTACAGTTAGATCCTCTGCATCTCCTCATCCTAGCCTGAACCTAATGTGACAGGTAGAAGCAGGAGATTGTATACAGTAATTTAGGGGTTTGTGAGAATTATGCAACTGTGAATGTCAACATAGTGCTGTCAAATATTGCATTTTACTCAAACTCATTTACATTAACTCAAATGTGCAATTTAAACATATCAATTAGAAAAATGAAAATAAATAACAACTGGGACATTTTTGAATAAATGGATCACTTCACAGATTTATTACAGAATTATAAACAGATTTTATTGTGCTGACATAACATTTAGATAATAAAAATGTGATTTACAAAAGTATGTAATTCTCTCTCTCTCTCATTCTTTTTTTCGATAGACTGTGGATGTCTTGATGCAGGGAATAGGTGTGAATGAAGCTCAGCCAGTTGCTGCTAAAGTTTTAGATTGTGACACTATAACCCAGGTGAAAGAGAAGATACTGGACCAGGTCTACAAGGGCACCTCATACTCTCATAGACCACATACTGACTCCGTGGACTTGGGTGAGAACATTCATGCTGCACATGTCTGCCCTCTTTCTTACATATCTGAACACACCGTGTTCTCTTTAGTTGTATTCATTCATTAATTAATTCTTTCAGTCTTTATTTGTTTCTTTTAAACCTTTCCTGTCTTTAAATTTACATGTTGTTTTGGAAATTTCCAGAATGGCGCTCTGGTGTAGCAGGGCACCTGATCCTCTCAGATGAAGACCTAACATCTGTGGTTCAGGGCAACTGGAAACGCCTCAACACGCTCCAGCATTATAAGGTATGACACAATCAAGCAGCCAAGCTGTTGGTAAACGTATATAGTGTCAATTTTGTGAAAAATGCTATTCATGTATATCAGGGATACGCAATTTTGGTCCTGGAGGGTCACTGTCCTGCAGAGTATAGCTTCAACCCTGATTAAAAACTCACTGCAGCTTTCTAGTAATCCTGATGACATTTATTAGCTTAAAGGGTTAGTTCACCCAAAAATGAAAATTAAGTCATTAATTACTCACCCCCATGCTGTACCAACCCCGTAAGACCTTCGTTCGTCTTCGGAACACAAATGAAGATATTTTTGATTAAATTTGAGAGCTGTAAAACTACCACATTGGCTGCCTAAGGGACTGCCTCTTGACAGCCCAGAAAGTCAATGAAGAAAATGTTTAAATATTCCATGTGACTACCGTGGCTCAACTATATGTTTATCAAGCGACGAGAATACTTTTTGTGCGAACAAAAAAAAATAATAATAATAACAACTTTATTAGACTATTCCTTTTCTTCCTTGTTGGCCTGAAACGAGACTTCCATACGATTTCCACGACGCATGTGCGAGAACTGAACTGAAGTAGTTAAAGGAGATCGCAATTCTCGCGCATGTGTCGTGGAAATCGTATGGAAGTCTCGTTTCAGGCAAACAAGGAAGAAAAGGAATAGTCGAATAAAGTCGTTATTTTTGTTTGTTTTTTCGCACAAAAAGTATTCGCGTCGCTTGATAAACTTATAGTTGAGCCACGGTAGTCACATGGAATATTTAAACGTTTTCTTCATTGACTTTCTGGGCCGTCAAGACAAGAGCCAGTCCCTTAGGCAGTCTATGTGGTAGTTTTACAGCTCTCAAATTTAATCAAAAATATCTTCATTTGTGTTCCGAAGACGAACGAAGGTCTTACGGGGTTGGTACAGCATGGGGGTGAGTAATTAATGACTTACTTTTCATTTTTGGGTGAACTAACCCTTTAAGGTATGTTTGAGTACAGGAAATGGAAATGGTACCTTAGAAATCCTCTTAGTAAGCAACCCAAAGGTGATTGTGACGCAGAACAAAAACTCTGCAGACACACTCAGCAAATTTATGCAGGCGAAATTAAGTCATTTCAATAGAAATCTGATTGCAGATTTGTGCTGTTGTGAGGGATTCTGTTCAGGGGGTTGAATAATTTTGAGACTGCAGAAGTCATTAAAAGTAGCATTTTCAGTTGAATTTCCAGAAACAACTTGAAACATTTGTTGTGTTGAGCTATTTCAATTACTTTTGTTAGTTTTGTTCATTGCAAACAGCTGAAAGTCTGTACATTTTGGCAATAAACCTTATTTGCAGTATATACAGGTATACTTTAATTTTTTTTACTCTAATTCTTCACATATTTTGGGGATTTTAGGTTCCAGATGGAGCAACTGTTGCTTTGGTTCCACGCCATAGCAAACATATTCACCATGATACCCATGACTACATTGCAGGGGAGAGTGAGTACAGTACATGTGTCTATCTATAATGTTCACACACATGCACAAAACATGGTTCTGTTTCTCATGATTGTTTAGATTACTTTTGAAACAATACAGTGATGTATAAAAAAAATTAAAATGATTGACACCAAAATGCGTCATGACACAGTAATGTGAACTCAGTTGTTTATGTCTTTAGTAAATCCAACAGGCAACACAAAAGAATTAGATGTATAAATAGATCTGTGCATTAGGTAGTGTAGTCGGAATCTCTGTATCTTCCACTCATTCCTTATAAAATGGGGGGGAAATAAAAAAAAACAGCATTGGAATCTTTTCCTGCAAAAAAATAAACTGAAAAACAAAATGTACAAAACATAAGTTCACTTTTAAAAACATTTAACTTTTTTTTACCATAACTACCGTTTTTATTATGGTCTCTAAATTCAACATGGGAATATACTGATTTTTTTTTAAAACCATGTTCATCCTCACTATGCAGAGACGCCCATGCTAGAGGATGCAGATGAGGGAGGAGTAAGGCTGTGGCATCTAGTTAAGGCCAGCGAGGAGCCAGAGTTACCCAAACACAGACGAGGCAGTTTAAAAGAACGAGAACGAGCCAAGACCATACCAGAAATCTATCTCACACGGCTACTGTCAATGAAGGTATCTCAACAAACACACATTCAAACAGCCAGAAGGTAAAAACATAAGAGAAGCCAAACTCATACCAGTTCCTGTACATCTCTGGCTGAATATAAAAACAAATGAACTTGCGCACACCTGTTAACTTGTCTTTGTATTTCTGTAGGGTACACTGCAGAAGTTTGTGGATGATCTATTCACGGTTATTCTCAGCACTAGTCAGCCAGTTCCTCTGGCAATCAAATATTTCTTTGACTTGCTTGATGATCATGCAGCGCGCCATGGCATTTCAGACTCTGAAACTATTCACATCTGGAAAACAAACAGGTACTAATTAACTTAGTGAACACCTTAACTAAATAAAATGCTAAAAGATGTCAGATTCGGTCTGGGAATGAGGGTGCATTTGCGCTCAAGAATCTTAAAGAAATAGTTCACTTTTCAAAAAAACTTTAGCTGATAATTTACTCACCCCCATGTCATCCAAGATGTCCATGTCTTTCTTTCTTCAGTCGAAAAGAAGTTAAGGTTCTTGATGAAAACATTCCAGGATTTTTCTCCATATAATGCACTTTACTGGTAACCAAACGGTTCAAGGTCCAAAAGACAGTTTTAGTTAACTGTTCAAAGGGCTTTAAACGATTCCAGATGATGAATACGGGTCTTATCAACCAAAACGATCGCTCATTTAATAAATAAATAACAAAGTTTAAGTTTTATAAGCTCAAATGCTTGCCTTGCTCTGTTCTGTGACGCACGTTTGTGACTCTCCTGTTCGAACTCATTCATCAAAATGAACAAACCTTTTTCCGAGTTATTTGGTTCATTCAACGAACGAAACGAACTAATTGACTCGGAAAGAGATTTGTTCTTTTCTTTTTTTTTAAATGAGCGATCGTTTCGCTTGATAAGACCCTTATTCGTCTGGAATCGTTTAAAGCCCTTTGAACAGTTTGCCGTTTGTACTGAAACTGTCTTTTGGACCTTGAACCGTTTGTTCCCACTGAAGTGCATTATATGGAGAAAAATGCTGGAATGTTTTCATCAAAAACCTTAATTTCTTTTGACATGAAATGACATGGACATCTTGGATGACATGGGGGTGAGTAAATTATCAGCAAAAGTTTTTTTCAAAAGTGAACTACTCCTTTAACTAAACGGGTTAATATATGCACAATAAATATAACCGTCATATCAGCAATGTCTTTTTTTTCTAGCTCAGATTCTTTGTTGAACCTGCCATGATTGTGTTAAAGGTTACCGATTGTACTTGTTCAATCCCCCAAATCACCGCAATAACGAGTGCACAACCGATGTACTTTCAACTGCTAGAGAATACCCATAATGCACCATAGCGAGAGTCGTGCCAAATGAATTCCCACGTCGCACCCGCAGATGAATCGCCCATCCATCCATTTTCCAAACCGCTATAATTTCCTTTTAAATCAATCATGAAATTGTTTGATTAAGGTTTATACATACAGGTCCTTCTTAATCGGTCCTTCTCCACAATCTTCCTCAGGGTCCGGTCACCTCTTCTCGTTGTGCAGCGTTTTTTTGCCACACTTTTTCCTTCCCACAGAGGTGCCTTGATAAAGCACTCTGGGAACAGCCTATTTGTTCAGAAATTTCTTTCTGTGTCTCACCCTCTTGCTTGAGGGTGTCAATGATGGCCTTCTGGACAGCAGTCAGGTCGGCAGTCTTACCCATGATTGCGGTTTTGAGTAATGAAACAGGCTGGGAGTTTTTAAAAGCCTCAGGAATCTTTTGCAGGTGTTTACAGTTAATTATTTGATTCAGATGATTAGGTTAATAGCTCGTTTAGAGCAGTGTTTCCCAACCCTGTTCCCTTATCAAACACACCTGATTCAACTCATCAGCTCATAATAATCAGATGGGTTAATGAGCTGATGAGTTGAATCAGGTGTGTTTGATTAGGGAGACAAAGAATACGCGCAGTGTTGGTGTGCCTCCAGGAACAGGGTTGGGAAACACTTTTCATGATATGCTAATTTTTTGAGATAGGAATTTGGGGTTTTCATGAGCTGTATGCCAAAATCATCAGCATTAAAACAATAAAAGACCTAAAATATTTCAGTTGGTGTGCAATGAATCTAAAATATATGAAAGTTTAATTTTTATCATTACATTATGGAAAATAATGAACTTTATCACAATATGCTAATTCTTTGAGAAGGACCTGTAGTTTCCATGACAGAGTTCAAGATAAATCTTTTCATCTTACTACTGGAACTGCCTGCAAGCACAAACTATGACAAAGCAGCAGCCCCCTTTTCAGTTTCATTCACTCCCTTAAGTGAAAAATATTAGTTGACTGGGGAATTGTGAATGATATTGCGCATGTTTACATAGTAAGACAAAAAAGCAGTGGACCTTACCGTAAACAGCTCCGTCATTGATTTATGATTGGCCCAAAGCAAACTTCTTACATAAAATCACTCAAGCATCCGCCCACGAGTGGAGCAATAATGTTAAACACATGCAATTTTTTTCATGATCTGATTTGGTTCTGTCTTTTGGTTCTAGTTTGCCTCTGCGGTTCTGGATCAACATTGTAAAGAACCCTCAGTTCATCTTCGATGTGCAGGTGTCGGATAATGTGGATGCGGTTCTGTCAGTAATTGCTCAAACATTCATGGACTCCTGCACCACCACAGAGCATAAACTCGGCAGGGTAAGAGACACACAGAGAAAGGAGCTGGAAGCCAATAGAAAGACTTATAAAGAAACTGAAAAAAAAAAATCTGTATTTATCTAGGATTCACCTATTAATAAGTTGCTGTATGCCAGAGATATCCCTCGCTATAAACAGATGGTGGAACGGTAAAATTACTTTACACTACTTTATTACTATGAAGGCTAAATTGGAAAGTCATCTTGTTCTGAATCTCACTTTTTTTCTTACACAGTTATTATGCCGACATCAAGCAGACCATCTCTGCCAGCGATCAGGATATGAACTCTGCTTTGGCTGAACTTTCCAGGGTATGTCCGTCATCAGTTCACTTCCTTTCAGTTGGGAAATTTTAAAAAGTAATATTGACTGAGGTGAATTTGTTATGGGTTAGAGGCAAGGGGGTTAGTCATTATGTTTTGCAGCACATACAAATGGTGTTCATAAGATTTACACATTTGCTTTGATTGTCAGAATTATTCTGGAGAATTAAATTACCTGGTGGCCCTTCATGAGCTCTACAAGTACATCAACAAATACTACGACCAGGTGAGTCATGACAGGCTGAGATTGACCAAAAAGACAATGTGTAAGCATTACAAGCAATCAGCCACGGATTACCTCTGTGAACTCATTCAGCCACATACAACCTCTAGGTCATTAAGATCCGGTGACCAGCTTCTTTTATCAGTCCCTCGCTCACGTTGCAAATCCAAAGGCGACCGAGCTTTCGCGGTTGCTGCACCTAAACTTTGGAACAGCTTGCCCCTTGATATCAGGGCCTGTCCATCGCTCAAAATCTAGTTTAAAGACTCACTTTTATACTCTTGCGTTTGAGTGACGCTGTGTATGGTACACTGTGTATATGTACGTAGAAATGTTCTTTTATTAGTTTATTACTATAAATAGTTTTCTCCATTCATTTTTATTATTGTTATTATTATTGTTTTTTTTTTCTCTAGACCGTCTGGGGCCTGTTTCAATAACTCTGAGTTGACTTACCCTGAGATGGGAAACTCTGAGTTTTCGGTTACAGAACAGCTGAAATGAGTTAGTTCAATCAACTCTGAGTTGACTGACTCTGAGTTAAGCGCGTGCACCACAACTATAAAAAGCCATTATTAATGGAGCGCAGATATTATAAGTCACCATGGCAACAGACAAAAAGAGGTGTTGGGTATAATTAATTACCAAGTAATCTAAATATTGTAATTTAATTAAAGGGATTACTCTTAATTCTTCTTTAATTTAAAATAAAATATGATGCAATTACATTAAATAGGCTACTGCATAAACTATAGACCAATTCAGTATAAAACAATAGTGGATTTAACATACATTTTTAAAAGGTATATTTTTATATAACCTTCTCCCTCTACACACTTTGATCAATTCAAGAATAATTCATGCAATTGTATTGTTAATTTGAAAGCATTAAAAGTGCAGTTTCTTGTCTGTCCTCCTTGTATTAATCAAGTGGTTGAGGTTGATATAGGATTTAGTAATATGTAGACCAATACTTTCTAGAGATAGTAATTATTACATTAATCTAACTACACCGTTGAAGATGTCATTTGTTGTTAATAATTCATAACTATTTTAGAGTAACTGTTATAATATCAGAGGTGAAACTGGAAGAATGTTATTCAACCTAAAGTAGTCTACTATTACTTTGATACATTTTTACTTAAGTAAAAGTAAAAATACCAGTCTAAAAAATCTACTCAAGTAAAAAGTAGTTAATTTAAAACATGAGTAAAAGTTGCTGAGTAACTTGTTTAACAGCGGGGGTGGGGTGGGGGACTCCCCCATGTGGGGTTGTAACGTATGAGAGTTTCACAGTATGAGAACCGTCTCAGAAAATGTCACGGTTTATGGTATTAAACAATTGTTAAATATATAAACTGCATTATTAAATTACGGTTATTATTTTCATCAGTTAAAATGACAGTTAAATAAATGAAACATTTGTTCAATAAAACATAATATCAACTAACTTCAATAATTGATTATGATTATGATTGACATCTTATTTTTTATCATTAATAACTTGTTAAATTTTATTACAATTTTTTCAATGATTTAATAGAAATATATTATCCAAAACAGTGGTAATCAAATAAAAGTTTAGCAAATGTTTTAATCCTTTTATTTTTTGGCAAAGTGCTGCAAAACAGATTTAGTCAATTAAACCATGGACAAACAATATATATATTCCTTAAAGAATGTGTAAATACATTTTAGTATTATTGTTGGTGTTTAAACAGCACTTCCTCTTTAAAAAAGGGGAGGAGACTGCAAGAAACGCTGGGTTTACTGAAGAAAACCTGCTCCCGACCAGGTTAGGTTCACAGAGTAAGTTACCATGGTAACTGACTCTGAGTATAAGTTACATCTCTTTCAGAAATGGGCTTGACTTACTCTGCTTTCTCGGGTTTGATATACCCCCCTTTCTGAAACGGAAAACCCAGAGTTTCCCTCATTTCAGGGTTAACATACTCAGAGTTTTCACTTAACCTGCTTTCTGAAACAGGCCCCTGTAAAGCACTTTGGATCAACAAAATGTTGTGTTTATGTTGTGCTCTATAAATAAATTGACTTGACTTGACTACAAACACTTTATTTTAAGGTGACGTAGTTACACGTTACTACATGCACTTACTTTAGTAATAACATTAAATTATGCTTAATAATAACAAGTAACTAACTCTAACCTGAACCATAACACGGTTAAGTGGAAGTACATATAGTTAATTAATATTACTCAGTACTTACTTGAGTAAGTACAATTTAACTACGTCACCTTAAAATAAAGTGTGACCTAAAGGTTTCACTGGTTAACATCAGGTGACATGAACTAGTTACATCTTCAGCATGCCTCAAGTTGTTAAAAACCTGTATGAATTTATTTATTTTGCTAAACACAAAAGATGATATTTTGAAGATTATGGGTAAACAAACAGTTGATGGGGTCCATTGACTGCCATAGTTTAAAAAAAAAAATACTATGTAAGTCAATGGGGTCCATCAACTGTTCGATTACAGACATCATTCAAAATATCTTTTTTTGTGTTCAGCAGAAGTAATAAATTCATACAGGTTTGGAACAACTTCCAAACGAATACATGATGCTGATATGATAATTTTTGTTTTGGGTGAACTGTCCCTTTAACAATGAATAATAAATGTAAAACATACTACTGTTCAAAGGTTTGTTTGTTTTTAAAGGAAAGTTTTTAAGAAAGAATTAAAAACGTAAGGACACATTAAATGGATCAAAAGTGACACTAAAGCCTTTTACATTTGTTAAGAAAAAAAAAATAATATATATATATAGATAGATAGATAGATAGATAGATAGATAGATAGATAGATAGATAGATAGATAGATAGATAGATAGATAGATAGTAATCATATTTCAAAATTTGTACTTTTCAAAAAATATGCTTTTCATACACATTAAAAATTTATATCAGCCTCAAACTTTTGAACCATAGCATATACTCCTTTCTCATTAATCTTTTTTAAGCTAGTTAACAAAAATACATGTTCATTATTTGCTCATGTGTTAGTGCATTAACTAATGTTAACAAATATTACATTTGTTTTGAATAATGTATTAGTAAATGTTTAATAAATGGTGTAGAACTATTGTTCATTTTTAGTTCATGTTAACTAAAGTAGTTGAAGGGATAGTTCACCCAAAACTCAAAATTAGCCCATGATTTACTCACCCTCAAGTCATCCTACGTGTTTATGACATTCTCCTTCCAGACGAATACAATGGGAGTTATATTAAAAAATTCTGTTCTGACTCTTCCCAGCTTTATAATGGTCGTGAATGGTCATTTCTGTTTTGAAGTTCATAAATGTGCATCTATCCATCATAAATGTGCATCTATCCATGATAAATGTGCATCTATCCATGATAAAAGTGCTTCACACAGCTCTGGGGAGTTAATAAAGGCCTTCTGTAGCGAAGCGATGAGTTTGTGTAAGAAAAATATCCATATTTATAATTGTATAAAGTAAAATAACTAGCTTCCGGCCAAGCGAACGTACGGATTCAACTTTAGTCTATAGCGCAACTTGTTCGAGTAATGTTACGTACTGCTGATATTTACGCTACGCCATGACACACTACAGTACTTCTGACGGCACAAGTCAAATAGACTGTGTGTGTTCGTTTGGCAGGAAGCTAGAATTTTACTTTGTAACGTGTTAAAAAGATGCATATTTTTCTTACACAAACTCATTGGCTTTATTAAACTCCCGGAGCTGTGTGGAGCACTTTTATCATGGATAGATGCACTTTTATGGACTTCAAAACAGAAACGGCCATTTACTGCCATTATAAAGCATGGAAGAGCCAGGATATTTTTTTAATATAACTCTGATTGTATTCGTCTGAAAGGAGAATGTCATAAACACCTAGGATGACTTGAGGGTGAATATATCATGGGCTAATTTTCAGTTTTGGGTGAACTATCCCTAACTACTGAAACCTTATTATAAAGGGATACCACTTTTAGTCTAAAAATACATTTTTAGGGACTAATATCTGCTGCTCCAAGTATTTTTTTATTTTTTTTATTGCAATTTCAAGATTTACAAACAAACATGGCTGCATAACTTTCTTTTCTTATATAGAGTACAAAGAAAATATAGCCAGAGGGAGCAGCACTTAATACAACAAGAAAATAAATGAAGTCTAAGTACAAAAAGGATATTTGTAAGGAAAATAAACATAAAAAAAACATAAATAATTAAGTAAATGGGAAGAATTATGATAAAAACATAAGGGGTGAATGCAGTCTTTGTTCATCCATTAATCTCAGTTGGGAAGAGTGCTCTAAGTATTTATGCTCTAATTCTAAAAGATTTCCTCTTTCCTGTTTCCACATATGTGTGTTATACATGTTAGATTATCACTGCCTTGGAGGAAGATTCCACCGCTCAGAAAATGCAGCTCGGCTATCGGCTTCAACAGATCGCTGCAGCTGTAGAAAATAAAGTGACAGACTTGTGATCATGGAAAAAGTGAATGTAAAAGACCCTGATGGGTTGTTGTATCGACACACGGTACAGTATCTGAAAAGCTACTATGTGTAGCAGGTGTAGACAAAGCTCAAGTTGTATTCATTTTGGTATCTACTAATGGAGATAAAATAAGAGCGACAGTCTATTCTGATGTGTTGGGACAGAAAGAATGTGGTCTTTAACTTGAATATGGTCATGGGATGATTTCTCTTAAAACTATTCGGAATTACGTATTCCCATTTCGGTCCCTTTGCATTTTTTTTAAGCCTGAATTGCTTTTTTCCTGCGGGGTTATCATGAAAAACACATACATGCACAAACTTTTGCTTGGTCGTGGCCTTACAGCAGAACCCTTTTGATGTTCTGTACCGTCTACCTCCGCTTTCTGGATCTACCAGTGGGTGTGTGTGTGTGTGTGTGTTCATGTGAAAGTTCTTCTTCTCCTCCTCAGTGCGGTTGTCATTTTTCTCCTCTCCACTGGGCGTAAAACTAATGTGATTCTGCATTTTTGCAAAGTTGCTAAAACTGTCAAAGCAAAAACATCTTATGACTGACACTGTAGTAAAATGTTTTAGAACATTTATAGTTTATGATGATATTGTAAATTGACATTGTTTAGTATGTGTCACTGGAATAATACAGTATGAAAGAGTCTTTGTTTTGTTTACTTTTTAAAATGTTTAAAGCTGTTACATATAGGGTCATTGTTTCAACCAGTCAGATCAAATCATGTTTAGCCAGTGGTATATGTATATATACATATTTTTTTTTCAATTAATGTTGATCTTTTGGTATCTTTTTTTATTATTTGAGGTGCCAACATAGGATTGAATGAATTACTCATCTCTTACCACATCCTCTAACATTTCATCAATAAGGAATTTTAAAGACTGATTATTTTATGTAGGTACTTTTAAAAGAGATAGTATTGTGAAATGTTAGCCTTCACGAGAGAAAACATGATCTGTATGTAAAAGTTGTGCTCAGATATATTAGTGCTGGTCCACTGCATAAGTAAATAGATCTCTCAGATGCAATTAACTTCTTTTGATCAAAGACTGTTCTCAAACACTGAACATGGACAAAGGACTGGAAATGGTCAAAGGAACGAAGTGACAAATTTTTTTTAGTGTAGTATAATATTGTAAATAAAGACAATTGTTTCGTAGCTTCTCGGCAAGTTCAAAAAGAGTAAATTATTATAAAATGGTACTTTAAAAAATGGTTTAACGATATGCTACAAGTTTAGTGTTAACCTGATCTATAGGTTGTTGGTTTTTTTTTTTTTCGTTTCTGAATGTATGCTTTATGTGGGAATACAATTTATGATCAGGTGTCTTTTCCATATAACATCACTTGAAAACTAAAATGATGTACATTGTATTGGGCATTCAAGATGAACATGATGGCACCAGTTTAATAATTTGGATAAATAAAGCTTACATTTGGAGAGTCTCTGCCAGTCTCTGTTTTTTTGTTGGTGCTTAAAACTTTTTTGGTAATAGTGATATTCATTTGAACTAGGTTGGAGCCCACAGTCGAGGGTAATTCTTACCTCTGAGACCGTAAGACTGACACTCTGGACTGGCCACAGCATGCTTATAAAATACAATGCATCCTTCTTAGTTAGACTTTATGAACCACACTTTCTCAATAAATAATCTAAGTATCTTGTTCTTCCTTGTATGCAGGTGCCAATTTTGTTAAGCATAGTCTACTTTAGATGTCTAAACATTTCGTTTTATGTACATATGATATGAAAAGTAAATGATTTATTTGAATATGTTAGAATACAATTGGTGTGATGGACTGGTTACCTGCCAAGGGCGTTTCCCTGCCTTGGCCCTAAAACCCTAAATTGGAGAAGAGTTAAGAAAATTGACTGATATAGCATACCAGTAAAAAGCCCTTAGAATAGTTAACCAACAAATGAAAATTCTGTTATCCTTTTTATCACCCTTATGTCATTACAAACCTGTATGCATCTGCGTATGCATGCATGTCTTCTGTGGAACATATACATGCTTTGGAAAACATCAGATAGAGATAGTGACAAAATGTAAATAAATCGAATAATTCTTGGGCTGCAGGTGCTTCTGAGCTGGTGTCGGGTTATGCAATACTGTGTTGACTGCATGATTACTTATGCTTGCAGTTTTAACACAGAAGTGTTTGTTTTATTCATACCACAACAATAAATAAGCCTGTCTTTGTAAAAATGTTATAATTAAATAGTCTTTTTATTTATTTTAAATGGACAGCATCATATTTAATCATGTCAGGCAACTTGAATGTTTTATTGGGTCTATGAGTAACAGTAAACATTTATTTAATTATCTATAAGTATTCCACAAATTCTATTTACACTAATTATATACAACTATACTGTCAGTTCATTATGGTTACAAATGAGCTAAATCTATGCATTCAATTCCATTCAAAAGGATGGGGAAAAAACCTATACACATTTTGATATTAGGTAATATTTGACTTGCCTTGAGGAATCAAGGATGAGAAGCATTTTGTTTCTAGTCCTTATGGTTCCAAAGTGATGCAAATCCTCTTATTATAGCCCCACCTAGTGTCAGATGGTATGTGTCTGTGGGGTAAAGTTTGGGGTCTAGAGGCGTCTCTGAAGTCCATATACCTTTAGGGCAGAAACATAAAGAAGAAATCCAGTACAAACACAATACACCTTTGGTGTCTGGACCCCTAAATCATCCTTTTGAACATTTACAGCGGTAGAACATTTAAGTGATGTGGTAAAAATAGTAACAGTTAGCCTATTAATATTATTAATAGCCAATAAATACAACTAAGTGGAGTATGAATATAATATAATAATATTTTACTAATGATAACAGCAAATTGTACAGTCCATTTATGAGAGGCGACGTTGACGATTCGTCTGCCTCAAGAATGTCCGCCATGTTTGTAGTTTTTTCTATTTTTTGTGTATCCACTATTTAGGAATAATGAATTAAGGCGTGGGCAATTTTACCTGCGGCGTGAGGATGGATATAGACTTATTAACCGAAATGGTTTAATTTAATTGTTTGCTTCAAAACGAAACCATTAATCTTGGAGGTTTGTTAGAGTAGAAGCAGTAGAAGCGGCTTTGGAGTTGTAGAGTAAGATGACCCGGAAATGAAACCGACGTGACCCATGAACTCTGTGTATACGGTAATGTGTAGTTCACGTTTGCGTAGAAAGCTATTGTTGCAGCATTTTTTCCCTAAAACTATAAGCGACGTTGAATGGAAATGAGAGGTTAAAATAATCGCAAATATCACAAATGACCCTATTTCCCTTTGGAAGTAAAAAGACGAAACAATCGTTCGCTAAGAAGCTCACAGTCGCATTGGGGGATATTCGCTCGTTCAGTAGTTCAGTAAAGCAGGTAAGAGACACGATCGTTAACACCCAAAACTACAGAATATAATTGCCCTCAGCTGCTTTCACTTAGATTGTTTAAAAATTCCCCCAAAATTATTGGTAATACTGGCATTAGCATTAGCAGCTACAAACCTGATGTAACGTAACCATGAAAATATTAATTCATAACGGACGGTCAGTTGATTTTGAATGATTCTGTGGATGTCGGCACTCGGCAGTGAAAGACATTGCGTTCATTTTGACCTAATTGAACCTAATGCTTCAGTGAGATGCTTCAACAGAAGATGCTGCTATTTTCAATTTAAACCTGACCGTATTACATCCCTTAAATCTGTTAGAAAACAGTATGTTAATAAGGGGTTTATAATGTGTATGTCTGTATTTTAGAAATGGAGTCCCAGCAGGAAGTGAACCCTGTATTCCTGCAGCAGCTCAGAGAGTTGGACATACCTGAGGAGGCAGCCAAACAGGTGCACAACATTTTACACTTACAATGAATGAACTGGCAGTGTATTTGCAGCACTGCTTGACTCTTAAGTGGTTGTTTCTCATAGTAAATATCAAAATATTTTGAGCACCCAAACAGTTTGTATACTGGACATTAGACTCTGACTTACCTTCTGTGGTAGCAGAAGCTGCTGTACATCAAATATGAATGTTGTATCATGATTGCTGTCTTTTGTATTGAGATGCTTTTATTGATCTGTTCCAGGCACTCTTACACACACAGAATGTGTCTGCAGAAGAGGCTGCAATGTATTATTTCAACAAACTGGAGAATGAGGTACATGCACACAGAACGACAGATAGACTTTGTTTAAAGGGTTAGTTCCCCCTAAAATTAAAATTCTGTCAGTAATTACTCGCCCTCAATTTGTTCCAAACCCGCAATACTCTTGTTCATCTTCAGAACACAAATGAAGATCTTTTTGATTAAATCTGAGAGCTTTCTGTCCCTCCATTGACAGCTACGCAACTGACACGCTGACGCTTCAAAACAAATTAATAAAGTGATTTTAAAACTAACCCATTGGGATTTGTTTTGGTCCAAAAATTTCTGAAGTGAGATGATCAATTTAAATGATGAGATTTTATTCACTATCCCTTAAAAGTACTTTACATTGAATACAGCTTTGTCTGTAGGACTGCGCAAACTGAACTAAATCATAACTCAACTATTTACCTCATTATTGTGATTATTAATTTTGAGTCATTGAATCTACTGTAAAATACTTTTCTTTTAAAGAAACATCATGGTAGATTCTCTATGTACTGTATATACATAGAGAAGCTAGCAGATATCTATTTATTTAGTAAATAGCTAATTTATAAGTCAGTAGTGATGTTGCATTTATGACCGTGTCATTCATTAAAGTTTCAGGATTGTCTCACATGGTATGTGCTACAATTTATGGTAGTGGTTTCCACATTAGGCTAATATATCTCCTCTCATAATGACAAATCTGCTTGTTTTCAAATGTTTTATTTACAGAAACTAGGTGTAACAGTTCATTATGAACTGAATAAGAATAGTATAAGAAAAGTATAAGAAATTTGTCATCCATTTTTTAAAAATCTCGATTTATCTTATTAAAGATTTTAGAAATCAAAATCCATGGTGGTTTAAGATTTTATTAATTTAATTCAGTAATTTAATTATTAATTAATTCATACTTCATACATCCAGCTTTCCAAGACTGGGGGTGCTATGAGATTAAAATAAAGAAAAAAACAGTTGTTAAGGGGACACATCTAAATATTGATCTTGATTTTTAGTTGTTTCAGCTTCTTTTAAAGTATCTTTTGCCAGTCATTTTTGTCTGATTTTACAGATAGGGCTTAGATTAAGTCAGGATTAGACCTTAGTTAATTTACGGCATTTAAGTAGCTTTTAAAAACGTGCCTTAGAAAAAAAAAAACATTGCTGGTGTGCATCTTGAGACAAAACAATGGCAATTACATATTTTAAGATATGTCAGTGCAAGTTGCTTTCAGTTAAAGCAACTCAGACATGGGACCTAATGGCGCTTTTCCATTACCAGTACCAGCTCGACTTGACTCGGCTCGCTTTTCGCTCCGTTTTCCATTGCAGACAGTACCACCACACATAGTACCTGGTCATCATGGCGACGCCTTTCGTTCCTCGTTACCCTATCAAGCTGGATCCTCGCTTCGGCAACCAAACAAAGGAAAGTCTCCACCTCCTCGTTTGACCTCGGTGTATTCTTCCAAGTTGCCATAATAATAGTAGTAAGTTTAGTTACTATCTCTGGCCAAACTATTCAAAAATGGCGGGATATTCTGGATACTCTATCTGGCGCATGCAATGATGACGCAGTGAATGGTGATGATTCTCTCTGACCATTCAGCAGTCGGCATTGTTTTCACGTCACGCTTTAGTACCGGCTCAGCTCGCCTTAGCTCGCTCAGAACCTCGCTGGAGGTGATACAAAAAAAAATATCCGAAAGCAGGTACAGGTACAACTTTTACACAATGGAAAACCAAACAAAGGCGAGCTGAGTCGAGTCAAGCTGGTACTGGTACTGTGCAATAAGCCTTGTCTGTGAAACTAGTGGTTAAAGTCTCAAGTCTGGTGGGGCACCTAGTTGATAACCACTTATTTAGTGTATTTAATCCTGCACTCAAATACTATTGCTTTGTTTAAAACTGTGCAGTGTATACATGGGAACTGGTCCTCTTAGCAGCATTAAAAACAAAAGTTTTATTCAAATAATGAATAGAAAGAATATATAGGCCTGCAGAAAGTGAGCAGATCACTCTATAATAACTGGAGCTATTAATAATCAGTGAAGTTGTCTACACTAAATAATAAATATCTTACTTGCATTCTGCCTTCAATTGGTTGGTTATAATGAGAGCATTTGCAAAAGTGCAGAACTCAAGCTAAACTAAATTTGACATTTTGAGCAAATACCGTCATTGCAGTGACCTATTTAAACATCTCTGATTGGCCATTGTATTCCTCCAACCACTGGGTACAGTTCTCAACATTGCAAAAGATTTTTAGAAATAGACACTTTTGTCTCAACAGGGATAGATCTAAATAGAATGCTGTGTAATCAAGGCAGCCATGATAAATCAATTACTTAATTTTTTTAATTGTTTAACCCTGTGTTGTTTTTTAATATACAGGAAGAGGGTGATGAAGACCTGATGTTCAAAATGGTTTTTGTTGTAAATATGGAGCTGTCCATGGGTGTCGGGAAGGTAGATATTTTAACAATTTTCAAATTTCCAACACACACTTACTATAGAGATAATTGAGAAAGAGGGTGTGTCAGTACAATGTAATGTTTTAAATAATTATTAAATTATTATAATTAACTAAAACTTAAATTAACATCTCAAAAATGTGTTTTAAGGTTTCATGACCCTTTCAATTTGTCCTCAATTATCAATAAAATTGATCCATCCATAAACATCAACACATTTTCATTTCCTGTGATTGCAGAAAACCTTTTCTGGAACTCAAAGCGGGCATTTTAGTTGTCTTATGTTTATTTATTATTGAAGCTTGTTTCTGCCACAAATTTGTTGTTTTAAAATGTGATCCTGTAACTCATACAACCTCCAAATATCATGTTATTTTAGTTTATAATTATGACTGTGTATCTCATAAAATTTAAAAACATTCTTATAATGATGACTTTACATTTTATAATAATGAGAAAGATGTGTCTTGCTCCAATGCAGGAAAACACTAATATTTGTGCAATGGAAAAAAGAGATAGCTCTCATGTGCACAGGTGCTTTTACACCCTTCTATACTTGATTCTATTGTCAATCGGGACTACCTTTGGATTTAAATGAGTGATTTGTCGGAGAACAGTGTCCTGTGTGTGTGTTCTGTGTATTTCAATAGAATTGAGATGAGCAATGTGTCTATAGGTGGCGGCACAGGTGGGTCATGCTGCAGTGGGTTTGTATCAGGCTTTGCAGGAGAAAAACAGCTGGAGGGAAATGGCCTGGAGATGGGACCATGCTGGGTAAGAGATGCCAATGTTGTCTCATCCTTCTACCTTAGCCTGATTCCTAGATTGTTTTCTGAATACATTACTAGTCAAATGTTGCAATAATTCCAAATTTGTTTGTGTCTCTGAAAGAAGTCTCTTATGCCCACCAAGGCTGCATTTATTTGATAAAAAAAAAAAAAAACGTTAGTATTGTGAAATATTATTACAGTTTAAAATAACTTATTTCTATTTTAATAATTTTTTTAAATGTAATTTATTCTCATGATGGCAAAACTGAATTTCAATACTCCAGTGTCACATGATTCTTCACAAATCATTCTAATATGTTAATTTGGTGCTCAAGACACATATATTCATAATACATTCATAGTATTAAGAACCGTTATTAATATTTTAGCACTATTATTAATTGATAAGTAACAGAGCATAAAATCAGCATATTAGAATGATTTCTGAAGAATCATGTGATGATTTTAATACGCACCTTGCAGGTGCAACATAGACACATCATCAGTGATGTAACCTGGGGTCATCAGGTGTTTTGGGTCTTTCAACATCATACACCCTCACCCAGGTGATCCAGCCAGGGATGACCAGCCCCCGACTTGTAGGGCTGGGTATCGTAACAAAATGTTCAATACCGATACTGATACCTTTTTTGATACCAATTTTATGTAACCAGTTTTAACAATTTAATATTACCTAAATTTTTATTTTTCAGTTTGTTGAGTTTTTCATACTCATATTTTGAGTATGTAAAAAAGCATCGATGTTAAAGTTTTCTATGTTTCCTAATCATTTAACAACATGAATTTTTTACTTCAATGAACTCATTGTTTCTGCCTTATCTTAATGCATTGTTTAACACTGAAACTGAATGAAAATGAATTGAAATGCATTACAGTGTCACCTCTGATAACAGATCACTCTAAATTGTAATTTAGAAACATGGATTTTCTGCAAAGCAGCTTTGAAACGATATGTATTGTGAAAAATGCTATAGAAATAAATGTGAATTAAATTAAATATTGGCTACTGGGGAGGGGGGGTGGGATTTATGCCTTGCGCTCAGCACACATGAAGCTTGCCGCAAAGCACTGGCAAAAGTAGCCTAATGATTATGGATGTGTCGGGAAACAACAGCAAGGATATATTTTAATTGTTTATTAACCCCTTAACGTCTGAATATATATAGCTGTATATAAAAAAAATGTTTTATGTGTGTTTTTTCCTTTAAGTAGATGGTAAATAATGTTGAGATTATCAATTTCACTTTTGCACAACAAATAAATAGAAATTTTGGTATGTTGCAAATCTGCAACAACGGGCATAATGGTCAATTTGGTATGTTGAAAATCTGCAACAGCGGGCATAATGGTCAATTTGGTATGTTGCAAATCTGTAACAGCGGGCATTAATGGTCAATTTGGAGTCTATTTGGTATGTTGCAAATCTGAAACAGCGGCATAATGGTCAATTTGGGGTCAATTTGGTATGTTGCAAATCTGCAACAACGGGCATAATGGTCAATTTGGTATGTTGCAAATGTTGCAAATGTTCCTGACCGGAGAAATCCTCGTGCCGAAACAGGAAATAAGTCCGTCACTTTGAAACAAGTGCTTGTCGAAGGTCCATAGGTCCGTAGTGAATATGCACAAACCGGCATTGAGGGAATGCAGACGTTATCTCGGCTGGTTGACTGAGTCAAATGGTTTTGTTGCATATTTGCGACAGTGGGCGTTAAGGGGTTAATGAACAAGTTTTTAATAAGTGTGCTGGCTGCAAATATGTTTATGGTGTGGTTGACTCGTCATTCCTGTAGTAGTGAATGCACACGCCTATATGGATTAGGTAATCGAACTATTTATTTCTAATTGTTTCGTTTAAAAGTAGACATATTTTGAGTTTCGGTTTCATTTGTGACGCGCTCCAGTTCTTGCAGTCGAAAATGGATAAACTTTCTACTCTCAAGTGTCTGTGCGCTTATCAGATTTACCGTGTTACCGGTCTTGGCGGCTATTATCTTGTCAAATATTGCATCGCATGCTTCTGGCATCGAGTCTGGCACATAGGTACACTTTGGATCATTTCCACATATTTTATATCTGGGTTGGGACGCTTACACGTACACACCATAGACTGTGAAGCACACACACACTACAGCCTCACGTGCGACAAGCTACGTCTCTGGGCAGCCATGTAAACAAGTGTTTTCTGCCACAGCCAATCATGCTGCATGCTTATTTTTTTCACTGACGTTGAGGAGATTAACCACTTAGGTACCGAAATTTGGTACCGAAAAACAAGACATGTTTCGATACTCGGTAGTACCGAGGCAATTCGGTCGGTACCTAAAAAGTACCGAACTCGGTACCCAGCCCTAGTGTAGGTAGATTGTGTGATCCATGGATCACCCCTTTTGATCTACAGCCCCATCTAGCTGCCTTCTCAGTGGTATCTGTGATGTTCCTGATGGCTTTCTTCTTGTGGCCCTGCAGAGTGACTGGCCAGTAAACCCTCGGCAGCCAACCTCGATGAGGAGGCAGCGGGTCTTCCATCCTCTGCTATGCCATTCACCTGCCAACTTCTCGTATTTGGCCCTCTTCCATTTAAACGCCTCTTCCATTTGGTCTTCCCAGTGCACAGTCAATTCCAGTTGGACCACCTGCCTTGGACCACCATGGTGTCTGGGTATTTGAGCTCGACTTGGGAAGACCTTTAGCTGTCAGTCCCAGGCTGTGTCCGGAAATCCCCCTGCTGGGTTCCTGCTCCGTTGTGGTTTCACTCCAGCCTTGACAAATATGATTGAGTACTCTGCTTGCTGCTGGTGCCTGCTGAGAGAGATCCTGGTGCTGATTGCTCCTGTATTGACGCACCCCCCCCCCCCTCCCCCATATCTTGCTGTTGCGTTTTTCCTCTACTCTTGCTCTGATTTCTTTATGAGGCAGTTGATGCCTGTCCTTTTCTGGGCCTTGTCGTATCGCGGTCTTTGTATACAGCCAAGCCCTGCACGTCCTGATGCCATTGTCTTCACGAGCAACTACTGTGCTGCAGACGTGCTTCAGCCTGCTCGACTGCCTCCTGGGCCCTCCACGTCCTACCTGTCTTCACCGCTATGCCAGCTGAGGAGATTTAGATATCAATTGACTCTCTCTACAGCAGCACCTCTCTTGCTCAGGAAAACATGAACTCCTCAGACAGGCTGCTGAAGGAAAGTTGTAGCTTGTTCTTGAAACTATGAAACAAGGGTATGCTACTGAGGGTACATGGGAGACCCAACCACCTACACAGAGAGTGGCTAATCCTCTCTCGACGGTAGTTGGGGGGGGCAACGTAAACCAGCAGTGGCCATAGGAGTTGCGGCAGAATGTCATGATGGAAAATCCAGGCTTTAAACTTTCCTGAAAGCCCCGACTTGTCCACTGCTGCAATCCAGGCGTGCAACTCTTTTCTGTTTTCATGAAGTGTGGCTGTGTCCCTAAGTGTGCTGTTAAAGACTTTTCCCAGGCTCTTAGCTGGCTTCTCTGTGATTGATGGAATTTGGACTCATCTCAGGGAGAACCAGAACTTGTTGGTTACGTTTCCCTTCCTCACCACAAGGGATTGGGACTTGGCTGTTTAAAAGTCCATTCGGGCCCAGCTGATGAGGTGTTCGAGGTTCGGAAGGATCCATCTGCATCCTGGTACGGATGTTTTGGTCACTGTCAGATCAGCTCTGATGGGGGGCTGACACACACCTGACCGGATGAGTGGACCTTTGCATTCCTCCTCTGCTGACTTAACTAGCTTATTCATGGTTAAGGCGAACCAAATCACTGAGAGTGCACCCTGTGATTATTTCTTTCTCCAGCCTATGAAATCCAGATGTTGTTGATCCAGAGGCGACTCTCAAACTAAAGCAGTTATAATAGTTCAGAATGAGGTCCCTAAACTTGTCTGGAACATGGTGTCAAATCAGTGAGGTTTCCACCAGCTTGTACGGGATTGACCTGTATGCGTTAGACAGTTGCTGAAAACGCTTTGCCATCATAGAAATAAATTAAAATTTTAAATAGAAAACTATTATTGCTATTGTTAAAGCTATTATTAAAACTATTGTTATTTTAAATTGTAATAATATTTCACAGTATTACAGTTTTTACTGGATTCAAATAAGTGCAACCCTTTTGAACACAAAACTTCTTTCAAAATCATATTCTTTTTTTCATATATTTTAATTTATTTTATGCGTATACATAAAAAAATGTTTTGACTGGTAGTCCTTTGGCCTGTTTATACTTTGTCACTTTAAGTTTTTACTGTTCTGTTCAATGGGTCATGAAATGTTTTTTTCATTAAATGGCCACTGTGATAATTGGCAACATCATTGCATAGGAAACAATATCAATACCCTCTCACTAAAGCAAGTGAGTAAGGTTAGGGACACCAACCGACGCCAAAGAACTAGTGCTGATGAAAGCTGACTTCAACTAGCGATTGTGTTCTGCGTGTAAAAGAGATAACTGTCTATTTAAGTAGATATGTTCGTCAATATTCGCCATTCAAAAAGGTAGAGCGAAACTAAGACAAAAGCATAAACAAAGCACCACTTGCTTACCGTTTTGAATATCAGTCATGCTTATCATGTTCTTTATTCCACTCCGCTCACGTTATTATGAAAATATTTCTGCAGTGGAATGCTCAGGTAAGATGGCGTAAAATTAGAACAACATTCTGTCTGTGCAGTCATGACTTGCTCACTTTCATCAGTTTTGCATGTATTCTCATACACTGACTCGTTTGCTAAACTGAACAGCCAATCAGAGTTTTACTCGTTTACTGGCGGTTTTGATATGCTGTCTGCTGTCAGAATGCGATGCTCGAAACTGGTGTAGGCAAGTGTCAGCTGTTAAGTGACTGTAAACCACTGGGTGGAGTCAATTATCTTGCTCTGGAGACAGGCACATGTGTGACGTCACACTCACAATATCCAAACAAGCCTTTTTTAAGGCTTGATTGAGGAGAATGTTTTAAGCTATGAACCTGAAGGATGTTTTAATGGTACAAGGGCTCTTATATATAAAAAGATCAAGGCAAGTTTGATTTCTCCTGTCATGACTGCTTTAAATGGATTCATTTACACTTGGCCACATCTATGTGTCTCTGCAAAACGATTATAAATCTGATCTTCAATTCCTGTGCTATGCTATATGAAAATTTAAAAAGTTCATGTCCACCAAAGCAACAGATATGACCTGTTTTATCAGCTAATTTCAAGATCACAATAGGAGAGAGAGAAACGCATTAGCACTTGTAAGATAAATGAGTCTTACTATGTTAAATGAAACTGAACTTTTAGTTTCATTTGTGCAGGTTTGCACTTTTTCTCGCTGAAGAGATACTTACTAATCTCATACAGCCTATACCAGGGGTTTTCAAACTTTTTGTGTGTGTGGACCACTATTTGTAATCAAGATTTTTTCACGGACCACCTCATAATACACATATTATGATATTATATTATTTATTACATATTATAATCAGGTTCATTTGAACAACAGGCTTATTTCCATAGCAATGGAGTATGAAATCTATACAGCAATAAGAACACTTGGATATAGTCAGCATTTCAAAACCTTTAGCGATTTTAGGGGATTATTAATGTTAATCTTAAGAGTTCTACAAGTCCTCAAAAAGTAGACTTGAGAACATATTTGCCTCTGCCCTATAACGTTACACATTTAAAAGAAAACACAGTAGGCCTAACGTTATTTCAGGTTGAAAATAAAGTTGTCAAAAGGAAAAGCCATTGGAGTCTATATTTGCCTGCCCGATATGAACGTAATATCCTCCTTTGTCACCCTCCACATCTTTCCCTTCCTCTTTGTATCATCTGTCTAATATAGACCTATATTAAAAACAAACAACTAAATAAATGCTCACCTAACCTGTTGCTATCCACCGATCCGGTGTTGTGGTTCTGACGACACGGAGCTTGAACGTCACGGCCGAGCGCCACTATTTTAGTAATCAGACAATAGCTTGACAATTTAATTGACATTTTATATAAATATAGGCCTACATATTCTTTTTACTTTTTTAATGGGAATTTATTGGTAAAATATTTCATATTTTATTTTGCCTTTTCATGGACCACCTGCAGTACCCTCACGGACCACTAGTTGTCCGCGGACAACAGTTTGGGAATCGCTGGCCTATACCACGTTCTCACACATTTTTTTGTTTTGTGAAACACACACGAGTTTTCAATCATTTTGGGAGGAGTAAAATTTACATATGTGGTTTCAATAATCTGGAATGCGTCTTAAACCACCTCCTTAAGTGTTTGGAGTGATCGGATTTAACCTTCTTAAAACGTTTCAGATGTTTATACTGGTCTTTTTATGATTAAATAGACATCCAATTGTAGAAAAAGCATGAAGTGACCAGATGTAAATAGTTTTAACAGTTTTGTTTAACCGATCTGTATTAAGATTTAAAAAAAGGAAGCATCACCAAATTAAAGCATGTATTAAAGTAGTTCACTTTTAAAAAAAAAACTTTGCTGATAATTTACTCACCCCCATGTCATCCAAGATATCCATGTCATTCTTTCTTCAGTCGAAAATAAATTAAGGTTTTTGATGAAAACATTCCTGGATTTTTCTCCATATAATGCACTTTACTGGTAACCAAACGGTTCAAGGTCCAAAAGACAGTTTCAGTGCAAACTGTTCAAAGGGCTTTAAAGGATTCCAGATGATGAGTAAGGGTCTTATCAAGTAAAACGATTGCTCATTTAAAAAAAAAAAAAGTTTAAGTTTTACAAGCTCAAATGGCCGCCTTGCTCTGTTCTGTGATGTGCTTTCGTGACTCTCCTGTTCAAACTCGTTTATCAAAATGAACAAATCTTTTTTCGTGTCATTTGGTTCATTCAACGAACGAAATGAACGTATTGACTCAGGAAAAAATTTGTTCATTTTGATGAACGAGTTCGAACAGGAGAGTCCGAACGTGCATCACAGAACAGATCAAGGCGACCATTTGATCTTATAAAACTTAAACTTTGTTATTATTTTTTTTAAATGAGCGATCGTTTCGCTTGATAAGACCCTTATTCATTGTCTGGAATCGTTTAAAGCCCTTTGAACAGTTTGCACTGAAACTGTCTTTCGGACCTTGAACCATTTGGTTACCAGTAAAATGCATTATATGGAGAAAAATCCAGGAATGTTTTCATCAAAAACCTTAATTTATTTTCGACTGAAGAAAGAATGACATGGATATCTTGGATGACATGGGGATGACTACTCCTTTAAAACCTAAGTCAATGTATTTGTATGTTTTTGTGGCTGTTTAGATCTAAGAAGATTGTGTTACAAGGCACTAACATGGCACACCTGTTGGAATTGCAGGCTCTTGCTATGAGCCTCAGTCTTCCTACAAAGCTGGTACAGGACGCTGGACACACACAGGTTAGCTACACATCCCAACGTGCATGACAATTCTGTTTATTGTTTACTGTGGCAAAAGGTGGGACTGTACTATTCAGTTTTTATTAGTTTAAAACCTAAAATAGTATATTTCTCTATGTCTCTATATATATAAGTATTAGAGACACTACATTTTTTCTTGGGTTCTGGTTGTATATGCTAATTTCTTGCATGTATTTAACAAAATAAAGGAAAATACATGGAGAGGAAGACGAGACGCATGACAGGAAGATGCATTTTGTCTGATGCAATTTTGTGTGACTATATTGATAAAGCCTGGAATTAATTTTTGGATTGCGTTTTTGTGTTCAGGTGGAGCCAGGTTCATGCACTGTGCTTGCCATCATAGGAGAAGAGGAGATGGTGAATAACGTCACAGGCAGCCTGAAACTGCTGTAACGCTGAGGGAAAACTCTTCAAGTGTAGATGTGTGATGTACCACAGAAAGAACAGGGGTCAGCGTTTGCCCACAGTAGCATGGTTCTCAAGATAAAGGTGCACTCAGTAATTTTTTGTTTATGTTGTGATGGCTTATACTGACAGCTAGCGACGTGAATACATCTTTACGCAAAAGCAAACAATTTCTGTTACTGATACCTAGGGTTGGGCGATATACTGCTATACCAGTAGAAATATTTGTCAACCAGTATAACTATTTGAGTATTGTTTCTGTTGTGGTTATTCCCGTGTGTCCTGCAAGGCTGAATCTCCAGTACTACGATAAAAAAACAACTAAATTTTACACCATTTTTGAACGTGAGTTGGTTGTGATGTGAACAGGAAGTGTATTGCAAAATGAAATTGACTTGTCATTGGGAGCTGCACACGAAAACAAACATTCAAGGCGGTATAGTCAGATTCACAAACAAATGATTTAAATAAGCTGCTTCTTATAATAAATAAATCACTCAACAAAACTCACATATATTTAAGCGTTACCATTTTGTATGTTTGTAACATTTACATGCGCATGTCTATAAAAGCATTAAAGAACATCTCTTATGCGTTTACATGACCACATAAGCAACCCAGGCATGTTAAACCACTTTCACTTAATCCCTTATGAAAAGCTATCACACTGAGTGATTCACTGAGAATTGACATGAAAGGTTATTCAAAATGTGAAGTGGAGATGAGGCTTCAAAAACATTATTTCTAAATCTAAATTAGGTTAGACTTTATTTCTATGGTTCATTTCAGACATTCTGTCAACTATAAGTAACTTTGCAACTACATGTCAACTGACTTTCTTTAGAGTATTATTAGGCTGTTGGTTAGTAGAATAAGTTGACACGTACTTGCAAAGTTACTTATAGTCTGTAGAATGTCTGTTGGAAACCACAAAATAAAGTGTTTACAGAGAGTCTACTCTAATGAGAGTTAGTTGACATGTAGCTGCAAAGTTAGAAGAATGTCTAAAGTGGACAATTGAAATGGTTTCCGAATAAAACTGGGTCTAGATATTGTTACATTTTTTTTGCTTGTATCGCCCACCCCTATCAATACCTTTGTAGAAATACATTTCAAGCAAAAGGGAAGTGGATTACGGAGATGACGCGAGTGGCATTCGACTGATAATGCGATTCGACATGAGGTGACCAACTCTATGTAAAATAAAACGGCTTTTATTAAGCCACTGAAATTATTGTAGTCTTCATCTTATGTGGATGTATGTATGTGATTAGAACATAGTTTAAAATTTACAATTTATTTATTTTGTATAACTTTTTATTGAAGTAAGAAATTACTGAGTGAACCTGTTGGGGGGAAAAAAGTAAAACCTACCTAAATAGTTTAACAACAACAGACATGTTCAAATCATTGCATTTTTAAAGCTTTTAAATTAAGGGAGAAAACAACTAATTGGTATTATCAACAGGTCCTTGAATTTCTATAGAGCTAAAAAAAATCCTCAAAAGGGGGTTATCAATTAAATAGCAGTGTATAAAAATGTACAATGAATTATAATCACATGTAAATGTTATACTTAAAAGGATAGCTCACCCAAAAATGTTGTCATCATTTACTCACCCTTGTGTTGATCCAAACCTGTATGAATTTCTTTCTTCTGATGAACACAAAAGAAGTTATTTCAAAGAATGTGTTTGTTAACAAACTTGCATGGTATTTTTTTTCCTACTAAGAACGTTAAAGGGTGCTGTCAACTGTCTGGTTACAACAATCTTTAAAATATATTATTTTATGTTCAGCAGAAGAAAGAAATTCATACAGGTTTGGATCAACACCAGCGTGAGTAAATGATGACAACATTTTCGTTTATGGGTGAACTATCCCTTTAATGTGCCTGTAGAACCCAATGTTTTGATGATTGTGAAATCAAATAGCCATTGTCAAAGTATAATGTATAACATGTTTCTTCTTTTTTTTATTGTGTGAATGTTATTTTCTATTGTTTACAATTAAACGTACCCAATCCCTTTGTGATGATAAAATCTGCCTGTGTGTAGCTATTTATGTAAATACGTTAGCTTGAATACTGATACAGTATTATATTTAAAGGCTATAACTATTATATAACATACTCTGCTATTATACATATCATACTGTTAAACATATTTGGAGCCAAGCACCAATTCCTCTAGATCTTTGGGTGATGCATGTTTTCAGTTTAGATTTCTGACATTTTCACCATACTCTTCTCACAGGTTTTGTCCAATCTTCACATAAATTACATGCACGTTTCTTTCTCTCTCTTTTTTTTTCTGTAGTTCACCATATCAGGTGGAATTTGACAATTTGGTGTGCATCCTCAGAATGTCTTTGTTTATGTGTATCAGCTTTTGTTAAGCTTGGGGTCATCAGTATTGACGTTTCTATTTCTAGTAACATTTCAAGTAACCATCTCAAACAAGACAATCTACTGATTCAGATGATACATGTTTAATCATTTACATCCAGTACTATGATAAAAACAGTTTAAACCAAATGTATCATTGTATCATTTTTTCTAAGTGAAATTAGGTACAAGGATTTTTCATTTATTTATTTAATTTTTAGTCAGTGCAGACATGTTAAAACCATCATGTTTGTATGTGAAAGTTAGTTGATTTACTTATTTAAAATTCATCTACTCTTCCTTCATGTAAGAGATCACTGTTAATTGGATACCCTGCTCAGCAGGAGCAGTATGTTATTTGAGTAGTTTTGGCCTACCGTTTATGAATACTGTGAATTCAGACATTATTTATCGTGCTGCTACTACATAGTTGGGATGTAGGCATATTTGGACATGGGGAATGGTTTCCTGTTGCAGTAGATAGTTTAAATATGAGGTGAGACACTCATCCTGAACACTCCAACCCTGGTGATATTGTGTGATTTTAATCATATAAGAGAAATGTCTCTTGCATAGAACAGCAACATTAAACTGGCTTTCTGGCACCACTTAATGTGCATACCCATGTAGTGATTGCAAACACTGGGATTGGTCAGTATTTCAATCGGCTTTATGCACAGCTCCACTACTTCCTGAACTTCAGCCAGCTTCTTGTTTCCTGTCTGCCATTATTGACAAACTGATTAATCCAAATGTGTCTGACCTCAGTAGTCACAACAATAATAAAGTTTGTCCAATAATGGCAGACAGGAAACAAGGAGCTGGCTGAAGTTCAGGAAGTAGTAGAGGAGCTGTGCATAAAGCCAATTGAAATACTGACCAATAGTAGTGACAACAATAATCAGGCACACCTGAATTAATCAAGTTTGTCCAATAATGGAAGACAGGAAACAAGGAGCTGGCTGAAGTTCAGGGCCCGTATCCCTAAAGATTCTGAGAATCCTCTCAGAGAGCTCCTAACTTAATCTAAAAATTCCTTGCCAGGAGTTTTAGCTTAGAAGTGATTCCAGAACATTGTCAATGAACTCTGAGTAAGGAATGGATGGAGAATACTATCTTAGTGAGGAGGTGTGGTTGACCCCGTTGCTAGGTATGAGTCATCATTTCAAAAGCCGTGATTGGTTGATCCTACAAGTTTGATGAAAATGAACTTTTGGTGATAATGAGCAAAGGATGTACCCTCAAATCAATAGACATAATTATACACTCTAATCTTATGCAGACTGTAATTGTAAATAATATTTCACATTCAAGAAAATGAATAGTAAGCTGTAGGGGTTATAGCCTAACATTAGAATCTAAAATATGTGAAAACTTAAGCTCATTACACCCTGTTCAAATAATGATTCGTGTCTTATTTGCTCACCAAGCTGGCATATTTTCTACTTTTACTCCCATATGGACCCCATTGAAAACAAGATGGCCTATCTCAAGGGGCTGTCCTTAATGAACTAGAAATTGCAACAACTCAGTGTGGTCGTAACGAGGGTAACACGGCTCAGCTTTTATCAATGTCTATGATTGCTGGCTGGTCTATTTATGAAGGCTTGTTAACAAATATCCTACAAACACAGAAAATGGAGAATGGCCATTTTGTGCAGCTGCTTAGGGGAACTCCTAAGCCACTAAAAGTCCTCTTCCCTGCTCTTAGCAGGTCTCGCCTTAGGAGCCCTTTTAAGCACTAGGAATCTTGAGGAATGAATAGCTTTTATATTAACTGGGATTTTCGTGTCACTTTTAGGGGAAATTCTAAGAAAATGTCATGACTGAGAATTTTCTTAGAATTTGGCCGTTAGGAGCCATTTTTTGCACAAAAATTCTTTAGGGATACGGGCCCAGGAATTAGAGCAGCTGCGCATAAAGCAAATTACGGGCAATAAAGAACTAGAGAAAACCAATTATATTCCTTGATTCATTGCCACAAGGTATCTTTGTGACAATGTAAGTTAATATTTGTGTTGGTCATTTTTACTTGTAATGATTTCAGCAGCCCAACACTATTTTTTTATATATTGCTTTTCCCAAAACTATTTAGCTGCAAGTGTAGACATTGAATTTAAACTCAAAGTTCAACTAATTTATTAAAAAAAATGTAACCTATACAAAAACAAAGTAACAGTAGAAACAACTTGTGGCCACAGAACTTAATTTGTGCTCAGGTCCATTGCAATTCAGATTTTACACAATAATGTCAAATTCTGTGCATTTCTTAAACCTTTCTAATGGTGTAGGATAATAAGAACATCCACCACTTTCCACTCATTCAAAAAAAAAAATGTTTTCAATAATTTGCAACATCTCAAAAATTTGTTTTAGGGTTTTGTATCCTACCTTGCAGGCCTATGTATACAAACTTGGCATGTAATACCTTAAATATTTATTTGCTCATTTCATTTGAACAGATTCGAAGGTATATAATAATGGTTAATCACTTTGTTACAGTACAAGCATCAAAATGGCCCGAGAAACATTCAGAAAACAAGAGTGTCCGCTTGTCCCAGGACAGACTTAAACTACTTAATTTAAAGTAGAATCGAATGCATAGAAACATGTAACGTCAGTTGCTGTCCTCTGAAGTTGCCTTCTATGATAACATTGATTTGAGATGGGTAGTTTGGGGATTTCTAAAATTCTTTGATTAAAATGTATTTCAAATCCACATTATTAATAAAAAGATTTTTTTTAAAAAACGTAGGCTACGACAGACAGACACTTGCAATATTGACAAAAGCAATATTAACAAATGGAGGCGCATGCTGTTAAATTACATTTCCACTCCATCACATTGTTTAAAAATATATGTCTATCCATATATTAAATCTAATGCATCTAACGTTAGTATAGTAAATCTTAAGGTAAGTTTACGTAGCCTATATGTTGCGACACGACTTTTTTTTTTTTTTGCTAATTCTGGTTACCACAATACGAAGTCGGCGAAGACGACGTGAGCTGGTAAACAGACCGTGCGTTATCTAGTCATAAATTGTGTAATCAAAAATAAATGTATATTCTTTTGGTTATGGAGACGCAGTCCAGTCCAACAACTGCGGAGGGCGTGCAAGCAAGCATCATGCTTTCTCTAACGTTACACATTGAGCGGTTCGAGGCTTTGAGGCTTATTAGTTCTGAAATATTCTACAGAGGCATTAAAACTCAGTGTGTATTTTTTTTTTTAAAATAATAACCCGTTGTCACTTATTCCTAAAATTAACGTTTTTTTATCATCTGCAACGAAAATCGCATGTACAACCAACCAGTACAGTTTTGGAGTGATTTAAATGGTTTGTCTTCTACGCGTGGTTTATTATTTTGGCCCATGCCATGTTTGGTCCCCTTGTCTTTTTAAAATAGTGGACCACAGTTCACCAACAAGGTTAATATTTGGGATAGAATGTAATCCTGCACCAAATCAAACGTCCAGTCCAAACCGGTTCCCTCATATATTCCACGCAGACAGTATTGTTGACGCTCTAGTATCGCGGTCCCTGCGAAAGCGCCCATGAGACCCCGTGCAGCTATAGTTGTATAACGCAACACTGTTATTCCTTTTTACACGGATAAAAGAACAATATTAATCCCTTATATGAAAGACCATTAAACTCCACGGCTTGTGTATTTAGTAACACAACATCTTTTCCAAAATCCACAGTCACTTCTTTCGAAAGTATCCAGTTTAATTAGGTGTTTGTCTTCGAAATCTATATCTCCTGCAGCCCTTCAACGCCATCTCACGCTGCAGAATGCTGACTACAGAGTGAGGCACCTTCAAAAAAACAAGGTTCGGCCTCTTTTCCGCCTACGACAACATGAAGCTCCGCAACGATCCAACGGCATATTCGCGTTCCTGTTTGTTACCCCGATTGACACATTCCTGCCCTATAGCGTACCAGAGGGCGCGAGCTAAAGCTGAAAGTCCGCCTTCATAATGAACCCCTGCTCCGCTGTGGAGGAAACCCTGTGTTATAGTTGTGTGTAGGCTTCGCTGGGAGCCGCGGTTGATGCCGGTGTAGAGAGGGGGATGGGCAATACTGCAAATGTAAAGGACATGAGATTGAATCACAGCCTTGAATCACCAAGTGCTGTACATACCCATATAAATATCGACTATAATTTTGTAAAATAACATTGTACATTAATGTATGCTTTAGCAACTCAACGTGAACATTTGAAGATCGCACTATGTCTTAAATGGGAGAAAATGTGAAACTTTCAACTCTTGCGTAAGGGACACTGAGAAGTTTGGAAGATAGCCTGAGAGCCTCGCGGTCTACAGTTCCCAGGAAACACCGAGGTTGCAAGAGAAGGCCTCCTGTTCTGCCTCGCATTGATGTTGGATTTTTGGAAAACACAAAATACCTTTAATAGGCTATTGAATTTCAATTACGTTGGGAGGACGCTGTAGGTAAGGTATTTTTTTTTATTTCAATGAAGGTTTTGATGGCAAATAGCTTATGTTTTTTATGAACTAGGCAAAGTTGATGCAGAAGTTGGGAGCTCAGTTTATCAGCTCTTGTTTATCAACATGAATTGTAGGTTAGCTTTCCTCTTTCAACTCTTCTTGGTTGAATGTTTCTGCTGTCACGTTTATTAATCAAATCCCCCAGAATAATGATGTAACACCGTGTTGGTTGGTCTGCATGTTAGCTTGATGTAACTAGCTATAATCACAATCACACTTTGCCCACAACCTCGTGCTAAGACCTGTTTTTTTGCTGTAAACATTCAGTGATCGGCCTATTGTTATGCTGCATTTCTTACCCTTTGTACCTATATCACATTAATAGCATTCGTGCCACTCAACATAATGAATTATCAAAGTGAGCAAAGGTATCATATTAGTTAGCCGTTAGCTTAGCTGAGAGAGCTTAAAGGCTAATACGATTTAAATGCATTAAAGTGGTAAAAATCAAAAGATCTTTATTTCTAAATAAGAGGAGAAATGCTGGAAGTGGGTTTCGTGGCAGAAACTGTGACTCTGGGCATTTTAGTGTTAGTTGACTTGTTCTTGTGTTAATCAAGTTTATATGTGGAAACAGACATGGTAGAGTTTGTATTTACAACATTCGTGCTTGTCAAGAATCGAATTTGATAAGACCCAGTTTTCCGAAAACATTGGAAATTATGTTTGCAGATGCTGATCGTAGTGCTTAGCAACTTGGAGGTACTTTGTCAGACTCACAGTGGATTTATTTTCTGTCTGTTCTAAAAGAAGATAGTTTGTCGGGATAAACAGATATCCTGTTGAACACTGCTCTCTGGTTCTCTACATCTATATTTTTGATGCAGCCTGCTTCCATCTCGTTGACTATGAGAGAACTTTGGATGTATTTATAATTTCTTGATCTGGTCGGTGTTTTCTTTGGGAAACGAAAATAATGCGAACCCTAAGAACCGTGACTTGCTTTTCTCATTCTTCACCTCCGCCTCCCCCATCAACCAACCCCCAACTCGAGCCATGAGAAATGGGTGGTATTTCTGAGGGGAACTCTCCTTTCCTTTTTTAGCCTCCATTTTTATTTCAATAACAAGTTAGTGGAAACAAGGAAGAGAGGGCGACTGAGAGTGAACTCAACCATATTCCCTCACTATATATATATATATATATATATATATATATATATATATATACACACACACACACACACAGTTTTTGGGTGACAGTTTTCGATGCGCTGCAAATAGGTAACATTTGCTGTTCTGTTCTTTCCAGCGTGTAAAATGAACCTCGAGGAAACGCCTGCTGTTGTGGCAAGGCCGCGTACTCCATACTCAGGGTTACGTTTGCATGCACGCATTGCATTATTTTAGCGGTCCTCTGGCTGTATGCTGCCCATTCTGTCTGTTCACTAATAAATTTGATATCATCAGGAGTTTAGGACCCTGAACAAAGAGTGTCCATAACAGTGCCTGATAGAATTCACACATTATTAAAATGGTATGCTATTTGCATAGGCTGTGTCAGGTAAAACATAACTGTTAATGAAACTGTTGGCCTATAATGGGGGGGACTGGTGGACATGTTTTTTTTTTTGTCGTTAATGCTGGTCGAATGAACACTTAACGGCTTCAGTAAAAATTATGACTTGCCATGTAGCTACCTACAATTTTTTTTTTAACTCTCAAAATCAAACAGCTGTATATGTATTTCGTATTTGCATCTGTTTTTAAAACCTAAGAAAGCAGATGTTTTTTTTTTTTTTTTTTTTTTTTTTTTTTTTGTAGTTCCTGAAGAGCTTCCTGGCAACTGCAAATGTGTGATTGGGCTTGTCCGACATTTTCCCAGTATGTTTTCAGGTTTTATTTTCGTTCGCCTTGAACCGTGAAACCTGATCTTTCTGTGACTCACCCGACTCGTTATCTAAAGTAAACGTGTGTCTTTGTCCAGAGACAAAGGACAAGCTTGGAAAATCTTAACTTTTAGCAGATTCGAAAATAAAATATATGACCTGATGCATTTTAGTATCAAATTACTGGTTACCATTTAGCCTAATATATGAATTTATAGACCACTGTACCACAAATTGAGACTTGGCAAATATGCAAAGCATTTTTTTTCTGGATCAAAACCTTTCTGTTTTGTCCTCGTTTTTTGTTATTTAGTTTTGTTTTGCATCTGTTTATGTAATACATTTTATTACCAATGTTAAATATTGTAATTATATTAAATACTATTTGATCTTGAAGATTTCAGCTTTTAAGTTATTTTATGACATAGCCTGTGGAATTTTTAATAGAAAATGATTGTTCAATGCACTGTTGTGATGCTTTTTCGCGTATTATTGGGCCAAATGTCCAAAATTTATTATGGTTATTATAGGATTGGGATTATAGGATATTATAGGATTGCATTTTAGGGACTTTATTATTATTTTTTTAGTTAATTGGTAGGACAATTGGTTTCTTCCACAATAATAATGTTTGCTTGATACCCAAGCTCTTGTCTTCTTTAGAGTCTAGACAACATGATAGGTGATTTCTAACCCTAAACCCACGAATGAACACATTGTGATCAATGCTTTTAAAAAAGGGATATTTGAAATGTTTCTTTTTGTATTAATGAAAAAACAAATTCATTTAACTGTAAAAAGTACATAGAGAAAATAGTTTGTGTGTAGTTTTGTGGGTTCTTAGCTCTTGTTCTCTTATATGGGGCTAAAAAGTAGTTGCTGAGATGCCTGCTTCTCTTCTGCATCGTGATTGGATGGTTTCAGAGAGCCTCAGCCAATCAGATGCATTGGAGTGTTGTTGCTCTCTCTCTCTCTCTCTCTCTCTCTCTCTCTCTCTCTCTCTCTCTCTCTCTCTCTCTCTCTCTCTCTCTCTCTCCCCCTTTCTAACCAGTGCTTTGGAACAACTAACAGCACAGTCTTAAAACAGCTTTTAGTAGCATAAACAATGTTTTCTAACTGAAAGGGAGCAGAACATAATGCGGTGTCCATATGCTCTGTCAGTCAAGGTTCTCTAGCCTCTTGTTTCTATGCACCCTGTGTGGCCATTATATCTCTTGAACAATTCCAGGTATTTGGCAAGGGTGGGTCAGTCATCTTGAAAACAAGCTGACAGAGAGAAAGAATTGAAATTAAAACTCAATTTTTACATCAGTCTCTGGTGATACCATCACAAATACTCTTTAGGGTATTAGGTAGAAGTCTTTAGGATACAGCAGGATTTGTTTTCGTGATTGAATCATTTACAAATTGTTGGCTGAAATGTATGTGGCCACAATCCAATGCTTCTTTATGCATCCCAGACAACAGAACGACCACCTACTCCCATGTCAATCAGCCTTTGTGCTAAAAAAAGCCTCTTTCACTTGGTTGGTTATGTGTGGCTTTAAAAACAATAACAATCGTCCTATAGACGAATCCGGCGAAACTACCGGAAGTAAGCGGGCGCCATTACTGAGCTGTTGCTGGGTAGCGTTGCGCCATTGCCTTCTATTGTTTTAGTTGCAACTTGCGTCCACTGGAATAAACAGCTCGATATTTACGACTGACACTAACGTTACAACGTTAGCCCTTGTATAATGTCGAGTGGGTGAACAGTTTCCGTTATAAATTGTTTCAATGGTGGCAGTAAAATTTCAATTTTGAAGAGAAAACATTGTGAATACCCCGGGTCGACTGCCCCTGTCTGGTGCCGTACGGTAAACACAGATTTCCTGGGCGAGTACAAGACGCGGACATTCGCGTATAATAACAATTATTTAATGACATAAGTAAAAAATATAATAAATGTGTGATATAGTGATCAGCAAAATCTCCTCTCTTGTTATTTTTTCTATTCAATTAACATGCTATGGTCATTAAATGGCTTTCCTGAGCTGAATGTAACGTTATGTGACATAATTGTTCTCCTGCTGTTATATTGACCTCTTTCCATGGTTTAAAAACAGTAGTTGGTCGATATTGTGTATACTTTCTAGCTGTAACGTTACCTTACCCATGCCCGTTGCAATGTAAAAATGAGATAAATAATGGACACAAATGAAAAACATGAAATTGTTTATTTGATTTCATTTATTTATTTATTGTTGCCAAATGGACAGATCTTTTTTTAGTTTCCTCGGTAGCAAACGTTAGCCTAGCTTGCTTGCCAAGCTATTTTCATAAATAATCTGTAAGATCGTTTGTACCTTCATCTGTGACTGGAGGCCAATGTCTAACATCATCAACCCAACAAGTCTGCCTGGCTGTAGCTATCATCAAGGGTGCGTTATCACCTTATCTCCGAGGTTTGTTTACATACCGGTGCATATGTCTATGCCGGTGTAACAGCTCAGTAATGGCGTCGCCACAAGATGGCAGCCTACACAAGAACGCTCGTCGGATTCGTCTATTGGATTTGAAAATTCTCTTTTGAAAAGTCATGACATCATAGGATGTTTCCAGTATTCCTGATATCAGGGGTATTTCCTGCATATTTTAGCCTTCACCATATTTAGTCATGTTGTCATGTCATGTCCTGTTTTTTTTTGTTGTTTTTTTGCATTTATAGGACTGATGCTAGCAGCAAACAGTTGTAAGAGCGAATATTATCTCCCAGATTAGCAAACAAGACATTTGTTCAACTGTTGGGTAAAGTGAAACTGAATTACACATTTTGTTCCATTGGCAAGTGAATGTGCCAATCTGCAGAAACAAGCTCATGCAAAAAGTTTAGCATTTTGCTGTGTTCCAAATTTCAACTTTGGTTCAACTTTAAATGCATTACTGCGCTATTTGTTAGATTATATTAATGTTTATAAAAAGACGCAGCAGGGTGCGACGTCATATCACGATAGGGTTGGGCCGAATCGTGATGGCTGACAGATGCCGTCTAAACATCGCGCCCCCCCCCCCCTTTCCATGGTGATGCGTTATGTTTTGTTGGCACGTGATTCACTACAGCCAAAATAGCGCTCTATTGCAGATTTAGCACTTTTATCTCAAAATATTAACTTGCTTACCATTTCATGATGCTTACTATTCTCATATTCCGATTCTCAAATGTGTAAGTCAGTTTGTTTTGTCGTTTAAAAAAAAAAGAAAGAAAAAAGATCTTTATCTGTAACGTGAGATGGGCGCCGTGTTTGGGCCGCAGTTCAGATATTTCTTGTCTGTTGGATTTATTACAGTGCGGGAATTCATCAGTTTCTCCCGAAATACATGAAAGTAAGTGGCCGAGAAAAATAGAGTTCACTTTATAATTATTTACACAGTGTCTCTCTGATATCAATAAAAAACGTCGTCAAATATTTGAATGGGTTGTTATTTCTGCTTCCATGGACACCATTGTGTATTTTACAAACTAAAAATATATTGTTTTGCTATAATATATTATATATATTTAAATGTCTGAAACCTAAAATAAATATTATGTGGTTAAAAACACTGAACAGTTGTGATATAGCCTATGACAAGCGCTGCGCGCGTCCGTCTTTGGCTCAGCGCCAGCCATAGCACAAGCACGCAGTTGGAATCTGGCAGTTATGTCACTGTACATTCGCTCCATAGACTCGCTCTGTGCTTAGCTGCTGTAGAGCGTGCCGAATTCGAAATTGCTGATAAGATATAGAGGGAAATATGTAGTGGAAAATGAGAATATTAGGAAAATCCCCCCCCCCCCCCACTCCTTCCCGATATCATCGTCCATCGCGATGTTTCACTATCGACATCGTCTGATGCCAAATTGGTAGACATCGCCCAACCCTATATCACGACTGTTACTGCGTCAGTAGAAATTTCATGTGCTCAAAGTCTAGTGTGACCATGGCTTAACTTAGGGCCAATCCCAATTCTACCCCTTACCCCTTCACTTTCCCCTTCCCCTCCGTTTTGCGCGTCCACGTGAAGGGGTAGGGCTGCCCCAATTCTCTTTTGGTTCGAGGGGGAGGGCTAGGGGGAAGGGCCAGATAGCCCTTCAAACGAAGATTTTTCGGGAGCACACTTCAAACGAAGGGGTATGAGAAGCGTCACTGCTAACCCAGGCTGGCTGCCCAAGCGACAAAGGAGACCCATAAATTTAAGTATTTGTGGCTTTAATAAGTATTATAACGACAAATAATGATTTGCTTTATGTTACATTCAATATTGTGTTCATATTTACGGTCAGTTTCTTCACAGAAACGTTTGTAAAAAAAAAATAAAAAATCGCTAAAATTACTGTAGTTTGCTAACGATAGTCCCGCAACATATTTTCGTCGTCTCCGTTGTTTCCTGCGAACTTCACAAGATGCAAGAAAATAGCTGTAACCCACGCGACTGAGATAACTGCAGCTGTCGACGGCATCTTGGAAGTTGTGATAAACATCGGCGCATCTCCTGTGACGTAGGCGCTAGCGACGACTTATAATGACGTTTAACGGAGGCGTAGTGGTGTCCCATTTCTTAGGGGAATATTTTCACCCCTACGCATTGCCACTCTGTTTCAAGGGGAAGGCGAAGGGGTAGGGCTAGGGGAAAGGGAAGGGGTAAGGGGTAGAATTGGGATTGGCCCTTAAAGGGCCATCTTATCTTAAAGGGGGGGTTGACTGCGATTTCACTTTTTTCATTTTAAATAGTGTGTAATGTTGCTGTTGGTGCATGAACAGTATCTGCAATGTTGCAGCGCTGAAAGTTCAGTGTAAGCAGAGATATCGTCTTTTAAAAAATCAGGAAGTATATTGCCTACAAAAACGTCTCGATTGGGACTACAGCTGGGTTATGGTACGTCACTAACCCACACATTTGCATCAACCCTCCCATTTGCATCAACCCGGAATATGCAGAAAAGGGCATGCGCATATTTCTGAGGCACGTTGACTCGTCAGTGTGTTGTTCACGCAGCTGTCAGCTGTCTGTCTTCGAGCTTCCCACAGACGCTGTACTTCAACAACAATGGATACAATTTATGTTTGATTATGTTCCTGAAAATGACGATCGTAATCTAGCTCTCTGTGCTGCGCATTTTACGGAAGACAGCTTCCAGAATCGCCAACACCGGATTCAACAACTAAAACATGAAGCAGATCCAACTTTAAAACCAGAGGCAGCAGTTGTTGGGCCACAACCTGTAAGTAGGCTAAGACTTAATCATTTTAAATGTATTTGCATGTATAATTCCAGACGTAGCCATTGTGTTTCATTTTTTTCAAATGCCAGCGCTGGCTTTATTGCCACTAGGCTATTAGTTATGCTATTTTGTGTCTACGACAAACGCGTACAAACATGAATTTTGTATAAGTACTAATGTTGTAAATGTATTTTTCATGTATATATGTTTTATGACGTTATTTTCGTTTTGATCAAGAACGTAAACTTGCCAACGCTGTTTGAGTATAACATAAGTAACGTTAGCCAGTCAGTTGCTGCCAATCAGATGCTATTGTATAAAACAAACGTGTATAAAGTTAATCAAAATGTGGCAAATTATCATTCAGAAACGTTTAGTAAGAGCCGTGTGTGGTGAGGTTCTGTTTGACTCTCTTCATCGCGGCTTTCTCCGACTGATTCTGCCTGAAACTGATACTGCAGTTCGACGCATATTTACATCTGGACCGGAGCTCATGACGTGCCCGTTTCACCCGTAAAGGTAATGGGCGTTAACTTTCCGGACAACGTAAGCGACAGTTTAGCCAATCACAACTAGGGATGGGTATCGTTAAGGTTTTATCGGTATTGCTACTTTTACCGATATCGATCCGGTACTTTAACGGTATTCTTATCGGTGTTTTTTTTTTTTTTTTTTTTAAGAATTAAGAACATAAACTATATTTTGAAATGTAAAATAGAAAAAGCGAAACGAAGAAAAATATATTTTTGTTATGCAGCAATGTGCAGGCTTTTTTTGTTTTATATACAAAAAGGACACATAAGAAAAAAAAACAAGTACAAACACAAGAATACAATTAATCCAAGATACAAATTATATACAAAGTGCTTTAATTTCAGGAAGGTGTACTAACATATCTTTTCAGGTAATTGTTTCTGTCTGAAAAGAAACCTAATTTAGTAATCAAATATAAAATAGCACTGTATAGTTTATCATAGATAGATTAATGCTTATTAAATCTAAAGTTACTCATTCAAAAGCTGTGAGTGATTTTCTCTGCCTTTTAGTGTTTGATTTGCATTAATGGCTAAATCGTCAGCAGGTTTAGGCTATTAGACTGCTGCCCCTTTAAGACCGAGAGCAAATCTAATCTGTTACTGAAGCACCATCATTTTCTCCCTATTTTTTATGTGTTTAAGTGAATAAACTGTGTTTAAGTGAATCTCAGAGCTGGTCATTTTGACATTTTTATGTATATTTGATAGTTAAGGACACACAAAGCCCAAAGTATAGGCTACTTTTCTTGTCTCGTTGCAGTCCGTTTAGGAGCGTGCACCGCCTTGTGAACAGCGTCTCTTGCGCAGGCTTTTGTGTTTTTAATAGCCATTTTTTGATCTTGCAACAGTAGAAGACAGCATTTTGCAACAATCGCCGATCGTGCTGCTGATTCTGACGGTACGTTTGGGTTTTAGGAACTTCCTAAAAGGAAGAACTGACAGCGCTCCGCAGTGCTGTGAAGTAGGCTAAAGGAAGTTAAGCTGGACAGATCATGCGTCTTGTTTTTTAACGGTTTTATCTCAAATATCTTCTTTTATAATCTTTGGAAGCCGAAATCCAAAATATATTAGAATAATATCCCACATCTAAAGTGTAACCACGTTGAATGTTTAGTTCTGTCCTCATTGTCACTCGTTTAGCAAGGGCTGTCGTGTTGCGCGTGCTGTGGCTTTGCGTGGGAGATCGCTCTCTCTCTCTTCTGAACTGCGAATTTCAAATTTGCATCACAGACAAATGGTTTAATTAAAATATAGTTTATATATAGAAAAGGCTGGCGATATAAACATGTTCAAGGTAACGTCTTTATAGGAATGATAAATAATTTCTGCAGTACCGACAGCAGAACCGACAACGTCCGAGCTTATCGATACAGCGGTCTTTCAAAATTCAGTACCGGGGCCCGTTTAATACCGGGTTTCGGTACCCATCCCTAATTACAACACACCAGGGCAAGCTAACCAATCTGAGCCCACTACGTGTTTCTGAGGGAGTGGTTTATATAGAATCAGGAAGTGAACCGCTCGTTCGAGGACAGAGGAGAGCACGGCTGACAATAAACGTGAAGTTTATGAAAAATAAGACTTTTTAAAAACGAAAAACCACGAATACATGTTATATTGCACCCCATGAACACAATCATGCAAAGAAAAAAAAGCAGTCAACCCCCCCCTTTAAACATTTTTGTAGCACCTGACTCTTCTGTTCTTTTCTTAGTTTTTCTAACTCATTATTGAGAATGAGGAGTTGACATCATTTTACAGAGCCCCTCCCCTCTCCGCCATGTTGGTAGGATTCCTACGGCAAAACAGTATTGTTTACGTGTGTTTTTAGCTCGGTAGTAGAGGAGTTTCTCGCAATACCGCACTGTTTTACCATGCCTGGAAGTAACTTCTGTGTTAAGAACTCCTCCAGTAACTCACACGATACATATGGAAAACATAGGAACAATGGAATTAAGTTTTTGGGGTTACCGAAATGGACAAAGCATCAGGGAGAGTCTGATCTGACGAGGAGACGCGGATTGCTGGGTTTGATGATGCCTTTAGTATATGATTTTCACTGTTTGCTGTGCCTTAACGAACATATGCAGAAGTATTGTTTGAGTGCCTTGTTTATTACTTTTTTATTTAATTGAAATAAATGTTTGAAACAACTTGATATGGCCTAACAATATTTATTGAGAACTGAAATATATAGGCTATTTGGACAACATAAGTTTCATGGACAACATAAGTAATAATAATAAAATAATAATACTGCTATTAGTGCAAAAGAACAAATATATTGATGCTGCTTCTCCAAATACAGCTGTTTTGCTTTTGCACTTTGTGTGAGTTTGTTCCTGTAAGGTCCCCGCCTATCTTTTAGCATTGCTTTACTTTCTTTCTTTTTTTTTCTCGTATTCTTAGATCCGTCTCTGTCCTGCCAAAATAATAAATGCGCGAAAATTAAAGAGCTCTGGAATGTTTAGTCGCGTCTATGGGTTCTAAAGGCGTTGCCCCTGGTAACCGATAGCGTCTCCTGCCATCATGGCCGACCGGCTCAGACCCCGCCCAAATCGGCACGTAACTCCTCATTATCAATAGCAATCAGCATCAAGTGCCATATATCTCATTAAACAGGAGAACTTGAAATTTCAATCTAGCTCATTTAAATTTCCAATTTTTCATTTAAAAAGACAATATTTTGTTTTAGAATAGATGAATATACCAGATTTAAGAAAAATGCAAAACAATTTTGTTTACTTAACTCAAACCTCCTGAAGTTTGGATTTTTTCCTTTAGAAAGTTTTACTTGGATATTCTATATTTCCAGATGAAATATTCTACATGTAACAATCCTTAAGCAAGTTATAGCCATTTATTATAACTTTATTATAGGTCATTTTTCAGTGAAAAGCTGGTGTTTTTTATTTACTGACAATGTAGATGTGTTCTAAAAAGTTCAGGAAGTAAAATAAATAGAAACATATAATAATAGTAAATAAAAGTGGTTTTTGTATTTATAAAAGTTATTAATCATTTAAAAACAATAGTTATTTTTAGGCACCGGGGGCTGTGTAGGTCTTTAGACCATTTGGTTGGGTGTTTGCAAACTGGGTGTTTTTTTGTGGCCGGAGCCTACCTGCACTGGTGAAAATGACAGCTCTGCATTTGCATATATATCTGGAAGCCACAGAATAAGAGTAAAAAAAAAAAGCATTTTTTTTTGAGTTTATATCTCACAATTATGAGTTATTGCTTTTGACAAGTATGAAGAAAAATCAGAATTTCTTTTTTTTTTTCTTTTTTTTTGTCTTTGTGATATAAAACTTGCAGTTGTGAGTTATAAAGTCTGATTTGGGAGATATAAATGCGCAATTGCGAGTAAAATCAGAATTTGGAGATGTGGGGTTTAAATGTTACCTATGTAAATGGTTTAATTATTTCATGCTGTTACTGTATGGCTATTGGCTAAATCATTGTTTATTTTTGTTTACATCAAATTTATGCTTTAATAGTAGGGTAATCATCACAGGTTTTGTCAGCCCAGTCTGTGTTTAGCTTCAAATAGGGTATTTGATGTTTTTCTATTCAAATGAAGACCACGCTTTCCGATTCTGACATCCAAAGGCACTACAATACATTTTTTTCACTTCCATGGACTTGGAGACTAAAATTTCTATTTTGCTAATATAATGATTGTACCTGAAGAATAACGTGAGAACATTATTTCTGGTATCGGTATAATCTCAATGAGCTTTTATTACGTTATACTTGCACATTAAGATGATTTAAGTTTTTTCCCAACATTTCAGTGTGGATGAGAAACATTTGGAAAATGCTTAAAGGGTTAGTTCACCAAAAAATGAAAATTCTGTCAGTATTTACTCACCCTCATGTTGTTTCAACCCCGTAAGACCTTCGTTCATCTTCGGAACACAAATTAAGATATTTAAGATATTAAGATCGCTCCTGCATACAGTCCATAGGCCTCTTGAGGTACTGGCTCTTGCTGTCCCCGAAAAGTCATTAAAGACATCGTTAAAATAGTCCAAGTGACTACAGGGGCTCAATCTTAAGTTTATCAAACAACGAGAACACTTTTGTGCGCAAAAAAACAACAAAAATAACGACTTTATTTCAACTATCACTTCCTTCTCCATGAGCCTGTAAGTCGGTTAAGGCCAATTTATACTTCTGCGTAGGGTGCGCGCAGTAGGTACGGCGTAGCATACGCACAGACGCGTCCCATACCGCGTACCCTTCGCCGTCGCCTGACGCGCACCTCCTCAAAAATGTAACTACATGTCGCGACGACGCGGACCGCAAGATCGGTGATTGGTTGGCTTGGTAGCATCGCATTTCCTCCTACGCATTTCCGCACGTACCTTCTCACGCATTTCCACCACTGTCTATGATTTCCACAAGTTTCATCTCCTCCGAAGTCTTCTCTCATTTCTGCCTTTCAGTTTTAGTAATTTTACTAAAGTGAACTGTTTTTCCACCTTAATAAGCTCCAATTCCAACATGATCAGCTCTCTTTCACTCGTAGTAACCTAGCCGCGAGGAATCTAAACACAGTGGAACATTAAAACTCTCCGCCGCCAACTAGCGTTTCGGAGCAGTACTGCAGAGCAACCAAGACCTGAACGCAGAAGTATAAATGCTCACAACGGCGTCGCCTACGTGCGTAGCCAACGCCGTACACTACGGCGTACCCTCGACGCAGAAGTATAAATTGGCCTTTAACGTAGTGTGATTGCGTAGAGCTACGTCACACGTAGGCTCACTATTGGCCGACGCTGGTCATGTGTGTGTGATGCGGGTGACGTACAATAACAGAAGCTTACGCTATTAAACTAGTAACCTGACTCGCGCAGAGGGAGAAATAAACAAATAGTTGAAAAAGTCGTTATTTTTGTTGTTTTTTTGCGCACAAAAGTGTTCTCGTCGTTTGATAAACTTAAGATTGAGCCCCTGTAGTCACTTGGACTATTTTAACGATGTCTTTAATGACTTTTCGAGGACAGCAAGAGCCAGTCCCTCAAGAAGCCTATGGACTGTATGCAGGAGCGATCTTAATATCTTAAATATCTTAATTTGTGTTCCGAAGATGAACGAAGGTCTTACGGGGTTGGAACAACATGAGGGTGAGTAAATACTGACAGAATTTTCATTTTTGGGTGAACTAACCCTTTAAATAGTTGTGTGGATAGAAACCATATTATATGTAGACATAACCTAAACTGCACTGCAGATCCAGTGAGAAGCATTTGAATTTGATGCAGAATTGTTACAGACGCCAAATGTCTCAGTGATGTGAACTAGTTTAAAGCCAGATGAAACCACACTGACATTCTTAAAAGCCCTGACACTAAAAATAGTAGGAACATGGTGTCAAATGTCAATGGTGAATGATGTAAAAGTGACTATTGACTGCCTCTAGCTAGACAAATGTATTTGTCTGTGTGATGTCACAAACCTTACAACATCCCAATTATCCATTTTTTTGGGACTTGGTTACATAATGCTTTTGTTTTTTTGAGCTGACAAGGATGGTTTTAGCTATGTTGCAGGTTGTTTTAAGACCTCTTGTTAGTCAAAAGATTAAGGAATTTGATTTCTCTTGTCATGATAATGTTTTGTTTTTTTATTAATACCATTATAGAACTTTTTTTTTTGTCTGTGTGTGTGGTAGTGAGGAGCCATGCATGGTTTTATCTGTGGTTGTCTACAAATGCATGATTCTATTAATAGTTTTTATGTTATCCTTAAAGGAGGGCAAAACAAGGCTTTACTTCATTGCCGCAGTAATTTTTATCAGGTTTGCTTTGTAGTATTACGAACCAATGAAGAGAGGATCCTGCGAGAGATTGATAGGGCAACGAGAAACGAAATGAGTCGCCATGACGACCGGGTACTATTTGTGGCGTTAATGTCTGCAATGGAAAACGGAACGAAAAGCGTGCTGAGTCAAGCCGAGGCGAGGCGAGTTGAGCTGGTACTGGTAATGGAAAAGTGCCATTAGAGACCTAATTCAAAATACACCTTATTAATGATGCTTAGGGCTACTACTAAAGATCTGAGATGAACCCAGAATATAAATGCAACTTGTTATGTTTTTCCTTAGAAAACCATTCGGCTAGTAAAGCTATAAAGAAAACGACGTTGCACGTTTCACGCATTCGCATTTAGCGCGTTGCATTCGTATTCTGGCTCATCTGCTCGCATGTAGTAAGTATTATCAAAAAGGTACTAAGTTTAATCTTTAATATCACATTTGTATTACATTAAAACACTTCCTGTTTATAATCGTATACCTTAAAAACGAATCTCTGATCACCTAAATGATGTATTTAAATGTTTTTTCCTTGGGAAAAAAATTCTTCATGCCTTAAAATAGCTTGAATGTAACTCTACAACCTTGCCTAATTTAGTATTGCTAGTTCTATTTAGTTTACGAAAATCGCACCAGGTCAGAGATCCACTCGTTGACATTATTGGTAACAAGAAGGTAGCTTGAGCTATCAAAAACACTGGCGATTTCAAGCTGCGATTTTTGAGTCTTTGGTTCACTACATTTTTAAGGAGAAAATTACTCAGCAATGGTGTTTACTTACAAGTTTGCAGTTTGTCTGTAAAATGTAAAAACACCACATATAGACAAACTTGATTTTCACCACAGGGGGACTTTGAGTGTTTTTCACGTCATAAAAATGAAAATAAAAGTTGATATGAATAAAGACTGTGAAAATAGAGGATTTGGTAAGAGGATTGAAAGATTAGATTCCAGTATAGTTGTCAAGTAGAATTCATGAGATATTGTTTTCTGTATTTGTGTTAGTTTGATGAGGAGATTGCCAGGCAAATGGCTGTATATTATTGTAACAGGGAGGAGAACACAAAGAAAAAAAAATCCAAGAATATACAACACTTAGTAAGATGAAAAGAGCTCTTGCCAAAGAAGGTCTTTTGGTATAAATGGCACATTAAAAACAAAACTTTTTCAAAAATTTCAAAACTAAAATTTGTTTACATAATTAAAAACGTATAATTATTTTTCAGTAAATGATTTTTATGATATTAAATATTCTGTAATGGATCATGTATGGATCGCCATCAAAGAGACAGATAATGATTGTTTGTAGCATTACATCTGGGTTGGAACAATTGGTGAAACAGGATCATGCTCAGATCATACACGGTGCAATGCAGCGCCAGGCGTGGCGCAAGTGTTCTTTGCTAATTTCAGCCTGACGCTGTTTATCATTTTCACATCCTGCGCCACGTTGTTTAAAAGGCATACATTTGCGCCCATCTGTTCACTCACGGGCGTGCTGGTCTGAAAATGGGGTGTGTTCGGGTGCGTTGTTGGTGCGTTGCTATTTTGAGGCAACTTCAATAGACTGTGCCATTCACCAACAAAAACTCTCACTCTGAATAATTTGAGACCATGGAAACTCAAGTTATAGAACTTAGTTAGGCTGTACACCATATTGAATTTTACCAAGACAAAACAGGCTGTAGGGATAGACATGAATTGATTATAGTCCTTGATCACATGTCATTTTCAAAACTGTTTTATGGTTTTTTTTGTTAAACAACTGCAAAACGCATTGAACACGCACTATAAAACAAGTGTATGAATACAGTGTAGTATACTTTGTATACTTCTATATTCTGTGGATGGAAGTGTTTTTCCTCCTTTCAATTTCAACAATAAATGTTATGTTTATTTGTAAATTGATTTTCACAATACACAAACTGTTTTTTTTTTTGTCTCTTGTGTCTTGTCAATAGTCAAGTCGTTGTTCATACAGGTATAGGTGCTTGTATGTGGATTTGTCTGTAAACTGCCACCTTAAGGCCATTTCAACCAAGGATATCAACACTACAGATCATTTGAAGTAGCACACATCCGTTCTCTTCAGATAACAGGCACTAAGATGATGTTTCTATACAAAACATCCTATTAACAGTAAGATTAGTGCAAGTGAACATAATAAACCCACAGAAAACAAGACATTTGTTTGACAGAAAATCTGTATATTTTTTAGTAGTTTTACCTTATTGGAGCCAATTTACTGTTCTGTACTTGAGTTATCTGAGATAATGTCTTGTTACCTCCTGACAGTCACTGAATTTGCATAAAAAATGTTGCATATTTTTCAAGCTGGTTCAGCAGGATTAGCCTGATGATACCAAACTCTGCTACTTCGCTTTGTTTCGTAGACAGAGTCTGGAATGGCATATTGAATAGTGTTTTCTTTCTCGCAGGGGCGAGAAATGTGTAATTCACCAGCTCAGCCACATCAAACTTCCACTGTAAACACATGAATGATGTGAAAAGGAAACCATCAAGAGAAATACCAGAGTGAACATTGCTGACTGAGTTTTGCTGCCTCCTTAACCTGATCCTCCATGAGTGCAACCAAGGGGGGCACAATCACAACTATCGCCTTGCTAGCCTTTGGCCCCTCCCAGTTTCTTGCTGACGATTGGTAATAGTTGATAAATTCAACTTTCCCAAAACCTGTCAGGAGTAGGGCCACAATATCACGTCTATTTAAAATATTTAACAAACACTCTTCCTGTTTGGGCTTCAGTTTGCAAATGCCGGGAATATTCTCCACAACAGAGCGAATTGCATCTCGTGTCTCCATCCGCAGTCGTTTTCGACTTCCCTAACCTAAAATACAATCTTAAACTCGGTGCGAAGCGTCTACGTCACGGCTCTCAGCCCTCCCTCTGTTCGTTGATTGGCTGGTTGTTTTCAGGCCGGAGGAAAACTGAGAGATGATGTCTCAGACTGAGTACAGAAGCAAACTGAATAAGAGCGGAAGGACAAAGTCTGACACAGTCAGGCTACAGCAGGATACAACAGAATTCTTACATTTTTTTGTGATAGTAAAAAATGTAAAACGATAATTGATGGCACTCGACAACTCTCACTTTAATATGTGTAACTAACTGCAGTTTGACTACAGTGTTTCCCTTATATTATTAGAGAAGTCTATGGCTACGTTCACACTGCAGGCTAAAACGACCTAATTCCGATTTTTTTGCCCTTATGCGACTTGTATCTGATTTTTTCATGACAGTCTGAACGACACAGATCCGATCTTTTCAAATGCGACCCAGGCCACTTGGGTATGTGGTCTAAATCCGATATGTATCCGATCTTTTGAAATGCGACTTCAATCTGAACGGCCAGGTCACATATATCCGACCCGCACGTCATTGCACGCACCTGTAGCCAGCCAATACACGCTAACTCCAACGCGTTTCCTCACTGTTATGGGCCGCTGCAGACGTGTCTCTTCCCCAGTGTTGTGCCTGAACGCGTTCAATGAACAATAGTGCATGAACGCGTTCATATTTTGGGCGAACGTGACAGTTCACGTTCGCCCAAAATAAACATACTGTATTACTGCCTGATGAACATTACTGTGAACACGTTCATTCTGGTGTCTGTGAACGTGCGCTCTCTGTCAGTATAACTTTGTACAGTAGGGTGCCAGATATAGAGCCTTCCAGGTGCAAACCTGGCTAAAACACATGTAAACATGGCTTAAAATGTAGCGAATAACCACCCAATCTGGCAACACCAGCCACCAGTGTCGCACTGTGGCCGCCGGTGACAAAGCAAGGAGCGCCGCGGACACGCACTATCAATTAAACGGGTTTTATGACGAGGTCGGTGATGATCGGAAAAATCGTACATTTATGTGCAAACTTTGCCCGTCGATAAAATAATTGTTGTCTGTGTTTGTATATGGCAGGGTTCCTCAATTAATTTTTACCAAGGGCCAAATTCTGCTGACAATACAGAGCCAAGGGCCACCAACCACAATGTTATGACCTCAATGTTTGCTCTGCTATTTTTGTTGTTGTTGTTTTGTTAAAAAGAGTTACAAATCACCACATAGCCCAATTATTCTATTTTTATTTATTTTTATTTTTTATTTTCTTTTTCAAACGAGTCTGTTTTATTCAAGAAATTTTGAGCAGATGTTAAAATGGCGTTTGATATTGTCAGACTTACAGACAGCCACGGTCTGCGTGCATAGCAAACACGTTGGCTTTGCGTTGTGGTGGTCAGGCAAAATAAAACAAAATTGTTCAGTCTATTCAGATTTGAATCGTCTGTTTTCTGTGTCCACTTTTCTTTTCTTCGCACTTGCCATATTTCCGTTGCGCGCGAATGCCTAGATACTGCGTTTGAATTTTTGCTTACACTGATGGTTACCATGACAACCTGGAAATGAGCGCGGGCCAAACATTTTCCTTTCCCATATACCAGGGTTCCTCAATAGGCGGCCCGCGGGCCGGATGCCGCCTATTGAGGAACCCTGGTATATGGGCTGTGGCAATAATAATAATAAAACAAAAGCTCGCAACATATGAAAAAAAAAAAGAACTATTCCACAAACAACAAGTGACGTCGTTGACCGTTGATTTCTCTTCTGCGCATGCGGGTCACTTCTGGGTCATTTCACGTTCACACAGGAGATCACAAAAGGTCGCATTTATTTGGAAATGTGAACGGCCTTGCAAAAAAATCGAATTTTTTCCAAAAATCGGAATTGAGCATTAAGCCCTGCAGTGTGAACGTAGCCTATGTGCTTAAGAATATCGACCCATGCATAGCTTGTTGCAGACATGTTGATCTTGTATAATTCAGGACGAGCAAAGAACAGCATGTGAAGCAAGATATAAAGATTGGTGGTAGTTAGTTCTGCAGTTTCACCCTATTTTTGTAATTCCAAATTCTACAGCACTGAGGGCAATAATATCTTTTCATGATTTGTAATTTCACTCGCACGTTAGCTCACACATAGTACACAAAATAATATGGGATTATATCTTATGAATAAAAAAGAGCTATATTTTGTGACCTTTAAAGGTGGAATACCTAAGATTTTTGCATTAAAATATCCCAAAATCACAAGGCCAGTGTTATATATTTAGTTATGATGATAACGCACAATATTCCAAATGTTTCAAACAAAGTTTAAATTGTGAGAAAATTGAGATTTTAACCAAGGAAACGGGGCGTGTGAGCAGGGGTGAGCTGGGAGTCGCCAGTCAATCGCATCATATCCGCTTACCTCGGTTTCCGCTCGTACTACGTGTAGTCCTGGACAAATGCGGTAGTTGTAGTTGTGCGAACAGCGTCTATCAAGCAACAAACGTCAGCTTGTTTCGCGCATTTGTTATAGAATGGAGCACAATTATTCTTTTCATTTATTCTCGGAATGTGAACTGTTGGCTGTAAAGGGGGTCACACACCGGACGAGAAGCGCCGCGCCACGTTTAGGACAACTCCACAGTATCGAACACTGGACACGCACTTTCTCATCAGTGTATGGCCAGCAATATTGTTATGTTTAATGACATGAAATGAAGATAATGTCTGTTCTATGTTATGATTGTACTGTACAATTAAATACAATCGTTGCTGAGTCTGCATTCTGAAAACTTTACCTCAGAGCATCCGTTAACTGAATGAATTGAGAATCTCAGCTGAAAAATCTAAAAATAACATCAGCAATTGTCATTCAAGCAACTGATTTCTGTAAATGACTGCAAAACTAAATGCATATTGCAGCATAGGGCGAAGTCAGGATCCATTAGCAACGATTTGAGACAAAAATAATTAAAATTTTATTTAAAACTATGTAAATGGCGCTCTGTGGCGCAGCAGGATTTTGAACACGGTCCTGAGCCGTAGCTGGGCGCCGCGTAGACGCCGAATGGCGCCGCCGGTATGTGTACACTTATAGATAATAATGTGTTCGAATTTTAAAGATGTGGCAGCTTCTCGTCCGGTGTGCGACCCCCCCTTAACGTTAATTTTGTGAAACTAGCTGTGGTTTTATCATTCATTGAGTTGTATACATCTAAATGTATTTTGTTTTCTTTTGCTTTTTTGTAAAATTTAAAATCCTAATAAAAATACTTATAAAAAAAAAAAAAAAAAAAAAAACTAGCTGTGGTTGAATACTTACATGACATGAAAAGATGTGTCAAATGTACATTAAATTGATTTTTGATTTTTATAAAGTTACCAAGGAGGACCAGCCACGTCGACTCCTTGCAAGAGTCCTGCCCCTTCAAACCCTCTCCACCATAGCTTCGTCCATTGACTCGTACAATAACTAATTTACTTTTAAACCTGACTTTTCTTGCGGTTGTTTCAGTTTAATGAAAAACAAGCATGTCATTAAACGCAACGTTTAGAAATCGAACTTTACCTCATCCATGACAACTAATTTTCGATTCCAGTCTGACTGATTTATCCACGGTGGAGTTGAAAACAACAGTTCCCATCATTCCGCGTTCCTCCACGTCGTCATCAAGCAAAGCCGTTGTTGTTGTTTTGAATGTAGCGCCCTCTAGCGGCATCTAAATCTTAGGTATTGCAGCTTTAATTTGTGCTTTTTATTTAACACTTTCCCATTATTTTGCTCTCTTCTCTTGCTGCTTGTCTTCAGTTCTGAGAGTAAATTTAAGGACCTAATTTTTGAACACACAGGTTTGAAGACATGCTATTATGTTATATTGTTTATTATTTCACAATTCTTAATGCCACTTTTGATAGTACAGAAACTAATACTAGGCTTAGTAATGCACCGACGTGAGAATTTGTGGCCAATACTGATAACCGATATTAATATGGCTGTTATGGTCGATACCGATATTTACAGATGTCGATATCTCTGCATGGAAAACAGAGGGAGGATTATGGTTGCACTATTTTTGTTAAAAAAAAATGACATTGGGATATTTGATTTGTCTGCGATTATAAAAAATTTCAATCTCATCAGATGTCATTCAAATAAATAAGGTTCCGTTTATTAAAGTCTAAGAGCTCTATTTGGAAAGAATGAATCATTCTAGAATGACTGGTTTTGTCATTGAGTAAATCCGCATAGAAACTAATATTAATAGAATGTTAACTAATGTAGTTAACTAGACTATAATAAATGGAACCTTATTGTAAAGTGTTTCCGATTTATGTCTCTTGTCTTGAGTTGAGTGTTGGACATTCATTAAAGTGAATCGGTTCAAATGAGTCATTAGTTCGCGAATCGGACATTTCATTAAGGACCACTACACACGTTGTGTGATTATCCAGGCAGTTCAAGACATCGCACAAGGTTTGTCCAACACAGAAAACATTTCATCAGTAGATAGATTTTTTTGTAGTAGTTTTTTTTTTTTTTTTTTAGTGTGGTTTGTCATCTGAATGTGTGGAAAAAGCTTTTCAGAGAAGATAAGACAATGTTATTTTAGCCCAATTCACAACCAGTGGTAGTTCAGAAAAAAAAAAGAGAGAGAGAGTGAGTCGTTACGGATATGTTACGTTCAATATATATATATATATATATATATATATATATATATATATATATATGTAGAAGACGGCGACCACGTGACCGGGGCTTTCACTCTCTGCTCATTCTCTCAGTTAAACAAGCGCAGCAGTCAGTCATCTACATTCTGCATCACTCACCGGTCAAAAAAGGCTTTGGTGGGACAAAAATACACCTCAGTAAGGCTGACAGAAAACATTGCGCAAGTTCTAGTCTTCTTGCGCTTTATGTTTAAACTGACAGTTAGTCAAACTGACTTAGTTGCACTCATAATGTATGCGCTCCTACAAAATCAAACTACAATAATGGCCGAACGTGAGGAGTTGAACTGACCGTGAACTCATCGACCTGGAGAGCGGGCGGGCTATGACGCATCTCCTTTTTATTTAAAGGGGCCGCTTTGAAACTGGTCGTTCAGAGACGCACATCAGAAAAGGGGTAGAAAAGGGGCTTGTGGAGCTATAATAATGAGGAATTCAGACCCAAGCATTGCAGTTATGTTTTATATAGACCACAACGGTATGATTTATATGTAAAAATGAATGATTTAAAAGCATGATATTATGTACCCTTTAAAAAGCGAAAACAGCTGTTTGAAATTTCTATTCCAGTTTTTGGTTTAAAGTAGTACACCACCCACCGCTACACACAATTGCAATTATCTAAAGGGCACACTCCTTGATGAGCTACGTAAATAATTTGTTTTAGTGTTTTCTTTTTTTGTGGGTGCTATAAAAGCCACGTTTCCACCATTGGGCCAAACCGTTCTCTTTGCCTAACCATTTCATTTCATGATGAGCAGCAATCTAATGCGGAAATGATGCAAGAGTTTACAGATGCTATTAGATGTAAATAGCAACCACGTTAAGGAGGATGATCAGATTTTTCTTTTAATTTTATTATTAATTTGTTTACGCTGCTCAAATAGCTTGTTTAGCCAGGCAACAGACAAGTGACCAATCCTAAGTGCCGATGTCACTACATCCATTCTATCAGCACGGTCCGCAGCAACCATGCTGAGAATTCTGGGCAGAGAACGGTTTGTAATCGTGCCGTAACAGGCTCAAGTGGAAAAATAACTGGAACCTTTCCTTACCTTTCTTAGAACTGTTCGGCCCAACAGTGGAAAAGTGGCTAATGTTTGCACGGTTTTTAACGGCATTTACACATGACGTATTTAATCCTCTGTTTTTGTGGTTGTGTCTGATTTTAGGTCTCCTGATGTGTGTGACGTGGTATAGCAGCGCCCCATCTGAGGAGTGCTTCACTGCTGTCATTAGGAGCCCTTGATTCTCCTCTTCCCTCCCCTCTCCTCTCCTCTCCCTCCCCTCACCCCTCCCTGCCCCCCCTCCCCCCATCCCCTTCCCTGTGTTGCTGCTCTCGACGTCATGAGCATAGTAATCACACTGGGAGTCACCACACCTGAGACACCTTACACCGATATGGCCGCTGGATCAGAGTAAGTTTCAGTTATGAGCACTTTTTCCTCTAATGTGGTTCTGATGTGGGCTCCTGATCGGTGTCCTTTCTTAATCCATTCCATAGGTTTATACAGCATAAAAGTCTAAAAATTAGTTTGCTCGAAACCTTTTTGGAGTGGGAGAGACAAGACCACATAAAAGTGTCAGTACTACCTAACTGTATAAAACACCACATTTGTTTTTAGACAGTCACATAACACGTTGCATCAAAACCCATTATGTCAAGTTTGTGGAATCATAGGGCTGGATTTAAAAAGGCTTAATTTGCCCGGCTGAGCACTAGCCAAGAATGGGTTCTGGCACCAGAAAGCAAACTATTTTGATGGAAAAACCCCATTTTAATGAGGGTTGTTTACTTTTTTTTTTGTTTGCAAAAAGTAAACAACTTGGGTTGTTTGCTATGGAAGCTTATGTGTAGCATTATTCAATCTGAAATGTAATATGCTAAATGACAATGCAATATGTAAAATGGCATTGCATTTTGTATTTAAATTTACATTTTACATTACCATTCTAGCAACGTTTGGTGCAAAATGAAAATGAAATGACATAATTTACATTTGCCATTTCATACACTAGTTTTAATATGCATAATTGAAACGCTTTATAAGTGGCAAAATTGAAATGAAAATGCATTACAGAAATGATTAGATATGTGTGACATATTCAAGCAAAAACTGTGGCAAAATGATCATTCAAATGCTATTTTTATTAATTGCATTTACACTCACAGTCAAGACACTCGCGATTGCATTTTCATGAAGTGCCCCGCAATGGATGTAGCAAAATTCATGCACTTTGAAAATGCAATCCGAGCCGACCACGCCCCCTCCTGGCCTGTCAATCACTGCATCAAGGCGTGCCTCGGCAACAACAGGTAAACATAGCATATGGCTATGTTACGTGTTTTGAACTGTTGAAAAAATTGCCGCGGCAGAGCTAATACGAGCGTTAAATCATTTAGCAGATAGAGTGGAGCGTGAACAGAGAAAAGGTAGTATTTCCGAAGATTATTACGCGTATATTAAAATATAATTAAGTTGTTGTTTACTTCAGTCCACACTGCTGCATTTGGCGATGTAACGTCCATGGACTAACCCCATAACTTACAAGGCCGTGATATCTTTAACTTTTAACCCATACATCTCTATGGACTCGCCAGGGATCTCCACAGGTGGCCTCCCCGCTCCCCTAGGCCTATCTGAATATTACAACTGTTCTTCCACCACCTTTAAGAGGTCAGCAGCCAAACGGGTGTCGGCGCCTAATAAGGCAGAAAATTCTCCCAGACGTTCCAACAACGTACTGTTCTATCACCTACATACACGTAATAATCTTCGGAAATACTACCTTTTCTCTGTTTACGCTCCACTTTATCTGCTAAATGATTTAATGCTCGTATTAGCTCTGCCGCAGCAATTTTTTTCAACAGCTCAAAACACGTGAGATAGCCATATGCTGTGTTTACCTGTTGTTGCCGAGGCCCGCCTTGATGCAGTGATTGACAGGCCAGGAGGGGGCGTGGTCGGCTCGGATTGCATTTTCAATGTGCACATTGAATTTTGCTTCATCAATTGCGGGGCATTTCGTGAAAATGCAATCGCGAGTGTCTTGACTGTGAGTGTAAATGCAATTAATAAAAATAGCATTTGAGTGATAATTTTGCCACAGTTTTTGCTTGAACATGTTACACATATCTAATCATTTCTGTAATGCATTTTCATTTTGCCACATATAAAGCGTTTCAATTATGCATATTAAAACGAGTGTATGAAATTGCAAATGTAAATTATGTCATTTCATTTTCATTTTGCACCAAAGATTGCTAGAATGGTAATTAAAAATGTAAATTTAAATACAAAATGCAATGCCATTTTACATATTGCATTGTCATTTAGCTTATTACATTTCAAATTGAATAATTGTTTCACCTTGGTTAAGTGAGTGGATCTGTTTCACTCAGAGAGAAATGTGAAATATACAGTGGACAAAAGCAAAATAATTTGTTTAAATTGAGAGAAATAGAATTACTAATTTTTGTCTTGTTTGTTAGCTGGGCAATGTGCAGACTTCATTGTTTTACTACATCCTCCATTTTTTTTTTCCATTAAACAATTTAAACATAAGATATTACCAGCTATCTTTGTTTTTTGTGCTTTGCTACCATTTGAACTGTAGGGAACAAAACCATGTCATTAATGTTTCAAGTACAGATACTTAATGTTTCAAGTACAGATACACACTAAAGGCCTGTTCACACCGGGACGAATTTCACGCGCGATATTCGTCGACGTTTAACGCCTCGTGACTAAACAATGGGCGCCAATGTGAGTGTTCACACCGACGCGAAAAACGCCACGCGTAAAAGCGTAATTTTTAAAAAAACGGCTCGGGTTCGTTTTTTTGGTTTGACGCGCCGCGTCAAAACCAATCCGACCAACGAGATTGGCGGGTTTGCTCACGTGTCTGGTACTTCTGAAGTTACAGTAAAACACAACTTGGGGGCGCTCAAACACAAAACGGTCTTGCCGAGCACACATACGGCGAAGAAGAGATAAGATACCTATGGGCAAGATGATGAGCTGCTGGTCTCGGAGCATAAAGAGCTAAATGATAATATTTATATTAGTATTTCTGTAATAATAGTATAGTATAGGGTGACCAGTCCTGTTTTCCCGGGACATGTGTAAAACGGTCACTGTGCTTTATTAGATTTTGACAAGTGAGGAGAGGAGATAGATAACCGCTCTGCCGACTCTTTGTATTCTTTCTTTTATTTTATTTTTCTATTGTGACCAGATCTTTGTTTGTGTTTTTTTTTCTCGCTTGATACCATGTATGAGGACGAGTGTAACGTTTGAGTGGTTTTATTAAACGCGGGGAAATACGACAACTCTCGTCTCTCGTGCATCTGTTCATCCGACAACTGCTATGTTTTTATCTCTGGGCAACATCTTAACTTTGCGTTACACATGTCCTGTTTCCACGTCCTGTCCTGACTGTTTTTAAGTGATGAAAATGTCCTGGTTTTAAAAAAAAACTGCTGGGAAAGATCATTTCTCTACAGCAAAATATAGATGGGCAAACAAGGTGAATGAGGAAGAAAAACAAGATAAAGAGGACGAAAACTAAAGATATAAATAGATTTTGTTAGTTCGTTTTTGTAAGTTTGTGAGAGCTATTTTTTGTTACATTTGGAGGCATTTCTTTTAGTTATTTATTATTTATGTATTTATTTTTCTACAGAAGACATTATTTCTATCATCATTTCATTTGTTTTTTTATCTGTCATAATAAAACATTGAGACATGAATATGATCACCCTAGTATAGTATTCTATTATTATTTCTGTTTTACATTCAACTTGTGGCAGTTAAACTGGACTTTCGGTTACTACTTAACTTGAAGATATGCGCTGCGGTGCTCTGGACTGCAGCTGCAAGCCGGCGTTTCTTTAAACAGAGACCCTCATTTGCTCCTAAATAATAATAAAGAAGGATCATGTTAATTAAAAGCGAAATCACGATACTCATATCCACGAACCTGTGTCGCAGTGAGGGAAGGCAGAATCATGACACACCCCTTCCAACTCCCTCAGATATCCTTCCCGTCCAGATCCAATATAGCTACCATATCTTTACTATTAGTATTTAAATTTAGTAGTAGTTAAATTTATAAAATTCGTAGACTTACACCACAAAACTATTTGAGGATAAATTATTTAAAATTGGGCGATTCCAGTGTTATGGACGTGACAAATATAAATTCTCAGAAAATCCATTTAGGCTATTGAAACCTCTGTTTATATATCATACTCCATTAATAAAATAGTTCAGACATTAGAAAAATATAACACATGCATTTTATATTTGATAGGAGGGAAATACTCATGAGGGACACAAAAAATCATTAACTTTTTGGTGGCTAAATATTTTTTAGTAATTCTGTGAAATTTGTGAATTACACTGCGTAATCCTAAAGTAATACTACCCACCAGATTTATGAGGAAAAAACAATGTTACAGATGTGACTGTTCCCTGAAAGCGGCACCCAAAGACTAGTTTAAAACTTTCACAGAGACCTCAAACAGAAAGCACTGAGCCTTTATTTAAAGTTAATTTCATTTTGCATTAATTGTATCTTGATTTTAATCAACGTTTCATCTACAAATTACCAAGATTTAACAAATAAAAAGTAAATATAGCAGACAATAATCAAGACACGGAGTTCAAATTGGAGTTCAAATTCAAATTGCGAGTGCAAGATAAATTAAGTCTCACTACCTTTAATGGTAATTGTGCGTTAAGCTTCAGGATGCGACACTCAGCCTTGTTTCATTTTCGACAGTTTGCACGTTGGTTTGCTGAAAAGATACTCACTCTTCCGTGGCATTCTGTAAATGTGGCGACGTGTGTTGCTGTGTGTAGCGCTGTCCATATCAGTGTATCTCCCGGTAGCCTAACACTCTTAAAGGTTTATTTTTTACCATTTTGGGAGGAGTCAAATTTACATGTGATTTCAACAACCAGATACATTTACACTTGTCCAGTTTCATTTGGAATGTGTCTCAAACCACGTCTTGAAGTGGTGATCACTCTAATCTGGAGGAAGGCCCGGTGGCCATACCTAGTGCTATCACTTGTCGTTCTACTAGAACCGTCTCGTTTTTTTGGCGACTGGGTTTCTCCTTCCACCATTTCATTTTTACTCTTTCAGTTCAACATGTTCAGTTCTGCAGATCACTATAGTGGATCTTAACTACTTTTCAGTTGAGAAGTGATCCTTGTGTCTGTGTTGATATGGGTCATCTACTAGTGCTTAGAACTGCCTCTGGTGGTCAGGAGGAATGAAACAACAGTAGTGGTTCTCTTTATTGAAAACTGAAATTAAGGGACTGGCATAGATCTTTGTCATTTTTAAAATGACAAGCCTATTTCTGCCCATCTGATTAGCACTAGTGGATCATTGCAGCGCCAAACACTGCCTCTTGTGGTCATCTGGAGTTTACAGAACCACTGTTACTTGTGTAACTAACTAGCGATTTATTTCCAATCATTTAAAAAAATCTCTCTTTCTCTCAGTCCTGAGTCAGTTGAAGCAAGCCCAGCAGTAAACGAGAAAAATTACTCAAGTCGCAGCTGTGGGAACACACAGAATCATGGATATGGTGGCCTGCCCTATGCTGTAAGTTCTTTTTATTCTTTATTTGTATTTTAACAGATTAGCCTATAATATAGATTATGGAGTATAGTTATGTTATGAGTTATTGTCATTTTAGCATCAATTTGTCATTTTAGCATCAATTTGTAACCCAGTGGTTCTCAAACTTATTTGGTGACCACCAAACCCTCCATTTTTTTTTTAATCAGGCTCCGTCTCTGACATGCATAATTTCTCTAAAAAACAATCAAATGAAAAAAAAAAAACTTTTTAAATTAAAAATGTGCAATTAAAACAGTAACACCTGCAATAGTTTAATTTTGTAATATCATTGAAAAATACAGTGAGAGAAAAATAGTGCAGAACATGCATTTGAATTTAAATAAAGAATAAATGTAAATGTTTCATTAATTCTTTGGAAGAACAATACCATATTTTCCCCACTATAAGGTGCACTTAAAAGCCTTTAATTTTCTCAAAAAACGACAGTGGGCCTTATAATCTGGAGCGCCTTATATATGGATCAATTGGTTAACAACGCTCCGCGTTATTAAATTCACCCGCGAACTCGCGCTTGTGTCCATCTTTGTTACACAGCCAGTTCAACCTCGTATAAATCAGATTATGTGTGTAAATCACGTGGCCCGCTGATGAGCGCTCACTCTTACTAACAGACACACGAACAGACACACTGTCCCCGACGCTGCTCGCACGTCACAAAATGTTCAAAAAGCGCTCCCGTTCACAGTCACCGGGTCTTCTCATTCAAAACAGCCAGCTGTTGCTGTCAGCGAGCCGACGCACATTGAATACACATATGAGTCAGGCTGCAAATGTAAAAGTTAAGTGCCCGCCCCAGCGCGCTCACGCTTTCTAAATAAACACCTCACCTCCGGCGCCGCGCACTCGCTACATTCCCTTTAGCACATCTTGGATGCATAACGCAAAACCAGTCAAACGTTTGACTGTAGTATCTATGTGCCTTATAATCTGGTGCGGCCTATATATGAAAAATGTTCTAAAATAGATCATTCATTGAAGGTGCGCCTTATAATCCGGTGCGCCTTATAGTGCGGAAAATACGGTATATAATCAGTGGCTCACAAGCTCAGCTTCTTTTGTCTTCTCGACTGAAAACATGGCAGCAGAGCAGTGTGTTTGTAATAGCAGCTTGTTATGCTGTCCACTGAAGAGCTCTAAAGAACGATTCAGTGGAATTGGTGTTTTCAATTCCACTGAATTGAAAACACCAATTCCAATTCCACTTTATAAAAGCAGACAGAGACAATTTATATAGAGACATGCCACTTCCTAAATCCTCAATACAACTATATAGGGAAAACCCGTAACGCTAAAGATGGCGGTTGTATGCACATGCCCCGTCCCTCCCCCTGGAAAGCCAATCATCTGATTTTAACAGTAAAGCCGGGAAATATTTAAGCCTATCGTCTGGTTCCACTGACGCATGCGCACAGTTGATGTCTGCGACAGCGGAGATGAGAACCGTATAAAAATATAACCTGTGTGGAAAGGGCATTTTAAACCTTATTTTGGGGCAAAGTCATCAAACTTTTTCAGCGATTTTTATCATATTTTACTGCTGTTTCTATACATAGACCAGTGAAAATGCAGTTCTGACTCTCTGCCCATTCATTTAGATAGGAACCTGGTCTTGTCAGTCCGAAATAGCTATCTGAGGCGTTGCCAAGATGGTGGCCAAGTGGCAGGACTTGCCTAAAAGGACTTTGAAGCAGAGCAGCAACCACTATTCATGCTCTTAAACGCTGTTGCAGCGGCTTTTCAGTTTTTAGTTTTGTTTTCCCCTGCTGGGTGTGCCCCACACTTTGAGAACCACTGATGTAACCTAATAGCACCTAAGTAATGCATAGAGCTGAATCATATTAAAAAAAAAAAAAACTCTTGCATAATGCTACTTTTGTTTTGTGCACATAATTAAACTGAATCATGCATTTATAATGAAAAGTGTTTATTGTATAACACCCATAGCCACAAACTCATTACCTCAATACCTCTTTCTTTAACATTACTACAAACCATCCTGGACAGGTATTATATTTGAATTTGAATTTATCAGATGCTTTTATCCAACGCAACTCACAAATGAGGAACATCTCAAGGAGTCTGTCTTATGCAGGATCCTACAATATTTTTAGTAGTGTTCGTCACTTTTTCAAAAATCAAGTTTACTTAAAGTTCCTTTTGTTTTTTATGGTTTCAGTTTAAGAAAGTTTAGCTCATACATTCTTGGCAACATTTAAATACTGTTTACTTTAGAATGCAACTTTTTTGTTTTTTGTTTTTCATTCCCACCTCTTCTTTCTTCCTGCCCCTTTTCCCTGCTCCCCACCTTTCATCCCCCCCCCCCCACCCCCCTCTCTTTCCTTTACTCTTTTGTTGTGCCTGAACACCGTTGTTTGAAGATGCAACAGTCTTCCGTTGTGTGTTGTCAGGATCATAACTATGGAGCTCCACCCCCTCCCACCCCTCCTGCCTCCCCACTCTCCCAGACCATTTTCTCCCACACGGAACGCAATGGCACTCTGGGACGATCACGACCCTGTTTGCCCACCGATGAACCAGACAACTCTGCCGACAGCGAGAGTTCATCGGAGGAGGAGGTTGTGGAGGGCGCAGTTCCACCTCCCTGGTGTCAGTGCCGTCTAATGCAGGATGGCTTCCTCATTAAGTGTGAGAATTGCAGGTAGGTGATTTGTATTTCAGATGGAACTGTGCTTTAGTGGTATATGTAAAGGGCATTTTTTCATCAACTATTTACAGCCTTTTTTTGTCACCCCCTTTTTTAGAACAGTTTACATACCTGAGAAAAGTACAGTCCACTTCAGTCATGAACATATGACTTCACCCCATATGAAAATGCGTATTTCACTTAATTTAATGCAAAGCACAGTACATTTCTCAAATATATTCGATATGTTGGAAAAATGTTGTGATGGCTTGATTATAAGTCAACATGTTCCCCTAAGCTTATATATTATTGGTTGATGAGGCTTTTTCCACCTTAAAAACAAATAAATTACCAATGACAAAAACTTTAATCACTTTATTGGACTTGAAACTTTCTGTATATTTTGGAACATTTGCAGAGGTCCATGGTTTCATTTTTTACATCTTCACATTTGTGCCCGGTCTTAAATGTCTAGGCTTTAAATCAGCTATGTGTAAATGTAGATGGGCTGAATCATCATGGCAGTTATTGGTCTCATAAGAACAGTGGCCAATAACTTCACTGCGAATCATGGCAATCAGTTATTGATCTAATGGATGGAGAATCTGTACTGAATGTGTTCTTATTGCAGGGGTCTGGAGAAGAAGAAAGGGATAGACGGGCAACGCAGAAAAGGAGAGAATTTTTCAGGTAAAAGTGGCTGTTTCTCAATTCCAAGAACACAAAGAATGGACTCACGTTCTAGTGGAAATCGGCCATGCCAGGCTACCTTGAAAGAACAAACTCGGAAGGACTGAACGCATCCTTGTGAGAATTGAGATGTGCTGCAACTGACCTTCCCAGGATGTTATAAGTAGTGGCCAACGCACAATATACAACCTAACACCACAAACAAATGTCAATGCCTATTAAAACATTTTACATATTTTTATAGACATTATTTCCATAGTATATTATATAGCTTTAATTTACCATATATTTGTGAAAATTAGTGTGTTTGTTTAAAGGAGTAGTTCACCTAAAAATGAAAATTCTGTTATTTTACTCACCGTCAAGTTGTTTCAAACCTGTGTGAATTTCTTTCCTCTGTTGAATACAGAGAAAGATATTTTGAAGGATGTCCGTAACCAGACAGTTGATGGACCCCATTGACTTCAAGAATAGGAAAAAAATGCTATGGAAGTCAGTGGGGTCGGTCAACTGTCTGGTTACAGATATTCTTCGAAATCCCTTCCTTTGTGTTCAACAGAAGAGAGAAATTTACACAGGTTTGGAACAACTTGAAGGTGAGTAAATGACGACAGAATTTTCATTTTTAAGTGAACTAATCCTTTTATTTCATATAGGATGCATTTTCAATCAACCATACATTATCCTGAAAACAACTGTCCGTCACTAATCAACACTGATAATAGCGAATAAGTCATGTCACTTTTATTTCCATAACGCTTTTTACAATACAGACTTTTTTAAAGCAGCTTTACAGTGATTTACTAAAAAAAAATATGCAGAGTTCAATTCTGCTGTGAAGCAGCTCTAAAAAGAGTGTCATTATTCAGCTGAAGTCAGTTCTTCAGTTCCGTTGTGAGGATCATCAAATAGTTTGATTCAGCTATAAAGCAGCGCTGCAGAAAACAGTGATGTCATCATCCAGCTCATTTCAATTCTCAGTCTATCCACAAGTTTCCTACGCCCCATTAGACCTTGCGTCAAAAGTGGGCGCGACTTCCGGTTTGAAGTAAACAAGGCGCTACTTGACATGTTTGACACTCGTTCATTCAACAGTTGACAGTCATTCAAGTTATAGCGATCCAAACTAGCTAACGATGTGGGAACACAACCTCAACGAAATTAAAAAGGGTGAAATAACAGTACCTTTACCCTCCGCAGTAGTTGATTGGGAGTATTATAATAACATTATTAATAATCAATACTCATCAAGGCATGGTGACAGACAGTTGTGCGAGCTGACAAACAATTAAAATAAAAAATACACACTTAGTCATTGTGCTTTGGAGTTTATTCAAAATTATAAATGAATGTGCTGCTTGAATACATTAACTGGCACATTTGGTATTCTGTCACCTCAGGCTTTGATCCTGAGTTTAGGTGTAACATCAGAAGCGAACAGCCAATCACATGCTGATAGAGTTTATAGAATATTAAGAATTTTAACAAATGTACACAGGAAGATTCGTTGTCTTTTGGGAGGTGATGGAAACTACAGTCGTTGGTATCACTGTGATTTCGTTTTCATCTTATGTTCAAAACAATCACGTTTAAGCCACTGAATTAGTTTAGTCCGGTTATACATACAACCGCGAACAGCGCATGTTGTCCCTGAGCTCCGTAACGACATCTCTCATAAAGATTTGCGTCTTTAAATAGTAAAATAATTCTCCGAAAAACAGCTAGCCTCTTCGCTAACTAACACACAAAATACCATTGGAATGCTACTTCCGCCGCGTCACCGGAAGTTTCACCCACTTTATTTTTTACATGAGCGCCCCTCGGAAACTTGTGGATAGTGTTCGTGCTATCAAATCAATATAATATTGCTGAATATTGAGTAGTACCAAATATAATTACAATTACAGCTGAACAGATGAATGTAATTTAGTATGGAAATAAAATTTAAAAGTCTCACTTCTCTATTTTGACATTTCTGACAAAATGTGGAGTGAAGTTTAAGGGTTTTTCTGGGTATTTCTCTTTTATATCTCTACATCAGTGATGCGCGGGTCAATGTATAAACAACCTGCAACCGACCGTTGTTTTCAGCTACCCGCCCGCAACTCGGGCCGCAAAAAATAGTAAAAAAAATATTGTACCCGACCCGCTTCCTGACCGCATTTTCTAAAAGTAGTAAATACTCATCTGAGCGTTATTGGGCCATAGACGTGTAACAACACAGCATCGCAAGAAGACGTAGGCCTACACATAACAAAGGCAAAGCCAGCACTTTGGTCATCATCTTTTATTATTTCAGCAAATGTCTCCCACACTTTTACTCTTTCTATTTGTGTATTTGCGGAGCTTCCACTCCCCAGTCTTCACCTTTTCTCTTGCCCCCTTCATCTCTCTGCAGACTGTAGACATGGCCGGTTCTTTTTAGTGAACCGGTCGAACCAGTACACTAAATCGAACTGAATCGTTCGAAACGGTTCGCGTCTTGTGTCAGTGCTGATCCACAAGTTACTAAAGTTACTCACTTTCAGACATGCCTGACAGTCGCCTACGAATCGAAATAAATCAATATCCTGAATTACATTTTACTCCAGTAACTCCAACAGTTCACTGAACCGAGACATGTTGGTGCCACTGTTGAGAGAAGTGATGAGCACGAGCAGCTGATACTATACCGACCGCACAGGGACAGCGGTTCGAATCATAGAACCGAGAACTGTTTAGCCTGAGCTTGTGTGTTATCTTCGTGCCAGTTATTCAGCCAATAATGTGTAGGGCTGTATATTTCATCAAAATTGTGTCTAGTACTATATTAATACAAATGTTTAATTGGCATCTTTTTTTCAAACGACCCGACCGACCACGACCCGAATATCATTAAAAACATTTTTGGATGACCCGTAACTGCGGGTAACCGCGGGTGACCGCAGGCACCCGCTCATTTCGGATCAACCCGCGCATCACTGCTCTACATGTATCTGCTCTCTTATGTGCTTCTTCCTTTACAGTGGGCGAGAGCAGTGCTACAGAGAGTGGAGATGAGGACATGTCAGCCTCTGCCGTGTCGTACACAGCCACCCAACACACACCCACTAGCATCACTCTCACTGTCAAAAGAGTCAAACATAACAAAGTTAAGAAGAGAAAGAAGAGCACAGAGAAAACGCGCACTACCCCTAAAGCCAAGAAAGTTAAGGTAGAACAACAAATACACACACAATGCTGCCTACAAAAAATGACTAATCTGAAAAGTCAGTAACTGACTAATTGCCACATCTGTCAGAGCTTTCCCATCATCTGTGTTATAGGATAATGAATAAAATAAAAATGTATGTTCTCATTACAGGCTTACAGAGAGGGTTCCAGAAAATCCATGAGGATGAAGGTATGGACTCAAATATGCAATGTTATCTAATGATCCACCTCTATATCTTCTTAGGAAATATTATTGTATGTAATATGTACAATTAAAGACATTGTCTTAAACTGGGAAGAGCAGTTCAGTTTGTTGACTTGTGTGTCTGGATCTCCTTTGAAGATGGTTTGCTTGGTGACTCATTAAAGGTATAGTTTACCCAAAAACGAAAATTCTTTCATTAATTACTCGCCCTCATGGCGTTCCAAGCCTGTAAGACAAATGATGATTAATTCTGTGTTTATGGAGGGACGGAAAGCTCTCAGAATTAATCACTTTGACTCTTCAAAAAGGTCATAAAGAGATTGTAAAACTAATCCATATGAATTGAGTTTAGTCCAAAATTTCCTGTAGAGACACGATTGCTTTATATGATGAACAGATTCATTCAGCTTTTATTCACATGTAAACAATCAACACACACATCAGTTGTGTTAACCCAACGGAAGCTCAAGCTGTGAATGAAGTTTATTCTCGTGTGTCATTTTAAGCCTCCGCAAGAGGTTTGTTATCGCATTTCAAGCAGTTTTGCATGAGCTTGTCTGTTCACCAATCAATGTTTATTTGTGAATAAAGGCCTAAATTAAAGCTGCAGTCCGCAGTTTTTCCTCTTTGTCGCCATCTCTGTTCGAAATCTGGAATTGCAGTTATTCATGGAATTATCAACTTTATGTGAGTTGTAATTCGACACGACACAGTGCGGATTAACAGTGTTTGAGGAGAGTGTGCAGCTGTCTGTCACGGCGCCGGTGTGGATACTGACATTCAGAATCACAGATTATATGTAAGCAACATCCACCTTTGTTCTGGTTCTGACATTGCAGTAAATCGCACTGATTAAATCTAACAATCGCTTATCGTATCATGCTAAACCGTGCAAATTATACTTTCTCAAATTGTCAATGACATGTAATTTCCTTGTTTTCGCATGTGCCGGTTGCAATCTCTTTATTTCTGTAGCCACTCCGAAGTCAGAACAAAGTCTTTTGCATTTTTCATCGGGTGAATCTGTTGTCATTGGTGATTATCGTTTGAACCTTTCTGGATCTGCCATCAAATTGATAAGTTTAATTATATCAAGTGAATGCTATAAAAGGCTATAATTCTCCACTTCCAGCACCCTCACAGCCAATGTAGTCTACTAGTTGAAACTTTGTGTACACACGTAATGACGCAAAAACATGCTCAAATCTCCTGCGGAATCCACCAGTACCACTGGATTTAAAAATAGTCTTTCAAGCTTACTGCTTTGATTTGAGCTAAGCCAAGCAGTGAGTTTTGAACACTTGGCTGGTTATGTATTTTCTCATATCTATTTTGGATAATTCTTAACCCCAATGAAGCTACGGACTGCAGATTTAAATGTGTCCGTCATATCTCTTCATAACATTTGGTATAAACCTCTACTCGAGATATTATCTTCCATTTTGTCAGACAAATCGATTTAAAAATTTTGTACCAGCTGCCATTGGTTTTTAAAATTGTTCTAGGTAATCTATTTATGGAAATCTTTTTTTTGTCTGTGTGTGTATATGTGTTGGGGTGTTGTGTTTATTTTGTTGATTGTATGGTTTACTACTTGGTGTGAAACAAATTAATAAAGTTGACCTTCCCTTACCATGGTTTGATGGTCTCTTCATGAACTTTTTGAAGTGTCAAAGTGGTAGTTTCATAGCTGTCTATAGAGAGACAAAAAGCTTTTAGATTTCATCAAAAATATGATTGAAAGTCTTTGTCTTGGGTTTGGAAGGACGTGAGGGTGAGTGATTGACATAATTTTCATTTTTGGGTGAACTGTCCCTTCTCATTACCAGATTTTTAAAAAAAAATTTTTTTTCATTTTCTGTGCAATTCAGTGCAACATCTGCAAGTGGGTTAACATGTTTTCTAGAAATCTTGACATAAAACAATGTGGCAATTCTGTCATGTTATGTGCAGGCTTATGTTAATGTATTTTTAATGGCTGCAATAGTTAAGATAGTCTTGTAAATAGTCAAAGACTGAAATCCTCCTCTTCCTCCATTTGTTATCTGATTAATCTTTAATCTAATTTATCCTCTGATTGTTGCAGAACTCTGCGTCTGAGGCCAGTGTTCTGGATGAGAACACAACAGAAGGATGGGAGACACGAATTCGGCAGTGGACTGATCAGTATGAGGAAGCTCTCGTTAACCAGTACAGTGCTGACGTACAGACCCTCCTCGAACACTACTGTGCCAATGGCAACTCGTCCCCATCCCCGTCTACTGTCGCCATGGACACCATTAATCGAACAGAACTGGCTTGCAACAACACTGTGTTGGGCTCACAAATGCAGGTATAGATGGGTTTTCGTGGATCGTCTTGAGGTTTTAAGACTGTGTCAAGTCATCAATATCATAAATAGGATACACAAATAACGTCCGTTTTCAAACACCTTAAATTTGGGAAGGAACAAACTAGAGTCAATTAAGATGATTCATGGCTTTGGGCAAAGAATGTAGTGACAGCTAATTTTATTACCTTTTATTTATATTGCACTTTATATCATGCAGATTGTTTCAAAGCAGATTTACATTCATAACACGAAAAGGATTCAATGATGCAAACAGTTCATTTGGGCTGTACAGAAAATAGTGTCATTGTTCAGCTGAAGTCAGTTTAGTGTTGATTCGGTTCCATTGAAAAGATCATCAATTATTAAACTACTTCTATAAAGCAGATCTGCTGAACACAGTGATTTCATCGTACAGCTCAATTGAATTCTTGTCCAATACTGTCAGTGCAGTCAAATCAATAAATATTGTTGAATCTCAAGCGTCCCCAACTCATAGGGGTTTAACGAGACCGTTTACTCATGAGATTGGGTTTATACGAGGTCGAGATGAGCAGGGTATTGAAATTGCGTTTGAATGCATGCTCGCGTTTTATTTGCGCTTTCGCGATCGTGTGTATTCTGTGAATAGGGAGTGGCAGTGCTGAATACGGATTCTACAAGATAAGACACATATGCCTGTTTCACACATACTTCGGAGTCCGTGTGCAGTGTGTATGCGGTGCCTTTTGCAGTGCGTATCCGGTACAGGAGCAGCACGTGCTATATACTGCGTTTGCAGTGCGTTACTGATCCGCGGCTATAGCTCAAACACATAGGGCTACTCACTATTTTTATTTCAAATTAAGAAGTTATGCAGCAACTTTTGTTTATAAAAAAAAAGTTTTGTCAGCATTGCCGATTCTCTTTGTACACTTTTAGTAACTTGAATGGACATATGCATGTTTAAAGGGGTCATGAACTGGCTTTTTAAATTTTATTATATTGTTGTCTGAGGTCAATTTATGTCGTTCGCTTGGTTTTTACATTCAAAAACATCAAAATGGATAAGTAATAGGCTATTTCGTACCCAAGTTGTGAGCCTTCCTGAAAAACGGTCTGTTTTTATGGGCGTGTCGCACTGAAGACTTGGAAATAAACGCCCTCTGCTGTGAGTGGATAACAGTTTTGCATATTATAATGAGTTTAACTCACCCGTCGGTGTACGTGGGGGAAAACGTCCAATGTTGTCAAATGGCAACCGGATTCGCCCATACATGTTCGACCCAGAGTCCGTGTGTTGCACAATTCCTGTCAGATCCAATATAGACGGCACAGCACTTTCTTTACTCTTAATCGATCTGCAAATCCAGTCTTGTTTACAAAACAATCCTCAGTGAAATGAAGCGAACAGACGACCCTCATCAGCTGGAACGTCATTAAAAATATAAAAACTATTGGAATCCAGAGGAAGCTTATGCAGCGACTGTCTTCCACAACCAGGCACTGCACAATATTCTGTATTGCTCGGTAGCTCGATCCGGTTTGTCATCACGAGGTAGGCATGTAAGTTGTTAGGCTACTTAGCTATGCGTGTAATGCGCGAATCGGCAGGCGGGGCTAAACCGGCCGTGTTGAAGTAGGAGTTGATCTTCTTCTGCGGGGCTGGTGTTTTAACCCCTTCGACGTCATAGTTCCCCACTTTTAAAAACGAGTCGTTTTCAGAGGCTGGTGTCAATAAAAGCTTTTATTGGACTAACAAGGACGTTTTCAGCTCTGAAACTTACAGGATATTCTTATAATATGATGACCTCTTAGAGGTCAAAAGCTCAAGGAAAATTTGATTTCTCAGTTCATCACCCCTTTAAACACAATAATAACAATGTAGGACTATAATTCCATGTATTACTTCTATATATATATATGAAGTTTCTCAAGCAAGTGATCAAATATTTAACCATGTACTTAGCCTATATTAAAATCAAAAACATTTTAAATTAAAACTTAAAATTGACTAAAACAGCCAATTTTGTGCATTAGACAATATGTCGTTGTTGAGGTAAATTGTAGTTTTCCTTGCTTAAAACCCCTGTCTTAAAGTAAAAAGATGAAAAGTAGTGTTTAATTAAACACATCTATGGTGAGATTGCTACATTGCTACATTATATTTAATTAAATGCATTATGGTGAAACAACTACATTTTCAGGTCAATCTTTGTTCATTTTGACGACGAACCGTGCACGGTCACTTTCATTCAGCGTTTGCAGCACAGCCGAAATAGACTCTGTGCGGAAACGATCTCTGCACTGCAGTTTACGCACCGTACCTGGAACGGATCGACGGACTGCATCCGCGTGCAGTGTGAAAGCTCTAACCTTTTAACATGGGTACGGGAAAAAAATACGGACCGCATATGCACTGCAAGCGGAGTATGTGTGAAACGGGCGCTAGGCTCTGTTGTGCAACGAATCCTTTGAATCCTGCTGCATTACATACGACTCTGCGGCTCATCTTGGATGAGCTGGATGGAACTACGTAGCATATTTTATCCTAACTTCACCCTCACACTCTTGTCATGGCAATATCACTAGACAGCTTTTCACCTTGGCGAGAAATCTTGACACATTTTAATCTTGCGAGATTTCGTCACAGTAAGCAAGTACCAACTAAGCAAGCCAGAGGCAAGGAACCCAAACTCCATCAATTGACAGAATGGAAAAGGAAAACTTTGGAGAAACCAGACCTGATGGCGGTCATATCGACAAGGCCTTCACAGGGCATTGTCTAGTTTGCATTCAGGGCTGCGTTTTGGTCATGTGTAGGTGCAGGTCCACCATCTGATCTGGATACAGACACGATACGACTGACTACGGTAACCTCGGGATAAACAGACTAATATTAGCGTAGAGGTTATTCTTTTTACAATGTAACATGCAACAAGATTTTATTGGAAGTGTTCCCGGTTATGGTTGAACTAATATATGCTGCCTAACAATCTTTTAACGGATGTGAATTATAGAAATGTAATAACGTGTTGTGTATGCTAGGTTAAAGAGATGCGTTTTTAGATTTACATTGACACTGTGTCTGTTTTCTGAAAAAAGCTTAGAAGACTAAGTAAGTTTTGGTGATGAATAGGAAGAGCTGCTGCCTGCAGTTGATTTTATTATTATAGGCAGTATCAAATGGCCAGACTTTTGATATCACAATAGATGTGAAGGACTAAAATGCATTAAGAGCTCACTCAAGTATTGAGGAGCTAAACCATGCAATGTTTAAAAGCTAGCCAATGCAGGGTTGATAGAACCGGTCTAATATCCTTTTTGCATTTGTCATTGAGAGCGTATGTTGTAATTTAGATTAGAGCACGCCCAAGTTCCTAACTGGCAATGAAGACTTGACAGAGCAGCCATAAAGTGTTGGACAGCATTCTAGGTCATAATGTTGTTAAGGTTTTTGGTCCAATAAATAAAACCTTTTTTTCTGTATTAAGTTGTGGGAAATAACTAGCCATCCAATTTTTCAAATCAACTATGTATTCCATTAATTTTGTAAATTGGTAAGTTTCGTCGGAGTGTGAAGAAATGTAGAGCCGAGTATCATCACCATAACAGTGAAAACGAATGTGCAATGCTTCCTAATGTTATCTCTCAAGGTCTAGCATGTACATTTAGTCATTTAGCAGAAGCTTTTATCCAAAGCGACTTGCATCTGAGGACTAAATCAAACAAGATCTCCATTGCACATTTTGTTCCCCATTCTGGTACCACACTCTCTACTACAGAAACCCCACTCCATGTTCATTTCATAGTAAAATTTGTAACCATTGAGTGTAATATTTTGTTTTTACACAATTATAACAAAATAACAAGTATACACGGAGTAAAATGCATTTTAGACTCCAACATTTAGTGAAAATGTTTCCAAACAATGCCAATGCATGAGCAACGCAACATGATGGTGTGTTAAATAAAGCAATTGAGTCTGTGTTTGCTAATAAAGATAGGTAGTCAGCACCTACTGGTGTAACAATGTAACCTGCAGAAAGGCTCACTGACATATGGCCACCATTAATGGACAGACTGACTGTTTGTCTGGAACACAGTCAAAAGTCCCAGAGCTGTTGGACTCTCATATCGGCACTGGTTGGAACTGATACTTAGCCGATCAAATTGAATGACTGGAACTAGTCAGCTAGTGGAAAACAACTAGCTCGTGGAAAACATATCTTGAGCGTTTTAAACTTGGAGATAGTACTGATAAGCAGAGTTTAAGGTGCTGTATGTGATTTTTAGCGACCTCTAGCGGTGATGTTTCAGAATGCAACACTCTTGTGCGTGCTCAATCTCAAGAGCAAGCATTCACTACCAGCCACAGGGAGACTTTCAACGCAACGGTGAAATCATCACACAACATGCTGGAAACTCATGTAAACTCCCACTGCAGTTACAATAATAGCCTACTTTTATCAGCTTGACATTGAACTAATGCTCTGTGCTCGTACCATGATAATGATACAATAAACTGCATTTAGCTGACAAGTGATGTTATACAGCATAAGCCATTTCTCTAACTATTCGTTTATCTTTCACAGTCAATCAGCAATGTTAACATAGGTGAATGTATAATATGATAACGAAAACGGTTAGTGAACTAAACTGAACAGTTTCAGTGTATCAAGTAAGATCGTAGGAAGTAACAATACTGTACTGAACGTGTCTGGAAATGTGTATAAACAATATGGTAGTGGGATGACGACGTTAGTCAGTAGATTTAGTAAATAAAATAAGTTGCATCCTAAAGCACCGACTTTTTGTTATCCTGGAACATTCTTTTGTATTCATGTCATGTTTCATGTAGTTTGCCTTGCTATTTCACTTGAGTTTACTATGTTGATCCGCGTTTTCGTCCGATCAGATTCACATTTTGCCTGACGAGCTTGAGCAGATAAAACCTTTTTTATATTTCTGTGGAGTTTGTGTTTGAGTCTGTGTTGTGCTGGAGGCAGGACGTTTTGGGGGGTTATCAGACTCCATGTCGTCAGCTGAAGTGCCGTTGGTCGCACATAGACTGTAGGATAGAGAGGCTCGGGAGCGCGCATGCACGTCACATCTGATGGATTTCGCAGGAAATCCGACCCGGAGACCTCACTTATAAATATGAATATTGGCCTTCAGAGGTAATGGGAAAAACCCGAAAAGTGGATCATTGCAATGTGTGATTACAACCCCTTCAAACACAGGCAATAAAAAAAGGATTCATTTTATAAAAAATAGTTGCATATAGAACCTTTAAGGCCACAAATGTGTACCAGTCTGTTAATCTGGGATAGTCTGGCACATATAATGTTGCTCAATTTTTATTTATTTTAACTGTGCATCCCTGTATAGTGACTTCTACTGATTTAAAAACTTGTTTCCAAATGTTGTGTTCTTTTTCATTTAATAATTATTTTTATATATAATTCTTTTGTAGTTACAGCTGGGGCGTGTAACACGTGTGCAGAAACATAGGAAGATTCTCAGAGCTGCACGGAATTTAGACCCAGAAACACTCATCATTGAATATAGAGGCAAAGTCATGCTCAGACAGCAGTTTGAAGTCAATGGACATTTTTTCAAAAAGTAAGTGTTTCTGTGTGATTTGTATCTATGTATATTATCAACATCATCTTGATCTCATTTTAATAATTCAACATTATAAATGATATTAAAAAAATGTCATCTGATTTTAACCGTGCATTTGTAAAATGTTTATTGCAAATTGACTGTCCTTCCTATGTCCTTCTATTAACTCCACTTCAGGCCATATCCATTTGTCCTGTTCTACTCCAAGTTCAATGAAGTGGAGATGTGTGTGGATGCCCGGACATTTGGCAATGATGCACGGTTTATCAGAAGATCATGCACACCCAACGCTGAGGTGAGATGACTCCGGTGTTATCTGATGACTGCTGATGTCGTAGAGTTGCATCACCTACACGTATTAGTGCATATTCTGTTCACAGTTTCTTTTCTGTGTGACAGCCTGATTATATTTGTTTCTTTTTGTCCTGTATACGCTTAAACACAGGTGCGGCACATGATTGCAGAGGGGATGATTCACCTGTGTATCTATGCTGTTGCTCACATCTCAAAAGATTCTGAAGTCACTATCGGGTTTGACTACGAGTTTAGCTGCTGGTTAGTCACTCTAATACGTTTCTTAAGATCTAGTATGAGTCTTAGATAAACTGCGATTTGGTGCTGTTTGTATTGACTCTTTTCCTTCGATTCTTCCCACAGTAATTATAAAGTAGATTGTGCATGTCATAAGGGCAATCAGGATTGTCCTGTGCAGAGACACAATCTCTGCCCCATCCAACTACCATCTCCTCAGTCTTCACAATTTGCCCTGCCTGGAATAGAAACACGGAAAAGACGAGCCCGACGCAGAGAGCTGGAAGGGGACAGGCTCGTAACCGGCGTGTCCGACGAGAGCAACCACCAGCTGGAAGATGCAAACGAGACACAGGGAGTTAGCGATACAGAGGTGCATGTTTGTGCAATAACAGTTCTCAATGTCTACTACGATGATTATCGCACATGATGATGAAGCTTTGCTTGTTTTTGTGCTACAGGATGCTCTTATTGACAGAGTGAAGTTGGAGAATGGAGAGGAGTTAGATGAGAATGGAGTGCCAATACCAAACAGACGTGTAAGCTTTATTCATATGAGAACGGTTATGAATCAATACATACTGGCTAATTCTAACACAGATCCTGTTGTCTCAACTTGGGCCCTATGATTTCCAAAATGTGGAAAACACGTATGAAATTGCAAAATACAGTAATAAATTTTTTTTGAAGGATATATCAAAATTAGGACAGTACACTTAATCAAAATGCTGTAGTGGACCAGTGTCTGTGAATATTAAAGGTAAAAAAGATGTGGCACAGTTTCATCTACTACACATTCTCAAACATGAGTGATGCTTGAAGAGTTTGTTCCAAAAATAAAAGGAATTGTTAAAGTTTCATTTGCTAACTTTTTTTAAGATTAATTAGATTGTTTATGTTTTATGGCTTCATTGGTTTTACCACCAATTTTCATAATACATTAGTTTGTTTTTTTCTGAATTGATTTACATGAAAACCTTTTCAAAAAGCCTTATTATTTTGATGAATATTGGTAATACCAATTTTAACCAATTTAATAAATGATTATATTATTACACATTTTATGAAATCCATAGATTTGACATGCTTTTTGATTATTATAAATTAAACCATTAAAACACAATCCAGAAAAATAAAAGAATGGAAAACATTGAAAGAAGAAAATGGAATTTTCTTCTTTCAATGTTCAAGATGTTAATAAATTGTAAGTTTCATTTCGACTTTACTGTCAGAACTATTAAAATGGAATTTAAATGGTAAACAGGTTTTAAGGAATATGGGTAGAGATGAAATACATTTCATAGGGCCCTACTCACCAAATCAACCACTCATTCTTTTTCCCCACTCAGTCTCGTGACGAACGCAAGGCAGAGGCCATAATGCACATGTTCGAGAACCTTGAGAGGAGAAAAAAACGTGGTCAGGGTTCAGCGCAGGGTACAGCTGAAGAAAACAAACTGGAAGCGGGGGAGGCAGACGTGCCCTCACTTACAGCAGGAAACTGTGTACCAAATACAGGAGCAGTTGGAGGAGTCAGCACACGGCGCACCTCTTTTGCCACCGTGGTAGTTACTTTTTACTTTTTTTTTACTTTCAATTTTTGCTCATAATAGCTGTGTTCATACACACTTTTACTTGTCTCTTCATTAGGACACAACAGACATTGACCCGGAGAAGCCCCCTGCTACACCCAGTCCTGCCCCTAAACCACAACCTGCCCGTAGTTCCAAACCACGTCCTAAGAGCCGTATCTCCAGGTACCGCTCCAGTTCAGCTCAGCGTGCTCGTAGACAGCGACAGGCTCTTTCCCAGCAAGCAGCGGAGGGAGTTCTGGTGGGGGGTGAAGAGGGCAGTGCCGGGGCAGCCCTCAGGGAGCAGGGCCAGGGAGAGGGAGCTCCAAACTATGGCCCTCTTCAAGATGGAGAGCTGTATGGAGCTGCCTCTGCAGGGATGGGTAATAAGACACATGTCAGATACCCAAAAACCAAAAAGGTGAGATCATTTCACACACTAAATCCTACACAGGTTCATGGTCATGTTTTTCTGAGCCACTCTAGTGTGGGTTTCATAAATCTTGTTCAGAACTGCAGTGTTGTGGCTTTAGAGGCATCCAAAATGAAAATTCAGTCATTCACTCACTGTCATGTTGTTACTACCCATAAAACTTTGGTTAATCTTTGAAATACAAGTTAAAAAAATGTAATGAAACCCGAGAGGTTTTTGTCCCTCCATTGAAAGTCCAAGTAACCAAAATTAAACTTGTGCATCACACAATCATGTTTGAGCTTCCATGTTTACCATATGTGACATGCTCTATACGCGTGTCGATCATGCTTTATATGAAAATAAAAGCCTAAAATAAATCCATTCACCATATAAAGCGATTATATCATGGATTTAACCGCTTGATTCATATGGATTAATTTTATGCTTTGACCTTTTTGGATCTTCTAACTTTTGGTTAACTGCACCTGACGGTTTCCTTAAATGGAGATGGTTCTTACTGCGGAACATGAAATCAACGGGGAGTCGTCGGATCCAGATCCAACTCCTCCCACCTTACATACACTTAAACCTACTGATCCTGATCCCTAAACCCAACCCTAATCCTACCCATCTCCACCCCTTTTATCTTGATCCGACTCCTCCCCGTGGATCTCATGTACTGCGTTGAGGTGCTACTGTAAAAATGTATTAATTTGTATTTTAAAGATTAACCATAGTCTTTTGGAACAACATGAGGGTGAGTTAATGATGACACAATTTCGCCTCTTGTCGGCCAGTGCAGGTGTACAAACCGGAAACAAAGAGCGCTTGCTTACTATTTTGAATATCAATTATTCTTATCACTTTGAACATATATTTGTGCATTCAAATGCTCTGGAAAGATGATCTAAAATTATAATTTAAATTCTATAAAATCATATTCTATCTGTAACTTATTTGCCTGCTTTCATCCCTTTTGCTGTTATTCTCGTGCACTGACTCTCTCTCACCAACGGCCCGAAACCGATACAACATGCTGAATCGGCCCAAAAAAACTCACTGTGTCCGGCTACAGCCAATGGTGTGGAACACACCGAAATAACTAAGCCGACCGACGCTCAAATGACCTGATATTGCCCGCCGGCCGACCGTCGGCTTGGTGTGTCCAGGCCTTAACACTATTTATTCATTCCATCCCCTCTACAAACTTCTTGTCTTATCAATGGGGAAATCCCAAGCATCTTTTTCAATACTTCTAGTTTGCAATGTAGCACTGGACTTGATTTATAGCAGCAAATGTAGCACTGGACTTGATTTTGTCCATCAGGAATAGATTGGATCATTGGATTGCTGTCATTTGCTCACTGCTGCGATCTCATGTGAGTGACAGGTTGCTTTGTGAAGGAGGGATTATTGCCTGGTATTGAGCAAAGTTTACATTTCATCAGGGATATCAATGTATTTGATAAAATATTATTAGGGCACATGAATGTTTAAAAAAAATGAGATGAATGGATAAATCATTTATAATAAATGCTCAAATATTACATAAAAAAATATGGCAATTTTGATTTCATGGTGTCTTTTTAAAAAATTGTTATATTCATACTGTGGTCAGGCTAAGTTTCAGAGCTGTAAATGTAGTCATTTAACATTTGATTATCTCTCTCTTTTATAAGTACCTGGTGACCGAGTGGTTAAATGACAAGGTTCCAGAGCGGGTGGAGGAGTCTGTGGAACGCCCTTTACGCATCACCACTGACCCCACAGTTCTGGCCACAACCCTCAACATGCTGCCAGGACTATCTCATTCACCTCTCATCTGTACCACCCCCAAACACTATGTTCGTTTTGGTTCCCCCTTTAACCCTGAAAGACGCCGGCGACCCTTTATGATTGACCCAGCATATGGTTCTTGCAAGAAGGTAAATTGTAATCAAGTAAATTGCTTTGTCATTCAAGTTTCCCCTGAAAATGAATTTGTTGAGTTCTCCAGCTCATATCTGTTTTTTTTTTAGACATAGCTTGAATTAGACGTAGCTGAATTGACCAAAGACTTACTGGACTCAACGTTATTGTTGCTACATTGCATACCTTTGTGTCTGTCTGTCTGAGCAGAGGTGGATGAAACAAGCGCTGGATGAGAGCATGTTATCTGGCCTGTTGGAGGATGGAACGGAGTCCAATTCTTCCCACAAAAGTAACAGCAGCAGCACCAGCAGCTCTCTCCAGCTTAAACCTGGTAATGGCTCTCACTCCACTGTTGAGAAAGCGGAATGTGAATTATATTCTGGGTTCTAATTCATGTTTTTTTTTTTCTTTCTGTTTTTGATATTGCCTCGCGTTCAGAGCTGACAGGACCCATTAAGAAGAGGAAATTTAAGTGTCCATCAGAAATTGCAGCTCCACCCTCTGAACTCTTGTTACGACCATTGTCCCCCATCACCCCACCTCTGCCCTCTGAACTTCCCATGACGCCTCTTCATTCACTCATAAATCCTTGCTCGCTTTATTTAGGAGGGGAAGTGGAGAAGCTAAATGCTACCATGCTTCCGTTCTCTCCACTCACATCCCGGCCCACCAGCCGCTGCAATACACCTCTACAGTTTGAGGTGAACACACATGAAATGTACTTCTCTCTTGTTTTGATTTGCTGTAGGTATATATATATATATATATAAATCACTTGGTTCTTTTTTACAGAACATCTCTTCTCCTGAGGCTTCTCCTGTGCACAGATCAGAATCTCTAACTCCAGAAGTAAGTTACATGCACATGGAAGGGCTAATGCTTACTTGTAATGTAGCATGTTCAAATTTGGAAGTCTGGCTTTGCCATTTCTGAGAGTAGGGATGCACTTAAATGAAAATTCGAGTTGTACAAAGTTTAAATGAACTTTTTAATAACTTAATTGTTATCTACTCCAGTTGTTTGGTGTAATATTAACATTTAAAAAACAAGAAAAAGGAATAATTGTTTTCATGACAGATTTATCCAAACATACATTTAACAATGAAGACATCACCCACAAGTTATAAAAATATAATGAATATGTAATAGTAGTGCTGTAGCGGCGCGTCAATGATTCAACGTCAAAATTGCTTCTTTATTTTTTGCATGTTCCCGGCGGTACAGCTTGCCACACTCACGTGGGAGACCGAAACATTGCAGAATAGAGGACGAAGACAACTAGAAGTGAATGTGCTATCCATTAAATGAATCACACACAGTAAACAAACCCTTAAGAAAAAAAATTGCAATTTAGATGCGCAAACTGGGTGCCCGTGTGGTGAGACGTACAAGCTCGGGCAGATTCGGCTTGAAGTCGTTCCCGGACGCGGCGCCGCACGCGCTGTTACAAAAAAAAGGCGTACACACAGCCAGCCACAGTCTTCCTGGTCTTGCGCACCCAATGCGTCATTTTTGCCGTGCGCACGTTCGCGCTCGTGCGGACGTGTCGAGTATAAACAAGGCTTTAATCCGTGTCAGCACGCGCTCTGATCAGTAGGTGCAGAAACCTCTCCCGATTCATCTCCATCAGTAGCAGCCTCCGATCGCACCACTAACTCCGCCTCCGTTTCCCTCCTCAGCTGATATTAATATTTAAACATTCTCTATGATAAAAAATGTTTGTAAAAAATATTTTAATAACACGGTTTTGGCGGTTGTAGAGTTATAATGATGGTGTTCAAATACATAACATTAGACTAACGTTAGCCAGCTTATAGTATCTTGATTCAGTATGCTAGTATTTATTTGAGATATTGTTTTGTTTTTTATTAATTGAGCAGCAGAAAAAACATTCTTTGTATTAGTCATCCAATTAGTCATTAGAATAATCGCCTAACTTATCGTTTAGTTAATAATCGTTTACCTCAGCCCTATGTAATAGTGTATATATTTGGCAAAGGGAGTTATTTTTCTAGCTAACCAATAGGTTTATGGACATTGTATAGCCTACAAGCTGTTTTATTGACCATTTCCCTAGTTGAAACACTTATTTGCGATTATTGGATAGATGGTGCGCTGCAAATGTTTAGTGAAGTTTTGTTCACACATCAAATGAGTCAGTATGCTAAGATTCTAATGAAATTGTGCAGAAAGTGTAGTTTGACTAAAATTGAGAAAACTGCGTAGATTGTTAATTTTTTTCTCCAAAAAGCATAGTATCTAACATTTTATTTTCTGAAAAAAACACACCAGGTCAAAATTGCATTGTTTAAGAGGGGAAAAAAAAGTTGTATTGGTGAATAACTGTGTATCATATGTGTATTACCTTTTATTGTTTCATTCAGAAGTAATGTAAAATACTGGTAGTTGAAAACATTATAAACACAATAAGAGAATTTAAAGCGAAAACGACAACAGGCATGTGGGAAATGCGCTATACAAGTAAACCTGGGCTCATGTACCTCCCTTATTCGTCAGGAATCCAATTGTGGGCGCTTTTGCGCATAATTCGCGTTCTTGGTATATTTCGTGGACTGAAATTCCAGTTAAATATTTCATTAGAATACTTGAAACAGAATGAAATATTTTCCTAATTTTTTTATTCATTTTATTTTTTTCAGCCCTGTTTGCGACCAGACTTCACTTCCCGAGTCACTGCCTTCCCTGACTTTTCCACAAGCCGAGGAAGCCCGGCTCCTGTGTCAGAAGACTTCTCAGTTGCTGCTCAAGACTCACTCAATGGATCTGGTGGTGGGACTCCCCGCAGCTCAGCTGTTGTGTCCTCTCTATGTGACTCTTCCTTGGTTTCGCATGCCAGTGAGGCACAGGCCCGAGAACAGGCTTTTAGGACCGAGTTTAACCTCATTTACACCTGCTCTCCCCTCAATGCCAGTCTACCCACTGGTCCCGTAAGTGACAGACACTTCCCACAATCAGAGGGCTTTTCCACAGCTGACTCTGACTTTAGCACAATGAGCAGCCAGGGGCCGCTGATGGAGGCGGGTTCGGGTTCTCTCTCGCTGTATCTGGACACACAGTTTGGAGGCGGATATTCAGAGAGCAGCACATCCCCTCACCCTAGCAATCCACCACAGAAGAAGAAGGCAAGTACTACGCCCACATTAGTTTGTCATTTTACAAGTCATATGTTTTTAATTTAGCATATTATGGAAATAAATGGATTTTTTAAATTAAGTTCTTCTTTTAAATTTTTTTGACCTACCACTGGGGTAATATGACCCCAAGGGTTAGTTTAAGACCCTGATATACTCGCAGCGAAGTTCTTTTTCGCTCTTTGCTTAGGGGTAAAAAAAAGGAATACTGTTAGCAGCGGCCTTTAGATGAATATGTAAATATGTGCTGTGCACTTTCCTTTCAGCAACAAAATAAGCTCAATAAAAGACAGTGGTGAGAGAACAGCCGTTAAAGGGGAAATGAAACAGTCAATCAAGTTTACATGATTTACAAGATGGATTTCCACTATAATCAACAATTATATAAGAATCATGACAAATGTAAACATATAAAAGAAAAAAAGAAAAATCTTTCGCCACCATTGTGCAGTATTCTAACATGTGACGTCACGGGTTTGGTTGGCTTCAGTTTAACAGGCTCTGAGCAGTGAATATCGTGACATCAAACTGTGTTTACACCAGTGTTTTGACCGTGAATGACTAATGTTAGGTACAGTCATTAGACAAAGACGACGTCTAATGTTTACAATCTCTGCACATTGAAACATTGTTCTCAATGTCTGCCGTCATATTCCCGTCTTGTCAACTCCATGTACGATAAGTTATGTTGCTGTGTAGAACAGCCGGTGGTGGTTTGGGGCGAAGAGCGAGTTAATGCTACCAGGTGTCAGTGTGGCTGTTGTAAACCAGGTGTTGGCTCACCCTGTCAGAGTCGATCTCCTGTCAAGAGGTTGATCTTGACCATGTATTGCGTGGTCAATTCTGCATCACCGGCGCGCACATTTACCATGCTGTGCCGGGAGGTAACTTAGACGTGTTGGAAACGGCAATGCTGTCCCTGAAGGATGTCAGAGCGGAGACACTTTTTTGTCCCCAAAAACAGGGACTTTCATTTCCCCTTTAACAAATACATGCTAACTTACATGGTGTTGACGAGACGGGAATATGATGGCAGACATTAGACATCGTCTTTTTGTCTAATGACTTTACCTAACATTAGTTGTTCGTGGGCAAAACACTGGTGTAAACAGTTTGATGTCGGGATATTCACTGCCCAGAGCCTGTTAACTGAAGCCAACCAACCCTGTGATGTCACATGTTAGAATACTGCACAATGGCAGCGCCCTGGCGGCGAAAGATATAGCGTTGTTTCTTTTTTTCTTTTATATGTTTACATTTGTCATGATTCTTATATAATTGTTGATTATAGTGGAAATCCATCTTGTAAATCATGTAAACTTAATTGACTGTTTCATTTCCCCTTTAAAGAGTAACTAAACCCTAAACCAACTTTTTTTAGTTAGTGATCTGTAAGAATGGATCTTTATTAATACCAGTCATTGATTCGAGTAACTTTTTTGACATTTGTGTATAATTTTCCTATTGGATGTTAGCGGTTCTTCGTGACGTGTACACGTTTCTGCTCACCACGCTCTTGGTACGAGCTACGGCCTTGGCAGTATAAAAAAAACAGCTTGTTTCATCAAAACCACTGTAGCGAGTCAGGAATTGTTGAGTTGGAATTGCGAGTATTGAAAATGATCAGGATAGAGTGTTTTAGCATCTATTTCGTCCCCTCTATCTCTGCTGGGGTCTGCCCACTATTTCAGCATTTTTCAAATATTGCCAGTGGGTGGAGTCAGGCTCTGACCAGGGGGCGATATTTTTTTTCCCCAGGATGGTCGGGGAAGGTCCCGCCTTTTTCACCTCTGATTAGCTAGAAGGGCTCTCCTCCGATTGGTTATTTGATTTGGCCGTGAAACGTCATCTCACGTTCATGGCAGGCTGTCTGCTAGCAAAGCCCGTCTAGTCTGTTTTGACCCTACTCCTAAACCTACCCAACACACAAACACACATCTAAACCTACCCAACACACACACATTACTCCTAAACCTACCCAACACACAAACACACATCTAAACCTACCCAACACACAAACACACATCTAAACCTACCCAACACACACACACTACTCCTAAACCTACCCAACAGACACACACACACCTAAACCTACCCAACACACACACTACTCCTCCTAAACCAACCCAAAAGACACACACACACACTAACCCTACTCCTAAACTTACCCAAGCCAACACACACACAAATCAATTAACCAATCGGAGGAGACCCCTTCTAGCCAATCAGAGGCGAAAAAGGCGCAACCTTCCCCTACCATCCTGGGGAAAAAAATATCGCGACCAGTTAGTTACCCTACCCTTTGAGGAAGCATTTGATCCATAGTGATGTGCATGTTTGCACAAGCTCTGCCATTCAGCTCTCCTGTAAAGTCACATCACATTTATTAAATAGCTGTTTATACAATAGATTGCTTTAACGCAAGCAGCTTTATAGTATTCTTCAGTGTGTTCATGTTTTTACTCATGTGTGACCTTGACAAACTGAACAGAGTAAATTAACCATAGGAGATTTCCATGTCAAAAAGCAGGTGGAGCCTCAAAGCACAGCTACCTATTACATAATCACCAAGGACCGATGATGGTTCAAAGTTTTTGCCATAAATTTCACTTTGGCAAGCTGTTTTAAACTTCATTTTGGTGTGATTTTGTTCAAAAATGACATCATATCAGTTCATTCTGTGATTTTGATTGCTTTGTATCGATGTCTTTATCCCAACTGTCATCTGATTGTAATTGGATGGGGGTGAGGTTGGGGGGGTTTTACTCCAAGTGTCTACTATTTACTTTTCCCTTCAAAATAAAAAACTTTTTTTTTCTTTTTTTTTTTGTCATACTATACAGATCTAAATTACATTTTCTGTTCAGAAATCACCCTCTAACAAACAGACATAATTTAATTTCCAACATAAAATAAATTCTCACATCACTATTACCCAATGACAATAAATTAGGCTGTTTTACCTCAAAACTATGGAAGCTTTTTTATCTGAAAAAAATGTTCTTGAAATTGCGAGTTATAAAGACAGAATTGTGAGATACAAGCTAGCAAATGCAGGAAAACAAGTCTGAATTGCGAGTTTATATCTCAAAATCCTGACTTTATTTCTCGTAATTTGGAGTTATCATCTCATATATAGATGTATGTATAGATGACAAATGTAATTATGCCAAGTCAAGAAATATCCTTTCTGTTAGTTTAAAATAAGAACTGGTCTAAAATCTTGGGGAAAAACACATACATTTAAATCATGAACGGTGGTCCTCTATCTGGCATGAATCTCTTGCTCTGTCTTTGATTTGCTCCCTGTTTCTCTCTTTTCTTCACTCTTAAAATTCTTGCAAAATCTTTCTTTTACCCTTTTCTCAAGGCAGAGGGTCATGGTGAGTGCTGGTAGTCAGCTGGCTGGCTTGTCTGGGTACCAGGCATTAGCTGTAAGGGGCCAGTTCAAGCCAGGGCAAAACATGGTGAATATGAAATAAGTGGCCTCCATCTAGAAGTGTGCATGTCCATAACATTTGCATCTCCAGATGATGTACTCCTTCATCTGTATTGAGCAAATTTTCTTAACAAAAAAAAAAAAAAGTTAGCAGCTGCAGAGCCAATTGTATTCATTCAAAGACACAGATGCTTTCATTTTGTAATCTACAAACATTTCTCATGGTGAATCTGTCTGTATTTGTATGTGGGTTTTTCTTTGCTTTTGTTCTAGAGTCTAGAATCCTAGTTTAAAACTTTTATCATGGTATGTTTTATTTGCAAGGGTTCTTGCAATGAAATAAAAAATGCACATGTATTTTATTATACAACATTTGAGTGTGTTAATATGAGCATTTAATGTGGTGGTATTTAGTGTGGCGCTTTTCTAAATGGCAGCATTGGGTACTGCATGCTGTATCTTTCTCATACTCATTGAAATTCTAGATGATACCATTGTACATCAATTGATCATGCATGTGTTGCTTTCTGTGAACATGTGAATGTTACGATGCATGTGTATACGAAGAAATTCTACTGAAGGACACAACTGCATGCCAGTTCATCATCCATGTGAAACTTTTAGTCACTCTTACACACCTTCTTTCCATCTAGGTTTCTCTGCTAGAGTACAGGGAAAGAAAGAAAGGGCCACGGGACCCAGCGCCCCTCGTCACAAACATCAGCTCCATTTGCCCTCGCACAGAGTCTCCAGGACAGCCGCTCATGCATTTTCAACCTTCAGTCTCTCCGCACAATTCGTTCTCTCCAGAAAGGCAAACTTTCCCACAGATAGAGGAGGTCAGTCCTCCTGGCATCCGGTCTGGAAACCACACACAGACCACAGTACTGGGTGGACCAGAGTCCAACCACTGGTGAGAAAATTACAGATTCATACACATTAGCCATGTCAATCTGATTTGGGTATAATTTATTTTTAATTTTAGTGTTAGTTTCTATATCTAGTTATCAATGTTAGGGCTTTAAAGTACCCGTGAACCGGAAGTTGCAATCGACTTTTCTCCAGTGCTGTGACGTATTTCCAAGTGAAAATACAGAGGGCAGTGTTTTACTCTAGCGCTCCTCCTCTCCATCTCTCGCTCATAGCAAACTAACGGTTTGAGGGGAGTGGTTAAAGAGTAACTAAATACTTAACCAACTTTTTTTAGTTAATGATCTGTAAGAATGGATCTTTATTAATACCAGTCATTGATTCGAGTAACTTTTATGGCATTTGTTTATAAAGTGTTCTATTTCTACAATATATGGTGTAAAAACGTCTTAGTGCTGCCCTCTTCAGGTTGAACGGTGGCTACTGCAGTTGAATTTTCCTATTGGATGTTTGCGGTGGTACGTGACACAGCGGTTGTTGGTGACGTAGGCAAGTTCCATACAAAGAGATGCGTCTCAGGTGCACGCCCCCCTCCCCTGGGCTCTGCCCACTTTTCCAGCATTTTTCAAATATTGCCAGTGGGTGGAGTCAGGCTCTGACCAGGGGTTTAGTTACCCTTTAAGCGTTTCCAGCGTTTCCATTCCAGACCGGAAGTAACTTTTTAGATTTTGATGAAAGATTACCATGGTAAAAAAAAAAATGATTTTAATATATAGTTACTTGCACGGATTAATTGTTCACCACAAGACTAGTAAAATTCGCTAACAAAGTAAATTGGGTCCATTTCGATTTCACGGGGACTTTAACCTAAGCTTATTTCAGTTAGTTGCAAAGGCAACAATTCTAATTTTCAAAGTTTTTCCTGAAATATATTTTTAATTTCAATTAATGTTTTTTAAATAGTTCAATGGAACAATGAAACCCCTGGTCCTGCTAATGAACGGTTGTTGTGAATGTGTGTTTATCAGGATGGTCCCTACATCAGTTGAGCGGTTGAGGGAGGGACAGGGTGCTCTGGAACGTGTCCTGAGGGGCAATCTAAACATAGAGCGTGCCCTTAAAAGAGCAGATGCCGGAATGAATGACCAAATCAGCAGCCGTGATAAGAGCACTGGTATGAATCGGACTGCATGTTTTCAGTAACTAAACTGAGAATGCTGTGACCTGCAGAGTTTGAGTACTTCTGTGTTTTGATAGATGCTGTTGAGGTGGACAGGTATGATCTTCAGGGCTCATCTCTGGCCTCTCCCATAAAGAGTCCTTCTATACACCCACATCAGGTAGGATATTCACAATGCACAAGTGAGAAACCGATATTTCAGATAATGCCATGGAACCCATACACTACAAGGGTTTGGTCGGAAGTTTATTAAATCTGTCTTTAATGATCGTCCAGCAGATGCTGCCTCTCCAGCCAGAATCCCACCAGCGCTCGGAAAGCCCCGTCTTCGACCAGCAGAGCTCCTCTCCTCCATTCTGTCCCCCTGTAAGCCCCTCTCCTCCCCGCTGCAGCTCTGGGAGGCCCAGTTACTATCCTTCAAAGCTGCCCACACACAGCCCACTCGCCCAAGAAAGCCCGCCCACTTCTACAGTATCCATCTCCTCAGTGGACTCAACAATGTGTGCGCCACAGCCTCACGGCAGCAGTGGAGGTGGGATGGACACCTCAAGCCTTAAAGCTAAACTTTTGGACAGCACCCTGTCAGCTGCTCTTTCTCTACCCACCAGAGGTCTAGGCCACCTTAAAATGGACAGCACTGCAGTACCACACACACAAGGTGCTCGTGACTCCAAACTGGCCCAGTCGTCCAGAGTGCACAGCCAGAGAACAGACAGACCCAGTCAGGCTAACTCGAGACATCTCACGGCTTCTGGAGCACAGCACTATCCACAGCGAAATTTACAGGGTCCAGGGGTATGGACACAGTCGGGGACCTTTTAGGACCCACAGTGTGTGTGTGTGTGTGTGTCAGAAAGACAAGTGTGTGATATCCTCCTCACTTTTACCTGTGGAGAAGCTCTGCGTTGTTAGCAGAAATTTGATGTATTGAGTTCTATATGGATGGTCTACTTTTTTCTTTTTCTTTACCTTTCCCAGTTCCTTTGATATTTTTCCAAAAACTGAATTTCTGCGGTTACATGTAACTTAGTGTGGACTTCATAACAATCAAATCAACGGAACATTAAAGTAACTAGTTTGGACTATATAACCAGATTTAAATGTATTTTGAAAATTCACCCAAATGCTACAATGATGTGTTCATGCTGATTTTTTAAGAGGAAAGTTACGCATCAGTGGTGAAATGCAACTTTCTCTTAAAGTAGGGTTCTCATGTTTAAGACTTATCAAAGAGTAAAAGTGATCATGCTGATCTTCATGTCTAATGTATTATGGTATTATGACCATATGAAATGGCACTCTTACTTTAAGATGCTTCACAAGCTTGATTTTTCAGTTTCATCAGTAGTCGTCATCAGAACAGTTTTGTAGCGTGCTCATAGATGGCACACTTGACTCGGAGAAATGTGTTTTTGAATGCACGTGAAAGCAATTCTTAGTGAACGGTGAGTTAGTTCCTCACTCTGAATCATTCCAGTGTCTAGCTATCGTTGGGGTCCGACGGGCCTCTGGCCTGTTGAATTCTCGTTAGTGTCATAAAATCACTACTCACTTGATATATAATACTTGACAAGCAGAACTTATGGTGCTTCAGCTGGTCCATTTGAATTGTTTATTTTGTTTCCCAATGTAATCATGATTGCCTCTAGGTAAAAACTTGCAATTGTCAGTTCAAACTTTGTTTTTTTTAACTTGTTTCCAATGATTGTTAAAACGCCCCTCTTTGTGACTAGCAAAGCACACAACTTTGCAGAAAAAAAAATTGCAGAAATGTTTTTGTTTATACTCCGTTAAAAAAGTATGTGTACCCTCCCAAGCCCTTTAAATCCTGTAAAGTGTATACTTCATTTCTCTCACGTCATATTTAATTTACTCTCCTTTTTGACCAGACATTGCATTCCAACCACCATTTTGGAAAGGAAGAGAGGAAAAATGGTTTGATCAGTAAAAAAGACAAAGCAAGTGTGCCGCTCCTGTGGTCTCTCAAATTTAAGTGTTTTAATAATTAAATATGGCTGCTCACAGGACAGCCTTTTTATCAAAATACTGTACCTTCCTTGGATGGGACCTTTTAGAAATGGTAAGGTCACCAATTCATGTGCCAATGAAGACCACAGTAGTGGGATATTGACCCCATATCAAACAAAACCAATGCCCCTGTTGCATCTAGAGAACTATGGTTGTCTGCTTGGTGGATTTATACAATACAACTATATAAAAAAAGAGATTATGTCTGTTTTTGTTTTAACCTAACGTGAAAAGACCTTGAAATGACGGGTTAATGTGTTCAGCCTTAGTTCACTGGTTTATATGAATGTCTTTTACATATAATGGAAAGAGTAAATCTTGAAAAAAGAAAAAAAGAAAAAATGAAATCTACCAGCACCTTAACTACATGATCATGTGTACCTGGGTGAAGTGTCATTCTGTTCTCAGAGAAATATAGTACACCAAATTTGCTGCATGATATTTCTTTTGTGTCATTGTAACAGTTAGGGTTGGGTTTATTTGGTATACGGTTTTGATTGACATTCTCCTCTTCCTAACACCACAAACATTTGGCACTTTTCTAGCATCCATAGGCATATTTTTGTTGTATTTGTTTTCTCAACCTAATTTGAACCCTTCCCCTTTTCATGACATAAAATGCATCACATTTTGCTTTTTAAATAAAATGTTTGTGAACATTTTTATAACTAGTTTAAGCATTTGCTTAACATTGCTGAATGGAAAGAGAGCTGAGAGTGTGATATTATAAAGGTTCGTTTGCATTAGATATTGACATTGAGAGATAATGTAACTGTAAAAAAACACACCCTGTTACAAAATAAGTCAATTAAAAAATTGCCCACATGTTACTGATATTAAGTGTGTTGGACAATCCAGTCACAACTGGACAATATTAAATACAGGTGTTAAATGGCGTCCAAAACCATCACTACTTTCTACCAGATTCTGTGGTGGTAGAAAATGCATGTGAGCACATAGCATTTACAGTATAAATACTCGTGCAGTCAAATTAGTTGCTAAAAACAAAGGCTTAAACTTTACTGGTTACTTTTAGCTTTACCGGTTGGATTGAAATAAGTGGAGTAGTGCATGACCTACATATAGCCTACATGCAGACCACTTCACAGAACTTCTTCAGTGTCTCTGATATAACAAAGCATTGACAATTTATGTGAAGCATATTTTAAATTTTCTTGAGAAAAATTGAGATGCATGGTGTTGATGTCTGTGATCAACAAAACCTAAATTAATAGATGGTTAAAAGAATTTATTGAAGAGCTATGAATTTGAGACCCATTATTGAACTCCAATATATAATCTTTGTTACCCTAAAAAGCAGAGGTGTAAGGTTCAGGTTCAGAAACTAAAAGTCGTCAGTATTTTGTTCCAATCACATGGGTTGGTAATTAGCACTGCTTATCAGCCAGGAGAACTAATTAGTGAAATCAGCTGGCTGAGGTCATGGGTGGAAGGCAGGAGTTTTACTTTCTGATCCCTGGGGCCCGTTTCAATAAGGAGGTTCAACCAACTCTGAGTTAAAGTTTGAACTCTGAGTTGACTTACCCTGAGATGGGAAACTCTTGAGTTTTTGGTTACAGAACAGCTGAAATGAGTTGGTTCAATCAACTCTGAGTTGACTGACTCTTGAGTTAAAGGATTAGTTCACTTTTGAAAAACTTTTGCTGGTAATTTACTCACCCCCATGTCATCCAAGATGTCCATGTCTTTCTTTCCTCAGTCGAAAAGAAATTTAGGTTTTTGATGAAAACATTCCAGGATTTTTCTCCATATAATGGACTTCAATGGGAACCGGACGGTCCGAGGTCCAAACGACAGTTAATAACAGTTTCAGATGCAGCTTCAAATGTCTTTAAACGACACCAGACGATGAATAAGGGTCTTGTCATGCGAAACGATCGGTTATTTCAAAACCTATTCCAAAAATGTAACTTTTCTAAGGACAAATGCTAGCCTTGCTCTATTCTGTGAGGCGCGTTTGTAACGTCACGTAATACGTAATTACGTTCAAAAGGTCACGGGCAACGTAGCCGGAAGTACAGAATCAAAATCGTCCGACATCGTTGTTTTACCTTTTAATTCCTTTTTTTGTAAACGGCGTTTGAGTTAGTTTGCACGTTCAACCTATGCATTCAACTTGTAAACACTCTGACTCTGTACTTCTGGCTACGTCGCCCGTGACCTTTTGAACGTAATTACGTATTATGTGACGTTACAAACGCGCCTCACAGAATGGAGCAATGCTAGCATTTGTCCTTAGAAAAGTTAGATTTTTGGAATAAGTTTTGAAATAACTGATCGTTTTTCATGATAAGACCCTTATTCATCGTCTGGTGTCGTTTAAAGACATTTGAAGCTGCATCTGAAACTGTTATTAACTGTCGTTTGGACCTCCGACCAACTGGTTCCCATGTAAGTCCATTATATGGAGAAAAATCCTGGAATGTTTTCATCAAAAAACTTAATTTCTTTTCGACTGAGGAAAGAAAGACATGGACATCTTGGATGACATGGGGGTGAGTAAATTATCAGCAAACGTTTTTTTCAAAAGTGAACTAATCCTTTAAGCGCGTGCACCACAACTATAAAAAGCCATTATGGAGCGCAGATATTATGAGTCACTATGGCAACAGCGCCAGACAAAAAGAGATGTTGGGTGTAATTAATTACCAAGTAATCTAAATATTGTAATTTAATTAAAGGGATTACTCTTAATTCTTCTGTAATTTAAAATAAAATATGATGCAATTACATTAAATAGGCTACTGCATAAACTATAGACCAATTCAGTATAAAACAATAGTGGATTTAACATACATTTTTAAAAGGTATATTTTTTATGTAACCTTCTCCCTCTACACACTTTGATCAATTCAAGAATAATTCATGCAATTGTATTGTTAATTTGAAACCATTAAAAGTGCAGTTTCTTGTCTGTCCTCCTGGTATTAATCAAGTGGTTGAGGTTGATATAGGATTTAGTAATATGTAGACCAATACTTTCTAGAGATAGTAATTATTACATTAATCTAACTACACCATTGAAGATGTCATTTGTTGTTAATAATTCATAACTATTTTAGAGTAACTTAATATCAGAGGTAAAACTGGAAGAATGTTATTCAACCTAAAATAGGCTACTACTTTGATAAATTTTTACTGAAGTAAAAGTAAAATAACAGTCTAAAAATCTACCCAAGTAAAAAGTAGTTAATTAACTAATAAGTTGAGTAACTTGTTTAACAGCAGGGGTGGGGTGGGGGACTCCCCCATGTGGGGAAAGTTTCACAGTATGAGAAGCGTCTCAGAAAATATCACGGTTAATGGTATTTAACAATTATTAAAGATATAAACTGCATTATTAAATTACGGTTATTATTATCATCTCTTAAAATGACAGTTAAATAAATTAAACATGTGTTCAATAAAACATATGTAATCAACTAACTTCAATAATTGATTATTAATAAGATTAACGTCTTATTTTTATCATTAATAACATTAAAATTATGTTTAAAAAATAATTGAGTTCTATTAAATGTTTTTTATTCCAATTTTTTAATTATTTAATACAAATATATTATCAAAAACGGTGGTAATCAAATAAAAGTTTAGCAAATGTTTTAATCCTTTTATTAGGGCCCTACTAATATCATTAGTAACATTAAATATTACACAATAAACCATCAGTAGGAGTTTCCCTTAGAAGTGATTCCAGAACATTTTCAGTGAACTCTGAGCAAGGAATGGATGAAAAATCCTATCTTAGTGAGGAGGTGTGGTTGACCCCGTTGCTAGGTATGAGTCATCATTTCAAAAGCCGTGATTGGTTGATCCTACAAGTTTGATGAAAATGAACTTTTGGTGATAATGAGCAAAGGATGTACCCTCAAATCAATAAACATAATTATACACTCTAATAATCTTATGCAGACTGTAATTGTAAATAATATTTCACATTCAAGAAAATATCTGGAAAATGAATAGTAAGCTGTAGGGGTTATTAGAATCTAAAATTTGTGAAAACTTAAGCTCATTACACCCTGTTTAAATAATGATTCGTGTCTTATTTGCTCATTTTAATATCCTAGCTGACATATTTTGTACTTTCACTTCCATATGGACCCCATTGAAAACAAGATGGCCTATCTCAAGGGAATGTCCTTAATGAAGTAGAAATTGCAACGTTACAACTCAGTGTTGTCTTAACGAGGGTAACACGGCTCAGCTTTTATCAATGTCTGTGATTGCTGGCTGGTCTATTTATGAAGGCTTGTTAACAAATATCCTACAAACAGAAAATAGAGGAAAAAAAGGAAAAAAAGAAATTTTGTGCAGCTGCTTAGGGGAACTCCTAAGCCACTAAAAGTCCTCTTCCCTGCTCTTAGCAGATCTCGCCTAGGAGCCCTTTCAAGAGCTAGGTATCTTGAGGAATAGCTTTTATATTAACTGGGATTTTTGTGTTAGAAAACCGACTGCACTCTTAAAAATAAAGGTTCTTCAAAGGTGCTTTGTTGGGGTATATGGTTCCATGAAGAACCTTTAACATCCAAGGAACCTTTCTATTGCACAAAAGGTTCTTTGTAGCACCAAGAGGTACTTCTTGCCTAAGTAAGAACAACAAGCACACTCAGGCCCCGTCCACACTACTGCGTTTTCGTTTAAAAACGGAGAATTAAAACGAATATGATCTCCGTCCACACCAGCGTTTTATCTGCGTATTAGAAACAATCTCCGTCCACATTAAAACGACTGAAAACGCGGATCACGTGACCATTCACCAACACTGGGCATGCGCGTGCCGGTGTAAACAGTGAATGACGAATCAGGGAAGGATACGTCATGACTGATAACACCCAATCATAGAGCCAAGCGTCAGCCTCTGCGTCAGCGTTTCTGAAGTTCTCCGTTTTGTCTCGTCCACACTAAAACGCCCTCCGGATATTCAAAACGCAAAACGCAGCTGCAGCGTTTCTAAACTTCTCCGTTTTAGGTCTTCGTTTTTCCCGTTTTAGTGTGGACGGGAGGTGCAAACGTAGCAAAAGGTCTCTGTTTTTAAACGAAAACGCAGTACTGTGGACGGGGCCTTAGGCCCTTAAGAGAGCAGCCAGAAAAATGGAGCGTAGCTCAAAAAAGACTAAACTAGGTATTTCGGATTTCATGGAAGGAGAGCTTGATTGCATACAGAGAGGCCTTAAAAACAGCTAGATCTGCTTATTTTTCAACCCTATTAGAAGAAAGTAAACATAATCCTAGGTATCTATTTGAAACAGTGGCTAAACTAATGAAAAAGAAAGCCTCAAGCCCAGAAGTATCCAAGCAACACATGAGTAATGACTTTATGAATTTCTTTACTTAGAAGATTGATAAAATCAGTGACAAAATTATAATTATGCAACCGTCTACTACAGTATCGCATCAGGGAGTGCATTGTAGTCTCCCAGAGGAAAAATTTGGTTCATTTGCTGCTATAAGAGAGGAAGAATTTTGCAAACTTATTAATTCATCTAAATCAACAACTTGTATGTTAGACCCTATTCCGACTAACCTACTGAAAGAGATGCTTCCAGATGTCATAGATCCTCTTCTTAATATCATTAATTCGTCTTTGTCTCTAGAATACATACCAAAAAACTTTAAGGTGTTGAATCTGCCTTTTCTGTCAAAGATACTGTAAAAAGTAGTATCCTCACAACTGTGTTCCTTTCTTGAAAGAAATGATATCTGCGAGGATTTTCAGTCTGGATTTAGACCATACCAGTACCGAGACTGGTCTCATCAGAGTCACAAATTATTTGCTCTGATTGTGGTTGTATCTCTCTATTAGTGTTACACGATCTTAGTGCTGCATTTGACACAATTGAACACAACATTCTTTTAAATAGACTAGAAAACTATGTTGGCATTTGTGGAACCGCATTAGCATGGTTTAAATCAGACTTATCTGATCGTTATCAGTTTGTAGCAGTAAATGAAGAGATGTCTTATCACAAGTTCAGTATAGAGTACCACAAGGCTCAGTCCTAGGACTGCTGCTGTTCACTCTGTATGCTACCATTAGGAGATACCATTAGGAAACATGGAATTAGCTTTCACTGTTATGCCGATGATACTCGGCTGTATACATCTTCAAATGAACTGAAACTTTCCAGTTCACAAAATGAATGGAATGCATAGATGATATAAAATTTCCTACTACTAAATTCTGAAAAAAAAACAAAAACAGAGATTCTAATTATTGGACAAAAAAACTTCCACACATAATAACCTAGAATACTGTCTAACACTAAATGGCTACTCTGTTAAGTCTTCATTGTCAGTTAGGACCCTGGGTGTGCTCTTTGATATTAATCATTAATTTGAAAATCACGTGTCTAGTATCTGTAAAACCACATTTTTCCATCTTAAAAGTATAGCTAAATTACACCATATGCTCTCATTGACTAATGCAGAACAATTAGTTCATGCATTCATTACATCAAGACTAGATTATTGTAATGCTCTACTGGATGGTTGCACTGCACGCTTAATAAACAAACTACAGCTAGTTCAAAATACAGCAGCTCGAGTTCTTACCAGAACCAGGAAATATAACCATATTACCGGTTCTGTCAACACTGCATTGGCTGCCTATTAAACATCGTATAATGTTTTTAAATATTGCTGATTACTTACAAAGCACTAAATGGTTTAGCTCCCCAGTAGGCGAGCTCTTAACACATAGTCCTTCATGCCTATTGGATTCTCGAAATTCTGGCCAGTTGATAATACCCAGAATATCAAAATTGACTGCAGGCGGTAGATCCTTTTCCTATTTAGCACCAAAACTCTGGAACAATCTTCCTAACATTGTCCGGGAAGCAGACACACTCTGTCAGTTCAAATCTAGACTAAAAACACATCTCTTTGGCCTAGCATGCACATAACTCAGTACAGAATTCCTTAATTCAAAATTAGGCTGCATAATTTGGATCAGCCGGAACCGGGAACATGGCCCGTAAATCCTGATCTAGAAAAGGGACCTTCTATGGTCGACCTGTGCCTGGACCCATTCCAACTCATCCTTAAGTGCCATCCTCATCAGCCCTGTGAAGACCTCATCGACACGACAGCCATCAGCACTGATCCTCAACAACTTGTGTCCATGCTGGCGTGGAAATGGAAATGGATAAATTCTCAAAATGTTCTGATCCAATCTGACTTGTAATACTGCCCGAATCATACACTGTTCCTTCATTGGCCAGAGGAGAACTGGCCCCCAACTGAGTTTGGTTTCTCCCAAGTTTTTTTTCTCCATTTTGTCACCTGATAGAATTTTGGTTCCTTGCCACTATTGCCTTGGCTTTTGGCTTGCTTAGTTGGGGATTTCCATTACACAAGAGTAGATGTTAAAACTTCACGCTGATTTGTACTCAGCTTTCATCAAGATAATCACAAGCTAAGACATAGCTTTACATTAACCTATGCTTCTCCATCCATTTACGCTTCTTTCCATATGGTCATGTGAATCTCCTTCTGTCCGGCGTTAATGGCAGCAGTGTACTTGGCGTATCAGCACACACAACGGCTGCAAACAGTGTGGTCTCCCCAGTGGACCAGCAAGATAACCGCCTGGATTGAGCTGAGTAGGGGACATCTCTAGGGTCTTCCATCCTCAGTGTTTCGTCGACTAGCCCACGACACCTCAAGAGGGCTCGACAGTGACTCTGGCGTCCCAGAGTCACCCCCTCCGTCCGCCCCTCAACTCAGCCCAGCTTACTGACCTTTACATCCCTCCTACTGCTGAGGTTGCTCATTCCTCATAGTTGACATGTGACCTAACCACAATATCTCCACAACCCAACTATACACACCAACCTTTTTGACTAAGGCTGTCGAGCCCCACTATCTTCGTTAAAGTAGGTTCAGTGGCAACTGCTTCGTATGGCATACTACCTACCGCAAAACGCAATATCTGCCAAAACACCAACCCTCATTCACACAATATACACAGGAACGTAATAACTGTAATTAAACTGTACAAATAAAACAACAGACTCTTTGAGTTTTTCGAGAATTCTGCAAAACCGTAGCGTGGCGGCCTGTACACAGCCAGCCAGAATATTTCAGTCTCAACCACAGCAGTTTCTGCTCCTCTCTGCTGTTTCAGATAAGTTCTTTACTGTGTGACGCAACTCTTGGCCACTGAATCCGATGTCTCTGAGGAACCGGGTTGTAGAGTGTGCGACAAATCCTCGAACCCACTTCCACTGGATAAACCTGGACTCTCCATCCTCGCTGCTCTGATTCAGTGGCCAGGTGAGCATCCCGCAGTTTCTTCCTCTCATATGCGTCATCTACAGCATCCTCCCATGGTACTGTTAACTCAATCAGTTGAACAATGCGTGCTGATCAAGACCACAAAACAATATCTGGTTGGAGGTTAGTGGTGGCAATCTCAGGTGGAAAAATAAGCCATTGATCATGATCAGACAGCATTTTCCAGTCCCTAGCAGCTTCCAGTTGACCTGGGCGAGAACTGGTTTTAACACCTTTCCTTGGTGGTTGCTCACCTGGGCGCAGTAATATTGTCTTCTGTGTGTAATGTTTTGCTAGAACAGGTGGAAACTTATTGGTCATGTTACAATTGCCTTCCAATGCTAAAGCCAAACATTGCAGTACTTGGCCATGGTGCCAAGTAAACCGACCTTTGTTAAGAGCCAACTTATATCCTGTCAAAATGTCCCTTAATGTGGCTGGTGATGAGTACGAAGGACAAGAGGGATCTTCTCCTACCCAGAGGTTTAGGTTCTGTGGTGATGGGAGAACATCATATGTTAACCTGATAAGGAAACTGACCCTACTCTCTTCCATTGAGCAAAGGTCTTGCCAGCCAATCTTGCGTTGTTCCACACTCTTCCATCTCATCCACTACTTGGTCTGGGAAATGGCCTTTATACACCTCATCCTCTCCTCTTGCTTTCACACCTCGTTGACTACCAGCTTCCTCATTTGCAGACTGATCTCATGAAGTAGCGTGTGTATGACACGCCAATTCGTATTTCCATTTTTGGCGTGCTATCAAGACGCATAATCGCCTTTCAGCGTGTTTATGAACGCCATTGACTTAACGTTATATAAATATATGACTTACCTCAACCCCGTCCCTAAACTTAACCGTCACTGGGGTTAATGGCATTTATGACTGGAGATTTGACTGCGTGTTCAGACACGCGGAATGACGCGGACGTTAATGGCGTAGACATATACGCATACACGCGAATAGCACAAAATGCGTGGAGATAACACACCACCTGACTCGAAAGTGGCGTATATGTTTACGCAAAAGTCATGATGTCATGTTGTCATTTGAGCTGGGCCTGCCTTGTGTCATTTAGAAGGAGCTAAACTGAGCCCAAAACCCTCTCTTCCATGCTGTACCTGTTCCACAATATCACCAATTTGAAGGGCAGCCTTTGCCTCTACCACAGATTTCTTTGCTGACCACTTTCTACCAGCTTTTAACACATTTGTCGCGTGACTCTAGTAAGGTCATTTCCAGTCTGAACTTGGTGCACTTAAATTCCTCAGTTAAAGCAGAGACTGGCAGCTCCAATATTCCTTTACTATCAAGTCCCACTCTGCTGAGGCAGCGTGGAACTCCCAACCATTTCCTGATGTATGAAATAATTACAGTATTACAACAGTATATCCACTGTTGTCAAAGAAACCTTGTACACAGTCAGTGGCCACAGCAACCTTGGTAGTAGACCAAAATGAAAGCACCAGGGTTTTACTTGACCTGGTAGAGCACAGCTGTTTATGCTCTTCAACCCTTCCACTGCTTATCGTCTAACTTCTCCCACTCAAACTATGTCTTTAGATCCCCATTGTACCATCTACCAAGACTCTTCACTGCCTTCTCAGAAATTGTTGGTATTGCCTCACCATTAATGAAGAATGTTTTATCTACTACTTTTCCTTTAACTATCGAGATGCTCCTTGATTTAGAGGGCTTTAATTGCATTCGTGGCCATTCAGTGTTATCAGTTAACTTACCCAATAACTGATTAGTGCAGGCTACTGTTGTAGTCATAGTTGTCATGTCATCCATGTATGCTCTAATTGGAGGTAGTCGCATCCCAGAAGCCAAGCACTCTCCTCCTACTATCCATCTTGATGCCCTAATGATTACTTACATTGCCATGGTAAAAGCCAGTGGAGAAATGGTGCATCCTGCCTATCATACACTTGGTAGACAGGATGCACAATTAGTGGGTGGCAGTGGCTCAGTGGTTCATATAGAATAGATTGTCTACAAACCGAAAGGTTGGTGGTTCAATCCCTGGTTCCACCTGACCAAGTGTCGAGATGTCCATGAACAAGACACCTAATCCCAGCTGCTCCCGACGAGCTGGATGGTGCCTTGTATGGCTGACACCGCCATCAGTGTATGAATGACTGAGTCAATGGGTGAATGTGAGGCAAAAATGTAAAGCGCTTTGGTGGCCATTGGGTCTATGAAAGCATTATATAAATGCAGTCCATTTACCATTTGGTGCCAGGCGTGACGCAAGTGTTTTTTGGCCCTATCATACACCTGGCGCAATGCAGTGCCAGGCGTGATGCAAGTGTTTTCCACTGCTTTCAGTCCGACAGAGTTATATCTTTACGTCCTGCGCCACATTAATTGAATAGCAAATGCATTTGAGCCCATTTGTGCCCCATGGGCATGCTGGTCTGAAAACGAAGTGTGTTCATGTGCATTGCTATTATGAGGCAACTGAAATAGACCGCAATTAGCAGCACACAAAATAGCCAAATGTTAAAAATAAAAGGATTACAATGAAAATGATTACTATTGTGTACATAAAGATATGGTGGAATCCATAGATGGACTGCTTGCATGCTTTGCCTCGCAAACGAGCAGATCCGTTAGCTCTCTGGAGACATGTTCAGTCTTTCCACTTGCAAATTCCGCCATGTAAATAGCAACCTGCCATTCTTCTTATTATTATTTCTTTATTTATAAAGCACTATTTCAACAACAGTTAGTTGTACCAAAGTGCTGTACAAAAATTCTAAAATATGAAATAAAATAAAGTCAAGAAATACAGAATAAAGCACAGGACAACACCACACAGAATCACATAATAAAACATAATGCACAAGAGCTCATCCCTCTACACCTGAAGAGGACATATGAAGTATATACAATTTCAAAAGACTTTTAAAAGCGCCTATAGTCGGAGCCGACCTAATAGAAAGTGGTAGCGTATTCCATAGCTTTGGGGCAGCTACAGCAAAGGCCCCATCACCCCGTTGCTTGTATTTTGTGCATGGTACATAACATATAGTCCAGTCATTTTAAGCCAAAATGGGGGTCAACCTTGAATAAATTGCAACAGAAGCAAACTCAACTGATTTTGTATCCTTAATATGTCCTGAGTAAGGAAAAAAAAAAGCCCCGAAGAATCCCATTAGGGGAAAGTTTAGAAAAAGACCCAAATATATCCTATTCATACTCATATTCATTCTTTTTCTCACGTGAATAGGGTAAAAAATTTTACCTTTAGATATCATCATGAAAATCTATGAGTTGATTACTTACATCAAGACAAACAAAAATGTATTACAAGTTTTTCGAAATTTTTTGTTAACATGGACAAACAGTGCATAATATAATTACATATTAGCTAATTTGCATAATTACCCAAACAGATCTAAACATTGGGTATAGCAGGTGAAAATGTTTTTTTTTAAATCTTGTTGACATATAACAGTAAAAGACTTAATGTTAAGGTCTGAATGGAACCTATTTAGGCTACCCATGAACATTAATACAGGAAGAAGTACTTTATTAATTATAATGGCAGAGATGGGGTTTGGGGCCGGGTCAGTGGGACTGTTTCTGGGGGATGAGTCTGAAGGAATAACGGGAGACATGGGTAAGGAGAATGCTGAAGGCAAAAGGTAGGTGAAATAAAAAGTGTCTGGATCAAAACAAATCTAATTACGTACACAATGCCCTCAATGCCCAAACCCCATCTCTGCCATGATATTTGCATCATGACTTGAAGTCAAAAGTCGCTTAACCTCTCTACTATTTGGAGGATGTGGCATTACCAAAACATCCTTAACATGTTACAGTGTTAATGTTCTAGTTTTGTTAAACACGTCACATTACAAGAACATTTTATAAAAAAACATTCCATCATCTCAGGATTAAATAATATCCTCAAAACATTTTGCGAACGTTAATTTGATTATGTTCCTCCTCTGTTATTATGGTACATTGTTTCAATGTTTTATAAAAGATCATTCTATAAACCAAGACCCAAGGACGCTTGACATATAGGTACATAAACAATAAAGAATAAGGAGAAGAAGAAAAAAAAGTTCCTCGTCTGTTATTATGAGACATTGTGCTAATGTTTTATTGAGAACATTGTATAATCTGTTATCTCAACAACATTCCCAAAACATCCTCAAAATGTTACAGTGAAAATGTTATATCTTATACCATGGTCTGGGTGAATACTCGATTCTGATTGGCTGCAGGGTGTCCGTTAAAAAGTGATAGAGGACACCTAGTAAAGTAGTTCTGGTGAAACTGCCTGTTTACCATTCGAAATGAATAAATAAATGCGCTGCCTACAACGGCTGTGAGTAACCATAGCAACAGGCAGTCACATGCTCTATCATCTAACGTTAGATATTATAGCCTAATACAACAATGCGCGACTTCGTGCTATTTCTTTTAACATTTATGGAGACTATGGCAACTTTGACGACTGGTATGCTGCTGAAGAAAGAAAAAATGTAAATAAAACGGAGAAAATTACACCGCTGCTGCTCTGTTCCATTGAACTCTATTGGTAACGACGTAACTTGCGACCATAGTTGGATAACGATGCTTTCGGGAAACGCACCCCTGAATGAGACCCTGCGGGAGTTTTACGCAGCTGTCCAGACAACCAAGGCAGGAGAAGGCTGAACGTTACAGCGTTTCAAGCCTAAGGAGCCTGAGGCAAATGACCCTCTCTTTGATCTGATTAATTTATTGCCCTCTATAACGTTAAGCGCAAATCGCTGGAGCTCAGAGCTAATTGTTTTTTTATTGTTGTTTGATTAATTGTTTTAGGTGTTATAAAAAAAACTATGCCTACCTTTGTGTTTCATGAAAAAAAAATGCATTTGTGAACCTGAAGGGATACGAGCTAAGCGGACTATAAATATCTCCGGTTGCTAGATAAACAGTCAGTCAAGTTATTATTTGTAAAAACTAGATTTAGCCTAATTAAAATATAAACTAATGTTTTAAAAATGTTTTATTTGGCAAGTGACCATGGTATAAGCGGGTTAATGCCCTCCGAGGTGTCCATTGTCAGGTTTTAATGGACTTCGGCGGAGGCAACCGTCCTCCGCTGCGCGTCGGCCGGTTTACGCCTCGCCGTCGTCCATTAAAACCTGACAATGGACACCTCGTCGGGCATTAACCCTTACTTAGTTTACATTTAACCTTATAGGAACATTATTTGAAATGAGAAAACATCCTTAAAACATTCTTTAAACATTACATTCAAATGTTTTATTTAAAACATTAACCAAACCTAAAGGGAATGTTAGCCAAAGTTCTGAGAATGTTCCCTGCTAGCTGGGATGTAAAGTCACACTGATGACATCATTTTTATGTGAAATGTGCATATTTACCCCCAACTGTCATGGTATGGGGAAAATTATTATTTTTTTAAACTTGAAACCGATTTCATTGGATTCCTTGACCCCAAAAATGTACACTTTGACACTAAATTTGTTATTATGGCGATAACAGAAGGAAAGATATGGGCTCTATAGTATTTTCGGCGCTTTGGTGGCCATTTTTGAAAAAAAAAACATGTTTATTTCTGATACAAAATGTAATCTCATTTGTGTCTTAGGATAAATTTATTTGTATGACCCTAAGGTACTTCCATACCAAAGGAGACCTTTGCATCATGACTTGAAGTCAAAGGCCTATTTTTTGGGCTTAACCTCCCTACTAAAAGTAACACTCAGAATTGACAGATTAAATGATAAAACAAGATCTAATGTATGACCATGAATATGTGTCGAGCCATGAACATGTTGCACTAAGTTAAAAGACTCAACAAGATTTAAAAAGTCTTTAACTAATGGGTCTGAAGGGCAACATACATGCACATTGAAGACCAAAACCAAAAAACAGCCATAGTTGCATAAAAGTCCACTTAAACACTCTGTAAACTGCTGAATAAAATGTTTGATAAACTTTGGAGGATGATAGATCAATGCACACAAGGATCCAGTCTGCACCTTAATCTGAATCAACTTAAATTCAAAAGCTGCGTAGTCTACAGTCTGAATGATTCTGCAGCTTAACGAGTTATTAAAAATAGCTGCCAAACCTCCTCCACAGCCCGTTTGTCTGGGTTTACTTTCTGAAGCAGTTCCACAATTTTGTGGAACTGCTTCAGAAAAGGGGATCAGATCTCCATCGCAAATCCAGGTTTCAGTCAGAAACAGTATATCCAACTCTTTAGCTTTGAAAAACTCATGCAGTATAAATGTCTTATTTGAAAGACCTTATTAATCAGGGTCAGACGTCTTTTAGTCCGGGAATAGTCCACCTTTGTTTGAAGTTCGCGCCTGACGTAGTAGAGGTATTTCTCTAATGAATCGCCGGATTCATTCCCCGTCCAACCGGGCGTGCAGACCGATACCAATTGCAAACCTTGTCCAGGTCAGCAGCCAGACACTCCACACCCTGCAGCATACGCTCACGCGGACCACAGGAATAGGTTCCGCAAGTGACCGGCCACAGCTCAACAAGGACACGGCGCGAGCAAGACGCCTCCATCGCTCTTAGACGCAACCTCGTCGCCACCAGCACACCACCTCGTTTCCCACGCTTTCTACGCCATTTACTTCGACAAAAGTCACACGCTAGTCGGCACAGGTGAGGTGGGCAGAGCAGCGAGGGCGGGTGTTGACTTTTAGATAGACTAGTCAAAGTGGTGTCAAGACGGTCAGACATTCCATGATTAATATCCAACAACGCTTGACGATTATAAACCACACGATGTGTAGAAAGCTGAGCCCAAGAGCATATAAAAAACATTAAAACAACTAGTAGAAAAAAAATTGGACTGGAGCACAGACGGCATGCCATGCATATAGGCGCCATCTTGTGCGATCAAAAATATTGCCAACCCGTTGTTACTGTAAACTAGCAAAAGTGGATTTGGACACACCCTAAGTGCACTTGTGCCGTGCTTTTTAGAGAATGCACTTAGATCATTAAAATAGGGCCCTTGGTCTCTAAGTACTGGATCTGGATTGTCAATTCTGAAACCTGCGCTACAAAGGCTTGAACTGGATGACCCGCAGCGATCATTTACTGTTGACGTTCCATCATTTCCAAAGCACTCGCTGGATCCATTGTGTTCAAATCATTATGTCAGGGTAAGAGGATCCAGTTGTGAATGCAAATTAACAGTTTATTGGAAATAAACTAGATAAATAAGTAAGGCAGGGTATTCAGATGTAGTCCTGCAGGAATAGCTGCAGGTCTTGGCAACGAGAAGACTGCCATGGACTGAATGATGTCTGCCAATCAACAAACTCAGTGATTATCCAGAAACGACAAGGCAGAGAGTAATCTGAACTCGAGCAGGAAGCAAAAAAACACAGGAATAGAAGACTGAGGGAACAGAACAGCAAGACATGAGCACAATCTGACAACGAACACAGCAAACACAAGGGTAGATATTGGAGACAACAATGAGCTGCAGGTGCAGCTGGTCTGATTAGCTTGTCTGTGCAGCTGGTAACCAGGCAACGACTGGCATAACAGGCATTTAGACCAGTGATAGAAACACCACAAAGACATGACAGAGTGACCACAAAGACCTATGAACCATGACACTATTCTAGTCATGTACATGTCTTTTCTGTATAGTAAACCTTTGTAAAATGTAATTAATGATCAAAAAATAGTTTTTTTATGTATAGACCATTTCACAAGATGTAAACAACACTGGTCCAGAAGCACTTCCTGTTTCAGTTTTTAAACACTACATAAAAGCTGGGATAAAATACAACCAACAGAACATATAAAACTGAATCAAAAAGTTAAACAAACATCTTTAAGATGTTTTCTTTACATGTGAAATAAAGAAAAGAGTTACAAACTGAAACAGGAATGTTTCTGGACCGGTGTTGTTTACATCTTGTGAAATGGTCTATAGTTGAAAAAAAATCCTGTCTACCTCATAGCCTCTAGCTAGAATGGCTTTACATTGAAATAACTGTGGCGTAAAAGTGGCGCTGACCTTCTTTCTCATATATTTGAATTATTTTACTTTCCGTTGACGAGCAAACATATGAATTGTCTCACAGTAATTATTAGTTGAATAGATTAATAAATTATAATAAGTTGATACTAAAAATTAACATAATCAACATTTACATGAAAGATTTATACACATGAATGAATGAGCAGACTGCTACTGTAACAGAAACTTGTTTCACAAGTTCACACTTACTATTAAGTCAGATATAAATGCGTATTTGGGGGGTGGTGATGGCGCAGTGGATAAGACACATGCCATTTGTGTGAGGGACCTGGGTTTGAATCCACTGTCAGACAACGTGTCCCTGAGCAAGACACTTAAAGGGATAGTTCACTTTGAAATTAATTTTTGATATGTTTTAGCTTACCTCAAGGGCATCCAAGATGTAGGTGTCTTTGTTTCCACAGTATTTGCAATTTTGACATTTTTCGGTCAAACCGTTGTCTGTCAGTCATAATGCAGGTTTAGGGGGTCCACCTCAAAGAGCATGCACAGAGAAGTCAAAATTATACATGATTTAATGACTCGTAAATGTAAGTACACACTGATGGCCTAAGACACAAACGAGCGGTTTATGTGAGAAAACGAACAGTATTTATATAGTTTTTACCTCTTGTTAACAGAGCTGTAGCTCTACGTCGAACTGATCTGAATCAAATATCCAACTGAACCGAACTCCCAGCTAGAAATTTTACGTTCCCAGAATGTTCTGAGAACGTCCCCGCTGGTGTCAAGGACGTTGCCTGGTAACGTTCCCACAACATTCCCAGACAGACACGATGTGAAGTTCTTTAAAGGGTTTGTTGACGTTATTTGGAGGACCTTCAGGGAACATTCAGGATGTTCTGGGAACGTTTAAAGGACAATATTTCATTCAGAAATCCAATGTTTCCAAAACATTCTGAGAAGGTCCGCTGGTGTCAGGAACGTCACCTGGTAACGTTCCCACGACATTCCCAGAGAGACACGATGTGGAGTTCTTTAAAGGGTTTGGGGACGTTATTTGGAGGACCTTCAGCGAACATTCAGGATGTTCTGGGAACGTTTAAAGGACAATATTTCATTCAGAAATCCAGTGTTTCCAAAACATTCTGAGAACGTCTCGCTGGTGTTAGGAACGTCACCTGGTAACGTTCCCACAACATTCCCAGACAGTCACGATGTGGAGTTCTTTAAAGGGTTTGGGGACGTTATTTGGAGGACATTCCGGGTAACATTCAGATGTTCTGGGAACATTGTGGGAACATTACCAAGCGCCGTTCCTGACACCAGTGGGACGATCTCAGAATGTTTTGGAAACATTGGATTTCTGAATTAAATATTGTCCTCTACATGTTGCCAGAACATCCTGAATGTTCGCTGAAGGTCCTCCAAATAACGTCCCCAAACCCTTTAAAGAACTCCACATCGTGACTGTCTGGGAACGTTGTGGGAACATTACCAAGCGACGTTCCTGACACCAGTGGGACGTTCTCAGAATGTTTTGGAAATATTGGATTTCTGAATTAAATATTGTCCTCTAAACGTTCCCAGAATATCCTGAATGTTCGCTGAAGGTCCTCCAAATAACGTCCTCAAACCCTTTAAAGAACTCCACATTGTGTCTGGCTGGGAACGTTGTGGGAACGTTAACTTACCAGGCAACGTCCTTGACACCAGCGGGGACGTTCTCAGAACGTTCTGGGGACGTAAAATTTCTAGCTGGGTAGCGCTTACGTTAGCTTCATATACACCTAGTGTTGTGAACTGTTTCTTCTAAAGTGTAGCAAGACTTGGTTGTATCTTCAGCAAGATTCTTTCTTGAGAAACACAAGGTGTTGGTAGCTGCAGTCCTCATCAAGTCAAGTCTTAGCCAAGTCTTAGCCAACCACACTCTGAAACAAACAGTGTTGCTACCATTGTTTGCATTGCTTGCGCTGTTTTTTGCCTATATGAAGACAGAAATTCATGAACTTCCTCTCCAGGCTCTAGATCCACTCTGAAAGTCATTTTGTGACCATTTTACTGCTTCATTTGAGAAACTATCATCATGACATAAACACACAAGGTCTTCGCGGCAACCCGTCAAAATAAAAGTTCGGTTTAACTTGACAGAAATATATTACTGTTGTACAGTAGAATTTATATATGTCCTAATGTAATAATACACTAATCCAAATAAATCATGATTTTTTTAACAAAACTGAATTTAAGGAATAATCCATGTTTTAATTTTAACAGTCATTGTGCAGCATGTTATTTTACAAAAAGTTTATGATAAATAAAAAAAATTATTACCAACAAAAACACAACACAGAATTAGTGTGGAATTTTTTTCATACATTTATTTTTTCTTAAAAAAATTCATAAAACATGATTTCAATTAATTAGATATGCTTTTTGATTGCTAAAAAATTACATGCCCGCTCCGCAACACTAGCAGGTTCACCCCCTTTTATGCTATGTGACCATAAAATAACCAACATGGAAAGTCCCCCTAAAGTCACATAAAAAAACGTCATTGTATGACCAACTTAGACCCATATGAGAAAGTTTTGATTACATCCTCTTTGTAATGTTGTTATGTGACCATAAGATTGCCATTACGGAACGTCCCCCTAAAGTCCTATAAGGAACGTTATAATATGACCAACTTAGACCCATATGAAAACGTTTTGATTACATCCTCTTTGTAACGTTGATATGTGACTATAAGATTACCATTACGGAACATCCCCCTTAATTCCTATAAGGAACGTTATAATATGACCGACTTAGAACCATATAAGAACATTTGGATTACACCCTCTTTGTAACGTTGTTATGTGACCATAAGATTGCCATTACGGAATGTCCCCCTAAAGTCCTAAGGAACGTTATAATATGACCAACTTAGACCCATATGAGAACGTTTTGATTACATCCTCTTTGTAACGTTGATATGTGACTATAAGATTACCATTACGGAACGTCCCCCTAAAGTCCTATAACAAGGTTATTTTTATGAACAACTTATACCCATATTAGAATGTTCTCATTAATTTAGTCACAAAACGTTCTCATATGGTCAACAGACACCCATATGGGAACGTCCTTATTATGTCCCCTTTGTAATATTGCTATGTGACCATAAAATACCCAATATGGAACGTTCCCCTAAAGTCCTATAAGGGAGGTTATTTTTATGAACAACTTAGAGTCATATTACAATGTTCTCAGTAAGTTAGTCACAAAAAGTTCTCATATGGTCAACAGACAACCATATGGGAACGTCCTTATTATGTCCCCTTTGTAATGTTGCTATGTGACCGTAAAATAACCAATATGGAACGTTCCCCATCTTGGATGCCCTTGAGGTAAGCTAAAACATATCAAAAATTAATTTTAAAGTGAACTATCCCTTTAACTCCTAGTTGCTCCAGAGGCATGTGACCTCTGACATATAGCGCGTCAGCTAAATGAATAAAAACTGAATAAAAAAGAAACATTTGGCGTGCTGTCCGAGGAGAGGGCTCCGGGCTCGGTATTCGGCCTGAACCCAGAGTACTCCCCTCGTATTTCTGACAGTGAAAAACAAGCCAAGAGTGAGGAGTTGGAGTGGTGGAGGGATGCTGAAAATGTCAAGGCATGTTAGCAGGAGAGTTGACAGAGAATATATATATATATATATATATATTACATGTACCTGTGAAGAGTCTGTTGTCAGTAGTTGTAGTTTTTCCTTCACTCGTGACATCAGAATTAACAAAACAATTATTATATATACCCCATTCACCACAATCTGCTTCATGGGAAAATCTTGTTGCTTTGATGACCACCGCGACACCACTGACTCTATGGTTGAGCTTGCTTTCTTAAATTAGCAATGGTATTTTAATAAGCAACAGCCACATATGTGAAAGATAGAACAAGGGCTGTGGAGGGAAAAAATCACAGGAAGCAAATTATTGCAGATTTCCTTCATCATGATATTGAACCTTAAGATTAGCATATCAAGTATTAAAAAAGGACTGTTTTATTTAGTATTAGCTGAAGACTTATTTGTGACATTTTGCAACATGTATAACACTGTTACAGACATGGTGTTCCATTTAAAATCAAATTTAGTTTGTGGATTAATTTTGGTTTATAATTCATGAAATTCATTAACATTTGTATTTATAGTTTAATGAGTTCCATTTTATAGTACATGTCTATTATGTATCAACATTTAATTGTTTATTACATGTATAATTACACTGTTTACCCTTTCCTTACATCTTAACCCACCCTTAAACCTAACCATAGCTACCAAACCTGTCCCTAACCTTTACCCGTATCCAACCTTAATAGTGGCAAAAGTATTTTGCAATACAATAAGAACACAAGAAGTACATTGCATAAAAGTTAAAGACACCCAATATAAAGTGTGACTGCTTCATGTGATCCATACAATCCTCAAGTTATGTTTACATGAAATTATGGGTGAAAAATAGCAATAAATGGGGAATATAAAGCAATACTTGGTGTACTGGAGCAATATGCATCATTTTGTGACACACTGTGGCAGTGTCACATTTTTGGCATTCATACGAAGCCAACTTGTAATTACTCTCAGGATGGAGGAGTTTCTCTAGCACAGCTTGCTGCACCTGGCTGTACCAAATATGCGTTTAATGCCTGCTGATATGTTGGCACCTCCTCTGGCCATAGCCCATCCTGTCTGTGCTGGCCAGTGCCCAGCCTTTCCTTTTCATCATCCCTCACTCGTTTGATCTAGTCCTTCATTCCTGTAGTGCTGTTAATGAGAAATAGAGGAGGTGGCTTTCTGCCAAAGGTTGCCTGACTGGGAACACAGACAACATTTGTTCATAATTGTTATGTAATTTGCAACAGGCTTCCAGCATATTTTTTTATTGTGCAGACAGAGTTAAATATAGCATGATACACACTCGCTCAAATTCATACTTAATCAAAATAAACAAGTCAGTCGTGTGGACCCTTTTTTTTCTACTTTACAGGGAGTTAAATGGGATGTTATTGTGTTTTGTGCGTGGATTTTAAGATATGGCCATTTTACCTGCATGATTTGTATGAGGTTGTACGTAGGTTGTAAATTGTATGTTGCACAGCCATGAATTAGAGATTAGGCTAAGCATAATATTTTTAAAATGCAAAAAGATAAACAACAAACTTGGACAAATCATTCAGGATGTGGATCAGAAGCACTGATTAGGAATCCTTTCAGAGTCTGATGTTTTTCCATCTGTTTTGCTTGGCACCAAACCCCCCTTTTTTGTATACCTGAGTAAATTTGTATCTTCCCCCCAAATAATCCCATGACATGGTATTCAATGTTTTTTTTTTTTTTTTATATATTTTAAACAACAACACCAACAATGTTTCAGTGATGGTGACGATGTCAGTTTATGTTGCACTCCCCTATGACTTGCAGACATTTTTTTTTATACATTTTTGTTTAATTTAGAGATTACAGCATTCCAGAAAGATCAGAGGGGAAAAAAAAACATTTACAACTAGAGCAAAAAGCATAATCTCCAAAAGAGAGGCATTAAACACGTGAAGCACAGGAAAAGACAATGTAAACTTCAGAAATTAACCTTTTCATATCTTTCCACAGTCCATAGTCTTGTTTTGTCATTTTGGCACATTTATTTCTTTCTTTTGTTACTTTCTTTTCTTTTTTAAAATGGTAGATTAAGAAAAAGTGTTGCAAGACAGGAAAGAAAGTAAAAATACAAAATAAATGAAACAAACACTACTAAATCTTCAGTAACATGGGCCTATCAAAGACTGTTTTTTTTAAATTGAAATATTAATAACTAGATGTCGAATGACAATGTTGTTTCACATGAGATTTACTGAAAAAGAAAACACATAAATATCAAATTAGTTTTACACTATGATCAGGATACTGGTACTTTTCTCTTAAAAGTTTCCTGTGTATGTAGACAAAAATGTTACATAAATCAGTCAATTTGTAAAAAACATCTGGGCAATGGTCATGTTAATGTTCTGTGAGACAAACACAAAATATAAATGGCTTAGAGAAGAAATTATATTGAATACTGCAGATATACACTGCCCCTGAGGTGTACATTTTCAGAAATAACTAGTTGTCATTGGGGTCTCTGCTTTGTGTCTTTCCTGTCAAAAAAGATTGACCAGCACAGTGCACCCAGGATGAAATTACTATTGAATATGTATTGTTTGCTGGGCTCTGAATTTCTTTGTATGTATGACCTACGGTGAATGATGAATACAGAAATACGTTACCAAGTTTGGCAAAACCAAGACATTTTTATGTTTTTTAAAGAAGAAATTCATCCGTCTCTTCACCAATGTAGCATTTAATTAATCAAAACAAAATACAACAAACCAGTGATATGTAAATTATTAACATGGTTTGAAATCACTCTTCTATTTTTAAAATGATTTTTTTATCTTTGATCAGAGCATTGCAAAGCCATTGCTCCGGTCCGTTAAGAAAACCTTGTGTTATACTAATATTTAAGAATTGCTTTGAATGTGTCTGTTTGGCACTCACAGAGTTATTTGTTTTAGTATTTGCACAGTTGAAAATAATTGTGCAGCTTAATGATGTGTGGAAACAGCAGTCCATTTGATGGCCTACAGTAGAGTTTGTATCAGTCAACAAAATCAGTCTGTTCTTTGGAAAGATGAAGGCTATTATTTGTATTGCTGTCTTGAAAGAAAAATGAAAACTGAATCTAACCAGCACAAAGAGAGGAGTGAATGGATGAAGTGTTGAGCCGAGGTTCACAAGAAACACCTAGTGTTATAGAAAACGAGATAAAACATCTGTAACCCTCGTTCCCTGAGTAGGGAACAGAGACATTCCGTCGGATTCTTTCGCTCAGAAAGCCTATCGACTTCGAGTATTACAAAATGAGCCAAAGGCAAAGAAATGCCATGGGTCTGCGGATTTTGCATAGCGGATCGGCAAGTGGACTGAGGCATCTGAGCCGGTGGCTGGTTGGCAGCAGATGGCCGCGGGGTCAGACCAAATAGCGACAGTCCACTTCTGGGCGGCCGAGAACCGTGGATATGGGGGAGTTGATGGGGGAGTTGAACCAAACACAACGGAACCCATGTGAGCTAACACCACATTCCAGAGTCACGGGATGGCTCCAGAGTGTCTGGTTTGGGACAAGGAAACCCCCAGATCCGTTTTCCTTTATGGCCGCAGGCCCAAAATATGGGCACTAAACAGGAAGAACTGTCAATGCGTTAATGTTTTACTAAGATAAGGTCCCACTTTATATTAAGTGGCTTTAAGTACTATGTACTTACATCGAAAAATAAGTACAACGTGTTATTGTGTACCTGTTGTATTGTAAAACACTTTTGCTGCTATTGAGGTGTGATACGGGTAAGGTTAGGGACAGGTGTGGTGGTATGGGTCGGTTTAAGGGTAGTTTAAGGTGCAAGGGTAGGGTCAACAGTGTAATTACAAATGTAATTACATAAATTAATTACAGCTGTAATTACATGCAGGTATTTTTAAAATTTAAGTACAATGTTAAAACATGTAAGTACACAATAAGTCCATTGTATCCAATTGTTAATTTCAATGTAAATACATAGTACTTAAAACCACTTAATATAAAGTGGGACCCTTCTGGTCCTACAATTCATATGTTGATGTATTCTGCGTACATCACATATTCATGTAATCGTTGTTAACTATTAACTATTGTGATTGTTTATAACTCTAGAGTGTAAATGCATCGTTTCCAATCAAAAGAATCGTATTCTCTTGATTCAAAAGATGTCTTGATTGAAATCTGTGTAAAATGTTTTGTATTCCTTTAAATTTATAATATTTAAAATGTGGTCTCTTGTAAAGCGAGAAGATCACAGATCATGCCTAATTTATGATCAGCAGAAGATAGATCCACCTCCGAAATTAAGCCAGGGTCCCATTGGCCAGAAGTTTCTGGGAGGTTGGACTGAGTTTTAACTTAAAGATCCGAACAAAGGAACAAGACCTCAAGTTGAGTTTTCGTTCGTTTCTCGTTCGTTCAGTTTGTAACTGTTAAGTTCGTGCCTCTCTCTAAAACAGCAAGAGAGTGTTCCTGTTCGCGCTTCTCTCTGAAACAAAGAGCGTGTTCGCACGCTTCTACATCGACTAGACCAAATTCGACCAGCAAACAAAATTACCCATCCAGATCGGGGTTAAAACAGCTCATTCAAGCCATCTAAACTTGCCTTACTTTCATTTCTTTCCTTTTATTTTCTTTTTCGTAAAAGTCTCGTTTCAAAGTTAAGTTTGCTGCAAAGTTCGTTCAAACGGCTCTCCTGCAACGCGCTTCGAATCCGAGACTTTCATTCGTCTGCCGACCACACGTGACCGGCAGCTCAAGACTTCCCTACTCCAGGCACACGAGAAGACAGCCACGCAACGGACCCGGCAGGGAAACCCCTTCTTTGAAACAGACAAAGGGAACTCCCAAAGCCACGCATGAACTTGCAAGTAACCCTTCATACTCTAACTGAACTGGTGCTTTAATGTTAATTGAATAACCTCTCTAGGAAATGAAGGTTTAAATTAATGCTTGGTGGTCCTTTCAGGTCATGTCTTACGTGCATATAGAAAGTTGAAACTTTCTCTCTCACTCTTTCTCGCTCTCTTTTCCTCTGCGCCTTGTATGAATGTGTGTGTGTGTGTGTGTGATTATGTTTAGACCTTAGTTTTGTGTTTAGAATAGCTAATAAAGTCTTCCATATATTTGAAAAGATAATTGCCTTGTGTCGTGTTTGCAGATTTAATGTCTTGTACTGTTCGATCTAAAGTTACCTTGCTAAGACATAGTGTTTCACTGTAGATTGGGTATTTATATCCTTGCAAATTACTGCCCGTTCAAATGAACTCCAAACGAGTCATTTGCTCGTTTCCCTAGATTCATTGCAAATCAATGAATCATTTCCCTTTGAGCTAAATTGGCCCTTAAATACATTTGATGTATATTATTAAATGTTGCATTTGCTACAAAGGATTTGGGTTCGCCACCCCCAAAAACCAATCACCAGCCTTAAGTGCTCGGGACATGGCAGATGGTTCCACACAAGCCCGATACTCGCGACAACCCAGAAAAGCATAGCTATGAACTCTGGATCAAACTTCAAACTGGACAGCAGCACTGACGAGCCATCATCACTAGAGGACTTCAGCTCACCTTGTGATGCGGCGATATACATGATTTCATCAGCCAGGGGACTGAATGAGACCACGGGCCCGCAGGCGGGCCTGCGAACTCACTTGGGACCACGCGTGTTGCAATGTGAAAGACGGGGTGTGAACCAAGGAATTTTCGTCAGTTTAGTTCCAGACCTGCCGTCTTAGGTCACCCTGGCCAGCAGCCGAAGTATTATCTCACGTGGAGAAAAATAGATCGGGGTGTGGATGAGAGGACTCTTACTCTATTGAGCTCATCGAGTCTCAACCATTACATTGCGATGGTCACGTTCCCGCTGGGAGAACATGACACACCCACAAGCGCTGTCTGAGTGCAAACGGAGCCCAAACACGTCAAAACAGCGCTCGCACCCATCAGCTGAATCTATCAGAATACCGCACTCAGAAATACAAGGGCAGATCGTCTTTAGAAAGAGAGAAAAGTCTTTTTGTGGGAGAAAAGCTTGCAGCAGTGCTGAAGCGCCCAGGGAGAAACACACACGCTGTAACTCGCCATCACACCAACACCGGCTGGAAGCTGCTCGTCTAGAAGATTCTCAAAAATAGTCCGAGAATAGGCTGCAGGAGTGAAGAAAACTCTTGGCTCTGAAGTGAAAACATACCTGCATGTTACGGCGTCCTCCTTTTTATATCCACAAGGTAAGGCGGAGATACGCTATGCAAAATCCGCAGACCCATGGCATTTCTTTGCCATTGGCTCGCTTTGTAATACTCAAAGTCGATAGGCTTTCTAAGCGAAACCCCATTCGTCGTCATCTGACGGAACTCAGAGTGACAACGAAAGGAAACTTCAATTGAATATTTTAATAAACTGAATGCTAACGTAGCGTTTGAACAGAGTTTAAATAGTGAAGCATTTACAACTGTATATAATACAGCATTTGTAACATTGTAAATGCCTATATATTCATTTCTGATCAATTAAATACATCCTAGGTGAATCAATGACTCAGGTTCTTGAAAAAAAATATCTTAGCATTTCCAAACTTTTGAATAGTAGTGTAGAAATGTATGGGAATTTATGGAGAAAATGTGTTTTAGGATTACAGAATAGAAAGCCAAGTCCAGTGCAGTCTAATCTTCTGGCTCCTCATAGCCTCACTCTCCATCTGATCTCAGCATTCATCTCTGGTTTCCCAGTGGAGCATATCAAGAAAATAGAGTAGGAGGGGTTCAAGACTGAGGTAGATGGGGAGCAGCAAAGCAGTCTTTTCATAAGGGTTAGGAGGATTTAAGCACCATGGAGTATGTCCATTTCATGTCATCTCCAAAATCCGGCAGAAAGGGGCTGCAGACTAGGGGCCAGACATACCCCCAACAGGGCTTTCCTCTTGAGATGATCCTAATTAGTGTAAGCTTTCTTCTCCAGTTCACCTTGATGGTCTTTGTTTGCTCCAGCCACTGCCACAGCAGAAATTTTGCCATAACAAGATAAAGTTTAACACAAAGTGGAGGGAGGTGTTGATAAAAAACACAAACACAAGTACAACCTTAGGCACACAAATTCCTATTTTGTTTGAATGGTTCATCATGATTCAAATATTTAAGGAATTTATAACAAAATATTCAGATTTTTCTTATTCGTTGATTTCTACTACGAGAATCAGTTGTTGCATTTTGCATATGTGAAGAATTAAGGGACAACAGTCCATTTAATGTAATGGGACTTTATGCTAAGAAATTGTGTGAATAATTGTGCAACACATCTTGGAAACAGAGATCATGCCATTTATCATGACACTATACCAAGTCTCAGGAGTCCCTGCTGAAAAATACAGCATTGCTGGTCACCAGGTGAAGCCGGAGTGTTGGTGGACCATGCTGTTTTGTTTGAGATCAGCATCACTATGCTGGTCCACCAGCTAGACCATCACTTTATCAGCTAAAACTAGAATATGCCAACATGAAATTCAAGCTATTTTATATGTTATATTTTTTTACCAGGGGTCAGCTAGATGTGTTATGGTTAACTTTGTGCTGTACCACTATGCTCTATAGTGTGGTATATGGCAGATAAGGGCCTGAGTAAAATGCAGCATGCAGGGCTTTTCCTCAAGACAAATGATTGATGGGGAAAAAATTATTTGTCCAATGAACACAAAAAGCTGAAGAAAACATATTATGAAATTAATGTAGCTGAGTCCAAAGAATGTTCATGTGCAAATCACTAATCATAAATCTCATAACAGTTAATTGATAAAGAAATGTAAAAAGGAATTTGCATGCCAAATTAGATGTATGTGGGATAGCGGTGTATTCAGCTGTTGTTCAGTGTTTTCTGCAGCACAGTCATAGAATGATCATTGGTACCTTCAGGTGAAATGAGAGATAAAATAATAAATCTGTTAAATCCATTCCAGTTAGTAGAAGGAATATGATGTGGGTGAATAAATGCTTAATGGCTGTACCCTGTATCCATATAAATATAGAATTTACAATTGAACTATTTAATTCATCAATTAACTCTGATTGCTGACCACATGTACAAAGAGGGCAATTCAAAATTTGTCAGAAAAAGATGGTCTTCAAAATTACATCTGGTGCTGTACAAAATGTTTTTATAATGTTTTTTATTTTTTTTCTTTATTTTTTTTGTTTATTTAAATTTTTGGCTTGATGTTTTTCCTTTTCATCTGCGTGTCCAAAGTAGCACCCAAACTCTTGTACATATGCATTGATTCCCTTATATTTTCTTAAAGCTATAAATATGTTCCCCATTTTAGATAAAATATGAAAGTCTGAACATAATATCGCTGTTGCAAGCATAATCATGACTATCATCATAATTGTCATCAAAGCATTATTAAATAACAGTAGTAATTTGTGTAACTTTTTACTTTCCCAGAGTTGTTGGTTTATGTAAAGCTGATCTTTTCTTCTTTTTATTGGTTTTAATTTCACATGATTTTTAAACTGGTGTATGTTCAATATGTTCTCTTTTTGAAGTTTATTCCAGTCTTTTTCTATATTACAAAGAGCTGCACTAGCAGCATCCTGACTGAGTTTAGAGACACAGGCCTGAGGACAAGGAGAGAGGGATGGAGGAGTAGATAACGTAGGGAGGATGCTGTCTCATTACGGAAACCGCTGGACACCGAATCGAGGGTCCCTGGTATCCCGGATCTCAATCTAAAACATACGAGAGAGAGAGAGAATTAATTATATACAGATCAATGAAGACCTAAAAAAAATAATAATTAAATATACTTTAAAGAGATAGTTAACCCAATTTGCCATTATTTACTCATACTGATGTTGTTGCACACTGTATAAGTTTCTTTATTCTGTGGAACACAAGAAGATATTTTGAGAAACGTCACTTTTTTTTTCTTCCATACAATGGAAGTCGGTGGTCACCAAAATATTTAGGTAACCAACCTCTGTCAAAATGTCTTCTTTTGTGTTCCAAAGAAGATAGAAACTCATATAAGTTTTCAATTATTTGAGGGTGAACATTTTTTCATTTTTGGGTGAACTATCCCTTTAAGCCAGGGTTCCCCAATCTCGGTCTTGGAGGGCCACTGTCCCTAGAGAGTTTAGCTCCAACCCTGATCAAACACACCTGAGCAAGCTAATCATAGTCTTCAGAATCTGTAAACTCATAGATAGGTGTGTTTGATCAGGGTTGGAGTTAAACTCTGCAGGACAGCGGCCCTCCAGGACTGAGTTTGGGGAACTCTGCTTTAAGCCCAATGAGAAAAAATTAAACATCTGTTAATTTCAGCTATACATAATTAAACCAACATCCCTTTGGTAAAGATCACAACCCAACGCAACTATCCAAACCCCTGGGAATTAGTACAGCATAAAATTACTGACCTAATCAGAAGAAATAAGTGAGCTTATACTAAATACCGTTTTGATTTGTAATATTTACTTGTCTGGGAACATTCATCAAACAAATGAGGAACTGGACAAGTGATGACACAGGAGTAGTATGGCATAGCCTGGGTCAGCACAAATTCACAGAGGAAGGGAAAGGTTTCATTCCAACATATAACATATCATTCTACCACCTAAAGTACTCTATTACTAATGTAACCTTGGTTCTCTCTAGAAGAGGGAATGAGTACTGCATAATATCTTACACTAGGGGAAAACCTCTTTTCCACAAGATATTGAAGGCAACAAATTATCCTTTATTTTGAATTAATGTAAAACTTGTTGCGGCAACATGCAGACATAGGCAAGGCGGCTCGAGTGCCTATTGGCGGTCCTGCGGCAACTGAGCGTTTCCTGCAGAGAGGCCCTTGGTGATGTCAGATCCAATGGGGGCTTGGCCTGGGCCTATAAATATAGCTATGGGGTATTTTGTCATGTCTATAGTAATAGGGCCACCAGAATGTAACCAAAGCACAATACATACTTTGGTACTTATTGCACAAAAGGCTATAGGTAATTGTAAATCATACACAATAAATACCATGATCAGTAGATTTTATACAGGTGTTACTATACTGATTTTGTGAAGGGTGATCTGCAACCAAATATTGATAATGTGGAAGTTACTGCCTTTTGCCTTGGCATGACCTCTCACTTTTTGCTGACAATACAAAGGCAGAGTACAGTAACTTTAAAATAGTGGTCAAAAGTCAAGTTTGAACTCAAAATTTTGATATGTCGATAAATTTCATTACTTTAACATCTCATTGCCAGTTTTTCAGTGTCCTACTTATAATTAATTTGGCGGGACAACTTAATTTTTCTCAGTTCCACACTCTAGCGAGATAGCGCCCCTATTTGTCTGCCAGTGTTGTTGAGAAAAGTTATCAATAACCCCAGAGTTCACAAGTTCCTTTGCCCATAATCTTTAAGCTAATAAGGTTAAGCATATTTTGGCTTGCTGTCCAGAGTGAATGGGGTCTAGGAAGCAGCTTCAACTTGAACTTAGATATACCCCTCAGTGAGATTACTTAATGCTTGGATGATAAGCATGGTAGCAAGATGCCTAAATATATTGCTGGAGTTGGGGAGGTGAGGGATGCCAAAACAGCTGATGTCAGAGCAAGGTGAGTGGCTGCTTATATGGTCTGGCGGTTAATTAAAAGATTAGATGGGTTCACTCTTCCCGAAATTACGCTTTGAGCATCTTTAACAAAGCTTGCAGCTGAACAACCAATTATGGCTTTCTGCAACATAAACAAACAAAGTTACGGATGAGTATCTTATCCTTAATTTTCAAAAACAATCATTTAGACTCAATGACAATATTCAACTCCCCTGATGAAGGTGAAAAAAAAGATGTGCTTCCCTTTCAAGAGAACTTCAAGCTGCATTTGAATGTGGTGGGAATGCTCTGCGTGGTTGCGTCGTGAAGCCTTTGTACAATCAGTGCAATGAGAGAGCAGGACGTCATGTGACGTCATAGACCAGGAAACTACAAAGCACCCTTGAAATCAGACCGCGACAGCTTGTTGCCTTCAGCAAGCGATCTTTGTACTCTGTCCTTGTCTATTTATTGTTGTTTGTCAAGCACACTATATCACATCATTATTATGGCGAATCAAGAGTTTAAGCGTTGTGTTGTTCCTTGCCCTCGTTTTCTTACGGGTGGGGACACACATCAGCTTTGTGTGGCTTGTCTGGGAGTGGAACATTCCCAGTCAGTTCTCGAGGGAGCTGACTGTGAGCATTGCATGAAGCTATCTATGAGAACGCTCCGTTCCCGCCGGGCGTTCTTTGAGGAGGACGATTCGGTTCACACTCCCCGAGGTGCGGGTCCCGCAGTTGCCAAGGCACAGAGGCGGCTTTCATCTTAGGGTTTGCACATGGATCTAGTAGCGGGGCTTGAGACGGCCTCCGGCCTTTCTCAGCCCTTACCTGCTGGATCCGGTGTTTATGCCCAGGAAGGAGCCTGCACTGCGGCTTCTCCTTTCCAGGTCGAGGCATGAATGCTGAGACTATCCAGTTCTGAGGAATTGGATGTCGTCAGCGTTGATATGGGGGATTATGAGTCTTCGCCAGCTCATAATTCCGGTGATGAGGAGCTTTTGGAGGTTTTATCTTGCGCTGTTGCTAGATTAAATATTGAATGGCCAACCGATGAATCAGAGAGTGTTTCTAAGAAAAGTTTGCTTGATGAAAGATTTTTATCATCCAGAACACCACCTCCACGTCGAGGACTACCGTTCTTTCCCGATCTCCACACTGAAGTGTCGATATCGTGGAACAAACCAGCTTCATTGTTTAGTGTTTAATCCCCAGACATCTAACTGTAGTAATGTGTTGGGTGCTGCTGATTATGGTTATGTGACGGTGCCTCGGGCTGAAGGGACGCTTGCGAGCTAGGTCTATCACCCCACACTTTTACGAAATGCATGGATGCAGCACTGGCTCCTCTCAGATTCCAGGGCATTCGCGTATTAAATTATATCGACGATTGGTTGATTCTAGCTCAGTCAGAGCAGTTGGCGGTTCGGCATCGAGATGTCGTTCTTTCACACATGAAAAAGTTCGGGTTATGGCTAAATGCCAAGAAAAGTGTGCTCCTCCCAGCACAGAGGACCACTTATCTAGGAGTAGTGTGGGATTCGACAACTATGCAAGCACGCTTGTCTCCAGCACGTATTTCTGCGATTCTCACAGCCGTAAAGAATGTGAAACTAGGCCAGTCACTCACTGTGAAACAGTTTCAGAGACTGTTGGGGCTCATGGCAGCTGTGTCCTACGTATTACTCTTGGCCTTTTGTACATGAAACCCCTGCAGTGGTGGCTTAGAACCAAGGGGTTTTCTCCGAGGGGAAATCCGTTTTGCACGATCAAGGTCATGTGGCAATGCCTACGTGCCTTAGGTCATGTGGAAGAAACCTTGGTTCCTCACCCGGGGCCCAGGACACCTCCGTCGACGCATCACGCTATCGACGGATGCTTCCCTTACAGACTGGGGGGCGGTCGTGAGTGGCCGCTCGGCGACAGGTCTACGGCAGGACCATCAACAGTCTTGGCATATAAACCGACTCGAGATGATGGCAGTATTTCGGGCTCTCAAGTACTTCCTGCCAGACCTGAGAGGCCATCATGTGCTTGTCCGCACGAACAACACATTGGTGGTGTTTTACATCAACCATCGGGGGGTTCTGAGGTCCAGATTATTGTGCAAGATGGCTCAACAGATCCTCCTATGGGCCAAGGGAAACCGCTGTTACTCAGGACAGTATATATTCCAGGGTGTTAGAATGTGGAAGCAGATATTCTGTCAAGACAGGGGCTGAGGGCCGGGGAGTGGAGACTTCACCCCGAGGTGGTGGAGCTCCTATGGGAGAACTTCGGTCGAGCTCAGGTCGATCTCTTTGCATCTCACGATACAACCCATTGTCCACTTTGGTTCTTCCTCACGCAGCCAGCTCCTCTCGGACTGGACGCTATGGTGCAGGTGTGGCTGAGGCTACACCTGTATGTCTTTCCCCCGAAATCGATGCTCCTGGGAGTTCTGGAAAGGGTTCACCAGGAATGGGCTCATCTGTTATTAGTAGCCCCGCACTGGCCAACCAGAGTGTGGTTTGTGGACCTAGTGTCCTTCTTGGACGGCTCTCCGATGGAGATTCCGGTCAGGAGGGACCTGCTTTCCCAGGCGGGGGGCACGATGTTCCACCCTCACCTGGAGTTGTGGAAACTGTGGGCTTGGCCTCTGAGGGGGCCCAGCTCGTAAGTTCCGGTCTCTCGACTGAGGTCGTGGAGACCATCCTTCAATCCAGAGCTCCCTCCCCGAGAAAACTGTATTATTTGAAATAGAAACTATTCTCTACATGGTGTGGAGAACGTGCTTTAAATCCTGTTAACTGCCAGGCTGGTTCAGTTCTCGATTTTCTTTAAGATCGTTTCTCTTCTGGATTATCTCCATCCACCTTGAAGGTGTATGTTGCGGCTATATCTGCCTTTCAATCCCCCGTGGGGGCTTCTTCTTTTGGGAGAGATTCCCTAATCACTCGTTTTCTCCTTGGAACATTGAGGCTGAGGCCTGCTTTGCACTCCAGAGCACCTGCTTGGGACCTGGCCATTGTACTCGAGGGTCTGACTTTGGCTCCCTTTGAGCCTATCGAAGAGGTTTTAGAAAAGTTTCTCACTCTAAAGACTCTATTTCTTCCCGCTATTTCATCCATTAAGAGAATTGGAGATCTGCAAGCTCTGTCGGTTGCTCCTTCATGTCTGGAATTTGCACCTGGTATGGTTAAAGCATTTTTATACCCTAGGCCGGGTTACATTCCTGAGGTCCCTACTAATGTGATGGGTCCTATTGTGCAGCAGGCCTTCTGTCCTCCACCTTTTAATACCCAAGATCAGGAAAGTCTCAATCTGCTATGTCCAGTTCGGGCATTGGATGCCTACGCTCACAGAGCTGCCCTGTGGTGTAAGTCAGAGCAATTGTTTGTCTGTTTTGGCTCAACCAAGAAAGGTTGTCCAGCATTGAGACAAGTGATGAGCAAGTGGATAGTTGAGGCTATCTCAATTGATTATAATGCAGTCGGACGTTCCTCACCTATGGATGTCCGCGCCCATTCAACTAGGAGTATGGCTGCCTCTAAGGCTTTGATTTTTGGTGTTTCCCTTCAGGACGTTTGTAATGCGGAAGGTTTGTCCTCACCGCATACATTTGTCAGATTTTATGACCTAGACCCCTCCACTCCTGGGGCTAGTTGCTTGCTTCTTAGTGTGCGCTTGGTCTTCACACAGAACGGGTATTTCTCAGCATGGCATAGTGGGTATGGGGTTCCCACCTCGTTCAAACTCGGCTCGAAGTTCCCTTGAAAGGAGACGCTGCGTTTCTGCCTGCCATACTTCCTGCATGCCCTGATCGACTTGCTTCAGGCCTTTTCAGAAGCTGTCACAGTCTGATTTTAAGGGGTGCTATAGTTTCCTGGTCTATGACGTCACATGACATCCTGCTCTCTCATTGGACTGATTGTACAGAGGCTTCACAACGCAATCACGCAGAGCATTCCCACCACGTTCAAACTAGAGGGTGACATGGGAGTGGATTTTCGAAACTCTCCCGTCCCACTCCCACTCTCTGCCTTGTGTGCGTGCACGCGTTAGGTGTTTTGAATTCGTTCTAGCTTCGATTCTAGGTGTTCTCGCTCTAGATTCCGGGTGAATTTAACTAATTTGCAGCATAACTACTCGATCGCGAGTGGCTCAACAGGTAGATATATTGGTAGATGTATAGAAAAACTCATCTTCCAGGCATTTGACCGGCCAGGTTGACACTTTAGCATGAGAAATCGGGGGTGTGGCGTGTGAGCGTGCAAAACCAATCAAATGTGTCTGTCTCACGGCCAATCTGCATGAGAGTTGGCAGCTATATTACAGCCACCAACTGGTATGGGTGTGTAGAGCACGTCATTCACGTTACCAGCCACACCAAAGCAAACAGGAGAGCATACAGAGATGTGGCAAATATAATTTAGTTCAAAATGTATTTATAGAAACTGTATATTTGTGTATAAAGGCGGGTATCATAGTTTTATAACAAGTCCCGGTCCCGCCCACTCCCGCTCACATTTTTTTCTCTCCCGTCCAAATCCCGTGACCCGCGAGATTCCTGAAAAAATGTCCGCTTCTTGGCAGCGTCTCGTTCCCTCTCAGGGAACCAGGGTTACATACCTAACCTGAGACGTTTCCTGCAGTAAACTAATGATAATACTTATTCATCTCCTTGGAGAATTCGGAAAAATTCTTCCTCCACGGCCACTCCCGGCAGTAATCAGCATGATGATGTTAATGAACTTAGTTTGGAGGGTTGATTGATGGAAACCAGCAAACACTCAAAGTGGAATCAACTTAGTTGAGACTGATGAGACTGGCTGCATAAATCTCAGAATTTCCCATAACCCCGCTGAGCCTCAGTGGACAGCCCTCCTCTGATTCCATGCTGGCTAGATTGTAATGCCAAGTTTGAATGAGGAATCACTAGCAGATGGTCAGTTCACAGATTTGAATGAGAATTATCTAGAAAAAGGCAAACCGAAAGAGCTGCCAACAATGGGTCCTGCAGGGCAGCAAGGCATGCAAACAGAATCTAAAAACAAATGAAACACAAAGACAAAGGATGGGGAATTAACCGAATGGGAATGGCAAGACAGGTGAAACAAGGCAGACACGAGTGATTACATAAATGATGAATTGCCCACAAGGTTGGGAGTCTATATGTAAAAACAGATGCATGTGACATAATAAATAACAAACATTATACCTAAACTCCCTAATGCAGTATTTCTGAACACCGGTCCTGGGGAACCACCGCTCTGCACATTTTGTTTGTTTTCTTTATCTAACAGACCAGTAGGTTTTGATTTGACAAATCCAACCTGGTTTAGATCCAAACTAGGTTCAGTGATCTCACAAAGCTCGGTATAAACATTCTCTGTCAACTCAGGTTTGATTCAGAGTTTGCGATTAACTCTGAAGCATGTGCACCTAAAAGTGTGACATAGTCAGCCAATTACACAGAACTTGGAGAGCATCAGTTTGATTCACTTCTCGCGAGAGATGGCGCAATTCACTTCTCTTCTGAAGATTTAGAGATCATTTTAAAAATTATCATGAAACATTTCTGCTGCCGCCAAAGTTTGAGAAGGCAGCTGAAAGAAAAGATCTGACTTTATCAATGCATGACGTAAATCAAAGAAATTGGCCTAATAATTATAGGTTCACAAAGCTCAAATAAATACACATTGTTTAAAATCATTCTGAATTCATGTATTATATTTATATTATTTTAAAAGAAAAGTTTAATGCGACTTGTCAATTAATAGGCTATAATAAATATATTAATATATTAGATTAAACCTTTATGACTTGCCATAGAACAGTATATTAGATTAAACCTTACTCCACCAGAGTATAACTTTCTATTTTTACATGCTGTGCTGTCATTCTTTTGAGCATTTTCATATACCATACATCAAAATAATCCTTACTCTCCCAACTTGAAGGCTATGTTTGTAATAAATCAATAGTAACTAGATAAATATCTCAAAAGTGCAATAAACAAAAAGAATTCATTCATATTCAATACAAAAAAAAAGATAAATGTCAACGTCAAACTTGTCAATGTGAAAAATCATGTATGAAACAATTTAAAACTATACAGAATTGATTTGATCATCAATTAGTTTTTAAGATACACTCATTCAAAAAAAGAGAGCAAAATGCCATGTAAAATATTCAATTACATTAGTGGTCAAACAGATAACATTTCGCTTTTGAATTTTGATTGAACATTGAATTGGTTAGAATATAAATTAAATAGACCCTGTCAGAACAATTAATAATAAAATAAATATAAAATAAATAAAGGCGATGAGCAGACGGAGAGTTCGGTGCGTCCGTGTACTTTTATTTTGACATAACGTTGCACGCATGCGCGCGCACACGTGTGTGTATGTGTGTGTGTGTGTGTGTGTGTGTGAATGTGCTTGTATTTGTGAGTGTATAAAAGAGAAAGAAATGATAGAATGAAGCAATGGTAAAAAGACAATAACGATAAGAAGGAACATATAGCAGATGGTAGTTAAGTGGGAGTCAAACCTCTGAGTCAAACGCATGGCCAAAAGACGCAGCTTTTGACGTCACTATATGCGACACACGCTGGGGTCATAGTGCACAGCATAGATATGTATATAAAGGCTAGATGTGTCATCCGCGCAGCTGGCCAAGGTCGACGTCAGCACCTGGCGGCCATCTTATCACAAGCAGCTTGCTCATTGGTAACATTGTTTTAATGGTGCATGTACTTTTTAAATCACCGTAACTTGCTCAATTTTCTACCGATTTTCAAACAGTCTGGTTTGTTATAAATGGCAGAGATGTAGTTATGATACTGCATACTTATGAATAATAAGTGTATAAATAAATAATCATCCAGAATTATAGCCACGTTAATAACGTTTGTAAGAAACCAAACCGTTTGTAAATCCGTCAAGATTTCGACGAGATAAGAGTATTTCTTACATCAGATACCACAGAGCCCGCCAGAAAGCCTGTCTGTGACAAGATGGCCAGCGGTGATGACGATGGAAACTCCGCCGTAACACATCTAGCCTTTATATACATATCTATGGTGCACAGGACGCGATCCATCCATGGATCCGTCAATGAGCCAGATGGATCTACAGAACATGTGTGCAAAGACGTGCAATGCATTTTTGTGTGTTTTTTTTGGAAACGCATATTACAGACTCATTAGAGGGTGAAAACCGCGCAACATGAGCATGATCTGTCATAGTGCACCGAACGTGATACGTCAATGCGCCATTGGAAGGCGTAACTATCAATCGCAGATCTACAGAACATGTGTGCAAAGACATTTTTGTGAACAGTTTTGTGAAACGCAATTTACGCAATTTGTACAGACTCATTAGAGGGTGAAAACAACGCAACATGAGCATGTTGGAGGCTTGATCTGATCATGTTACATCTCTGGTTTTGCATGCAAAAAGAATGATTGAGCTAGCCATTTGGTTTCAGTTTCTATAGGTTGTTAAACAGACACATGCTCTGGTCGGGTTAAACTGCAGTCCACAGTTTTTACTCTTTGACGCCATCTCTGTTCGAAATCTGTAATTGCATTTATTCGCGGAATTATCAAGTTGTATCAGTATCAGTTGTAGTTACCCTCGACACGGCACAGTGCGGATGAACACAGTGTTTGAGGAGAGTGTGAGGCTGTCAGTCAGCGCGCTGGTGTGGATACTGACATTCAGAATCACAGATTATTCTTTTTGGAAGTATGACCAACAACATAAGAGTTTTCAGCGGAAAATGTCATCTGAACTAGTAAGAAACATCCACTTTTGTTCTGGTTCTGACACTGCAGTAAATTGCACTGATTAAATCTAACAATCGCTTATAAGTTATCATATCACGCAAAACCATGCAAATTATACTTTGTTCTCAAATTGTTAATGTTAACGTCAGCATTGCGTGACTACATATAATGTCCTTCCGATATGCATCCTTGTTTTCGTATGGGTCTGGTTGCAGTCTCTTTCTTCCTGTAGCCACTCTGAAGTCAGAACAAAGTCTTGTATCTTGTATCTGTTGTCACTGGTGATTGTTGTTTAAACCTTTCTGGATCCCCCATCAAATTGGTAAGTTTAATTATATCAAGTGCTGTGCGAAAAGGCTATAAATCTCCACTTCCATCATCCTCACACGCAATATAGTCTCGCGTAGCCAGACCTTCAGACTGACGGCTGAAGGTCTGGAATTCATACAGTAGCAGCTTTCTTTGGCCAAGGCCCGTCAAACAACCAATTACAGTTCGTTTCATTCAGCGTCACGTTTCGGGGCATGGAAATGTCCCCACAACAACAGACCGGCGTGCACCAAGTCAGTCAGCAGTCAGCAGCAGTCACCGGAGGCGCTCCGCCTCATATATGGATAAATTGGTTAACAACGCTCCGCGTTATTAAATTCACTCACGAACTCGCACTCATGCCCATCTTATGCCCGCTTTGTCACACGGCCAGTTCAACCTCGTATAAATCATGTTATGTGTGTAAATCACGTGCCCACTCACGAGTGCTCACTCTTAACAGACACACTGTCCCCGGCGCTGCTCGTGCGTCACAGAATGTTCATAAAGCGCTCACCGTTCACAGTAACCGGGTTGTCTCCAGCTGTTGCTGTCAGCGAGCCGCCGCACATTGAATACTCACGTGAGTCAGGCTGCGAATGTAAGTTACGTCCCCGCCCCAGTGCGCCCACGCCTACTAAATAAACGCCTCACCTCCGGCGCCGCATACTCGCTACATTCCCTTTAGCACATCTAGTGGATACATAATGCAAACCCAGTCAAACGTTTGACTCTGCAGTATCTTATGCGCCTTGTAATCCAGTGCGCCCTATATATGAATAATGAATCAGCCAGCTGCTATGTCAGCGTCTGTTGTTTCATGTTTGCCCACAAACGCGGCTGATATCCCCTTCGCAGTTAGGTACTTCACTTGATCTTCCATAATAGATAGAAGGGGACATACAACTATGTTTAGCTGATCTTGATAAATGCTCTTTGTCACTCATATAAACACAACAGTTTTTCTTCCGCAATTACACGTCTGCTCTTTGTTTCCCAGCGGATCGAAAATAAACGCGACACTGACGCCCCCCGGAAATCCGATAAAATTCAACCAATCAGATGACGACTTAGACATTCCTGAAGTGTTTCCAGTTAAGTGTACCATATGCATCAGACGTTTAGCCAACGTTCTGTGGGCGTGACGTCTGAGGCTGAGACTACACGCAATATAGCCTACAAGTCGAGACTCCAAAAGTTTTGCTCTTATCATTCGATCGTGGTTGTATCTCTCTATTAATGTTACTCGATCTTAGTGCTGGATTTGAAACTATCGACCACAACTTTATTTTAAATAGACTCGAAAATTGTGTTGGCATTAGTGGAATTGCACTAGCATGGTTTAAATCATACTTATCTGACCATTATCAGTTTGTAGCAGTAAATGAACAGATGTCTTATCAGTCAAAAGTTCAGTATAGTGTACCACAAGGCTCAGTATTAGGAACGTTGCTGTTCACTCTGTGTATGCTACCCTAAGGAGATATCATAAGGAAGCTTAGCATTAGTTTTCACTGTTGTGCTGATGATACTCAGATCTATATTTTTTCACGCTCTGATGAAACTTACCAATCCTCAACATTAACGGAATACATAGCTGATATAAAAAACTGGATGACTAGCAATTTCCTACTACTTAATTCTGAAAAAAATCGGAGATTCTAATTATTGGACAAAAAAGCCCTCACATAATAACCTAGAATACTGTCTAACACTGGGTGGCTGATCTATCAAGTCCTTGTCATCGGTTAGGAACCTGGATGTGCTCTTTTCTATTCTATTGAATAGTTGATTCTATTCTTTCATTTGAAAGTCGTGTATCTAGTATTTGTAAAACGTCTTAGGTTATGACTATAACCCTTGTTCCCTGAGAAGGGAAAGACACTGCATTGTTGAAAACGACTCTTTGGGGACACTCCCTTAATCCTGATTGGTGTTGTGTCGTGACGTAACATGTGACGGCATAACCGGATGCATAAAAGTGACGCCGACACACACACACACACACACACACACACACCTCGAGATGAAGCAAGACGCTCTCAGGCCTCGATGGGCGTGCCAGGACGACGCAGTGTCTTGTTCCCTTCTCAGGGAACAAGGGTTATAGTCATAACCCGAGACGTTCCCTTTCGAGGGAACTCGCTCTGCGTCGTTGAAAACGACTCTTTGGGGAACGAATGCCCACTAGGCCATGCACCAAAACAGGCCTGCCCTAGAGTGAAACTGATCTCAGGCACATGCTCAGACCTCTCGAGGTAAATACTCAAAGCTCTGACAGGCAGAGATCCTTCTGCCAACACAGGAGGTGGATGATGAAATGCCTGCAGGACCGTAGACCGTACCATATTAAAAGGCACCTTAGGCACATAGCCCGGTCTCGGGTACAAAAAGGCCTTAGCTTTGCCAGGGGCAAACTTCAAGCAAGCTGGTGTCACTACCAGGGCTTGGAGATCTCCCACCCTCTCAAGAGAGGTAATAGCTAAGAGAAAAAACAATTTGAACGACTGAAGGGGTTCGAAGGGGGCCAGGGATAACCCTTCAAAAAACCACCGCCAGGTCCCAGGCAGGAACCCTGGACCTGGTTAGTCGGTCTCATCCTCCAAGTACCACAGAGAAAACGAATTACCAGCTGGTGCCTCCCCAGAGGCCCATCACTCAATGGCGTGTGGAAAGCCGCAATGGCAGCCACGTACACCTTAAGCATGGAAGGGGAGAAACCCGCAGAGAAACGATCTTGAAGAAACTCCAGAACTGAAGCCACCGGGCAGTTAACGGGATATAACTCATGTTCTCTACACCAAGTGGAAAACACATTCCACTTGAGGCCATACAATTTCCTAATAGACGGAGCCCTATAGCTAAGTATGGTTTCAACCACCCCGGCTGATAGACCAGCATTCAAGTACTTAACCCTCTCAGGGGCCAGACCCACAGTTTCTACAGCTCCGGGCGAGGGTGGAAAACTGTGCCTTCCGCCTGAGTCAACAGTTCCCTCCTCAGAGGAATCTGCCACGGCGGAGCTATCAGGAGTGAAATTATGTCTGAAAACCATACTCGGGCCGGCCACCTTGGGGTAACCAGAAGTAGACTGATGCCCTCCTAACGGACCCTCTCCAGGACTCCCGGGAGCGATCAGGGGAAAAGTGTACAGGCGAAGCCTCGGCCAGGCCTGTGCCATGGCAACCAAACCCCAGTGGGGCTCGATTTGAGAGGGAGACCCAAAGTGGGCAGTGGGATGTCTCTCGAGACGCGAATAGATCCACTTCCATCGGTCCAAACATCTCTCATATCGACTTCACCACATCTGGATGAAGTCTCCATTTTCCATGCTCCCTGATTCTGAACCCCCCGAACATACATTGCCCTGATAGACAATATTTTCCCTTGGGACCAGAAGACAATCTGATGCGCCAATCTGTACAGATCAATCTGTATGCCAAGAATGATGATTGTCCTGCCACAGACCCCTGGCAAAGCGGCCATCCATGACCGTGCCCCAGCCAGTGCGGGAGGCGTCTGTCGAAAAGGTTTTACGGCGACATGACACTCCTAACACTGGCCCTTGGGACAGGAACCAAGGTTTCTTGCATATTAATAGAGAATGAAGGTATCTGCGCGTTACTCTGATCATATGAAACGGATTCCCCTGGGGGAAAATCCTTTGGCTCTCAGCCACCACTGAGGGGGCCTCATGTGTAGAAGGCCCAAATATATAATGTTGGATGCCACTGCCATGAGGCCCAGCAGTCCTTGAAATTGCTTTACAGTCATGGCCTGGCCTAGCTTTATCCCAGACACCATGGCCAGGATGGATTCAATACGAGCGGGAGACATACGTGCCCGCATTGTGACTAGGGATGCACCGATACCACTTTTTTGGAAAACGAGTACGAGTACTTGCATTTCAGTACTCGCCGATACCGATACCGAGTACTTAATAAAAAAAAATTAAAAAACATGATTTAAATATTTTTATATACGGGTTTTTAGGTCCTTGATTAAATTACTTGGGTAACACTTTATTTCGATAGTCCACTTTACTAACTATAAGTAACTTTTCAATTACATGTCAACTAACTGTCATTAGAGTATTAGTAGACTAGAGTATTAGTACGATCAGCTTAATATCTGATAACACTTTATTTATTTGGTCCCCCAACAGACATTCAACTGACTATAAGTAACTTGGCGACTACAAGTAAACTTATTCTCCTAATCCAAAGCCATTCACTTTGAAATTGTTCCACACCAGTGATGCACAGGTTGATCCAAAATGAGCGGGTGCCTGCGCCGCAGTCACCCGCGGTTACCCGCAGTTACGGGTCATCCAAAAATATTTTTAATGATATTCGGGTCGCGGTCGGTCAGGTCGTTTGGAAAAAGATGCCAATTAAACCTTTGTATTTATATAGTACTAGATACAATTTTCTATGAAATATATAGGCCGAAATTATTTATTGGCTGAATAACTGGCACGAAGATGACACACAAGCTCAGTCTAAACAGTTCTCAGTTCTGTACTGGTGTGATCCGAGAACCGCTGTACCTCTGCATTCGTTACTACGCGGATGCGCAGTATCAGCTGCTCGTGCTCATCACTTTTCTCAGCTGTGGCAACATCATGTCTCAGTTCAGTGAACTGTTAGAGTTACTGGAGTAAAATATAATTCGGGATATTGGTTTATTTCAACTCGGAGGGACTGTCAGGCATGTCTGAAAGTGAATAACTGTAGTAACTTGTGGATCAGCACTGATGCAAGACGTGAACTGTTGCGAATGATTCAGTTCGATTTAGCGTACTGGTTCGACCGGTTCATTAAAAAGAACCGATTCGTTCACGAACCGGCCATGTCTATGATCACTAGTCTGCAGAGAGATGGAGGCGACAAGAGAAAAGGTGAAGACTGGGGAGTGGAAGCTCCGCAAATACACAAATAGAAAGAGTAAGTGTGGGAGACATTTACCGAAATAATGAAAGATGATGACCAAAGTGCTGCCTTTGTTATATGTAGGCTACGTCTTCTTGCGATGCTGTGTTGTTACACGTTTATGGCCCAATGACGCTACGATGAGCATGTACTACTTTTAAAAAATACGGTCAGGAAGAGGGTCGGGTACAATATTTTCTTACTTTTTTTGCGGTCCGAGTACGTTGGTAGTGTGCGGGTTGTTTATACATTGACCCGCGCATCACTGTTCCACACGGCTGACATGTCTCCCCATCTCCCCGCTCTGAGCTGCAGCCGGAGCCTGGGGGTGGGCACTCGGCGCCTGTGATTAACCCATTTCTCAGAACATGGTATCGGTCCCCGGTATCGGGGGACTTTTAACGAGTACGAGTACTTTAGAAAATGTGGTATCGAGGCCGATACCAGATACCGGTATCGGTATCGGTGCATCCCTAATTGTGACCGCATTGTGACCGAATTCCATAACATGCCCAGAAGAGTAGTCTTCTTATCTGGCAACACATTTTTCTTAGTTTTGAGTCTCAACCCCCAATTCTAAATGTGGCCTAGGACAACATCTCTATGCAGAACTGCCATTTCTCAAGACTAGGCCAATATTAGCCAGTCGTCGATGTAATTCAGTATACAGATGCCCTGAAGCCTCAGTGGATCCAGAGCTGCATCCATACACATAGTGAACGTGGGGGTTCGTATTGAACGTATTGGTATGCTTTGCCCCTGAAAGCGAACCTCAGGAACCTCCTGTGACATGGAAGGATGGAGACATAAAAAATAAGCATCTTTTAGATCTATCTCATAACCACTGGAAGATTTGTCCAGTATGTAAGAGAAAGACAAATATTTTCTGGAACCACTGCAGTCAGTACGCAGTGCACCCCAGCAAACTTGGGAGGTCAGTGATATTGCAGTGCATTCACATAATGCTTACCTTTTAGTCCTCTGTTATGCCATACGGAACCGTTTGCCACTGAAACTGCTTAACGCACCAGTGGGGCTCGACAGCCTTTTAGACAAACGGGTCGGCGCGCATGGTTGAGTTTCTACAGCCTTTCTGCTGTTATCTTGGGACGCTTGTCCCGAGAAAAATGGCGTTCGTCAGTTCCAGTTTTGTATCCAGCCTCTCACGGGGATTTCGGATGCCCCAATGCCTGTAATGAGAAGACCAACGCCTGTGAAGAGACGACTTAACGCCGGCGTTATGGCGCCGTTTTACATATAAACAATATTTATATTTAATATTTATATATAAACAATATGAATGTTAGCCAGAGGAGAACAGGCCCCCGACTGAGCCTGGGTTCTCCCAAGGTTTTTTTCTCCATCCAATCTGATGGAGTTTTGGTTGCCTTGCTTTTGGCTTGCTTAGTTGGGAATATTTAATATTTAACAAAATTAGTGATCTGTGTTGTACTACTTATCACTGTGAAGCTGCTTTGATACAATCTGTATTTTGAAAAGCGCTATATAAATAAATGTGACTTGACTTGACTGCAGTCAGTACGCAGTGTTCCCCCCTGCAAACTTGGGAGGTCAGTGACCGAACTGCAATCTGAAAACATATTTTAAATTATTCAGGACCCATATAGATATATTCATAAGGCGTTGCCATTGTTCTACAGAATCTACTAAGGGAACCAGTCCCTTGAGACCAGCCTGTTTTTAGAGTACTATTCTCTAAGATTTTGTGACCATAGTCAGTGCCCGGTTGCAAGCTTTTGGGGTGAATGCCATGGTGTGCGTTCGCTGGAAATTAATGTAGCCCAAAGCGTTCAAGACGGCGGGACAACATCTTTTTCCCCAAGGGCTCCTGCTGCTAGAACAACCTTGATTACTCCACAGCGGAGGGCAGCCCTGAGAGGTCCTTCACTACAATAGGACCTCTTTCCAGAAGCCCTCTGCGCCTGACGGACGACCCTCAGGTCACCCTTCTGGCTGGAGGACTTTCTCTAGAGCACTTTCTTTATTGCCAGGCTCCCGCAGGAGGGGCTCTCCTGCTGCTGACGGCTGAGGCTGGCCACTTGGACCAGTTCTCCTAGATGCAGATTTAGAGCAGCGAGGGAGATACTGTTGGAACGCCGTTGACTTTTTTCCTTCGTTTCCTGAAACCTGTCGACGACTGAAGTGACAGCGTCGGAGAACAGGCCAGAAGGTGATAGCGGAGCGTTCAACAGAAAATATTTGTCTTTCTCTTTTATACCGGACAAATTTAGCCACAGATGTCTCTCCAAAGCCACCATAGCTGCTACATAGAACTATGGCACGTTTAGTATCTTTAGTAGCCCGGAGAGACAATCTGCGGATCTTCTCAACTCAGCGAAGTAGGCAATAGTGTGACTCATGTTGCTCGTTCCCAATGCTCAGCTCATCTACTTCCTCAGAAACAGATAGCTCGAGCAACAGGCACTCGTCACAGGCAGAAGAAGCCGCATTGCGGGCTTCTGCGTCATGAACGAGTGTTATAGAATCTGTGGATTATGAATGAAAAAGTGCCACAGCAGTCTCGTTCTCATCTGCGAGATCCTTCATGATACCCGCAATCTAAGCCGAATCACGGCGAACGCGAGCCTGGCCATCATCAGAAAATAAAATAGCCAAGTGGGACCGCAGCACTTTAATAGGAAGTGCTTCACAGTGATCACAGGCAGCACTCTCGAGAGCTGACTGCGTGTGCTGCGCTCCTAAACTAAATTAAGTCATATGCTCTCAATTAAAAATGCAGAACAATTAGTTAATGCGTTCATGACATCAAGGCTAGATTATTGTAATGCTCTACTCTGGGTGGTTACCCTGCACGTTTGATAAATAAAACTACAGCTGGTCCAAAATGCAGACGCTAGAGATACCAGTTGATAATACCTAGAATACCAAAATCAACTACTGGTGGTAGATTCTTTTCCTATTTAGCACCAAAAATTTGTAACAATCTTCCTAACATTGTCCTGGAAGCAGATACAGTCTGTGAGTTCAAATCTAGACTAAAAACACATCTCTTTGGCTTAACAAGCATAGACATAACACATTATAGACTTTTATAATTAAATGTTAGGATGCATAGTTAGATCAGACGGAACTGGGAACACTTCCCATAAATACTGATGTACTTGGTACATTGCAAGAAGGATGGCATCTACGCTAATAATAGTCTCTCTGTTTATCCTGAGGTTTACCGCAGTCCACTGGATCCAGGCCGTATCCAGATCTGATAAAGGACCAGCGCCTGGATATGAGGACAACCCAGTCCTGAAGTGTCAACTAGTCTCTCCCCTGTGAAAGCCTCCCTCCCTTTACCTCTGTACAGAGAAAACATTGTCAGGATAATTCCGTTTTGCATGGCTACGCAAACATGACAAAAATTTCTATATTGTAAATTTTTAAGATCAGACAGGTGGTTTGTTGAGGGTTGATTTGTGAAGAAGGACTACGCGCCTGTGCACATATATTTTCAAACAAGTATACCTATGGACATGTGCGCGTAGTCTGCATTTTCACAGGTTTGCGTTTTTGAGGTTTATGTAGAGATAACGTATAACGTTTTTTTTTTGGTCTTTTTTAAACGATTTGCACCTTCGAACCTATTTCAGGGAGTGTGTTCTCGAGACTCCATGCACTGTTTTATACACATGGGTGGCAGGAGCGTTTTAAGAGTTTTTCTGTTAGAACCGTGTCGAGTTAGCGGCCCCTAAGTTAATAACTCATAACTAATGATCTTCGCAACATAAATGAATGAATCAAAACTAACTTCAGCTGGACAATAACTTTTATCCAAATGCTGTTGTAAAGCCTAAACAATCTGTAATGGTAATTTCTATTATAACTGTAAAGCTGCTTTGAAACAATCCATACCACATGAAGAGAGGAGCCTAAGTAGAGGCTGTTGGGGATGAAAATTCCTGTTAATAATATTCTGATAACATTTTTATTGTATACATAGAATACCAACAATAAGGTGTACCAAATGAGTTGTTAACACTGCAAATATAATATTGTGTGTGCATGTGTGTTAAATGCCTTTGTATACTGTAAAAGCTTTTATTAGCACAGAGAAACGTTTACTTATCAATTTTGGTTAATAGTCTTGTGCATGTTAGACTCAAAAACACTATATTCATGTAGTATAGAACAGGACATGACAGATATTTGATTCCATGCTCTGCAACATAACTTTTGAAACATGCACTTTTTTTCCTGCGATAAACAAGAAATGTGTTGATATGATTTTTGGTTTATTGTCTACCTATTGAGTGACATTTATAAATATCATATGTGCTAAAATGGGTAAGATTAATTAATCTGAGCTAATTTTTAACCACAACAACAAAGAGTACACATAATAAGGAAGGTACTACAACACTACGAGACTTTTTGTACCACAACAACTTCACACAACCACAAGATTCATAGCAGCAGAACAACTTACCCTGGATACTGCCAAATCTGTGAAGACAGAATAGAAGTGGTTATTTAGTAAGGTGTGTGTGTGTGTGTGGTCCTGGTGAACCCTATATGGGAACACAATGTCCCCACAAAGATGACAATTTCTGAAATCCTTGTCCTTGTGGGGATATTTTTATCCCTATAAGGAAAACAGCTTATAAATCATAATAAGTGATGTTTAAAAAAATGTAAAATATAAAAATTTCTGTAATGGGTAGATTTAGGGGTAGGGGATATAATATACAGTTCTTTATCGATGCGGTTCACTCGTATTGCGTCACTAGCTGCATTGGGGAAAACTAATTTTTCTCAGATTACTGAAGCCTACTGAAGCCACGAAGTGAAACAGCATGAGCCAATGGTTATGCTGTGGAGTTGCACAAACCAATGGCTACACAGCGGAGCTGCACGAGCCTATGGAGCTGAAGCCTGCCAAAATGGGCGGGGCTACCTGTCTATATAAACGAGCATTCAGCCGTAGGAACTACTTCAGCGACGAAGATCTTCTTTTCGCTGGACTCCGAGACAAGTCATAAAAAGCCTTGTTGTCAAACAAGCCACGCAATGGATCAGGCTGACCCAGCAGTGCCCTGCAAGCAAGCTGACGGTCTACCAGCAAGCTAATAAGTGGTACTCTTTGAGCAAGCTGATTGGTTGTACTCTGCACGCAAGCTTATTCAGCGTATCCCCTGTGGCAATCTGGCGATTACTATATGAGAGCGAATTTCTGTGCATTTCCGCTGACGGTGGCTGAAAATGACGCTCCTCCCCTGCTACTATCAAGTGAGTCTAACAGAGCTTATTTCTCTTAAAGAGCATCTTTTAGCCCGCCGTTTGTGTTCAAAATGCAGCACCTCGTCTCGCTGCATTCATGTGCCGCTTTCTTTAAAGCGTGAGATGCATGAGATGGACAAAAAATGAAGTTACAGGGCTGAAGGAACGGGACTAAGAGAGCTCACACAGGCCCATATCACACGTGTCAAAAAGGACGGCAGCCTCAAGCCCATCCTTCGATCTCAGGCATCAGATTTCCACGACGCATGCGCGAGAACTGCGATCTAACTCTACTCCTTGTTCAGTTCTCGCGCATGCATCATAGAAATCTCTTGAACATTCAAGCCTACAAGGAAGAAAAGCAATAGTCAAATTAAGTAATTATTTTTGTTGTTGTTTTTTCGCACAAAAAGTATTCTCGTCGCTTGCTTATATTTGAGCCACTGTAGTCACACAGAATATTTAAACATTTTCTTCAATGACTTTCTGGGCCGTCAAGTTTCTATCCCTTAGGGTGCTTATGTGGTAATAATCCTGCTCTCAAATTGAATCAAAAATATCTTCAATTGTGTTCCGAAGATGAACAAAGCTCTACGGGGTTGGTACAGCATTGGGGTGAGTAATTAATGACTTAATTTTCATTTTTGGGTGAACTAATCTTTTATTAAAAAAAATAAAAATAGTTCAAGTAGAAGACCGCCATCTAGTGGCGTTAAAAAATATTTACGTGTGCAATGTCCTGTACCAGTCTGTAGGCTGCCTATAGCAGAGGTCTCAAACTCAACTTAACTGAAGAAAGACTGCAGCAATAGAGATGAGACACAATACAAAAGAGAAAAGCTCAGAAAAAAAAATCATGTAAAATAAAGGATTATGTCTGGGCAAGAGCTTTAGGATGCATGTTAATATTAGAAACTCTCTCCAGTGCTGGAGAGAGCTACGTGGGAAGGCCTGAAAAGAAGATGCAGATATTGAATTGATTCGGGTCCACACGTGAGTCCAACACTGGGTTTGAGTATCATTGTGTGTCTGGAGCTACTGTGCTGTTGGCAACTAACAACCAACTCTTGTCTGTAATTACTATTGTATAATGTACATTATTTTTGTGTGCTTTCTTGTCATTCATTCATCATCTGTGCTTTATTTTTCAAGAAGCATTATTCTATTGCACTTCTGTATAAACAGACATCCACTCTTGGTGTCACGATTCTGCCATCATCTCCTTGATTTGTCCTAGTCTTGTGGCAGGATCATGACAGACCCATGTTTTATGAGCAAGCACATGGCCATTTGTTTGGGCTGTGTGCTTGCATTTTCTTGTCACCTAACCCTGCCTCCTTGTTGTAATTATTAGACCATCGTTTTCACCTGTGTTCCTGATTAGTTTGCTCCCTATTTAATCCCCTCATGTCTTCTGTCCTGTGTCGATACATTGTGAGTTTATTGCTGTGAATATTTTGTCTGAAACCTGTTTTGTGAGAATTGTGAGTTTGTTTCCAGTCAAATCAGAGTCTTAGTTTGTCTTAGTCTAGTTGTACTCTCCTCCAGTCCTGTTTTGCCCCTCGTGGGTTTTGTTTTCTGTTTTTGTCATTAATAAATCCCTATTTTGAGTTACTTGCTGTCTGCAATTGGGTTTATCCTTCAACCTCATAACACTTGGATTATGTGAGTCCAGTTAGTGAAAGTCTAAGGGCTGTTAGAATTGGATTGTGAGTTTTAGAGGTGGAGCAATGAAGAAGGGGTGTGTTTGATGATAACACTCTATTCTTCAGATAATGTTTGAGTTTTGCGGTTTCTCCATAAGTCTTATCCATTATTTCTCACTCGCATGTGATTCTAGGGCTACCAATACTTCATGCCTACATATCCCCATTTGGAAGGAGTAGGCCTACAGGGTATGTGACATGAACAAGCAGATGCTTTTACATTTGAGAGTTGCATCTGAAATTCTTCTTAAACCAGAACGACTGGATTGAAATACCAATTGGATGGGTCTGTTCATCTTGGATTGGTCTGTTCATGGTTGAAAAGTTATGATGGCGAAGTGTAAATATCCCCAGGTACTCAAGCTTACTTACACATCATTTACAAAGAGGAGTTACAAAGAGGAGCGAAAAAAAAAAACAAAAAAAAAAAACAAGATGATGGCACCTTGGCTTGAAGCTATCCCAAACATATCACAAAAATACACAGCAACACTGCAACTGTTTTGTCATATCAATCAATAACCACTTTATTGATTTGCTATGAATGATGTTATCTGCTTATTTTATAAGGTTGCATGCATAAACAGTAAACTGTAGGCCACCCCTCACCTTTATTTTCAGCCTTGATTTCTTCGTGCATGAAGTCGTTCTGGCGGTTTCCGAGGACAAAAGCAAGAAAGGACAGGATGAGAGCATCTAGGATGCCGATGATGGCCAGTATGTAAGCCCAGCGAACTGAACAGTTTCCCAGTGTGTACTTTCCTGTTTCCTCTCCGCACATATCCCGGATGACCTCTGCATCCCAGCCATCTGGGAAAATTAAACAGCCCAGCACCAGGCACACAGCTGCCAAGAGAGAAAGGTTGAGAGACTGAGACAAAGGATGATTTAACAAAAAAAGGTAACAAAAAAGAATATACATTACAAAAAGTAGATGTGTGATTTATATGTACACTAATCACACATCAATTAAGAAAAATTAATAGTTTTTTCCAAAAATTCAATATCAGCTTGAAAAAAATATTTGATCATCATTTATTTTATTTTTATTTTTTTTGTTTCTGTGTATATACACAGCTGTAAAAATACTGTAATATTGCACTAGTACATATTCATTCTTAATTCCTAATTCTTAATATTCATTCCACATTCTTAATTTGTAATTATTTTGAGCAACTGCTTGTAGTTCATTTAATTAATAATAAATAATGAGGGTGTGGGGGTGGTAGTGAAACTGTAGGGAAATGCACTAGGGCCCATATAATAATACTACAATGCTGTTACTTTATGCTGTTACGATGTTGCTTTAATGCACCTCAATACACTCGTTTTCAAAGTCCTGGGTTGTTCCTAAAATATGGGGTTGTACAGGTGTAGAGCAGGTGTCCAGCAAATTTGATGATGACTGAGCACTCCGATAACTATTTTGGTCAAACATTTTAATGACTTGTTTGAGAGAATGTACTTATTATCTACATACATGTTTTTACATTGTACTTATATTATTTTAGTTACCTGCATTACATTTGTAACTAATTTGTTACATCTATAGTTACACAGCTGTCCGTCCCACCCTTAAACCTATACCCATACCACCAAACCTGTCCTTAATCTTACCTATATCCACCTCAAAATAGAAATAGCAGCACAAGTGTTTTAAAATTCAACATGAATACATTAAGTACACTGAATTAAAAAAAAAAAATGTTTGTAAGTACATAACAGTTAAATACACCTAAAATAAATTGTAACAACTATTTTTAGATAATGAAAAGGTTGCAGGTGTCAGATTCAAAATCTGTGTGATTAATCAGTACTAGTTAAAGGGGTCATGCCAGTGTTGTAGTCAAGACCACCTCACTCGAGTCCGAGTCGAGACCGAGACCAGTGAGGGTTGATTACCTAATTTACTTTTATTTACTTAGAGAAATCCTTTTTTTTTTTTTTTTTTTTTACTGAATTTACTTAGAGTTTAAAAATATGATCAGTTTAGGGTAAAAAGGCCAGGTGGTGTTAAAAGTAATTTTATTACAATTTGTCATGCGCAGTTGCGCACTAGAAAATCACCAATCACTGGGCGTGTCAATCAATTTAAAAAAATATTTTATTAACATACATTAATAATCATGAAAAATATTTTTAATTGAACTCGAGTGGACTCAGGAATAATTCCGAGTCCTAAAAAAAAAAATGTTCGAGTACGAGTCAATTCCGAGTCCAAATGGACACGAGTCCATGACAAGACCAAGACCATTAAAATATGGTCTCGAGACCGAGTCCGAGACGAGACCGAGTCCGAGTCTCGAGTACTACAACACTGGGTCATGCATTCAGAAATACCTACTTGAACATATAAAATGACATAGACCTCTTCGATAAATTAGGCTATCTTTAAACTGATAAGCCTATGAGATTTACAATATCAATAATGTTGGCACTTTACTAGCCGAATATCAATCTGTTGTGAAGACGATAATGTGCATTTCAAGTCCCCTCAGTTTTATTTATAAATAAACAAATAGAACCTCCACCTTGCTGCTGCCTTAAATTTTAATCTGTTCACCTCAGCCTTCATAATCAATAGTTTCCATTTCCAACTAATTTTTCAATAACGCCAGCATTCACATAATTTCCTTAAAGAATTTAAGTTAGTTCCATGACAAAGAACTCTTTATCTATTCCACTACAACCCTCTGTCAACTTCATTACTCTTATCACTATGAGTCTCTTTCACACTCTCTCCTATCCATAATCCCATCCCACTCATAAGAACTCCAGGACTGTAATAAAAATAATTAGGCAGAAGAAAGACCAAAATCAGTAATCTTGTGTCTAATTGTAATATGGATAAATCTTTATAAATATTTTCCTTGCCCACACAAACCTCATAAGCCTTTTAGATAAGCTGGACACATCTGCATTCAGGGTAGGGAGGGATCTACTGTGACTGTGATTCCAATTCCAGCCGCGTCAAATGTACACCCACAGTGACACAGCTCTGCTGACTCATTTAATGTCAGGCAGGAGTGGCATATCCTCTAGTTTACTGTCTTGGTACTATGCTGGTTGACACTTCACAGACACAACTAGCATGACAATGCTAATCATCAACCCACTGACATGTCTTCTGCCCCAACTAATGAGTGACCTAGAGAGGAGATTAGTCTGGTCCCAGTCCGTGATTCTGATTGTAGTGTCTTCGGCCCAAAGTTGTTCATCATATCCTCATGATTTGTTGGTGTTTCTGCACTAATGTCTTTAACCCAATATGCACAATGATGTATGAGGTTCAAAGGTTTGGTCAGAGGAATGTTAAGCTCCTATCCTACATAAGTGAATACAGTAGGGGAATCCACACACACATAGTAGTACGTTGAGTGATATGATAGTACATGTCTGGGAGAAGTTGTGCACGGCTGCACGCAGTCCACTTTTGAGGGATTTGGTTGTACCTTTTAACACCCCATTCGCCTGGAGTTGTTAGAATACAGTGCCAATGTCAGCTGCAATTTTCCCTGATGTTGAATTGGTGTCTGGGCCGTCGGGGAGAGTGGGAACTCTGATTGGATGTTCAGTTTAGTAAATGAGTCAATGCACAAGAATTAAAGTAAAAGCTATGGATGTTCAGTTTAGCACAAGAATTAAAGCGAAAGCTATGAATGACAGCAAGTAAGTCAAGACGGCACATCTATTGTTATGTTATTCTACCCGAGCATTCTAAAGCGCAAATATATTCATAATAACATGAGCCGCTTAATATGAAGACGACAAATGTGATGTGCCTAGCTGTTGAAGATCCCCTTTCAATTACCATTAACAATTATAATGAGTTACAGTACCCTGGCTCTAATATAACAAACAACCTCAGCATGGACGCTGAGAAAAACAGGACAAAAGACTTCATTACTCGCAAGGCTGAAAATGCATATCTGTTAAAACACCAAACTGACATGTGCTCTAAGAACCTTGATGTATGGCTGTCAATAGACCCTATATTGAAAACAAGAAAAATTGAAACCTTTGTCACATGTTATGGTTGTATTGTGGCGCATTCTTGGCAGCAAGTCGACCAACCGAGTTACGAGGTCTTGGACAGTGGTAACAACCCAAACTTGTTCATGCTCCTTAGGCAGGAGCTCCTTAGGAGTTGACTTTGCTTACTGTGCCTAGTGTAGGATTACAAATTTATTTAAATGTTTAATTTAGATTTCCAATACAATAGTATTTTATATTGAGCATAAATGATGAGACCAAGAAAATCTGGTCAGACTGGGGGTTCCCAGCGGGATATTTCTGACTGTCCCGTCTCAGTACGAGAAGACCTGTCCTTCCTGCTCGCGTGTCTCAACTTTTGAAGAGTCATGCTGAGCAGGTTTAAAAACCATGTTACCTTATCACTGAGACCATTTGTCAGATTTTCTCCACTTCTTTGTAACCCCTCCCCCCCTTAAAAAGGTATATGATCACAAGGTATTTGCCTTTAGTCAGACTTGGCTATGATTTTTGGAAGAAGCAAACTACAGCAATGCAACAACAATAAAGTACCCTGCTTAAAAAGATAATTATGAACCTCCTGGTCTTCGCTTCTGAGTTTTCAAACACGTTAGAAGAAAAAGTTCACCACATACTGACTGAATCAAGGGAGGATCATAAAAGAACATCTCTGTGGAGAGCTAGTCATTGGAAAGACATGCAGTCAAAGACACCCTCATCTATGCTTCAAGGATGTCTGTAAGTGAGATATGAAGGTACAAGAGCAGTAGCGGAGTGGCAATCGGGAGTGGCAATTTTCCCGGTGGGCCGGTAGTGTTTCGAGGCCGCGAGGGCCGGCCCGGTCTGATTAAATATATTTATTGGAAGTTCGCCATGGCCCAAGCTAAGGGAAGAAAACATTTTTTTTTTTTTACATTTTCTATAACGGAGCATATATTTGCACTAAGTGCCTGTCTTTACAGCAAAACGACACCCATCTTGAAACAGCCTCAGTGGCGTAGGTCGTAGGGCGTGAAGTACTTGAAAGCAGCTTTTTGATGCGCTGAACGCGAGTTTGAATCCGCCTTGCCGAACTCTCTCTTCTCCCTTTTCCCAACACAGATATGTAAAGATGTAAAATGTAAAACCTAACATTAAGGTCTCTAGCGTTATATTTTGCCAACGAACTAAAATTGTAACCATGAATATATAGGGAAGTAAAATTTTAACCATGAATATATAGGGCCTTGCGCCATTATAATAACTGACATTAGAATAGCATCCAGTTTGTGCTGCGTGATTACTTTGCTCACGCGATCATCATGGTCAAGCTGCTGGTGTTTTCTCCTAAATAAAAGCTCAAGGGTTTATTTCTTGCAAGTAAAGAAATTAGGACAAAAGTATTTTAATTGTCCTATATTATAGTGTAATGTAGGTTAAAATATACTTTTGAAATACTCATTTTCATTTACATAGTACATTTATAGGCTATAAATGGATTTTACAGTACGTCATAGGAATAATTATAAATCATTATTACATTATTATAATAATTGTTTGGCATCCTCAAACACCATTGATAATGTAATGCAGACTGAGACTCTCATAACTAAAAAGATGTTTGAGCCCTCTTTATTATCCTGGTACAAATTAATGTTTTTTCTTTGTTCAACGAGCAGTTCATGGGTTAAAGCTCTTAATTTCGATCTCTCAGAGAGCACGAGATTGATGCATTATAACCTTAAAATGTCCAAAATTTTCTTGCGGGGGAGCATGCCCCCCAACCCCCCTAGAGGCACAGAGTCCTCCCAACATAGTTTTAGAAATTACTATGGGAAAGAACGACCATTTATGAACTTTACTCCAGCATACTAGTACAACAAAGTTCCTTTTAAATCAGTAAAACTGTAAATGCTATCGGCTATTAAAATCGTGCTGGCGATGAGGGCCGGTGGTCTACGAAATTTCCCGGTAGATTTTTTGGTCTCACTCCGCCCCTGTACAAGAGGGTCCGACAACGCTTGCTTCTGCAAATGGTCTGCACTCAAGCAACAGTGGGAGTTGCAACCTCAAACTGAACAGAGGTAGACATTCTTATCTCTCTATACTCTCCCCAAGAATCTGTTTGACCGGATTCCATATAGTGTCAAGACAGACTGATCATTATCAGTAAACACTACATAGGCACATAAAAACAACTTCCTGGAGTTTTCCGAAAATGCTTATCTATGCATAAGAATCTTATTTTGTATATTTCTTTCAAATAGTCTAAGCCCCCTACTACAAAGGTCTTAGCCTTGCTCGTATTCCTGCAAAAGCACAGCCCCCCAAGCCAAAAAGGTTGGCATGTCTCCTATAACAAGGTCTTTGGCCAAAACTGGTACTGAAACTAATGCATATTATCTCTAGTTTATTCTTCTTTTAGTTTCACACTTTATAGTCCTAAAAGAGTGTTCACATTTGTTATGCATTTTTTATCTAACATAAATATTTCAGGTTTTGGAGTCTACAAATAAATTGAATTAGGTAATAACGAGACATGGAGACTAAAAAACATATTTGGTGACATATTTGGACAGTATATATGTCATTAAGGCAAAAACACCAATTATACTCACAGCCAGTTCAAGTAACCTGCTGTTATTCTTTTCTTCTTTTGAAAGGACTGGACCTTTAGGAGTGGATCGCACAGGGCCAAACCAGAACATGAAATCTACTTGTAATGTGTGGCTGCTATAGTAATCACATAAAGATGGGGAATAAAACATGCTTTAATAAAATAATCCACAGGATACAGGTCTGAATAACAGGGGTAACACATACACATAGTAAGTTTGATGCCAGACAAAAGAACAGAACTAAATAGACAGGTGGATGAAATGATAATCCAACAAGGTGAGAAATTAGGTCAAACAGGTAAACAAGGAAGTCTCCATGAGCCTCTAAGATTGTAATAAAAGCAGGAAAGACCTAAAACCCATTTGGCAGAGCTTCGGCTTAAAATATACGTTTTTTGTACCGACAATGCAATCTGTTATTTTGGTGTGTTTTGTCAGGCCATGATGAAATATAGAGCTATAAGCATAACAGTGAAAACTAACTCCATGTTTTCTAATGATATCTCCCAAGGGTAGCATGCAGAGGGTTAAAAGCAACGGTTCTAGTACTGAGCCTTGCGGTACTCGATATTGAACTTGTGATTGTATTAGTAATTTGTGTCTTAGTAATTAGTCTTAGTTATTATTTGTGAGGAAATACTTTCTTAGACCATCTGTTATGTGTAACACAAATTAAAGCAATTATCATGCACCAAGCACTCGCTGTATTTAAAGGGGTGATGAACTGAGAAATCAAATTTTCCTTGAGCTTTTGACATCTAAGAGGTCATCATATTATAAGAATATCCTGTAAGTTTCAGAACTGAAAACGTCCTTGTTAGTCCAATAAAAGCTTTTATTGACACCAGCCTCTAAAAACGACTCGTTTTTAAAAGTGGGGAACTATGACGACAAAGAGGATAAAACACCACCCCCACAGAAGATGATCAACGCCTGCTTCAACACGGCAGGTTTAGCCCCGTCCACCGATTCGCGCATTACACACATAAGTATCATACATGTACACATGCTTACCTCGTGATGACAAACTGGATCCCTACCGAGCAATACAGAATATTGTGCAGTGCCTGGCTGTGCAAGACAGTCGCTGCATAAGCTTCCTGTGGATTCCAATAGGACTGCATGGATAAAATTTATTTTTAATGACGTTCCAGCTGATGAGGTAAAACATCGTCGTCTGTTCGCTTCATATCACTGAGGATTGTTTTGTCAACAAGACTGGATTTGCAGACCGATTAAGAGTAAAGAAAGTGCTGTGCCGTCTATATTGGATCTGACAGGAATGGTGCAACACACGGACTCTGGGTCGAACCTGTATGGGCGAATCCGGTTGCCATTTGACAACATAGGACGTTTTCCCCCACGTACACCGATGGGTGAGTTAAACTCATTATAATATGCAAAACTGTTATCCACTCACAGCAGTGGGCGTTTACTTCCAAGTCTTCAGTGCGAGACGCCCATAAAAAACCGACTGTTTTTCAGGTAGGCTCACAACCAGGGTACAAAATAGCCTATTACTTGTTCATTTTGATGTTTTTGAATGCTAAAAAACCAAGCGAACGTTATAAGTTGACCTCAGACAACAATATAATAACATTTAAAAAGCCAGTTCATGACCCCTTTAAAACTTTAAAACACAGCATGCCACAGGAAGTGTTCAAAAGCAGCAAATTCACTACAAATATTTTTATTTAATAAAAAAAGGTTTATTTTAAAGTTATTTTTAATTAAAAAATTAACTGTTGGAAAATGATTTCATGAAATTTCAGTGCTTAAAGGAGTCGTAACCTGTAATTTTCACTTTTCCATGAGAATCAATGTATGTTATGATTGCCTAACGATTATACATTGGCCGGGAAGCCGATATTCAAAAGTGAAGCGTTTGTTTACCCCAGGGTTCGTAAACCAGCCCACGTGCACTCAAATACGAGATTTTAATACATAGTTCCCACACCTCCCCGGAGACGCCATCTTTGAGGGCATTTCTGCGCTGTTTACCATAGGTGTTTACCAAGTTTTATCAGAGAATGTTGTTTTACAAACAAATATTAATTTCTGTTCATAATGTTACGCAAATAATAAAGAGACAAAGTGAAATAAATTATAAAGAGACTATTAAAACAAGACAGAGAGAAGTACAATGCGAAAATTGCATTCTGGTGTGGATCCGTATGCAGTAGGAAGCAATGAGCACTGATTATGCAGCTTTGCCTCAGATACTGTATTTTCATGTAATCTGGTATTGGCTATGAATTTTTACACATGTGAGCAATCCCCAAGCCTGGAAATCACTGGAGGCATAATCAGATTGCCGAGGGTTGGTTTGGTGACGTTTGCTCAAGTGCAATCAATAGAAAAATAACTTAGTCATTATAGCGAAGTAGCGTGATGCTAGACTATCTGTCTATTAAAAAGCCATAGCCTGCACAACTTAATTCCTATGTTCTCTAAAAAAGTCCCCAGTGCTTTCTGTAATATGCATGTACTTATTTGTACACTGAAGAATAGGGGCGGAGCTGTACATGTGAAACAAACTGGTGCAGGCGTCATGGTTCGGTGCATGAATATAAAAATAATCAACTCGCGTGCAAATTCATTAATGTAATGCGGAACTACTTTATACACGGGTTCTTTAGGGACATAATCTGAGATTGCAATGCTGGAATGTGTGTGTGTGTGTGTGTGTGTGTGATCGAACAGTGGAAACAATGTTGTTTTGTGTGTTTTTAATACCTTGTCATTTTGTTCATATACTGTAGGACATTATTCAAACTGCAAAGTGTTAACTTATATTTGTTTACACTCGTGCACGCGCCGGTCCTAGCTGTAAACACTGATGATGCGAGCGAAATACCGAAGTGAACATGGCTGTAAATGACCTTTGCTTCAGTTTGAAAAACCCCGGAATGTTCTCCATAACAGAGCGAATTGCATCCCGTGTCTTGTTTCCCATTTCTGCGGTTGTTTCGGTTTTCGATTTCTCTAACCTACAATGTACACTCGGTGCTTAGTGTCTACGTCACGGCTCTCAGCCCGCCCTCTGTTCGCTGATTGGCCGGCTGTTTTCAGGCCGGTGGAAAACTGAAAGATAGGCCGCTATCTCAGACTGACTACAGGAGCGAAATGAAATTAGCGGAAGTAGGAAGTCTGACGTAGTCAGGCTAGATGTAGACGTCCTTCCATTGACTCTATATCTCCCGTTTCCAGCTCTGGTTCAGAGTCTGGCTCAAACATATGGTTGAATTCCGTAGGTCGCGGCCAGGTCCAGGCTTTATTACAACATGCGGACCTCTGATGACCCGGCTATGAAATGGAAGTTCCTCAAGGCAAGAGCAGTTTTCAGTCAAGCTACACCAAATTGAGGAATGAACTTGCAGACAACTCATTAAGCTCAAAAAATGGTGGGGCATAGTAAATTCACTTTCAGGCAAAAGTGGTTTCACAGACATCCCAGTCATTGAACACCGGGGTACCACCCACATCAGTGCCAGTTCAAAGGCTAACATTTTCTGTCAAACCTTCGCAGAGAAGTGTACTTTGCCCGATGCATCTGTGCATTTGTTGCCTCAGTGCCAGCAACCAACATCTTCTTTTGCCAATGTGCACTTCAAATCCAAAGACATTAGAAACATTCTTCGTAACCTTGATCCAGCAAAGGCAACGGGACCTGATGAAATTCCAACAAAAGTCCTTAGAGAATGTGCTGCGGAATTGGTCAGCCCCCTCAGTCGTCTCTTTCAAATTCTCTTCTCACATGGCGTGTTCCCCAAACAATGGAATAACGCCAGAGTGATTCCAATACACAAAAGAGACTCTAAATCAGATCCAACAAATTATTGTCCCATATCCCTCCTTTCAGTCCTTAGCAAAGTGATGGAATCCTCAGTTCATAAACAGCTCCAGGGCTACCTCTTCCGTCATAATTTAATTTCTAATAAACAGTATGGATTTAAACCGAACCACTGCACAGCAGACCTCCTTACAGTTCTATCGCAGACGTGGAACAACATCTTAGACAAAGGGGGTGAGGTGTATATTGTCGCACTAGACATTAAAGGAGCATTCGACCAGGTTTGGCACAACGGTCTTCTGGATAAGCTTTCTGCAAAAGGCATTACTGGGCCATTACATTCTTGGCTACAGAATTATCTGGAAGGAAGGTCCACCCAGGTCGTGCTCTCTGGTCAGTCCTCATCACCTAAACCAATCAACGCCTCGGTGCCCCAGGGATCCATTCTCGGCCCGCTATTATTCTCCATCTTCATTGACGATGTTGTAGAACAGTGCAATAACAGCATTTTTCTATATGCAGATGATTACATCATTTATGCCCCAGTAACAGCACTTAATGGTCCCAATGTGGCAGCATCCCGTCCGGATCTGTTCTTTGGGGCAATCAGAATAGACCTCTTTGAGCAGTTGAATATTTTGGGACTATGTATTGATAAGAAGTTGCTATGGACTAGTCACCTGTCAAACATCTGTAAGCATGCTGGACAGTGTCTTGGAGCTCTGCGCAGGCTGGCCAACAAGCTTGATGTCAAAGGTAGGGCCAATGTCTACAAGGCACAAGTCAGGAGTACCTTGGAGTACTCTTGCCTTGCCTGGATGAACGCATCACAGACCACCCTCGGGCAGATTGACAACATCCAGAAAAAGGCACTGAAAATCATTGGGGTGGATGAGGAAACTGCCCTAAGGAAATAAACAAATCAATCAGTTCAGCCATTGGTGAACAGTTGCAGCAACAACTGTGCTTTTCAAAATGCACACTGAAAACTGTCCAGAGGATCTCAAAGCTCTGTTACCCCCACCAGATCTCGTCTGCCGAACCACTCGAAGAGTACGAGCAAGTCTAAAATTCCCCAAGTCTAACACAAAATGCTTGGGAAGGAGCTTTCTTCATTCAGCTGTAACAACTTGGAACTGCCTCCCCTCTAATGTAGTAGATGAAATCACCTCAAAGAGTATTCAGGCCTTCAAGAAGAGACTAAACAAACATCTCCTTAGCAAAAAAACTGTGATATCTTGATGCTTATTGTCACTTATTCCATATTCTTAGATCTGAGTAGCTGCAGATCACGATAGGCTCACAGGCCACAAACTGTTAAAGTCTGTATCTGCCAAAGCACAAAAAAAAAAAAAGTCAGGTTCATTCACAACTTGCGCCATGATGTTATTTTGGAATGATATGTTGAAGTTACCTGCAGTGTCAAGCCCCCTCCTTCCTGCCACCAATCAACGCGCCCCTCATTTGCATTATTAAAATGACCGTCCACGACAGCCAAAATATCGCATCAGATCTCGCGAGACAATAATGCATTCAGAAATAAAGGTCAGAGGAGCTCTGTGTTTATTTTTTTTCCACTTTTCTTTTTTAGAAGGGCCTGAAAGACTATAATAGAGCGTGGGTATCCAAGGTAATACTAGGTTATGACTCCTTTAACTCCATTAATGAGAGTGGAATATTAAGATGTAAAGGTCAGAGGGATGTAAAACAGAATCTGAATCATTCTGTTTCCTTCATTACTTTCCTCACTCCAGTAAAATAGTGTGTTTGCACGGTCTAGTGTTCGTACAGTGCGCACATATTTACTCTACGTTTTTTTTAATCCTGATATGTGCATGGAAAATTGCTTACACACATTTCAATGCATTTGTTGTGCATACGCAACATTTATACATCAGGGCCCAGAGGAGGATTTGGAATAGACAGAAACAGCTAATTTTCTTGGACAACTTGTTAGGATACACTGCATCATAAACTCCATTAATAACCACCAGATAGCATATCACGACCTGACTGACCCTGTCAGGAAGCTTAAACTAGGCAGTGGTTGGATCTTCCAGCGTGATCAGTGGACAAAGATCCAAAGCACATTAAAAAAAACCACCAACAACAACAGAAAGGTCCACAGACAACGAATGAAGGTTTCCCCTGACCCAAACTCCATAAAAAAAAAATAATAATAAAAAAAACTGTGGGTTGGGCTGAAGAAAAGAGTCCACAAACATGGACCTCTGAACCTCTACAAAAAAGTTTTTTTTAAGTATACTTAAGTAAAGTTCTAAAGTAGGGGAGAGCAGGCTACTCCAAACAAAACTGAAATTACAAACTCCGGTGCCTATGGAACATTTTTAATCTATTATTCGGTCACTTGAAGAAGACTCAATGATGTGCAATTGTTTTAATTTTATACTTGTTGTTTTGATTTTTAAGTTTGTGATTGTAACTGCTGTCCATTCTTGGCCAGGACACTCCAGTCAACGATATTTTTAATCTCAGAGACATTATCCTGGTTAAATAAAGGTCAAATAAAAAAATCCTCCCTGGTTAGTGACATCACAAACCCTAAAATTTACATAAACCCCACCCCCGGGAACTCGATTTATAGTTTATTATGACAGAATATGCTAATCAATGACTAGAAGATATCTACACATAAGCTACATGAATTCAGAACTAACCACTAGTTACAATTCAGAAATGTTGTCTAAATGTTGCCACTTCTTCTTGAGTCTTTTCATCTTTGTCTGACTCCGGTTTGAACATAAAAGGCTAAAAGTTTTAGAAATTTTCAGGACACGAGCTGTTGTTGCTCTGCCCCCTGTGCTGGGAGCAGCAGCTCATTTACGACAACATTGTTGGCCGGCGTCAGCCACGACGTCATGCTCTAGTGTGACCAGGAAGTATAAAAGGGCACCAAGAGAACATGTCATTCACTTCTTCATCTGAAGGGACTGTAAAAGCAGACCAGGGGTGCTTCTCAATATCCCTCCTCGTCTCCTCGCTCCTCCGTCCTCCCTCCTATGACCCGGAAACCGATCGAGCTCAGCCATCTTGAAGGACATCTCAATTCTCTAATTGCACCGTGAGGAGTCGAGGATCGAGGAGATAGGAGGCTTCCTGAGGAGTCATAAGCGAGGATACACAGGTGCATCCTACGCGGAACTGTTATATTGACTAAACGTGATGCACGTGTCAATTCTCCTCCCCCTTCACATCGGTCACAATCATTTTAATTTATACTTTACCTTTGCAGTTTATATAAACCACACATCTCAGATATTTCAACAGTATAGCCTATCTTTATTATTATTTATTATGAATTTATTAAATAACCAAACTTCAACATCATAAGGGCAGATCCTTTTAGCGCTGCTGATGACACTGTGGAGTGACGCTCGAGTGATCAAGTACTCCAATGGATATAAAAAAGCTTTTATTCGATTCCTCTGTCCTCCTTTCCTTTCCTCGCTTCCTTCCCTCGCGTCCTACAGGGGGTGGAGCTGAAACGCAAGGAAAGGAAACAAGGAAAGGAAACGAGGATGCACAAATAAGAAATGAGAAGCACCCCTGATGCATGGCGAAGAGATGCAGTGTCTCATTCCCTGTCCTCAGTCATAACCTGAGACATTCCCTTTCGAAAAGGAACTCTCACTACGTCAATTAGCGCTAGGGGAATGATCTACACACGCTGCCATGCTGAGGGGATGCTTTACCAACTACGGCTACAAGCAAAAACACATTAACTCAAAGTTAAAGCCCCTTAATGCTTACATGTCAGGCTAACAGTAGCACTGCCCAACCTCCATGCTAAGCAAGGCGGGAACTCCGTGAATCACATGAAGGGCTTGCCAGCTCAAGGGCAAGGGTACCACAAGACAGAGTCAACTATCTTGGTTTGTCAAAAATCAGGCTTGGTGAGCTTAAGAGATCTTTAAAAAAATATCCAAACTTTTGACCTGTACTGTATAGCCTATAATAGATCTATAGCCTACATACACGCTGCCCTACAAAGGCAAAGTGCAGTAAATACGCAAACAAAGAAACGGAGAAAAAAGCCTTTAAAGTTTTTATACCAGCCAGTCAAACATGTTATGGGTAGATTAGTGGTAATGCATCTCCGAAACGGGACATAATTTAATCCAGATATTTTTTCACAAGACAGAACGCATGTCATAAAGCCCTTTACAAGTCTTAACTCATTTTTGACTAAATGTGTTTACTGCGCTTTGCCTTTGTAGGGCACAACAAAACAGATTATGGTGCATGTATTTTTGACAATGTTCATTTTATGTTAGGCTATTAACAAAACATCATAATATGTAAAAACACTTAGGCTACCTTGGAGTTTGTGTTACATTCCACACATCCAATCCTCAGTGTCCGTTAAGAGTTGAATAGGCTACACACAGGTAACAAAATAGTGTGATTTGGTTTGCCGTTTCGGTCTTCCTTTAACTGTTGCTAGCTATAAAAAAAATATCTGGACTGGAGAAGTTAAGCTACTGTCTATAATTCGCTCTCATTCAGTCTAATATTTTAAAACCCAACGCCACGGTAAAATTTTAGCACAAGCACACAGTAAAATTTTAGCACAATCTAGCACAAACGAGGCACAAACGAACAAGACTATTTTGGGTGAATTTGGATCATGTGGGGGGCTGGTGACGTCATCAATAATAATGTAGGCTAATGTCTAATATTTTAAAACCCGACGCAGCACAAATGAATCTTTTACCGGCACAATCCAGCACAAACGAAGCACACACGAACGAGGCTATTTTGGGTGAATTGTGGGGGGCTAAGTGACCTCAGATGACCTACATAAAAATATTTTAATATCTAAAAAACCGAAGCAGCTGAAACGAAACGTTTTACAGCACAAACCAGCACAAACGGAGCACAAACGAACGAGACTATTTTGGATGAATTCGAAGCATGTGGGGGGACTGAGTGACGTCATCGCCTATAATTCAAAGTCTGTTATTTTAAAACGCGACGCAGCACAAACGAAAATTTTACCGGCACAATCCAGCACAAACGAATGAGACTATTTTGGGTGAATTTTGATCATGTGGGGGGGCTGAGTGACCTCAGAATGACCTAAAAATATTATTTTACTATCTAAAAAACCGAAGCGGCACAAACGAAACTTTTTACAGCACAAACGGAGCACAAACGATTGAGCATATTTTGACGACGTTTTGCGTTGGGTGGGGGGCCAACTTCACGCAGGTTCTCTGGAGTGAGAGGAAGCCTAACCATGCCTCTGAGCCCACAGGGAGTGAACCTGCTACCTGTGGTTATCACTGCTGCAATACTAGCCGACTTCAGATCAGGGCTACCAGAAACTTAGTAAACAATAAGCAACAAAGGCTTTGTAACAAACTCACCACACCGTAAGGGAAACCCATCTTATCCAGGAGAGGAATGGAGGCCGAATTACCCAGCAAATAAAACGTATGTTTTATTTATTTTTTATTTTTTTGGGGGGAAGAGGCTGTCTACACTCGTTTTAACTGGAGGAGGCACCTACTGCCAACTACCCTGCTAACAGCACTGTGGGGCTACATTTTTTTCTCCGAGCAGCTTCTCCTGTGACACGCTGCCATGGCAACTCAAGCCTAGCGGTGGAGCACTCTATCACCTCCACCAGCTCCGCATACGCGGGGCAGAGGGGCTTGGCAGGTTCAGCCATTTCCGTATCTTTACCTGCTTCAGCCCCATCAATAGAAAATGCTCATCAATAGAGAACTGGCTGTTGGACCAGAGGATGCTTCAGAGAACGCATCCCCGCCCAATAGCATATTCTCGTCACCCTCCGACGGGTTTGAGAGATTCTCTCCTCTCTTAAACTCATCGGCGAGCTCGCTCTGAGATCCCCATGATCTGAGTCTCCTCTCTGCCTCGGCACAAGTGGGACTGGAACCGCGGAGCAAAGATGACTGTCCCTCTTCTCTCTCGAGAAGAAAAACAGACAGACAATGGAGCATTATTATTGAGAAACAGTCACAGTGCTCCTCACCCAAACCAAGCACATAAAGGTAGTGAGTGTCACCAGGTGTGAGAAACCTCTTACATAGGTCGGAACCAAGCGTGCCGCACAAGCCCTCAAAAGTGAAGCCAAAACGTCTCGATCGTTTAACCCCCGCCTCCCCATGTTATTCAACGGGACATGAGACCACTAAACAATTAAAATACACTTCACATAACCTTTTCCCAAAGATAGTTTCTGTCATTTACTGTAGTTTATTTAACGCTGATGCAATTTCAAATGTTTGTTTTTAAAATAAGTTTGTATTTAGTTCGTTATTTGATGCTATAAAAACGGTGCACGTAGTAGTTGTATTTACCTTATTTTAACGAGGTACTGCAATCAGGAAACATCTTTGGAGAGCAGGCCACTTAAGAAAAGTGCAGGGCGTGTGCTTGCAAAAGATTCAGTGAGAGTGAAGGCGCGGCCTTGATTTCTTCCTGCTCACGACTGCGCATGACTGGTCCCGAAAACGCAAGTGCGCAGACTCAAGTCCCAAGATGTCAGCGCCATATTGGGACATTGGCGGCTTCAGTTCTCTCTGATGGAAAAGAGCGGAGGAGCGTCGTCCATCTATTTTTACAGTCTATGGTCAGAACACTTCCTAAACCGCTTGATTGCCATAGTTTCGATTTACTCACAGTGTCCCTGAAGACGAAAAGAGGATGACATGTTCTCTAGGTACCCTTTTATACTTCCTGGTCGTGCTAGAGCATGACTTCATGGCTAACTCCGGCCAACAAGGTTGTCGTGATTATACAGTGTTTCGGTCATCAGTCACGCTGAGACATTTCCCGTAGTGCTTTGATGTAGTGCAAGTTACTTTTCGAAAGGGAAAAGTGCGTTTTTGCTCACACTCAAAAAGTGACAATTTTAACATGCTGTTTATACAAATATCTGTGGGGTACTTTGGGCTAAAACTTTTATTTTACTAAAAGATTTATTTTACATCTTGTGAAAAAGGCCATTTATCACACCTTTAAAAAACTTTTTTTTTTTTACAATAAACACTGCAAAACAACTATACAGCATAGTTAAAATATAATCAAAGCAAATAATATCTGAACATTGATTCTCATTCTTTATTCACCTCTTTCTCATGGTTTCTCAATAGATTTTTCTTTGTTTCTCAATAGAATTCATAAGTTGTTAATGTGAATTACATCACCAACATCATAAAAGAGCATAGTTCTAGCGTGACGCAGTGTTACAATGTGCTTCACCCATACAACTGGGATTTAAACCTTGTTAGTGTCTTCTGCTGGTTCGATCAGCAAAAATGGTTAAATAAATGTTCAGTGATATTTTCCAAAGATTTTTAATTTTAGCGCAATTTTTTTCTCTGTATAATATTGATATAGCAACTAGTAAATAGCCTTTGTAAACGTTTGTCATGATGGCATGTGTGGAAACTTTTTAACCATGTGTGTTACAACTAACTCCATTTTAGGTTGTGTCCTGCTCACCCCTATATTAAAAGGATTATTAGTAAAGTATATTTTTAAGTATATTTTATGTAATAAGTATACAAATATCAGTGTACTAGAGATATACTTGTAGGTGTACTGATTCAATACTAATTGAATCACTTTTTAATCAGTTTACAAATAAGTTTTTCAATTGTACTGCAACTATACTACAAGGTAAAGGGGAAATGAAGCAGACCATCAAATTTACATGATTTATAAGATGGATTTTCCATTATAATCAACAATTATATAAGAAACATGTCATATGTAAACATATAAAAGAAAAAAAGAAAAACGCTATATCTTTCGCCGCCATTGTGCAGTATTCTAACATGTGACTTGGTTGGTTGGCTTTAGTTAACAGGCTCTGGGCAGTGAATATCCCGACATCAAACTGTTTACCGCACAGTGTTTTGACTGCAAACATGTTAGGTACAGTCATTATTAGCTAACAGCTGTAAGCATGAACAAGCTAGTGCTAACTTAGTGTTTAGCTAACTTAGTGAAGTTTATTAGTATCAGACAAAAAGCCATCATATCTGATATCTGCCGTCATGATGATATCTGCCATCATATTCCCGTCTCGTCGACACCATGCAAGTTATGTTGCTGTGTAGAACAGCCGGTGGTGGTTTGGGGCGAAGAGCGGGCAATGCTACCAGGTGTCAGTGTGGCTGTTGTAGGCTACTGTGATGCTCACCCTGTCAGAGTCCATCTCCTGTCAAGAGGTGATCTTGACCATTGTATTGCGTGGTCAATTCTGCATCACCATGGCGCGCACGTTTACCATGCTGTGCCGGGAGGTAGATGTGTTGGAAGCGACAATGCTTTCCCTGAAGGATATCAGAGCGGAGACACTTTTTCCTAATATATGTAGCTACTACCAGTGTGAAAGCAGGGACATTTCATTTGCCCTTTAACAAATACATGCTAACTTACATGGTGTTGACGAGACGGGAATATGATGGCAGACATCATGAACAATGTTTCTATGTACAGTTTGTTAACATATAACATTAGACATCGTATTTTTGTCCGGTACTAATAAACTTCACTAAGTTAGCTAAACACTAAGTTAGCTTTAGCTAGTTCATGCTTACAGCTGTTAGCTAATAATGACTGTACCTAGCATTAGTTGTTCGCGGTCAAAACACTGTGGTGTAAACAGTTTGATGTCGGGATATTCACTGCCCAGAGCCTGTTAACTAAAGTCAACCAACCCTGTGACGTCACATGTTCGAATACTGCATAATGGCGGCGCTCTGGCGGCGAAAGATATAACATTTTTTATTTTTTTATTTTATATGTTTACATTTGTCATGTTTCTTATATAATTGTTGATTATGGTGGAAATCCATCTTGTAAATCATGTAAACTTGACTGACTGCTTCATTTCCCCTTTAACATAGGTAGGGGAGAGCGGGGCACAACGTAACGCTTTTTGACTTTCTCAGTTTGTGTAAATCTACTTAGGGTTTAGGGTATATTTTTTTTCCCACATGTCTAGTACAATTATGTGGTTTTGTTTTATTAATACAGTGTATACTTTTTTCGTAATTTAGCCTGAAAGAATGGAAGTGAAATGCCCCATAGGTTGTAACGTGTGAGGGGCACATTGTAACATCACCATTTGACAGCTTAAAATGCTATCTGATCTAATCACAAAAAGATGCCACCTACGTCACTACAAATAGAACGCCGCCATATTTGCGACCGACTCGCCCGGTACGGCTGCCCAAACTGCCTATTTGAATGAGAGAGAGAGAGACAGAGATACCTGGAGAAAATTTCAATTTTAGGCTCCGATCCTTATTTGTTACCCCCAGTTTTCTTTAGTCCATTATTATCTGCCCCAGGGCCCAGGCTTGCCTCAATTGGCCTTTCATGATATAGAAATACATAAGTCATAGAGCGCATGCGTTCATGAGAGTCGAGGCGATGTCATGAATGAATCTTCTGCAGCAGTTCGGCTGGCATGAATGAATCTTTCTAATCCGAACGTAAGTTATGAATATAACTATGGATCTGTGAGACCGAAGGATGACCGTCACTACGGTCTAATAGGATGATAACCTTTGTTCCGCCTTCTCTCGAGACCTTATGTAAACAAAGTCATGCCCATGACCCCGGAAGCGGAACGTCACGCACTATAAAAGGCGATTTAACTTCCGGCTCGTTCTCTAACCTTGAACGCCCTAGTGTTCCGAGCGACAAGGATAGTGACGTCATCCTTCGGTCTCACAGATCCATAGTTATATTCATAACTTACGATGCGTTTCTACCTCACTCTGACCGTCACTACGGTCTAATAGGATGACTCATGTCAACAGGGTCGCGAGGAACTACAGACTCTGAACTATTCAACCCTCGCTGGGCTACAGACATCAAAACTGCATTGCCTACAGGGGCTGTGCTAGTTACGTCAACTCTGTAAAATTTTGCAAATGTACATGGTGTAGACCATGATGCTGCCGCAAAAAAAATCTCCCCCACTGAGACTCCTTTTAGTGCAGCCCAAGAAGTAGCTACACTTCTAGTTGAGTGGGCCCGTATTCCCATAGGAACTGGTAACCCACTGCCTGTATAAGCCTGGGAAATAACCTCAACCAACCAATGTGACAAACGTTGCTTAGAAAGTGGACACCCTAGTCTGGCCTTTCCATAGCAAACAAAAAGCTGAGAATGAGACTTCCTCAAGGCCTGAATCAAATTAACATATGTGCGTAATGCCCTTACTGGACAAAGGGTTAGCAAATTCTGCTGATCTGCCTGTGAAGGGGGTTGAAATTGTACTACCTCCAGGACTTGATTCCTGAACTGAGAATTAAGTACTTTTGGTAAAAATGCAGGGTTGGGCCCCTGTGCCATCCGGCCTCCAACGTAAACAATCCTCACTAATAGATAGTGCACACAATTCTCCTACCCTTTTAGCAGAGCATATAGCCAGGATAAAAGCTGTCTTGAGAGACCAAGCTTTAAAATCTGCATCTGCCATAGGCTCGTACGGGGGCTTAGTGAGAGAGTCTAGTACCAAAGGCAAATCCCAATTGGGTACCCGTAAAGTGCGATTTGGACACAAACGACCAGCTCCCTTCAGGAACTGGCTTACCAAAGGATGTCGGCCTAATGGCTGGCCATCCACTCCCCGATGAGATGCTGAAATAGATGCAGAATAAACCCTGATGCCGCTTTTCCCTGATCCAGTTGAGCCTGCAGGAATCTAAGGACAAGTGGGACGGAGCAGGTTATTAGATCAACATTCAAGCCTAAACACCACTCAGCAAAAATTCTCCACTTTATGGAGTAATTAGCCCGAGTAGATGGAGCTTTGGCATTATTCAGTGTCTCACGTACCGTTTCATCTAGCTGCTGAGGGATGGACTCTGCAGAGGCCATACCCACAGATGAAGTGCTATCGGGTTTGGATGCCAAATCTGCCCGTCTATTTGGGATAGGAGATCTGCCTGTGATGGAAGTTGCCACGGAGGACCCTGAACCAGCTGAACTAGGTCCGGGAACAATGGTCTTCCCGGCCAGCGTGGAGCAACTAGAACTGTGCAATGACCCTCCTTGATCCTCTGGAGGACCAGAGAAATCAGAGGAAAGGGGGGAAAAGCATATAATAAGCTTCTCGGCCAGTCTTGTGACAGAGCATCCAGGCCCAAACTGCCCTCCTGGACCGTGAGGGAGTACCATCCCAGGCAATGGGACGTCTCCTTGGAAGCAAGGAGATCTACCTGAGCTGTCCCGTATCGGGTCCAAATTTGGGCTACTACCTCTGTGTGCAACCGCCACTCCCCTGGGAGAGGCCCTGTTCTGGACAAAATGTCGGCTGCTCTGTTTGTCACCCCCGGGATGTGGATTGCTCTCAGTGAGGACAGCCGTGGCCAGTCCATGTCAGCAGGTTCGTTGCCACCTGGATACAGCGTAATGATTTCGTCCCTCCTTGGTGATTCATGTGGTAAACCGCTGAGGTACTGTCTGTTCTCACTAGCACATGCTTGTGGCGAAAAAATGGTAACAGACCCTTGAGAGCGAGATGAACAGCTCGCAGTTCGAGCACATTTATGTGTTCTGATGACCAAGGGGGATCCCATTTGCCCCTTACTGATCTGCCTTCCCAAACGGCTGCCCAGCCTGTCAGTGATGCATCTGTTGTTATCACTGATCTTCAGTGAGGAAGATTGCCCAGTGAAGAGCCCCTGCTGAGAAAGTCCTTGTCCCTCCAAGGAAGTAAGGCCTACATGCAGGCCTTTGTCACCAACAGTCTTGTTCTTCTGTCCTTTTTTGAATGAAGACAAAAAGAATTGAGCCATCTCTATATCGGCCGTGTCCTCAGTAGGCCTAAAGGAATCACCACTGATACTGCCGCCATCAGTCCTACCAGCTTCTGAACCCTGTGGGCTGTCACAAGCCTCCCCTTCTGGAAGTGACCCAACACCTTCTCCAGGCTGTCTATTCTCTGGGGAGGGAGACATGCTTCCATTGTCTTAGAGTTGAAATATAGCCACAGGAATTTCACCTGCTGTTGAGGCTGGAGGCTGCTCTTCTTTCAGTTCACTGTGAACCCCAGGGACTGAATGTGAGCTAGTACCTCCTCTGTGTTCCTGATCACCTGCTCTCGAGAGGGAGCACAAATTAACCAATCGTCCAGATATGGCAGAATTTTGATACCACGCAGCTGAAGGGGAGCTAAGGCAGCTGAGATCACCCGAGTAAAAACTCTCGGTGCCAAAGACAGGCCAAATGGCAGAACCTGGAACTGAAAGACCTGGCCTTGAAAACCAAAGCGGAGAAAAGGCCTGTGCTCTGGACAAATTGGAACATGGAAATATGCGTCTTTTAAATCCAGGGACGTGAACCATTCTCCTGCACGTATGGCTTGCATTACCATCTTTGTATGAATCATTTTCAATGGAAGAATTTTTAAGTACTCATTGAGGTGCCTGAGATCCAGAATGGGACGATGACCACTCTCTTTTTTTGAGATTATGAAATAGGTTGAATAAAACCCAGTTTGCTGTGCGTTGAAGGGCACCTTTGTGATTGCTCCTTTTTGCAAAAGAGCTTGCACCTCTTCCCTCAATACGGGCTCCAATAGTGGGTCCTTGACAATAGTCATTCTGACCCTTGAAAACGGTGGGGGGCGCCGTCGAAACTGTAGCCGATACCCGTGAGTTATTGTTGATAAAACCCACTGGTCTGATATCACTTTCTCCCAACTGGCCCATGAAAGTTGAGAGGCACAGTCGACGGCCAGCCCCTGACCCCTATGCAGGTCCACCATCACGTCCCGTGACCTTTCGTGAACCTCTCTGTTGGGCTCCCCCACGGGACTGAAATCTCCTCTGGGGATAAGTGGCAGAATTTTGTCTTTGGGGACGAAAGCTCTGCCCTTGAACACTAGCCAGACTGCCACTCCCATGTCTAGACCAGGCAGGTTGTTGCGGTCTTTGTGTTTCTCGAGCCCTTGGTCTGAAGACTGGAGCTGGTTTATGACAAGCCCGCTGAACAGCTTCTCTGGTTGCAATGGAGCGCTCCGCCTTATCCAGCACCTCCTGAGAATTTGAATTAAAAACATGACCGGGAACTACTGGCAAGTTCATTAGTTCGCTTCGTATGGTCTCTGGCAAAGAGGTTTGTGCCAGCCATATCTGTCTACGACATAAAACAGACGAGGACATAGCATCCCCCACATCATGGGTCAATTGTGAGTGGGCAGCCAGAGCAGAATCAACAAGGTTCTTAGAATCCTGGTCCTCCGCACTTACTGTTTTCCGTAAGGCTGCTAAGAGGATAGCCAAAGCATTGCCTGTATTTTTGCTGCACTAAACACCCTAGCAACAAGAGTATTTGCTGGAAAATCATTCCTCCCTGTTGATTCGCCATCCACTTCGGAGTGGGGTTCCTCTCCTTGGCTCCCTTCTTCTGCTTGCTGTGCATCATCAACCAGCGAGTGGGGAGCACGGAGAGATAATATATCAGCATCTTCTATGTCACTATCAGGATTACCCTGCCGTGCAGCTGGAGGAACGCCTTCCTGACTAGGAGGTAGTGATGGTGAAAATGAGTGACAGGCTTCAACTCTGTCCATCCTCTGTGCTAAACTTTGGGAGCGCTTACGACTATGCCTGTCCGATGCCTGTCCGATGAGCGTTCCCTTTCCCTACCACGCTCAGGTACAGAACTGCGTACTGTATTAGCGCGGTGAAGTCGTTTCCCTCTGGGCAGGTCACAAGCCGCACTGCAGGGATTATCCCCATCCTCTCTTAAATGAGCCATCTCCAGACATGAAGGGTATTCCCTATGCCCATCACGAGGGTCCATTGATGATTGGCAATATCGGCAGCAATGAGAGGCCATGCCATGCACAATCCCACTGACTGCGCACAGTAGTGAAGGATATATCAAGCACACTCAAAGCTAAAAATACCCGCAATAGTACGCGAACGTATTTAGCAGGCCTTTATCAAACCCCAACAGCTGTGAACAGTGATATAGGGCTCCAAGGCAACAATACTCATTTGTAATGAAGTGTATTCACTAGTTTATTGATGGATACTCTGAAAAAAAAACAACAGAAATAACCCATAATATTGAATGCTAGTATGTTTTAGAAACTAGTTTCATAATATATGAATATTCTAATGTATAATATACATTATAATTCTCAATTCATAAGCACAAATGTATAGCATGAATTGAGTGCTTGCACTGAAATACTGACTGGCTAGTATGTAGAACTAGCATCAATATCAATAATAAACTAATCACAATTCAAGCACAAACAGCAAGAACAGGTGATATAGCATATATAAATATACAAATATAAAAAACCACAATTCACAGGGGCACAAGGCACCTGCGCCACTTGGGTGATGAATTGAATGGTGAATACATATTAAATCGGTTCCTACCTGTACTGAGTCTCTAGGCGAGAAAGGTAAAAGAACGAGCCGGAAGTTAAATCGCCTTTTATAGTGCGTGACGTTCCGCTTCCGGGGTCATGTGCATGACTTTGTTTACATATGGTCTCGAGAGAAGGCGGAACGAAGGTTATCATCCTATTAGACCGTAGTGACGGTCAGAGTGAGGTCGAAACAGATCAGCAGCACTGAGAGAGAGACCTGCATCAGCACAGTCAGAGACATCAGTCAAGACTGCCATATCTGTCCGAAAGAACAGAAGTTCAGTTACAGAGAAGGTTTAATAATCACAGATATCGAAATGAAAGAGTCTTCCGAGTCGAATCTTTTTGAAAGATTTAGCTGCGATTAAAATCCATAGAGGTAAAGCTCTTCAGTGATTATAATATAACGACTTAAATTGCAGTTTGTTAGTCACATAAAGCTATCATATTAATAAATAACGATATTAATATAATGGACGAGTCATATTAGATCACTTTTATGGTACTTTTGTTATGTTTTTTTTGTCTTTTATTATTATTATTTTTTTGCGTGACAGCCCCCAGTCGGCTAATGATACTCATTCACTTTCATTACATCGACATGAGTCTCCATTAGGCTACATATTCAAAAATGTCCCTTTGTCTTCCACGGAAAGTAAACTAAGGATTTGCACATTTTTATCATTTTTAGAATTATCATTTTTGGAAGAACCAACGTTCGTCCTTTAATATGCATTTCAAGGCTGAGATCGTCTCCAGAGCTAACATTACTTACACAAAATATAGCATCTAAAACACATGTGACGAAGACAAAATCTTTATGAACTTCAGAAAATATTTATTAGATTTAGGTAGGTAGACAGACAGACAGTTACAGTATGTTCAAAATAACCCCAAATCTAATAACTTACCATGATAAAGTGCATTTAAACAGATTCAACAAATAAAATGAAGAAAAACATTCTGTCGATGTTGGCAACTGAGAGTAGGCTAGGCTATCGCCTAAAAGAAATATAATTAACCACAAACCAGCAACATGAGACTTCAAATCTTTTAAATAAATGATTTTCTCTTCTCTCTTCTTTTAGTAGCCTATAGATTAAAATACCAGTTCAGGGTTCCTCTTTCGGCTGGGCATTAATGAGACGGTGACCATCGGTCGCAAGGATGGCGCCGCAAAGCTACAGTGACGTCACGTGAACCGAATGAATACAAGTCAAACCAAAATATTTTCTTAATAAAATACAATTATTAACTTAGTCATATAAAATAATGGCATTTTCTAATAATTAAAAAAAGTTTAAAAATTGAGTTTGACAACAAACACACCGGAAAACACAACTATACAGCATAGTTCAAAACAAAATAATAATTAATAATTTCTGAACATTGACTCTCAGTCCTTATTTACATGTTTCTTGTTTTCTCAACAGAATTCATAAAAGTATAGAATACAATAGCATATTTCTAATAGGGGCACATTGTAGCACAGTGTTAGAAAATGCCCCAACAACACAACTGGGGTTTAAACCCTGCTAGTGTCTTCTGCAAGTTAGTGAAGCATTAAAGAACTATATCAACTGTTAAACAACAGATTGGAGATTAAAATAATATCAGATTTGTCTCATTTTAAATAAACACAAAAAATAGAGATTAAAAAATTAACTTGTACTTGTAAAATTAAGTAAGAAATGTACTTTTGCTATGGTTTAATAAATGTTCAGTGATGTCTTACAAAGATTTCTGAATTTTGGAGCAATTTTTTCTCTATATAGTGTTGAAATGGAAACTGGTAAATACACCAAGTTTCGTCATGCTAGCATGTGTGGAAGTATTAAAACAAGTGTGTTACAACTAGCCCCGCGTTACGTTGTACCTCGCGCTCACCTATTGATGTTTACTTGTCAAATACTTGAAGCACAATTTTAGCTTTAAAGTACACTTTGAAGTATGCTCGCAGTATACAACTACTAAGCTAGTTGTTTACTGAAAGTATACGTAAGTTTATTTCAGTGAACATAACATCATGCTGGTGGCCATACACTGCGATTTTCGTTTCATCCCAAACAAACACAACTCTCCCATTATTTCTCGGCCCCCAATATGCACAAACATGCAAGAGTAGATGTCTCTTTATCATAGGATAGCTGAAGCGAAGCAAAATAATGCTTAAAAATAAAATAAAGCAATGATTGAATTAATGACAAGGAAGAACAAAAATAAATATACAGTACACAAAATTATATTCAAGCAAGAGTTTGTTGTTAATCTTAGTCACCAGCAGCATAAAATTATGCATATGTCTACCGTTAAGATACCGTGTTGATTATGTGCCTGCGGTAACTCACATGTACAAGGAGTGCTAGAAATAAGATCACATCAGCAGTGTGGTCATTCTTAAATTTAACTTTTGCCTGTTTGATTTATATTCAGTTTTGGACTTCCGCTTTGAACTTCAGCACTCGAGTACAGAACAGCCGTTGTGCGATCAACAGTCAACAGTAACCTGTGCGCAGTGTTGTAGTCGAGACCACCTCACTCGAGTCCGAGTCGACACCGAGACCAGAGAGAGTCGAGTCCGAGTCAAGACCGAGTCCATAGAGAGTCAGTCCGAGTCGAGTCCGAGACCAGAGACGGTCGAGTCCGAGTCGAGACCGAGACCAGTGAGGTTTGATTACCTAATTTACTTCTATTTACTTAGAGAAATCTTTTTTTTTTTTTTTACTGAATTTACTTAGAGTTTAAAAAATTTGATCAGTTTAGGCTAAAAAGACCACATAGTAGGTGGTGTTAAAAGTAATTTTATTACAATTTGTCATGCGCAGTTGCGCACTAGAAAATCACCAATCACTGGGCGTGTCAATCAATTTAAAGAAATATTTTATTAACATACATTAATAATCATGAAAAATATTTTTAATTGAACTCGAGTGGACTCGGGAATAATTCCGAGTCCTAAAAAAAAAATGTTCGAGTACGAGTCAATTCCGAGTCCAAATGGACACGAGTCCATGACAAGACCAAGACCATTAAAATCGAGTCTCGAGTACTACAACACTGCCTGTGCGTACAGTTCATCTGCAGCAACCTCCGCCATGTGCACAGATAAGTAAAAAAAATAATGTGAAGGATAAATTATTTATAATTAATAGCTCAATATATATATATATATATATATATATATATTACGATTTGTCAATTTTTATTTAATGGTGTCTTTAATATGGTTATTCAAAATAATTACTGTTTTGAAGGCACTTGAAGTTAAATTCACTATTGTAATGCTCATTGATTTATATAATGTTACAGGAACATGCCATTCTAAAATCTACAAACAGATTGACATTGATGAGATCAATGAGATTGACTTACAGAATTAAATGATGACGGATACGCCTCAAAGCTTTGCTTAAGTGAACATTAGATAAGCATGTTAATAATAGCACCTCTATCTCAAGACAGAAAGCAAAAAAGGGTTTCAAGTTCACCAGCAGAAGACAGTGGGACAAGGACCAGCTGCTCAGTATGGTTGTGTGAGATGGCAGCCTGAGAATCCACCGGGAGAAACTGAAGAAATCTTAAAACAGAAAAAAATAAAGAAAATCTTAAACAAAAATAAGAAAGAAATAAAGAAACTCAACAGCAACAGCGCTGTAACTGTACAGTAGGCATGACAGTAGGCATCACACTGAAGTCTTAAATTAAAAGATTTAACATTTCAAACAAAGGACCAGAAACTAAGTGGAAATAACAAACAACAACAACAACAACAACAACAAAAACAAAATAATAAATATTTATTATTGTTAGGTTTTCTAGAAAGGTTTTTCTAGAAAGTTCCACTTTTTTTTTTACTATGCTATTGCCCAGCTTTAAACTGCTTATTGTGGACAATTAGACATGTCCACACAATTAGGGTTATGCCCAATACTGTCAAGAAGTGGCTGTAAAAAGCGCACAACAAATGAATATCACTAAGTCTTAAATTATTAATCAAACCAGGAACACAGAGAAGATAACAGGAAAACAATTCGAACACAGCCACATTAGAGACACTTGACATTGAACAGAATGAACTCGAACCTTAAATACAAAGGGAATGTAATCAGGGAGAACAGTAATAGGTGTATGAAAATGTCTAGATTGCTAATCTAACCACCGTTCCCTGAAGGAGGGAACAGAGACGTTACGTCAGAAGTAAACTGCAGATCTCGTCTGAGAGCCCATCACCTTTGAGTGTAAACAAAACAAGTCAATGGACATTGACGATTGAGATTTACATCGCAAACCATACCCCTGCAAAGGTATGAATGCAATCGTGCTAAAACCCACGCCTTCAACCTTTGCTCTGAGATGGTGTCCCAGCCATTTAAGTGGTGGTACAGCAATTGTGGTGATGGAACTTAATGTCTCTGTTCCCTCCTTCAGGGAACAGGGGTTACATTAGTAACCTATAGGTTCCCTATTAGTCAGTCAAGTTCGACGTTGCGTCAGAAGTGACCTGACGAATTGGGATCCCTGCCAAAGCACCACAATTGCCCTTTCAGTGCCTAATTTTACGGGTCCATCAAACAACTGTGGCGAGTAGGATCAGTGAACAAACACGGTGAGTAATGTCTTCTGTTATTGTCACTTGCACTTCATTTCACATGTATAGTATAGCCTTCTCTGTCAGCAGTGAGTACTACACATATGATAAATGCAGGGGAGTTTGACCCAAAAGCCATAGGCAATAATAGGTCCATAGTAGGGGTGTAACGGTACATGTATTTGTATTGAACCGTTTCGGTTCGAGGCTTCCGGTTCGGTACGCATACAAACCGAACGATTGCTTGGACCATTTTTCCTGCCGGCAAAATTCGTGCTGACGCGGCCAACGCAACATCAAATGGCAAGCGTAATGAAAGCAGAACGAAACTGCGCTCCTCGTTATGTGCTTCACGGATCGTTCATCGGTTCGGACCAGCAACATCTGTGCAGCACGAGCCGATCTCCATCAAGCAACACTGTTACTACACAGCGCTAAGAGATCCGGTAAAGAAAAAATTTGAATTCGCCACTGAGGTAATAACATCGCTGCGAGATCTAGTGAGAAGCATTCACATTTCTCCGTTATTAACCGTAGATCTCTATTAGATCAAATAGCGCTGTCATGGAAACCAGGAGAAACATTGACCCGTGAATGAACTAGTACTTTACGTCCACAGACCAGCAACATTCACCATGGATTTAATATAGGAACACTAACTGGAACCAGTTTGGCTGGAATGGTGAAATGCTTTCAAGTACTTCACACATCTTTTTCCAGCACTTCAAAATTCAAATTTTATATAAATAAATATATATTTAAATGTTATTTTTAATGTGATGACCAAAACATTATTTGTTCATCCTTCAAAGATGACCCCCATTTATAAACCTGAAAGTTTCAAGATCTAGGAAAACTCACTTATTTAAAAATATATATTTTCTTAAAAAAATAGGAAATTTCTCTGGCATTTCTTTCTTTTTGCTGTATCGAAAACGTACCGAACCGTGACTTTAAAACCGAGGTACGTACCGAACCGTGATTTTTGTGTACCGTTACACCCCTAGTCCATAGTGATCAAAAACGTACCCATTACTCTGGTTAGCTCTTATAAAAAACCTTGGTGTACATATTGATAATGCATTGACCTGGAAGGTCCATGTAAATACTGTCTGTTCCAGACTCCAGCAGAGGATGCATTTTTTTTACAAAGACTTAGATTGTATGGAATGGAACAAACATGTATATTGTTGTTCTATCATGCAATTTTAGAGAGTATTTTAAAATATGGCATTACAACCTGTTATGGTAACCCGATCCAACCCACATCAACCCACTCTTCACCCAGAATTCTAACTTTTACCCTATGGCAGAAGATTCAGAGTTCCTAAATGCAGGCTAAACCGATATAAAAACGCGCTTTTGCCTATGTCCGTTAAACTTCTTAATATTAATACGTAGGCTATGTGCAATAAGTAGGTTGGGGGTGATGTAATATGCTAGGGGTAAATGCATTGGCTGTTGGATTGTTCATTATGTCATTAGGTAATGGTTAGGTTAAGTGGAATGTGTCATCTGTGCAATTTTGTAGGCTATTGGGATGTGCAATATGTCAGTTGTGCAATCTGTAGGTCATTTGTGGAGCTGTGCATTAGGTCATCTGTGTAATATGTATTGTATTTTATTGGGTTTGTGCAATATGTCAGTTGTGCATTTTGTAGGGTAGGGGGGGTTGTGCATTATCTTATTGTGCAATATACCATCATACCTTATTGCGCAATATGTATACCATGTGTATACCATTGAGACGTGCAATATGTATACTATTTGGGATGTGCAATATGTATACCACCGGGGATGTGCGATATGGGAGCTGTGATCAATAATGGTTGTAATTTTTTTCTTTTTTTTTAACCTGCCAATGAAAGGTGTTAATGTGCCTACTATATACATACCTATCTAATGTATATGAGAACATGTTTGTGAGAGGATGTGTTGAGAGACGTCTGTTTTTTTTCTGTATTTTGTATTGTCTATGTAAAAACTGCGGAAGGTACAGAGTCCAAAACGAATTTTCCTTCGGTGACAATAAAATATATTTTATCTTTTATACGCATCCAAACTTTAATCGAGGATAGTAAGAATGCAAGGGCTTTAGATACTGCTTTGGATGCGAATAGCTTAGTGAACTCTGTACAATGCTCGGTTCCGGCTGTAGAGCCCGTGCAGCAGGGCAACTGGGTGACCATGAGACGCTCTAATTCTGCTGAATGTGTCCTTGTTATTGGTGATTCTATTACACAGAACGTGAAAATAGAGACACCAGCCACCATAGTTACATGTTTATCGGGAGCCAGAGCTCCTGACATCAAAGCAAATTTAAATTTGTTGGCTAATGCTAATCGTAAATTCTCTAAGATTATTATTCACGTCGGCACTAATGATGTTCGAATTCGCCAATCAGAAATCACTAAAATTAATGTTAAAGAGGTGTGTGAACTCGCAAGTAGGGATGCAACGATTACAGATTTTGTAAGTACGATTATTGTCTGAGAAATAATCATGATTTAACGATTATCACGATTATTATGCGTCAATTAATTTCACAACACTACGAATGTATAATATCACATGAACACTCAACACTAGATTTTCTTTATTATTTATTTTATTGTGCTATTTATTGCTGCCACAACATGGTACAAAATTATAAAATGACAAACAATAATCAATCTCTTTCTTTGGAATTATAGAGAAGTGCTTTGTAAACATTCAGTATTTTCCTTTTAAAAATAACAAATTAAGTCAAAGGCTGCAGAACTCTTTGATTTAAATAGATCGCAAAATGATTAAGAGTTTAGTTTGTTCTAAATTTATTTTCAACCTGAGGTAAAACAATAAAACACTATCTTGTTGGTATTTGACTTAAAGGGGACATATCATGCAAAATCCATTTTAGCCCTTAAATGCATTTTGTTGTATATTTGGAGTACAGAAAAGATTAAATTATTCTCTCCAGGTGCTTCGTTTATATCTTTATATTCTGTTTTGGTCAAATTTTTCAACCTGTTCAGATTTTTCTGTTCTCTATTACGTTTTTTGAACAATTACGTCACAGTATTTGCAGCGGAATTGCCAAATAAGGACATCGACTACCGGTCCAACACTTCTAGCAATCCGCCATTATTATTTCTCGCTCCGATTTTCTCCGAACTCAATGATGCAGAAGCTACGACAGGGCAAGTCAAAATGTTCGGTCGTTGGATGTAGTGACCTGAAACACTTCAAGAATCCCTCGACTTCGTCTGAATGAGGGGTCATTTTAGCTGCTGTGTTTTCTGATGCTTTTCTAAATGCTACAAGTTATCATTATCAATACAGATTTTTAGTGGTAAGATTAGACCGTAGTCATTTTTCTTGTCAGTGTGCTTATTTTAACAATTGAAATAGTCGACTTTCACTAATAACACAAAATAGTTAACTTAAGTTACATACCACTGCAATACATACATCCATATGAAGACGTTGTTCAGCAGGTTCGTCGTCGTCTTTTTCAACTCGCTCGCTTTGGCTCGAATATGTAAGGCTTGATGTACAAGTCTTCCGTTGTTGACATTTTGTTAACGTGTGAATAAAAATGTTCTTTGAAGCTATAGTAATCGTATATCTCTTATCAAACTACAATAATGGCCGAGCGCAGGGAGTTGAACCGACTGTGAACTCACGCAACAAAAAAGACGCAACTCCTTTTTATTTAAAGGGGCCGCTTTAAAACGACTTGCTCACAGAAGCACATTAGAAAAGGGTCAGAAAAGGGGCCTGTGGAGCTATAATAATGAGGAATTCAGACCCAAGCATTGCAGTTATGCTTTATATAGACCACAAATGTATGATTTATAAGTAAAAATTAATGATTTAAAAGCATGATATGTACCCTTTAAAAACATAAATAATACTGTAAAGGGATAATAAATTACAATGAAAATAAGAATAAACAAAGTCTTTGAATCTATTGAATTAAATGTAAGATAAATATTAACCATGTATTTCTTTTAAAAGAAAACAAATTAAAACCACTTTTCCTAGTAAAACAGTCTACATTTCAATGAATGATATATAATGATTTTCTCTTTTTCTTTTGTTGCTTGATCAATATTAAGGACACAGACCGCATTAGGTTTATTCTCCACTATCACTTTAAGATGTTGGATCATTTCCAGTGACATGCGGATCCAACTGCACTGATGCACATGATACACTCACAACTGTTTAACCCATTTACTCCTAAAACGTCAGCTAAAAGCGCCTATAAAAACCTATGTTGTTCTAGGATAAATGTCCTTATCTCCTGAGGGTTTTCTGAAAAAATACTAAGAATTGTCAACGTCTACTAAAACCTTAATATCTAAGCCTCTGTAGCACTTAGAAATATGAAATAAAATACATTTTAAAGGTAAGAATCACAGCTTTTATTTAAACATGCTTCCTTGGAACTCGTATAACAAAACATTTTTTCTAAAAATTCTCAAAAAATAAATTTAATAAAAAATATAAATCAATTATATAAAATATCACAAATAATATTTTAAAACATGCCAACACTGAACAATTCATTTTATGAGAGACCAATCGACAAGACCCACCTCATGTGTATTTTAACCAATGACTGTGCGTTTTATGCTGCACGTGTCATGAAAAGTTTGACGAATACAAAATGCTGCGTGACGCAGCAGCCGGCGGGAGTTTCAGAGTTGCGCAACGCAGTAACCGGCGGTAGATGTAATGTTGCGGCGCGCAGCTTCCGTCACAAATGGGTTAAGACATTACCGACATAGTTTACATGAATACTGTCCAAAACGGACAGTGCAACGCGCCAATGACTTTAGACCAAGTTTTTCTGGTCATTGGCGCAATTGTTTTCTAGAACTGCAAAATAGCACCAGGGGTTGTTTGCGCCGAAACACGCCTCCTTTTTGTGCCGACCCGCCCAGGGAGCGCAAGTTCATTTCCGACGTGCGTCTGTGGAGGAGAAGAACCTGCTTTGCGCGGGTGAAAATTAGGAATGATAAATGCGTCAGTGTCTAAAGTCATTTGTGCCGGGTGCAAGATAGAGCCCATAATGTTGTGTGTATTTGTCTATTCAGACACGAAAGAGAGCTCAATTCAATACTCGCGCGCTGTATGTGTCTATTGTGCACAGCTGCACGCGTCGGGTCGGGTGTGTGCGCACAGAAAACCGTACCGAATAGAGCTCTTTTTTGCATCGTCACTCTTATTCAGATCTATAGAAGGAAAAAGAGGAAACAGAACGTCACTGCTTAGTCCCTCTGCCATAGTGACTATGAGCACGGCACTGGTGCACATGCAGCTGGTGTAACTTTGTTTTCGTTTTGTGTTAGTTGCAAAATTTCCGTTCTGTGCAGAACACTCGGTGTAGCATAGTCTTTACGATTAATTAACTGTGACGTTTTAAAGCACGGTTAATTGTGAAATCTGGTAATCGCTGCATCCCAACTCTTAAGTACGATTTCAGGCACTGTAATTTGCTCTAGCCCCCTTCCTGTTCGCCGTAGTGATGAGATACTTAGTAAACTGTCCTCACTCAGTGGCTGGCTGTCTAAGTGGTGTCCGCAAAATAATATAGAATTCAAAGACAATTGGAAAAGTTTTTGGGGCAGACCTGACCTGACCTGATGAAAAGAGATAGTATTCATCCCCCCTGGGATGGTGCCGCTCTTCTAGTGATATGGCACATCTTAGAGCTCAAACATGATTGGGGCTCAGGTCAGGAAGCAGAAAGACTGGCTAAACTGATCGTCTGCCAGCTGTCTCACATCACTGAGGTCAGATAAATCCCAAAACAGAGAGACTCATTCACCTAGATATCATTATACAGAGACTGTGTCTGTTCCCCGAATTAGGAAATACAAAAAACTCACAAACCCATTTAACGGTAAAAATGTTATTGATGTTAAAAAAGAACAAACAAAAAATAGATATAATACAGATGAACAAACTACAAAGCTCAGGCTGCAGAATATTCAATCCCTTACTTCAAAAGCACTTATTGTTAATTATATAATTACAGATTATAATCTAGATGTGTTGTGTTTGACAGAAACCTGGCTAATTACATTACTTTAAATGAGTCCACCCCCAAGATTACTGTTATAAAAACTAGCCACGTCTGAAAGGAAAAGGGGGTGTTGTTGCTGTAATCTTCAAAATTACTCAAGTCTAGTTTCAAATATAATTATTTTGAAGTGTTGGTGCTTAATTTAACACTAGCTAGTGTACATGATAAATCACGCTTGACATTTGTGCTAGGTACTGCACCAGCAGGGCACCATACAGATTTTAGCAAAGAATTTTCAGATTTTTTATCTTTGCTGAGTTTTTTTTTTGTCCTATTTGTTGGTGATTTTAATATACATTAAAAAAAACAAAACATTAAAAAGCATTTAGAGACCTTCTGAACTCTACTGGAGTTTGACATCGTGTCAGGAGTCAGGACCCACTCATTGTCATACATTAGATCTAATATTGTCACATGGAATCAATGTCAATGCGTTAAAATTCTGCAGCACAGTGATGACATCTCAGATCATTATTTAGTCTTGTGTATACTTAATTTAGCCAAGGCTGCAAAGCCGACTCCATGTTACAAATATGTTAGAACTATCACTTCTGCCACTAATAATATTACTGAATCTGATCAGTTTGATCTCCTCAGCATCCCATATAGCTTAGAAGAACTCAATATTGCGACAGAAACTTCAGACTCTCTCCTTTCCAGCACTTTAGGCACAGTTGTTCCTTTGCGCTTAAAGAAGATTAAAGAAAATAGTCCGATACTGTGGTACAAAGAGCTGCAAGAGCTCTGGCCCTTGAGAGAACAGCCAGAAAATGGACAGCTACTGGAAGAAAACAAAATGTTTTTCGAATATCATGGAGAGAGAGCACAATTGCGTACTGAAAAGCCTTAAAAACTGCTAGATCTGCTTATTTTTCAACTCTCTAAGAAGAAAACAAAGACAACCCTAGGTAGTTATCTTAACATGACCACAATGCATCCCTGAAGTGTCAGCAGAGATTGTCTCAACTAGACACCAAATAGAGCCCTGTGAAGGCCTCATCGACAAAACAGTCACTGGCGTGACTCTGAACACTTGCTTTTTTTTACCACAGGGAGACGGACGCCCTTGGCATGTCCGACAGTGTTGCTAAAAGACCACCTTGTGAGATGGGAATATAGACCCTTTTTGCGCCGACGTCACAGTTACGTCATGGCGCTAGCTGGAGGCAAAACAAAGTGAAAACTGGAGACGGCCAATACAAAACAGCACAGATTCGGCTACATAATAAGGAGCTTAAATTATTGTTACTATTATTATCTATTATGTCATCTTGTTGTGTTGTTTGGTGCAAGAATTGATGAAAAATGAATATGCTGTATCTGGAACTTTTATTTCTAGAAATTTTCACATTATTAAAATCGCACTGTAATGTCACTGTTTACATCATCATGGTCTCGGCGCTGGCTCTGCAGAACTGCGGATCATACACACAAGTCTTGTACAGGACCATATAGGCATCTAAAGATTTAAATGCCCTCAGTTTCTCTTTACGATCGGTTTCTCTATAAGGTAGGTGTAGAAGTCAGGCCACTCAACCGAGGTAACGTACGTCAATCCTGTCAGATCATCCATGCATTGAGTGAGTGTGTAGGCGGCTACAGGTCAGCCAATCTGGTTCCGTCTATTAAAGAAAACTTTTGGAAATAACAATCGCGGTCCTGGACACTGAGTGACCTTACACATTAAGATAATATCAGATTTTCTCCAGTCATTGTTAAAAAACAAGCTAACAATCCTTGCTAACTAGCGTTAGTGAAGCAGCCAGAGGGATCGTTCTGCCTCCACCTAAGCTCCCCCCACAAAAAAACATCACCATGTTTACCAACTGAAAAGGGGTCTATAAAGAAAGCGCACTTTGTCGACATCTTGCACCTCTGCAAGGTTTAGCCACGGGGTACTTCTGCCCGAGCAAAGCATGGCTATCCAGAGTGGTGAATGATGCGCTAGGTTGCAGTGACAACCCGTGCCTTTAAAAAGACGCTCGCCATCAACTTGCTCTTTTTTGGGAAAAAGCTCTCTAAGTGCTGAAGCGCACTGCAGGCACGGTCGCTACATGGCGTGCAAGACCCACTTAAGGCAGTCAGCACTGCAGCATGTGAAATAGTCTTTTAGGATAACTGCAATGGATTAAAATTAAGCTCAATTAGAAGCAACCACCGCCGACACACCAACACTCTCTAAAGCGCTTCTTCCTGGTTCATTGTACACACTTGATGATTGAACAATGATTGCAGAGCAGAATCCAGCGAAACGCTCGGCTCCCAAGCAAAAGCTGAATGGGTGAGTTCAGCACACTTCTATTCACACTTGCTTCACAGAGCATGGTTTGCGATGCAAATCTCACTCCCCAATGTACATTGGCTTGTTTCTTTTACACTCAAATGTGATTGAGATTTGAGATCCCAATTCGTCAGTTCACTCTGATGTAATACTGAACATGACTGACTGATATGGATCTAATTAACAGCCAGAGAAACTACCCAGGGAGGTGAAGTGACGTGAAGTGTAGCCAATATTGTACGTGTACTCGGGATTTGTGCACACACACACAGCAGTGAGGAGTGTATATAGCTCTATACTCCTACGTGTTTGTCACAAATAATTCATATCACATGATTGATAAAAGCAAAAACATAATTAATTTTAGTAAAGTTGCTGTAAAGCAATATGTATTGTGAAAAAAAAATGTATACATAGAATCGCAGTTCTCTTTCTAACAACCGTTCGGTATCTCACTATGGGAGCAGGGATGACAGACCGTGCAGCACCACCAATCGTTACAGCGATAACTCGCTGCAGCCCACTGCTACATCATTCTCACTTTCTTCCCCGTGAAGATTGTGGTAGCTGTACTCGCTGACACATTATTATTGTATTTACTGCTGAACAGTTTACAAAGCCAACCGGTGATGTTGGAAAAGCTGTTAATCTTATATATTACTGTTCGGAGTGCGTTTGCTAGAGTGGGAAAATGTCTGCGTTAAAGGGATAGTTCACTTTGAAATTAATTTTTGATATGTTTTAGCTTACCTCAAGGGCATCCAAGATGTAGGTGTCTTTGTTTCCACAGTATTTTCAATTTTTATATTTTTTGGTCAAACCGTTGTTGTTGTCTATCAGTCATATAATGCAGGTTTAGGGGGTCCATCCTCAGTTCACCTCAAAGAGCATGCACAGAGGAGTCAAAATTAAACATGATTTAATGACTCTTAAATGTAAATATAAAAGCTTGATCATTTTTCTGGTGCGATAATTTCCATTTGCATGCTTGTTTGTTTTCCTCATCTCTCTCTCTACCAAAGAGACTGGATAACAACTCTCGGTTCCTTAGCATGAACTAGAGCTTAGATTCTCTGAACTTGACCCGACCCGCGGGCCGATATTTTCCGACACTATACTCTGGCCGGGCCGGGCTGGACCCTTGATCTAGAGACGTGCACTCACAACGCAATAGAGTGTGATGCGGCACTAGATTTGATGGTCGAGTGTGAGTGCGGGCGGTATATGCACTCTGTGGGTGCACACTGTGCAAAATGCGGGAGAATAAAACAATTTGCGGGACTCCTGCAAACTAGAAATATATAGGAATAAAACATATACAAACTAATTGATTTGTGTTAATCTATTGCTGAAAAGCAACAAGAACAACTAAAACAAAATAGAAACTATTTACAGGCCAGAGTTTCTATTCATAACATGTTTGCAGCATTGAGCGATGTAGCCAATCACAGACATACATGTTGATTTCTAGGAACACAAAGGCCAATCAGAAGCATTTAAGATAGACTTCCGTCACCGCTCAAAACTGAATTTTTGTTCAGTGCTGAATTCTGTATGCTGGCAAATCCTCGAATTATAACAAACAAAGTGTGGATATTATGAAAGATTCATTGTGCAGTCAGCTTCATTGATAATAACAGAGATGTGTGAGATTGTGACGAACTGTCAGCTTTTTAGGAATTATTAAGGGAGCGCACTTTGCACACATTCAGTCATGCCAAACCATGGCATGTAGCCTGCTTGCTTTTATGTTAAATTAACAGTGGTTGGTGTGCTATTACTTTAATAACAAATCATTTATCATAGGGTGAGGTTGGGTTTTGTTTTCATCCATTTTATTTATTGTTTTTGGTATTTATTCAAGTGCATTTTTTGCTAACAGAGAGTCAATTGCTTTTATTGTTTTTGGTTGTTTTGTTCATTTAAAATGTTTTCCATTTTCAGTGTTTAATAGTCTTTAGAAATAAAGGTTTATTGATTTTTTGGTTTATTTAGGTTTATTTAATATTTATTGATATGCTTAGAATGATGTAGCTTGACAATATAACTACGTACATGACAATATGTACTACACTACAGAATTGCCTTGGGCTACCCATTTGACAGTCAGACCTATTTCTCAGATAATTCAAGATCAGGCTTAGTTCTTACTCACCCTGATCAGTTTCATGAAGATTTTACATTCATGAAGTTGCATCTCAACTCAAGTTACCCCAGTGATCAAACAGCTACCAAATGCAACAGGATTTTTTTTGAGGAAAAAATCCTTGGTATGAACCAAAGTCACCTGAGAGTCTGGAAGCTTGTTTCCACCACAAAATAAAAAATAATTGCAAGTTTATATCGGTAGGAACCAAAGTCACCTGGGAGTATGGAAGCTTGTTTCTGCCACAAAATAATTGCAAGTTAATATCTAACAATTCTGAGATACAAAAAGTCTGGATTTCAAGTTATAAACTCACTGCGAGAAAAAAAAGTCATAATTGTGAGATTAAAATGTCACAATTACCTTTTATTATTTATTGATAAACTATGGGAGTCTGAATAGTGAGAACTAAACTTGGAAAAATGTTAGAATTGTGGGATAAAAAGTACATTAAAAAGTACCTTAACTACCTTTTCTGAAAGCTGAATATAATTGTTTAGCAACAAAGAATTGACCAATAAGTTGGAATGTCCCTTGCCTCAAAAAATATTCACATGATTTGTATAGTCAGAAACTTTCACATGATGTATTTCTAATCAGTTTGGGGGGAAATCTAAATGTCAAACTGTGGTGTTAAATAATTGGAGTAAAGAATATACCATTTTTAAATGCTTTAATCTTACTGTTATATGACCTAAAGAGTAGGACAAACTGATGGTTCAGATGGTACATTCAAGAACAACTAATGTGCAAGTCAATACCATATCATGTTATACATGCATATGTACTGTATATATAAATGTATGTATTTGCCACTGTTATACATGCAACATGTGACAAAGCATTTGTCACACATAATTAATACCATATGATTTGCATCCTCACTCTGAACAACTTTGCCTTAAGGACCACTGCTGTCAATTAAAATGTTATATCTTGAATTATTTGCCATAGCTTAAAAAATCAATTTACTCTGATGATCAAGGAAGTTGGATACTAACACCAAAACAGCTATCCACTTCATCCACAGGATCGATTTGTTCAAATCGGTTTGTTTAAGTGATGTTCTTCAAACAAAACCTTGGACCCAGATCAGATGAATATACTTATGGCTGATGCTGAAACCCTATTGTACAGACTTTCAGCTGTTTGCAATGACCAACTCAAATAAAAGTAATTGAAATAGCTTAACACAACAAATGTTCAGAACACGACAATCAGCATGGTGCACAGGCTTATACTTTTTTTCACAATGTTAAATGACCAATTCCATGGAACATAAAATAGTAATAGAAGATTTATTGTCTTAGAGCAAATTATAACACTGCCATGTGGAAATTAACAGAAATTAATTATTAATTATTGAAATTATTAAAAATTAAAAAAACACAGTGATTTATTGATTTTTGTTTGTTTTGTTGGGAGAAAGGTGAGAAATAACCAACAGTACATATTGTAATATTAATATCACACACACACACACACACACACACACACACACACACACACACACACACACACACACACACAACATTTCCCTCTGCTCTAGCTCAGATCTAGAAGGCATGATCTAGAAGGCAGCTTTATTGAACCTCATGAAAACACAGGCTCCCACAATGAGCTCAATGCAAATAAACAAGCATATCATTTCTTACAACAACCGTTTACATCAGGTTTGAGGAAAATATACATGCCGTATCCAAGATGTATCTATTCCCAACAAAAACCGTCAGTAATAAAAAAAAAATACTCACCGCAAAGCAACTGCATCCAAGCGCAGGTTTTGTAGACGGTGGCGGTGTTGCAGAAGAAGAAGAGCGCCATACAGCCGATGCAGCTCAAAATGAGCACCATGGACAGCAGCACGAAGAAAGAGGCCGCCTTAAACGCGCCGGACGGGATGGAACTGAAGTCGGAAAATGTTCCCTGGCAAATCAGCTCCCGGTTCGAGTTACCGTCGCCCACGCAGTAATGGAACAACCCGAAATAACCGGCATGTGGTGTACTCACGCTGTCCCCGATCCAGTATGGTTGGATGAAGACTACCACGTTGATGGTAGCGAAGCAGATGGTGAAGATGGCCCACAGTACACCGATGGCTCGAGAGTTACGCATATAGTTGTCATGGTAAATCTTTGAGGCTTCTTGCGAAGGTAGCATTTTTTTTTTCTCGCTTGCTCCCAACCGTCTACTCTCTCCTGTGATTTGTTTCTGCTATTTCCGGCGTCTCTATCTCCCCCTATCTCCCCCACCGGTACCCTCAGAAATGCGCTTCTGCCGCGAGTCCACTCACTGGAGATAAATAAAGATTTGTCTGATTGAAGTAGTAAAGAGGTAAACGGTGTCCTTCCTTGATTTGTTTAGCCTACCAGATACAGTACGTCCTTGTCACATCAGAATTTATCATGAAACAAGGATCAAAAAACAAAAATCATTGATTGGAGCGTTTTGATAATGCATTCGGTGAATGAAAAAAAACCCCGTTCTGTTCCTTTCCACCTCCGCTCTCCGTGCAAGAATGCAGGCGAAACGACTGAGATTACATGGCAAAGTAAATGTCTATGACAATATCGACAATTCGCATTATTGCTGCTCAATGTGTCTGGGTATAAATAGCATATCCGGTGCACCTCTCATCGGCTGTAATGCTGTCAAGATCTCAATTACGGATCTTCCGCAGACGAGCGAGAGCAGATCAAATGAAAGCTGGAACATCAGCAAGAGGCGTCGGCGTCGCACATTGTCGTAAAAATAACCTAAAAAAACAAACATCTGATTTTCATTCAGAAGAGCACTTCGTTTCCCGGTTTAATCAAAACCACCGCGTCTCCGTTTTCCCGTTGGCTATTTTTGCAGCGCGCACACGCTTGGTGATGTTCAAAACGGCTCTGGTTCAGTCAGAGCTCCCCATGAACGCGCGTACACGATTTGGGTGATTGCAGAAATTTCAATAAGTATACACGCCCCTTTAACATGCGTCAATACAAAGTAGATGAAATTGTTTCCATATTATAGACCACATTACTGTTGTATGGCTCGGTTTATTTTAGCATATCCTATGGCAGGAACGGATGCAATCAACGATAGCGAAAAATACAAATGTGTTTATTCATCATTTATGTGCTTTCAGCATGAACCCGTACCAATTTATTATATCTGTGGAATATGGTACCAACAATAAATCATGAATTTATTACTTATGGAATTCAAATACTTTTTTTCTTTGTAGGCTAAAGCATTTTTATTCAGACAGAATAAAATAAAAAGAGGTTTTTTTTCACTTATTCTAATCTCACATGCTATTTAACAGTGATAGTATGGACATATGGATGCAGGGATACAAAATGTGCAGAGTGGGTCATAAGGATCAGGATTTAGAACCTCTGTAATAGAATTAATGCTTTATGCTGTTAACCAGCCGAATGCAGTATTACTAATTATGTATTTTCTTTCTTTACTCTTTGGGTATAAAACTGAAGAGTATGTACAGGCCAAGGCCAGGAGTAAGAGATTTTCATCCTGATATAGTCAAGATCAATTAAATATATTCAAGATCAGTTTTATCCTAAGTTCAATTGAAAAAGTTTGTTTGCAATTGTTTTTGCAAGATGTCCTTCCATGCGGAGCAATCATATTTTTGTGCTCAGACGGAGCTGAATAAACTTGAAGGTCATCTCATCAGTCCCTTTATTAGAAAAATATCACAAATATTATTTTAAAAAATTACAGTCTTTAACATGGAAAACAGGATTTATTTTATTTTACTAAATCTATATGTCCATGTGAACTATATGCCTGCTTTTCTATAATTGTATATGCAACCTGGGCATTAGAATAGATGTCATGGTTGTGTAAATGATAAATACATTTGTCCATAATAATACATAATGAGTATAAGAAAAATGGGTAACACTTTAGAATACTGTATCTTACTTACTGCATAACTAATAAGGAATTAATGAAGAACTAATAGGTAATTCTTTATTAACACTTAAGTCTGTTAACTACTGAAGTTGTGTTAACTAATCAGTATGTAATATAATTTTATGATTGTGTTAAGGATCAGTTAGTTAATCAATAGCTAATGAATTCTGTCATACCTCCTGAAGAACTACTATTAATTATCTATTAATTAAGGTTCAAGAAAAATAACTATGAAGTAACTACTAATTAACAGTCATACACAGTAGTCAGTTTGTCATTCTTCAGCACTAATAAGAAAGATAAGTGCAGACATTTACCTATAGGCTATGATCTGCAAATAAGCAAAAACATATCATGTATATCATACCTTATTATTATAAGGTTTTAGTAAGTTTACAGTAAGGTTTACAGTAAGTTTGATTTGAGTCAGAAGTATAATTCTTTATTAATTACTAATGGGTTCCCTATATTGTCACTTTAGAATACTGTTTCAGGTTCTAAGTAATTTCTGAAGGACTATCTAATAATTATTTATTAATTACTAATAAGTTCCTTATATTTTTACTTTAGAAGACTGTTTCAGGTTATAAGTAGCCAAATTCCTAGATAATTATTTGATAATTCTTTATTAATTACTAATGGGTTCCCTGTATTTTCACTTTAGAATACTGTTCCAGCTTCTAAGTAATTCCAGAAGGACTATCTAATTTATTAATTACTAATAAGTTCCTTATATTTTTAGTTTAGAAGACTGTTTCAGGTTATAAGTAGCCCAATTCCTAGATAATTATTTGATAATTCTTTATTAATTACTAATAGGTTCCCTGTATTTTCACTTTAGAATACTGTTACAGCTTCTAAGTAATTCCTGAAGAACTATTTAAAAGTTATTTATTAATTACTAATAAGTTCCTTATATTTTCACTTTAGAAGACTGTTTCAGATTATAAGTAGCCTAATTCCTGGATAATTATTTGATAATTCTTTATTAATTACTAATGGGTTCCCTGTATTTTCACTTTAGAATACTGTTACAGCTTCTAAGTAATTCCTGAAGAACTATTTAAAAGTTTTTTACAGTATTAATTACTAATAAGTTCCTTATATTTTCACTTTAGAAGACTGTTTCAGGATATAAGTAGCCTAATTCCTGGATAATTATTTGATAATTCTTTATTAATTGCTAATGGGTTCCCTATATTTTCACTTTAGAATACTGTTCCAGCTTCTAAGTAATTCCTGCAGAATTATTTGATACTTATTTATTAATTACTAATAAGTTCCCTATATTTTCAGTTTCCCTCAGTCGTTGCCTCAAATACATGAATTTACTCATTGGTATTCTATGCTGAGGAAAACAGACACACACAGTACTGTATATAAAATATACAAATAATCTGAGGTTAGTTTTATGACTGTTCATGTCACGTAGGGCAAGGAATGAAGTGGAGAGAATCCATGTGCAGAACTTATTTAATGAAATAAAAACATGTAACTTAACCAGAAACTCAGATCAGGAACACGGAACAGCAAGACAGGAACATCAACGACTGACAAGGAACAACTAAATTACAGGGGTATAAATACAGCGGAAAACTAGCTAGACAAGATAACAAGGGGGTGTGGTTAACAAGAAACACCTGGGAAGACTAATCAAACTAATGGGGAACTGAAAACATGAGAGGAGACAGGGGAACACAGACTTGAATATGACATAGCCCCCCACCTAAGGAGCGGATTCCAGACGCTCAAAAAACACAACAGTACAGGAGGGTGGTGAAGCGGAGGTGGTCTCGGGGGAGGGACGGAGGGCCAGACCCGCACTGGGAACCAATACCGGGATATAGCAAGGCGGGCCTGGATCGTGGAGCATGGGCGACAAAGGGCGGATCAGGCCATGCAGGCGGCCTCGGCGGTGAAGACCCCTCGGGCGGCCTCGGCGGTGAAGACCCCTCGGGCGGCCTCGGCGGTGAAGACCCCTCGGGCGGCCTCGGCGGTGAAGACCCCTCGGGCGGCCACGGCGGTGAAGACCCCTCGGGCGGCCTCGGCGGTGAAGACCCCTCGGGCGGCCTCGGCGGTGAAGACCCCTCGGGCGGCCACGGCGGTGAAGACCCCTCGGGCGGCCTCGGCGGTGAAGACCCCTCGGGCGGCCTCGGCGGTGAAGACCCCTCGGGCGGCCTCGGCGGTGAAGACCCCTCGGGCGGCCTCGGCGGTGAAGACCCCTCGGGCGGCCTCGGCGGTGAAGACCCCTTGGGCGGCCTCGGCGGTGAGGGCCCTCGGGCGGCCACGGCGGTGAGGGCCCTTCGGGCGGCCGTGTCTGGTACACTGGGCCCCCCCCCAAAAAAATATTTGGGCTGAGTCCCCGGATTAGAAGCAGACGGGGAGTGGACGGTCTCGGGCTGGACGGTCACGGGCTGGACGGTCTCGGGCTGGACGGTCACTGGCTCTGGCTGGACGGTCTCGGGCTGGACGGTCTCGGGCTCTGGCTGGACGGTCACGGGCTCTGGCTGGACGATCACGGGCTCTGGCTGGACGGTCACCAGTGCTGGCTGGACGGTCACCGGTGCTGGCTGGACGGTCACTGGCGTTGGCTGGACGGGACTGGTCGGAACCAGCAGTGAGGGGATTTCAGATTCGGGAAGGCTGGATGGAACCAGCGGTGAAGAGAGTTCATGCTCGGGAGGACTGGACGGAACCAGCGGTGAGGAGAGTTCATGCTCGGGTGGACTGGACGGAACCAGCGGTGAGGGGAGTTCAGATTCGGGAAGGCTGGACGGAATCCGCGATGAGGGAAGTTTAGGCTCTGAAGGACTGGACGGAACCAGCGGTGAGGAGGATTCAGGCTCGACGGTGCTGACGGTGAGCGCGGTCTCGGCGGGGCTGATGTTGATATCTCGCATAACACGAATATCTGGCAGGGTGCAAAGCTCTAGTTGAGCCCGCACATCCGACAGGATGCGCAGGTACTCAGACCAATCAGGCATAGCAGCAGCCATCCTGGGGATTCAGATCAGGCGAGGGAACCTACTTAGCTGCAGATTTTCCTGAAGTCCTGCTGGATTCATAGGTGGTCAGTCGTTCTGTCACGTAGGGCAAGGAATGAAGTGGAGAGAGAATCCATGTGCAGAACTTATTTAATGAAATAAAAACATGTAACTTAACCAAAAACTCAGATCAGGAACACGGAACAGCAAGACAGGAACATCAACGACTGGCAAGGAACAACTAAACTACAGGGATATAAATACAGCGGAAAACTAGCTAGACAAGATAACAAGGGGGTGTGGTTAACAAGAAACACCTGGGAAGACTAATCAAACTAATGGGGAACTGAAAACATGAGAGGAGACAGGGGAACACAGACTTGAATATGACTGTCATAAGGATGGCTGATGAACCCAATAGCAGACAGCAGATGATGTGCAAAGGGGTTTATTTGTGACAAACAGGAAAATAAAACCCACGAGGGGGCAAAACAAGGCAGGGTAGAACACACCAGACTAAGACTAGAAACTAAGACAGAAACAAAACTACAACATGAACAGACTCTTCTCAAATAACAGCTTACTCAAAGAATTACTCACAGCTTGAAACATGCAACATCAAACAATGAACCGACACAGGACAGCAAACACAAGGGGATTAAATAGGGAACACTAATGACGAGGACAGGTGAAACTGACTAGACAATGAAGCACTAGACGAGGATAACAAGGGGGCGGGGTAACTTAACGAGAAAACACAAGCACATGGCCCACACAGGCCATGCGCTTGTACACAAAACATGGGTCTGTCATGATCCTGCCACAAGACCAGGAAAAATCTAAGACATGATGGCAGAATCATGACAGAACCCCCACCTTAAGGAGCGGCTTCCAGACGCTCCTCAAGGAGACATCAAACATGGGACAAGACCGACTGGGACAAAGACAAGAACCAACAATACATAACACATAATAATAAGGGCATACAAGAATAAACAATGAAAGGATTGGGGTGAAACATCAAAAACATCATACAGGGCAGAGGGGGTGGAGGAAACACAATGTCTTTGCGTGACAGTCCAGGGTGGGTGGGTGGGACAGAGGTCCTGGGACCACAGGGAGTGGGCTTAGGACGAGAGGACCGAGCGGGCTTGGGAGGAGTGGTGTGGGACAAGGGAAAAACAGTCCGGGGTTGAGCCATGACAGGGGAAACAAACGGAAGTCCAGAAACAGTGGGGACAGGGACAAATGGGGAAACAGACCGGGAATTAGAGGAGCCAGGGGAGACCAGAACAGACGGGGATGCAGTCTTAGTGGCAGCTGGCCTGCGATCCGCATTTAAGTCAGCTGGCTTAGGACCAGCGCTCACTGCAGTTGGACTGCGATCACAACTCTCACTAGATGACTTGAGAACGGTGCTCTGTGCAACAGGCTTGGGATCAGTGAAGACAGCAGCTGGCTTGAGATCTGTGCTCGGTGTAGCAGACTTGGGATCAGTGAAGACTGCAGCTGGCTTGGGATCTGTGCTCGGTGTAGCAGACTTGGGATCAGTGAAGACTGCAGCTGGCTTGGGATCTGCGCTCTGTGTAGCAGACTTGGGATCAGCGAAGACTGCAGCTGGCTTGGGATCTGTGCTCTGTATAGCAGACTTGGGATCAGCGCTGACAGTTTCTGGACTGGGATCGGCGCTCTCTGGAGCATTTGAAACAGGGACTGGGGACGAGACAGGACTGACTGGGACATCAAGAATTCTGGCCAGACGGGATAAATACTCGGACAGGGTTCTGGCAGCGATGATGACTGGCATCTCCTGATGAGCCGAAACGGACTGTACCACCGCCCTTGCAGCGGAATCGACTGCTGCTCTTTCTTCTGCAGACACGGCAGAAGACTCAGAGACGACATTCACAGTACAAGTCTCTGGAATGGATCTCCCCAACGCCGACTGGGAAAAGGCGCTTTCTGCAGCAGGTTGTAGAACGGCATCTCCTGTTGCAACAACCGGAGCCACGCTCACAGCAGCGGGACAGGGAACAGCGCTTCCGACTTCAGCGGCGGGTTGGAGAGCCATCACGGGCTCAGGAGGGGGTAGAGACGGAGAACCAGAAGGTCCTTTCCTCCTCTTCTTCCTCCTGGGTCGTGGGGCGGAGTAGGTAGCCAGACTAGTGACCGGAGAGGGGGGTGAAACAGAAACTGTTACCGGAACAGGTGAGCTCACTGCAGGCGAGGAGGATTCCGGGCAGGAAGACTCTGATGCTGACTCCCATGACGGGTGCCTTCCACGCTTACCATGAAGACTGATGGACGTGGCAGGTGTCTCAGGAGTCGCGGCAAGACTGGGTTGGTCCCCAAGTGTAGCAACGGCTAACAGACGACCCTCAGGGATCACAGGAAGTGTAGCGGAAGATGAAGACCTTGTAGCACCCTGCAGCTCCCTCTGTGACAGACTGTCCACCATCTTGTGGAACGGGCGGCTAACCAGTCTCTCACGTTCAGCTAGAGGAGGATGGACGTTAAGACCCGCGATGAAGTAGCGGTTGACCAGAATCTCCGGCAAGAAAAACCTCCTCTTCTCCACGACCTGGGCGTACTTCCTCAGGGTCAACTCTCCCTGAGGAGGGAAAGGAAGCTTGCCTTCCAGGCTGTCGGTGATGGCCGACTGCCACCATTGTTCGGGGTCTGACGGCTGCAGAGTAGGATAAATAGGCTTGCTGTCTGCTGGGTTTCTTAGTGGTCGGTTCATTCTGTCATAAGGATGGCTGATGAACCCAATAGCAGACAGCAGATGATGTGCAAAGGGGTTTATTTGTGACAAACAGGAAAATAAAACCCACGAGGGGGCAAAACAAGGCAGGGTAGAACACACCAGACTAAGACTAGAAACTAAGACAGAAACAAAACTACAACATGAACAGACTCTTCTCAAATAACAGCTTACTCAAAGAATTACTCACAGCTTGAAACATGCAACATCAAACAATGAACCGACACAGGACAGCAAACACAAGGGGATTAAATAGGGAACACTAATGACGAGGACAGGTGAAACTGACTAGACAATGAAGCACTAGACGAGGATAACAAGGGGGCGGGGTAACTTAACGAGACAACACAAGCACATGGCCCACACAGGCCATGCGCTTGTACACAAAACATGGGTCTGTCATGATCCTGCCACAAGACCAGGAAAAATCTAAGACATGATGGCAGAATCATGACAATGACAGTTCAGTAGTTACTTCTTAGTTATTTTTCTTGAACCTTAGTAGATAATTAGTAGTAGTTCTTCAGGAGGTGACAGAATTCATTAGTTATTGATTAACTAACTGATACTTAACACAATCATAAAATTATATTACATACTAGTTAACACATCTTCCTTAGTAGTTAACAGTAGTGAAGAGTTAATGAAGAATTACCTATTAGTTCGTCAATAATTCCTTATTAATTCTGCAGTAAGTAAGATACAGTATTCTAAAGTGTTACCGAAAAATGTATAGGTTTCAATATTCATACTATGTTTGTATGACTCAGTAAAGGCATGACATTCGGTTCTATTTATGTAATGAATGCAATCGTATTATTTAACGCGCTATTATTAGGGCCCAAGCCCTGAAAGGGCGAAGGCCCTATTGTTTTCCTTGGGATTATTAGGGCCCAAGCCCTGAAGGGGCGAAGGCCCTATTGTTTTCCTTGGGATTATTAGGGCCCAAGCCCTGAAAGGGCGAAGGCCCTATTGTTTTCCTTGGGATTATTTTTCTTTACTATTATTATTATAATAATTATTATTTTACTACCTTTTGGGCACTTTTGGGGCCCTTAACGTGCTCGAAAACTCTTGAAACTTTGCACACGGGTCAGAACCCGCGGCCATCAGAGCCGGGCTGAAGCTGGTACCCGGGCGTGGTAGGGCGGCTCGTCAGCGCCCCCTGGAACGGGGTCCGAACACTTGGTCCATAACTCAAACACGCTTGTATGTAATAATATGAAACTCGGTACACATGTTGATCTCATCGTTTCATCTATACCTCACACTCTTACTTTTTACCCCAGCCCAACAGGAAGTCGGCTATTGAGGTTTGTTTGTAAAACGCTCGCAATGGAATGTCATATACTCCTCCTAGAGCTTTGATCCAAATTCGACGAATCTCGGTCAGCGTGAAGTCAAGACATTGAGGATGAAAGTTTGCGAGGGGATTTTTTATATCTCGAACGGTTTGTCCGTGGCGAGGAAACGAAATCATGGCGAGAAACGTGAAACAGGAAGTGTGTTATAACTTCAGCATACATTAACTGATCTTGATGAAACTTCAGCAGTGTGTTCGCTGTAAGAGGATGATCACATGGATGTGACTATTGTGAGTCAAAGTTATAGCGCCACCAACTGGCAGCAGGAAGTGTGTCACTTTCAAAATGCTTTGATATCACCCTTTTATTTTTACCCGATTTGCTTCAAACTTCATCTGTATAATGTAAACATACGGCAGATGTAGACCTGTGAATGGATTCTTGATATCTTTGAAACTGTTGCCGTGGCGACGCATCAAACTTTACCCTTCTTTTAGGATGCTTTTTGGATGCTTTTGAGACCCTTAGCATGCTTCAAATTGCATGAAACTCGACAGACACATCACATTTATTAGCCAGTAGACATGTGCAAAGTTTCAGAAACGGGCGTGGTGAGGGCTCAGTAGCGCCACCTTTTGACAAAAGTGGGGTTGTTAGTTTTAACTAGAGTTACAAAAATTGGTATGTATATTGTACTCCTCGAGCTGGACAACTTTCTAATTGACACTTATTAGCTAGGACCCACAGAAAGTCAGATATTTTTGTTTGAATATGGCCACTCTGAGCCTACATGTCTCTGTGTCTCTGTGTCTTTGGCTGGCTGGCTGACTGGCTGGCTGTCTGTGTGTGTGTGTGAGTGTGCAGGGGGAGGGGGCTTAACCATTTCACTGCTGTGTGTATGGCCTGCATAAAGAAAATACATTTCTCAAGCCTGGTATTTTTTAAATAAGTTTTTATTTTTATTTTTTATAAGTAAAGGCATATAACTAGTTTAATTGTAGTGAATTGACAATAGTTTTATATAATTAGTTTATTAATCAGATTAACTTGGTCAATAAACTTGGTCTGAAAATTTGGTCCATAAATCAAACACACTTGCATGTAATAATATGAAACTTGGTACACATATAGATCTCATCGTTTCATATATACTTCACACTCTTACTTTTTACCCCAGCCCAACAGGAAGTCGGCTATTTAGGGTTGTGTTTAAAACACATGCAATGGAATTTAAATTATTGCTCCTAGAGCACTGAACCAAATTCGACGAAACTCGATCAGCGTGAAGTCAAGACATTAAGGATGAAAAAGTGCCACGGGATTTTTGATACCTCGAACGGTTTGGCCGTGGCGAGGAAACAAAATTATGGCGAGAAACATGAAACAGGATGTGTGTTATAACTTCAGCATACATTAACTGATCTTGATGAAACTTCAGCAGTGTTTTCGCTGTAAGAGACCGATCACATGGATGTGACTATTGTGAGTCAAAGTTATAGCGCCACCAACTGGCAGCAGGAAGTGTGTCACTTTCAAAATGCTTTGAAATCACTCTCTTATTTTTAACCGATTTGCTTCAAACTTCATCTGTATAATGTAAATACACGGCAGATGTAGACCTGTGAATGAATTTTTGATATCTTTGATACTGTTGCCGTGGCAACGAAACAAACTTTAACATTCTTTTTTGATGCTTTTGGGACTCTTAGCATGCTTGAAATTGCTTGAAACTCAACAGATACATCACATTTATTAGCCAGTAGACATGTGCAACTATGGCAAAAGATTAAAGTAATGTGAAAAAAGTAAACACTAAAAGCCTCATATCTTCTAAAAATGTAATTATACATCATTTGTTTCTAAATTAAATTATACAAATATTATAACTTCCCCAATTTTTCCCTTTTTTCATTTAAGAATTATGTTTACGTTCAAAAACAGCCAGAATTGTTGTAAAATTCAGAAAAAAATAATAATCTGAGTCATACGTAGTGCTATACTGCCCTCTTGTGTTCAATATCAGGTAGGCCTATTGTGTATATTCCCACCGGTTAATCAACGTGTGACTCCGCTGGGACTTGGGAGCTTTTAAATCGCTTACTTAAAACCGAAAGTCAAAATACGGATGTCCGCACAAGACATTAATGGTGTGGAGTAGAGCGAGCATTTTAAATAAATTCCTATTAAGTAGTGAAGATTCACAATCTCATCATTTAATGTTGTTTTTAGTTTTTTTATTGTTTTTATTAATAATCATAATCATTAGTATTATGCATGTGATTTACACTTTTCATATACATTTTTTATACTTTTCATATATATTCATAATCATTTATAATCTACATTTTTATGAATCAAACTTTTCTGAATTCTGTATGTGGAAGACTTTTAGAGTTTGGGGGACTTGGGGGGAAGTTGAGTGTATTATGTTTCTTTCCGTGGAGCAGAATATACATTTCGGTGATTGATGGAGAGCAGATGTTAGCAGCTATATGTACTGTGTAGCTCTTTGTTTTAAGCAGAGAGAGGAAAATACAGAGAGGCAACAAGTACGATCTTTGCTGGTCCACTCTCTCTCCCTTATGTCTTATATAAATTGGTAAAATAAATAACATATATTGGCAGAATGACTGGTGTCTTTTCATTAAATTAAATAACAAGGGGAAACGAAGATTTTAAATCTACATTTTTGGCGTCACACGAAAAGGATCGCATACCCAGGCATTCGTCTCAATCATTTCAGGTAAGACTTTTTTTCCTTTCTAAAAAGTTTTAAGTCTGCCTGATGATTTGAGACAGTGACTGAAATGCTGAAAAGAACTGTGTTATTTTAAGTACCAGTTGTTTTGCCAATGAATATGGGACATAAGGAAAAATTATATAAAAATTAATCAGATTAAATAATCAAATTGAATTAGGCTTATTTAAGGTTCTCTGAAAAGTAAACCTCAAACAATATTTGAAATGCTGGGATAGAGATGGATCTTTTTTAGAAAAAAGACCATCTAGTCAGAAATTTGGAATTAGCTGTAAAACGGTTAAGCTGGTAAAATTTGCTTGGTTATAACTGCGACGTGGTTGGATAGTGGCGGGACTGTTTAAAGAAGGCAGAGTAATCCCTAAAACATCCAGCACACCGAAGATTCGTTCTCAGTAGGAGACGAGGGAAGTTTAACACGAGCGATACTTGATTGACCAAAGCGGTTAAATGTGGCGGGACTGTTTTAAAAATGATGGCAGAGTAATCCCTAAAACATTGTAACACGCTAGAGTTATACAAGTATAAAAGGCGCCCTTGTAACTAGCTAGGATCGTGGGCATTCTGAACCTGACCGTAAAGCTGTTCAAATATTTGAGGAGACTGATCCGAGTTAACTTTAAGAAAAAATAAATACCAAAGAAATTAATCTGAGATAAAATCCAAAATATTTGGAAAGAGAAAAAAAAGAAAAGAAACCGTTTTGAGTTTTAAAAAGAAAACTAAAATACTGAAAAGCATTAGAGTTAACTTTTCTTTAAATTTTTCTTTTGTTCTGTGAGTGAGGGTCAGAGAAAGAGAGTGAAGCAGCCCCTCCCTTCAGAATTGCCCTGTACCTTCACACACACACATCCAGTTGGTGAGGGAGAGAGGCAGGGAGCCCCACACACACATACCTATACACACACACAGCCTGCAGCTTTGAGCACACACACATACATATACAGACAGCCTGCAGCTCTGAGCACACACACATACGCATCACATAGGCTGCAGTTTCTGAACATAGGCGCACATACATAGCCCCCCCCGTATAACACACACACACACACACATATAGGCACACATACATTCCTGCTGTTCTGAGCAGAAACTTTGAAACACTTTGAAGATGGCAGCAAGTGTCTGTACCAGCAGCACAATAGCTGAATGGTATCTTGAAAAGAAGAAGAACAAGAAACTAACTAAACTTTTGAAAAAAGGACTGGACATTAATGCATCTATGAATGAGCAGTTAAGCTGGTTCGAGTCCCAAAAAGACAAGATAAAATCAAAAGCATTTCCAATTTTAGCAGCTAATTGGATTGTGAAACAAGGTGGAATTTGTTGCGACTTAAATGGTGGTCCGGTACCGCTTGTTGAAGTTATGAGGCCTCAGCTTGAAGCATACCACAAATTAAACAAAATCATGTCCATCACATGTCCAGAGAAGGAAAACACGACCAGTGATGATTTATTTGATCCAGATTGGACAAATATAATAACTGAAGCTGAAAGGAAATATTCACAAGCACCAGTGAAATCCGCGACAACAGTAACGCCTCCACCTTACAAACCAATTTATCCACCTTTGCCTGAACAATATACAAGTTCATCTAAACCTCTGACGCAGCCTCAAGCTTCAAGATCAAACAGAGGTCCAGTTGACAAAATGTATATTGCATCTGCACAAGCAGCTCCAATAATAACAAGATCTAAATCAGCCCAGCCAAGCAGAGACATGATGAGATGTACACCAGCTCATAATTATGGATCTGACTGGGGTGATGAGACAAGAGATGATGACGTGATTACAATTGACAAAATCGGTCCTGAATTTTCTTCACCTGTGATTAAAAGGGAAGAGTCGCAACCTGAGATGATGACCGAAGAAAGACCATTTACTCCGGGAGAACGACAAGCCATTCTCTCAGCCTTGCCTCCTCTGAAGAGACAAGATCCAAACACAGAGTTTTGGCGAGAATTAGACTCCCTGGTTGAAGCACATCAAATGACACTAAAAGACATTCACACCATTGTGAAAGCTAAAATCCCAAGGGACCGATGGGAACGCCTGCCAGCGTCGATAACAACAGCCCAATGGGTAGACTTGTGGGTTGATGGCCAAGGACGACCCCTGGGCCTTTGGCAAACATTAGATGTATTCCGAAAAGAAATCCAAGAAATCTTGGGAAGCGGTAAAATTCCATTCACATCAGTGACATTGATTAAGCAAAAGGATGATGAATCTCCAGACGAATATGCTCTGCGTAAGTGGAACACTTATGAGAGATGGGCTCTCTGCGCTAAGAAACAACCTGACAGAGATGATGAACAATTCACTGACACACTTGTGGATGGGTTTAGCTCTAAATACCAACAAGCGTTATCACTTGGAGTCAATCCAGGCGAAACATATGACCAAATTATGCAATGGGCTGGCCGTCTAGAGATGGCGATGAGATCAAACAAGGAAGAAGGAAACAAGACAAATCGAAAAGGAGTGGCGACAGCTCAATACAACATGGACACAAAGAATAAGATTGTTGTTTGCGGCAATTGTGGAAAGCGTGGCCACTCAAGAAAAGACTGCTGGGCTAAAGGTGGTGGAGCAGAAGGTCAAGGTCCATCATTTAAACAAGTCACTGCGAAAAATCATGATGAAACCTCTCAAGGGAAGACATGGACGGACGCACAAGTCCGTCAACTCATAGAGGGGATTATGCGTCCGCAATAGGAATCAGCGGCCCCCTGTATTAGTAAGAAAAGAGACAATCGCCTTTTCATCAATGCATTAATAGGGGGCCACCCATGTGATATCCTGGTTGACACAGGAGCCTCAATTTCAATAACAGATCTGAACCTACCTACAACAGATGAAACTATGGAAGTTGAAGGAGTTGGAGGAGGTATCACAACATTTCATAAAAGTATCCAAGTTCCACTACAAATACACGAAGATGAAGTCGTATGGACATCTTTCTGGGTGGGACCGAATTCACAAGGAAGCCTCATTGGCATGGACATACTTCCATTGTTGAACATGATCATCTTCACTGACAGTCGTCAAATCGCTACAACAGCTGGGATAATACCACACGAAGATCGCACATGTAATTTGAGTTCAGTTGGTGCAGCAAAACCAATCATCAGAGACTGGACCAAAGACGGTGTGTGGGGTCTTCTGTGCAGTTTACATCCAGAAGTTTGGGCTAAACACAAATTTGATTGTGGCAAAGCCAACATTGACCCTGTTGTTATTGAAGGGCCGACACATGCCCCTCATAAACAATACCCTATCCGACCTGAAGCAAGACGAGCCGTGGAAGAGATAGTGGCAGACTTGGAAGCTGAAGGGATTATCAGACAAACTTCATCAACCACTAATAGTCCTGTCTGGCCTGTCAAGAAATCGGATAACTCCTGGAGATTAACCATTGATTACACAAGACTCAACAGTGTAACACCAAAACCGCATCCTATTGTGGCCAATCCTGCCACCATTCTGAATGATATTCCAGGAAATGCAAGAATTTTCACAGTGCTAGATGTACTGTCTGCTTTCTGGTCTATACCTATTGACGAAAAATCTCAAGAGAAACTTGCCTTCACAGTGGGTGCAAAACAGTATGTCTGGAACAGACTCCCACAAGGACTTAATATTTCTCCTGTGGTATTTCACAGAACTTTGGATCAGTTCTTAACGGAGCAAAAAGCTGAAATCGAGAGTTCAGGAAGTGTTTGCCTCCAATACGTGGATGACTTGTTAATTGCAAGCCCAGATGAAAACAGCCACATATTTGCTCTGAATATTGTCCTACAAGCCCTTAAGAAAGGAGGATTCAAAGTCAACCCCGACAAAGCACAGCTGGCCAAAACCAAGGTTATCTACTTGGGCCAAGAAATATCTGTCGAGGGAAGGAGACTGACAACAGAGCGTGTGGAGGCATTACGGCAACTTCCAAAACCTCTAACAGTTACAGGAATGAGGAAAGTGATGGGACTTTTCAACTATTGTCGTCAGTATATTCCTGATTTTGCCAGCATCACCAGCCCCCTCATTGACTTGTACAAGGGAGGAAAGCCTGGAATGGAACAGATAAACTGGACACCGGAAGCTGAGGAAGCATTTACTTCAATGAAAGAAAAACTGACTTCAGCCCCAGCCTTGGGACTTCCTGATGGACGATTGCCGTTTCATTTGTGGACCAGGGTGGGAGATGAGACGTACTCAGCAGTACTGTGTCAAAAACCAGGTGATCGATACAGACCTGTTGGATACTTTTCCACAAAGATTCCTGTTACAATGATTGGTCAACCACGATGTATACAAGCTCTCGATGGTGCCACATGGGCAGTGGATGCTGTGGAAAATTTGATAGGAGCACAAACAATCATATTGCATACTCCACACAGTATAGTGACGTTGCTGAACAACACAAACATCAAGACCATTACTGATGCAAGGAGAGCAAAATGGGAAGCAACTTTGTTGAACAAGTATTTGAGAGTGGAAATCATCAGAGACACATCCCTTAACCCTGCAACGATGATGATCGAACCACACGAGGGAACACCACATGAGTGTGAAAAACAAGTAGAAGAAGAAAGTCTTGGTCCTGTTAGTCCAACACCTCTTGAAAATCCAGACAAGGAGTTATGGGTCGATGGATCCAGTTACTATGTTGATGGAAAACGACATACTGGATGGGCTGTAGTGGAAGCTGATGGAAATGTCGTGAAGAAAGGAGCTCTTTCTGGGCATTTTTCAGCACAAGTAGCTGAGCTCATAGCACTTGCAGAAGCTTTCGAATTATCGGAAGGACAACGAGTCAACATCTACACAGATAGTCGTTATGCTTTTGGAGTGGTCCATGACTACCTTGCCCTGTGGAAAAAACGTGGACTTATCACCAGCAATGGGAGCGAAATACAACATGCTTCCATAATTCGTCGTTTGATTGCAGCATGTCACTTACCTAGAGAAGCAGCCGTGATCAAAGTAAAATCACATCAATCTGACAAGTCCAAAGAAAGTCAAGGAAACACGGCAGCAGATGCAGCGGCCAGAGAAGCAGCACTACTTCCTCTTACTCCTGTTACCTTGGTAAAGGAAAACACCGAAGATAATCCTGAGCTCCGCCTTCTGTCATATCAAACTGAGACAGATGAAGAGAAAGAACAATGGATAAAAGCGGGAGCGAAAGAGGACGATCAAGGTATCTGGAGAATTCCAACAGGACAAGTGGTGATGCCTATCGGAACAAGAAGGGAACTAATGCAGCTGTATCATGGAAAAGTACATGCTGGAGCAAAAGCAATGAAAGCTCAAATCAGCGAGACGTGGTGGTGGCCACGAATGATGAGAGACATTGATGATTACTGTAGAAGATGCTTGATCTGTCTGAAAGCAAATGTTGGAAAATCTGTAAAGGTGCGGATGTCACATGCACCCAGACCAACAGGTCCATGGACACATCTCCAAATCGATTTCACAGGACCTTTGTCACCCAGTGGAGGGTACCAATACATTCTAGTAATCATGGACAGATTTACTAGATGGGTGGAAGCATTCCCAACAAAAACCTGCACTGCTGAAGCAGCCGCACGAGTGATGGTTGAACAAGTCTTTCCTCGCTGGGGTCTTCCATATGAACTTGATTCTGACAATGGAACTCACTTCACTGGAAAACTGATGAAGGAAGCAATGAAGTTGATGGGGATTAAACAGAAGTTTCACGTCCCGTACAGACCTCAAAGTTCAGGCCTAGTGGAACGGATGAACAGATCGTTGAAAACCGCTCTCACCAAGGCCATTCTGCAAACTGGCCAAGGATGGCATAAGTTGTTACCCGCAATTTTGTGGAATCTGAGAGCAACCCCGAACAGAGTAACGGGACTGACTCCTTTTGAACTGATGACTGGAAGAGCAATGGTTCTGCCTCCTGATGCTCCGCCGCCTGCGGGAACAGGAGGAGACTCTACTTTGTTCCAAGAGAAGCTACGACGCTATCTTACAATGCTGGACAAAGCAATCAAAGACAATAATAAGAAAGTGCGAGAAGCTCAACAGCAATGGGATGAAAAACATACCACTACTGACATTCCACACATTCCTGAGTTAGGCAGTTTTGTTATGGTCAAACGTATTCCCAGGAAAGGTTTAGAACCTAGGTGGGAGGGGCCATATGAGGTACTCTTAACAACAGATACAAGTGTCTGCCTAAAAGGGAAGGGTGTAGGAACAGATAGATGGTATCATTGGTCACAAGTTAAACCTTGCTTAGTGAATGAACAAAATGATGAAGGCTTAGGACCTGAGATTGAGCACTGTTCACTCATTAACTTTGGGAAAAAGGAGTGATGATTAATTATTTTTCTGCTTCCATTTCAGGAATCAATTCCATTGACATTGATTAGAGATGGTCGCAAGTTATTCTCGATACACAACGACAATGGTATGCTTGTTTTTAATTTTACTTGGCATTTACCAAGGAAGCCAAGCTTTATGGACTCCTCGAGTTCAAGAAATTACTCGGAATGCAACCCTGAAATCTGGCCAACGTTTTACTCTACCCTTCATTTCCAGATGGGGATTATGGGATTGGGTGCCACGTAATGATAAAGACCTTGCTAAATATCGAGTGGGCATCTACGGTGGATGTAACTTTCACCACCAATGTTACAAAAGCAGAGTAATTTGGCCGGTGAAAGATGGGGGGTATACCGGTAGTGCTCAAAGACGAGAAATTTGTTCAAAAGAACAATGTGAAATTGTGGGGTTAAACCTCATAACATCTACTGATGTGGAAATTAATTTCATTTTGAATCGTACCCACATGCTTACAATATGGGATTCATTAGCCCTAGGCTGTATCTATCCCATAGTGTTACCATGCGAGGGGTTTCTATGGGATGCTACCTCCAGGACAACTAGATTCAAGGGAAATTACATACGAGTTTGGCATTCGGAAGATGCGAATGAATATTGTGAGACTGAATTAGAAACTGGGGAAATTGGACGGTGTTTTTATCTTTCTGCGGGAAAGACAAACAAAGCTAAAACATGCCCAAGTACAACTATTGCACCAGCTCATGGTATATTGTTAGCAAAGGAAACCAAAACCTTGATAAACGAAGCTCATATGGTGCGACAACGCATTAATTATAACTTGATGTCTCTTCTTACTGTTTATGATCAGTCCTATTGTGGAAATTTCACAAAAATTAGGAGCTGGTTGGAAAAAGAAATTAAATATTATACCTCTAAGGATCCTCTTGGAAGTCGAAATCGTAAACCTCGAAGTATATGGGGAGACATAGCGGGGGTATTTGGCTCTGTCAATTCAATTAGTAATACTGCTCAGCTGAACCAATTAAGTGAGTATTCTCAGTGGGTGGGAACAATGACCGGCAAAGGACTTACTGAGACTCTTCAAGGTTCTCTACATATTATAGCAGCGGGTCAGCATCTTAATGACGCAGCGAGGGAATTGGCAGATGCATTAGTGAAATCGTCTAATTTTGAGACACATCGTGCAGCGTGTTTATTTTTGGCTCAGAATTTGAAGGATCAAATGGTAGAGGATATTCAGGTTATTCGAATGGGTCAAGTTCCTGAGCGAATAGCGGAATCTTTGTTATGGGTTTTTGGAAAACAACTTAATTTGACTTCTGCTAAACATGCTCCATTAGTTAAAATCGCAATCAATGAAGATTCGTTGTCAGGTTCTGGAACATTACCTTTGATTATGGTCTGGCCTCAATATGGGAAACGCAATATTATGACAGTTAGACGATTCCAATCAATGGGGGTTAGACAAGGAAATTCAGTAATTAGATTGGGAAGGAATGGATATTGGGCTGAAGGTGAAACACCAATGATTTCTACTACAGACTGTTGTATTGAGGAACATGAATGGGTAATTTGCTCATGTTCTACAATGTTTAGTCTGTCTCTTAATGGATCTGCAGTTTGGGAAGTAGTTCCTTTAGATCAAGCCACAGGTGCATGGCAGGTGTCAGAAGCACAGTGGTGTATATTACATGACGGAATAAATGAAAATATGATATACGGAGGAAAGCTATGTCCAATTCCTTCTGATCCATTTTGCGTTGAGATTCTCTATCCTCTTCAATTGGGTGGAATTCATGTCCCACATGTGCAATTGTTGCAGTTAGATCCACAGTGGTGGAATAATGATTTGGTGGAAGAGAGGAATTATGAACTCTTTGAAATGGTTAAGAGAGTTAAAGCAAGCGTTAAGGCAGCTCAAGAGGAGGGAATTCAAGCAATGGGTCATGTTATCGTAGCGAATGGAGTAGCTAAATTGATGTCTGAGAGGAAATTAGCTCGAATTCCAGGGAATTTAACATGGTTGGAATGGATAGTTTTGACTATGGTAGGAGTTTTTGTGTTTCTGTTAGTAATAAAACTTATCATATATGTGATAAGAAAGAGAAGTACCAAACCTTTTAGATTGGTTATTACTAACAAAATGGATAGAGCCGAGAATGGAAAATTCGGAGTGAGATAGGAGATTTTTTACACTACACTACTTACAAAACACAACCTCACAAACAATGAACACCTGCTTACTGATTTACAACCCCAAGGGATAGGACCCTTTAACATCAACGTTTATTTTGTTTGTTGTTTTAAGCGCGGAACTGGGGGATTTAATTAATTAACGAGTTAATTAATTAATGAGTCCAGGCACGGGCAGAAGACTTTTTTAGTTTTTCTTTTCTTAGATGATTGGGGTTCATTTTAAATGCTTACACATAGATGTTAAATGACACATAGTATGCGGGGACATAACATGGGTTGGGTTTTTGTTTGTTATTTCTTTTCTTTTCTGTTTCAATTCTTTTGTCTTCTATGTCTATGTCTTGGTCTACTATTTCTCCTCAACACTATCACTTCAATAGGTTGGCCACCTGGAGATGATGGTGTGGAACTGACGGCCGTAGTTCCAGAGGAGGGACTGAAGATTCACAATCTCATCATTTAATGTTGTTTTTAGTTTTTTTATTGTTTTTATTAATAATCATAATCATTAGTATTATGCATGTGATTTACACTTTTCATATACATTTTTTATACTTTTCATATATATTCATAATCATTTATAATCTACATTTTTATGAATCAAACTTTTCTGAATTCTGTATGTGGAAGACTTTTAGAGTTTGGGGGACTTGGGGGGAAGTTGAGTGTATTATGTTTCTTTCCGTGGAGCAGAATATACATTTCGGTGATTGATGGAGAGCAGATGTTAGCAGCTATATGTACTGTGTAGCTCTTTGTTTTAAGCAGAGAGAGGAAAATACAGAGAGGCAACAAGTACGATCTTTGCTGGTCCACTCTCTCTCCCTTATGTCTTATATAAATTGGTAAAATAAATAACATATATTGGCAGAATGACTGGTGTCTTTTCATTAAATTAAATAACAAGGGGAAACGAAGATTTTAAATCTACAGTAGGATTGAACTAAACAGAAAGAATGTTCACTCTGTTCTGCTGGTTCCTCGCTGGTGGATCATATGATTACTTTGTCATAATCTATGACAAAAATGCTATTATAAACTATATTAATAATAGATAATACACATTGCTCTTATTTTTAAAAAATACATTCATGAAAAACAAGATAACAAAAATCATAAAAAGATATAGCCATGGCTGCTATAAATGTTTGAAATGCATAGGACAGATGTTTAATGACGCAGCAACATATAATTGAAAGGCAATTAATAATCTGTCATTACGTCACTGCATTATGATATTACGGCTCTAATACGGTGCAGCACAAAGCACTTATGTGCATCCCGAGCGGAGAATGATGTGCTTGAAGCCACATGAAGTTACAGCGCATTGAGTCCGTATTGAAAAGTTCAAAGCACAAAGGAAATACATATTTATGAACAGTGTATTATACATTATATATCTATGCAATAGTTTATTGAGCCTTTTCTTTTAAAGGTTTTAAATTTCAGTTACTGTGTGCGTGAAGAACAATTATAGTGCTCTGACTCTAGTGTTGTGATCTAACCGACAGCGTCCGACACCCGGTAGAAAGTAACACGATTAAGTTACAGCAATAAAGTCCAGCAAGAAAAAGTTTCTTCATTCGAAAATATAGACCTTTAGACCTTTATCTTAAAGACCCAGTATAATAGGATTAACATTGAATCATCTTGAAGATCGTTTCATCATTGACTGTAACCGAATGCGACGTGCTGTTTGAATGCTGAATGGAGAATGACTGACAGGCGCAGAGAGGGAAAAGTTTACGTGTTCTTGAATTTAATGACTTAAATATTAATTTCTATATCACACAATAGCTTCAGAACACTTATAATACAGTACACAAAAACTTTATGGTACTTTAGAAAGTTTTTGTGCCTTTGTGCCTTACATAGAATAGTATATGCACAATATAGAATTTGAATCAGCCTCGTCAAAGATGGCAGTGTCAGAGCCGATACCGATCCTGAGTATCTAATCGGCGCACTTCTTTTCAACAGTCAAATTGAAATTGAAATTGCTTGAAACTCAACAGATACATCACATTTATTAGCCAGTAGACGTGCAAAGTTTCAGAAACGGGCATGGTGCAAGGACTAAATAGCGCCACCTTTTGACAAAAGTGGGGTTGTTAGTTTTATCTACAGTTACAAAAATCGGTATATACATTTTACTCCTCAAGCCGGACAACTTTCTATTACATAGTCATTAGCTCGGACCAAGAGGAAGTCCGATATTTTGGTTTGAATATGGTGAGCCTCTCTCTGAGCCTATGTCCCTGTATAAAGCTAAGTTTGCCTATCCGGAATTAACATTGTATATCAACAACGTCTTTCTGTCTAGTCGTAATTACATTTTGGATAGTTTGTATTATCATTTAAGATATCTGTAACATAATTTTGACTAGTCGAAATGACAGAGTATGGCAAGCCGTTTTAACATTTAATCATGAAAGGGCCAAAGCCTTCGGCACCGCCACCCGGGTGCCTTTAGGTAACTAAAGGAACCGGGGTTGCGGTGCCACCGGCTTGGGCCCGCCATCGCTGCTCGCAGCTATATTTTATTATTCTTCTTCTTCTTTTTATTTTTCTGCTACCTTTTGGGCATTTTTGGGGCCCTTAACATGCTCGAAAACTCTTGAAACTTTGCACACGGGTCAGAACCCGCGGCCATCAGAGCCGGGCTGAAGATGGTACCCGGGCGTGGCAGGGCGGCTCGTCAGCGCCCCCTGGAACGGGGTCCGAACACTTGGTCCATAACTCAAACACGCTTGTATGTAATAATATGAAACTCGGTACACATGTTGATCTCATCGTTTCATCTATACCTCGCGCTCTTACTTTTTACCCCAGCTCAACAGGAAGTCGGCTATTGAGGTTTGTTTGTAAAACGCTCGCAATGGAATGTCAAATACTCCTCCTAGAGCTTTGATCCAAATTCGACTAAAACTCAGTCAGCGTGAAGTCAAGACATTGAGGATGAAAGTTTGCGAGGGGATTTTTGATATCTCGAACGGTTTGTCCGTGGCGAGGAAACGAAATCATGGCGAGAAACGTGAAACAGGAAGTGTGTTATAACTTCAGCATACATTAACTGATCTTGATGAAACTTCAGCAGTGTGTTCGCTGTAAGAGGACGATCACATGGATGTGACTATTGTGAGTCAAAGTTATAGCGCCACCAACTGGCAGCAGGAAGTGTGTCACTTTCAAAATGCTTCGATATCACCCTTTTATTTTTACCCGATTTGCTTCAAACTTCATCTGTATAATGTAAACATACGATAGATGTAGACCTGTGAATGGATTCTTGATATCTTTGAAACTGTTGCCGTGGCGACGCATCAAACTTTACCCTTCTTTTAGGATGCTTTTAGGATGCTTTTGAGACCCTTAGCATGCTTCAAAATGCATGAAACTCGACAGACACATCACATTTATTAGCCAGTAGACATGTGCAAAGTTGCAGAAACGGGCATGGTGAGGGCTCAGTAGCGCCACCTTTTGACAAAAGTGGGGTGGTTAGTTTTAACTAGAGTTACAAAAATTGGTATATATATTGTACTCCTCGAGCCGGACAACTTTCTAATTGACACTTATTAGCTAGGACCCACAGAAACTCAGATATTTTTGTTTGAATATGGCCACTCTGAGCCTTTGGCTGGCTGGCTGGCTGTCTGTGTGTGTGTGTGTGTGTGCAGGGGGAGGGGGCTTAACCATTTCACTGCTGTGTGTATGACCTGCATAAAGAAAATACATTTCTCAAGCCTGGTATTTTTTAAATAAGTTTTTATTTTTATTTTTTATAAGTAAAGGCATATAACTAGTTTAATTGTAGTGAATTGACAATAGTTTTATATAATTAGTTTATTAATCAGATTAACTTGGTCAATAAACTTGGTCTGAAAATTTGGTCCATAAATCAAACACACTTGCATGTAATAATATGAAACTTGGTACACATATAGATCTCATCGTTTCATATATACTTCACACTCTTACTTTTTACCCCAGCCCAACAGGAAGTCGGCTATTTAGGGTTGTGTTTAAAACACATGCAATGGAATTTAAATTATTGCTCCTAGAGCACTGAACCAAATTCGACGAAACTCGATCAGCGTGAAGTCAAGACATTAAGGATGAAAAAGTGCCACAGGATTTTTGATACCTCGAACGGTTTGGCCGTGGCGAGGAAACGAAATCATGGCGAGAAACATGAAACAGGATGTGTGTTATAACTTCAGCATACATTAACTGATCTTGATGAAACTTCAGCAGTGTTTTCGCTGTAAGAGACCGATCACATGGATGTGACTATTGTGAGTCAAAGTTATAGCGCCACCAACTGGCAGCAGGAAGTGTGTCACTTTCAAAATGCTTTGAAACCACTCTCTTATTTTTAACCGATTTGCTTCAAACTTCATCTGTATAATGTAAATACACGGCAGATGCAGACCTGTGAAAGAATTTTTGATATCTTTGATACTGTTGCCGTGGCAACGAATCAAACTTTAACATTCTTTTTTGATGCTTTTGGGACTCTTAGCATGCTTGAAATTGCTTGAAACTCAACAGATACATCACATTTATTAGCCAGTAGACATGTGCAACTATGGCAAAATATTAAAGTAATGTCAAAAAAGTAAACACTAAAAGCCTCATATCTTCTAAAAATGTAATTATACATCATTTGTTTCTAAATTAAATTATACAAATATTATAACTTCCCCAATTTTTCCTTTTTTTCATTTAAGAATTATGTTTACATTCAAAAACAGCCAGAATTGTAGTAAAATTCATAAAAAAATAATAATCTGAGTCATACGTAGTGCTATACTGCCCTCTTGTGTTCAATATCAGGTAGGCCTATTGTGTATATTCCCACCGGTTAATCAACGTGTGACTCCGCTGGGACTTGGGAGCTTTTAAATCGCTTACTTACAACCGAAAGTCGAAATACGGATGTCCGCACAAGACATTAATGGTGTGGAGTAGAGCGAGCATTTTAAATAAATTCCTATTAAGTAGGATTGAACTAAACAGAAAGAATGTTCACTCTGTTCTGCTGGTTCCTCGCTGGTGGATCATATGATTACTTTGTCATAATCTATGACAAAAATGCTATTATAAACCATATTAATAATAGATAATACACATTGCTCTTATTTTTGAAAAATACATTCATGAAAAACAAGATAACAAAAATCATAAAAACATATAGCCATGGCTGCTATACATGTTTGAAATGCATAGGACAGATGTTTAATGACGCAGCAACATATAATTGAAAGGCAATTAATAATCTGTCATTACGTCACTGCATTATGATATTACGGCTCCGATACGGTGCAGCACAAAGCACTTATGTGCATCCCGAGCGGAGAATGATGTGCTTGAAGCCACATGAAGTTACAGCGCATTGAGTCCGTATTGAAAAGTTCAAAGCACAAAGGAAATACATATTTATGAACAGTGTATTATACATTATCTATCTATGCAATAGTTTATTGAGCCTTTTCTTTTAAAGGTTTTAAATTTCAGTTACTGTGTGCGTGAAGAACAATTATAGTGCTCTGACTCTAGTGTTGTGATCTAACCGACAGCGTCCGACACCCGGTAGAAAGTAATACGATTAAGTTACAGCAATAAAGTCCAGCAAGAAAAAGTTTCTTCATTCGAAAATATAGACCTTTAGACCTTTATCTTAAAGATCCAGTATAATAGGATTAACATTCAATCATCTTGAAGATCGTTTCATCATTGACTGTAACCGAATGTGACGTGCTGTTTGAATGCTGAATGGAGAATGACTGACAGGCGCAGAGAGGGAAAAGTTTGTGTTCTTGAATTTAATGACTTAAATATTAATTTCTATATCACATAGCTTCAGAACACTAATAATACAGTACACAAAAACTTTATGGTACTTTAGAAAGTTTTTGTGCCTTTGTGCCTAACATAGAATAGTATATGCACAATATAGAATTTGAATCAGCCTCGTCAAAGATGGCAGTGTCAGAGCCGATACCGATCCTGAGTATCTAATCGGCGCACTTCTTTTCAACAGTCAAATTGAAATTGAAATTGCTTGAAACTCAACAGATACATCACATTTATTAGCCAGTAGACATGTGCAAAGTTTCAGAAACGGGCATAGTGCAAGGACTAAATAGCGCCACCTTTTGACAAAAGTGGGGTTGTTAGTTTTATCTACAGTTACAAAAATCGGTATATACATTGTACTCCTCAAGCCGGACAACTTTCTAATACATAGTCATTAGCTCGGACCAAGAGGAAGTCAGATATTTTGGTTTGAATATGGTGAGCCTCTCTCTGAGCCTACGTCCCTGTATGGCAAGCCCTTTTAACATTTAAAAGCTAAGTTTGCCTGTCCGGAATTAACATTGTAGATATCATCAACGTCTTTCTGTCTATTCGTAATTACATCTTGGATAGTTTGTATTATCATTTAAGATATCTGTAACATAATTGTGACTAGTTGAAATGACAGAGTATGGCAAGCCGTTTTAACATTTAATCATAAAAGGGCCAAAGCCTTCGGCACCGCCACCCGGGTGCATTTAGGTAACTAAAGGAACCGGGGTTGCGGTGCCACCGGCTTGGGCCCGCCATCGCTGCTCGCAGCTATATTTATTCTTTAGTATTATTATTATTTTGCTACCTTTTGGGCACTTTTGGGGCCCTTAACGTGCTCGAAAACTCTTGAAACTTTGCACACGGGTCAGAACCCGCGGCCATCAGAGCCGGGCTGAAGATGGTACCCGGGCGTGGCAGGGCAGCTCGTCAGCGCCCCCTGGAACGGGGTCCGAACACTTGGTCCATAACTCAAACACGCTTGTATGTAATAATATGAAACTCGGTACACACGTTGATCTCATCGTTTCATCTATACCTCGCGCTCTTACTTTTTACCCCAGCCCAACAGGAATTTGGCTATTGAGGTTTGTTTGTAAAACGCTCGCAATGGAATGTCAAATACTCCTCCTAGAGCTTTGATCCACATTCGACGAAACTCGGTCAGCGTGAAGTCAAGACATTGAGGATGAAAGTTTGCGAGGGGATTTTTTATATCTCGAACGGTTTGTCCGTGGCGAGGAAACGAAATCATGGCGAGAAACGTGAAACAGGAAGTGTGTTATAACTTCAGCATACATTAACTGATCTTGATGAAACTTCAGCAGTGTGTTCGCTGTAAGAGGACGATCACATGGATGTGACTATTGTGAGTCAAAGTTATAGCGCCACCAACTGGCAGCAGGAAGTGTGTCACTTTCAAAATGCTTAGATATCACCCTTTTATTTTTACCCGATTTGCTTCAAACTTCATATGTATAATGTAAACATACGGCAGATGTAGACCTGTGAATGGATTCTTGATATCTTTGAAACTGTTGCCGTGGCGACGCATCAAACTTTACCCTTCTTTTAGGATGCTTTTAGGATGCTTTTGAGACCCTTAGCATGCTTCAAATTGCATGAAACTCGACAGACACATCACATTTATTAGCCAGTAGACATGTGCAAAGTTGCAGAAACGGGCGTGGTGAGGGCTCAGTAGCGCCACCTTTTGACAAAAGTGGGGTGGTTAGTTTTAACTAGAGTTACAAAAATTGGTATGTATATTGTACTCCTCGAGCCGGACAACTTTCTAATTGACACTTATTAGCTAGGACCCACAGAAAGTCAGATATTTTTGTTTGAATATGGCCACTCTGAGCCTTTGGCTGGCTGGCTGGCTGTCTGTGTGTGTGTGTGTTTGTGTGTGTGTGCAGGGGGAGGGGGCTTAACCATTTCACTGCTGTGTGTATGACCTGCATAAAGAAAATACATTTCTCAAGCCTGGTATTTTTTAAATAAGTTTTTATTTTTATTTTTTATAAGTAAAGGCATATAACTAGTTTAATTGTAGTGAATTGATAATAGTTTTATATAATTAGTTTATTAATCAGATTAACTTGGTCAATAAACTTGGTCTGAAAATTTGGTCCATAAATCAAACACACTTGCATGTAATAATATGAAACTTGGTACACATATAGATCTCATCGTTTCATATATACTTCACACTCTTACTTTTTACCCCAGCCCAACAGGAAGTTGGCTATTTAGGGTTGTGTTTAAAACACATGCAATGTAATTTAAATTATTGCTCCTAGAGCACTGAACCAAATTCGACGAAACTCGATCAGCGTGAAGTCAAGACATTAAGGATGAAAAAGTGCCACGGGATTTTTGATATCTCGAACGGTTTGGCCGTGGCGAGGAAACGAAATTATGGCGAGAAACATGGAACAGGATGTGTGTTATAACTTCAGCATACATTAACTGATCTTGATGAAACTTCAGCAGTGTTTTCGCTGTAAGAGACCGATCACATGGATGTGACTATTGTGAGTCAAAGTTATAGCGCCACCAACTGGCAGCAGGAAGTGTGTCACTTTCAAAATGCCGTGGCAACGAAACAAACTTTAACATTATTTTTTGATGCTTTTGGGACTCTTAGCTTGCTTGAAATTGCTTGAAACTCAACAGATACATCACATTTATTAGCCAATAGACATATGCAACTATGGCAAAAGATTAAAGTAATGTCAAAAAAGTAAACACTAAAAGCCTCATATCTTCTAAAAATGTAATTATACATCATTTGTTTCTAAATTAAATTATACAAATATTATAACTTCCCCAATTTTTCCTTTTTTTTCATTTAAGAATTGTGTTTACGTTCAAAAACAGCCAGAATTGTTGTAAAATTCATAAAAAAATAATAATCTGAGTCATACGTAGTGCTATACTGCCCTCTTGTGTTCAATATCAGGTAGGCCTATTGTGTATATTTCCACCGGTTAATCAACGTGTGACTCCGCTGGGACTTGGGAGCTTTTAAATCGCTTACTTAAAACCGAAAGTCAAAATACGGATGTCCGCACAAGACATTAATGGTGTGGAGTAGAGCGAGCATTTTAAATAAATTCCTATTAAGTAGGATTGAACTAAACAGAAAGAATGTTCACTCTGTTCTGCTGGTTCCTCGCTGGTGGATCATATGATTACTTTGTCATAATCTATGACAAAAATGCTATTATAAACCATATTAATAATAGATAATACACATTGCTCTTATTTTTGAAAAATACATTCATGAAAAACAAGATAACAAAAATCATTAAAAAAAATATAGCCATGGCTGCTATAAAGCAACATATAATTGAAAGGCAATTAATAATCTGTCATTACGTCACTGCATTATGATATTACGGCTCCAATACGGTGCAGCACAAAGCACTTATGTGCATCCCGAGCGGAGAATGATGTGCTTGAAGCCACATGAAGTTACAGCGCATTGAGTCCGTATTGAAAAGTTCAAAGCACAAAGGAAATACATATTTATGAACAGTGTATTATACATTATCTATCTATGCAATAGTTTATTGAGCCTTTTCTTTTAAAGGTTTTAAATTTCAGTTACTGTGTGCGTGAAGAACAATTATAGTGCTCTGACTCTAGTGTTGTGATCTAACCGACAGCGTCCGACACCCGGTAGAAAGTAACACGATTAAGTTACAGCAATAAAGTCCAGCAAGAAAAAGTTTCTTCATTCGAAAATATAGACCTTTAGACCTTTATCTTAAAGATCCAGTATAATAGGATTAGCATTGAATCATTGAAGATCGTTTCATCATTGACTGTAACCGAATGTGACGTGCTGTTTGAATGCTGAATGGAGAATGACTGACAGGCGCAGAGAGGGAAAAGTTTACGTGTTCTTGAATTTAATGACTTAAATATTAATTTCTATATCACATAATAGCTTCAGAACACTAATAATACAGTACACAAAAACTTTATGGTACTTTAGAAAGTTTTTGTGCCTTTGTGCCTAACAGAATAGTATATGCACAATATAGAATTTGAATCAGCCTCGTCAAAGATGGCAGTGTCAGAGCCGATACCGATCCTGAGTATCTAATCGGCGCACTTCTTTTCAACAGTCAAATTGAAATTGAAATTGCTTGAAACTCAACAGATACATCACATTTATTAGCCAGTAGACGTGCAAAGTTTCAGAAACGGGCAATGTGCAAGGACTAAATAGCGCCACCTTTTGACAAAAGTGGGGTTGTTAGTTTTATCTACAGTTACAAAAATCGGTATATACATTGTACTCCTCAAGCCGGACAACTTTCTAATACATAGTCATTAGCTCGGACCAAGAGGAAGTCAGATATTTTGGTTTGAATATGGTGAGCCTCTCTCTGAGCCTACGTCCCTGTATGGCAAGCCCTTTTAACATTTAAAAGCTAAGTTTGCCTGTCCGGAATTAACATTGTAGATATCAACAACGTCTTTCTGTCTATTCGTAATTACATTTTGGATAGTTTGTATTATCATTTAAGACATCTGTAACATAATTGTGACTAGTCGAAATGACAGAGTATGGCAAGCCGTTTTAACATTTAATCATAAAAGGGCCAAAGCCTTCGGCACCGCTACCCGGGTGCCTTTAGGTAACTAAAGGAACCGGGGTTGCGGTGCCACCGGCTTGGGCCCGCCATCGCTGCTCGCAGCTATATTTATTCTTTAGTATTATTATTATTTTGCTACCTTTTGGGCACTTTTGGGGCCCTTAACGTGCTCGAAAACTCTTGAAACTTTGCACACGGGTCAGAACCCGCGGCCATCAGAGCCGGGCTGAAGATGGTACCCGGGCGTGGCAGGGCAGCTCGTCAGCGCCCCCTGGAACGGGGTCCGAACACTTGGTCCATAACTCAAACACGCTTGTATGTAATAATATGAAACTCGGTACACACGTTGATCTCATCGTTTCATCTATACCTCGCGTTTTTACTTTTTACCCCAGCCAAACAGGAAGTCGGCTATTGAGGTTTGTTTGTAAAACGCTCGCAATGGAATGTCAAATACTCCTCCTAGAGCTTTGATCCACATTCGACGAAACTCGGTCAGCGTGAAGTCAAGACATTGAGGATGAAAGTTTGCGAGGGGATTTTTTATATCTCGAACGGTTTGTCCGTGGCGAGGAAACGAAATCATGGCGAGAAACGTGAAACAGGAAGTGTGTTATAACTTCAGCATACATTAACTGATCTTGATGAAACTTCAGCAGTGTGTTCGCTGTAAGAGGACGATCACATGGATGTGACTATTGTGAGTCAAAGTTATAGCGCCACCAACTGGCAGCAGGAAGTGTGTCACTTTCAAAATGCTTAGATATCACCCTTTTATTTTTACCCGATTTGCTTCAAACTTCATATGTATAATGTAAACATACGGCAGATGTAGACCTGTGAATGGATTCTTGATATCTTTGAAACTGTTGCCGTGGCGACGCATCAAACTTTACCCTTCTTTTAGGATGCTTTTAGGATGCTTTTGAGACCCTTAGCATGCTTCAAATTGCATGAAACTCGACAGACACATCACATTTATTAGCCAGTAGACATGTGCAAAGTTGCAGAAACGGGCGTGGTGAGGGCTCAGTAGCGCCACCTTTTGACAAAAGTGGGGTGGTTAGTTTTAACTAGAGTTACAAAAATTGGTATGTATATTGTACTCCTCGAGCCGGACAACTTTCTAATTGACACTTATTAGCTAGGACCCACAGAAAGTCAGATATTTTTGTTTGAATATGGCCACTCTGAGCCTTTGGCTGGCTGGCTGGCTGTCTGTCTGTGTGTGTGTGTGTGTGTGTGTGTGCAGGGGGAGGGGGCTTAACCATTTCACTGCTGTGTGTATGACCTGCATAAAGAAAATACATTTCTCAAGCCTGGTATTTTTTAAATAAGTTTTTATTTTTATTTTTTATAAGTAAAGGCATATAACTAGTTTAATTGTAGTGAATTGACAATAGTTTTATATAATTAGTTTATTAATCAGATTAACTTGGTCAATAAACTTGGTCTGAAAATTTGGTCCATAAATCAAACACGCTTGCATGTAATAATATGAAACTTGGTACACATATAGATCTCATCGTTTCATATATACTTCACACTCTTACTTTTTACCCCAGCCCAACAGGAAGTTGGCTATTTAGGGTTGTGTTTAAAACACATGCAATGTAATTTAAATTATTGCTCCTAGAGCACTGAACCAAATTCGACGAAACTCGATCAGCGTGAAGTCAAGACATTAAGGATGAAAAAGTGCCACGGGATTTTTGATATCTCGAACGGTTTGGCCGTGGCGAGGAAACGAAATTATGGCGAGAAACATGGAACAGGATGTGTGTTATAACTTCAGCATACATTAACTGATCTTGATGAAACTTCAGCAGTGTTTTCGCTGTAAGAGACCGATCACATGGATGTGACTATTGTGAGTCAAAGTTATAGCGCCACCAACTGGCAGCAGGAAGTGTGTCACTTTCAAAATGCCGTGGCAACGAAACAAACTTTAACATTATTTTTTGATGCTTTTGGGACTCTTAGCTTGCTTGAAATTGCTTGAAACTCAACAGATACATCACATTTATTAGCCAATAGACATGTGCAACTATGGCAAAAGATTAAAGTAATGTCAAAAAAGTAAACACTAAAAGCCTCATATCTTCTAAAAATGTAATTATACATCATTTGTTTCTAAATTAAATTATACAAATATTATAACTTCCCCAATTTTTCCTTTTTTTTTCATTTAAGAATTGTGTTTACGTTCAAAAACAGCCAGAATTGTTGTAAAATTCATAAAAAAATAATAATCTGAGTCATACGTAGTGCTATACTGCCCTCTTGTGTTCAATATCAGGTAGGCCTATTGTGTATATTCCCACCGGTTAATCAACGTGTGACTCCGCTGGGACTTGGGAGCTTTTAAATCGCTTACTTAAAACCGAAAGTCAAAATACGGATGTCCGCACAAGACATTAATGGTGTGGAGTAGAGCGAGCATTTTAAATAAATTCCTATTAAGTAGGATTGAACTAAACAGAAAGAATGTTCACTCTGTTCTGCTGGTTCCTCGCTGGTGGATCATATGATTACTTTGTCATAATCTATGACAAAAATGCTATTATAAACCATATTAATAATAGATAATACACATTGCTCTTATTTTTGAAAAATACATTCATGAAAAACAAGATAACAAAAATCATTAAAAAAAAATATAGCCATGGCTGCTATAAAGCAACATATAATTGAAAGGCAATTAATAATCTGTCATTACGTCACTGCATTATGATATTACGGCTCCAATACGGTGCAGCACAAAGCACTTATGTGCATCCCGAGCGGAGAATGATGTGCTTGAAGCCACATGAAGTTACAGCGCATTGAGTCCGTATTGAAAAGTTCAAAGCACAAAGGAAATACATATTTATGAACAGTGTATTATACATTATCTATCTATGCAATAGTTTATTGAGCCTTTTCTTTTAAAGGTTTTAAATTTCAGTTACTGTGTGCGTGAAGAACAATTATAGTGCTCTGACTCTAGTGTTGTGATCTAACCGACAGCGTCCGACACCCGGTAGAAAGTAACACGATTAAGTTACAGCAATAAAGTCCAGCAAGAAAAAGTTTCTTCATTCGAAAATATAGACCTTTAGACCTTGAATCATTGAAGATCGTTTCATCATTGACTGTAACCGAATGTGACGTGCTGTTTGAATGCTGAATGGAGAATGACTGACAGGCGCAGAGAGGGAAAAGTTTGTGTTCTTGAATTTAATGACTTAAATATTAATTTCTATATCACATAATAGCTTCAGAACACTAATAATACAGTACACAAAAACTTTATGGTACTTTAGAAAGTTTTTGTGCCTTTGTGCCTAACAGAATAGTATATGCACAATATAGAATTTGAATCAGCCTCGTCAAAGATGGCAGTGTCAGAGCCGATACCGATCCTGAGTATCTAATCGGCGCACTTCTTTTCAACAGTCAAATTGAAATTGAAATTGCTTGAAACTCAACAGATACATCACATTTATTAGCCAGTAGACGTGCAAAGTTTCAGAAACGGGCAATGTGCAAGGACTAAATAGCGCCACCTTTTGACAAAAGTGGGGTTGTTAGTTTTTTCTACAGTTACAAAAATCGGTATATACATTGTACTCCTCAAGCCGGACAACTTTCTAATACATAGTCATTAGCTCGGACCAAGAGGAAGTCAGATATTTTGGTTTGAATATGGTGAGCCTCTCTCTGAGCCTACGTCCCTGTATGGCAAGCCCTTTTAACATTTAAAAGCTAAGTTTGCCTGTCCGGAATTAACATTGTAGATATCAACAACGTCTTTCTGTCTATTCGTAATTACATTTTGGATAGTTTGTATTATCATTTAAGACATCTGTAACATAATTGTGACTAGTCGAAATGACAGAGTATGGCAAGCCGTTTTAACATTTAATCATAAAAGGGCCAAAGCCTTCGGCACCGCTACCCGGGTGCCTTTAGGTAACTAAAGGAACCGGGGTTGCGGTGCCACCGGCTTGGGCCCGCCATCGCTGCTCGCAGCTATATTTATGTTTGATATATCAACCACTGGTCGATAATGCTTGTGTAAACTGTAAGTAACAACAGGTAAAATGTACACCTATGTGATATAAAAACCATAATGATATTTACACTAACCTCCAAATTCCACCAACTGCGAAACAGTTACGGATCCGCTCAGGAACGGCGGCGGAGTCAATAGGTTTCCATTAAAGTCAATGCGTGTATTTTCTGACTCCGGAACGGCTGCGTTCTGACTCCGTCCCAGCTCCCGCATCCCTCTGGAGAAGATATGCAGAGTTTAGTTTAACTCGAGCACAGAAACTAAATAAAACTTAATTTCCAAAAATAAAAATATATAGTTTTCCCTTTTCCAACAAGAACACTTTATTTACACAGCCTACTACTTTCCCAATACATTCAAAAAGGAACCCAAATAAACATTTAGCATTTTTTAAGTTGATTATATTTAATTATAAATATTGTACTAGAATCACAATAATGTCCACAAAAAAGGGAGATCAGATCAGCAGGTCAGCACATAGTTGTTTCCCCTGTACTCCTCTGGATGGAAACAAACTTTTGCTGGTTTTGTGGTTCTGTTTATAGAAACTACATCCTGTTATATCAAACGTAAATTCGCAAGATATCGTGTGTCCTTGTGACTTCAGCTATCAGTCATGGCCGCAGCCGTTTCGCAACAAATTCGTATCTGGTAGGTATCGAAGGACGGCGAAGCAGTGATCCGTCACGCAGTGGAGCTGATTCGCAGCCGTTCTGCAGTTGGTGGGAATCCGGGATTAAATATTCTCTTCTCAGCCATGTTTACAGTCTTGAACGAAATCCCATCCGTTTTATGATTGGCATTTCGCAAGGATTCCTGGGTAGTTAAAGTGCGTGGAGCCTGCATCTATATAGGCTTCGTGGAAGACCGCTTCCAGGGTACAAAGAGGGCGCTGCTGAGCCAAAATGCTACATGGGACGGCCTACGGACTTGAATGGCGCTTTTCCACTGCTGGTACGGCTCGGCGAGGCACGGTTCGGCTTGCTTCGCTTTTCCACTGTGTGATATGGCTCGGCATGGCACGGCTCAGTTCACTTTAGCTCGGTTGCTTTTCCACTGCAGATAGAACCGCTTTAAAGTGGGTGGGATTATAGACTGATTGATATAGTTACGCCGCATCTACTGACATGACATCATTATAAACGCGCCACATTTCAAGCGCCCAAAACACAGGAACAATAGAGCCTGCATGTGGATGTTTTTAACTGCAAGATGGCGAAATTAGTTTAAAGTGAGGCTGATGGCAGCAAAACAAAACACTGCTAAAAAAACCCCAAAAGAGTCTGGGAACTCTTACAACAAAGCGCAGACAACGACATCACTCGGTTTGCCCGACGGCGCACAAGGGTAAGCTGATCCTGCACTTAGCAATGTGTTTAGAGTCTCAATCATTATATCACGGTCACAAAGCATATAATGAATTTTGCTGCCAATATTATATATTAAAATGTGTCATTTGTGTATTTCAGATGTATCATATTTCGCAAAGTCGCCGCCACAGACCATCTGTTTGGACATTTAACCGAGCTTCTGAGGGGTGGGATGTGATTGTTCCTGGTTTTACAAACACTCAGTGCTGGAAAACTTTAGAATGTCTGAAGAAACAATTATCCATTTGTGCAACAAACTGCATCCAGTGATGGAGAGACTGGACACAAACTTCCGCGTGTGTGTACCTCTGAGGAAAAGAGTAGCAATTGCACTTTAGAAGCTTGCAACAGGCTCTGAGTACAGAAGGGATGGACATCTTTTTGGAGCTAGCATTTCAACTGTGTGTCGGTGTGTTCGGGACTTCTGTGCTGCAGCAGAGATGTTGTTGGTACCAGAACAAATTCGTTTTCCAGATCAGGAGAGGTTTAAAGAAATGTCTGCCTACAATAAGAACATGCGGGGGTTCCCACTGTGTATTGGTGCTATTGATGGATCACACATACCCATCATAGCACCACAGGACTATCACTGTGATTATTTCAACCGCAAAGGCTGGCACTCCTTCAAGGTGTTGTGGATGGAAAGGGACTTTTCAGGAATGTTTTCACAGGACTGCCTGGAAGCCTGTATAATGCTCGGGTTTTTAGACTGTCCACAATGTGGGATTTAGCAAGCCGTGGAAACCACATACCAGCTAACACCAGAAACATTGGTGGGGTATGTCTGCATGTTAGCTTGGCTTCTACATCCTAGGAGACTCTGCCTATCCCTTGCAGAACTGGCTCTTAAAACCATTCATTGACACTGGACGGCTGACAGTGGAACAGCAGGTCTACAACATAAAGATTTCCAGAACACGTGTAGTCGTTGAAAATGCATTTGGTAGATTAAAGGGTAACTAAACCCCTGGTCAGAGCCTGACTCCACCCACTGGCAATATTTGGAAAATGCTGGAAAAGTGGGCAGAGCCCAGCGGAGGGGGCGTGCACCTGAGATGCATCTCTTTGTATGGAACTTGCCTATGTCACCAACAACCACTGTGTCACGTACCACCGCAAACATCCAATAGGAAAATTCAACTGCAGTAGCCACCGTTCAACCTGAAGAGGGCAGCACTAAGACGTTTTTACACCATATATTGTAGAAATAGAACACTTTATAAACAAATGCCAAAAAAGTTACTCGAATCAATGACTGGTATTAATAAAGATCCATTCTTACAGATCATTAACTAAAAAAAGTTGGTTAAGTGTTTAGTTACTCTTTAAAAGGAAGATGGCATTGCCTTATGAAAAGAAATGACTGTGCGGTCGAGCTTGTGAAATCTATGGTACTGACATGACCTTTGTGAGAGTCACGGAGAGGCCTATGAGAGTGGATGGGAATGACCTTCTGCAGTGTGCTGGCACTGGCACAGGCTCCAGAGGAGCAGGGCAGGGATGTCCGTGAGGGTTTGATGCGTTACTTAAATAGTTGACAATTGACAGTGTCTGTTCTGTAAAGTGTGTTGTAAATAAACTTTTGTACACTATTTGAATATGTTTCCCTTGCATTTTTCTTAACCCATTTGATGGCAAAGATTGCAGACGCCCCTGATTATTGTTGTTCAACATTCACGACTCATTAAAACGACACGACTCACACTATTATTGATCTAGACAAATTGAGCACAAATTGACTGTAAACACTATGGATGACACATACCAACATAGTCATGAGGAATGCCACCCACCTGATGAATCAAGGCTGCTCAAGAAGAACCGCAAAACTAACGGCATGATGAGCAGCGATGTTGACCTTATAGAACCGGGCAAACGTGCATGGAGAAGCCCAGGTAGCGGCAGTGCAGATGTCCACCAGGGAAACTCCTCTAAAAACAGCCCATGAAGATGAAATGGCCCTAGTGGAATGACAAGTTAGTTTCCAGGGCAGTGGTCTCCCTGCTGCCTTGTAAGCCAGCGTAATGGTCTCTACTATCCAGTTCGACAATCTCTGCTTCGACACTGGAGCACCTTTCTTCACACCACCATAGCAGACAAATAACTGGTCTGACTGTCTAAGTTGAACAGTAGAGTTCACATAACACTTCAATGCCCGAACAGGACACAAAAGTTGGGCACTTGAGTCAGACCCAGAAGAAGTCTGAAAAGAGGCCAGTTCAATGTGCTGATTTATGAACTGGGGAAGAAGGACCTTCGGAAGAAAAGAAGGATTGGGTCGCAGAACCACCCCGGAGTCATCCGGTAACCAACGCAAGCACGGTTCACTAACAGACAATGCGTGCAACTCACTGACTCGTTTCGCAGTAGCAATAGCTAACAAAAAAGAAGTCTTCAAGGACAACCATTTAATGTCAATGCTTTGCAAGGGCTCAAATTGGGGTGAACACAGGAATGCAAGCACGAGTGACAAATCCCACATCCGGAAAAATGAGGATTCCGAGCAGGGTTCAGACGGCGTGCACCCTTCAGAAAACTGCAGACAAGACTGTGAGAGCCAAGAGAAGAGCCACCAACTGGAACATGATATGCAGAAATTGCAGCAACGTACACTTTCAACGTGGAAGCTGCTTTTCCTTGCTCCAGTAAATGTTGAAGAAAGCTTAAGATACTTGGAATATCGCATGTTGCAGGAACGAGCCCCCGTTCCTCACACCATGCAGAAAAAAGCTTCCAACGGGAAGCATAAATCTGTCGGGTGGAAGAAGCTCTAGCATTAGAGATGGTGTGAATAACAGCAGGGTCACAATGCTCCAGGGAAGAAGCTAACCCAATGGCCAGACCCAAAGCTGCAGATGAGTCGGGTCCGGGTGCCAGACACTGGCCTCCAGCTGAGAGAGGAGGTCCTTCCTGGGGGGGAGCTTCCATGGATTCCCTTTCAGAAGTCTTAGCAATAAAGGAAACCACGGCCTGGCTGGCCAACGTGGTGCCACGAGCAACACTCTGTGCTTGTACAGGAAGAGACTGTGCAACGTCTCCAATAACAGAGGGATAGGTGGAAACGCATAGAGCAGGCAGTTCGGCCATTCGCGAGACAGCGCATCCTGGCCCAGGGGGCTGGACACTTCTGTCCTTGCGAACCATAAGCGACAGTGGGTGGTCATCTCTGAAGCAAAAAGATCCACTTCTGCTCTTCCAAATCGTAGCCAGATCTCCTGCACTACCTCTGGATGGAGCCTCCATTCTCCTGGATGTATTTGATCCCTGGAAAGAGCATCTGCTATCTGATTGCATGCTCCTGGAATATGAGCTGCCCTCAGTGAAGCGAGTCGAGGCTGACACCATGTCAGAATCTCGCGAGTCAGTAGTAGAGACCTGAGGGATCTCGTGCCGCCCTGGTGGTTCAGGTGGAACACTGTAGAGGTATTGTCCGATCGAACAAGAACATGGCGGCCTGTCAGAACCGGCATGAAGTACCTCAGAGCCAGGAACACCGCCCTTAGTTCCAACAGGTTGATATGTTCCGTGGCCTGGATTGGAGTCCAGCGCCCGCAAATACCCCTCCGATTCCAGGTTGCCCCCCATCCTGTGAGGGAAGCGTCTGTTGTGACCAACTCCCGGCGAGAGGGGACAACACCCACAATAGTGTTTACACTGCCTCTGGCGGTCAGTAAGAATGAAACAGAACCACATTTAAGATTAGATTTTAATCTGTTCATTAAAAAATAGATTAATAGAGCATACATAGCAGTGCTAATAATCACTAAAAATTAATTGTAATTTAATTGTTGAAATCTGGAGGCCATAGAAAGAATAGATTAATTAATTAAAATCTTTATCAATAAAAAGCATTATTTCATACACGGCGCATCAGAAATCATTACAATATAACTCTAATTTATAAAGCCATAGAACGTTTTTTTTTTCTTTTCATTAAACAATATTTATAATTCAATTAATGATTTTCTCTTTATTCATTAAAATACATTATATCAGCATCATAGCGCCTGGTAGTCATAGTCATTCAGATCTTATTACAATTGGTAAAAACCTGAAAGCCAAAGAAGATAACCTTGATATTGTTTCAGTGTTTCTTATTTTCTTTAGACAGTATACAATATCACTCAATATTACACTATGCCTATAATTAAATACTACTACACATTTTTTAGTGGTAATGCCACAAATGAGTCCTACCTAGTTTATTTTGAGTTTTTATAGTAATTCCTATGTAGAAAATCGCTTCCTGCCCACCATCTGCATTTCACGCCACAGTCATATGCAAACATAGGCTATGTAATGTAACACAGCATTTGCCCCATAAAACCATTTAATGTCCATAGCTAGAAATATTATCTATAGAAAGGAGTATTTTGCTAAATATATGCACATATTATTCAAAAAATATTATACATTATTATTATAAAAAATGCATTATATTCAAGTTGTTTGATTGCATATTAAAGGGTTAGTTCACCCAAAAAATGAAAAATATGTCATTAATGACTCACCCTCATGTCGTCCCAAGCCCATACGACCTCATAAGTTCACCTTCGGACCACAGTTTAAGATATTTTAGATTTAATCTAAGAGCTTTCTGTCCCTCTATTTAAAATGTAACTGTCCTTGTCCAGAAAGGAAATGAAGACATCATCAAAGTAGTCCATGTGACATCAGTGGGTTAGTTAGAATGTTTTGAAGCATCGGAAATACATTTTGGTCCAAAAACTACAACTTTATTCAGCATTGTATTGTCTTCCGGATCTGTAGTCAAACGCTTCTGACATGTACCTGGTTGGTGCGTGTATTCGAGTTCAAATAAATATGGCTGGGCAAAAAAAAAGTCTTCCTCTGTGTCGAAATCATTAGACATGTTTTTGAAGATTGTTTTGTTAACAGCGTGCATCTCCCTCAGACTGTATATGAAGCTGTGACGCACTGATAACACGTCAGCAGCATCTTACGTCATCAGCATCCCTGAGTTTAGATAGCGTAACTTCCACTTAGAAGGGAACGAAGGCATCTCCATGTAACTCTGATCATGAGGAACGGGTTCCCCCTCAGGGAAAACCCCTTGGTTTTCAACCACCACAGGCCGAATGGAATGACGTTGGATGCTGCTACCATGAGCCCTAACACTCTCTGAAAATGTTTTACAGTGATGGGCTGGCCAGGATGAACTCGATCCGTGCAGAAGGCAATTGTGACCGCATCATAACTGAGTCCCGCTACTAGGAACGTGGTTCTCTGGGTGGGCATCAACACACTTTTCTTTGCTTTTCACACACATATTGAGGCCGAACTGACAGCTCCTATGACTGGGCCAGAATAAGCCAGTCGTCGGTCACCGTGATTTTGCCAAGTAAGACATGTTCCTGGATCAACATATTTTGTTGATCCTGGATCAACATTCCTGTCCCAAAATGTAGTCCTTACCCAATCCCTACCCCTAAACCTACCCCTACCCATAACTTTTCCCTAAAATCACAGGGTAATGATAGGTGAATAACACAGATGTTTAACCTGTTCACCCTGGTTCTAAGCCTAAACTTGACATATACTGGAAAGTTGTCCCTCAAATATGATTGGTTGATTGGAAAGTTGTTCCAGGATCAACAACGATGCTGATCCAGGAACATGTGGTACTTGGCGAAATCACGTTCACCGCCAGTCGTCGATGTAATTTAACACCCGGATGGCTTGAAGCCTCAGTGTAGCTAGAGCTGTGTCCATGCATTTGGTGAAGGTGCAAGGCTAGGCCGAACAGAAGAACCCGATATTGGAACGCTTCGCCCTAGAAAGTGTACCTCAAGACCTTCCTGTGATAGAAGGATGGATATGTGGAAGTATGCGTCCTTCAGATCTACCATGACAAACCAATCCTCGGATTTGATATGACTCACAATGGTGGGAATAGTGAGCATCTTGAACCTGTATCTTCTCAGAGACCGATTCAGGCACCTTAGATCTAAAATTGGACGAAGCCCTCCATCCTTCTTGTGAACTATGGTGTACTATGGCTTCCTTTACCAGCAGGGAGTTTACTTCCTGATCCAACACCCAACCCTGCTAAAGTCCATCGACCAAAGTCCATACTGCCCCGTTGAATTTCGGTGGGAGTGGAAATTGAGCTGCAGTCTGTACTCTTCTGTATCGTATGCAGGACCCAAGGAGAAATTTTCAGTAGGTTTGGCCATGCCTCGAAATATTCTACCAAGGGAACCAGCCTCTCAAGATTGATTTCGAGTCTCGTTTGAGATTCGTTCTCAATCCCCTGAAGCGCTTCACCGGCAGGAAACAATCGAAAAAGATTCTCGATGTGCAGACACGAGCGCTACCCGGGGGGACAGCCCAAAGAGACCCTATGGCAGCTTGGACCTTTTTCCTGAACCCTTTTATACCCCCAAGCTTCTTGAGGGGGGCTCTCAACGCGGTGCTCTCTTTTTGTGCCTGCCTGTCTGTGCATGAGTGAGGAGCTGGTTAATGGCTGCGGCTTTCCACTGGGGGCAGACTTTTCGCTTTTGAGCAGCAAGGAAGGTACTGCTTAAAGGCAGCAGACTGCTTCTTCACCTCCTGAAATCTGTCGACGACTGTTCTGACGGCGTCGTAGAACAGGCCAGAAGGCGAAATCGGGACATTAAGAAGGAAAGCCCTGTCAAGAGGTGAAAAGCAAACTGAATGAGTGCTTCCTGTCTTTGAAACAACCTCTGCCAGCTCCTCATATGCGGACATGGAGTGGCGAGTCATCTTCAAAGTCTCCACCTTCGCTGCTGAGCACATCCACTTCCTCAGAACCAGAATCAGGTTCTCCACTCATGAGGAAGAAGCCATAAGACGGGCTTCCGCACAGGGAGGGAGAACATCAGAACTGGCAGAGGAATCCTGAGAAAAGTACCTGTTCATTTAAATGTCCATTAAATGAACATTTGATACACTATGAGAGTGTTTTTGGTGATGGATTCAGTGATTGACTTCAATTTGTCTGAGAAGAATTGAGAAAAGCTATTCACAAGCACTAGAGCCTGAAATAACATATTGTTGTGGATTAGTGATTTTGTTACCACAAAGAGTGATTTGGACCTGCAGTGGGTGTAAGTTTTTACAGTTAAAATTCAAATAATAAGGGGGCTAAAACATCTTCTATTGCTCTTTCTATAGGCCCATTTTGATGGATAATTTAGAATCATTTAATTATTTATTTATTTTTTTAAATAGCCTACTTATTTTGATCGCTGCCTAAACAGCAGTGTTAAACTGGATTATAAACTGTTATTCTTCCAATGCTTTTGTTAATTGGTTCAATGGGCGTAGTGAATTGTCATTATCAATTAGGAATATCATTGCGTTTTTTTAATTAATCGGACATGGGCATAATATTTCTATATGTCATATTTGTAAAAGACACAAAGTACCCCCCACAACCGCGATCCATGATTACATAATATTTGAACCAGACATCAACCCCATTCAACCGTGTATGAAGGACTAAACCTGCAAAAACAATAAAAAAATATGTGAATAAATAAATAAAGGCTAAATAAAGCAAAAAAAAAAAATTCTACATAGATAACAAATAAATAAATGTGCAAATGTTGGGGAAATTAAAAAAAAAGTTTTCCATCAAACCATTTAATAATTTTTGAATGTAGCTCAGTAATTATTTTTACTTGGTGCAACATGCAAACGAGAAGGTGTCAATCAAGCACCAGAATGCCACCATTGGTCCCATAAAAAAAAAAAAAAAATCTAAAATAAAATAACAACAAAAAAAGGATGAAATATAATTTCTTCTAATAAGGTCAGAATAATCAATATGATTGAAAATAAATGTAATATTATTAAATATATAAATGTTTCTCTCGAATCTAGATTATCTTAATTATCGAAATTTTATCGAATCTTAATTATTTCTACATGTGGATAAAAACAAAAGCAAACGATCTTGGATGAAATGACCATGAAGAGCTTTCAAAACCCATGACTAATCGCCTCACCAACACAAAGCCTTGGCTGATAATTATTAATGTGACAGATAGCTCCATAGATGTAGCTCAGCGACGCTTGACGTCACATTGCAGGAAGTCTTGATCACATGATCACGTCAGTTTCCTGTTTACTACTGGCTCTGGTTAAAGTTCCTTGGGTATATCCAAACACGGATAGATTTCATTGCAATATTACAAAACCGTTCTTTTATATGCTTTTACGTTTATCTAACGTTTTGGCGTTGTAAAGAACAATGAATTATTTGTCTCCATATCAAAATTAAGTTGAAGACTTGTCGCACGGATTTCCTGAGATTGTTTTGGTGGCCGGTGTCGACATTACTTTGTGGGATGCGGTTTTCTAATGTGAGCTCTAAAAATAAAAGTCAAACCAAAGCTGGGGTTTCATTATAAACGGACAACACAATTTTTGCCGATTGGAGAAATAACGTTAATAGCGGTAAGAAGTCGTGAAGTCTTCCTCGTGTCTTATAGTACCGTTGGTAACGGGCTATTTTGATCACCAGTGCTGTGGAGGGGGATAATCTCGCCAGGACCCTGAACTCGGGACGCGGCTCCGGCTCCGGCCCCGGCGCCTTAAAGCGGGCAGTGAGGAAGAAGCTTGTCCTGAAGGGATGGCCTGGAGGATCCTCTCGGTCCCAGGGAGCTGCGCTATTTAAGGAAGGGCGGGTTCGAATCGAGCAGAAGGGGGGTGACGGCGCCTGCTCGATGATGGCTAGCAGGAGCGAGGAGATAACCGATCTGATCTGTGAGTTCGCTAAGAGCCAGTTCAGAGCGAAGGAGGCCACCCCATGGGTAAGACCGAAAACGTCAAACATCAGTCAGTTCTTTCCCATAATGCACATCAGGTATTAAATGGGTCACTGACTTGATTAAGAAGAGCACATCCCACATTCTTATAAATGTAGTCCATGTATTCATTTTGGTTTAAATATGATTTTTTAAAAACGTTTATACATTTTTAAATGAATTATAAGCAACTAAACAAATACATAGACAAATAAAATGAATGATTTTGAATTTGAAAATGTTACAACATAAATTACACATTGTTAATATTAATTATAATAGTAATCATGTATAAAAATCAGGACAGTAAATATTATCTAGGTTGGCAGCTGCAACTTGAAGCAGCTCATGTGACTGTAAGGAACTTCCAAAGGGAAACTGGTTTCATGAGTCAGTCTGTTTTTTTGTTTTTCCATAATCACTGTTAAAGCAGAGAGAGATAAAAAAAACTTTATACACGTTTTTCTTCAATTTTGTTTCTACATTTTTTGCTAACTTGCAAAATATGGATGTGAGGAGGATGCTGGTGTTCAGATGTGTTATCGGATCCCACTACACTTGTAACAAATATTTCACAGTAGTTAAAGGAGTAGTTCACTTTAAAAAAAAAAAAACTTTTGCTGATAATTTACTCACCCCCATGTCATCCAAGATGTCCATGTCTTTTTTTCTTCAGTCAAAAAAAAATTAAGTTTTTTGATGGAAACATTCCAGGATTTTTCTCCATATAATGCACTTTTCTGGTAACCAAATGGTGCAAGGTCCAGAAGACAGTTTCAGTGCAAACTGCAAACTGTTCAAAGGGCTTTAAACGATTCCAGATGATGACAAAGGGTCTTATTAAGCGAAACGATCACTCAGTTAAAAAAAATAATAACGTAGTTTAAGTTTTTTAAGCCCAAATGTTCTCCTTGCTCTCTTCTGTGATGCGCGTTCGTGACTCTCCTGTTCGAACTCGTTCATCAAAATGAAGGAATCTTTTCCTGAGTCAGTTCATTCATTTCGTTCGTTGAATGAACCAAATGACACGAAAAAAGATTAGTTCATTTTGATAAACAGGAGATTTTGATAAAGTTCGAACAGGAGAGTCACGAACGCGCATTAACTCTTTTATTAACGCTTTTCTGCAAATGTGTTGAGTTTTAGCATTGATTATTGCTAAATAAAGATGGCTAAACCATATTGAACAACTTCATTATCGTACTTAACGTAGTTAAATATTCCATTGTAACATAGTCAGCTTGTCTTTTTGAAAGTAATCTCATAGCATCAGCATTTCATAATTGACACCAAAGTTACCCTGTTTGACCCAGAACTGTTAAAGCGTCACTTCAGTTTAAGTTTAGTTAATAGGTTCAGGCTACACACAGTTCAGAAGCCAAGCAATAAATTAATGGAATAAATGAATTTGCACTCACTATGGCCCTACAGGCCAAAATCAGTGTGAATGCTTTACAATGGTGTAACGTTCTTGTAAATGAGTGATGAGAAGAAGTCATAATTTAAGGAAACGCAAATATACAATACAAACACAAGTATATAAGAGGGCTTATGAAGAGGACTGAATCTCATTTTATTTGCCATTTAGTTTTTGCTGCTGATTTATGATTCAATTCCAGCATTCAAAAAAGTTAAATACTTTAGTTTTATTATTCTTACTAAAATTAGAGTGTTTGAACTTGCTTCGTCTGATAACCAATTGTTTTGCTGTGTGAAAAGTTTTTTAAAAAGCCTTTAAAAGCTTGATGTATTTTATATGTATTTTCAGATCGAAAGAATAGAGAAGCGCTATCTGGAGCTCTTTGACCGGGACTACAAGTATAGCATCATCCACAACACCAATGGGGAGGTGTGTGGTCACTACCCACGGAAGATCGTGTTTCTGGAATATGAATCTTCAGACAATAATAAAGAGAGGTAATAACATCTTTATGTCTGTTAGTCTCCTGAAGATGCACAGTAGACATAATAGTAAAACTAGTAATATTGGGGAAAAGTGAATTTTAACAAGCAGCATTAGGGATGCACCGATACCGAAACCATTATCGATATCACGCCCAATACTGCGCTCGTGTACTCGTACTCCAAAATGCTCCGATACCAACCACCGATACATGCAGCGTGTACATTACAGAGCTTGTGACAAAGAAACACCAACAACAGAGCAAACAGAGAGCAGAATAGTCAGAGAAGGATGTCAATGAAGTATTGAATTAATGGAATGTAAAACAAATTAAATATTTATTTTTTATTTATTATATATTAATATTTATTACACACCACCGGCCTCGCGTCATTCTCCACACGGCCCTCACTCGTCCTGCTCGCCACAGTAAACATGATGAATGGCGACTGTTGAACGCAAAAGCTGAATCCTGGACATTTTGGGCGATCTCGAAACACATTTTCAGGCAGACTCGTCACGGAGGCTGACTAGTAACATTAGCCTAGACTGTTGTTTAACTACTGCGCTCTGTGTGCGTGGCCTCCTAGGTCAGCGAAGCAAGTGCATTCTGGGAGTTGTTGTCTTTCATCCACATGAGCCAAAAATACTTTTCTTAGTCTAGAAAGCTCCAAATTCAAAAATAATTTCACATTTTTCTACATAAATTACCCATTTTAAATACACATTCATCTTCCAGAGGTGGAATGACCCTTTAACACACAATCATCTTCATTAAAAGTAAAGAAACGAAATGATCTTACCAGTTCTGTTAACGCTCTCTCTTATTGATGTCTGTGATTTTGAAATTAGCTGATGATCAATAAAATGCAGTAAATTCGGTGACGTACACTCCATTAAATCTGCTGCGGGAATTGAAGATCAGATTTACTATATCCGTTTTGCAAAAACACATTTATGTTACCAGAGCCCCTTTCACACAGAGATTCCAGAAAATACACGGATAATGTGACCCAGCATTTGTCCCGGAATTGTCTGATTTCGGTTCTTTCACACTGCCAGTGATTTGCCGGGATCTGTGTGTGTGTTCACACACAACCCGTAAAAATCCCGGGAAGACACATGACGTCAGGATGAGGCGTATAACGGACGCGTCGAAAACATGTAAACGCGCATACCGTACACGCACTGGTGAACGATCTCAGCTTCAGTACGGATAGTGAGGAGCTCTTGGTCTCTGCTTCGCTCCAGTTTGCAGTAGGGGTGTCCATGGTTAACCGGTTAACCGATTAGCAGTAACCGTTTAAAATTGCATAACCGAGTGAAACCTTTTTGCTCGGTTAAGTGGCGTCAATACATATTTGCACAAAACTTTTGCGTTTTTTTTTCTCTGATTGTCGATAAAAAAATATTGCGAACGGTGTTATGCGACTAAAACATTTTTTTTTTCTTTCGCGATAAGCCATTCCAAAAATAATGGCAACGGACGTTGGTATATCACAGCCACCGCACTAGACATTATTATTATTTATGGAAGGAGACGTGGTGTGTCATCCAAGCATTAATGGCAGGGAAAGTCGCAGAGTTTCTGTGTGTTTCTCCCTCATTTCTGCTCCGCGGTCTTGCTTGTGGCATTTCTTTGAGGTTTTGTCTAGTAGGCTATTCCTTGTATCTTTTATAAATTTTAAAAAAGAACTCTGGCTCGTATATGTCCAAACGGTCAGTGTACTGTTGTGTTCATTCGTTTCCCCTTAATCCGTAGGCCTAATTGCAAAACGAAAAATTAACGGTTGTTGTATTTTGTAAAACGCAGAGTTTAACACCAAAATGTTCATTTGAACTGTAAGCCTGTATAGGTCAAATGCTGCGCAAAAAATATATAGGCTATATATCGACGAATTTTCAGATATTTGTTTGATTTTTTTGCCCCTTTAAACGTTTAAAATATTTGACAAATGAATATGGAAAAAAAAAAGATTTTACTGGTTTTCTGAGGCCAAAATAGAACCTGGAAATGATATTTTCCCCGCAGTGCTGAATGAGAAGAGCCGTAACCACAGCCTACAGAAAGGGGATTTATAGATGATGTATAAGATAAATGTGTCTGATAATAAAATAATATAAAATAACGAGGCATTAATTGTTTATTAATAAACTATTGTTTTCTAAATCAGTTTCTCCTAAAAACAAATCTCCATCCCCGGATGCACCTTTAGAGAGAAATACATAATTAGCTAAGCTACATAATTACATAGTCAGAAGATATTGGCTTTTGATTCGAATTTGTTCGTTTTAAATTTGTTAAAGCTTAGCTTTAAATGTCCAATTTAAAACGAACAAATTCGAATGCGGCTGTTTGCAGTTCTCGCGCTTTAGTTCACGGAAATCATGAAGCGCGCCTGTTTGTTAAAGCACAACGTTTTCTTGTTATTGTGAGTTTACGCGAATAAATGTATTTACGAATAATGTATTATTATTTTCTGTATGACCAGAAATGAAAGAGTATTTTAAGTTGTTTCCACTGAAAGAACTGCAATGAAACTGCAAGTGTTCACCTGGGCGTCTCGCAGCCTCCACACTAAGCACACACTGGATAGGCATCAAAATATTGTGTTTATTTGTGCTTTGCTCCTTTTTTGGATAAAAGCGTCTTCTACATATGGAGCCTATAAAATGTCACAATAATGATAATTATTATTATTATTATTATTTGCGGACACAGAGTTTTTGCGAAATGGACGTGTTGCCAATGTGCGTATTTTCAATTGGCAATTTCAGTTTGAAGGGTGATGGAAACGCGCCTACTTTAACTGCTCTGAACTTACCACTGTGTTTTATTTCTATAAATTAATTTCGTTTCAAATGGGGTCCAACCAGTTATTAAAGGTGTTAAAAATTAACTCTGTATCTCGAGGTTGCGGCGCGCACACTGTAGGTTAACCGGGTATTAACCGAAAGGGCCTCGGTTAACGGTTAAAAACTTGAAAACGTGCAGCCCTAGTTTGCAGGTATTTGTTCGTCCTTTCTTTGTTGATGACGAACACAAAATTTCTTAAGAGCAACAGAGTCGCGCGATGGCACGAGCGTCATCACTAAAGACACACCCTTTACGGCATTGGTCCTGGCTTTTGTTCACACAGCGCGCGTTCCGGGACTGATTACGGCAATGTTACTAGGTCCCCAACACGGGATCAATCCCAGAATCAATCCCAGGTCGTGTTTGCGTTCACACAGAAGGCGTTCTGGCAATTTGCCGGCAATTTCCTGGGATCAACTCGCTGTGTGAAAGGGGCTCAGGTGTAAATGGAATCCTTTTGATAAATCAGATAGCTATACAATCTATGCTATTAAATGAAAGATACAAAATTAATGTATCGGTATCTGCCTTGTTCTGGAAAAAGTGGTATCAGTGCATTCCTCTTTTTATATTTATGTTTTGCCATTATTTCTCTGTAAAATTCTTAAAAGATAGTTTGATTTTTAGTCATAAAGAAGAAGATTATCAGTGTGGTATGATTATATATTATTTGCTATGCCAATGGCATATATATCTTAATGTTTATGGAAGCCTCCATGCAGGACTAACTAATTGAATAAAATAATGACTGATTAAATTACATAAATGGGTCATGTTTTCGCACACTTAATGGTGTCTGCGCTATGGTTTCACTATGCATGTCAAATATTAAATAAAAATTATGAAAATCTCAGTTTTAATGAGTTGTTTAGAGACAATTCCTTAATATTTCATTTAATAATTTCAGTATGAGATTTCAATGGAAATGTAATTTATCATTGTTGGCTGTTGTGTGAGGTCTTGAACATCGACCATAGACCTTAGTTAGGGTAGCGCTATATTTACTTTTCAACAGTGATGAAAACATGGCTGTGAGGAATAGAAGTACAGTGTGTTCAATGGATTGCACTGTTTTTAACAACACACTGATTGCTTACCTGACAAAACATCTTTCCAAATACTTTTCAGTAGCCAAAAACTATAAAACAATTTGAAAGTTGTGATAAATACATGTATCTATAAATGTATACAGCGCATACCATGGTAAAGACTAGTCTATCCCTCCCTGCCTTGTTTTCATCCACATGAAATTCAATGTGGCGTATACCCTGACTATGTTCTATAACCAGAAAACTGACATGCACAGCTTGTCAACACTACTTCTAATGCTTGTTATTGTATCAATGCCATATCATGTGACAACATTACTTTCTTAACAACCAAGTAGCTAAGTTCTGCTTTAACATATGTTTCAGAATTTCAGAAATTAAAATTCACTTTTAATTTTTTTAAGCTGTAATTTTTTTTAAATGTAAATCACACTTTTGATGATAGATAGACAGATTTTGTTTTGATTATTAGCTTTTTGCCCTTTTACTTAAAAGGACAGTGGGGAGCTGTCTGGGAAGTCTTTTTTAAGGATCACATTACAGACTAGATGATAAATGCATCAAAACAAATAAACAATTAATACTTGTTAAATTAAAACAATTAATAATTGTTACGACAATACTCAATGTTAAAAGACATTTTAACTTTTTTTTTTTTAAGCTGCAGGTTTTCATCATTGCAGGAAAGTAGAGTATATTAAATATGTTTAATGTTTTGGATTTAATTATTATTTGTTACTTTTTAAATTTGTGTTTTTATGTTATATCTGAAATGAAATTTGAAGCCATACCCTTTTTGGCATAATGTTGAAACTACTGTTAATTGGCCAGGTGGGCAAATTTCTTGGTTGATCAAATGATATAATATCAGCCAATATTTTGGTCTGTCACCATTGTATTGTAACTTTTTTTTTTTAATGTTCTTTTCTTCTTTTTCTTCATTTTTGCTCAGCTTTGAGAGTACAGTGCAGATCAGTAAATTGCAGGATTTGGTCAACCGTAGTAAGATGGCTCGTTGTAGAGGGAGATTTGTCTGTCCTGTCATCCTCTACAATGGAAAGGTAACTATCTTGAAATGTCAAATGGGCTAATTTTCACTCAACAGGTTTTCCTCATAGTATTTTTTTGACCACCAGATGCTTTTTGTTGCTGCTTCGTGTTGCATGTTCATGCTGCTTCAATAAACTATGTTATCCTTGTAGGACTTGCCCATTTTAGAAATTTAAATATATTAATAGTAGACAAATCAAAGTGTCAATAACAGATTCAATTTTAAGTTGTGTAACCTGTCAGGATAACCTGTCAGGATCTTCAGTACTGAAGTGTTCTGGACTATCAGCCTTTGACTTTAAAAGTTTGGGATAATTTACTGGGAGCTGACAACAAGCTTTAAGCCTCCTTTAACTTTACCAGGGTCTTGTGTTTCTTTTTTTGTTGTTTCAACCTTACTCTTTATTTTTTTCTCCTCTGTTGTAGCATGTGTGTCGATCCTCCACACTAGCAGGTTGGGGCGAACTTTATGGACGTACTGGATACAACTACATTTTTTCAGGTACACACAACATACTCTGTATTAGTTATTAAGACAGCTCTGTGTTTGTTCCTCTTTCCAAAACAAGCTGTACCAGCATCAAAATGATGTGTCAAAAGTTGACAGATTTTATACCGCATGCTGCAAGATGCTAAAAATATTATGAGCTTTGATTCAATGCAAAAGATATTTTCCCAACAATTGGGATGCAAGTCAAGCCACTTTTATTTAAATAGCACTTTAGAACATATAGATTTACAGTGATTGTCAGTCAGTTCAGTGTTGATTCAGTTCTGTTGTTAAGATAATTTTTATCATCAATTTTTAAATTTGTTCATTTCATCTTCTGACAAACGACCAAACAGTATGATTCAAGCTGCATCACAAGTTACAGATCAGGATTGGTAGCATTCAAATATTCATCCAGTCATCTTTGCTTGAAGCCCGGATTCATCATGTCGGTATGGAGCCAAAGCTGGTAATAGGGTCTGTGTGGAGGACCTGTCTGGTTCTTGTGGGTCTTTGCTGAGGATCTGTGCCGATGGCTGTCATGTTGACGAGGCCTTCAAAGGGGATTGTCTAGTGGACATGTTCTTTACTGACATTCTAATATTCTGATTGTTCCAATCCAATCTGACTTCTGACCTATAATGCTGCCTGAATCATAATCATACACTGTTCATTCATTGACCAGAGAAGAACTGCCCCCACGTCTGCCATAGCCTGATCGCTTTTACTTGCACTATGTAACTTCGGGTTTCGAGTAGTAACCGGAGCACAAAAAGAACTACAAAATTCGACTGCTTTACGGCATACGTCACTTCACCCACCACTTCCTCAAATTGTCTGTGGGCATTGTCGATTCCAAAGCCGGTGCTGGATAAACAGCGAGCATGCGTGTGCAACAGTAGGCTGTGGTAGGCTAAATTATTTACGACAGCGGTAATGGACAATTCCGCTTCCACCTGTAGGGTGTCCAAAGAGGAAAAGATCCTTGGTGTTGCTTTAAGTGCAAAGGAGCAACCGTGTCTAAAGTGCTGGAAAAGAGAGAGTCAATAGTTTTTGTTGCAACATCGATTTCTTCTAAGCTATCTGGTTTGCCAAGGAAAAGAAACTGATCAGAAAGACTATTTATAAAGCAATCCTTAGTGGTAGAAGTGATTTTTCTACCATATTTGTAACATGGAGTTTGTTTTGCAACCTTGGCTAAATGGAGTTTACAAAAGACTAGATAATGATCTGAGATCATTGCTGATAGTACAGGCAGAATGTGTCCTGTCTGAGTGAATCCTCGCAGACTTTTAATTTTGACAGCACATTTTGATTTAGTTTTAGTCAACGTCTTTTGACGAAAATGCCATTTCATCTGAATTGTTTTATTTTTAATCTAGCAAAATATCATACAACTAAATTCTGATTTTGAATACAAAAGAAGATATTTTAAAGGTCCCCTGACATGAAATTTTCATTTTATGACGTTTTTTTAACATTAATATGAGTTCCCCTAGACTGTATTTGGTCCCCTCGTGTCTAGAATTTTCAATCGTTGTAAACCGAGCTTTGGCTATTTTCTCTTCTCTGCATCCGTCTGAACTGGTTAAAAAGGTTACTCCCCTTTCTCTGCTTTGCCCGCCCAGTGAATTTGGCCCGACCATGAGAAAACAAGCTAGGAACAGGAAGTACGAACACGCGCAGGCGCGATTTTATTTTTTCCTAGAGAGATAACTTTGAGATTTGAGTTTTTCCTCAAGAAATATCATGGCTTGCAAACGAGCGAAGCATGGCGGTTGCTCAGTGTTCGGATGTACAAATGAACACAAAAGTATTTTTTAGTTCCTTCATCCGAGCCTCTGGAGAAACAATGAGTTAATTTTATTTTCTCTGGAAATGCGCCGACTCAACTCCCAAAGTTTTGTGTGGTCCAGTTAAACTGTCTCTCAAAATCGTTCGATACTGTTTATGCATCAGTACAAGCCAGTGTCTAAAATATCAACTTCACATTGTTTCTTTAAGTAGGATGAAAATAATCTTATTTAAAGAAAGTGTTTAGCAGGATTGATATTCTAAACAGTAAGCACGCGCTGCTTTGTTTACGATAAGTGTATTTGCAGCCGGCAGCGTCGGTTTTCCTTTTTGAATGACGAATATAGACTAATATATCTGCAGAAATAGACGGTTGGCTCATTAAACGCAGGTGCAGAACGCACATTCTAGCTGACAGTCGGCTGCAGTTCTCTCGGTGAGCTTTTTACCTCCATGAGAGCGGACGAGTTCTGGACTTTAGAGAGAACAGAAACTGCGTTACACTGCACAACGAAGCTCTTACTGTGTACATCATCATGTCTGCATTGATGAAAGCAGAGAGTGCAGAAACTGCGTTACAAACAGATCTTCATTCTCGCGATCGACAGACTGTCATCTGCTGCTCATCACAGCAACATTTTATGTGATGAGAAATACTTCAAAAACATCTCAGGATTCAGTAATCTCGATATCTGTAATAGTAAAAACGTATAATAGCTGTAGTAAAAGTATTCAAGAGAGTTTCACATGTAATATGTAGCTATTTCATATGCAAGCATGTCAGCCAATCACAGCAGTGGGCGGTTGCATTGAATCCCACAGCAGACTGAGGCTAAATGAGGCAGACTGAGGCTTCGAATCAGAGGCTAAAATTAGGCTAGGAAAAATGCCTTTTATTTCTAAATTATGACTATTTTTGATCTAAAAAACATACTGTCATTATACCCAGGAAACCCAGGAAACATTATAAAAAAAAAAAAAAAAAAAACATGTCAGGGGACCATGTCAGAATTGTTGACAGTTGACGGTAGCCATTGACTTATAGTAATTCTTTTCTACTATGGAATTCAATGGCTAACATAAACTGTTTGATTACCAACATTCTTTAAAATATCTTCTTAAACATTTTTTTCCTGCTGGTATTGAGAATTGACTGAGCGTAAACTAGGCCAGTATAGATGTTGCTGTAAAAGTTACTTGTTGGATTGCATTAGGTTTAATCTCAAACTATTTCAGGCGGTTCAGATGACACATTGGGTGATTCTGAAGAGGTTCTGGAGGATGACTGTGCAGTTGGGTAAGATAAACTGGCAAGGAACACAATCTTACAAGGAGCCAAATTTTCTAATTATTAACTGATTTTGTGAGAATAATTTTCTTTCTTTCTTTCTTTCTTTCTTTCTTTCTTTCTTTCTTTCTTTCTTTCTTTCTTTCTTTCTTTCTTTCTTTCTTTCTTTCGTTCTTTCTTTTTCTCACTCTACAGGAATGATTCACAGTTGTTTGATAAGGTTAGGGGCTCTGATATTAAGCTGTTGAAGTATTTGTCTATACACTACATTTGTGACCTCATGGTGGAGAAGAAGAAGGTCAAGTTTGGCCTCAAGTGAGTGAACTTCCTGTTAAATTCATGCTTTTGTTAATTATGTGCCATTTTTGAAGGGCATGTGCCATAAATAATGTAGGCCATTCACACCCAAAATTTCAGGGTCCAAAATGAACTTTTTGCCTACCAGTGTAAAGTTTATATTTTAACATTTATGTTTAATCTCTTTGGCACACAATATAGAGCATATAAGAATAATTTCAGAATAAATTTAGATTAACTTAAAGAATTTATGATATAAATAAAAATAAAGATTTCAATGGTAATTAACAATTACTGAATGTCATAAGACAATGTGAAATTCAGCATTTTCCTGGCCAAATGGAGAATTTACCCACTTTTGGCACTCTGCGGGAGTTAATTTTGGACCCTGGTCTCTGTTCATTATGACGTTGTTTGTGTTGTCTTTCTCAATGATCTCTTACTCTCTTTACATTTTTGTTTGCCTTCAGTGTGACTTCCTCAGAAAAGGTGGACAAAGCCCAACGCTATGCTGACTTCACCCTACTCTCTGTGCCTTATCCAGGTGTAGATCTTGCCTGACTTAATGCTCATGCTGATTTCATTTTAAGGAACATGTTTTATTCTATTCTTCATATTAAATGGCAGTAATCAGTACATTGTACTATAGTTTTAATAGTAGTACACTCATGTGCTTGTTTTCAGGATGTGAATTCTTCAGGGAATATAAAGACAGAGATTACACAGCAGAAGGACTTGTCTTCAACTGGAATCAGGTCCATACCAAGTACAAGTCACTTTCAAATGTCTGCATACTTGGCAAGATTGAATAAAGTTGATTTTAATTACTTAAAGTTGATTTTGTGTGTGTGTGTGTAGGACTATGTGGATGCTCCTTTGACAATCCCTGATTGCTTTACAAGAAACCTCAACATGAACTGGAGTGAATACCAGGTTCTCAGAGCTCCTTCTCTTTTAGATGGAAACACAGGAATTGTTTGGGTTTAAGAAAATGGCACAAGCTGTATGTAAACTGTGCAGGAAGGTTTCACATTCAAAATGCAAACTACAGTAATACTTTTCGGATAATTTGAGAATGAATATTTTCAATGTTTAGCTTTTAGGTGTCTCCACAAAATGAAATGAAAAGTTTGAAAAATGTCATTGTTATCATAAACAGTGCAGCTTAATGGTTAACACAAAATGTTAATGACGATTGCAGGATGTTGATCCACAGATTTATGTTCTTAAATTGAATTATGGCCTTTGTGTTTTTCAGTCATGGGACCTGGTGCAGCAGACTCAGAACTACCTGAAACTGCTTCTACACATCATCAACTCTGATGGTAAACTATTATACTTGCACACATCCTCACCAAACTGTACGTTAGGTTTAACTCGTCTCTATAGTTTTAGATAACTAATTTGTCTGTTGTGGGATTTTGTTTGTTGTAGACGAGAACGGTTTACTGGTGCACTGTATATCAGGCTGGGACAGGACACCCCTCTTTGTGTCCCTGCTTAGACTCTCTTTGTGGGCGGTGAGTATTCTTCTGTCTCTCATTACATCTGACCTCATTTTATAACTTTATTCACCCCACCGTGCTAACTACCCTCATTTCTTCTTCCCCCCTTCCTGTCCTTACAATTCTTTGTGTTGTGGCTAATGTTTGGCAATTATTAAGTTTTAAGAGCATTTTGCATTTTCATAGGACGGTGCCATTCATGCCAGTCTGGAGCCGTCTGAGATCCTTTACCTGACTATCGCATATGACTGGTTTCTTTTTGGGTTAGTCTTATTCCTGTTTGACTTACACATCTGTGTTTTGGAATGTATCAATATTAAATGACTGGAATAAGATGGCAGTTATTTTCTTTCTAATTCTTTAATTTCTCTAAATTATAAAATAATTCACACAAGGTAACATTTAATGGTACTAAAGTACTAAACTCATTGAATGCATGATCACACTAACCCTAATATTAGTAAGTGCATACAACTAACACTGCAAGAAGTTCTGATATACTGAAAGAGTTCTTTAACATTTTCATTAATCTCTTGGCAGGAGGTACAGTCTGTCATGTGACTCTGTATATTATGTGATAACTATATAGCAGCTTTATGACTTTATTTTGTTGGAAACCCCAAAAGCTGCATGGCACCAAGTGTTCCCTTTGATTCATTTCAAATGTTTATTTTAGTTATATACTGTATATAAACTAGTTTTCAATTTGCAAGCAATAATCACAAAACACAAAAGCATCTTCAAGTAATGTTAACCACATATATATCTGATTTTCACATTTTGCTCAACAACATGAATATAAAATTAAATTTGCAATACAATATAAGTATATTGTCACTGATTTTTGTTGTTGTCTTTTTCACTAGTCACATGTTGCCTGACCGGCTCTCTAAGGGAGAGGAGGTGAGACTTCACTTATTATAAACCTACACCATGAAATTGTCTGTTACTTTTGAACGTAATAGAGTCTATGTGATTCACATGGTAATTATAGTGTGGTGTGGTGTTTGTCATTGTTCATGTGTGAGAATGATATAGGTGCTTATTTGTGTGTTTATAGCACATATAAGTCAAGAGTGTTGTTTTATTCATCATTTTATTTTGTATGAAAAGAATTTAAGTTTTGATATTCTCTCTCCTAGATTTTCTTTTTCTGCTTCAATTTTCTGAAGCATATTGTTTGTGAGACATTTTCAGTCAAAAAGAAACAAAGGTAAGCTTATCTGACTTATGATTTTAAATATATAAGAATAATTTTTGTGTGTCTCATGAGTATATTTAGAATAGAGCAATTTGATAGTCTTTGAATCTAAATAGAAACAATAAGCTTCTTTATTTTTTAAATGTAGGCTTTTAACCTTTTCTATTTTAAACATGCAAACATTGTATCTATTTTATACATGCAAACACAGGTTGGTTCTCACCTTGATTTTGAAAAAAAGAAAGAAAAGATGCACAATGTGAGTAGATGTTTTGGCTGCACTTTTATTTTATCTGTAGTGCCATCACTTTATAACAAAATTCTGGCCTTCGAGATCCACTTTCCTGTTTGGCTCCAAACCTAATCGAACTCATCTGCCTAGCTTTTTAGTAATCCTGAAGACTTTGATTCACTTGTTCAAGTGTGTTTGATTAGTTTGAGCTAAGCTCAACTAAGATCTCGAGGGCCAGAATTTTGTCATATAGTGATGTCACTACAGACAAAATAAAAAAGTGCAGTCAAGTTCTATGAAAAAAAGTTAAATTTTTTAACCTGTAGGTGGCTCTAAGCCAAAACATCTGGGGCCTCATTTATAAAACTTTGCATAGGATTTGCGTCAGAAGTGGCGTACAGATGAAACATAGGACGTGCGTACACACAGAAATATTCGGATTTATAAAACTGTGCGCACGCACATCCTACGCATTTTTCCCTTCATAAATCACAATCAATTCTAAATGTGGCGCAGCTTTTGCGGCTTCATGTCACGCCCATAGTTGCCCATAAATAGTCCGTGAAACGCCCAAAAGTTAATATTCATGAATTGCGAAATCATGTTAAACACAGAGAGGAAATAAAAAAAAATGTAACTTCACTCAATGTGAAGTAGAAGTTATCGTTGGCGAGGTGGAAAAGAGGAGAAAAATGTTGTTTGGAGGGCACAGTGTGGGCATTACTAATGCTAAAAAGGCACTTGAGTGGCAAAAGGTTGCAGACGCCGTAAATGCTGTAGCCTCACAACCTCGGACTGTGGCCGAAATAAAAAATAAATGGTTGGACATCAAAGTCGAGGCAAAAAAGCGTGTAGTCATTAATTCAATTAGAGAGGTGGCCAAGGAGTTGGGCGAAATCAAGACTGTCCTAACTGAAATAAACTGCATAATGAGGGAATTCTTGAATAAATAATATATTTTTCCACACCTTTTGTTGTGAAGATGATGCGTTTACTCCGAATCCTTCCATTTAATCGCCACATCTTCTAAGAGCTCAAGATCAGCCACTGTGCGTCATTATACGCATTGTGATGGGGCATTTTATTTACATCCATTTCATTCTGCATCTGACAAGCTACGGATGTTATAATCTACTTGGCAATGGGAAATAGTTCAGCGCAAATGTAGCCTAATTTCTTGCAGCTTTCTGAATGGTTGAGACACGTCTACGTTATTTTATCAAAATAAAATTAAAGGCATATGCATGAATACCATGATTTCGTAGATTGAAGACATTTTTACTATGAAAACAACTTTCCCCAGTGGACAAATAATATTTATCGATCTATCTATATATCTCCCTAATTATCCATCTATCTGATTGACTATCTAATTGCTATATATGCTCCGTTAGACAGACATATTGGCGAGAATATCAGTTTTGTACATTATTTCGTTCTGTTTACCATCTTATTTATGAGGATGAATTGCATACCAATATTATAGCAGAAAATATTTTACTTTCTTTTTGGAAATATGTGTTAATTTGCATTTCTGTCACAGATCAATCAAACGGGTGTTCAGTGTAATTTAGGCTGTTAATTGTAAGACTTGCTTTGTGAAGTCTTCGTGTTATTTATGAGAGGCAGTATTGCCATTTATTTTACACAACCGTCTACAGTTTCACACACTTTCACGTGTTTTTTCCAACTGCTGACGGTGTCGCCATTTCTCATTTCACCCGTTTTTGTGCGTACGCCTGGGTCAGAGCTTGTGTGAAGGACCGCACATTTTACCATCAAGTTTGCTTTTTATAAATACCAACTATTGCGTAGAGAGCGGCGTACGCCTTCTTTTGTGCGTACGCAACGTTTATAAATGAGGCCCCTGCTCACATTGTGCATCCATTTTTTTTCTTACGAAAGAGTTGCCCACCCCAATTTAAGATGCTCTTAGACAAGCTCAATTGGAAACAAAATGTGTTTGACTTATTTAACTCTTGGGGGTCTGTGGAAAATTTGTAGAAAAAAAAAAGAATTCGATTTTTTTTTTTTTTTTTTTTTTTTTACTTTCACGCAAAATTGTTTTATTTACCGCAGATGAACTTTGCCTTAAGAACCAGAGGTGTTGGTTAAAACTTTTAGAAAATATTTAAGATGGCATAAAGTATGTTTGCACTATAAGGTTTTTTGCATGATCTCAACTTAAACAGTGCACTCCATAAATCAATATCTGGATTTATTTCAATTTGGCAAAAAAGCATTTTGGACTATATTTCTCAAGTGTTTATCATAGAGTATTGTATCATTGGAATTATAGTCTCTCTCCAATTGTATTTCCTCCAAAAAAAAACAAAAAAACAAAATCAAAACCACATATTATAAGCCCTCACTCTGAACAACCTTGCTTTTACATTAGTGTTTCTTGAGGTCATCTTTTTTTATTATTATTTTCTAAACTTAATTTTACAAACTAATCTATGGATTTTTGCTTAAGTCAAAGAAAAAGATTATTTGGAGTACATAGGTCAGTAATTATCAAAAACATGTTGAACTTTGAATTTGGCATATCTGCAGGACCATCCGTTCTTATAGGCATCATTGCATAATATCACAAATTATGTATTACAAAATTCCATATGTGTGAGATTTGCTCCAGCCTAATAACGAGAAAAGGCTTCTCTTCCTCTAAATGTGTGTGTACCTCTAAATCAAATGGCCAACTTTTCACAACTTTAGATTAGATCATTTTTTAAATAAAAATCAAGTTCCTCCCAGATTGTTTGTCTAACTAGTAAAAATTATGAAATGTTGTATTATTCCCACACTGCAAAAATAGATGAATTTTTTTAGCAAATACATTCCAATTGTATTGCACTCAAAATGTGGTGAAATTCCACTAATAAGGCAGACTGTAAGTTCACCATAGGTTCTGTGATTGTTTCATAAATAAAGTTTGAAATACCAAATTGATGAAAAACTTATTCTGTTGTGCTAAATTCAGTAACGAGGGCAATATTTATTCCATTTCTCAATGCACCCAAATAATTGCACCTTGTGGGTGTATAATTGTACTTTTCTTTTTCTCTTTTCTATAACTCTTAACAGAAGAAAAAATTCTCATTTCAAAGATGCTGACTTCACAGTTGATGACCTCTGCCAGTTAAGTAAGTCCTGTTTTCCTAAATTACTGAAGTTTCAGAATAGCTTTTAATTAAAATGTGTGATTCAGTGAATATTCTGACTACAATGGCCAAGCAGCAGGTTCACAAAGCTTTATGTATACTATGATATACTATGATGTCTAGTATACATAACCAATAGTAGATTATCCTGCTTGTTGTCCCAGCAGGATTGTTTTTTAAATAGACTACAGACTTTATAATATATGGCTTGCTATTTTATCGTCTTTCTTTCTTTCTTTCTTTCTTTCTTTCTTTCTTTCTTTCTTTCTTTCTTTCTTTCTTTCTTTCTTTCTTTCTTTCTTTCTTTCTTTCTTTCTTTCTTTCTTTCTTTCTTTCTTTCTTTCTTTCTTTCTTTCTATCTTTCTCTCTTTCTTTCTCTCTTTCTTTCTTTCTTTCTTTCTTTCTTTCTTTCTTTCTTTCTTTCTTTCTTTCTTTCTTTCTTTCTTTCTTTCTTTCTCTCTATCTCTCTTTCTCTCTATCTCTCTCAGAGTCCAGAGATCGGGGTAGTGTGACAAGTCTGAGCAGTGATTTTTCTCTCATCACAGAAGATACATCTGCTCCTTCCAGTCTACATGCAGAAGCTACAGACCTGATTACCACTGGACCACAGGCTTCTAGCGGGTAGGGCTGATAAAATAAGCACCATTAATAAAGCCCGGAACACACCAAGCCGACGCCAACAAACTAGCGCTGATGAAAGCTGATTGTGTTGTCGCCTCTCGTCCGCTCTCGTTGAGGTAAAAAGCTGCACTTGAACACACCGAGAGAACTGCAGCCGACTGTCAGCTAGAATGTGCGTTCTGCGCTTGCGTTTAATGAGCCAATTGTCTATTTCTGCAGATATATTAGTCTATATATTCGTCATTCAAAAAGGAAAACCGACGCTGCCGGCTGCAGACACACACCGTAAACAAAGCAGCGCGTGCTTACCGTTTTGATTATCAGTCCTGCTAAACCATTTCTTTATTCCACTCCACTCATGTTAACATTGAAATATTCGCCAAGGAACACTCAGGTAAGAAGACGTAACATAAGAACAGCCTTCTATCTTTTCCGTTTTGACTTCTTTGCTTGCTGTTTTGCTTTTATTCTCATGCACTGACTCTTTCACTGAGCTGAACAGCCAATCAGAGTTCTCTCTTTCCCCAACGGCCCGATTCCGATTCAACATGTTGAATCGGGCGAACCAAAGCTGATGAGGACTATTTTCAGCCAATGGCACGGAACCGTGCGTATCACACTTAGTTGGCCAACGCACAAAATTCGCCAGGCGGCCGACCGTTGGCTTGGTGTGTTCCGGGCTTTAATGGCACCTTAATATTAAATGCCACAAACCTGTGTAAGACACATTACTGGCAAGATCAGGATTGTGTGCAATCATAAGATATGTGCGCACTGTTTTCTGGTCTGCTTCACTCGGTCGAGGGAGAGCATCACTCTACTGTGAGCATACATATATAGCCAACATATCTAGCCATAGAAATTGGGGAAATATTAGGCGCAACCTCAGGAGTGGAGGGAAAAACGGATGCAAAACACTTTACATTAAGGTCTCATTTGTAACATTAGTTAATTCATTAGTTACATGAACTAGCGGTAAGTAATGCCGAATTAACTAAATATGTTTTAGTTTCTTTGTCACATTGTATATGATTAAATAATTGTTTTAAATGCTGTTGACTTATTTAGTGTTTATCACAGGAGGAAGGGCATGCCATTGTCTTCTAATTCTATGCTTTGGAACCGACCGATCACTTCAGAGGACCGAATACCTAATGTTATATCTGAGGCCAGTCCTCTGGGGTCCTTTAAGTCATCAAGCTCTTCCTCATCCAACCACTCAGATCAAAATCTCACACGGCCGACGGGAAGCACCCCATTAGCTGTACCAGGAAGGAGGTGGGTACTTGTAAAGTTTATTTTCTAGCGCTTGTGTTTTGTTTTGCTTAAAACTTGATGAATTTGTTTTGTCTGTGTTTGGAAGGACTTATACCAACCAATTTGTCTTTCAGTGTACACACTTGATGAAACCACCTTAAGATATTTTTACAATTATTCTTCTGTAAACAAACCAATTTAGACCCATTTGTGAACCCAAACGTGAACTAAGTGAAGAACCAATTCCTGTTCTTGAACTTAACGTAGTTTAAATTAGCAGTTTAGTGATCAAAAGGTGTGAATGATAACATTTATAGACCATTTTGAAGATGTAAACAACACTGGTCCAGAAGCACTTCCTGTTTCAGTTTTTTAACACTACATTAAAGCTGGGATAAAATGCAACCAACAGAACATATAAATCTTAATCAAAAAGTTAAACAAACATCTTTAAGATGTTTTCTTTACATGTGAAATAAAGAAAACAGTTACAAACTGAAACAGGAAGTGTTTCTGGACCAGTGTTGTTTACATCTTGCAAAATGGTCTATAGTGATTATATCATTTGGAATGATCCATTTGAAATTTGTCGACACATACACACTTTAATAATAATTTTAAGTACCAAAGAGCCAAACATTTTTTTATTGGACCAACCCTATGGGCCAAAATTACCTATCTTTTCTAACTATATATTTTTTTCTTGCTCTATTAATCTTTTAATACTTTGAATGTCTCTCTCAATCACAGACCAATAGTCGAGTATGCTCGATCAGGCTCCTCGCTATCCACAGATTATGGCAGTTGGCAGATTGTCTCAGGATGTGGGAGCATCCATGATCTTCCCCCAGTGCCCTCAGAGTCTCCCTTTCCATTCAGCTTCCAGGATGAGGGTCCCACCGGACGAATGTAAGTCTCATTCACACTCCAACCCTTCCTATTCACTGTATTTTTGTATTCTCCGCTACCTGTCCTGCTGTTTACCACTTTGATTTGTGCACTAGATTTTAAGTCACTTTAAGTAAAAAGGTGTTTACAATAGCTGTATACAAATAGCCATCCTTTCCCTCATTCTCTTTTGTTTCATCCATTTTTATCGTTCTGCTTCATCAGACCCAGCCGGTTGAGGCTGTGTAGTTTAACAGAAATCAGAAATACTTGTTCCAAACTTTATGTGCTTCTCTATTAAAACTTTGTCAATTTGTTTACATGCCAAAAATGCTGTTGTTTTTGGCATGTAAGCAAATTGACAAAGTTTTAATAAGGAGATTAAAATAGCAATGCATTATATTTACAAAAAACAAAAAAACAAAAAAGATATTATGAGTCATGATTTTCATGATGGGAATAGGCTCCCAAGCCAGATTCATCATTGGAAGATGTGAACATTTTTGTTAAATCCAAAAGAGAAATTCTTGGTCTTTCATTAGTTTTCACACACCTTGATTTTGAAAGAAAACTGATCTTACTTCACTGAATCTTTAACCTAACTAGTTTTTTTAAGGAGTATTGTATAAATAAATTTCATTTTGAATGTACTACTAAAATAATAAAGAAAGAGTAAAATAAAACAACAGCATGTAGTGATGTGGTTAACTTCAAAACATACAAGGAAATCAGTCATAAAGAATAGCCAAAAAAAAAAAAAAAAAACCACATTACACGAAATAAACAAAGAATGTTTCAAGTATCTAACTGTAGAGGGGATATTACAGCTAGTAAAGTTTTAGAGAAAAGCAGTGAGTTATTTATTTATTTTCTCAGCATTATTGGTGATTTATTATTAACAGGGTTCGTACAAGGTGCTTAAAGTGCTTGAAGTACAAACCCAATTCCATAAAAGTTGGGACACTGTACAAATTGTTAATAAAAACAGAATGCAATGATGTGGAAGTTTCAAATTTCAATATTATATTTAGAATACAACATAGATGACATATCAAATGTTTAAACTGAGAAAATGCATAATTTTAAGGGAAAAATAAGTTGATTTTAAATTTCATGGCATCAACACATCTCAAAAAAGTTGGGACAAGGCCATTTTTACCACTGTGTGGCATCCCCTCTTCTTTTAATAACAGTCTGCAAACGTCTGGGGACTGAGGAGACAAGTTTCTCAAGTTTAGGAATAGGAATGTTGTCCTATTCTTGTCTAATAAAGGCTTCTAGCTGCTCAACTGTCTTAGGTCTTCTTTGTTGCATCTTCCTCATTATGATGCGCCAAATGTTTTCTATGGGTGAAAGATCTGGACTGCAGGCTGGCCATTTCAGTACCCGGATCCTTCTTCTACGCAGCCATGATGTTGTAATTGATGCAGTATGTGGTTTGGCATTGTCTTGTTGGAAAATACAAGGTCTTCCCTGAAAGAGACGATGTCTGGATGGGAGCATATGTTGTTCTAGAACTTGGATATACCTTTCAGCATTGATGGTGCCTTTCCAGATGTGTAAGCTGCCCATGCCACACGCACTCATGCAACCCCATACCATCAGAGATGCAGGCTTCTGAACTGAGCACTGATAACAACTTGGGTTGTCCTTGTCCTCTTTAGTCCGGATGACATGGCGTCCCAGTTTTCCAAAAAGAACTTCAAATTTTGATTCGTCTGACCACAGAACAGTTTTCCACTTTGCTAGAGTCCACTTTAAATGAGCCTTGGCCCAGAGAAAATGCCTGCGCTTCTGGTTCCCGTTTAGATATGGCTTCTTTTTTGACCTATAGAGCTTTAGCCGGCAACGGTGAATGGCACGGTGGATTGTGTTCACTGATAATGTTTTCTGGAAGTGTTCTTGAGCCCATGTTGTGATTTCCATTACAGTAGCATTCCTGTGTGTGATGCAGTGCCGTCTAAGGGCCCGAAGATCACGGGCATTCAGTATGGTTTTCCGGCCTTGACCCTTATGCACAGAGATTGTTCCAGATTCTCTGAATCTTTGGATGATATTATGCACTGTTGATGGTGATAACTTCAAACTCTTTGCAATTTTTCTCTGAGAAACTCTCTTTTCTCTTTCTGATATTGCTCCACTATTTTTTGCCTCAGCATTGGGGGAATTGGTGATCCTCTGCCCATCTTGACTTCTGAGAGACACTGCCACTCTGAGAGGCTCTTTTTATACCCAATCATGTTGCCAATTGACCTAATAAGTTGCAAATTGGTCCTCCAGCTGTTCCTTATATGTACATTTAACTTTTCTGGCCTCTTATTGCTACCTGTCCCAACTTTTTTGGAATTTGTAGCTCTCATGAAATCCAAAAGGAGACAATATTTGGCATGGCAATTCAAAATGTCTCACTTTCAACATTTGATATGTCGTCTATGTTGTATTCTAAATATAATATTGAAATTTGAAACTTCCACATCATTGCATTCTGTTTTTATTCACAATTTGTACAGTGTCCCAACTTTTATGGAATTGGGTTTGTACTTGAATTTGACTTTTTGAAATTTAAGACCTTGAAATCCCTTGAAAACAGCTATATTTTTGAAGAGGTACTTGAAAAGTGCTTGAATTATTAGAAATAGGGATGCACCGATTCAGAGTTCATGTACTCGTAAAAATGCTCGGATACCAAAAACCGTTAGGCCTACCAGGCAGCGTGTCTATAGTAATGCATAACTGGTGCGCGAGTTGATAAGAGAAAAACGCGCATTGGATTGAGCGCGCAGCGGCACAAATGCGCGAGCTGGTCGAGCACATCCCTTTTAACGGACATCAGTGGAAGGCTTTGTAGTTCAGTCGGATGCCAATGGCAATGAAAATAAAACAAGGCATGTGATGTAGCCTATTATTAACGTTAACTGATGAGAGAGCGCAGTTCTGTTGAATGCTCTTGATTGCTGATCGTTCACTCAGCACGTGTTATTTGGATGAAAACTCAATCGTATATGTAAGTAAAACATGAACTGTTAACTTATTTATGTATAATGAGTGACTCCCTACATTGTTACTGGATGTTCGCCGGTCAAGAAGTTCCATGAATGCAAACATCAGCGCGCGCCCCACAACCTTCTCAACGCGCGAATACTGAATTAAATTGTCTTTCACGTCTTGCACCTGTACGGACGAATTCATACAAAATGATGTAAAAACGCCTGTCTTGGAGAGTATCCTAGTAAACAAAGTCAGTTATATCTGAATGTGAATGTATAGCAATGTTCAAATGGGGTCCGTGCGTTCAGTCTTAAGGCCCTTTCACACTGAACGCGATTTTGACGCGCGAATAATTCGCGCGATGGTTTTATTTTTTGATCAGCTGTTTGTGTAATGAGTGCTTCCACACCGAACGCGAATCTGCTGCGGCGAAAAAACGACTTTTATTTTTTTCGCTTCGATGTCGATTTTTGAGGCGAAAGAAAAGGCTTCAGCCAATCATATACAGGGAAACAAAGGTGACGTGACCGCAGCAATGACGGACGGACCTTCTGATTGCTTGTGTGTCGAGTCTGTGAATGAATATCTGAAACAAGGACTGGTGGGACGTTGTGCTCGTTCGTTCGTATCGAGCCCAACCGGGTGTTTACAAGGCTTTTCAGTCCATTTGAGCCTTCAATACGTTTACTAAAAGTGTTTATTTGATTGCATGTAAACGTAGTCCTGATGAATGGGACAGCTCACCTTCTGCCATATGTTTCTAGCTCTGGTAGTGGGTGCCCCAAACCTTCTTTTCTGCTTTTAAATAAAATAAAAAGCTTGTCTTCACTGAATGATAATGATAGTGATGAAGAAGCTATGTGCCACGTCCCGCAAGTCATAGCACTGTACCGCATTTTTTTTGTCTGCATCCTTTTATTTAATCGTCCTTTAAATAACAATTCTAAAATTTAAAAAAATGTAATAAGAAAACAGAAAATGCACAGCACAGACGTTAATGGAGCCATCACAAACAAACAAACTCTTCGTGGAGAGAGTGTTTCTGATGAATGCTGCGTGGACAAGGAACCAGGCAACTGTGGACCTAAAGTGAACTGGTGAAAGTGAGCTCCACCTGCCAGTAGTTACTGCGAGTTACTGACATGCACATAATTAAAAAGAAGGTCCAATCGAAGCTGCCAGATCATCAGACAAACAATATAAATTCAAAATGCACTGATCGAATCCGGTAAGAACGCATTCATCTTTATCTTTCCTAATGGACTTATGTGCTTATTTGAAAATGTGCTATAGATTGGGATTTTTTTTTTTATTAAGCCTATTAAAGCATCATGTTAACATCACTTCAAAAAGACATCTAATATAAAATCTATATTTATTCACCTATAGGCTATAATAATAAGTATAGAGTAGCCTACGTTTTCTGATGAAAATCAGGTCTGCTTTCATCGGCGCGAATGTTTTGGAATGTTGAAGTTCTGAACGTCGCAAATTCGCGTCGCGGCTGATGTGAATGGTTTTGACGCGAAATATTCTCACGCGAACTATTCGCTTTTTCGTTTCGCTTTTCCGTTACGCATCCGGTGTGAAAGGGCCTTTAAAGGGACAGCAGTTTAATAAACCCACTGCTGTTTTAATGTTAATCAAAAAATGGACAAATAAATTACTCACTGCTCTTGACTAGATAGGCTACCGTTTTCAACTTTACAAAAAGATCCGTCTTTATTTAATTTATCCAGTAATGAATATGCAATTATTTTCACATTTGATTACTTTATATTTCTGAAAATAATGAAAAATTGCATGAACATAATTGAAAGAAATATATATTTGTTGAACAAATTAAGCCAACTAATATGATTTATATTCTTTTGGTTTATCTACTAATACATTTAGAAATTACAGATGTAGTGAAAATTCAGGGACCGGTTATGGTAGCTGTATCGGGCCTGTTCTGCAAAAAGTGATATCGATGCATCTCTAATTAAAAATATTTAGTTTTTTGTTGTTGTTGAAAAAATACAATTGTTTCATGCTAAATCAACACTGCAGCCCGTCTTAGATATAGAGCTATTTCTAATGGCTATGAGCATTATATTAAGTTTATAAGTATACTTTCATTCTTCAGGTCAATCTCATATTCATTGAAAAAAAAAATCATTTTCAATGGTTAAGGGAATTTTCCATGCCTGGCTGCACTGGTCAATGGATTGATCTCTATGAAGCTAAAATAAAAATAAAAAAAAAATATATATATAATAAAGACATTGTTTGATACGTGCTGATTGAAGTCCTTGAAATCCAAAAAATAGTGCTTGAAAAGTCCTTGAAAGTCTTGGAATTTCATTTTATAGAGTCTGTACGAACCCTGTATTAATGACATCATAGACAGCGGCAGGTCTGATATCTAATGTACAGGTATATTCTGACGTATAAGATTTTTGTCACGTCTGTTTACAATCCCTTAACACATAACTGTTTACATTAATTTTGTGCCATTCAAGTGCATTTGAAGTGTTCAACCAAAAATGAAAATTCAGTCATAATTTACTCACCCTCATTTCAAACCCATACGACTTTGTTAATCTCGAAATACAAAGATATTTTTAATGAAGTTAGAGATTCTCTCCCTCCCTCCATTCACCCAAAACACTGACGATTCAAACTGCTGATTTGTCAATGAAGTTTGTTTCTGCTTGTCACACAAGCACATTTAAGCTTAAGAATGAATGAACAAAAGAGGTTTGTTTTTGTGCATCAAGCAAGTACAGTTAAGCTTCTTTTTACCATATTTGATATGCTCTTAGTGCACTAATCAATGTTTATGTGTGAATAAAGACCAAAATATTATCTGTTCATCATTTAAAGAGATCTTTCTTTCTTATGTCTCTTCAGAAGACTTCGATTAAACCACTTGATTCAACGCGATTCTTTTACAATCTCTTTATGAACTTTATGAAGTGTCAATTGGTGGAATGAAGGGACAGAAATCACTGAGTTTTCAAATATCTTCAGTTGTGTTTTGAAATGGAAGTCTGGTTTGAAATAACACGACACGAGGATGAGTAATATACAGAATTTTAATATTTTGGTAGCCTATTCTATGCTCGATGATCCTATGCTTGCAGCTAATCATTAATCATACATTTGGTTGAAACTTACTTTGTGATGATTAAAAAAGTATGGTCTGTATAGTATGAATGAAATTCGGACGTACTAACTACATCCACCATGTTGTCATTGTCATGTGACCTACGTTGTCAGTTGCATCTCTTCATCTCCATTCACAAATCCTCTCCTATGGCCTCATGGGTTAGTAAAGTTTCTATAGTATGCACACTTCAAGATTTCGCCCTAAGTATCAGGTCACCAGGTACTTTTCACCTGCTGTTTTATGAGTACTATGAATTCAGACATACCACACAGCTCATATACTGTTTTTCACCTACCAGTATGGAAGTAGATATATTCGGATATATTCAGCGAGTGAATTTTATACATCAGATATATCCTTTATTCCATATGGCATAAGCAATGCCTTAGTAGGGAATGAAAGGTTCTACCAAACACACCCTTAATACTGCCATTATAGCAGAAAGATGTTATTGTTATATGTATTTTGTTTTATTGTGGTGTAGTTTTAACATCACTTATTCTGTTTATGGAAACATGACAGCTGGTATAAAACTTTAAATATGCCAGAAATGTAACGGCTGTTATGTTAATTTCTGGTATCGTAGGATTTCAAAATACATGAAGGGTTTTTTTGTACATATTGAACTGTGTTTTGTGTTGGGAGGAAGGCACAAAAATGTGGTCATTAAGTGAAGGGAGAGAATATGATGCAGTTTCTGTGTTTTCTTCTCTTTCCTTGTTTTCTAGGTGCACATTTGTACCTGAAAGGCAGGTGAGGTTGGAGGCAGTGAGGGAGCTTTTCCTTTCAGCCTATAGCTCTACAGTAGGACTTAAATCGTCATCTCCAAGCCCTTCCGGTGCCATCTCAGGCCTGCTGGAGCAGTTTGCCCGTGGGGTCGGCTTTCGTGGCACCAACGCAATTATCTGAGCCTTCCTTTGTTGCACCCATAATGTTCACTCAGCTCTTTTACACACCCTCAGGACTTTTCATGTCATTGTCTTTTTTCCTCCTACTGCACCTTGATGTGGCACCATATCTACCACTTCGGGAGTATACCTCATTTATTGGTGTAGCTGTACAGTAAATCCTTCTTCATCCCCTTCTTTTCCATCTATTTTCTTCCTCTTTTCTCGCTCTTATTATTCTGATGCAATTCTCTACTTGCTAAAAAAGGAAAAGTGCCAAATCTAAATACAGGGCTACATTAAACTGTCTGTTTATCTTTTACTTTTTTTCCTTTACTTACCCTTTACTTTTTGAGTTTGTCTTTTCTACAGACCAAATAATATGTCCATTTGTTGATTTTTCTAATTTAGATTTTAATGCTTCAATTTTATTTTTCTTTACCCTCTCTTTTACTTAATTACTTATTTTGATTGTTGCACATTCGTACTGTAATGGGGAAATTAGAGAGGGGTTTATGAGATCCAGGCAGAAAAGGGAAAATTAGCTCCAAGCTTAACAATGAAAAACTGTACTTCAAGGAACAAAAAGGTAATTGTAGTTGAGGGGGAAAAAAATTCACTCAGAAAGAGGGTCTTGCTCCTCCATTTTAAACGCTTGTTTTATTTTAGTTGCTGACTGTCTTATACACTTAAAAGAAATTATTGTAAAATGATTCTGTAAAAATTGTTCTAAAGACTGCAAAGACCTTATGCAGAGTTCAAGATTTGAACTAAGCCTAAAGACTCAGTTGATTTGTGGTATTTTTAGGAATGACAACAGTTTGGGCATTGATAATTTAAGACAATGTCATTGTTCTTTTAATTAACAAAACTTAACTTTTGATTATTTAATGAGTGTGTTATTAATTGAATTCATTTTTTGTTCACTCTAGATTATTTTTAAACTGTATCAGTCAAGTAGACACAATAGTAAAAATTAATTTTATCAGAACTATTAAAAGCAGCAGTCCGTGTCCTGCACTTACGTTTTCTGAAGCCAAGTCGTTTTATTATCAGACAAAACTTTGTTTTTCTTGTGAATGATTTTTTTCTTTTTGGTAAAATGCCTCAAAATAACTGATTTGCCTTGGCAGTGTATTACAGATGTTGATTTCCTGTACCTACATGAATGGCTATAAGGTGGCACTTGAATTCAAGGATTGAAACATGGAATGTTTGGTATTTTGGACATAAAACCATTGTGGCCTCTTTACCTCAGGGCCTTTTATTGTGCCTTTCGATTTTAAGGAGATAAATGGTAAAAATAAAATAAAAATAAACATTCTGATTTCATGCATGGCTGCATAATTTTGTGCAACTTTTCGATTTTAAGATCATGTCTTGTTGTTTCTCTTTTTGTTATTTTGTGACAGAATATTGTCCTTCTGTACTCTAGCAACTTCCGGTGTTGGGCAAAATACAGGCTAAAATAATTCTTCCTTGTAAATTCATGAGTGTGATTTGGTTGTGGTTTGTGCTTGGGTTGTGGTTTGTTGTTGAATTTACAGGGTCAAGCATGACCGCAGAAAATCTGTTAAGTTATATAGTATGCATCTATAGTAGCTATAGTATATGTAGAAGTAATTATGTTGTGAAAGTAATTAAAAAGAAAATTAAACCTACCGGTACGTATTATACACTAGGTGGCACTGTAAACAAGTTGATATTATCAGGGTAGTGTTTCATACAATATGTCAATAAGCCAAAGCATTGCTTTACAGCCACATGTTCTTGGACATCTTGCCATCATATTTGTTGTTTACATGAGAACAGTTTAATATATTAAAAACATGTGAAGAGTTCAGATGCAAACGCCTCTAAATGCCATTTGAAATTTTCTTCTTTAATGATGATTTTTATCAAACTTGTATATTTAAGTTCAGTAATTTCACTTAAATGGCAATGATAATTACCTATTAATTGTTATTTAAGTGAAATTACTGAACTTAAATTTACAAGTTTGATAAAAATCATTAAAGAAGAAAATTTCAAATGGCATTTAGAGGCTTTTGCATCTGAACTCTTCATGTGAACTTTTTTTCACATGTAAAAAAAAAATCTTAAAGATGTTTGTTTAACTTTTTGATTCAGTTTTATATGAAGAGTTCAGATGCAAAAATCTCTAAATGCCATTTGAAAATTTCTTCTATAACGATAATTTTTATCAAGCTTGTATATTTAAGTTCAGTGATTTCACTTAAAGGTGCAATGTGTAACAAAGTTGAGTATCTATTAACAGAAATGCAATATGACATCCATAACTATGTTTTCAGTGGTGTATAAAGAACTTACTTAATTAGCCGTAATGTTTTTATTACCTTAGAATGAGACATTAATAGCTCCATAACCGCGGGAATCCCCTTCTATGAAGGTCGCCATGTTGTGACGTCATATTCCTACCGTAGCCGAACGCGAACAAACAGCGCTACAGAACGCGTTTCATCACTACCTTGAAAGAGAAGTAGCGGAAAGCTGGAAGCTAGCCTTACACTCCGTGAGTAGTGACTTTTCCCTTGTGAGTGGTGTAAAATATGTAGTTGGGATTGTTTCATGTAACTTAGTTCTCCCTCGCTGTGTTATGGGTTTGTTATGTTGGGGATAGATGTGCTGTTACGTTCGTGAGACAGCTGATGATTAGTATTCATGTCATTGACCGTAAAACAGTACGTTACAGGAATCACTAACCCGTCGATAGAGACTTTTACTAAAGTCTTTTATCACTAAAGTCGATCGCGAAGAATTTTAAAAATCAGAGAAAAAAAGCCTATTGTGTGTAGTAAATAGTATCTATGGGATGCGGAGATGACATGATTGTAACAGCGCGCGCACTTCCGACCTTTGGACTCATGCAGACGAGCTCAGCCACAGTAACAGCTCATATTAGCCAGCTAAACTATTACTACCCTGTTAGAAAAAATAGCTGCTCCCTCGCTGTATTATGGGTTTGCTACAGTATGTGGGGAGAAATGTGCTGCTGGTTACGTTTGTGAGACAATCAGCTGATTAATATTATTTTATTAAATTACACTCTAAAAAATGCTGGGTTGTTTTAACCCAATTTTGGGTCAAATATGGACAAACCCAAAATGTTGGGTTAAAAATGTAATCTAAAAATTTAACCCAACGGCTGGGTTAGTCCATATTTGACCCAAAGTTGGGTTAAAACAACCCAGCATTTTTTAGAGTGTATATATTAAAACCCTTGATCCTCACCTGACTATGGCTTTGTAAACAGTATTCATGATGTGGTTTATAATGGACTGTGGTACAGAAACAGTGACAATGTTACACACTCTTGGCTTACTCTGGCTATTCTCTGCTGTCTCAGCCGACGAGATGTTTGTCCCGTTTTAGCAACCGTAGCTTCTTCGAAAGGGAGGGGTGAGCAGTGGGCTGAGCCCTTAGTGCAAACCTGGTGCAAACTCGCAACCGAACCACTAGATGTCGCTAAAAGTCACACATTGCTCCTTTAAATGGCAATGATAATTACCTATTAATTGTTATTTAAGTGAAATCACTGAACTTAAATATACAAGTTTGATAAAAATCATCATTAAAGAAGAAAATTTCAAATGGCATTTAGAGGCTTTTGCATCTGAACTCTTCATATGTTCTGTTGGTTATCCCATCTTTTACGTAGTGTTAAAAAAACCTAAACAGGAAGTGCTTCTGGACCAGTTTTGTTTACATCTTTCAAAATGGTCAATATCCTCACCTAAAGGATTATTAGGAACACCTGTTCAATTTCTCATTATTGCAATTATCTAATCAACCAATCACATGGCAGTTGCTTCAGTGCATTTAGGGGTGTGGTCAAGACAATCTCCTGAACTCCAGAATAACCATAAACCAACAATAACCAATAAACCATGTCAGAATGAGAAAGAAAGGTGATTTAAGCAATTTTGTAGTTAAAAACTGCGCTATGCAAAATTGTTGAGTTACTGCATTGCTCTGATTGGTTGCAGGTCTGTCCGACTATCCAAATGAGTCCAAGGTTTTTTTTTTTCCTGGTTCGGTTAAGACACTCCTCATAATCAAAGCCCTACGGAGCAGATTCAGACTCATATTCCCACTAGAATATGAGTATGACGAAGTCAGGCTAGGGTCAAACAGTATTAGGATGGTGTTCCTTATAATCCTTGAGTTGAGTGTAAATATTTACTTGGATCATTCTTACAAAACCATTAAAACTGCGGCACTAATCATTTTAAATATGAAACGTAGTAAAAGAAACAAAAAACAACAACAAAAAAATGTTAGAATTGTTATGTTGTAATTTAAAAAGAGATCAAATGAAAATATTCTGAAAAAAAATAAATAAATGGATGTTCTACTAGATGTTTTCAAATGACAGAAAAGTGACAGACTGGATATTCATATGTAATAATAATGAAACTAGAGTGGGTAAAATGAAGTGTCCTTGATTGATGTTGTCCACAACAATTTTAAGGACCGTTTACACACAACATTTTAAAATATATTGATTAAGAATTATGCAAAGCATGTGCCAACCTTCAAGATGGCTGGTAAGCAGATCTCTTTATATTTCTCCATAATGTAAAATTGTCTCGTCAGATTGTGTACACATCAGTAGTGACTATTATTACTGAAACGGGTACGTTTCCATGTTTAGAAAAACGTTATAATGTCTAATTTACATTGAGTAAGTAAATAAACTCATATGCTATTGCAACTGCAATAACCAAACAATAGTGCATGTGCACTCAACTTGTGTGCATGTGCTTTCCTCAGGGAACCATGGTTATGTACAGTAACATGAGACATTCCCTTTTGAGGTAGGTCTCTCGACATTGCGTCACTAATTGACGCTTTGGGGTACATATACAGTGGGGCCAAAAAGTATTTAGTCATCCACTGATTGTGCAAGTTCTCCTACTTAGAATAATGAGAGAGGCCTGTAATTTTCATCATAGGTACACTTCAACTATGAGAGACAAAATGAGAAAAAAATCCAGGAAATCACATTGTAGGATTTTTAAAGAATTTATTTGTAAATTATGGTGGATAAATATTTGGTCTCCCACAAACCAGCAAGATTTCTGGTTCTCACAGACCTGTAACAACTTCTTCAAGAAGCTCTTCTGTCCTCCACTCCTGTATTCTGTCCTCCACTCCTGTTACCTGTATTATTGGAACCTGTTTGAACCCGTTATCTGTATAAAAGACACCTGGCCACAGCCTCAAACAGTCACACTCCAAACTCAACCATGGCCAAGATCAAAGAGCTGTCGAAGGACTCCAGGAAGAAAATTGTAGACCAGCACCAGGCTGGGAAGAGTGAATCTACAATAGGCAAGCAGTTTGGTGTGAAAAAATCAACTGTGGGAGCAATTGTTAGAAAATGGACAACATACAAGACCACTGATAATCTCCCTCGATCTGGGGCTCCACGCAAGATCTCATCCCGTAGGGTCAAAATGATCATGAGAACTGTGAGCAAAAATCACAGAACTACACGGAGGGACCTGACGAATTACCTGCAGAGAGCTGAGACCAAAGTAAGTAACCATAAGTAACACTCAAATCCTGCAGTGCCTGGCGTGTCCCCCTGCTTAAGCCAGTACATGTCCAAGCCCGTCAGAAGTATGCCGGAGAGCATATGGATGATCCAGAAGAGGATTGGAAGAATATCATGTGGTCAGGTGAAACCAAAATAGAACATTTTGGTAAAAACTCAACTCGTCGTGTTTGGAGGAAGAAGAATGCAAAGTTGCATCCCAAGAACACCATACGTACTGTGAAGCATGGGGGAGGAAACATCATGCTTTGAGGCTGTTTTTCTGCAAAGGGGACAGGAAAACTGATCCGTGTTGAGGGAAGAATGAACGGGGCCATGCATTGTGAGATTTTAAGCCAAAACCTCCTTCCATCAGTGGGGCTGTTTACACCTGGCCACTTCATGTGTTTTCTGTGGTCGGATAGCTATCCGATCGTGAAAAGACCAGATGTAAATGCCCCCCGAAACGCATTCGAGACGGTTTTGAATCCGATCGCTCAAACCACTTCAGGAGGTGGTCTGGGCCGCATTCCAGACGAAACTGGACAAGTGTAAATACATCTGGTTCTTGAAACCACTTATGTAAATGTTACTACTCCCAAAAATGCTAAAAAAATAAACGTGTGAGAGCGTGTTACAGGCTATATGTCGTGCTATTTTAGTCAGATATGACGACGCTACTGCGACGCGCATCATTTCAGATGAGCAGCTGAACGCCTATCAAGCCAACGCGCCGCAATCTATCGCAAATCAAAGTGAAAGTAAGTCGCAGACGATTAACACTACCATCTTCATTAAAAGTAAAGAAAAGTTCTGTTGCCGCTCTCTCTTATTGCTGTCTTTGCTGATTTTGAAATTAGCCGATGATCAATAAAATGCAGCTCATATCTGTTGCTTTCGGTGACGTGCACTTCATTAAATCCGCATATAGCGCGGGAATTGAAGATCGGATTTATATCCGTTTTGCAAAAACACATTTATGTGACCAGGTGTAAATGGAATCGTTTTGATAAATCAGATAGCTATCCGATAGGAGAAAACGCATGAAGTGGCCAGGTGTAAACAGCCCCAGTGAGAGGCTTGAAGATGAAACGTGGCTGGATCTTCCAGCATGACAATGATCCCAAACACACCGTCTGGGCAATGAAGGAGTGGCTCCGTAAAAAGGTCCTGGAGTGGCCTAGCCAGTCTCCAGACCTCAACCCCATAGAAAATTTGTGGAGGGAGTTGAAAGTCTGTGTTGCCCAGCGACAGCCCCGAAACATCACTGCTCTTAGAGGAGATCTGCATGGAGGAATGGGCCAAAATACCAGCTACAGTGTGAGCAAACCTGGTGAAGACTTACAGGAAATGTTTGACCTCTGTCATTGCCAACAAAGGTTATGTTACAAAGTATTGAGTTGAACTTTTGTTATTGACCAAATACTTACTTTCCAACATAATTTACTTTTTCATTTTGTCTCTCATAGTTAAAGAAGTGTACCTATGATGAAAATTACAGACCTCTCTCATTATTTTAGTAGGAGACATTGCACAATCAGTGGCTGACTAAATACTTTTTGGCCCCTCACCACCATGTATAATTTACTCAATCCCCAAATCTAAGAGTTTAAACGGCAATAAGTATAAATACTTGCCGTGGTAGCAGAGTGCCAAGCTCCCCCTAGGTTGGCCACCGGAGCGTGAGACTCGAGCCCTCCCTTTTCACTCCTGTTGCTAGGAGGTCTTCGGAGGCCTAGGGTCCAACACAATCTTGGGTGTGACACAATCTTGACTCCCATTCATTTTGGCATCACTTTGACAGCGAATAACTTTACATCTGAGGCGTTTACAGACTACATATTTCCATTTTTTATTTCTAATGAAACACGAAAATGTATAAAAGGCTTCATTACATTGTGTCTTATGTTATGGCCGCGGAGATGCATTTTTTTTGTAAAAATAGGCTAACGATTGCTTCATAACACACGACACTGTCGCACAGTAGAGAAATTAACATATAGACTGGAGGAGAAACTCGCGGGCAATCGGCGGGACGTGGAGGCATATAGTCAAGGGAGAAGCCCATAGAGAGTGTGTGGACTTCACACTTATTTATTTAGAAGCCCATAGAGAGTCATAAAGTTGATCCTGCTGCTAGCTCATGGACAGCTCCTACTCATGCTCACAGGCTCTGCAAGATTTGGAAGGGAAAGATTCAGATTCAGCTTGGCAATCAGGAAGTGGTTGATTCTAATTGACTTAACTTTTCTCTGTTAAAGCCTATGGGGTCGCTGTTTCCATTTATTTTTTTGTCTATGGTTGGGGGCTGTACGAGCAGAGGGTACCGCTTAGCTGGCCGCGAGTGCCAGTGGGTATCAGCCACAGGGTAGGGCCTGCTTCTCTGGCTTATTAGGCTGAGGAGAAGGCGGTGTGGTTCTGGGCCTACTCGATGTGGAGCTTGAGCGCTTCAGCATAAAGTGTCTCATAGCTTGGGACGACTTCTGCACTTCAGTAAACCTCTCAGAAAAACACTTCACCGCCGGGCCAAAGAGACCGGACCTGGAAATGGGCGCGTCGAGGAAAACAGTCAATAGTGCACTGTACTGAGGCAATAGTGCACTAGGCAACAGGTAGGACCCATCCCTCACTTGAGCGCCATTGGCTATTGCGGTAACACTTCCTTTTACAGTACAGTACTTACAGTGTACTTACCTAGAAAGGACTGGCTAATATAAGGTAAGTACATGGAACAGGGGTAGGTTCAGGGTTAGTACTAGTTATTACCCAGTAATTGTAGTTACTAAAATAAGTATATAGTATTTACATGGGTAACTGGATTGTAAAAGGAAGCGTTACCGCTATTGAAATAGGCTCTATGCACATTTTACTTCTGCATTCTGTGAAACAGGTCGGATCGCTTCCGGTCCAGGTCTTTTGTATGTGCTTCATGAAATTTTTTGCGGTTTTACTCAAGATAACTTAAATGGAGCGAGCAAAGATTAGCATAACCAATGTCCCTCACATGTGCAGATTGATTTTTAAACGTTTTATATTTTTTCTTCTTCACAGTAACTTTTAGATATTTAAATGGAATAAAACGCCAATAACAAAGTGAACTAGGTTAGCTGATTACCTTAAAAATCCATAGATATCGTAGTCAGGTCTTACGGCCGTAAACACTTTCTCTGACAAGCGGATGCGATGAGACCTGTTTTCCGGTTTGGTCACGTGACGCTCGACATAAAGCCTATAGCGTGATTTAGTCAGGCTTCAGCATTTCCGAAGAAAGAAGTTTCCCCAAAGCTTCAGCTAACAAGGCATTGTCGAGAAACCTACCTTGAAAGGGAAATTCTGTTTCAGTAATGATAACTTTATAATTCAGACCATTTTTAAATATATTATGAATCATCCATTTAAATATATTATATAGTAACTGTTGATATTTTGCTGTATGTCCTGTTTCATTGAAGACGGTAAGCATTAGTTTTGTCAAGTACAAGTCATTTCGGTACAAGTTGGTACAGAAATTTAAAAAATATGGCGATACCAGCATTTCCCTCTGGCATTTTAAGGGCTGTTGAACAGATTCAACTGCTAATAAGTTTAGGATAGTTAAATCAGTCAGAATTGGAAATTAGTGTAGTGGAAAAGGCAATGACCTCATCTGTGAGAGAACATCACTGATCAACTTGTGAATGATGTTCTTACAGTTGTGCTGTCACTGTTTAGTGACGTCATTGTATGTTCCGGGAAAACTTAAAGCTGCAGTCCGTAGTTTTTTTTAGTTAAAAATGATCCAAAATACATATTTGAGAAAATACATAACCAGCCAAAACTATGTTCAAAACTATCTGCTTGCCTTAGCTTGATTCAAAACGATAAGCTTATAATATTTTTAATTCCAGTGGTACTGGTGAATTTCTGCGGGAGATTCTAGCAAGTCTTTAAGTCATTATGTCACATCTGTACACTTTGAGGAGTCTTGGCTAGTAGGCTATATTGCGAGTGAAGATGCTGGAGGTAGAGATTTATAGCCTTTTCTCACAGCACTTGATATAATTAAACTTATCAATTTGATGGCGGATCCAGAAAGGTTCAAACGACAGTAGGCGGGGCCTGACAGCTGCTGGCTTTCTTTAGTCGTCAGCTGCGTCCCTGTGAGCGGAAGTACAGCACTTTCGACCGAGAGCTGCTGGGCTTCTACCTACGAGCCACTGACTTTAGCCATGGCCAAGGTGGCTGAGCCATGGTCCCCCTCCAGCAACGGCATCTATCCTACATTTCAGAGTTTACCACACACTTGCAGCACGTTGCCAGTAAGAACAACTGCATGGCGGACTGCCTATCACGGGCTGTGGCAGGGGCAGTCTATCTTGGTCTGGATTACAACCACATGGCGGCGACTCAAGGCCCGTTCACACCACCAGCGACTTTGTCGCTGTGTGTCACTAGGCTCTGTACTGTGATGTCTCTTTTGGGCGTTCTTAGTGCTGTCGCTCTGATGTTATTGGTAGACTGCACGTCTGGCCATATCTATATAAAAGACCATCACAACAACTATATAATTTTAATTTGACTGGAAATAAATGACTTTTAAGGCTAAAAAGAAACCGTATGCTGTTGGGAGAGTGTTTTTATATTACCACAGAAGTGTTCAGTGGATTAAATCATTTAATAGATCAACGATCGATCAATGAACAAATTAAACTCACTCATACTGACATAAATTATTACAACGTCATTCGAATTTGACAAATAATCCATTTTCTTGTGCCTAATAGTCAATGTAATGCAGGGGAAGTTGTAAAATGAACTGCAGCAGTGCTAAACGTGCATCATAAAATTACAACAGTCGAACTATAACGTTAAATGTATGAATTAAACTCTCTGAGACTGTCGACAGTTTCTTTTCTATGCATAGTTTTATTATCCATGCATGTGGTTACAGTCAAATCATAAAACAGTGAAATCGTCCTCAAACTCTTTCTGTCTTGCCTGCACTCAAGACGGTGACGTGAGCTCCACTGAAAGTCTTCTTTCCTATTGGTTGTCGCTCGCGAAAATCGCTTATCATTTGCATAAAGTTGAAAATTCTCAACTTTTGTCGCTTGACACGCCCACATTCTGTCGCCAACGCTCACTGTCGCTCATGTCGCTGGATGTCACCAGCGCTCCATTGAAATGAATGGGATCTTGTCACTTTGTCACTGCGTGTCGCTGGCGGTGTGAACGGGGCTTCAGACAACAGACCTGGATGTGCAACTCCTGAAGACCTTGACTACAGGGCTGCAGATTGAGGACGTGGTTTTTGACGATGCCGTCACCGTGCTGCTGTGTGACATCTCCACAGGTAGTCTTCGGCCGGTTGTTCCCTCGGGATGGAAACAACAAGGTCTTGATGCCATACATGGTCTCTCCCACCCATGTTTCAAAGCATCACAGAGACTTGTTGCAGCAAAGTTTGTTTGGCACGGCCTCAAGAAGGATGTTAGGGAATGGGTTAACATCTGTGTTGAGTGCCAAAGTACACTACCACACTAAAGCCTGGCTAGAGAAGTTCCTGGTTCCGGAGAGATGTTTTGACTATGTAAACTTGGAACTGGCCGGTCCTCTGCCCTTCTCTCGCGGTTTCACACTTCTTTTAACCCTGGTTGACAGGACCACCCAATGGCCAGGGGCTGTGCCACTGATGTCAGTGGCGTCTGTCGACATGGCCATTTATTGGCACCTGGGTTGCCCGTTTCGGCACCCCCTTCGGACATATCTTCTGACCAAGGCATGCGGTTCACGTCTAAGCTGTGGGATTCTGTCGCACAGAGCCTTAGGAGTGAAACTCCACTGCACGACTGCATATCATCCGCAGGCTAACGGACTCTGTGAACGTTTTCATAGGTCGATGAAGGCTGCCCTGCTTGCCAGCCTTAAAGACAACAATTGGGTCGACAAGATCCCGTGAGTGATGTTGGGCATCAGGACTGCACCAAAGGAGGACCTTCAGTTCTCATCCACGGAGCTTGTTTATGAACAGCTGCTACGGGTGCCAGGGTTTTTCCCTAGCACCATGGTTCCCTGGTCCGCTACTCTTCAGTGGTCTACTCTACTAGACAATGCGAGGCTTTCCGCACCTGTCCCTACTTCCTGTCACGGCCTCCCGCAGTCTCACATTCCTGCTGGTCTTCAGACAGCTGACTATGTTTTCATTTGCCATGATGCCCACAGGGGACCGCTATGCCCGCCCTACGAGGGCCCATTCTGGGTTTTGGAGACGGGGGATGTACATTTTGTGGCGGACAGGGGTGGCAAACCGGACCAAATCTCCATTGACCACCTTAAACCGGCTCACTTGGACCTGGCCCAGCCCCAAGACTCGGAAGGCCTCCTGCTCTGCCCCCACCGCTTGCTCCCCTCCCCCCCACACCTATGTCATTACGGGATGCCGGCTGCAGAAGGGTCTCCTCGACCTCCGGTACAGTGCAGTTGTCTCCTCGACCTTCGCTACAGCGCAGTTGTCTCTTGCAAATTACAGCAATTTTCACAGATGTTAATTTAATCACATGCAGAAAGGCAATGAAAAGCTTAAAATCTAAGTTTTTTGTGTTTTAAGTTGAATTCTTTTTTGTTTCCATGGTTTTTTTTTTAATTATAGCTGTTTATATTATATATTTTTTATATCATTGGTTTTCATATAGAGAAATGCACCATTTACTTGCTCAAGGCTATATGTCACATCCTGTCTATAAGTATTATTTGTAACTACATGAACACGGGAAGTAATATCACATAATACAGTCAAATGGTAAACTACAATATGGTAACATATTTTAGTATAAGCTATTCATTTATTTAAAATAAAAGTTGTATATTTGGATATCATTGAACTAACAATGAACTATAGATTGTGTAGAATAATTAATTGACTAGTTTGACATATTTATCATTGTACAGGTACTTTTTTAAAAAGTTTGTAGATAATCGATCCGCTCAATTTTCATGTGAAAATAGTTTAATTAATAATAATAAAAAGCTCTGCCTCTGACTCCTCTGTGGTTGCTGGACTGAAACTGCTGCGGTTCTCCAGCTGGATACCATTGTGGCTATAGATACCCAAACACTGTGAGCATCACACCGAATGAATTCCCGCCTATCACCATAAGATGGTGACCGCAACCCTTCCATCACAGTGTGGATCGAACAACAGAAGTATGACAAAATAAAACCACACTCAAAACAAAACCATATTCTCCAACGATTCATTGTAATAAGGTGGTTAGGCAGCAATTAACATAATTTAATTTCATTTATTTGTTTATTTTACAGGGACAGTGCTCATTAATTAACAGTAAAATAACTGTAAATGAGCCAGAGTTAGCTCAACAGGCTAATTTTCATCTGTTGTCCCTGGCCAGTTATTATGATGGCAACCTAAAATCAAGATATAAAGCAAGAAATGACTTTTACAGTCCACAAATAATAACAACATTAAAAAGTAATAATAAGACAAATACGACACACAACAATAAGTAACAAATCAACATCAGCACACAATAAGGGCTAATAAATGAATATGAACATCATATGGTAAATGCATACCTGACTGGCTATTTCAACTTTGATGTGAGAGATCCAACTAACTCTAGATAGTTGCAACAGAAAAACAACAAATAAACAGAAAACATTCTTTAAATGTTTTATTTTTCCACATACAAAAATTCCATATACAGAAGTCCCTAAAATTATAATGAAGGCTGTCAAAATTATAAAAATGAAAAACCTGGCACCCTGAACTTCACAGGAAAATGAGGAGGTCAGATCTTAAAAGGACCTTTTGGACTTCAGTAATGCTAATTCCATGTAATATGGGTCAGGAAATTACATGATGGTATTCGTGTCACGGTACTATTAATATACCTAAAAATGACTAAATAGGAAGAAGAGAGGGTGATGCAAAAGACATCAAAAATGCATTGACAACATTTTTTAGTAACCGGTGTATTAGTCTTAACTGCTCTACAGAGATATTGTTGGTGATTAAGCTCATAAGACACCACAGGGGGAAATTGTTGATCATGAATTGACTGGTCCTCACAAACGGCAAATGGTCTGTATGAAGTTCATCATTATCTCCCCCCCCCAAAAAAAAATATTTATTTAATGAGGACTTTTATATGCCATAAAACGGGTAACCAAGTTCATTTCTGGATCAAAGCAAAACAATTCCAACAAAAATGCAAAGAAATAAAATAAAATAGCTAAATCTCACAAATAGCATTCTAACAAAGTTTTAACGATCTCATATTTACTTTATACTGAAGGTTTAGAAAGAATACAATTCTTGCAGTCACTTGATTATGTATAAAACCACCGGTGGTGGGCAAGAGTAGATCTTTTTAGGGTTCTGTTTACATCATCTTGAGTAGATCTTTTTGGGGCTCTGTTTACATCATCTTCCCATTTTATTTCTTTTGGTTATACAAGAGAAGTAAAATAAGTAAGTGTGTCAGAGGGAGAGCAAAAAATAAAATAAAAATGAGACCAACTGTATTGCTGAGATAGTAGTTGTAGACAGGTTAGTACCTGTCAGATTATTAAACATGAAATGTCAGTCAACATATCAAAGCTGAAGGTTACAGAGATGGGAGATTTTAAGTAAAACCTTTTACAGTAATTTGAGCTTCAAATAGCATCAATATTTAATTCCCAACACTGAATATGATTTTTTGGAATAACGTTGACGCATCTGGATATTAATCAGGAGAGGACCTATTTCTGAACTGCTTCGTTATAGTTAAAGGCAAGGTGATGTGTCTTTTAACTTCAGCATGTGAGTTTACTGCATGCCTTACATCACTGCACACTTCTTCTCCTCTGATGGGGCGTTTCCATCAACCTTTTCCATTTCCAGAATAATCCTCTTGAAAACCTCTACTGCTGTCTGCAAAATGAAAGTTATTTTAAGAAGGAGAACATATACACAAGGGTCCAAACTGTACAGAAAACAAATATAGGCTTATTACAGAAACATATCAAGAAAATGTTTTGTTAAACTAACTGTGGGCAAGCATAAGTTCCTATTCAAGATACAAAGAAGGTGTTACCTGATTTTCCTTAGCAGAGGACTCCATGAAAGCAGCACCCCAAGAATCAGCTAGCTTCTTTCCCTCTTCTGGTTTAATCACTCTAAATTAAAACAACAAAAAAAGAGAGCATGACAGAGTGGAAATTGTTTGCCTTCCACCACAAAATGGTAGAAAACCTAAAAGTTTTAAAGTCTGGAAGACAATTTAGTGGTCTGAAATGTGATAAACATGTAAGAACTTGTGAACAAGAGATGCAGTTTACCTTTCTTATTCCTGCTTTTACTATTTATTTCATACTGGTTTTAGTTTTCTTTTTTATGAACCATTACTTGATTAAAAACATTTAAATATAGGGAGAATATTATATATAATATTTTGCAATTAAAAAAATAATATGGATAAGGTCATTGTTATCCATTAAAATATTCAAAATTATTTTTTAACCACCAGTACAGGTTATATGCAGATTTTTTTATTTTTTTTTTAATCTATTTTAAGGCTTTCCTTTTTTTAACACCTGCACAAAGATTAGAGTCTATGGGAACATCCTAAACAATAAAATGAAGGTAAAAAAAAAAACAACGATTTCAACAACAGTTCAAAAAATAATACAAGTTTTAAAAAGAAATAATTTTGTAAAAATATATATAGAACAAAGAATTTATATAAAAAAAACTAAAACATTTCAGTCTTTAAAGGAAAAGGATGAGAAAAAAAATTAAAAATGATTATAGCTACATATTAATTTGAAATATTAAATATAATAATCTCTCTCTCTATATATATATATATATACATACATACATACATACATAAAATATGGAGCAATATGGGGCGATCTTCGCATTGGTTTGAACAAAAATGTGAGATGTGCTGAATGAAAATGTAGTTTCAATATCTGACAGTAGATTTGGACAGTAGATTAGAAGTTTTGGAACAGCAGAAATATATTGTTTTTCCCAGTTACTTCTGTAAACAAAGCAGCACCGCACTTATAAACACAACTTTATTAGGCATTATTCATTGGCATTTTGATAAGCCAATTTTTTAATTGCTCAATACTGAGCCAACCAAGCGTCATTAAATTTGCCTTTCCTTACCCTTTCCTTTCCGGCTTTTGCAGTCAATAAAGGCTAATTTTTGTAATAGCACCATTCTACTCCAACAAATTTTACTTTACGTTTAATCTTCACTTTAATCTTAAGTACCTGTGTTTGTTTTCATAGACTTTCCTGGCCTTGAATGCTATGTGTCTGAAATTAAAGTAATTTCAAGAAGCATGGGAACCCTGTTTGCAGATCGGAAGGTAATATGACTGGCTGGGTAATATTGGAATCCAGTATGTCTTACTGCAAAAACATCAAAGGCTTTAGCGCTACCTGTCAAGACTGATGGCTGTATGTTTGAAAAGTGGTGGGATTTGAGACTATTCTACCAAGTTTGACACAAATGTAAAGTTCTACAAAATTTAAAAATAAATAAGCTAACACCATAAAAAAAGCAATATAATAGGATTTAAGTGCTTGGTCATTAAAGGTGAATAGTTAAAAAGTTATGCTTACCTTTCCATGTGAAGATCTTTTTTGTTCCCAACTAGAACAGTAGGTACCCTGGGTAAATATGTAATATTTATGACTACATGTTTTATGACCATATTTGACCATATGTTCATGAGTTTAAACCACACTTACTGTATCTTTCCAACCATATCAAGAAGCTTGTCATGTAGAACCTGCACAACTTCAAAACTGAAAACAGAGCAAATTATGTACACATTTTGTTGGCCTCTGAAAAATATTAAAATAAGCATCTAGGCCCTTACAATCAGAAGAAAAATAACCCATATCAGAATATAAGGTTAAATACAGATTCTTTTCTTCAGCCAATACTAGTTTTAGTATAATGGTATTGAAAATTAGTACAATGGTTTTGAAAAATACAAAATATTAATACAATATGATATTTATTTATTTTTGCTTTAAAAACACACAATAAAATAAGCCTAGTAATAAAGTCTAGAACCAGCCCTGTTTCTCCATAGACTTCTGATATAAAAGTTGATATACGTGTCGTTTATGTGACTACATAACCAGTCCAAAAACAAATATGATGCGTCAGTGTTTGTGTAAGCAGCACTTCTGTATTATGTTGATCACTATACCAGAAGTCATTCTTGTGTACCGGCAGATGTGGCGGTAAACTGTCAGTAATCTCTTGAAGGACTTGCTTGAGACTGAAACTGAACCCGCAGATTCATTCTATCTCATGCAATTTAACATATTAAGACCTACAGAGTAATGCATTGCAATGTTATTACATTGCTCAGAGACTGCCATTGGGTATTAGTGGAATCGATTTTTCCAGCCCTGAACATGAGTCAGTAACCTGCACCAGAACCATGCCAGAATAAAAGGGGTCTTGACAGAGCCAGTGTTCATGGTTTCAGCATTCTATTAGAATTTTCGGCAGTTATATTTATACTATAGTCTAGTATACGGTGTGGCAGTTGCAGTGGTTACAACAAAAAAGATGTTGTCATATTTCAAATGTTTTTATTTTTAAATGCACTAAAAATGGAAAAGTTTTTCCCATTGTTTGGAGATGTCATTCATTATTAGCCTTTGAGGGTTTGATTTTAATAATAATTAGTATTTGTTGTTTTAAGTAAGCTGCCTTGAAATCATGCACACTACTTTTGCATCAAAGAGGTTATTTGAACAAAAATATGTGTTATTTGTTTCGTGTTTAAGAAACTAGTGTAGGTGACTAAAGCTGTTCATTTACTAAATGATCAAAGAATTTGTAAACGACAATATATATATATATATATATATATATATATATATATATATATATATATATCAGAGTTTGAAACAGCATAAAGATGACAACCGGATGAAAGTACCACAGATCAGTCATATTACACATGCATCCACTGATGTATTTAGAATGACATTATAGATGTCACAATATATTGTCATTATATAGATCAGTGCATGCATCACATTTGTCCATACAAGTAGCCTATATTGATGAGTCCAAGAATGAAGAACAAAATAAAAAAATAAAAATAGCAATTACATAAGCATGCAAGTTTGTTTAATTGCATTAATAACCTGTCACTTAAAGTGTAAATTGCAGATTAAATTTTTTACAAAGATAAATGTAAAGATAATGTGCTTACTAAACATAAAGATAAGAACCACCCACGATTGTTTTTTTATACCAAAATGCTGCATAAAATATGAAAAGTTGGTACGTTTTACGGTGGTTTTAAGCATGCCCCCTCCCTTCCACTAGCCTGGGCGTGACGTCACAAAATGGACTCAAGCTTTTAGGGCCAATCCCAATTCTACCCCTTACCCCTTCACTTTCCCCTTCCCCTCCATTTTGCGCGTCCACGTGAAGGGGTAGGGTTGTCCCAATTCTCTTTTGGTTGGAGGGGGAGGGCTAGGGTGAAGGGCCAGATAGCCCTTCAAACGAAGATTTTTCGGGAGCACACTTCAAACGAAGGGGTATGAGAAGTGTCACTGCTAACCCAGGCTGGCTGCCCAAGCGACAAAGGAGACACATAAATTTAAGTATTTGTGGCTTTAATAAGTATTGTAACGACAAATAATGATTTGCTTTATGGTACATTCAATATTGGGCCAATCCCAATTCTACCCCTTACCCCTTCACTTTCCCCTAGCCCTACCCCTTCGCCTTCCCCTTGACCCTTGAAACAGAGTGGCAATGCGTAGGGGTGAAAATATTCCCCTAAGAAATGGGACACCACTACACCTCCGTTAAACGTCATTATAAGTCGTCGCTAGCGCCTACGTCACAGGAGAACTTCCAAGATCCCGTCGACAGCTGCAGTTATCTCAGTCGCGTGGGTTACAGCTATTTTCTTGCATTTATCTTGTGAAGTTCGCAGGAAACAACGGAGACGACGGAAATATGTTGCGGGACTATCGTTAGCAAACTACAGTAATTTTAGCGATTTTTTTTAACAAACGTTTCTGTGAAGAAACTGACCGTAAATATGAACACAATATTGAATGTAACATAAAGCAAATCATTGTTTGTCGTTACAATACTTATTAAAGCCACAAATACTTAAATTTATGGGTCTCCTTTGTTGCTTGGGCAGCCAGCCTGGGTTAGCAGTGACACTTCTCATACCCCTTCGTTTGAAGTGTGCTCCCGAAAAATCTTCGTTTGAAGGGCTATCTGGCCCTTCTCCCTAGCCCTCCCCCTCCAACCAAAAGAGAATTGGGACAACCCTACCCCTTCACGTGGACGCGCAAAACGGAGGGGAAGGGGAAAGTGAAGGGGTAAGGGGTAGAATTGGGATTGGCCCATTGTGTTCATATTTACGGTCAGTTTCTTCACAGAAACGTTTGTAAAAAAAAAAAAAAAAAAAAAAAAAAAATCGCTAAAATTACTGTAGTTTGCTAACGATAGTCCTGCAACATATTTTCGTCGTCTCCGTTGTTTCCTGCGAACTTCACAAGATAAATGCAAGAAAATAGCTGTAACCCACGCGACTGAGATAACTGCAGCTGTCGACGGCATCTTGGAAGTTCTCCTGTGACGTAGGCGCTGGCGACGACTTATAATGACGTTTAACGGAGGCGTAGTGGTGTCCCATTTCTTAGGGGAATATTTTCACCCCTACGCATTGCCACTCTGTTTCAAGGGTCAAGGGGAAGGCGAAGGGGTAGGGCTAGGGGAAAGGGAAGGGGTAAGGGGTAGAATTGGGATTGGCCCTTAGTCTAAACAGCAAGAAGGCTATCAATTATATTGGAGACCTAAGTAGCAAAAAAGGTTAACTATTGTGTTTGTGCGGGATGTATGAAAACATCAAAAACGGCAAAGAGGCTCCACAAGTTCCCGAAGGACAAACGACTGATTCGTGCCTGTAAGTGTTTAGCATACCCGAGGTAGATCTCGGGAATGAAAGCTCGACCCTACCCGAGCATGTTGTGTCCGAGCCCAGCCCGGCCCGACACATTAACCGTAATTATGTGCCCGAGCCCAATTTAAACACAAACATTATTTTAATACGTGGATCATTATTATAACTTACGTTCTCAACTACTTTCTATGTTACTTTCTCCCGCCCGCAGCATTTATGTCAGCATTTTCCGTACCTCCAAATACATTCAAGTTGGCCTAAGTGTCGCCACCATACACATCAGCATAATTGCTCCTGATAAATTATTTCTTATTAAAGCATTAGCACACAAACCACACTGTTCTAACATAAAAACAAGCAGGCTAACTTAGTCATGCATGGTTTGGCATGACTGCACGCAAAGTTCGCTCCCATAATAATTCCTAAAAAGCTGACATCAGTTCATCACAATCTCACACATCTGTTATTATCAATGAATCTTTCATTATACACTTGTTCGTTATAATTCGAGGATTTGCCAGCATACAGAATTCATCACTGAACAAAAAGTCAGTTGAGTGGTGAGGGGAGTGTATCGTAAATGTTTCTGATTGGTCATTGCGTTCCTAGAAATCAACACATATGTCTGCGATTGGCTACATCGATCAATGCTGCAAACAGGTTATTAATAGAAACTCTGGCCTGTAAATCATTTCTATTTTGTTTTAGTTGACCTTAAAAAAACAAAAAAATAATAATACATTTTTATTCATCCATTGCAGAAAAGCATGAATAAAGTATTAGTTAGTTTTTATGTTTTATTCATAGATTTCTATTTTGCGGGAGTCCCACGAAATGTTTTATTCTCCCTCAACCCGAACACAATTGTTCCAGTGAGTGCATTCCCGCCCATAGACAATAAATACATAGATGCCCTATTGGCAGCTGGAGCGTACGTCAACGGCACCACCATATTGCGGAGGACAACTTTCTCATACTTCTCATAACAAGAATTGAGAAAAACGCCTGTTTCGTGTGCTGCTTGGGGCTGTACAAATTGCTTCACAATTGAAAACCGGTCTCGAGAAATCATCTTTCACAAGCAAGACTGAACATTTGTTTCTGGTTGTATTTGGGCATGATATAATTAGTAATATTAATGTTCAGAGGAGAAAAGTCGCGGAATTTAAAAATACTACTGTTATTGTGTCACGAAATGTAGTTTTAATAGTTTTTCAGTCAACAATGTAGTTTTTTAAAGCAAAAATCTGTGGATTATTTATAAAGATAGCTCCTATTTTAAAAATTTGATCTGACGTTTTCGGAGTTGTGAGAGCTGCGTTCACCGGGCGCTCAGCGCTCTGCACCCCGCCTGGAACAGCCTTACCTGGGCTAGTCCTTCTGATGCTTGCCGCTGATTCTGATGTCTATACTCTAGTGGTTAAACATTCTTCTTGTGTATATCTAACTGGCAATCTTTGGTCTCACAAAAAGAGACAAGGTTGTGACATTTTATTTTATATAGCCTATGAGGGAATATTTTAAAATATATAAATTATTTAATTCCCTTCACTGTATGTAGGCCGATATAAAATAAAATTACACAAATCTTTTTGTTAAATGTCAGTTTAATAATCAATATTGTAATGTTTCATATATTTTTTTCATAATTGCTTATATTCTGCAATTGATATTACATTGTATTTGCTGTTCTTATTATTATTGTAATATTATACCACTTACAATTATCAATCTATTACAGCTATGCTGTTAAACGATTGTACTATTCATAACTATATGCTATTATCAATATTTGTATTATTATATTATGTACTTTTATATAATTATTACTATTTTATTTGCTGTGTAGGGCCTACTGTTTGTTTATTTTATTGACTAAACTGTTTACTATTACTTCTCACTTTATCTTATCGCTACTATTTGCATTGCACTGTAGTTACCATATCATATGCATTACCATAAAGGATCCATTATATTTGTTATTGCTAAAATCGTTTCAATCACAGAAAATGCTTTTTCCACGATAAGAAAACTTTATTTAAATTTAATGTAAAAATTGTATTATATCTTCACAATTCTTTTACCAGAATAAAATGCCAAGAATAAGATGCCTACATGACAAGCCTGAGCTTTGACATTTCCTTAATAAAAATATGTTTTTATAAGTCTAACTATCAAGATTTTAAATAACTAGAGATGGTATTTTTCATACACAACGAACAAAACCACTGAAATCAGCTGATAAATGTAATTTATTTTTTGTTTTTATCCAGAAAAACAGTTTACTTGCATTTGATTACAGTGCAGTCTTGCCCTCCGCAAAATGGCAGACGCGTTGACGTATCACAGCAACGTTCCAAAGCGGCCAATAGGGCATCTATGTATTTATTATGTCTATGTTTCCGCCCGCGTTTATGTTTAAATATATACATATTGAGCACTTTAATTTACACATTAATTGGTTGTGGTGGTTAACCTGCAATTTACACTTTAAGAAAATGAAATAGTCAGAAGAGACCAAACCTTTAAACATTCCAGTTGTATGACTAAAGAAAACAAAACAAAAACAAAACATAAAAGAATAATAACAATGCAAGTAAGAAGAAGAAAAACAAAAACAAAAAAACTCTGACCTTTTCATTGAAGTGACAGAGTACACCAGAACGTAACCATGAATATCCATAGAATGAGACTGGGGGAAAATGGAATACTCATCCTAAACAGAAAAGGGGAAGGGAACAACTGGTATGAAAAATGATGAAAAAAGAAAAAGATTTAAATAGAAAAATTGTAGTGGGTCTTACCTGTCCAGCAGTGTCAACTAACTGGAGATTGAAATCCTGGCCATTCACAGACACCATTTTATTAAAAGCTTAAAGACAAACAAAAAGATTTTAAATTGGGGACAAAGGGGACCAAATGTCATGTAGCTGTATGAATTTCCACAATTCAGTCACCATACTGAGAACACACAAGCAGGCATAAAATCACTATATAATAAATTATGGAAACACATGCGTGATATTTCATAATTCAAGCTGACAGGTGTCACTAAACAATAGCAACCATTACTAATCACTTGATGAAATACACTAATATCACAATTAAGTTTACTCCTTTTTATTTAAATTTCTTGAAATCAATTACTATTTGAAAATAACCAACGATCTATAAAGCAAAATGTAACAATGTTTGTTAATGATTAATTAATGTTAACTTATAACATGATGAAATGCACACTAAACTTGCCTAAACATTAAAATAAGCTAAAAGGCAAAAGAAACAAGCAAAACGATAAAAATACAAATTACTACTAATAATAAACAAACCTGGTTATAATATATAGTTCTACAGACTAAAGGACAGGGTTTATTTCACATCTTTTATCCCACATTAGTGCCCATGATTCACTGAATGATTGTGCCCAAGGCACCACACTGGCCAGAACCAGCCTATAACCCACAGCCCATACTTTTGTGCAATACTGTCTTTGACGCTTCTACATTATAAAATGATCTTAAAACTAGGATTTACTAGTTGCTAGCTACAAAATGGAATGCATAAATAATATAAGTAATATGGTAGGTCAAAGTATTTCAGTACTCACTGTTTTCAATAGTAGGGTCGTAGGAATCTACAAATTGTCCTTCTACAAACTGTATCGTGAGGGAGGATTTTCCTGTTGTAAAATAAATAAAAATGATTATCTCAAAGTAATGTTAAAAATAAACAGTGACGGCTATTATAAGGGTGTTGATGAATGACATTAAATATTATTATTATTTTATTATAATGGAAAGAATTGATAACTAAAGTAATTGAAACGTGTTGAGAAACCTGCTTACTGATCAAGACACATTATGAATAGGCAGGTGAAGAGTATGCCATCAACACATGTAAATGTACTGATACTGTCAGAGGCAGAGCAATCTTTTTCTTATCTTTTTTTTTTTTAATGGACCCATGAACTTCATAAATACAGATGATACGGAATGTGTCATCCTATTGCAACCTCTGCCCAATTCGGGGTTAAAGTTTCTCAGTCATTTTCAAGGGTGCGTTAAATATGACACTGGCTTGATACACAGCCTAATGCATAAAGCGAATACCAATTTTGTATGATTCCATTAAAGGGTTAGTTCACCCAAAAATGAAAATTCTGTCAGTATTTACTCACCCTCATGTTGTTCCAACCCCGTAAGACCTTTGTTCATCTTCGGAACACAAATTAAGATGTTTAAGATATTAAGATCACTCCTGCATACTAGTCCATAGGCTTCTTGAGGGAATGACTCTTGCTGGCATCGAAAAGTCATCAAAGACATCGTTAAAATAGTCCAAGTGAATACAGTGGCTCAATTTTAACTATCAAACGACTAGAATACTTATTGTGCGCAAAAACAAACAAAAATAACGACTTTATTTCAACTATTCACTTCTTTCTCCATGGGCCTGTAGTCAGTTAACGTAGTGTGATTGCGTAAAGCTACGTCACACGTAGGCTCACTATTGGCCGACGCTGGTCATGTGTGTGATGCGTGTGACGTACAATAACAGAAGCTTACGCTATTAAACTAGTAACCTGACTCGCGCAGAGGGAGAAATAAACGAATAGTTGAAATAAAGTCGTTATTTTTGTTGTTTTTTTGCGCACAAAAGTGTTCTCGTCGTTTGATAAACTTCAGATTGAGCCCCTGTAGTCACTTGGACTATTTTAACGATGTGTTTAATAACTTTGAGGACAGAAAGTCATTCCCTCAAGAAGCCTATGGACTAGTATGCAGGAGTGATCTTAATATCTTAAATATCTTAATTTGTGTTCCGAAGATGAACAAAGGTCTTACTGGGTTGGAACAACATGAGGGTGAGTAAATACTGACAGAATTTTCATTTTTGGGTGAACTAATCCTTTAAGTCAACATACAATATGGGATAGTAAAAAATAATTTGCCATTTCATTGTTCCTTCCGCCCAATTTCTTCTGAAAGTTTTAGCGTACCGTTTTAAATGAACCCATGAACTTCACATATGTGTAAATAGATGGAGACTGGTCAGGCAGTGGTGGCCTAATGGTTAGAGAGTCAAACTGGTAATCCGAAGACTGCCGGCAATGATTGAATTGCCCTTGAGCAAGGCACCTAACCCCCAATTTCTCCCCAGGTGCCACAGCAAAAAATGGCAGCCCACTGCTCCGGATGTCTGTTCACTAACTTGGATGGGTTAAATACAGAGGACAAATTCCAAGTATAGGTTACAATATTCGCGCTTCACATTCCACTTTTCAAAACGCAATGAACAAACAAAGTACAAAATTATAATAATATCGATATCGATTACATTTGAGCAACATTCAGCAGCTTTCCCCTATTCATAATACAACTACTGCCATGTAACACTGTATTTGCAATTCCCATCTCTTTAATCTCAACTCGCAGACCTAATGGCACCAATCTGCAAACGACAACACAAGACAAGCCACTTCAAAAGGCAATACATCAAATATACAAGATTTCACCGGTCGACGGGCGTGCAAGATAAGATCTATGCTATGCATAGTCGATATTTATCTACAAATACACAGTTTCCACATAAAACCGAACACGGCTAAAATAAACACACATTTATCTCATGTAAGGTGGTCTTAAATATCTACATTTACAGTATTGTTAGAACCATTTGATTTCGAAATGTTGATTTCTGAGATGGCGCTGTAATAATTCTTCAAATTTGGCATTTTTGTAACAGCCCTCATACTGTATTACACGCACCCTTGAAAATTATCCACACGGGGAGATACTAAAATAAACCTTGGTTCGTTCATACTATCTCAAATGTAAAGTTTATAGGCTAGCTAATTAAAACAGAATGGTACCGTAACAATTATTAAAAGTTTGACGGAGAAACGCAGACTCAAATTGCCAAGAGAAGATGCAACAGGAAAGCTTAATCTTTGTTATCGTAACGTTACATGTCAATTTCACAAGACCATTCAAAACGTGACAGTGATATTCGGGTACTCTTTCTGTATTAGCCCAAAAACTTGATAGGGCACTACACTGTTTAGTGTTTACCATTTCACAGTGTTTTTTTTACGTACCCTTGAAAATGACCGAGAATGAGCGATTTAAATCCCTTTATGGACACAGCGCCATTTACATCGACACGTAGCGTGAAGTCATTTAAGGTGGAACGGAAAGCGATATCTTTTAGCTAATCGAATAATTGGTTAAAAAGGAAGTGCATCGCGTTACAGATCAATATTAAGGCATGCCTTCATGTTATTACAATTGCCCGATTGATGATATTCGAGAATTGGTCGGCATATCGCGCGTGATCTGACTGAGGAAGCACGTTGCTAATTCTTGCCAGCACCATGCGCTTTTCCATTATGTCGCCAAATGCTGCTGCGCGTTTAGAAGCGTGTTGACAGCATCTAAATGAATACGTAAATTTGTAAATACATAAAACTTAAAGTGGCTGGAAACCAGTAAACAGCTCAAATGAAATGTAATGAAATAACTGTAAGGACTCTGCTAACTTAACGACTACACATATCATCAAATACTTCCTACTCAACAAAATTGTATCAAACACTTACCAACTGAACGATACCCCAATACAGCAATCTTTCTGTATTTAGGTTGAGGCATTCTTTGAAAATAACCTTTAAACGTCAAAACCAAACTGGAGGTTAAAAAAGAAATAGTTTATCAAACATTAGAGGTCTATCACGTGATAACAACAAACTTTTCCACGCCCTCCAGAAAGATCTTCATCATTGTTTCTGTACCATAAAATGAACTTTTCGGTTGGTGGACGCTGTATAATCAAAAATATTTTTCTTGGAAAGTAAATATTGAGCACACAGTGACGTCTTAAAACTCCGACGAATGAACTAAAATGCTTATTCACTGCAGTAGCGTGTCTTCTTCTTCTAGGCCTAATAGCGGTTGGGAAACTAACTGTTGGTGCATTTCCGCCACCTATTGGGATGGAGCGTTGTTATGCCTTATACATTTTATAAGCACATGGAGATTTTCTAAAAGTCCACATTTATTACAATCGCCGAAATCACGCTTTCTTATTATATAAATTAATTAATTTATTGAGAGCAGAGGCTGTATGCTATATTCATGTATGTACTGCCATAAAGTGCTCTTTCACATTTTTTTTTTAAAGGGGCTAGACACCCCTTTTTACTTTATCCCATATCTTGTCACATCTTTTTGACAACTTCTTTAAATAAATTCTTCAATTTTGGGGTGTTTATCACCCTCCACTCTAATGTGAGCATGTCTACCCAACAACTGTAGCTAAATTGTGATTCTAAATTGGTGTATTCGGCATGAACAAACTGAATGAAAAGTATATTTCTATGGTTTGGCTTGATAATGATTTTTCACTCAGTCTGAGCAATTCACAGTAGATACCGGTAGGCCTTCTATGTTAGCCCTGAACCAGGGACCTTCTTGCTGCAAGGCAACCACTTTTATAGAGCTTCATAGCTTTATGGCTATGTTGTTTTGGCCAGTATTATAAAAAAATATCCTGAAGCTCCTCCAGGCTCCTCCTTCAGACCACACAAGCCTTTTAATATGAAAATTAGGATTATTGCATCTACCAATTCGAACATTGTATTCAGCTTCATTTGAGTTCTAAACATAGAACTTTTCCAAAGAAATCTTTTTTTTTGTTTGTTTTTTTGGTTACTGTGGGTCATGCAGTTCGGTGATATCTTTCTTTTACCCATTTACTTTACACACATCTCTGTAATTGGTGGTTAACCCATTAATGTGAATCATCATTAATCCCACAATGTTTAAAACAAGACATGTAGACCTCCTTTTAGACAATAATATTCACAAGACTAAAAGCCCTCCTGCATTCCCGTCTGACAGGAAAGGTCTGCATACAGTTCCTGAGGGGGTTTGAATTTCGGCACTCAGTAAGGGGAGATTCAATTAAGTCTCACATTCCCTTAATGGCCGGATTAGAGCATTGAAATGTGCACAGAGCCTACAAATCTTTGCTATATGCAGCTTCCAATGCTGGCCACCTGCTTCAGTAAAGAAAATCTCTGAGAACTTCTTTCTTAAAAGGAAAATACTTGCACTTTCAAATTTAAATTAGACTTTGCAAAAGTTATTCATTGTTATTGGAATTTTAGGAGTTAACTTTGAATTTCTCCAGTCCAATGATCGTGGTCCCTCAGTCAATGATACTGGTCGCTTCAGTTGACAGGGAATGGTAGAATTCAAGTGATAATGCACCGGGCACTACAAAGAATTATGCTGCGTTCCAGGAAGGTTTTTGAGCACGTAAATCACGACTTCAAACCACGACTTATGACTTTGTAGCATTCCAGGTCATTCACGCCAAACTACCTAGATGTAAACAAACCAGCATGGCGGACCTTACGGGGGCTCACGCGCATTTGTAATAATTTCTAACGCCAAAGGTGCTTACTCCTTGTTTATTTGTGGGAAACTGAGGAGGAAAAATAGTGCATGCGGCAAGATAAGCTGTTATACCTTTTATTTTACTTTATTTGTATATTTGGAAATGTATAATTTATCCTTGCACTCAATGGACTGAAAACTAGTTAACGTTATATTGTCCTAAAGTGTATTCTTTCTCACCGAGTACCGCCTGGAGAAACACTGCATCCGTAGGGCCTGTCATTGTAGTTTTGTATATGTTAGCGGGCTATGTGACGTCAGAACTCGTAACTGGGAGTACATCGTTCTAGTACGAGTTCACGGGTGGGAAGTCACGGGTTTGACTGCCGTTCCAGTGCACTTTCACGGGTATAAGTTTGGAAAAACACGAGTTACAGGTTGCCTGGAACGCGGCATTAGATACAGTTGGGATAGGCCTACAGTTAATCGGGAAGCTATTCTGAAACAGCAAAACAAATGGGTATATGAGGGCATACACAATCTTTGCCTACACAGCAAACACCAGATTACTCCCAGGGCTACACTGCCTAAAAGCATTGTGACCATATGCTTTGTCCATCAATGGTTCTACAATCTACTTAGGCTTATGGTTCTTTTGGGAAACGCAGCCTATGGTCAGGTTTAGGGTTACTTACAGTAGTGGGGTTTAGGAATAGGGAGCCTTAACAATGGGGGTAATTGATCTGAAAATCAGTTTAAAATGTTTGACTCAAGGAGAATGCTAGATTTTTCAAATTATAATAAATTTTTGATATTTGAGATATCAATATTTGATTGACCCATAATGAGTGACAGGCAAGTATAAACACTAATTTCTTAGAAAATGGAAGAAGTAAGATTGCATCCAGGCATATGCAAATACCTTTGAACATGTTGAGCATTAATCCAATAGCACACATATATCTGCAAGATGTCTGTTAAAGATCACTTCATCTGGAAAGCATCTGCTGCTTATCTGATAGACTGCAGCCCGATCTCATGAAAGTTCGTATCTATGGCACGAATGTCATTTCTCGTGGCATTTATATGCCAAAAACAGTTTTTGCGTGTATATGGCACGCAATTTTCGCGTACAAATGATACGCACTTTTTTGCGTATAATACGCACAAACTCCCCACCCCCCTCCCCCCTAAACCTAACCCAGGGTTTTTTAGTGCGTACCATATACACGAAAAAAACACTTTTGGCGTATAAATGCCACGAGAAATGACACTCGTGGTATAGATACGCATCTTCATGAGACTGTGTTGGTTTAACATACATTCTAAATCATTAACATCTTAAAGACATTTTCTAAATGTCTATTTGACATCTGAAAGGAAACATGTACTGTAGATGAGCAAACACTCTTCCAAATGTAAATACACATCAAATAGACGTCTCTGTGATGTGGTTGTGTTATCAGCATATTTCCTTAAAGTCGGCTTGAAACTGAAGTTGCGATATAGTATTTTCTTCCCTATTAAATGGCTTCTTGAACTAGAAACATTCTCAGGCAGAACTTGATTTTGTCCATGAGGAATTGATTGGATCATTGGATTGTTGTCATTTGCTATTGGTGCGATCTAGGACAGAATGGAACCTGGGGGTATTTGACAACCAGCTGAGCTTTTCCACCCACATCTTAACAACATCCTGGTTGTGGCTTGCAGACTAGGAAAATCAGACCCTTCCATTTAGTATACTAGTCCAAGCACTTGTAATTTCAAGGCTGGATACTGCAATGCTTTATTGGCGGGCCTTCCAACCAGCATGACTAAGCTTTTGCAGGTAAGAGTGTGGCAGCACATCTAGTCTACCTACTGTATGTCACATCAAATTTAAAGGGTAACTAAACACCAAAACAACTTTTTTTAGTTAATGATCTGTAAGAATGGAGCCTCATAAATGCTGTTCATTGATTCGAGTACATTTTTTGACAATTGAGTATAAAGTGTTTTGATTTTCAAATATATGGTGTAAAAACGTCTGAGTGCTGCCCTCTTCAGGTTAAACGGAAAGCTCCTGCAGTAGGGGTACTTGCTGACGTAGCGAACTCTCAGACGCGACTCTGTCACACCCTTGGTGCGAGCTCACCACGCCCTTGGCAGCCCCTGGTATTAAAAAAGCATCTGGTTCCGTCAAAACTACTGTAGCGAGTCAGGAGTTGGATTTATGAGTATTGAAAACGATCAGGATATCATATATTAGTTTAGTACAGTGATCAGGATAGTGACGGAATAGAGGTGGACATGGGCTTCTCCACACAGCTCCACACGCAGTGCCAAACACTGCTCGTCCTGCATGTACTCCTCCACCGCAGCGGCGTCTTGATGTGAGTGATCATGGATATTTTAATCACAATTTATGGTTAGGATAAAGTTAATCCTCTGGGGTCGACAAACGAGCCGGTGCATTTTGCTGGATTTTGACAGCAAAATACGGCAGAATATCAATTTTCACATAGCGGCAGAATATCAATATGAATACATGCCCACAGAGCGTGCGCTATTGAGATCAACTCGACGACAAAACTCATCAGATGCCGGTCGCGATGCGGGAGTTAAGACCGCAGTTTGAGCCAGCGGCTCGAATGGATTTGGCCCTGTGTCTACATACAATTCACCCTCATCCACTTCAGGTGAAGGTGAGGGAGAAAAGTCCTCGACTTCAAATGGCCGCTCTGTTGCAAAGGCAGTTACTTGCGTCACTCCAGTCTCGCTCTATTTTAGAGTCTGACAGCAGCTCTCACTCACAGCGGGTCTCAGGTGCACGCCCCCTGGCCCCGCTGGGGTCTGCCCATTTTTTCAGCATTTTTCAAATATTGCTAGTGGGTGGAGTCAGGCTCTTTAAAGTTTTAATTCTGTCATTACTTGCTCACTCAAATTCAATCTGTCCATAATACAAACCACTCAATTCATATGGATTAGTTTTAGGATCTCTTTATGAACCTTTTGAAGCGTCAAAATATCAGTTGTGTAGCTGTGGGGGACAGAAAGCTCTTAGATTTCATCAAAAAGATCTTCATTTGTGTTCCAGAGTTGAACAAAAGTCTTATGGATTTTAGAGGCAGGGGAAATTATTTTGTATGAGCAATATGATGAATTAAAAAATAGTGATGTGCATGGATAAGTATTTATTTATAATAACTGCAATATTCCATTAAAAACAAAAAATGTATATTTTGATTTCATGGTGACTTTAACAAACTTTTTCCCGCCAAGATTTTTTTAGACTGTTCTCTCAATAGGCTAGCTTCTTGACTGATTAACAGGATATGTAAATAGGCTACGTTCATTCAAGAATTCACGTTCCTATGAACTGCAGTGTCTGACTGCTAGGGTGTGTTTCAGCGCCTGACTGGATACATGCGCATCATTTCACATCGAAGAAGCAGCAGGAGCTGTGGGAAAATGAGCTAGTGTCGGTTGAGGAGCAATTTGTTGCGAACCGAAAAGGCAAACTGATATTAGAGGACTAGACTATTTATAAAATCTGAATATAGCTTACTAGCCTGTAGATCACTGGATTGATACTTTTTGGCATCTTGCACACGTGATCAGCGCGTAAACAAACGAATAATCACATGAAAAGAAAACAAGTGGAGAACAAACAGTAACATCTGTGGTAGGTTTCCTTTTTAATTATATAACCTATGCTGATATTTAGGAAGACTAAATTAATTAAAAGCAGATATAACACTTGCTTTAAATGTGATGTTTTTGGTTTCACTGTTCTATCAATACATATCAACAGCTTAAGATCGATGTGCATTACAAGGTTAAAGAGAAGCGCACAATGCCAGAAAGAACAAAATGAATGAAATCTGAACGATGTGTGTGTTTAAAGGCATAGCGATACACAGTTTCTTAAGAACAACTGTTAGCCTTTGATACGCTTACAATTTAATACAGTGCTTGCAAGCAAACGTAGCCTATAAGGCCAAATACTTTTTACTTTTGATATGGCTATAAAGGTTGTTGTGAGCGTGTGTACCGTGACGTCCTATTTGGGCGGTATAGCTAATTGTTTCATGGACGTAAGGTCAGAATTTACTTTTGAGGGTTCCTGAGTTTAACAGTCTTTTGAAAATATATAATTTATTTAAATAGGCTATCCTTAGTTAGACCACTGGCAGTTGCACTGTTCGGTAGGCTAATGTGTGTGTTTTAATGAGGGGGGCATCCCGAAATATTTTTATTTCAAAATACAACCTAAAACTTTTAGTCAACAAATCCAAAAACAAAACAAAAAAACAAACAAACGAACAAACAAACAAAAAAACAAAAAACACATTAACAAATATCTGTAGCTACACACACACACACACACACACATATATATTAAAATTTATGACCAAGGTATTTGTATTTTATTTAATTTACAAGTTATGACCATCAATTTGGCCGCCACAATCATCAAGACTTCTTAAAAAGCCTAAATGTTTCAGAATAAAGGATGACAGAACAAATAAAATGCACTAATGTGACATCCCGAGGCATAAGTTGATATTGATTTAATAATGTAAGCTATCATATTCATTTTTAGCCTCACTTGAATGGACTTTGGAATTTCATATTCATTATATTATCATCATAATTATTTATTATGAGTACCTTTGTATGTTGGCTATAATTTAGTCTTTAGGCTAAGTATTATTTTCTACTTCTGCGAATGCACTTTTTACAACATCAAATTTCATAAAGGAACAACAGAATGTTTGTTGATTGAGAAGCGTCAGGCTACTTCTGATGCCCACTTGATAACATTAAAAACACCCACGGTTTATTTATTTTTAATTAGAGTTAATTCTAGAAATCACTGTCTTCTATGCTAATTGTTAACTGTATCCCTGCTGAGACCTTTTTACATTTTTTTTTTCATATTTTACCTTTTTTTTGAGACACCCCCCTCCCCTCATACATCATTACACGGCTCTATTAAATGCTATTAAATTATCCTCATCTTATCCATGGGATTGTTAAGGCAGTCATTGTTAAGGCAGTAGTACCAGTAAATAACCAATAGGTGAAACTATGTAAACAGAGCAAATAAGTTTATCTTATTGCTCTGTTTACATTTAATCAACACATTTATTTAAGATTTTCTGCAAAATGCAATAGCTTACAACATTTATAAATGTTGTAATTTATAAGAAATTACAACACTATAGAACAAGAAGGCAAACATGACCCCTTCACATTCATCAAGACCATTTAGAAACTTGTCTAACAATAAATATAAGGATGGAGGATTTAAACTATGGAAAACTAAAGGTATTAGTATTATTAGTAAAGGTATTAAATACTTGGATATGGATGGAATACTTCTTACATTTCAAGAATTGTGTGATAAACACCAGATTCCCTCAAAACATTTTTTTTTTAAATATTCAGCTTAAAAGTTTTATGTCTTCCAGGTCTATAGATATTATGTACATTCACAAACTGTCATTAATAGAGGAAATAATTGGAAAAAGAAGTGAAAAGGACCAATTGTCAAAATATTATAATTTAATAATGTTTAACTCTAAAGAGTCTGCTGTAGACAAATTAAACGCATAGAGGAAAGACATTCAAGAAGAAATAGAGGAATTTGAATTGGACTGAAGCATGTTTAAAGGCACAAAACAAATCATAAACTGAGGGGGGAGTTTAGACTTTTTTTAATTACATTTATCTGCTAAAATGTATGCTCACTCATTGCATTTTCTCACTCATTGCATTTTTACAATGGGGTAATTTTGTTCTTAAGAATTTATGCAACACAGGGAAGCTTAATTTCAATCTTTGAATTAAATTGAAAAAAGTAGCACAAAAGTACAATAGAATAAAGATACCTATCTTTAGGTACTAAGAGAAAAGTTTTTGCTTAGGTCTGAAACCAGTAGGCCTATTCAGAAATAGTACTACAGAGACTGAATAAAGTAATCAACTGTAAAATAACACTGGGTAATGTTTTAGTCCTGAGAACTAAATTAAAATACAGGATATTAATCTTGATTCCTTAAAATGAAAGCTGTGTTTTGTTGTTTTGACAACCAAATTAATGACAGACCATGGCTGCTGTCACTGTAAGAGCTCATGCACAGATCCTGTAGCCACTAACATTATACGGCCACGTGCAATGAATGCTTATTTAAGACATAACCGACTGTGTTTAGTGGATACTCACCAAGACCGAAATTGACATAATTTTCCCATGTTTTTGACTGTTAAAGTGATATAATCCACGAAAAATAACTGTTGTTACCCACGAGCTTGTGAGGTGGTTTGTATGTGTGCATAAAAAAACAACTCTCAGACAGCACGCAAGTAGCCTACCGGACAGTTCAAGATCGTGTGAATGTTTAAACTGGTAAGACTTAAGACGTGCAAATGGTAAACTGTAGTTACTCATGATGCAATGCTGGCCCATGCAAATGACAATTCCGTCTATCCCGACTCCGAAACGCGAGTGTATTATCGCCGTCTGAACGAGATAGGACGACGGGAGTCTAGGAGATTGCAAACCTGGTATGCCATGTACTCTGAGGGGTCCACTGGAGGAGGAGGGGGCGTTCTATGGGCCAAGGTGAAAGGGGTGCTATGTAAGGCTTTAACAAGGAGACATGGATAGTGATGTGTCGTTCATGAGTGGTTTGTTTATTTTGAACGAATCTTTAATAAGACTCGGGACTACCAAGTTGTCTCAGAGAGTGATTCGTTCATTTTGTGTTAACCGCGCATGCGCATTGCGCAGCATATGGGTTCTGAATTTGTACTGGAAACAGATGATTAGTTCATCTCTTGAGTCTTCGGGTTCGGGCGGGTCCTAGTCTTTCGTTCTTCCTGTCAGTCCCATAGAGACTATGCTGGCAATACCGGAAAGAGAAATGATTAGTTCATCTCTTGAGTCTAGAGTTCAGGTTCGGCCGGATCCGAGTCTTTTGTTCTTTCTGTCATGGCAGTACCGGAAAGAGAAATGATTAGTTCATCTCTCAAGTCTTTGGGTTTGAGTCCTTCGTTCTTTTGTCACATGAATTGTCACCGTATTGAATAGCATACTCATAAACTTTTTACAAACAAGCATGTAGATAATGTATAATATAATAGTAGTTATTTATTTGTATAATATATAATAAAACACACCACAGATGCAAAATATTGAAAAGAGATGGCCAGGGACAATAATAAGATGGAACTTTTATTTTTCAGATAATGTTAATTACACATATTTTGTATATTAATTCCTAAATATAAAACAATATACATTCAGATGCAGTCATTAATACGTATCTCACTGTTGTATTTGATGCGAGATACCAGCGGTCACGTCACGTACGAAGGACTCAAATCCGAAGACTTGAATAAAATGAACTAATCATTTCTTTTTCCGGTACTGATAGCATAGTCTCTATGGCACTGAGAGGAAGAACAAAAGACTCGGACCCGGCCGAACTTGAACTCGAGAGATGAATTAATCATTACTCTTTCCGGTCCTGCTGTATCACACATGGCATGGCCCAGCAGACAGATCAGAGTCAGACACTGACGATACCCCTGTTGTAAAGCCTCCTCCACATACTCCTCCATGGCCTTATGTTCTGGAATGGACAAGGGATAAATTTTCCCCCGCAGTAGGGCAGCCCCAGGTAGTAACTCCATGGCGCAATCCCAAGGTCGATGAGGCGGAAGTGTGGTGGCCACCTGTTTACTGAACACGTCCTGAAACTCCCGGTATTCAGATGGAATGCTCGGAACAGAATCAGTGACTGGACTTTCAACAGAAGTGGATCCCAGGCAACACTGGATTAGTGGGCTTAGACGGTCTCCTCTTAACTGACAGAATCTTTACAGTATTCGATAGTGTTGTAGTACTCGAGACCGGTCTTGGCCACAACGCGTGCCTTTCTGCCTGCCTCAACTCTGGTTTGCCTGGTTTGTCTCAGCCTTGCCTTCTATGTTCTGTTTGCCACTGTTGGACCCTGCCTGTTTTGATTATTCTAAAAAATGCTGCAAATGGATCCTCCACAAAGTAACAAGGCAAACATGAGGGCTTAAATATAGACTAATGATAAGACACAGGAACTCATGTTTACAATGAAACAATGAACCAATGACAACATAACATGGGGAACACATAGCAGGATCACATGACTAACACAGGGAATCACATGACAACACATGAAACATGACTGACATGAAACATGAACCAAAAAAAGACGTGACATATCCCTCGGCTCCTGACGCCCAACATAAAACCAAATACAAGACATCAAAAGTTCAGGAGGGTGGTTGAGCGGGGGTAGTCTTGGGGGAGAGATGGAGGGACAGGTCCATGCAGGGGAATATGGAATTGGAAAATGGACATGGAAAATGGCATGGAAATGGCAGGACATGGAAAATGGCATGGTGGGCCTGTGTTGTGGGCGGACCTGTGCAGTGAAAAGTGGGTGGACCTCAACTGGCGAAAGAGTAACTCAAACCTGTGGTGGTTAAAGGTAGCAATCGCTCTAGATCCTAGGTTCAAGGATCTTAAGTTATTGCCCAGAAGAGAGAGGAGAGAGGTGTGGCAAAACCAGCACCACAGACCTCTGGAGAAGAAGTGGAGCCAGAACTACCAAAGAAGACGACAACGACAGCCAATGCACCACTTGCACAGTTCCGCAAGCCACACCCACTAATCTGGAACTGCTCGCACATCAGAGAAATCATTCTTTCGTCAACAAGGCTAACATTAGCTGCCACCAGAGTTTGTAATTAATTTCACGCAAAATTTCAAGTTAGTTGGCTGTGGCGAGCAGGACAATGGACGTGAGAGCGGCGCGAGGCCGGTGGCATGAGTGATAATGAAAGACAAGACGTACCGACCGGTCTCGTATCTCTCACAGAGGAGCAGGAACATAAACGGCAGATCGAGAGAGAAACCGGCCTGATTTTATGTTGTGTGTGGACATCAGTTGTCAATGAGGGACTGTTGGCTTATACTTTCCTTTTGTATTTGTTAATTTTACTATTAAAATGTTTAAAAGTTCGCCGATTCCTGCCTCCTCCTTCCCACAACAACAAACCCTTTTAACGTTATATTGGCAAACTCATTAGTGAATTACTCCTTGTTTGTATTTCTTTCTAAATATGGTGTATTACTGCATAATACCTGTTCAGTCAGGCGAAACTATGATCACATCACAACACAAACGTCCGTGTGCTTGTCTGATTCAGAGATTTCGTCATGGAGAAATTGCCATTGCTGAAATTCTCGGCAGCAGATGGACACTTGCTGTGTCCGTATTGTAGGCTGTAGCACGCAGCGAGAGCACAAGCAAAGCAAGCTGCCTCAGCTCGACCCAGTCCGGGCCCTCCATCAGCCTCAGCTGATCTTCACTATACTGCGGCTCGTAAAGATAGCCACGAACATCGGATTCGAGCAGCAGACTTTCAAAATCCTCTTCTTCCATATCATGTTTAGTTTCTTCTTTCATTGTCATAATTCCTATCTCCACAGCGCTTGTTAGTTTAGCTTCCAAAAACAAGATGGCGGATATTGATTTCAGTTTCTGCAAATGAAGTCCCACCCACTGATCTATTCTGTAATTGGCCTGTAGCGTGAGTGGGTCCCACACCCTTGAATAATGAGGAGCTAATGGTGCGTTCTATTATTCATCCGTCTCGGAGATCCGAATCGGACGACAGACGTTGCCTAGCAACACGCCCCCTTTCCTCGGATTTCTCCTCTCGGACGTCGGACAACCGTGAGGACACCGAGAGAGAATTCCGTTTCGGAATTCAAGATGGCTGCGCCCTGTGACTTGTAAGAATGAATTGTTTTCATTGTTTTTGAACCGCTTTGGTATTTTAAATGACGGTTATAATCACTCGTATTACTGCGTCCCCTGTAGGTATGGGAATCGGTTGTTGTGAGTGCAATTACTGACGTTGCTAGCGTTGCTAACAGAAGATTAACATGAAAAACATTAATAAAGTGAACATTTTCAAGTTCAAATGGCTGCGTTTTAATAAGGTGTAGTCATAATATTTTTTCGTTTTAATGTAAGTGCCTGCTACTCGGCCAGCGCTACCATTATAACAGCTTTCCGGGTGGCGTCCATTTTTTTCTCCGACTCAGACGCGTTAAACAAATAGAACGCTTGAAGTCGGTTCGTTGGCTATAATAGAACGCACCATTAGTTTATAGTCTCTGTCATTTCAATGAAATGTGACTTCCTGCTTATTATGGCGCAAAATGACAATTTTTACATCATAATAAGCAGGAAGTAAAACACTTAAATCCTAATTTCTTCCATCTCAGGGGAAAATAAGGGAATAAACCATGACCATTCAAAAATGACTGGGTTTCTTTCTAAAGATACAAAGCTTAATGCAAATGGCTGAAGTGTCCCTTTAATCAAGAATGCAGAGACTGTTCACTCTGACTCTTCACAGGCATTATGACATTCCATATATAAAATAGGCCCACTTACATTCTTGCATCCACTTGCATTCATTTGAGTTGATGTTATTTTTCTACAGTTAAGATATTTGTGAATTTGTAGCAGACAGTTCAGTTCAGTTCAGTAATACTTTATTAATCCCCAAGGGGAAATTCTTTAACATTACTTTGTAACAGTTGTTGGTTTATGCTAAATATGTCTGCAGTTCATATGGATGCCTCAACAAATTAAGAGATTGTTATTGAACACTTGTTAAATGTTAATGATTGAGGTAATACAGCTGAAGAATCTGTTTCCTTAAAGCAGTTTGTCGTGCATTTATTTATTTCAACACTGCAGGTTAAGTAAATCCCAATATTTTAAATTTGCGATTAATCTGCGATTAAAGCCCCTGACTGTGATTAACTTGCGATCAACTTTCATTCGATTGACAGCACCAATAAAAACATTTAAATAATATAAATTATTTTTAAATAAAAAAGGATGAAAAATAAAATATATAGAGTTACAAAAATTGAAAGTTAAGAATTGTTATTCAAAGAATAAGTTGAGAACTGCATCACACATCACAGGATTTTCTTTGTGGAGCCAAACAGTATGCAAATAACACGAGAACAACACCTCTCAACCTCAGGAAGTGAAAAACAAAACAAAACATTAATTTCATGAATTATTTTTGACACGTAAAATGATTCACCAAAATAAACCTGTTATTTTTTCCAGCCATACTAAAACAAATGTACTCTTTTCCATTACAGTGTGTAGGTAGACCATGTTGAAGGAAAGACATCCTTGGTGGATTTTGGATCCTAAGGACAACCTTTTACACATCAATGTAGGTGGGTTGAGGCACACTCTATGCTCAAGCATTCTGAAGAAGTTTCCGGACACACGTCTTGGTCAACTCTTGTCTTGTGACTCAGAGGATGACATTCTACAGCTTTGTGATGACTTTGATGTTCAACAGAAAGAGTTTTACTTTGACCGTAACCCTGGTCTCTTCCCTTATGTCCTGCACTTCTATCAGACTGGCAAGCTGCATATTATGGATGAGCTGTGCATTTTCTCCTTCTCTCAGGAAATAGAATACTGGGGAATCAGTGATTTTTTTCTGGACAGCTGCTGTAGTTACCGTTACCTTGATCGTAAACTGAAGAGACATCGTACATCCTGGGATGAAGAGAGTGATGTTAGCAGTGTGGATACATCAGTTGATGAGATTTCTGATCTGAACAAAGATATTGAACACTTCCATGAAATACGTTTTGGAAACATTCGGAAATGTCTGTGGCTAACATTGGAAAATCCAGGTTATTCAATCCCAAGCAAAGTTTTCAGCTTGCTTTCCATTTGTGTGGTTTTAATTTCAATTACCACCATGTGTATCAATAGCATTCCAGAATACCAAAAATTTGATGAAAGTGGTAATCCAACTGAAGACCCAACAAGGCATATATTAGAAGTGTTCTGCATTTGCTGGTTTACCTTTGAGGTAGTAACTCGCATGCTTCTTGCTCCAAACCATCGCAAATTCTTCTTGCTACCACTAAACGTGATTGATATCATCTCAGTGATGCCAATATACATCACAATCTTTTTTGATCTGGTCATTGGGAGTGAGTCAGAGCTGGGCAACTTGGGAAAACTGGTCCAGGTGTTGCGGCTGATGAGAATCTTCAGGGTGCTAAAGTTGGCTAGGCATTCAACGGGCTTAAGGTCACTAGGTGCTACTCTACGGGTGAGATTACACTGCTATTGTGCAAGTGTATTTACAATCTGCATATTGTAGTGCAGAGGTCTTCAACCCTGCTCTTGGGGACCCACTGCCCTTTAGGGTTTAGCTCTAACTCTTAATAGCTCTAACAGAAGCACCTAATCAAGCTCTCCAGGATCGCTTGAAATATACAGTGAGGTGTGCTGAAGCAGGTTGGAAATAAACTTTGTCCCCAGGATTTTGGTTGAAGACCTCTGTTGTAGTGGTGTTTAATCCTGGACCTGGAGGGAGATTCAAGCCAGTCTACATTTTGTATGTATCTCTTATCTGAAAAAATCACCATGGTTCCCTATTAGCTTATAATCCACCATAAATAGTATCTGTCACTGTGCAATGTGCATCCTAAAAAGTATGCAAGATTACAATAAGCATGTCCCAAAGCATGGTCGATTACTATGGTTCCCAAACCTTTTAGAGTTGTGTACCCCCTGAGGCATTTACCATACATGCTTACCCCCTCACTTCCACTTAGACTGCAGTCACACCTTTTCCATTTATTATTCAAATTATATTTCACCTGCAACAACATTGTGAACTTTGAAAGAAGAATTGTATTTTAGACGTTAAATGAGACAAGCCAGTTTATGGTGACATGATGCTTGTGACGTTATGTGACAAATATGAGATTATCCGCTTCCGGGTTTCATGGGCGGGATTTGTCAACTTTGTGCATGTCCACTTCCGACGCAGTTCAACAATGCCTGAGACGAGTGCTATTTATGTCACTGCTCTGTTCCACTTTGTAAATCTAACCAACAACACCAACCCTACTTAAGTTTTCATGGATTCCCGACTGAATTGAGTATAAGGAAGAAGTGGATAAAACTTTAAAATAAAACGAGGTAGCACGTTTGTTTGCAGCCGGCACTTTAGTGAATCAGACTAATTTACCAGGGATGACGTATAAATAAACTTAGTGTAGTCCTTCATCAGTTCGCCAGCGAGATCGGTGATTCAACGGAAGTGGCAGTGCACAAAGATCACAGGATCCGGAAGTACTACGTATCAGCGTGATAATCCCCTATTGGCATATAATGTCACAAGACACAATTTTCTTACATGGTAGTATGTCTCAAAACGTTTCTGCTACACAAAGGTATGTACTTTTTCCTCAAAAAAGAGTAAATACTTTTAGTGCAAAGTACACTCTAAAAAATGCTGGGTTGTTTTAACCCAACTTTGGGTCAAATATGGACTAACCCAGCCGTTGGGTTAAATTTTTACATTACATTTTTAACCCAACATTTCGGGTTTGTCCATATTTGACCCAAAATTGGGTTAAAACAACCCAGCATTTTTTAGAGTGTATGTGTAGGTGAATTCGAATGCAGTATCTGTTCAGTTTATGGACCTCTCTCTTAAAGGAGCATTTCACCCATTGCAACATTAATCTTTATTGAAAGTGGATCATATATGTAGTCGAAATGTAAAATCATTTTTTAATTTGGTGCCCTCTTGACTGAGAAAAGACAGAAAATAACCAAGGGGCGCCTTTGTGTTAAAAAACTACAGTTCCCAGAATTCCCCAACATTGCACAGCTCCGCAAGACACACCCACTAACCCACCCACCGGAACAGCGCAAACAGAGACGCAAACACACTCTTCCGTCTACAACGCAAACATTAGCTGTTACCAGAGTAAGAGTTTAAAATTCATTTCAAACAAAATGTCTAGTTAGTTGGCTGTGGCGAGCAGGACAATCGAGGGCGAGGGATGTAAGAGGACGGCGCGTGAGTGATAATGAAAGACACCTGTAACGGCGCGCGCCGGTGCGTCTCTCACGAATAGAAGGAGCGAATGCATAAAATGGGGAGCGACGACGGCAGATCGAGAGAGAAACAGGCCTGATTTTATGTTTTGTTTCTGTTGTGTGTAACGCTGGCTTACTTTCGTTTTGTATTTGTTCATTTTACTATTAAAATGTTTAAATGTTCGCCGGTTCATGCCTCTTTTTTCCCACAACATTAAACCCCGTTCACGTTACATTTGTAAACACATTAACGTTAGTGAATTACTCCGCGTTTGTATTTATTTCTGTATGGTGAATTACTGCATGATACGTACCTGGATGTTCTGAAGGCGAAACTATCACAACACATACGTCCGTGTGCTCGTCTGATTCAGAGATTTCCTCCAGGAGAAATTACCATCGTTGAAATTCTCTGCAGCAGACGGACTCTGTGTCCGTAGGCCGTGACACGCAGCGAGAGTACAAGCAACAGCAGGCCGCCGAGCTCGATCCAGTCCCGGCGTCTCGACCGACAGCCAGGCGTCTCCTGCTCCTCCATCAGCCTCAGCTGCTCTAAACTACAGTATAATGCAGCTCGTAAAGATAGCCACGAACATCCGATTCGAGCAGCAGACTTTCAAAACCCTCTTCTTCCATATCATGTTTAGTTTCTTCCATTATCATAACTTCATATCTCCACAGGGCTTGTTAGCTTAGCTTCCAAACAAGATGGCGGATCTTGATTTCAGTTTCTGCAAGTGAAGTCCCACCCACTGATCTGTAATAGGCCTGTGGGTGAGTGGGTGCCACACCCTTGAATAATAATGAGCTAATCATTGTAGTCTGTTGACATTTCATTGAAATGTGACTTCCTGCTTATCGTGACGCAAAATGACGATTTTTACGTCACGATAAGCAGGAAATAAAACACTTAAATCCTTATTTCTCCCATCTCGGGGGAAAATAAGGGAATAAACCATGACCATTCAAAAATATAACTGGGTTTCTAAAGATACAAAGCTTAATGCAAATGGGTGAAGTGACCCTTTAATGAGCTGAAAATATGAATCAGGTGTGTTACATAAAGGGAGACATAAAAACTGTGCCGTGCTGTGGGTCTCCAGGATCAGAATTGAAAACCACTGGCATTTTATATAGTACTGACTGTAATTGTTTTGATTATGTCATATATTTAACACAATTTTTCCATGATACCATACCCTAAAAAAATTCCCCCTACTTTATAATTCTATCACCTTTTTAAAATTTTTTATTAATTTTGAACATTAAGAATACTCCATTTTGCCAACTCAGTATATAAGTGCTTTAAAGCTTTTTCTACCTACATGTCACATGTAAAAATGTCATGTCTTTGTTTCTTTGTGTAGCACAGCTACAGAGAGGTTGGAATCTTATTACTGTACCTGGCAGTGGGTGTATCGGTGTTTTCCGGAATTGCTTACACTGCAGAATATGAGGAAGATGTTGGTTTGGACACAATTCCAGCTTGCTGGTGGTGGGGGACAGTTAGTATGACAACAGTGGGATATGGAGATGTGGTTCCAGTGACAGTGGCTGGAAAGCTGGCAGCATCTGGCTGCATCCTGAGCGGCACATTAGTTGTGTCACTACCCATCACCATAATTTTCAACAAGTTTTCACATTTTTACCGCAAACAAAAAGCTCTTGAAGCATCAGTGAGAAACAGCAACAGCAAGAAACTTATAAGACAACAGAGAAACAGTAGAGACACTGAAATACATGTGCATAGCCACTGTTGGGAGGATGGAGAAAAGGATGAAGATGTGTCTTATGAGGGAGGAGTTGTCAACTACTGCTACGAAGACCATCCACTGACATACACAGTCTGATGTGTCGACTATGCAAGAAAAGTGATAAAAGTCAAAGTTGTTAAAGTTATACCAATATTAAACATCATATACTGACTTAAAATACAGAGTGGGTGAAAAATTAAAGGAAAATCTGGTGATCCAGTGGCTCTGACATGCCTATATTTGGGTCCACCTGTCCCCTTTGGTCATAGCAAATAAATACAAAGGGTTTTTCTCAATCGCAGTGCTAGATTAGAGTCATTCTCAGCATTAAATGTTGGAATGAGACAGACTAGTAAAGGCCTGGGTATACTTCATTTTCCGCACTCCGTCCTTTGCACAGTTGAGTATGCAAGCCTTTCAATACTCCTTTGGCCATGAGCATGGAAAGACATGTTCAGCGCATGTGCACGATCAAGTGGGTTCTGTTTTCAAGTGCTCAAGTCACTTGCATATGTTGTACACGCTCCGTCCACAATCCAAAGAATTGGGCTGCACATGGATGTCTGTGGGGCGGACCCTGCTGATGATGCAAATTACATCACATGGACTGTGCCATAAATGTTTCTGTCCCTCCATTCAAAGCATGAGAATGCTATTAAAGTTAATCTGGGTAAAATATTTACACTAAAACTCTTTATATCATCCGACTTTATGTTAATGCGATACACTGAATAAAAACGGTCCGTGTATCTTTTGGTCATTTGATTTCCTGTTTGGAATGGAATAACGAGAAATGAAAACCAGCTGGTTTATTCGTTTTTTTGTTTAGTTTAAAAAACGAAAAATTTGATTTTGGCTCCATTTTTTTCATTTTTTGTTTGTGTTTTACAACTCGGTTTATGGTTTTGATATTTCATTTGCACACGTAGGCGGCACTAAAAACGCCCCTTTCATCTAATTGGTCAAACCGTTCCGCCTTCAGTACGAGCTTTTCTTTCTGTCAGGCAGAATAAGAGTCATGAGTGCAGCACTGACAAATGCCCTTTAAAGAGCCCCTATCATGGATTTTTGAAAATGACTGTTCATATGGTGTGAAATATAGCTCTAAGGGAAACATCCTGCAAAGATTTATATCTGAAAGTGCACCGTATATAAAGTTATTGTCTTTCAAAAGTGAGAGTCGACTCTGAGTCTATGAAATGAATTGTTTTTGAAACGAGTCATTAGCTGGTTCGTAGTGACGTAGATACATACTGGCCGCGCCCAGTTGCTGCGCGTGCAGGCGGAAGTGTAAACTTGAAGTCTACACATTCAAATACTTCATCATAGCATCATGTCGAGAAGACGCTGTGTTCTACAATGCAAAGATAGTTCAGTCACTTTGTTTTCTTTTATACATGGTAGTATGTCTCCGTCCGTCCATCCATCCACCCATCTGTATGTATCTTAAATAACAGTTAGTCTGCTATATTTCACAAAGGAAGCCCATTTGTGCGTTACACAAGAAGGATATTCTGAATATTAGCTTACTGTCAAATTACAGTAGCTGTCTTAAAAATCCGGATTGATCCTTGCACGGTCCTTCCAGACCCCTGCTGGTGCTATTTGTATTGGAATTGTGTAATCACAGATTATGAACAGGTGTTGTACACAACAAGGATATATTCCCATTGGGTTGTTGGGTTTTCATGTTTTATTGGAACTTTAGACATAATGATTTTTACACTGTACAAATTGTGTTATCACTAACTTTAATGTAATTGTTATGGGAAGGTCATCTACGGACATCTAATGTTACGGATATATTTTATCATGGAATATCATATTTTTAAATGAAATATCAAATCCATAAACCGATTTGTAAACCACAAACTAAAAATTAAAAATTGAGTCAAAATCTAATTTATCTTTTTTTAAACTAAACAAAAAAAAAAAACGAATGAACCAGCTGGTTTTCATTTCTCGTTATTCCATTCCAAACAGGAAATCAAATGACCAAAAGATACATGGACCAAAAACGGTCTGGAAAACCATTTAGCATGATGCGAATAATTTACAACAAATCAAAAGAACACATATGCTCTGAAATGTTGTTTTGGTCTTGCATTTCTTAATGAAACTGGAGTAGCTCAGTAGCTTAGGAATGTGTGCAAAGGATTTTCATGTCACATTTATTTAAAGTCATTATTCAGCTCAGTTTAGTTCAATGCTGATTTAATTCAGTTCCATAACTGTGTAAGCTGTAAAATTGATCAATTATGAAACAAAAAATAAACAATAAATTTCCTTTTAAACCCCGTCATATGAAGCCAAAGGTTACTGGGGAAAGGAACTGAAACACCATCCCCAAAACACCAAAATCTTGTGAGAAGTTCGGCCAGGGGGCGAGTTCTCCATTGGCCTAAATGAACGAACATGCGAACATGGTGTAATTTATGATTCTAGGCTGTTTCACAAGTCAGACTTTGTGGACCAATATGTAAAACGTTGCATCCAACTAACTTCACATGAAGTTTGGAATAGGCCAATAAACGTAATTATGCGAGATAATAGTAGAGTTGTAGTCTGTCCATCAAATTTAAAAATGAAGTTAGAGCTGCTGTTTAGCCGGCAGTAGACAATTTGACTTATCCATGACCATTTGCACAATTATCTTTCTAGTTGTTTAAGACTGTGTTACGGTCACAGTCTTAAACAACTAGAAAGGACAGAAATGCGATACGATCTTGCTTGAGTACTGAGGAGCAAAACCATTTTGGGCTTTATGAGTAATTAGCAAGTTTTTAAATTGTATATAATGCTTACATGGCAGGCAATGCCTTGTTGACAGAACCGGGTGAATATAGTCATACATCTTGGTTCTAGTAAACACTTTAGCAGCTACATTTTGGACCGGTTTGTTTAAAGGGTTAGTTCACCCAAAAATGAAAATTAAGTCATTAATTACTCACCCCCATGCTGTACCAACCACGTAAGACCTTCGTTCATTTTCGGAACACAAATGAAGATATTTTTCATATCCAGAAAGTTTTTCATGCCCAGAAAGTTATCGAAGAAAATGTTTAAATATTCCATATTTTTCTAATACTTCTTGTTCAGTTCTCGCGCAAGCGTCGTGGAAATCTCTTGAACTCTCATCTCAGGCCCAGAAGGAAGAAAAGGAATAGTCAAATAAAGTCATTATTTTTGTTGTTTTTTTTCACACAAAAAGTATTCTCGTCGCTTGATAAACTTATAGTTGAGCCACTGTAGTCACATGGAATATTTAAACATTTTCTTCAATGACTTTCTGGGCCATCAAGTTTCAATCCCTTAGGGAGCCTATGTGGTAGTGATACAGCTCTCAAATTTAATCAAAAATATCTTCATTTGTGTTCCGAAGATGAACAAAGGTCTTACGGGTTGGTACAGCATGGGGTGAGTAATTAATGACTTAATTTTAATTTTTGGGTGAACTATCCCTTTAATAAACCTGCTGGGCATCCACCCAGAAATGCAATACAATAATCTTTCCTTAAAGTCATAGATGCATGAATTGATGTCATAGATGCATGAATGTATCGCAATTTCCAGATATTTTTAAGATGAATAATATGGCTTTACAAATGTCAAAAATGTGGATTTCAAATGACAGATTCATGTCAAATATCACACCCTGGTTCTTGACAGAACATTTTTTAAAAAGACAGTATTCTAGGTTATTACTTGTGGAGGTTTTTGGTCCGTCCAATAATTGAAACCTCAGTTTTTTTTTCTAAAAACATCAGTGGAAGCTAGTCATCCAGTTTTTATAGCAACTGTCCTAATACTGAGCCTTGTGGCACTGCATTCTAAACTGGAATGATTATATATATATATATATATATATATATATATATATATATATATATATATATATATATATATATATATAATCATAAATCATTATTGCTGTGCTGTTGGGAAATGTCTGAAACTGTTGATGCTTTAATTCTTGTCAATTTAGCCTCTGTACAATATCAAATAAATAAAATAAACCTTGGCTTGTGTTAGTTTTCTTCTAAGAGAGTGGGGAAGCAGACAAAGGCTTTAGAAACACTATTCTTGCATAGAATGTAAAATACTAGTTTTTTATTCTTCAAGATGCACTCCATTTTCCAGGCTGCTCTCTTGAGGGTGTGAGTGTTCTCATTTTACCAATGTTTCTGACTGTTCTTCTTTAAGTGCAAAAGAGCAACATAATCTAAAGAGCAAGAAAAGAGAGATTCCATATTTTCTCTTGTAACCAAGTTAGTTTAAATTATCTTATTGAGAAGTTGAGAAAATTCGTAGACTGTTGATAAAGCAATCTTAGTAGAAATTATAGTTCTACCATACTGGGATTTGCTAACATGGATTTGTTTTAGAATATTTGGCTAAATGTAGTGTACACAAGAGACTAATGATTTTGAGATCTCACAGCTCTGCTTTAGAATTTCAACATCAGCATACTTAGAAGTTATGCTGTGTGACTATATTAAAGTGGGGGTTGACTGCGATTTAACTTTTTTGATTTTAAATAGTGTGTAATGTTGCTGTTGGTGCATGAACAGTATCTGTAAAGTTGCAGCGCTGAAAGTTCAGTGTAAGCAGAGATATCGTCTTTTAAAAATCAGGAAGTAAACGACTCGATTGGGACTACAGCTGGGTTTTACACGTCACTAACCCATACATTTGCATCAGCCCTCCTTCCGGAATATGCAGAAAAGGGCATGCACATATTTAAGCGGCTCGTCGAGTGTGTGGCCTTCGTGTTCGAGCTTCCCACAGACGCTGTACTTCGTCAACAATGGATACAATTTATGTTTGATTATGTTCCTGAAAGTGACGATCGTAATCTAGCTCTCTGTGCTGCGCATTTTACGGAAGACAGCTTCCAGAATTTCCACGAATTCAACACTGGATTCAACAAGAAACTGTTACTAAAACATGAAGCAGTTCCAACTTTAAAACCAGAGGCAGCAGTTGTTGGCCCACAACCTGTAAGTAGGCTAAGACTTAATCATTTTAAATGTATTTGCCTGTATAATTCTAGACATAGCCTTTTTTATTATTTTTTTTTTTTTCAAATGCCAGCGCTGGCTATATGGCCACTATAGGCTACTAGCTATGCTATTTTGTGTCTACGACAAACGCGTACAAACATTATGGACCTGAATTTTGTATAAGTACTAATGTTTTAAACGTATTTATCATGTATATATATGCTTTATGACGTTATTTTCGATTTGATCAAGTATGTAAACTAATGCCAACGCTGTTTGAGTATAAAGTTAGTAGCCAGTCAGTTGCTATTGTTGCCAATCAGATGCATTGTGTAAACAAACGTGTATAAAGTTAAAAAATTTAGCAAATTATCATTCAGAATCGTTTAGTAAGAGCAGTGTGTGAGTTTCTGCTTGACTCTCTTTATCGCCGCTTTCTCTGTCTGATTCTGCCTCAAACTTATACTGCAGTATCGACCATAGTATCGTCACCTTTATTTACATGGTTGGACCTTTGGCATGCACGTTTCGCCCGTAAAGGTAATGGGCGTTAACCTTCCGGACAACGTGAGCGACAGTTTCGCCAATCAGAACACACCGGCCCAAACTAACCAATCTGAGCCCACTGCGTGTTTCTGAGGGAGCGGTTTCATAGAATCAGGAAGTCAACCGCTCGTTCATGGGACAGAGGCGAGCGCGGCTGACAATAAAGGTGAAATTTATGAAAAATAAGACTTTTTAAGAAAAAAAAACACGAATACATGGTATATTGCACCCCATAAACACAATCATGCAAAAAAAAAAAAAAAAGCAGTCAACCCCCCCTTTAAATCTTAAGTATGATTACAACAATGAGTGGGTCCTGACACGTTGTCAAACCATAATAGATTTTTGATGTCTATAAATGCCAATCCTAAAATCATCTTTTTCATTATCAATTACGGTGAAATTTTCATCATCGCAAGTCACATTCTGCCAAAGACAACCTTTTATTTCGTCAAATCAGGAACAGGGCCACACAAGCGGTGAGGGTGGCTAAAGCTAGGTACTTGAAAGGTGCAGTGTGTGATTTTTAGCAACATCTAGCGATTCGGTTGCGAGTTTGCGCTAAGGGTGGCTAAAACGGGACAAACATCTCGTCGCCTGAGACAGCAGAGAATAGCCAGAGTAAGCCAAGAGTGTGTAACATTGTCACTGTTTCTGTACCACAGTCCATTATAAACCACATCATGGATAAAGTTTACGAAGCCATAGTCAGGTGAGGATCAAGGGTTTTAATATATAATTTAATATAATAATAGTAGTAATCAGCTGATTGTCTCATAAACGTAACCAGCACATTTCTCCCCACATAGCAAACCCATAATACAGCGAGGGAGAAGAACCACATGAAACTATGCAGCCAGCTATATATTTTTTCTAACAGGGTAGTAAACGTTTTGCTGGCTAATATGAGCTGTTACTGTGCCTGAACTGGTTAAAGCGTAAAGCCTTGTTTATACTTGACGCGTCCGCATGAGACCATGAGTACTATATTTCATAGTACTCATGTCATTGACCGTAAAACAGTAGGAATCATGAAGAAGTCGATCGCCAAGAGTTTTCAAAATCAGAGAAAAAAGCCTATTGTGTGTAGTAAATGGTGTCTATGGGATGCAGAGGTGTGCACTCTGTTACAATCATGTCATTTTTGCCGCGTGCACCTCCACATCCCATAGACACCATTTACTACACACAATAGGCTTTTTCTCTGATTTTGAAAACTCTTGTGATGAGTACTATGAAATCAGCGGTCTCACGAACGTAACCAGCACATTTATCCCCACATAGCAAAGCCATAACACAGTGTAAAATTCGGCACGAAATTGATCCAATGGCGGAGTTCGATTCGTGGTGAAGGTTTCATGAGTGTTCCATCTTTTCCATTGCAAAGCGATGTTTAATTAAATGCAACACATTTAATCTTATGTATTAACTCATTTCATCTGACTCCATAAAATGAAAAGGGTTTATCAATGATATCTGTGCATCTAATATGTTAATGGTTGACTATTCCTTTTAACTCTAGTGAAAATAAAGTCAAAGTCTGTTAGAATAGCCAAATATAACAATTTATTATGTTAGGTAAATGTATTATTACAGTTCCACAAGATAATCAGAGCAAACCATCAAATGTTTTAGAACAAAGAAACTGTACCCAATATATTAACTACATGAATGCCGAGCCTCGGAAGACCCAACATCATGGGCTGATCTGATACAGAATAGCAGCCCCGAACTCTTGTTGCATTTTCCTTAAAGGAGCATTTCACCCATTGCAACATTAATCTTTATTGAAAGTAGATCATATATGTAGTCAAAATGTAAAATATTTTTTTAATTTGGTGCCCTCTTGACCGAGAAAAGACATTTGTGTTAAAAAACTACAGTTCCCAGAATGCCACTGCATTGCACAGCTCCGCAAGCCACACCCACTAACCCACCCATCCACCGGAACAACGCAAACAGAGAATTCACTCTTCCGTCTACAACGCTAACATTAGCTGTCACCAGAGTAAGAGTTTGAAATTCATTTCAAACAAAATGTCTTGTTAGTTGGCTGTGGCGAGCAGGACGCTGTGCGAGGCCGGTGGATACCTAGGCTGTGAGGCTCGCGCCGGTGCGTCTCTCACGAAGGAGCGAATGCATAAAATGGGATGCGACGACGGCAGATCGAGAGAGAAACAGGCCTGATTTTATGTTTATTTGTTTCTGTTGTGTGTAACGCTGGCTTACTTTCGTTTTGTATTTGTTCATTTTACTATTAAAATGTTTAAATGTTCGCCGGTTCATGCCTCTTTCTTCCCACAACAACAAACCCAGTTCACGTTACATTTGTAAACACATTAGTGAATTACTCTGCGTTTGTATTTATTTCTGTATGGTGAATTACTGCATGATACCTAGATGTTCTGAAGGCGAAACTATCACAACACAAACGTCTGTGTGCTCGTCTGATTCAGAGCTTTCCTCCAGGAGAAATTGCCATCGATGAAATCCTCTGCAGCAGACGGACTCTGTGTCCATAGGCCGTGACACACAGCGAGAGTACAGGCAACGGCAGGCCGCCGAGCTCGACCCAGTCCGGGCGTCTCGACCGACAGCCAGGCGTCTCCTGCTCCTTCGCCAGCCTCAGCTGCTCTAAACTACAGTATACTGCAGCTCGTAAAGATAGCCACGAACATCAGATTCGAGCAGCAGACTTTCAAAACCCTCTTCTTCCATATCATGTTTAGTTTCTTCCATCATTATCATAACTTCAAATCTCCACAGGGCTTGTTAGCTTAGCTTCCAAACAAGATGGCGGATCTTGATTTCAGTCTCTGCAAGTGAAGTCCTACCCACTGATCTGTAATAGGCCTGTGGGTGAGTGGGTGCCACATCCTTGAATAATAATGAGCTAATCATTGTAGTCTGTTGACATTTCAATCAAATGTGACTTCCTGCTTATCGTGACGCAAAATGACGATTTTTACGTCACGATAAGCAGGAAATAAAACACTTAAATCCTTATTTCTCCCATCTCGGGGGAAAATAAGGGAATAAACCATGACCATTCAAAAATATGACTGGGTTTCTAAAGATACAAAGCTTAATGCAAATGGGTGAAGTGCCCCTTTAAATGAAGAGTTCAGATGCAAAAGCCTCTAAATGCCATTTGAAATTTTCTTCTTTAATGATGATTTTTATCAAACTTGTATATTTAAGTTCAGTAATTTCACTTAAATAACAATTAATAGGCAATTATCATTGCCATTGAATTGAAATCACTGAACTTAAATATACAAGCTTGATAAAAATGATCATTCTAGAAGAAAATTTCAAATGGCACTTAGAGGCTTTTGCATCTGAACTCTTCAAATAGAGCCAGACCTTACCTGATATGTTAATCACCAGGTTACAATGGAAAGTTACTGAATCTCCCTCAACATGCTTATTGGGCGCAGACCATTTGCTTGGTTGTAAATTGCAATCAGACAAAAGGGCCAGACGTGTGAAGTCAAAGGCATATCCTTCTTTGTGCAAGATATTTCAATATTCTTAAAAACCTTATTACCTTTTGATTTATTTCTTTGGGAATGAGACATTATTACCAGTTACCCTGATACTTTCAAAATGATTCTAAACACTCCTTAAAGATTATCAGATTCACATTAAAACCAGATTCTTGTGTGAGTTCTCAGTGTTACTGACTCAGAGAGAGAGAGAGAGAGAGAGAGAGAGAGAGAGAGAGAGAGAGAGAGAGAGAGAGAGAGAGAGAGAGAAGATAAGATGCTCAGAGAAAAGGGGGTAGGGTGTCAAATGTTCTGCAAGCAATGCCACTTGTCTTCAAAGGGCACTGGTCAGATATTTTCTTTTTAACCAGTTCCAGTTTTCCAGTCTTACAGATTCCCTCCTTGACCCCCATGGGTCAGTTTCAGACACTTAAGGGGTCATAGACACAGTAAGACGTTTGTTGTAATCCTTGGTGTAATTCAACAATTGTCTCTTTGCAATGTTGGCATCTGTAGAAGCTCAGAGGGTTTTGTTCACCTGCAGAACACCTGTTCTCATCAGGCGTATGTAGCTTGAGTCCAGCAGGTGGATGAGGCGTTCAGGCTTTCTTCTGGTGATGTGAGCAAAGTTCATAGAGTCAATCTGGACCTTTTTGACTTTCAGTCGTTCCTTCGTGAAGACACTCGCGTTTTCCTGGCACCTTCCCCATAACGATAATCTGTCCCTTCTTGACCAATCCTGTCACCTCCAGCGGTGCGGTTGTCTGGACAGACCTCAGTGGGTGAATGGGCTCTCTGTGAGACGTCTGAAAAGCATCTTAAATGTCCACTTCCCGATTGAAACACATATGAACTTGAACTCATGAAGAAATGAATAGAAACGCAAAATGCAACAAAACACAATCATGTCATGTTCAATGTAAAATACCATGTTCTTTTCAGCAAGTGTACTCATATTTTTCTCAGGGCATTGAATGGCAAGGATGTCTCATATTAAATATCCAATTCTTAAATATATATATATTGGTCTGAATTATAAAAAGAATTATATTTTGGTCTGAATTATAAAAGGAAATGCAGCAAGAGGTCAGTGTATTCAAAATGATCAAATAGATTCTATGATAAAAAGTCATACCCAGGGGGCAAAGGGGGTTTAGCAGACATGGGCTGCTGTAAAAGGTTGTCATATAAAAATGAAATGATGTCTGAGGATCACAACCTGGGTGGACAACCCGGTCAACAAGCTGGAAACTTGTAATTAGGGTCAAAACAATGCTACCTCAAATACGCTTTAACTCCCCGGAATCACCCAAACACGCTAAAAAGGTTTAATTATATTCATGAATCCTGAGCCATATCTCCCTGATACTTTATGCTAGAAACAAACTGAGCACACCTTTCAAAAGAGTGGAAGATAAGCTTTCATCTGATGCATTGGCTGTACATGTAATTAGAAACTAAGAGTGAACATGATCGTCATTCGTCACATCTAGTGTTGAGCAGTGTTCCTGTCTTGTGCGCATGTCGCTTGCACCTGCTAAGAGTGTAACAGGTCTTGATAGTTGCCCCTTATTGGCCCAACCAGATCTAGTTCCATCGACAACTCTCCTGACTTTCCCTGAATACATTTCAGGGATGGGGCATGATGGCAGCCTTGATTTTATAGGGATGTTATAGGCCTCAGTTAGGTGGTATTGATGAATTGGCATTAATTGGCATTCACACTTGTTCAAAAACACACATTTTCACTTTTACTTTAGAGAAGGTGTTAATTAATTGTAAAATTTTTGGGACCTCAGTTAGCTTCTTTAAGTAAATGGTAGTATCATCTGCATACTGGCTGATGATTACAGGCTGGCCAAGTATATCTTATGGGGCTATGCATGAGTTCCTGTTAAAGATAGAAAGCATTTCTGTTGCTAAAATAAAAAGAAATGGGGAAATAGGGCAACCCTGTTTTATGCCACGATTGATTGGAAATCTTGGTGAAGTACCTCCTGATAAGGAAACCGAACTATTCGAATTTTCATAAAGGGATTTTATAATATTTCGAAATTTATGTCCCAAACCAAAAAATTTTAAACAATCAAAAATAAATGGGTGTTCGATTGAATCAAATGCCTTGTAGAAGTCAATGAAGAGAATAAAGCCATCATCTTTTATTAGATGTCTGTAATCTAAAAGATCAAGCACTAAACGAATATTGTTGTGTATGGATCTCCCTGTCATGATTCTGCCTTCTTGTCTTTGATTTTCTCTAGTCGTGAGGCAGGATCATGACAGAATCATGTTTTGTGTGCAAGCGTATGGCCTGTTTGGGCCATGTGCTTGTGTTGTCTTGTTACGTTACCCCCCTTGTTATCCTAGTCTTGTGATTTATTGTCTAGTCAGTTTCACCTGTCCTTGTCATTAGTGTTCCCTTTATAATTCCCTTGTGTTTGCTGTCTTTTGTCGGTTCATTGTGAAACCTGCCGTGAGGTCTGTTTGATGTTGTGTGAAGTTTGCAGTGAGTTATTCTAGAGTCTGTTAGCGTCTTAGTATTGTTCCTGTCTTGACCTCAGTCTAAGTCTAGTGTTTGTTACCCAGTCTTGTTTTGCCCCCTCGTGGGTTTTATTTTCTTTTTTGTCTTGAATAAATTCTGTGTTGAGCAATCAGTCTGCTTTTGGGTTCGTCTATCCTCCCACTTCATAACACTCCCCTTCATAAAACCAGATTGGGAATCACTTATAATTTTATGTAAAATAATTTTAATCTGTTAGCATATATGAGGGTTACAATTTTATAATCCGTGTTCAATAATGTGATTGGTCTAAAGTTATCTAAAATTTTTGGGTCCTTATCAGGTTTGGGGATTAAGGTTATGACACCTTGTTTCATAGAGAGAGGAAAAGTCAAACTTTCAGTTGCTTCCTTTAACATAAGCAAAAAAAAAGGGTCTTTTAGTAAATCCCAAAAGTGTTTATAAAAATTAGCCGTAAGGCCATCACAGCCTGGAGATTTGTCTAAAGCCAAGCTACTTGCTATCTAACTCATCAGAGGTAATATCAGCATCACAGCGTGCTACATCTTCATCATCTATGGGGAATAAGTTCTTTAATATGGTTGAAAAATAAAACTTCATCGTCCAGAGAAAATGTTGAGGAATATAACTTGCTGTAAAAAGAAACAACTTCTTTAGTAATTGAAGCTTGGTCTGTGATTACCTGATCCTGAAGTGATAAAGCTTTAATTGAAAGTTTCTCTTGCCTTCTTTTTTCTAAACGACAGAAGTATGAGGTACTTCTTTCCCCATCCTCAATCCATTTAGCTCTGGACCGGATAAAGGCCCCTTCCGCTTTACGAAGATAGATATCATCAAGCTTGTTTAGAAGATTTTGTAATTTCTGTTTATCATTATCAGTAGGTGAAGTTTTATTACAGTATAATAAATATTTATATCTGTAATAATATTAATTTCAGATAATCTGTTACTTCTATTATTTGTTTTTCCAAAATGAATAGAATATTCTCTCATTCTAAATTTAAGGAATTCCCATTTGGAGATATAAGATACTATCGAATTATCAGACATCACATTAGCAATCGTGGCTTTGATACCTTCGTAAAATGAATGGCTTTTTAATAAACTAGAATTGAATTTCCAGTACCCTTTATTCTGACGGCTAACACCAGGAGGATTAAAACGCAGTTTAATAACAGCGTGATCTGTGAGAGGAGCTGCTGACATACAACAGTCACTGATGGAGTTTATAATGGAGACAGAGAGTAACCAGAAATCTATTCTCGACTTTGCTACATTGTTTGGTTTAAACCATGAATATTGCTTCACGTTAGGATATTTAAATCTCCAGGGATCCAAAAGATTGTGAGTGTGACAAATATCCATTAAAACAGGGTTGTAACAACTGTGATTACATCTGGATGGACATCTATCAAGCCATTCATCACTAACCATGTTAAAGTCACCACCCATAACTATAATCGCAGTGGGATAAGTGAGTTTAAGGGTAGCTATGACATTAGAAACATCCGAAATCAATCTATTTTGATTTAAACTATTCAACCCATAAAGATTAACCAGAATAAAAGAGAGATCATATTTTCATAACACAAATTAGCCAGTGACCATTATTACTAAATCTAGATGTCACCATTTTACCAGGTGAGTTACAGAACAAGATGGCAACACCTGCTGATCTAGTAGACCCATGATCAAAGATGATTTTGTCACCCCATTGGTTTACCCAAAACTTTTCATCCTCTGGTGTTGAGTGAGTTTCTTGCAACAAAGTGAAGTGCGCTTTTTCGCCCTTACAAAACAAAAATATTGATTTTCTGTTAGTGTTCTCTCTTAAACCCCTAACATTAAGTGAAATACACGAAAAAGAAACATCCATAACAAAAAAAAAATAAAAAAAATAACAACCGTCAGTAAATATAATGTCCAACAGACTAAACTTTGATGAAAAGTGAGAAAGAGAAAAAGCTCAAATAGGCAGTGTCCCTTCAGATTGGATTACTGAAACCATCCAAAAAGATCTTAAAGTCAAATGGCCTTTCCAAACATTGAACAAAACAGGCCTCTTGATCCTAGACATTACCTTGTGTGCTCCTAAGTGACTCGCTGTCCGTTGATGTATCCAGCAACCCCTCTGAAGTATGCACGCTTTCCAGCATCTCTTGCTTCTTTTATTTTAGACCACAGTGCAGCTCGATGAAGCTGATACGAAGTTCTTTGCAGATCGCGTGATCCTTGATCATTCTCCACAACGCATCTCGATGGAATCTCTGAGTGAACTGAATTATGACGTGTCTTGTGATGTTTTCTTCACGTCTCCCTATTCGATGAACTGAGTCCACAATCTGATTGATACTCGAGGACCATGATGGTGAGATTTTAACGAGTAAATCAGCGACCGCCTGACGTATGTCTTTACCATCTTTTTATTTTAATCCACGAATCCTAAGATTCCACCGGCGTTTGTAACGTTCTCTAAGACAGGCTCCAGCTCCGCGTTTTCTTTCTTTACAGCCGACACATCACGAACAGTCGATTGTAGCTGCATTTTGCAATCTTTAATTTCTGCTGCGTTGAACTCGACACTCGACAGCCTTAGCAATGCTGGTCAACATGATGGAGTTATGTTGCAGCTGGGTGCCTAGTTTATCCACCTTTTCAGTTAACTGCTTTATGGCTTCTAGGACCGTATTCATAGCTTCATTCCCTTCTGTCCCAGTATCCTGCCTTTTCGCAGCTGGTGTGATCTTTAGTGGTGAGAACGGGTCTTTTCTTTTAGGTTTCTCGGTGGAATCCACATCCATCCTACCAGCATGCTCGTGATGGACAGGTGTCTCGTTGCTGCGTGATAAAGCCAGATTCTTTTTCTTCGACGTCATGGTGTACAAACTTTTCCGGAGGTTCCGTTTTATTTGTAGATTCAAAAGGAGCACAATATGGCAATTTGGATAGCGAAATATGTGTTGAAATATGAGCTCAAACCATGCAATGCACCCGGTCCACCATCTTGCCGGAACTCCCCTACCATACATATTTTTTAACCAAAATAAGGTCCCATGAGCCGGAAGTGGAGGGGCGGGACTTAGGCCGTGTGTCCACCAAAGCGTTTTTCCACGCGCCTGGCGTATGTTTTCAATTGTTTTTAATTGGAGCTCCGCGTTTTTTAAACGCCATGAGCGTACCGAGGCACTTTTTTTCACGCTGAAGCGCCGAGCGCCCAGCGTTTTTTACTGGTCGCTGGGAGTTGAAAAATGTTCAACTTTGGATAAAACGCAGCGCTCATCACTGTCACTTTTTACCCAGCCGTCCAATCACAGTGGAGGAGGAGCGGGACTAATACCACACCGACCAACTGTCACAACATTCAACTGCTGCGAAAATTCTGTATCATAGCAACGAAACTTCTCAACGGAAAAAACACTGCGCTGCCAAAACGCTCTCAAGCGCCCAAAGCATGGCGTCTTCAGCAGAGCGTCTAGCGTTTTCAGCTGGCTAAAAACACGCCCTTACGGTAGAGATCCACTTGTCCGACACAACATTCGCGTGGTGTCGCAACGCCTCCCCATATTTGTACTTTGATGGGCGTTCCTCAAGTTTACCGCTATGAACGTGGTTTTGAGCCAACAGCCAGTCTAGAACAGAGGACCTGCGAGAGATTTCCCCCCGTCTCCATATGCTCTACTTCTATTGGATAGTCGCGGCGCATTCAACGGAATGCATTTGCATAAAGATGGGCATCGGCCAGCTTTTTGATGCGCAGCATTTTTCCAAATGAAGCGCCGCCTTCCTGGGATGCTTTGCGGGCACGTTAAAGTCGCGTGACGTCACCCATAGGAATTAAAGCGGAGCGCGGCGCGACAGAAGTGCCGCACGGACAAGTGGATCCGCACCCTTAGGCCCCGTTCACACCGCAATGCTCAATTCTGATTTTTTGCTCAGATCCGGTTTTTGGTTTGGCTGTTCACATTACCTTTTAAAATGTGACCTATATCTGATTCTAATGTGAACTATTTGCATGTTTCAAACTAACCCGCATGCGCAAAAGAACAACAATAACATCAAACACAGCACACTGTTGCACTAATGTTCGTGTGGTTATGGAGGAAGTAAGCATTTACACTTTTATTTCTAAATGTCTGTGTAATGGAAGCCGTATAAATAATAAGCAGGTGATGATGAGGAGAAGAATGAAGAGAAAGAAAGCAAAATTGGCTATTTATTAATTAGCCCATATATTAATTAGGTCTAACACCTCACTCTCCCTCCATTGACTCGCTCCATCATTGTTCTCCATATGTATTCAAGTTTTTAATGTTACTGTCTGTGTCTGTTGTGTCTAGTGCTTACTCGTTGGTGCATAATTGTGTCAAATGTCAGATGTAGATTGACGTCAGAGTCCTTTGTTGTTCACACTGCGGACACTTTGAAAAAAAAATGAGATCTGTGTTTGATTTAGGACTACATATGAATGTGGTCTAAATCTGATTTAAAAAGATCAGATCTGGGCCAGATTTGAGTGTTCACACTATCTCTGAAGAAGTCTGACCTGGTCACTTGACCCCAAAAAAATCAGATTCAAACCACTTTTGTCTGCAGTCTGAACGGGGCCTTAGGCCGGAGGCGATATTTTTTTCCCCAGGATGGTAGGGGACGACTCATAAATATTCATTAGGGAACTCATCCCTGATTGGTCTTAACCCCAGTGACGGGTAGGTTTAGGGACGGGGTTAGGGGTGTCTCATTGTTATGGGTCCGGCGGGAAGCAAATCCCGGCAAACATTGGTTCCGCCTAGGATTAAAAAAAAGAATTTTGTCACCCCGTGACAATCCACTGGGACTGCTCTTCAAAGATGAGAATAAAACGTCAGATTTGGTGGATGTACTTCAACACCTTTATTTATTTATTTATTATTTTTTATTATTATTAAGGAGGACAGACTGGAAGGTCTCATCTTTAAGTTTGAGGACTGGCATGCCATCAGAAATCTCTTTGAAGTGAGTATAAAATATGTAGAATAATGTAGATTAGTAAATACATTGTTGTCGCTAACATTTTATAGATATTTTTGAATTATTATAAAAACTATTGATAGATTACTTAATGTGCTTGTGTGTCCAGTCATGTTTTACATCTGTTAATCACAATTCTTCACTGTTGTTTAAGATTTATCATCAGATTTTCTATGATGCTGCATCTACAAAGGACCATGGCACACTTTTTGCTAACATGACGAAGTTAAGGTACATATTGCATCTGCAATACCATAAATACAAAATATACAATTAATATAGTTTTTAGAACAGTAGACTTTTTCATTACTTTACTTTTGATTATTAAAAAAAACAAAACAAAATAAAATTAAAGTAACTACAATGTATTTGCGTACTTTTTATTAACCATGCTTTCCACAGTTGTTTGACAGAAGTCCGGTTCACATGTCTGGATAATTCATGAATTGGGTTTGTTATGGGATGGGGAAAACAGTCCTCCAATCCTTTCAACATCCCTGTTTTTCTATGGTGACATTATTTCAATTAATGTACTGGTATGGTATGTTTTCAGCTTAATTAATTTTTTCATTAACTATCTTGTCATTTGAGGATTTACAAAATAATACGGTTGGTTGGTTTCAGCAGTGAAAGAGCCCACTAGATCTGTGGAAAAGACTGTTCTTAACAGTGTGTGTGTGTGTGTGTGTGTGTGTGTGTGTGTGTGTGTGTGTGTGTGTGTGTGTGTGTGTGTGTGTGTGTGTGTGTGTGTGTGTGTGTGTGTTTGTGTGTGTGTGTGTGCGCGTGTGATATCGTAGAGGAAAATGTCCTGTTTGCTATGGAATACTGTTGTAGGTTTCAATGCCCTTATTCAATCGACTTGTAATTGTAACTGAAAGATGAAACTGGTGATAAAAAAAACCATAGAATAAACTAATAAATAAAATTTCTGTTAAAGATAGACAGAATTAAACTGAAAACACTATGTCAGCCATTTGCTAAACTACTTATTTCTGTTTTGTAGGTGCAGCAATGCTAAACATGGTCCTCATGCTGATTACAATTCCTAATAAGGAATTTGTCCGTAAGGACACAACAGCACTCTTCTTAGCTGCTACAATGGAACACTTTGGATTGCAGGAAGTCACAGGTAAATAAACACTTGACATCACATTCATTGTTGAGAATGTGCCTGTAATGCATAAATAAATGTGTTCACGTATATTAAAAAAAATTGTTAATTTAATTATTTACATTTTATTTATCTTTGATCACATTTACCACATAATATTAGATACACACATTTAATCATTGTTTTTACACTACTGTTTATAAAGTCAAAATTATATTACATGTTCAAACAGAAATTCTAGATGGGTTTGTACCAGAGCATGTCTACGAAGGATTGCCACAAGTGAAGAGGAGCTGGCTACATGACAAGGTTGGAGAGGTTGTGGACACCTTTGTCATGATGACCGATATCACAGAACCTTCAACTCAATGACAGGCTATGTCTGAGCGAAGGCAGAGGATTCAGTATCCTTGTCGTGCGGACGGATGTGGCAATGTGTTTACATACGTCAAGGCAAGAGAAACACACGAGAAAAAGAAACACAATCTTGTGGCACCATCTGAATCTTCGCCAGAACATGCAAGCTTAACAAACAAAGACCACCAAAAAGAACACACAGAAGCCAGACTTAGCTTTGGCTTCTTTCTGTTAAACATGCAGGATGCTGTGAGAGAAGGTGATGTGTGAGAGGCTAATGAGACTCTATAAAGTTGCCCTGCTTCTCTATAAAGCGTATGGGCACAGCCATTATGCCTATAGCACCTTACTGCTTACACTGCAGGTTAATGTCACACTGTCCCCACGCATGGCCCACAGTGTGATATGGAATCAGTTTTGGAATGGAAGAGGGGGCAAGGGGAAAATATTCCACTTGACCTCCATCTGGAATATCTGAACAATTTTTTGAAATCCTTCATGAGAGGCTTGGGGCCAAACCTTTCTGAAACGTTGGCAGCCAGAATAAGCAAGTCTATTGGGATCCTCAAGGAGCTGATGGACAAAACAGACATTGAGCTGGGGCTGTCAAAGCCGAGTGGCATTCACCATATAGCCAGAGAACAGGAGGATGTTCTAAACCTTGTCAGTATCTTAAGGGAGGCTAAACTTTTTCAAAATCAGCCAGGCAGACAATTCCATGCCTTCCCAAACTTCAATAAAAACTTACTGGTGAAGCTAAAATACCATGAGTTATACCAGTGGATGAAGTCCAAATTAATGGACTGGAGAATGGTCCCAATATAAACAATTAATGATGATGGCACATTTTTGGTAAGGTACATGTCAACTTTGCTTTTTTTATTTTGTTTTAATTTTTTATGTATATATTACAGTCTCCATTTACACTCACAGTTTTAAAACCATTTTAGAAGAGTATACATTATTATTTGGAGACCAAAGTTTTTTATTTGGATATAACCAATTGTTCATCTTTTTTAAGTGCCTATTGTCACCACCCATGGACTGTCTGTGTTTTGATTCACCACGTGCTCCCCTCGTCTGAGTTCTCCGCCCTCATCTGTTTCCATGGACACTAATCACCTCCCGCACAGCTGATTGTCATCTGTTATCACCGTCACTGTGTATTTAAGTTCCTGCCTGTCTTCACTCCCTTGTCCGGTATTGTTTGTGTATCACACGCTGTCTACCCGTCTGCCTGTTCCTGAGATTACTCGATTAAAGTTATATGTTTATTGTACCTTCCTCCTCGTCTTCCTTGGATTACCCCGTGACAGAATACCGGACCAAACTTCAAGATGAACATTGATTTCATCTCCCTAGCGGAAGTATCACTGGACTTTGTTTCATTTTCAAGAGACTTTATTTCACTTGCACTCTCCAGCCCCCTAGATGACGAAACCCTGAAGACCCTGTTCTGGATCGGGGCCACCTACCACCAGCACTTCGACCTCCCAGACACCTCTGACCTGGACTGGAAGGAGGCCGTTTCCCAGTGTCTGGAGAGCGTCGAAGCCCGATCCAGGACACTGCCAGACCCAGAGCCGGAATCACCACCCTCGACCGCGGAGATCTCGTGCGTGCCCCCCGCAGACGGAGAGCTACCACCCGCCGTGACGCGTCAACCAGTGCCCGAGACGAAGAGGACAGAGTTGACCCTCGCCCCGGAGGAGGAGCTCCAACAGGAGTCTGACCAGGGGTGTGAGCCCACGACATCTGCGGACGAGGGGACTAATTTCCCGGAACTGGAGGACTGGCTGAGGAAACCCAGGACACTGGAGATCGTTCCCGCCCTATCCCACCCGTCATCTGCATCTCTTTCATATTTTGAATCATCCTGTGATGACTTCTGCCCTGCTGTCTGTCTGGTTCACGCTGTTCCATCTCCGTTCCCAGTCAGTCCTCCAGCCTCGCCGCTGCTGGATGTGCGCAGCCCTGCACCATCTCCGTGGGGAGTCCCCGACGTCGAGCGGCAGGTCAGCCCACCATCCGCAGCGCCTGTGTTCGAGGATCCCACGGCTTCGCCTCCAGCCTCGGTCCTCGACACTCCATCTCGGCCAGTCGACCTGCCAGCTCCGTCTCGGCTCCTCCCACCTGCGCCTCCGCCTGAGACCATCGAGACATCGGCTGCAGCGGGTTCCCTCGTCCTGCCGGCTCCCCCTTGGTCAGTCGTCACTCTGCCTGCGCCACGGACTTGCGGTCAGTCTGCTACGCTTGTTCCCTCCACCCCTTCGGCTTCAGCGGGCTCCTCCTTCCCTGTGGCGTCTCCTCTGTCCTCCCTCACTCCACCTCCACCTCAGCTCTCGGGCACTCTGGCTACGGCTCCAGCGCTCGTCGCCGGTACGTCACCGGGGTCTCCTATGCCGATGACGTCGCTGGAGTCCACCGAGTCTCCGTCGGTCATCCCCCAGCTACCGTCAGTCCCCTCGCCATCTGGTTTCTTCCCTCCGTCATCCCTGCCATCGGCTGTCGGTACTGGGAGGCTCTGGGTCTGTGCCACCGCGCCATCCCCATCGAGGCCGCCAGGGTATCGTCATCGTCCCCTCACCGTCCCGTCACTCCAGCCTCTCGTCTGTGTTACACCTTCGTCTCGTCCTCCACCTGAACCTCCCCCGGTCCCCCCTCCGTCATTTTGCCACGGCGCGAGGTCGCGCCTTGCCGGAGGGGGGCGATCTGTCACCACCCATGGACTGTCTGTGTTTTGATTCACCACGTGCTCCCCTCGTCTGAGTTCTCCGCCCTCATCTGTTTCCATGGACACTAATCACCTCCCGCACAGCTGATTGTCATCTGTTATCACCGTCACTGTGTATTTAAGTTCCTGCCTGTCTTCACTCCCTTGTCCGGTATTGTTTGTGTATCACACGCTGTCTACCCGTCTGCCTGTTCCTGAGATTACTCGATTAAAGTTATGTTTATTGTACCTTCCTCCTCGTCTTCCTTGGATTACCCCGTGACACCTATTATAAGATTGTTATGTTTTGATAATATACATTCTAACTTTTTTTTCTATTTATTTAAGTCAAGATTTGTAATCATTTTTAAAACCATTTGTAAAGTACAAAGTGTATACTTTATTATTTTGTGATATTAAAACTTTTTATGAACAAAAGACTAATTGTTCATTTATTATAAATAAATAAAGAAATACTACCAGTTGAAACGTTTAAACAATAAATATTTTATCCAAAAGTATTTTAGAAAGAGGTTTAAAAAATGCACAACAAAAGTAGAGTCAAGAACAACATTAAGCTTGAATTGAGCCTCTTTTTTTTTTAGTTAGTCCGATATCTTCAACACTGACAAGCCTGACTCCAAGCTACCTGGTGAAGATTGTAAATGGTCATCCTCTTGTACTTCATCAAAGTAACCAGTGTAGTCCATGTCAACCTGAATAACACTGTCATCAAACAAAATAGTGTCTTTTTGCTCGATGTCATCAAATACTTAATTTTGAATTCTTAGTATTTCTTTTGCATGTTCCAGTTTAAATACAGGTAGATTATGTATTGTGTAGTTAAGGTAAAATATCTGTGTGCAGTGTTCTAAAACCGCATCGATGAGTTAATCTCCAAATCCAGTACAGGCTGTGTCGACTGTGTAAAGATGTGTATGGTCCTGAAGTAAACTACTCCTGTAATTATGCAACAGGTCTCTGATCAAAAGTTTTTCATCATTTGTGGCCATTCTACATTTGTCAGGGAAAGAAACTACCCCTTTAAAATGTTCATATTTTGGAGTTGGCTCGCCACAACCTTCAGGTTCACAAGAGCAAACAGAATGGCAGTAGGTGCAGAACAGATGTCCTGGATCGACAGATGTAGTGTTTTCCTCGAAATGGCAGTACAAAGCTTTCCTAAGACAACTAGTGATTCCAGTCTCAAGTACGGTCTTAACTGCAGGGTCAAGCTTTGCATGTTGTTTGACAACATAAACAATCGCATGTGCCTGCAACCCGCTTCTGCCTGCCCTCCCGATCTGCTGAACCATAGCTTCCACATCATCGGGCAAACCATACATCACAATGTGTGATATGTTTGGAAAATTCAAGCCCATCCCAAGAGCTGTTGTAGCCACAACGACTCTGCAGCTACCCTGTCCACTAAGAGATGACAGCACTCAGTTCTTATTGTGAGGGAGTGTCTGGCTATGGAACATGCCTAGAAGTAGATTTTCAATCTTTTTCTCAGGGTCTCTGTCAACCCAGGAATCTTCACCCAGTTCCCCCTTCAAATGGCAGAAAACTCTGCCAACCTGCTTGACAGTTTTGCAGTAAATAACAGTGTTGTAGTACTCGAGACTCGGACTCGTCTCGGACTCGGTCTCGAGACCATATTTTAATGGTCTTGGTCTTGTCATGGACTCGTGTCCATTTGGAGTCAGAATTGACTCGTACTCAAACATTTTTTTTTTAGGACTCGGAATTATTCCCGAGTCCACTCGAGTTTAAAGGGGTGTATTTTGTAAGCCTTTTTGTAAGCGCATGACAAATTGTAATAAAATTACACCACCTATGTGGCCTTTTTACCCTAAACTGATCATATTTTTTAAACTCTAAGTAAATTCAGTAAAAAAAGGATTTCTCTAATTAAATAAAAGTAAATTAGGTTATCAACCCTTACTGGTCTCGGTCTCGACTCGGACTCGACCGTCTCTGGTCTCGGACTCGACTCGGACTCGACTCTCTATGGACTCGGTCTTGACTCGGACTTGACTCTCTCTGGTCTCGGTGTCGACTCGGACTCGAGTGAGGTGGTCTCGACTACAACACTGGTAAATAATAACTGGCAACATGGAGGAATCTTTTTCTTTTACATCCTTCACAATCCAGTCAAGGCAGTCTATGACATGGGCAGGGACTTTTATCAGACCCAGGACTCAAAGCCAAAGTAGTTGGATTGTCCATCTGCAGCTGTTTCATTACCCTGGCTCTGGATTCCCGATCAGCAGAAGCAGTCAATGCCAGCACAGGTGTACCTGGAATATAGTGAATGATAATATGTAAACAATAAGTAATAGTTAGCCTAAATGATGAGTAGAATCATCTAATAATTTATTTTTACAAAATACACCCCTTATAAGGAGGTACAGTGACTACCAGTATGGGATGTGGTGTGCGAGTAATAAAGTGTCTAAATTGTTTGATGCAGCAATGGCTTTGATCTTCTCGTCATACTATTAAATTTACATAAATCAAATCATAAACATTTTTGTAAACTAAAATATTTTAGAGTAAGTGTATAAAACATATAAGAATGCACATACTGGAAGACTATTGTTTTGAACATACTTACCAGCTTTAACTAGGGATCTAAGTTCTCCCAACTTGGCGAAGCGAAATGGCGTCAACCACTTTGCAGCTTGACCCCTAAAATAAAAAAAAATAAAAAAATAGTAAATAAAAACGATTGAAGTTTTTGTTTTCGCTACACTGTGTTCATTTGGACCTGTAGGGACAAGATATTTTAGGACATTGGCTTCATGTCAATACATGAATGAGTTATTTACTAAGTCAGTCAGTAAGATTAATTCTTACCATTTGTAAGTGAGATGAACTTCATCCACGACGATACCCATTACGTTGGCTTGAAAAACATCTGAGCCTAGCATGTTCCTCCACTTCTTGTTCAGCAACCAGGATTCGGGACTTCCGAAAAGTAGCTGGCAATGACCGCTGGATATTTCCGCCTCGTCATGCACGCTGAGTTGCATCGCCGTGATACCCATTTCGGTAGCTTCTTTTATTTTGTCTTCCATGAGGGTAACCAAAGGAGAAACCACAATTGGTTTCCATAGAGTCCCATCTTTTTAGCGACCATCGGGGCCAGCTGATAAATTAGACTTTTGCCGAATCTGGTAAGAAGAATGGCAAACACATCTTTACGATCGACAAATGACTTTATTGCGGTTCTCTGTCCATCTTTTAAAATTAATGTGCTGTCGATTTCTTCTAAAACAGACGCGATAGCGGAATCTATGCATCTCAGTTCACCAGCTGCAGTCATTTTTGTTCTAAACCAGTTCTAACCAAGCGCTCTTTGATGACGTGAGAATTACGTTACTACAGATCATCTGTCCATCATCGTATAAAGCCCGCCCTGCCAATTTGATTGGCCCGAACGTTTCTTGTCTTATCATAATTACTCCTCAATGGATCGAGTCCAGACCGAACTTCCCGACCAAAAAATGTTGTGGGCGGAGTTCGGGCTGGCAGCCAGGCAATATATTTGCATTGAATTCATTACAAATAAATGTCCAGGCATTCCTTTTCTTTGATTCAACAGTTGATGTGTGCAGTTTATCTTTTATAACAGGATGCCTCAAAACTATTTGCTTTAAAAGACTTTTCTCATGTTCAGAACAAATCTTTGATTGCACTCTCTTTTCAGCTTCCATTGCCATTTGCTTCGAAGTTTCTAATTATTCTAAGATTCTAATTATTGGCCAATAAACTTCCTCATGTAATAATCTAGAATACTGTCTAACACTTGATGGCTGCTCTGTCAAGTATTCGTCGTCGGTTAGGAACCTGAGTGTGCTTTTTGATACCAACCTTTCATTTGAAAGTCACGTGTCTAGCATCTGTAAAACCACATTTTTTCGTCTTAAAAATATATCTAAATTGTGTCATATATGCTCTCAATGAAAAATGCAAGTCAAGTCAAGTCACATTTATTTATATAGCACTTTTTACAATACAGATTGTATCAAAGCAGCTTCACAGTGATAACATGAAAGTAATACAACACAGATCAATAATATTGTTGAATATTAAATGTCCCCAACTAAACAAGCCAAAAGCAAGGCAACAGTGGAAAGGAACCAAAACTCCATCAGGTGCACGGAGAAAAAAACCTTGGGAGAACCCAGGCTCAGTTGGGGGCCAGTTCTCCTCTGGCCAACGAAAGAACAGTGATTGCACAGTGATTGCAAAACAAATTGGATCGAAACATTAAGACAATTGTCCATTTTCATCCGTTTGGAAGTCGAAGTAATCACGCCGGTTTGAAACTTAACAGAGCAGCCATGAAGTGTTAGGGATTATTCTAGGCTGCTATGTGTGGAAGTTTTTTGTCCAATAATTAGAATCTCTGTTTTTTCAGAATTTGGTAGTAGGAAGTTAGTCATCCAATTTTTTATATCAGCAATGCATTCCTTTAATTTTGTGGGTTGGTAAGTTTCGTTAGGTTTTGAAGAAATATACAGCTGGGTATCATCAGCATAAGAGTGAAAGCTAATTCCATATTTCCTTATTATATCTCCTAATGGTAGCATGTACAGAGTGAATAGCAGTGGTCCTAGTACTGAGCCTTGTGGTACTCTATACTGAACTTGTGATCGATAAGACATCTCTTCATTTACTGCTACAAACTGATAACGGTCATATAAGTATGATTTAAACCATGCTAATGCGGTTCCACAAATGCCAATATAGTTTTCCAGTCTATTTAAAAGAATGTTGTGGTCAATTGTGCCAAATGCAGCACTAAGACCGAGTAACACTAATAGAGAGATACAACCACGATCGGACCATTTGTGACTATAATGAGAGCTGTCTCGGTATCATGATGTGGTCTGAATCCTGATTGAAAGTCCTCACAGATATCATTTCTTTCAAGAAAGGAACGCAGTTGTGAGGATACTGCTTTTTCCAGTATCTTTGACAGAAAAGGCAGATTCGAGATTGGCCTGTAATTAACTAATTCTGTAGGATCAAGTTGTGGGTTTTTAAAAGCGGTTTTATCATAGCTAGCTTAAAGGTTTTTATTGTATTTTCAAAGAGTGTGCAGAGATGCAGGCAAATATGACACACACACAAAGCGTGACTGCTCTGTTTACTTCGTCTTCTTAACGTCATTGTACATAACACCGGAACATCCGGAACATAAGTACACCGTGCATCATGGGAAATGTAGTCACATAAAGCATTGCACAATATACAACATCTCCTCCCCTCTTACTCTTTGAGGTCTAACACAAGATTACAAATTAAACTGTAATATCAGTAGTCAGAAATTTTGAAATTCAACTCTCTTAGAACTCTTCTTTTTTTATATATATATATAGAACATTCAACTTTGTTGTTTCTTATATACAACTAATTCCCTGGGAGTGAGGGTAGACTACCTCAAACCCTAGCTGACCCTAAGGGGATTATTCTGCCCCGAGCAATAAGGGTAGCTTCCAACTAAGAATAATCCAACAACCGCTGGGGCGGGTGTCGCTCCCTAACTGGGTATCGGCGCCCTGTTTGGCTCCCACTTTCTGCCGATACAACAGGTGATGCCGGTTCCTTTACTGATGGACAATTTGCGGTCTTGGTAGGCTCAGTGGTTAGTACTTCAGGAGCTGACGTACTGTTACTAATTTGGTCAGTGACATCCGCAACTTCGGAAACATTTGGAACTGCGTTTGCTCCCTTGAGCAACTGATCACTGTGTCTCCTCCAAGACAAATCTCCAGCAGTTTTGACCTTATATGAGACTGGACCTGTCTGGGCCTCCACCGTAGCTGGAACCCACTTCGGACCACCGCCATAGTTCCGTGCCAGCACTGGTGAGCCTATCGAGAAGGTTCTGTCCTTGGCTCGCAGATTCCGTCGCTGTACCTGATTCCTCTGTTGTCTTAAGACAGTTTCTTTGAGTGTTGCTGGTTTGAGCAGCTCCAAGCTTGTCCTGAGCTCTCTATTGAACAACAGAGATGCTGGTGACACTTTAGTGGTTGCGTGCGGAGTACTGCGATAGCACAACAAAAAGCTATGCAGCCGTTGATGGAATGTTCCCTGTCCGAGTGAAGCTTTCAAAGCATGTTTCAAGGTTTGGACAAACCTTTCTGCTAAACCATTTGTTGCCGGATGGTAAGGTGATGATGTGATATGCTGCACACCATTTGCTTGTAGGAATGTGCCCATCTCATGAGATGTAAATTGAGGGCCATTATCTGAGACAAGCTGCACCGGAGGTCCAAATCTACTGAAAATTTCTCCCAGTTTCTCAATTGTCTTTTCAGCTGATGTAGATTTCATGATAGCCACCTCCGGCCACTTACTGTGTGCATCCACGACCACCAGCAGCATTTTGTCCTCCACTGGGCCTGCAAAATCAACATGAATGCGCTGCCATGGTTTCTCTGGATATTCCCATGGGTGCAGCGGAGCCAGTTGGGGTACATTGCGTATGCGCTGGCATGACGTACATGTTCTTGCCTTTTCCTCAATTTGGCCATCTACTCCTGGCCACCAGAAGTAACTCCTGGCAATTTCTTTCATTCGGACCATTCCACAGTGTCCCACATGCAGCTGTTTTAGCACTTGCTTGCGCAGAGCAGAGGGAATGATCACTCTCCTACCCCACAGCAAACATCCTGACTGCACTGAAAGTTCATGGCGTCGAGAGACATACGGTTTTAACTCCAGGTCATCGGTCTCACCTTTTCCTGTCATTACGATATCCATGACTTTCGACAGAACAGGGTCATTGCGTGTGCTCTTACGGACTTGTACAGCTGTTACTGGGGCCCTTTCCACCTGGCTGAAGTAGAAAATTTCTGCAACTTGTGCCTCCTTCATTCTGTCAGCGAGAGGCAATCTAGACAGACCATCCGCATTTCCATGCAATTCCGCCTTCCGATACTTGATGTCATAGGTGTGAGCGGATAACAACAAAGCCCATCTTTGCATCCTACTAGCAGCCAGAGACGGAATGCCATGGTGTGGGCCAAAAATTGCAGTGAGTGGGCGATGATCAGTCAACAATGTGAACTTCCTTCCAAAAACATACTGGTAAAACTTACGAACTCCAAACACAATGCTCAACGCTTCTCGCTCAATCTGAGCATAGTTTGCTTCTGCCTTACTCAGACTCCTGGAAGCGAATGCGATCGGCCTCTCTTGACCATTTGGCATGATGTGGGACAAGACAGCTCCCACACCATATGGAGAAGCATCGCAGGCCAGTTGAATGGGAAGAGCAGGGTCAAAATAAGTGAGGGCATTTGACTTTAAGAGTGTCTCCTTTGCTCTTTTGAAAGCCTCCTGGCATTCAGAGGTCCACCTCCAATTTTTCTCGTGACACAACAACTTGTGAAGTGGTTTCAGCAGCGTAGCGATGTTTGGAATGAACCGCCCATAATAATTTAGTAAACCGAGGAAAGACCGCAACTGGCTTACATTTCCGGGCTCTGGAGCATCCACAATGGCCTTAACCTTGGATGGAGATGTATGCAAACCAGAGGCATCAATGACATGGCCTAAGTACTCGACTGCAACCTGGAAAAATTCACATTTGTCCTTGCGCACCCTCAATCCGTATTCTTTCAGTCTTTCCAGGGTAGCATCCAGGTGTTGTAAGTGCGACTCTTCATCAGTGCCAGTCACTAGGATGTCGTCTAAGTAACACACCACGCCTTTAAGGCCCGCCAAAATCTGATCCATCGCTCGCTGAAAAACAGATGGGGCCGAAGTAATTCCAAATGGTAACCGCTTGTACCGAAATAGGCCTTTGTGGGTGTTGATGGTGAGAAGTTCTCTGGACTGTTCCTCAACATGCATCTGCAGGTATGCTTGGTTGAGGTCGATTTTGCTGAATTTTTGCCCTCCTGTCAGTCCAGCAAAGATATCATTAATGTGAGGCAAGGGGTATTGTTCTGCTGATAACACCGGATTTACAGTGACTTTAAAATCTCCACAGATCCTTATGCCTCCATCTTTCTTTAGAACTGGAACAATGGGTGTTGCCCACTTACTCACGCTGACTGGTTCCAGCACCCCTTCCTTCATGAGTTCCGCTAAGCTTGCCTCTACCTTGGGTTTTAGCGCATATGGAAGGGGCCGGGCTTTTAGAAATTTTGGCTGGCATCCCGGCTCTACAGTCAATTTCACCTGGATGTCCTTCATGCTGCCCAACTCCTGCTTGAACACATCAGAGTGTTTCCGGAGAATCCCTTCAAGATCCAGCGTTTTAGGTGTCATCATGTGTATGGCCGCCCAGTCCACCTTGAGTTGCTCCAGCCAAGAACGTCCCATCAACGAAGGATAATCACCCAAGACCACATACAATGGCAGTTTTTTCTTTTTCCCGTTGAGTTCAACTGTTACCTGCGTGAGTCCTTTCATAGTTACCGCTTCCCCAGTGTACGTCTTAAGAACCACATCAGGTGGTGCGAGTGGCAGGTGGCTCAATATTTCGCTGTATACCTTATCCGACACGAGCGACACAGCAGCACCCGTGTCAATCTCCATTTTCACAGGCTGTCCTTCCAGCAGCGCGGTGACCTTATAAGCCTTGGTTCCACCAGCAACAGTGAGCACATGCAACGGAAATTCCTCATCCGATGTGTCAGTAACATCTTTGTTTTCCTGCTCCACTGAAAACACGCGTTGCTTTTGCTTCCTTCTGTATACTGGTTTCTGCTGCATTTTTTCCTTCTTTCCTGTTTTATTTTTACACGCACGCTCAATGTGTCCTTTTTTCTTGCAGCTGCGGCACTCCACATCTTTAAACCAGCATGAAACGGGTGAGTGTCCCGTCTTGCCACAGCGAAAACATGGCCCTTTATTTTCATTTTGTTTTTCGGTCTCCATCTTATACACTTTACTGTTTGAGCTCAGTTGTTGTGCTTCCTTCGCAGCCAATTCCATTGACACACTCAGCTCTATTGCTCTTTGTAGTGTCAAGTTGCTCTCTGTTAACAGTCTTTTTTGTATTCCCTCACAACGGAGTCCGCAGACTAATCTGTCCCGAAGTGTGTCATTTAGCACTTCACCAAATTCGCAGTGTTCAGCTAATTTTTTTAGCACCGCTACGAACATTGTCACGGTTTCTCCTTCCAGCTGATTCCGTCTGTGAAAACGAAACCGCTCCGCAATTACTAAGGGCTTTGGAGAGAAATGTGCTTTAAGAGTGGCCACTATTTGATCATACGTTTTCTCTCCCGGTTTTTCTGGCTGCAGGAGGTTACGCAGTAGTGCATATGTCTTTGGGCCCATCACAAAAAGTGGGTACAGCTTTCTCATCAGCGATAGCATTAGCTGCTACAAAGTACTCAAATCTTTCTGTGTAAGAGCTCCACTGCTCACTACTCTCATCAAAAGGACCAATGTTGCCAAGAATTGTTGCCATTTTGTAACGTTCTCTGTCAGTTTCAAATAATTCAGTCACTTATCTGAATCGTTGTTGTTCTTCCCCCTCTTCAGTCACAACGTGGATTAGCAGCAGGCTCGTATCATTTCTCATTTTCGAGCGATCTCGCCGTCAATCCACTTCCTTCCCGCATTTAAAACACACACGCGGATTTACGAGCTCCTCGTCGCCAATTTATTGTATTTTCAAAGAGTGTGCAGAGATGCAGGCAAATATGACACACACACAATTTAGCGTGACTGCTCTGTTTACTTCGTCTTCTTAACGTCATTGTACATAACACCGGAACATCCGGAACATAAGTACACCGTGCATCATGGGAAATGTAGTCACATAAAGCATTGCACAATATACAACAGTTTTTGGTACGTATTCTAGTGACCAAGATGAATTAATGATATTAAGAAGAGGATCTATGACCTCCGGAAGCATCTCTTTCAGTAGTTTAGTCGGTATAGGGTCTAGCATATAAGTTGTTGATTTAGATGAATTAACGAGTTTGCTAAATTCTTCCTCTCCTATAGCAGCAAATGAAACAAATCTTTCCTCAGGGACACAACAATGCACCCCCTGATCTGATACTGTAGTAGACAGTTGCATAGTTATAATATGCAGAACATTAGTTTATACGTTCATGATATCAAGCCTATATTATTGTAATGCTCTTATGGGTGGTTGCCCGGTACGCTTAATAAACAAACTACAGCTGGTCCAAAATGCAGCAGAAGTTCTTACCAGAACCAGGAATTATGACCCTATTAGCCCAGTTCTGTCAACACTGCATTGGCTCCCTATTAAACATTGTATACATTTTAAAATATTGTTTATCATTTACAAAACACTAAATGGTTTAGCTCCCCAGTACTTCAGTTAACTCTTAACGCATTATAGTCCTTCATGTCTATTGCGATTTCAAAATTCCGGTCAGTTGATAATACCAAGAATAACAAAATCGACTGCTAGCAGTAGATCCTTTTCCTTTTTAGCTCCAAAACTTTGTAACAATCTTCCTAACATTTTCTGGGAAGTGGGCACAGTAGTCAGTTCAAATCTAGACTAAAAACGGATCGGCGCAAAAAGGAGGCGTGTTTCGGCGCAAACATTCCCTGGTGCTATTTCACACTTCCAGAAAACAATTGCGTCACTGACCAGAAAAAACCTGGTCTAAAGTCAGTGGCGCGCTGCGCGTTGTTCATAATGCTATTTTAAGCACGCATGCTTGGCCATAATGTAGCGGGTGCACAGCGCACATACACTTTGATTCTCTCATCAACACAGATGCAGCAGTTTTTATTTTTGCAAATCATACATTATAACAAGGAAAAATATTAACACATGAGGGAAATCATTGTGCTTTACATGAAGATGAAAAAACATTATTACCCATTTTTAATGCTAATTGTAGTACTAAAGGATCAGACCTGTTTGCCCAATAGTGGCAAGAAACATACCTATATAATGTTTAACCGACGCTGATGTGGGAGGGATTCTCCCATACCCATACAACGTCACCTCTCTGTCTTTTACTGCCCTGACAAGAACGTCGGTCTCATCGGCTGTGAACGCTCCTGGCGCTGTGAAAACGGCTCCTGAACGGCTGTGAAAACCCGCCGTTATAATAACAATCCGTTATGCAACATGCGCACCTGTTCTTAAAGGGTATGTTGGATGGCGCTCTGATTGGTTTATTTCACGTTACGCCCAAACCACAACTATGAATAATGAAGCTACTTCAGACCAACCTCTTTTAGATTTGCGCCAGGCGCAAGAGGCATTTATCCCTCCGGGAAAATAGCAATAGCGCCGGGACCCGCACACAAAGTTATTTCCACTTTGCGCTTTGACACTTGCGTTTCAGATTGTTAAAATAGGACTTCTATAATTCAATTTAGGCTGCATAGTTTAGATCAGCCAGAACCGAGAAGACATGTATCTGCTAATGCACATATGTAATATAAATATTTCATGAAGAGCTTAAATATAAGTGGACATGGTATTTAATGGTTTAATGCATTTTCAAGATTGTTACATAACTTCAGACGTAGCTCTTGAAGAACTATGAAGTATTGAAGGCTGTGACCTTCAACAGCTAGTCTGCAGACAACGGAGAAATATAACCCCCATCAAAAACAAAAGCTAAATATAAACTATTTGAATTATTAATGATATTTGTAGAAACACTACTGCAGTCTATTGAGCAGAAATATCCATGAAACATAATTCTGCCTCCATGACGCAACAAAAGATGCTGTTACTCTATGGTCCCAATTGAATTAGTTTGTGTAAATTGATAATTGTAATTTTTATTTTATTTTATTATTTTATCATTTTACTATACAGATTGTACTGATATATGACATACAGTACTTAACTCCATCTTTGCCCTCTACTGTATGAATGTGTGTGTGTGTGTGTGCATCTTATTTCATAGTTCCTGCCTCCTTGAAAAGAAATGGTTCTTTAGCTTTGGAAAAGGAAAAGGGAAAGGTTATTTTTACCTATTGACTGATGCAATAAATAGCAATGCTTGTAAATGCTTCTCAGAAGCTGCTGTAAGATTTCAAATAGACTTGAGTCTATGAGAATGACCTTTATACAACTATTTTTCAAATATTTATGAAGAATTTGTGTCTTCTGGCTGTAATGATAATATATTTATTCTCCAAACTAGACAGTTTACATTATATTTCAATGTGTGTGGACAGGTCAAATCATGTTCATATACATTCATTTGAAATGTTTAAATATATTTAAGAGTTTGGATGGGAGTCTTCTAAAATTGTTGCAGAAGCAGACACTTGCTATAATTTTGCATCATACCAGGCTATTTGCATGTACCCAGGACAACTCAATAAACCTGGTCATTTATTAATACTTTTTTTTTTTTACTTAAATGGTTTTAAAGGAGTTCCGTTATGTTAATTTCCATGATCATAATCTTGTATAGGGGGTCTAATAGAATTTCGAAATAACATTTTCGTAAGCTAATGGGAATGTTAGCAAAACGTTCTGACAACTTATTTTTTATAAATAAGCTTGTAGGGATATAGATAAGGATAAAGGCTCATAGGGATATAGGAGCAAGTGAAAGTAGGAGGGAGCTAAGCCAGTGGTCGATCTGAAAGCAAGCGTCAACGCCTTGAACTTGAGCCGAGCAGCGAGTGGCATCCAGTGCAGGGATATGAACTGAGGAATGACGTGGGCCCTTTTGGGCTTGTTGAAGAAAAAACGTATCTTCGTTTAGCAACGATATGTTTGCACGAGCTCTGCAATTTGGCACTCAAGTTAAATTTCTTTATATGACTTTACACAATAGATTGCTTAAGAAGTTTTACCATATAAACATGAAAAACAGTGTTAGTGTCTCTCAAACAGTGTTAGTGGCTGGACTTCCATTACCCCCTAAATGAAGAATGAAAAGAACTTCGTCGTAAGTATATCTGGGCTTTAAAGGACTGGCTATGTGAGATTACTTGGTTCTTATCTTTTTTCTATCATTTCAGTTTTCCCAGACTCTAACTGAACACGTTAAGAAGGCTGAGGGGCTGCTGAAATTGCAACATTTATCTAACCATTTGTTCATGAATGTAAAATTTTATTTACAAGTGTAATCCAATGTAGGAGTGTAGGACTGTAGGAGTGAGGAATCAAATACTCGGATGACGCAGTCATTATTGATTATACAAACTCGGATAGACAACTTAAGCCTGAATTGGCTGAGTTCCCTGAGTGGAGCAGGGCGAATTAAGACCAAGGAGATGGTCATTGATGTCCACAGGGAAAGATCTACCATAGCATCAAAGCATTAGATGTCAGCAGTCAGGAAAAATAGATGGTACAAGAATATAAATATCTGGGAACCACCATCGATCAAAAACTTACTTTCAAACCAAATAGTATCCTTCTGAAATCCTTCTGTCTGGTGTTGCTGGCTCCAGGGATCAACCACAGTGTAGTCTCCTCAGCGGATCAGCATGACAACCGTCTGTATTGAGCTGAGTATGGGATATCTCTGGGCTCTTCAAGTGGGCCCACAACACCTCAAGAGGCCTCGACAGTGATTCTGGCATCCCAGAGTCACCCCCATCCGTCCCACACTCAACTCAGCCTAGCTTACTTACCTGTACATCAGCATTTCTTTCTTTCTATTGTGCTTGAGATCCCTCATGTTGCAGAGGCTGCTCCTTCCTCCTAGTGGCATAAAACCTTGATGTGACCCAACCACAATCTCTAATGCCACAAACTGTCTGAAACGTTCACTATCCCCTATATTGCACGACTTGCTATTCACAACATAGAATAGCAATCTCAGACACAGCTAGCATATTTTTATCATGTAGAGGGCAGGACTCTTGAGATTCTAGGGTGGATTTGATTGCATAGAAAATAGGATGAGACTCTAGTCTAAATAGACTAGTCTTTATTGGTGATAGACAGGAACTGTAAATTTAGCATATATTGGCCTATGTAACTTCTAAATGTGAATTTCATCATTGTTTTGGATCACATTAGATCATGTATTAATATAATTTTTTTTTTTAAAAGTAGTCTAACTTTTGTTTACATCTATTTTGATTGAATATCCACTAACATCTTTCGCACACCAACATCCAAAACAAAGTTATCAAAGGGATAGTTCCAAAAGGGATCACCCAAAAATGAAAATTAGCCCATGATTTACTCAAACGTTTGCTTCAGAATCACTTTATTACACGTTTGTGTTTGACGTGTATGACGATCATACCGGTGTGTTTTAAACGTTCAGTGCATCACGTGATCAAGTGCTAATTTCAAATGCGGTTGCCTTGGGCTGGCACCAAGGGGGTAATCTATCAGCCGGAAGTTGAAGCCTCGCGGGAGCCGCCATTGTAGCAGAACTTCACCTGCTGTTAGCGTCCCATTGACTCCCATTCCTTTTGGCGTCACTTTGACAGTGAATAACTTTACATCTGAGGCGTCCAAAGACTTCATTTGTCCATTATTTATTTCTAAAGAAACACGACAATGTATAAAACGCTCCATTACTTTTTATATACGTTATGGCCCCGTAGATGCCGTTTTTGTGGAAAATAGGCTAACGATTGCGTCATCACCACGCAACTTTCTGTCGCACAATAGAGACATTACCGTATAGGCAGGAGGAGAAGCTCGCAGGCAATCTTTTACTGTCTATGAGGCAATCGGGGGGACATGGAAGGCATAAAGTTGAGGGAGAAGCCTTTTACTGTCTATGGGAGAGTCCATAAAAGCAACGGGAGAAAATATTTCAACAACGTTTTGGCTTGGCACAGCTACTAGAAGATTTACAACTGTCAGACTGTCGTCACGCTCAGTCTGAGCCTGCGCAGTCACTCAGACATCAGACAGGAAGTGCAAAAATCGGGCTTCAGTCTTCTCCGTTGAAATCAATGGTGTTGCTCTGTCCATTTCTTTTACTGTCTATGGCTGGCACTGAACAGGAGTAGGACAAGCTCAGCCCTTTTCATGTATAACAACTATTCAGCATTTTTTAACCACATAATGATTATTTTAGGTTTCAATTGAAATGGACATTTTAATTAAAAACTAGCAAAAAAAAAAAAAGAAAAAAAAAACTTGTTAAATTTTGTTGTTAAATAGCCTACACACGGATGTCTAAGGAAGTAGCAATAATAGGCCTAAATTACCAGGCCTCAATTATAATTTGACAACGTGTTTTATCTGAAACACATGGGTAGGTAACTACAGTTAAGTCTATTTTTCTCACAGTTCACCAACCGCTTGATTGTATTTCAGGAGAAATTGAAGATTTTACATGATGTATCAGTTCCGATTCTCTGAATTGCGGTGCAAACTAACATGGGTGAGTCTTTCAATTTGCATGATGGAAGATACAGTCTGACTGATCGTTAGTTTGAGGATGGCGAAGAAGGTAGTCTATGTAAACACAGGTGAGTCGGTTCACTCTCATGTAACGTTAGACACTGGACAATGAGTGAGCTGTGTACTTAGGTATGCATGGTGTTTGATGAAGGGGAAACAGTGTGGAAGGGTAGTATTCCAGTGATTGTAAACTAGTGGGTGGAAGGACCTAGTCCTGCTGATGGCTTGCTGGCTAAATCCGTGAGTCTGTGACAGCTTATTTCAACTTACCTTACAGGTTATTTTACGGCACTGCTAGATGATGCTGTGGACCACATTACACAGCTGATGCAATAATAGAGGTTGACCGATAATAAAGAGACTAACATACCAAGAGCCAAAGATTCACTGGAATATTGGAAAAGACCAGACTTATCGGTCGGTAACCTGTGAGAGAATGTTCTCAAAGGAAGGGGACTGCAGCCGACTCTCAGCCAGATCGTTCTCACAGTGCCTAGGCCAGACCTGGGCCATATCAATAAACTAGAGTCATTTTACAGGGTTTGGGCCACATCCGGGCCAGAGGAAGTTGTTTGAGTCCGTTGTCAGTGTGTTGCAGCAGTTTTGGTCATCAGAACTGGGCCAGAATTGAAGCAAGGATGAGGCCCAGAGGTGGCCAGACAAATTTTACTATCTGGGAGCCTACAGTATTGTTCAAGAGGAGAAATAGACTCATCAAACAACTTATTTCTCATTAAAATTAATTTAAAAATCCCCTTTGTGCCTATATTCTTCTTCACCACAATTACACGTACATTTAATAACCACTTTATTCCTGATCTCCCCACACATTGTTCTTATTTTATTTTTCCACCAAATGGATGTTTTTTTCTTTTCGATTTCAAACATTCAAAGCTATATGATATATAGCCTACTGCTATACAAGTTGAATAAATAATACAGATGATGTTATTACTTCACGAATAATAAAATGTCAAATGCATGCCATATTCATACTTTTTAGTTATAAAAAGATATCAATTGCCAGCTATGGGCACCCACAACACAAGCAGTGTATTTGTTGCGCTGAATGTGTTATTGTTGCTCTGAATAATATAGACTTTTATTAGCATGAATGGTTAGCATTATGGTACATAAAATATATTATCAAGAGGGTAAAAGTTTGTTGTGCTTTTATTTGTGCACGCCACAGTCTATGGTGCACACTCACAGAATAAAATTACATAAACAGTGTATGCATTTTATTAACCACTAGATGGCACTGTAATCGATACTCCAAGATTTCATATCTTTTCCTTTACGAGGCTTCTCCATCCTTAGATAAAAAAATGTTTCTTTAATTTAAAATTCACTCACACATATTTGACAATTGGAATATATCAGATATATCAGATAGTTTACATGTTTGTGAAAGCTTTGAAATATAAAAGGGGAAAAAAAGCGTCAGAACCTCCACTTACAGCCTTTTGCATCACATTGATTGAACTACAACGTATTCATACAAATTTAAAATAAGTATGAAAAGGGAAATGCTAAACATGATATTCTGGAGGTATAATAAATGATAGCTAATGCATCATATCAATATCAGAGAATGCTAATAACACACCATAAAAAAAAAAAAACGGAAGCTGGAAATGATCTCTGCTATGCCCTCTGCAGTCTGGAGGTGGAACTGTAGTTTTGATCTCTGACCTAAAACCTTAAACGTCATGGCAATTACATAAAATCTTTTTCAGGTTCTTGAACTTTATTACTGGTCGTCGAAATCTCCGATCGGCAGGTATTTTCAGTGGGACAGAAGAGAGCGTTAATGACTGGTTAGATGTTTTTAGTAACTTCCTGTGAATATGATAAGGAAGTGTAAACAGCGCGCATGGAGGGCGTGTCTGTGTCATATATGTTCCTGTTAGCTGTGATCATGGGGATTTCTCTTTAAAATGTGTCTTTAGTGCTGGATTATGGGGGACGCGGCGGTAGCGAAGCGTCGGGAGCAGTTGACGCGTTGGTCGGGCTCCAGTACAGACAGAGAGCCGGCGGTGCCGCGGAGTCGCTGGAGAGGAGAGACGAGCACCGGAGCTCCTGTTGGAGGCAGAACAGACACCAATGAGCAGCAGAAAAAAAACAGGTAAAGAGATTTACCACCACAATAATGGCAAAAACAAAACAAGGGGAACATTTTACTGTTAATTAGTGATATAGTTCCTCGATGTAAACAAACATTTCCGAATAAATCTGTTTCTGTGTTTCTCAGCTTAACTCTTTAATGAAGATCTCCAGATTTAGTTAGCTATTTTGGGTGTCAAGGACCATCTGCCATGCATTGGATTACTATCCTGGTAGAATGTGTTTCCTGGTTATCCATTCTTACTGTACAGGTGGCAGTTGTAGAACCTCAGCGTATAACCCCAAATTACACAATATTTGTCAAGTCTATTAACTGTGTAATAGTGTAATCCTGTAAAGTTTTTGAGGTGTCACAAACAATGTTGTCAATACCATTCCAGATAACCTGTCTCTCCCTTTCTCAGGTTGCGGGTAAGGTTTGAGAAGACTGCAGAGTTCTTAGCAGTGTGTGCTAGTGGTGACACAGAGGAGGCAGGCGAGATGCTGAGAGAAGTACGAGTAAAGAACGGAGATGACGACGTGGTCAACTGTGCCAATGCAGATGGAATAACAGCTTTACACCAGGTCAGAATTTTGCTGAAGGAATTTTTCACTCTAAAATGAAAATTATGTTATTAACTACTCACCCTTTCAAACCCGTAAGACTTTTGTTCATCTTCGGTACACAAATGGAGATATTTTTAATCAAATCTGAGAGCTTTCTGTCCCTCCATAGACAAGTTACTCTACTACCACTTTGATGCTTCAAAAATCTTATAAAGAGATCGTAAAACTAATCCATATGAATTAAGTGGTCCAAATTATCTGAAGAGAGTCGATCACTTTATATGTTTAGCAGATTTAATTTAGGCTTTTATTCATATATAAATATTAATCAGAAAACATAAACAGAAGGTCAACTGAACCTGCTTAATGCACAGGATTGGTTCCTGAGGAAGCTCAAATGCGCTGCGTAAACGAGAGAATGAACCTCATTGCTTCATGTGGAAGCTCAAACGTGCTTTTAAGATGTTCCCTCCCCTCTCTCCCGTAGCCGCTGTAATAGAAAAAACGATTAAATAACGAAATAAATAATTATAGTTTTATCAAGTTACCATGAAATCAAATTGACCATTCCTATTTTTCTACATAATTTTGCAGTATTTATTATAAATGATTTGCATGCACAAATTAATATCCATGCACATTATTTGTTTAAATTCATATGCCCTCATTATCTTTTATGAAAATAACTTCCACTCCCTCTTGCAACGACCTCACTTCTAAGTTGACATGTTTACCGGCCCATGTGCCTGACAACCCGTGAGATCACAGTAATAGCAAACCACAACCATCCAATCAATTCCCTATGGACAGAATCAAGTACATTTTTTCTTGTTTGAGAAGCTGTTTCAGTCAGATATACTTCAAAAAGGGGAAGAACTCCCTTTTTTGTTCATTCAGACTATTGCATTAATTACACTATTGCATCTGTTTCATGCTGACTTTAATGTTGGTGCATTTCTGTAAAAATGGTGTACTGATGGACTGTACATGGTGTTCTTTCCCAGGCCTGTATCGATGGCAGTATGGAGATGGTGGAATTTCTTCTGTCTCAGGGTGCCAAAGTTAACCAGGTGGACAGTGAGGGTTGGACTCCTCTTCATGTGGCTGCATCCTGTGGGAACCTGGAGATAACAGAGTATGTTATGACAGAATTTAATGAAAATGTTTTTAGATTGAGTCCGTCTCAAGGTGTTCTATTATGTTTAGCTTTAGCTTTGAGATTGCTTTGCGATGTTTAGTGTGATTGAAATATGTTTTGAGATATATATATATTAAAATAAAAACTAGCACAGCCTTAAGGACCTTATCACACTCATCAAACCATTATTACTACGACTATGCATTAGTTCATTTAATGTTTAGCTATTGCACAGTATTCTCGAGAGCTGTCGTTCCAACCACATAACTTTGGGATGTTGTATGCGAATGTTCGTTGGAACGATGGTTTCGGGAAACTCGTTGAACTTTGCTGATAACGACGGAACTTGTGACCATAGTTGGCTAACGATGCTTTAGGGAAACACACCCCAGTTAGCCAGACAGAGATGATTTTGGTTGTCCGAAATGTGGGTTTTGCGTCTTCTTTCAGTCAAACACGATCTGAGATATATTAAATAATGAGTATTTTTGTAAATAAAATACCTATATAAAACTTTAGAGAAACTTTTCAGAACTCGACACTCTCATAAAAGCCCATATGGATTACCTTTATGATGGATAGATGTGCTTTTTGAAGCTTTAAAAACTGCCTCTATTCAATGCCATTACAAAGCTGGGAACAGCCAGGATATTATAGCTCTGATTGTGAAACTGAAGTCCTATACACCTTGGATGGCTTGAGGGTGAGTAAATTTAGGGATAATTTTCATATTAATCTGTTCCTTTAATAATTTTTCATGGTTTAAACCGGTTAATGTACATTTTTACTAGTCCTATATTAAAGCTGGCATCAGTAGTTCTTGAAAAACACTTTTGGCCAATGTTAAAATTTGAAATCACCAAAACAAACACTAGCCCAAAAGGTATCTCGCCCCTAATTTGATAGTTCTACCCCACACTTACGTACGTGACCATAACCCAGCGACTATGGCGCAATATGCTGTACCTGCCACCGCCGGCTGAGGGTATGATGTCATCAATAAGTGAAAGCAATGGTAATCCATGTCCAATTTGTTTTAACTCCTCTATCGTTCAGCTCCGTTTCACATGTAAGACGACGCTCAACACCCATCCCCAAAACACAGTTATCATGATCGATAGGACGAGCAAGACAGTCATAGTAACGAATATATTACAACTATAAATAGATTAGGGGGTTATATCGATCACTAAATGAGGAACCAAAGGAAACAAATATATATTAGGAGTATATTATCTTACTTTTCAGACACACTTTGGGAGTCCACGCTTCAAACAGACAGTAGAGGAGTTTTAGATGCTCTAGGCTATGGTGTGAAAATAAATGTGTCTTTTTCATAGCTGAAGAGAACGACAATATGATCACAAATGAAAAAGATGACACACAAGCTTATTTAAGCAATGACCAGCACATATTAGTTCTGTGAAAGAAAGCTAAACAATGTTACTCACCTCTCGAGAAGAAATAAAGCGATGTTAGGCCTCCCCGCTCCTTGAGTTCTCTCCAGCGCTGGTAAGCTTCTCCAATATTAACACGAGTTCTACCTCATGCCTGATGCCTGATCGCAAGCCTTCTTTTTAATTTTAAGTCCCTCATACATTTTCCTCTTTTTTTTTATTTTTATTTTATTTTTTATCTGCCATGTTTCTTTCTGCAGTCGTTGGGCTAATGTCTGTTCAGTGTGCTCTGAGTGCTCTCTCCTCCCCGTCATTAGTTGACACGCCCCTTACTGCTGATTGGTTACAAGTGTGTTTTGGTACTCCGACACAGTTTTCAAAAGTGTTTTTTTTTTTTTTTAAGAGCCCCTATCATGGATTTTTGAAAATGACTGTTCATATGGTGTGGAATATAGCTCTAAGGGAATGAAAACATCCTGCAAAGATTTATATCTGAAAGTGCACCGTATATAAAGTTATTGTCTTTCAAAAGTGAGAGTCGACTCTGAGTCTATGAAAGGAATTGTTTTTGAAACGAGTCATTAGCTGTTACATCATGACGTAGAGAGGTCATTGGCCGCGCCCAGTTACTGTGCGCGCAGACGGAAGTGTAAACTTGAAGTCTACACATTCAAATACTTCATCATAGCATCATGTCGAGAAGACGCTCGGCTGTGTTCTACAATGCAAAGATAGTTCAGCCACTTTGTTTTCATTTACCAGAGACGAGCATGTGAAGAATCGGTGGTTAGAGTTCATATTTGCAATGATACCACAACAGTATAGCCCGATTGTGTTCTCATCATTTTAATGACGAATCGTTCAAAAACATAAATTAATTCAAATGTGGATTCGCAAGCGGTGGTTCCTGAAGGAGGTCTCAGTAACTTACTTACCCAGTGTATATGGATCAGCTTCCTCCTATGAATCAAAACCTGTAAGTATTATTAATAATTGTTGCTTTTATGGGTTTTGAACGGTTTTGTAGCGTCGGCGCGAGGAGGGAAGGCGCAATAAGTATGTGTGTGCGCGCGTGTGTGTGTGTAAGTTACGCTCAGCGCAGCTTCTAGGTCTCCAATGTCAATTTTTTTTTAAATATGTGAAATGTTTGTCGCTGTTATTGGAGTTGTCATAAAGAATAGAGCGTCTTATAGTACTGCAGTGCTTTATCAATACGTTTATGCGTTATGCTAACAAACAATAACTGACTGGGTCTGTCATCTGACTAATCACCGCCAATTAGCGTCACGCAAAGGAGTGGTTTGGAAAAATGAGTCGTTGTACGAATCATTTGGGAGTCGGTGAGCAAATCAGTTAAAAATAAATGCATATTATAAGACAAATCAAGTGTTTTTTATCCTTGCATGCATGTTAAACTGTTTTTGGGAACTCCCAAAACAAAAATAGGAACATTTCAAATGCTATGATAGGGGCTCTTTAAAAATAGCTCCCACCATTAATGACACAACTTTTGATTGAAACATTATTTTATTAAACAAATCCATCAAGCGATATCCTTCTAGAACTTTTTTGACTCCAAGATGCCTGGAGAGTTGTCCACAATTTTTTTTTTCGAGGGCCCCTTTTCCCTTTGTTGCTTTGTTTAAAAAACAAAACATTTTCGTGGGACTTCTTGTGGTCCCCTTGGAAGTTTGCTGAGGCCTGCTAGTGCACCCTGACCCCCTGATTAAGAACCACTGTACCTTAAGTTACAAAACAATGCTCTTAGCCTGGCTAACGCCAGACACAATTCTCGTTGAGACTTAGGTCTGGGATCCACATGTTCATTTCCCATATTTGAGGTGTGGTTTACGAATGCCCGGTGCTGTTTATTGGGTGCTAAGAATGTCTATCAAATGAGCCTGTAAGTAGCTCATAGCCAATCATTTCAATTAGAAAAACACAAGTATTAAGTACAGTTTAACATAGATGTTGAAGTTGTTATTTGCATTGGAAATTGTTTGCGTTTGTACTTCAAGTTTAAAAAAAAATTTAAATTTAAATTTAATGACTAAAATGTCAACAAATTTAATCGGGTATGTGCGCACAGCTGAAAGTTATGCTACTAAAGCGGTAGCTATATATTGATATTGAAAAGCAACACAACTTAGTGGCACTGTGACAACCACAGTAGGTAGTCTATAGGCATAATGACAATATGATATTAATAAATACCACTTACCATTTATAAGTTCATAAGTTAAATGGACTTCGTCGACGACGATGCCTAGCAGGTTGGTACTATACAACTCCGTGGCTAACATGTCTTGCCACTTTGTGCTCATTCAGGCCTCGGGACCGCCGAACAGAAGCTGGTATTGACAATTCTTTATTTATTGACACAGCTGAGTGGCAGAGATTCCAAGGTTGACCGCCGCCTGTACCTGGTCCTCCATTAGGGCGATTAATGGCGAGACAACAATAATAACTGGGGTCTCTCGAAGTTTAACGCCAAAAGCTGCTCTTTTTTCAAAATAAACTTGCATTCTAAACTACTTAGAACAATATAAGGCTGCATCAAAAGGTAGCTTCGCGTCTGCTGCCATGTTGAATTCATAGATATAAACAAACTGCTTCGGTTTGACGCATAGATGTCGTCATCGTCTTGCTGCTCCCTCCCGTTCTGTGATTGGTTCCCTAAATGCGGAGAAAATCTGGGCCATGGTATCTAGACTGCCTTTCAGCGTGAATAAAATCACGCTGCGGGAAGGCAGCATGGGGAAACCCAGACTAGTATATAATAAAAATAACAATCTTCTATCGTGCGCAGTGACATTGTGAACAGCTATCGTGTTTATGTCATAGCTTTTACTAAAATCTTGGCGCTTCTTGTATTATACAATACAATCTTGTATTGTTCATGAGAAGCATTTTAAAGGTAGCACTGAGACTGAAAGTTAAATTGCCAATAGCAAAATAAGTTGCTTACAGCAACGTTTTTAAATGTGTCTGTATTTGTGTACAGAGGTTTTTTATTTAGAGATTTAGGGGGTTTAATTAAGGGGGTTAAATCTAATTAGGTGGTAAAAGAACTTGGACTGTTGTGAATGTTATGAACCCTGTTAGTATTTATTATTCTGTGCTTACTGGTACTGTCACTCCTGTACAACTTGACTGTAGTCCTTGACGGTAGTTTATGGTGAACTGTACATTTTTCTGACTGCTGTAAACGTTTAAGCTCATTCCAGAGTTCACAATGTAAGATTACATTTGTGTTTCAGATTTCTGCTCCAGCAGGGTGCATCTCTCTGCACCGTGAACTGTGATGGCGATGTACCACTGGACATTGCAGAGGATGAGGCCACAGAGACACTGCTGCAGGAGCACACTTCAACTCATGGTTAGAAAACAAAACATTTGAGATGACATCATGAAGCGTGTATAGGTCGCAGAAGTTAAAGCCTTTATTAAGAATAATCACCAAATCTAAGTTTGTTGGAGGTGCAAAGCACACAATATAAAATAAAAGCACAAATGTCCGCACACTGGGGTTATTCAACAACTTGAAAGCTTTTGACCTCTCAGATTCAAAACGTCATCTGAAGAAAACCCTGAATGTTATTCTATCAATAACATTATATAGTTTGCCCAACATGTTTTTTACTCTCTCATGTCTTTCCAAAACTGTATGACTTTCTTATTTTCTCAAAATATATATTGAGACGTTACTAAGGGTATTTTTTTTACATAGATAAATCAGTGGTAACTAAACCATGTGATTACCAACAATTTTAAAATATCTTCTTTTGAGTTTCACAGAACAAAGACATGCATACAGATTTAGAATGACATGAGGGTAAGTAAATGATGGCAGAATCAACATTTTTGGGAAAACTCCGTATCCCTTTAGTATGGAAGCTTGTTTCCGCCATTGAATAAAAAATATAATAAAGAATTGTGACTTTTTATCTTACAATTCTGACTTTTTTTCTCACAATTCTGACTTTTTTTCTCACAATTGCGAGTTTATATCTCACAATTCTGACTTTATTTCTCAGAATTGCGTGATATAAAGTCGCAATTGCGAGTTATAAAGTCAGAATTGTGTGTTATAAAGTCAGAATTGCGAGATATAAAGTCCGAATTGCGAGATATAAAGTCAGAATTGTGTGATATAAAGTCAGAATTGCGAGATATAAAGTCCGAATTGCGAGATATAAAGTCAGAATTGTGTGATATAAAGTCGCAATTCTGAGAAAAAAAGACAGAAGTGTGACTTTTTTTCTCACAATTGCGAGTTTACATCTCGCAATTCTGACTTTATAACACATAATTGCGAGTTTAAATGTCGAAATTCTGACATCTTTTCTCAGAATTGTGAGATATAAACTCGCAATTGCGACTTATTAGGCCAATTCTAAGGGGAAAAAAAGACTAACTTTTTTCCCCCTCAGAATAGTTTAAATCTCACAATTCTGACTTTAAATCTCACAATTCTGACTTTATATCATGCAATTCTGACTTTATAACTCGCAATTGCGACTTTATATCACGCAATTCTGACTTTATAACTCGCTTTGCGACTTTATATCACGCAATTCTGACTTTATGTCTCGCAATTCTGAATTTATAACTCGCAATTGCGACTTTATATCACGGAATTCTGACTTTATATCTCGCAATTGCGACTTTATATCTCGCAATTCTGACTTTTTATCTCGCAATTGCGACTTTATATCACACAATTCTGACTTTATATCTCGCAATTCTGACTTTATATCTCGCAATTCTGACTTTATATCTCGCAATTCTGACTTTAGAACTCGCAATTGCGACTTTATATCACGCAATTCGGACTTTTTATCTCGCAATTGTGAGAAAAAAAGTCAGAATTGTGAGATAAAAAGTCGCAATTATTTACTTTATTTTTTTATTCAGTGGCGGAAACAAGCTTCCATACTTTAGTGTGCAGATTCGAATCAGTCAATCTTTTTGATGGAGTCGATCTTTTTTCAATCGATCTTTTTGATTGAGTCACATAGATTAAACAGAACTTGAATGCAGTTTTACTCAGTGTATTATGTAACTTTTTATATATTTACCCTCTATTCATTCACAAATAACTTAAAGGAGCAATGTGTGACTTTTAGCGACATCTAGTGGTTCGGTTGCGAGTTTGCACCAGGTTTGCACTAAGGGCTCAGCCCACTGCTCACCCCTCCCTTTCGAAGAAGCTACGGTTGCTAAAACGTGACAAACATCTCGTCGGCTGAGACAGCAGAGAATAGCCAGAGTAAGCCAAGAGTGTGTAACATTGTCACTGTTTCTGTACCACAGTCCATTATAAACCACATCATGAATACTGTCTGTTTACAAAGCCATAGTCAGGTGAGGATCAAGGGTTTTAATATATAATTTAATAAAATAATAATCAGCTGATTGTCTCACAAACGTAACCAGCAGCACATTTCTCCCCACATACTGTAGCAAACCCATAATACAGCGAGGGAGCAGCTATATATTTTTTCTAACAGGGTAGTAATAGTTTAGCTGGCTAATATGAGCTGTTACTGTGGCTGAGCTGGGACGCGTCTGCATGAGTCCAAAGGTCGGAAGTGCGCGCGCTGTTACAATCATGTCATCTCCGCATCCCATAGATACTATTTACTACACACAATATAGGCTATATTTTTCTCTGATTTTTAAAATTCTTCGCGATCGACTTTAGTGATAAAAGACTTTAGTAAAAGTCTCTATCGACGGGTTAGTGATTCCTGTAACGTACTGTTTTACGGTCAATGACATGAATACTAATCATCAGCTGTCTCACGAACGTAACAGCACATCTATCCCCAACATAACAAACCCATAACACAGCGAGGGAGAACTAAGTTACATAAAACAATCCCAACTACATATTTTACACCACTCACAAGGGAAAAGTCACAACTCACGGAGTGTAAGGCTAGCTTCCAGCTTTCCGCTACTTCTCTTTCAAGGTAGTGATGAAACGCGTTCTGTAGCGCTGTGTGTTCGCGTTCGGCTACGGTAGGAATATGACGTCACAACATGGCGACCTTCATAGAAGGGGATTCCCTCGGTTATGGAGCTATTAATGTCTCATTCTAAGGTAATAAAAACATTACGGCTAATTAAGTAAGTTCTTTATACACCACTGAAAACATAGTTATGGATGTCATATTGCATTTCTGTTAACAGATACTCAACTTTGTTACACATTGCACCTTTAACAAAATATTTCCATAATTATAAACATTATGTATGTTTCTAGACATGTGTAGATTAGTACATTTACATTTAATTAGTTTTTCCACACCAAAATCATCTGGTTAATTTAAAATTATTAATAATAATAACAGACATACATTTATTAGATAATTCTCCTCAGAGGATCTTGCATATTTTGTTGTTTTATGCAGAAGTGTAGGAGATACACTTGTAATCAGTCCATCTCTTATCAGGTATGGATGTGGAAGCAGCTAAGCGGGCAGAAGAGGAGTGGATCATGCATGATGCCCGCCATTGGCTCACAGACGGGCTACCTGCTAATATTTGCCACCCCCGGACTGGTGCTACTCCCTTACATGTTGCAGCAGCTAAAGGATATTTGGAGGCCATTAAGTAAGTATGAATCCAAACAGGGAACGGTGGGGTAAAAAATCTTTGCATTGCAAAATGGTAATGTGGTATTATGCAAAATTGTAAGTTTAAGTTTTACCTTAGACTACTAGCATCTCAGTGATTAATGAATTTTGTAGTGTTTGGCCTCAAACCATAGGGACCAATCCACCCTTATTTGACCAGTTTAAAACCCCATACTCATGCTGGGTGTCTTACCACGCCATTGGGGAGTTCTCTGTTCACAGGATAGCCATTGTTTATTTCATGTCTCTATGCAAAGTGGAGAAGGAGTGGAGTGTGCCTCGATTAGATCAGAAGGCACATCAGCTTCTTGTACACTGCATGAAATCCCAAAACGTGACTGAAGAGAAAAAGAATAACTAGTCATTGTCATTCCCAGAGAAAGCATTAGAAGGCAAACCTACAAACACACTCTATTGAGATGAACTTTAAAGTCACCTTGAAATCAAAATGCTTCATGGAATGTTGCAATGTCTCAGTATAGGTTTCACCCAGACTTTAAAGTCCTCATAAAAAAATAAATAAATAAAAAATGCCAATTTCTATTTTTCGTGGATTTGTGCAGTATTTATATATTATATTATTGCAGTATTTTTGCAGTGCCTGTGCACTATGTATTATATCTGTGGTTCATCTGTGCACATCATATAACACAAATAATCCCCTCCCTCTTGCAATGACGAGATCATAGCAATAGCAAACCACAACATTTCAATAAATTCCCAATAGACAAAATTAAGTCCCGCCCTACATTTTTATTCTGACTTTACAATATGTGGGCAGACCAAGACTAAAGAGTTGATATTAGTCATGAGACAGAAGAGTCTAGGGAATAACTTTTTTTTGGGGGGGGGAGTAGGTAAACTTTCACCACAACTATATTTAGTCTGATCATTTAAACCAGTGATTCTCAACCAGGGGATGGGGCCCTCTAGAGCAGTGTTTCTCAACTGGTCACAAGACCGCTTTGAGTGGGTTGCAGACTGTGCAGTCAAAGAAACATCAGCAAAACATTTTTTAATTATTATTCTAAATGTGTTTTTTTCTAATGCAACACTTTTATTTTGAAAGATGTGCATGAAAGCTGTTGACTCTTTTGTAAAGAGGAAAGTTGTTAAGTAAAGAGTGCCTGAGACATGTCCTGATTCAGTATCTCTGTCAGATGAGATGTTGTTAAGCTACAGTATGTGTCAGTGTCATTATTCTTATGTTATTTTCATAACTTGTTACAAAATAAAGTCTCTCACATCAGAATTTTTTTTTCCCTCTTATCAGACAGGAATGCTCGCGTGCTGTTTCACTTGTAACAAAATAAAGAGAAAAATAAGGATAAGTGGGTCGTGGCTTAATAACCATGGGAAAATGTGGGTCCCATGGCCAAAATAGTTGAGAACCACTGCTCTAGAGGCCCTCAGTAAACTTCCAAGGGGCCTCAAGATTACTTAAAGGGAGTAAAAAAAAAAAAAGACAAAACAAGCATTCAAATATGTAAAAAGAAATAAAAATAAATACTTATTTTAATATACTACTCTCAGCAACTGTTTGCTTTCTTTGATGAACCAGAATTCCAATAACATAGTCTTGGAAACCGGAATATACAGATACCCATTGAAAAAAAAAAGCGTCATTCCTCCAGAAAACTGATTAAATTAAAAGGAATTGTATATCTGCATGCCTTTGGGAAGGAAGGTAGGAAGGAAGGAAGGAAGGAAAGAAAGAAAGAAAGAAAGAAAGAAGGAAAGAAAGAAAGAAAGAAAGAAAGAAAGAAAGAAAGAAAGAAAGAAAGAATATAAATTATTGTTCATTCTACAGAGATATATACAAAAAGTTAGGTTTGTTGGCATCCCTAGAAAATAAATTCAAATAATTGTATTTTAGTGATGATTCAAACGAACTGATTTGCTTAATTAGTATCACACATGTCTTCAATCTTGTAAGCAGTCATTCAGTTTTTTATAATGGAAAAAAGTAGTAGGCCTACTGTTTAGTTTGGTATAATTGTGTACACCATACAGAACATGCACCAGAGAGAGCAAAACGAGAAAGTTGTCTGTGGAAGATCAGAAATAAAATCATAGAATCATGGTAAAGTTGAAGGCTATAAGACCATCTTCAAGCAGCTTGATGTTCCCGTCACTACAGTGCAAGTATTATTAAGAAGTTTAAGGTTCATGGGACTGTAGATATCTCCCTGGGATGGGAACAGCAAAATCGTCCCCAGATTGAACAGAAGGATAGTGCAAATGGTAGACAAAGAGCCAAGGAAAACTTCCAAAGAGATGTAAACTGAACTCCAAGGTCAGGATCCTCAGTGACTGATTGCACTATCCTCTGCTTTTTGCGCAACATGGGTTCATGGAAGAAGACCCAGAAAGGCTATACTGTTAAAAACAAAAAACAGAAAACAAAACAAACAAAAAACCTATTAAAAAGCCAGACTGGAACTTGCTAAAATGTTTATTGACAATCTTTTGAGAGAATGTCCTATGTGCAACGGTCTTTAGCAGTTGCACAGTTGATTTAAAAATGTTAAACTTCTTAGTAAATAGTAAACAATGGGAAGAGTTGTGTAAATTCATTGGTTAAAAAGTGTGAGCCCTGAAGGACATTCAGGTCCTAAAACTTCTGGAATCCTAAAATTTAATTACTTTAATTTTAACTGTAATTATTTGGTTAGATTTTTTTTTTTTTTTTGGTGGGTTTGGAGTGTAATAGAAGCGTGTTTTGTAAATTAGAAGCTGTTATCTCTTGCCATTTGTGGTCACATGTTGTAGGTGTTAAGAGTGCAAATGCTTGTGCTTGCACTCCTGTAAGCATGCAACCAGCTGAGAAACAAAAGGCATTTTCACATATCACTGACATTTATGTCGATTAATAAAAAATATCTCATTAAATGCCGAAAGTCTTCAGTGGTCATTTGCATAGAATTTTAGGCTGATTTCCTCACCACTCCTCAAAAATTGTGGTTCTGCACGAATCACATATATTTTGGATTCAAAACTGCAATGAGTTTGCTGCACTTATAATATTTGTTTACCATAAATGTGATTACCAAAGGTACCTTTTTTGTTTTTGAATTTGGAAGCTACCTCCTCTTGGTCACAAATCAAAGAGGGCATTTTTTGGGGATTAATTTTATTTTCTTCACAAAGTAATTTTAGGAAAAATTAGCTAAAGCTAAATTAATCACAATTTAGAAATAATTCAAACATTATGTGAAGAATGAAATGGATCAAAATAACTGAAACTAACCACTTTCCCCTTAATATTCATTGTGTGATATTCTTTTTAGCTATGTGTGCAATCCATATGTGTTAACATTTTTTTAAAAAAGTGTTTCTTTGTTTCATTACCATTGCCTGGCTGCCTTTAAAATGTTTACTAGGTTTTGGAACAGAGCTTGTGTCTACATTATATTGAAGACACAGTTGATTTAAAATACCTTCTTCCATTTTCTCTCTCTCTCTCTCTCTCTCTCTCTCTCTCTCTCTCTCTCTCTCTCTCTCTCTCTCTCTCTCTCTCTCTCTCTCTCTCTCTCTCTCTCTCAGATTGTTGTGTCAATGTGGTCTGGATGTGAGTTCTAAAGACTACGATGGCTGGACTCCTCTCCATGCTGCGGCTCACTGGGGGCAAAGTGAAGCCTGCCGCCTGCTTGCCGAGCAGCTGTGTGACATGGAGGCCATTAGCAATGGGGTGAGGGATCAAGGGATTGAGTGCACTGAATGAGAACAATTCTGTTTGCTTAGAACTGTTGTCTATGAGAAACAAAGCTGTCTTCCTGAGACAGGTATACACCTGGTACAAAGTCAAATCCACCATTGTGCCACATTTTATATTATTATCTTATCTATTTCTATTTTTATGTGTTATACTTAGTTCACATCAAGAAATGTGTTAACAACAGCCAATATACTGTAATCATAAAAACACATAGATGTACCACAGTTCTAAATGGGAAAGTAAAAGCTATAGAATAGCAAAAAAAAAATTGCAGTGGGCTCATTCTCTTAAAGGAAGAGGAAGTGTTGAGCTACTGTTTTGTGTCAATATGCACCACAGTTCTGCAGGCAGCAGCAGCAGCACTGCAGTTAGCCATAATTCTGTTTCATAATGTGTGTGGGTGTGCGTGCATGTTTGGGAAATGATAATAACTGAAAGTTTTTTTGTTTTTAAGGGTCAGACTCCATTTGATGTGGCGGACGAGAGCGTTGTTTCTTTACTAGAAGAGCTGTCTCAAAGACAGGCTAATGTGAGAACACACAGACACACAATTCGATCTAAATCAATCAGTCATTTTATACACACAAAAGGAAGAAATTCACAGCATGTTGCATGTAATATAGCATGCCAACTGGTGGCCTGCGGGCTGAACGCAGTCTGTTGGTAAAGGTTGTCAATTATTCCTCCTAGACTGATTTACGCAAGCATCAAGGTACACGAGGCAAGTGCTGTATTTTGAATAAGTAATAGCTGAAGGGCGTTGTTAGGCACGACGCGAAGCAGAGCGGACTTTCATGAAGTAAAATCACTAAAAACAACATAGGAACTGCAGTGTTGCGCAGTGATAAATAGAACCAAACCATCGGTCATAGTTTTGTTTTATCATGAATAAAGGACAGCTATTGACCAATCAGAATCAAGGATGGGAACAAATGATTATATATATATATATATATATATATATATATGTATGTATGTATATATATATATATATATATATACTGTATATACATATATATGTGTGTGTGTGTGTGTACAGTTACCTGTATATAGTTATCAGTTACCTTAACCAATTAGACCACATTCGGCCTGCAGGCCATCAGTTAGGCATATATATTTTTGTGATGCGACTTGTTTGTGCTCTGCTTTCTTTTACTTTGTTCTGCCAATATGAAAGAGAACAGACACTTGCAGTCTTGAATCTCAGAATTTCTCTAACGGACTACACTTGGAATCTCTTTCATTTCTGTAAATCATCACTCACATTGCTCTCCCTGGCTGTTCCCCATTATTCACTTTTTCACATTATTTACTATGGAAAAAAATGTATTATCTTTCCATGTTTCCTAAAGTTCATAATACAAGGCTAATTAAACACTTTTGAGTCCTTTAACACATATACACATGGAAACCCAGTAAAAAATAAAGAAATAAAAAAATATAGTATAAATAAAGTATATTTTAGATCTATTTTTTCTGTCCTTAAAAACCAACTATGTTAATGTGTTAACTTATTAATTAATCTATTGACAACCTTTTTTTCTTCTTCAATGAATAAGTCGTGTCATTGTCAAGTCTGGCTGTTTATTTATTTATTTTGGTGCAGACTCAACCCTAGTGAAATAAATCACTCATTACTATGATGTTTAATCAGAAAATGAATTAAATCTGGTATATTAATGAAGTGTGATAATTAAATAAACGTTTGTGTATTTATTTTAGTGGAGGACTGAACAGGCACTTTTTGAGCAACAGAATTCACAGATCTCAAATGCCAACACTGCAAACAAGAAACGCAGGTGAGAAAGATGATTTGTCTATTAGTCTTTGTCTGTCACAGGCATCTTCACTCATGTCTCTCTCTCTCTCAGAAGCTCTGTGTGCCGGATGAGCAGCAGGGACAAAATATGTGTACAGGACCAGTCTAAAGAACGAGGGGTCTCAGGTGGCCTGGATCTCAACGATGAGAGAGAAAGCAGCCCAGGTCTCTCTCTCTCTCTCTCTCTCTCTCTCTCTCTCTCAAACTTATACAGCAGCATTATCATATTTACATACATGAAACATACCTGTACAATAGTTCAATCTGTTTGTTTGTTTTGTTCTAGAAAGTTCAACAGTATCATCTCCAGAAAGCATTGTTCCTTCTTCAGAGGTAAGACACACACTCTTCTGTCTTAGCTTTCACGGTCGGAAGGTCTCTGCTGGTGTTTGACGTTAATCACTCTGTTTGTGTTTTTCAGACCAGTGAGGATAAAGAAGTCAAGGTGAATGATCAGGACAGAGCGAGTCGCACAGCAGTTGTGCAGCCCACCCCTCAGAGGCGAGAGTCACCCGCTGAGAGCCCCAGTAACGCCTCTAGTGACGGAAGGAAGTAAGATCGCTTGATTCAAAGAAATGAATCCTTTACAGGAACACCTCATTTTATTTTCATGCTTTTGGGCCCTATTTTAACGATCTAAGCACATGGTCTAAAGCGTACAGTGCATGTGCACTGAGGCCCTGTCCGAATCCACTTTTGTTGAAAAGGGTCTAAAAGGGTTGTCCCGATTCTCTTAAAGGGTTAGTTCACCCAAAAATGAAAATTCTGTCAGTATTTACTCACCCTCATGTTGTTCCAACCCCGTAAGACCTTCGTTCATCTTCGGAACACAAATTAAGATATTTAAGATATTAAGATCGCTCCTGCATACTAGACCATAGGCTTCTTGGGGGACTGGTTCTTGCTGTCCTCGAAAAGTCATTAAAGACATCGTTAAAATAGTCCAAGTGACTACAGGGGCTCAATCTTAAGTTTATCAAACGACGAGAACACTTTTGTGCGCAAAAAAACAACAAAAATAACGACTTTATTTCAACTATTCGTTTATTTCTCCCTCTGCGCGAGTCAGGTTACTAGTTTAATAGCGTAAGCTTCTGTTATTGTACGTCACACGCATCACACATGACCAGCGTCGGCCAATAGTGAGCCTACGTGTGACGTAGCTTTACGCAATCACACTACGTTAACTGACTTACAGGCTCATCGAGAAGGAAGTGAATAGTTGAAATAAAGTTGTTATTTTTGTTGTTTTTTTGCGCACAAAAATGTTCTCGTCGTTTGATAAACTTAAGATTGAGCCCCTGTAGTCACTTGGACTATTTTAACGATGTCTTTAATGACTTTTCGGGGACAGCAAGAGCCAGTCCCTCAAGAAGCCTATGGACTGTATGCAGGAGCGATCTTAATATCTTAAATATCTTAATTTGTGTTCCGAAGATGAACGAAGGTCTTACGGGGTTGAAACAACATGAGGGTGAGTAAATACTGACAGAATTTTCATTTTTGGGTGAACTAACCCTTTAATGAGTAATGGGTGTGTTTTGGGTGTAACGTGCAATAAACCAGTCTCATCTCTCATTCCCTTTAAAAGCCAGTTGTGCTTGCGCCACGGTGGATTTGCTATTTACATGGCAGAATTTCCAAGCTGAAAGACTGAATGTTTCTCCAGAGAGCAAACGAATTTAGGCACCCACCTATAGGCGCATATTACTCGTTTTCAGACCAGCACGCCCGTGGGTGAACAGATGGAGGCAAATGCATTTGCTATTTAAACAACGTGGCACAGGATGTGAAAATAATTCTGCCGAGTTAAAACTAGCAAAAAACACTTGAGTGGCTCCTGTGTTTTTTGTTGCTTGTAATGTCATGATGCATGTTGCTCCTCTTTATTAATATTTACTTGTTTGATTCGAAGCTATATTTAGTTTTGAATAGAACTTTTATAATTAAAATTAAAATTGTACATTTTTTCTCTACTGCAGAGATATTTTTTATAAATGTATCTCTACAGCAGTTAGACGGCTGAGTGTTTCGTAGCTGTTTTTAAATATTTTGAATCAAAGTTGGTATTGAGAAATCACTAAATTTCACTAGTTATTAAAGTATGTAAAAGTACTATGTAAATAAATACATGTTTTTAATAAGCTCTGTTCATATGTTCAATAATGATTAAATTGTTTTCAGGTTTCAGGCTCCAGTGAGAGACGAGGAATCAGAGTTTCAGAGGAAAGCTCGCTCGCGTCTCATGCGGCAGTCACGCCGATCAACACAGGTGTGTGTTCACACCCCTAATCACTCACATTGTGCACACTGTTCAAAATGCTTATTTTTCATTATTATTATTTATTTTTCCAGGGAGTAACACTGACAGATCTTAAGGAAGCAGAACGGAGTATTGTTAAAATCAATGAACCTCAGAACCTCAGTGTTCAGCCTGTGAGCCCCAACATCACAGTAACACCAGCTGAGAGAGGTGAGTCTTATCAAGTGTGTGTGAAGCACCTTGATTTGCCCTTTCAGTTGAGAGTAATGACTCTTTGATCTTTTAGATTCCGTATGAGTTCTGTGTGGATATTGAGTTATCTTACGAGAGTACTCTCGTGTTGCGTAAGGTAGCTTATGCTACGGGAAAAAACTCTTTTCTTGAAAATACTGAAGCCAAAAATTATCCTTATAATTTGTATTAATTTAAAATGCATTTGCTCGAACAGACCTAGGCGAGGCAGCTCGCATGCCTATTGGCTGCTCTGCAGCAACTGCTGCAACCTATCGAGAGACTGCTCGTCACGTCCCGCTTGAATGGGCGTGGCTTATGCCTAAATAAGCCAGAGCTCGATAGGGTGCTCCTTCATTTTCATCTCTTCAGCGCAGTTTTGGAATTATACCGTGGCCACGCGGCCATGGCCGCCGTTTCCCTACACTTTGGCTGTCATGCCCCGTGAAAAAAAAATCCTACGGCCACAGTGGCCTGTGTGCCCTGGCCCTGTCCAAGTTCCATGTATAAAGCGCCAGTGCGGCATAGAGGGCTTGCTTTGAATTACAGCGAGCCATTCAAGAAGTTTCTGAACTTCAATTAGTTCGTGGATTCGCGATTGCAGGTGCAGTGTCATTCTCACGCATCAAAACAGCAGTGCAAGAAGCACATAACGTCAGTACAGAAGAACGACACTCAGGTAAATATTAGCATAGCAAACGAGCTAAGCCGGTTTGATATGATAGATTAGGTTAGGATTTGACTGAACTTAACACTTAGAATTACCGGTATCTTAAACCTGTTAACCATTGGCAGTGCATCGGCACACTGTCAATGAAGCATTTTTTTAATAGTTCAAAGTTCATAAGATTTAATGTTATTACCTTGACAAACTATACATCATTAAAAAGATAGAAGACTCACGTTTCAGTATTTGACCTCTATTATATTCTGAGAAATTTATATTGACTGACAGTTATGTCTTAATTTGCGTCAGACGTTCCCATTCATAAAAAAAACTACTGTGCTGTCGTCATGACAGCGATTCATAAAACAACGTCTCTCACGGCTTTTAGCTCAAAAGTGTGCGGATTTGGCTAAATATTGGTATATTCTCAGTTTACCTCAGATTTCTATTGACAGGAATAATATTCTATTCTAGAGCCAAATGCATCGATGTAATCATTATGAGCATGTACTGTATACTGATGTGCTGTTTTCAATTCATACCAGCAGCCTGAGGGCGCTCTACTGAACATTATATTATATTGTCATATTTGAAACACATGAACAGACCACAAACAGAGCTAACAGATCTCTGTAACATGCAGATTATGTCGTTTTGAAGACAATAAACATTTTTGCAATGATATTTGACTTACCTGTGTTCTTCTAGCCATGTCAGGCATTTTCATAACAATAGATTATATCTATAATGTTATGATAATCGATAAACTTTATCATCGTTGCATTAGATCGTTGTCTGATTTTTTACCTTCTAGAATGTAATCTCTCTCTCATTACATTTTTTTTTTAATTAAAAAAGTCATAATTCATGTCTTATTCCAAATTAGGATGTTATGGTATTATTCTGAATGGGAAAACCATCCAATTGTAGTCAATGGCCTTTGTGCCCTGTCATATGGCCTTGGTGACCCTAAAAAGAAAAGAAAAGGTGGAGGCCAAATGGCCTTGCCCCTAAAATTACATAATTCCCACCCTGCTTCAGCGTTGCTGCCGCGACACTCACGTTTCTCACTTTCTCTGACTAAAAGAGCCGAGGTTGATACAAATGCCTCGTATTTCCTGTGGCTCGAGCAGAGCCCCTCTCGCCAATGGGGACCGCCATATCCTGTGCTCTTCCTGCTCGGGCCGAGACCACGTGGACCACGTACTAAGGGCAGATGTCCCGAGTGTGACACCATGGCCTTCTTCAAGGTGGATTCCACGCCTCCGCCTCCCTCTTCTGCGCCACGCCTTAAGAAGCGCCGCTCTCAGAGGGCTGTGGAGGACCTCGGCCTGGATTGGTCACTGTCCGATGAGCCCGCGCCCAACAGACTCGACAGCTGCTTTCTCCCTGTTGTCCGTGCAGTGCCTCCCACAAGGCCCGCCCCATTTCTCCCTGAACTGCACAAGGAGCATTCGAAATTCTGGAATGCTCCTTTTTCGGCCAGACTGCAATCACCTGTCTCTTCGAGGCTCTCTATTGTGGACTGTACGAAGGACAAAGGATATGTTTCCATTCCTCCGGTCGAAGAAGCGATCGCAACACACCTTTGCCCACCCTCCGCTGGATAGCATTCTGAGGGACTTGAGGAACACCACAGACCTAGCTCTGGGAGCCACCCAGGGAATCGGGACCATGTACCATGGCGTCCCTTACCGTTGTCGAGAGACATTTGTGGCTGACGCTACGTATAAGATATGAAGGATGCTGACAGAGCCTCCTTCCTTGACACGCTTGTATCTCCTTCCGGGCTTTTTGGGGCAAACTGTTGATGGGTTTGTGGAGCTTTTTTCAGAGGTCCAGAAGACGTTGCAGGCACTTCATCCCTCGACGCTCTAGTTCCGCATCAGCACACTCTAGGTAAAAACCGCCTGCACAGAAAACTGCCTTCCCGCCACCTTTGTCTAGTTAGGGCCCTGAGAATTTACGTGGAAAGTTCGGCTGCTTTTAGATAGTCAGAACAGCTCTTTGTTGCTTTTGGTGGCCGATCTAAAGGTCTAGCTGCCTCGAAATGTAGCCTTTCCAGGTGGATAGTGGACGCTGTCTTACTGGCTTATAAGTGCTGATTGGCTAAGTGCCTTCGTTGCCCTTCAGAGTTCATTTCACTAGAGGCATGGCCTCTTCGTGGGCCTGGTCCAGTGGGATTTCTCTTCAAGATATCTGTATGGTGGCAGGATGGGCCTCTCCATCTACATTTATACGTTTCTATAACCTGGAATTTTTCGCTCTTCAAGCTAGATTGTTATCAGTCTAGTTAATCTGTTTAGTTCTGCCGGACTCGCTTCCGCAAACTGCAAAGTTTAGTTCAGGCAGGCTAATGCCTCCTCTGACTGTTATACAGTGTTAAGCAGTAAGCACCCTTATTCACTTAAGGTAACCACGTTTGCCGTATATCATTATAATTAAACCCATCCTTCGGCTTTTTATATCCCCATATCATATGAGCTCAGGGTACTCGCCTTTGGGTTAGTGTTGTGGTAGATTTAGCACGCACTGCGTTTTAAATTGGGTTCCCTTAGCGTAAGCTAGCTTACGCAACACGGGAGTACTTTCGTAAGGGAACGTCTCGGTTACTAATGTAGTTAACACTCGTTCCTAGAAGAGGGAACGAGTGTTGTGTAACCCTGCCGTGCTTGTGCTACCATCTGGTTTCGCTTAAGTTAATGAAAACCAAGGAGCATCCTATCGAGTTCTGGCTTATTGTCGCAAGCTGCCTCGCCTAGGTCTGTATTTAAATTAATACAAATTATAAGGATAATTTTTGGCTTCAGTATTCCCAAGAAAACCGTTTTTTCCCGTAGCTTAAGCTACCTTACGCAACAGTCGTTCCCACTTCTAGAGAACCGAGGTTACGTTAGTAACCAAGACGTTTTCTCTCTCTGTAATAGACATAGAGCCAGTGAAGGAATCTGGAGAGGCAGAGACAAGACTAGGAGTGAGAGATCGCAGGAAAGGGAGGAAAGAGAGACGCTCTACTGGTATCGTTCAGCTGGCTGAAGAGGTGAGCTTCAAACATTCATTAAAAACTCAGTTCTCATTCTGCATTCTTACTCCTAGTGCATTTTTTATTTAAAAAATTATGCTTTTTTTTGCAGCTTCTCGTCAGAATATTACAAAAAAAATAATAATAATAATACATTTTGGAAATGTGTATCTGTGCCTTCATTTTCGGCTAATGTTGCCCACAACAATGTTTTAGAACAGGAGTTTGTGGTTGATTCCTTTTTGACTTGATTTAAAATAGTGGCTATTCGCGATTTCTTTTTCTTTTTTAAGTGTATGAATGGAAAGTTAAATTATAATGTTTTTTATGATAATGATTTTAACTGGATATCAACCGTTATGCAAACACAAACAGTACATGACAAAGGGTCTATGATATGAACAGAGATCAGGATTTGGAAATTAATGGGGACTTAAATAAACAAAGTTGCCCCTGCACAATTCAGTCCCTCCAGAAAAACGTGATTATGCGATCGCTGAATTCAATGCAAAATCAGCCAAAGTCCGCAAATTTATGCGGGGGCCGCATTTTTTCAAATACGCCGCACTTTCGCCGCATAAATTGCCGATTTCCGTGCAAAATATGCGGGGTTTGCATAATTTCATAATCCTCGCATTTTCGTTGCAAAAAGTCACATGTATCTTAGCAGAAAGTTGAAAAATGTTGCGTTTGCTTCACACAAGAGCAGCCATTTCCCCCTGTTTCCATGGGAACGTTATGAAGTGACGCAATTACGCGACGCCAGACAGACTCACGGAGGCGATTGACATCTCACAAATCGAACTCGTATAACTGTCTGTCACACGTTCTACCGTCACGTCGTTACTTAATAAACAACATAAGATAAAAGAAGTAGCATCAAACAGAAATTACCCGCACACATGGGGTGTTCGAGGCGCACATATAACACTGCAGAGAGTTCAACAGGGAGCGCGCAGCTCTTAAAGGGGCCACAATTTATTTACACTCATTTCAGTACGAAATAAAACAAGATGAGAAATTAAATATTCCCAGCACTTTCTATGATGCTTGCTTATCAAAGGAAGTAATAAGAAATGACTCTTACATTAGCCTAGTGAGAACAGGATGTTGGGGGAATCACTTTTTTTCTCTTTTTCATTGAACCGCAATTTTTGCAAATTCCTGCAATTTCATCGCATAAAATTGCATAAATATCCCGCATATTCCATCGCATTTTTAAAGAAAACGGGAAAAATCAATCAATTTTTGCCCGCAACAATCACAAAAAAACTCAGCGTTTTTCTGGAAGGACTGAATACTATTATGTTAAATGTTATATATAAATCGCAAATTTTTTCACAAATTTTTGGAAATTACCACCACAAAATCAGTCATTTTGATCGCAAAAATCACAAAAAAAAATTCGTGAAATCCTGGAGGGACTGACAATTAAACTAAACCTATTACAGCTATCACACTTAACCCTCTGGGGTCTAATGTGTTTTTGGGGTCCTTGAGATGTTTTGACATGCCCTGACATTTGTGCATTTATCAGTTGCTTTTAAACTGGATTGAATGATGTTTAACACTTATATGTAAGATCAAAATCAGCAGAGTATTTTGAGTCTCTTTTGCACTTATAAAATAATAAAAAAGTGAGCTGGTATCGCGGGCAATACCGCCGACCCCACGGCCTTGTGTCAGATAAAATTTATTCATACTCTACATTCCATACCAGATGGGGGCAGTATACCTCCAGAAAGTAGTAACAAACGAGAAATGGCATAGTCCCTATGCTATGCTTCACAACGACCCTAGAGCCATAGCCAAAGCTGAGCAATAGAATAAAATGAATAGAATAGAATGAATGCTGCGCTTGACAGGGCGCATAACGAGGAGAGAGAGGGAGCGCCCCGGCCGCACGCACGCACTCTCACGTCTTCAAACAACATGAGTGCTTGCTCTCTCCCTCGCGCACAATTTGGGAAAATAAAAGCCGGGCTATTATTTAAAGTTTTACGGTATTCGTTTTGTTCATATTTTTATTGTTCGTTTTACTACATTAATTTGACAGACACCATTCGCTGACTCGCACCTAGCGCACGTGAACCGATCATCTCTACTAGCTAATGAAAAACACCATTGAAAGATACAATATGCTACAACTTACCAAAATGTATTCCTCATACATAATATCGACCAATCATTTGAAATGTAGTAGTGGGCTGTACTTTCCACACGACTGACATCAGGTTCAAGTACGCCCACAAGCCGTGCGAGTTATTTGTGTATTGCAGTTTGGCTGGTGATTATGTTGCCCACTCGCATACCGCCTCCCATGGCCGAAACTGGTATTATGACACCTGCCGGGCCGGGGCTAGTAATTTAGCATGCTAATTCAGGTTGATATCTCTGCAGCAATAACTTGTCATTTTTTTTAATGACATCATCAACCTTAATTCTTCTCATTCTTTTGATGCGTGCAGCTCATTTTTTTGGACATTTTAACGCCAATTCTTACACATGGCACCTTTAAAGTGAAATGTGAAAATTAATTAAAAGTATTAATTGTGCACTAAATTTAGATCTGCTCATGTTGCGTCGGATTTCTTTGTCCCCATTTTTTTTTTTGCACATTATAAACAATCGCACTAGTTGTCATGTCAAGCAGGACTAGCCATGTCAAATGCAGTTTCTGTTCCACCTTTGCAGTTTGAAGATGATGTTGATAACATTATTGGTAACAAAAAAAAAGTTAATTTCCAACCCTGACAAAGACTTCAACAATATAATGATGCGGTCGTCCCAAAACTCTTGTTTCATACAAATTCGAGTGGTGCCGGTTTTGTTATTGATTGTATTGAAAATGACTATAGAGGATTTCAGAATGAATATAGTATTCTTGTTGTTAGGCCGATTACTTTGTACAGTGTAAAACACTTTTACACCCCTATTGCAGTTGTGTTGGGTGTCACTAGTGGCAAAGAAATTCCTTACTTAAAAAATGTAAAATTACTGACTTGTATTGGGATTTTACTTTTGTTCAGATGGATGATTTTGATGCAAATGAAGATGCTGAAAAAGACAAGAGCATAAGGTTTGTTTTTTGTTTTTTTAAAGGTTTTCTGCATCTCCTGGTGTATAGTTTTGTTTGAGCGGTTTGGGTTCCTTTTTTTGTCGGAATTGTCAGATTAATTAGTGCACAGCTTTAAATAAGCTTCTTATAAGCTCACATTGAGAAAATAATGTTGAGGCTTTTGCAATGATATTTTTAACAGTGTTGTTTGTTTTTGTAGGGATCCTCTGTTAGATGATTCCAGACACTCTTCTCATTATTTTAGAAAGGTAATGAATTTCTTTACGCAACACTCATAAAGATACCGATGAGTAATATAAGAGCTGGTTTATACTCTTGTTTGTTATCTCAGTTGTATCTGCAGGTGTTGCAAGAGAATGGAGATCTAAAAGAGAAACTGCAGGAAACTCAACTGCAGCTAAATGAAAGTAAAGTTCAGCTGGAGAAACTCAAACAGGTGAGTGGTGTTTTCTTGTCCTGAGACTGAAGGAAGGGTATGGATATATTGAACCAGTAAACAGTGAGAGAGAATTATTTTGTCTGTTCTGTTTATTTGCATGTAATCAGAATCAAGAGAATGGATCAGACAGACCAGCCTTACTGGAGCTGGAGAGATTTGTAAGTTCTCACACTGTGAAAAATAAAATAAAAACAACCATATATTTTATAGTTTACAAACCTTTGAAATCTGAACGCAAATTTTCTCAATTTATTTTTTACAGTGGACAATTTCATACCTTCAGATAAAATTAGCTAATGCACTGGTGTCATGAACACACTATAATTAATTTTTTTTACACTCATTTTTTACTTTGCATATATTATTTAAATGTATTTTTAAATACAGTCATGTATTTTATATGGCTAAAAATGTTGTAATTAACATTAACCTAGATTAATAAATTCTGTAAAAGTAGCGTTCATTATTAGTTCACCTAATGCGCAAATATTAACGAAGTGAACCTTATTGTAAAGTGTTTTTTATTATTTTTATCTGCTATCCACACAGGAAAAAAAAGTTCTTCAGCGGAGAGCATCTGAGTTAGAAGATGAACTCAAAGTAAGAACCTGAGCTTTAAAATTTGTCAAGAATCTCCTAATTATGCAAAATTTGCTGACTGTTTTACATATTTAGTTAGGATTTTTCGTGGGAAATCTGTGTAATAGATTTAAACTTTTTTTTAATGAGATCACTACACTCTTTTGACAGCTAAACACAATTTGACAGCTAAACACAACTTAATAAACAAACATATAAAAGGTGGGAGCTCTGGAAAACTTGTGAAATGATGGTCACGTCAATTCTGCAGAGCTTTTGCAAAGTTCCATGCATATAGACCTTATGCACCAGAGAAACGTGGGCACCGTCATCTTTAGAATATTGTCTTTGAACTTCCGGTTTTGCGGTCGCTCTGTATATTTCTATGGCATCGCTGTCGATGAGTAATTAACTGGTGAAGTGGATTTACTTATTGTAGAGTTAACAAAAGTTATCATGAGCATTGTAATGTTTATCCTGATCATTGTAAAGTAGATGTCTTAACAAATGTCGACCGGGAAATGTTTCACGAGCACTTCATTCATACCTATGCAAGATCGCTGTGGAGATACAGACCGGAAGTCAAAAAAGACAACGAGCGCAAAGCTGAAAAGGGGCTGGGCTACATAAGGTCTATACAGGCTCCATGTGGGCCTTCTCATCTCACTATCTGTTACTCTCCCCTTCTCCCCCTCTCCCTCTAGGTGCTTGTGGATTTGCGTGCTGATAACCAGAGACTGAAGGATGAAAACGCAGCTCTCATTCGTGTCATTAGTAAGCTGTCTAAATGAACCTTTGGGCTCTTTGCATTGTTTTCCTGAATTCTTTGCCCAAACAAAGAACTGCACAATATTTTTCTTTCCCTCTCTCATCTCCGGGACATATACATCTGCCCGGGGTGGTTAAACTACTGTTCTTCAATTTGATATGTACATATGTGAGGCCTTGTTTAGCTGCCATTTTAGATCCATCAAAACTGGAATTTTCCATCTGCTGTTCAGCTGCTTTAGATTTTGGTGTTGAGCTTTGATTCAGGGTGCTCTTGTGTCATTTGTAATGCTATTGATTTATTTTGTGCAATGTGCTTGCTGCTTTTTATTAATAGCACAGCTTTAATGTTTCTTAAAATTCTGCAGACTTGCCATCTCACTAATTTAGTTCACATCCTTATTGTACCCTTATTACACTGGGCTGCACTGATGACAATGTTATTGATACTTTGAAGTTTCAGTTCAGGTTTACTGTTGAGTTTCACTTAAAGACATCTACCATTGCAAACTCTTTGCCTTTTGGCAGGTACTTCTTAACCTGTTAATATAGATAAATCAAAAGTTTATAATACAAAGAATATAGGATGGAATGTAGTTCATTAATAGCAAAGAATTGACATCATAGATCTGTAATGTTAACGGATCAGATGAATGTACATTGAAATAGAAATTAAATTTTATTTTATATATTTTCTTATGCATTCATATTTGAATGTACATGAAGTACTGATCTGTTAAGCATGATCTAATATTTGTTAAAGGCTTATTAGTGAAATTACAGTGTTATCAAACTTACAAATGTTTAAACCTAGCTTTTTAATGTCATGGCGCTGTTAGCTTGCCAATGCCATCATAATTTTAGCTTAAATGTTTCTTTTGTTTTTTAAAAATATTTCTTGTAATGGTGTGAGAGAAAAAAAGTGCCAAACAGTAATGACATTGCTCAGGGGTCTCTTGGTGAGGCAGTAGAACATCTTGGGGTTGTGTGTCTTTTTCTCAGTATGTATTTGGATTAACACTGTACTTTAGCTGACTACTGTTCTTTGGACCAAATAGGCATTAGTATGAATCTATTTCTCTATTATTGCATATTTATGAATATATTATATATGGTGAATTTTGATGATGTTGTGTTCTGCCAGTGGTGTAATCTCTTTTTACAAGGAAGAGACACAAAGTGTTTTGTACTGTGATTATGAGTTTTGTCCTAAACCAAACTGGCGCCATAGGTCAAAGCTTTTTAAAAGTTTACCACTGTTTATTCGTTTTCCCTTAAAATGATTGCTTTCAGAGCTTAAGCATTTGTTCATCCAGCCAGTGTATTTTGCCAAAAAAATGTGCCTTATATATATCTGTTGCTTTGTTAAAAAAGGATGACCAATAAATATCAGTGCAAATGGTTGTGTAACAACCATTAAAGTGGTCTCTGCACCATTGCTTTTAGCTCTTGCATAAATAAATAGCAGCTTGCTAGACATTATTTTCAAAAATTTGATTTCCCATTAGTGGCAGTGGTAGAAAAATTAAATGAAATGTATGTAGTAGACAAATGTTTTCTGGTTCCTTGTGAGAATTTAGAATATGATAAATTAAAATCTTACTGGGAAACACCGCTGGGCAATTTCATGTCATACTACAATCATTGTTTGTGTATTTTATTATTGAAACAGGAAGTTGGACTGGGACATAAGCCTATTGAAACTCGTCGATGAGTCAGGATTTACTAATTGCTATTGCTAGTCAGAAATGGGTGGTATGAAGTAGAGAGGGGATTTATTAAGGGGATAATTTGCTCACTTTTATATGGAACAATGCTTAGTGCAGAACCCCTTTCCCTCAGTGCTCCTCAGAGGTGCAAAAAAGGCATTTGGATTTCATCCTTTGGATGTTTTTTCGATGTACCCATTTCAAGTCATAGAGCTTTTACAAACGAACTGATTATTTGAATCAGGTGAGTTTGATTAGGGACTTAATCATATTTAGTTCTACAGCACATTTAAAAACAATGACATTTTAACTGTGGCTGCATCCGAAATCGCATACTCTCTTGAGTAGGTACTTGTTTGGAATAATTACTCCACAACAGCTAAAAACATACACTCTTTATAATTTGAATGTGTGTAGTATGATATGGACGCCATGTTTTCATAATCACGTGACAATTCCAGCGTTACACTTCCATTAACAAATCTTCTCCTGTGGCCTCATGGGATGGTAAAGTGTCCATTGTATGCACACTTCAGAATCTCTAGCAGGTCACCTGGTTACTTTTTGCTTTCTCTTTTACGAGTACTGTGAATTCGGGCATACTTCTTTTGTCACATACTCTTTTTCGCCAATAGGGAACTTTGCAATTTTATTTTTATTTTTTTATTAAACAGTCAAACATACATACAAACCAACATAGTGCAGTAGTGAGCAGTCTTGTAATTCCAGAAGTGACATAGAGTGATTTAAGTGTTTGATCTAAGTGTGTATGTGAGTGGGTGTGAGTGTGGGTATGTGTATGTGTGTGTATGCATAGACAAAGTAACCATTTATTATTTATTACCATTGTCATTACCATCACCACCCCTACTCCCCACTACCACCATATTGCCAATATTGTATTAGTCGTACTCCTATGGACCAATGGGCTTTATGCCCAGCTGCACTACTTCCTGAACTTCAGCCAGCTCCTTGTTTCCTGTCTGCCATTATTGGCCAAATTGATTAATTCAGGTGTACCAGACCTCAGTAGTCATGGCAACAATAATCAGACACACCTGAATTAATCAATTTGGCCAATAATGGCAGACAGGAAACAAGGAGCTGGCTGAAGTTCAGGAAGTAGTGCAGCTGGGCATAAAGCCAATTGCCATTGTCAACCCTGTATAAAATAAAAGATGATATAATAAGATAATATATGATAACCTTCCCCCACATCTCTTCAGTCCCTATCTTCTCCTATTTTTTATTTTATTTGTGTGTGTGTGTGTGTTATGTGCAATGTCTAAAGTGCATTAAAAGAGGGAGTACATTGCGAGAGTGTCTCAACTTGGGACAGAGATGCTGTCCCGCTGAAACTTGGCAATTTTTGATGCAGCCCAAGACCTTCCCTGAATCCCTCTCTCATACTCTGCATTCATCCTGTCCAACAGACATGCCTCTGAACCTATTTTTTTACTCTGAATTTCAATTCTATGCTCTGAATTGAAGTGAAGTCTCAACATGCATTGACAATGCAACACATCATTTCGCTTTAGAAGGCCTTTAACCTCCCCCCGGAGCCGCGTGGAGCACTTTTTTGATGGGAAGAGCCAGGATATGTTCATTGTATTCTCATTGTATGTTTGTATGTTCTCATTATATGTTCATTGTAACTCATTGTATTTGTCTGAAAGAAAAATGTCATATACACCTAGGAGAAGAATGTCATATACATATAGGATGACTTGAGGGTGAGTAAATCATGGGCTAATTTTCATTTTTAGGTGAACTATCCCTTTAAGTTCCGTGCCCGCTGTCAGGCCGAAAGCACCCCAGAGCGCTATCCTAAAACCCGCCTTAACACAAGCGTGCCGCACAAGCCCTCAAAAGGAGATGGGTATAAACGGAGGTCGGAGCCAGCTGCAAATGGGTGGGTTAGCAGAAAGTGGATGGAGCTTTAGCCGCAAGTGGGCTGAACAAACTTCCAGAGAAATTTGATTGGTTTATTTAGTATCACCTGTGTTTTAGTAGCTATTGGTTTATGCTCCACAGTTGGTGGCGGTAATGTATAAGTTTTGTTGCGATCCATCAGAAAACAAAGAAGAAAACCGCTTTCACATGTCAGCGTGATGAGATCGAGATGAAGGGGTAAGCTTCTTGTACCGTTTTTCAGTTTTGTAAAAAAAAGCTTTATAAGTTCTGAAAAAGACCATTTCATAATGGCGTTTGTACACTGTTTTTAGTCTTGATGTATTAAAAAAAAAAAAGGGTAAAGTGTATCCAAATACATTTCTGTAGTTTTTTTAGTAGCACACAAATTACAAAATCTGTAACGTGCATGACAAGATCTTTTCTGTATTCCATTTCTACAATTTGCTCTCCAGATTATGGATTCTGAAGACCACAATAAGGTATTGTGGCAGTGTAATTTTTGTAAGTTTTAGGACTGCATTGATCAAATGGTAAATGTCTTAAACATTTTGTAATGGATTTGATATACAACTCCTAACTTAATTGTACAATGCATGCAATTATTTTAAAACTTGTTTCATTTTAGTTACGCTTTTTCCACAAAATTTCACTGTCCGCTTTTTCATAAGGACAATATAAAATTTGTCCTATGAGAACTTCCAGGCAACAGGCCACCTTCAATCCCATTTATCTTGGGTGGTAGTATGGGTGTAAGTTGACCAAAATATTATTGTTATATTCACTATGAACAGGAGATCGTAATCAATTCCTGTTACCCATTTAACTTTTTTTGTGTTTCTTCGCATGTTATAGTATGCACTGTATGTTGTTCTGGGACAGAACAGAAGTTTTACTTCACTGAAGTATTTATTTTTTGTAGTTATATGCATTTTAATATAATTGAAACTTGTACTAATCCATTACTTTATGTACACAGCTAAACAAGACATAACATAAGAAAATGGTGGTGTACCATCTTGCTTGAAAACTTCTCTTTAGAGCATAAGTGTGAATAAATTAGCTGTACTTTTAACACGTGGTGTTTTTAAGAAACCCTTAAAGAAATTAAGAAATCTTGTTCACTCTGTAAACTGTTTTGGGAAGTCATGGAAAGGAATGATTTAGTGACTCGCTCATAACACTATTTCAGTAAAAACATGTTCTGCAGACCCTTTGATTGAAAAGGAGTAGCAAAGTGTTTCAGTGATGATGAAAATCAGCAGGTGTAAACACCCCTTGGTCTATCAAACTCCTTTAAAATCTGTTCTTAATACTATTAGGGGTTGGCAAGAAATGGCAAGGGGTTGGCAAGGGTTGAAATGTTGTATTCATTGGTGGATAAGTTTTTTTGTGTTTACAAAAGTCTTTACTGGAATTTGTGATCAATGTAATGCATCCTTGCATTCAATTAATTTTGATATTGTACTTTTTCTATTGCTTCCTATATTTGTTTTAGTTGCATGACAATCAAATAGTGGAAGACATGGGAGAAAGAGAAAACGAGCTGTTGTAGCTGGTATTGTCAGCTTTTTATATGTTGCTGATATTTTTTGTCAAATTAAAAAACGAATGAAAAATTGTATCACTTTTTTTATTCTAATCCTCTTTCAGAAGAAGAATAATGTTCTGCACTCACTGAAACCTATGGGAAGAAAAAAATTAGACTAAGGTTGAACTGAAAGAAAAATTGGAATTTTAATTTAAAAAAAATATATATATATATAAAAAAACATTGTAGCAATATAATATAGCCTACTATTTTTCTGAAGATAGTTCAATCTGTAATTGTATCCCTTCCATCAGTAACAATTAGGTTTTTTTTGGCACATGTATTAAGCAGGGAACGCAAATATATATTGGATAATTTATTTGAAGACCATAATATTGCATCCTATTGTTTTTAATTGCATTTGGATAATCATGCACTGTACTCTGTGTGCGGGTGTCATTCGATCTTTTGAACAGCAGGAGGCGCTGTGTTCGAAAAACGAGGGGTCTGAGAATGCGGGACTCTCGGTGGGGGACTGTAGATGCAGGCTCCGAGTCTGCAGCTTCATAATATTGAGGTGGTCTCGACTACAACACTGGTAAAAGGTGTAAAGACATGACTTCATAATTGACAGTGAGTGGTATTGGACACACACAATAATAATAAAGCTGTAAGAAATCAGCTAAGATGAGGAATGTAATGTTTGATCGTTTATTTTTAAGATGAGGAATGTAATGTTTGATCGTTTATTTTTAAGATGAGGAATGTAATGTTTGATCGTTTATTTTCATTACTGTCGCTACTTATTACTTCCTGTCATACTCATTCACCGCCGTCCTTCTGCATAAGCTCCTCCCACTTGCACATTTTGAAATCCCTCCTACTTGCGGCAAAAGCTCCTCCCACTTGCGGCGTAAGCTCCTCCCACCTGCAGGTCTCCGGGCTGCAGCGATACATACTTGCTCAAAAGTGAAGCCAAAACGTCTCGATCGCCCCCCTGTGACCGGTCCTAGTATAGCTCATAACCCCCGCCTCCCCATGTTATTCAATGGGACGCGAGACCAACTAAACAATTAAATTACACTTCACATATCCTTTTTCCAAAGATAGTTTCTGTCATTTACTCTAGTTTCTATCACGTTGATGTAATTTCAAGTGTTCGTTTTTAAAATAAGTTTGTTTTTAGTTAGTTATGTGATGATAAAATAACGGTGCTCTGACATCATGATTGACAGGTGTGATTGACAGGTTCTCTGAGCGAGGTAGTCACTGAAGCACTAGTCTCAGCCTCAGACGTCACGCCCACGGAACGTTGGCTAAACGTCTGATGCATATGGTACACTTAACTGGAAACACTTCAGGAATGTCGAAGTCGTCATCTGATTGGTTGAATTTTAACTCGTTTATTTTCGGTCCGCCGGGAAACAAAACGCAGAAGTGTGATTGCGGAAGAAAAACTGTTGTGTTTATGAGTGACAATGAGCATTAATCAAGATCAGCTAAACGTGGTTGTATGTCCCCTCCTATCGATTATGGAAGATCAAGTGAAGTACTTAATTGCGAAGGGGATATCAGCCGCGTTTGTGGGCAAACATGAAACAACAGACGCTGACATCGCAGCTGGCCGAGATTCAGTATTCATATATAGGGCGCACACTGGATTATAAGGTGCATAAGATACTGCAGAGTCAAACGTTTGACTGCGAGTATTCAATGTGCGGCGGCTCGCTGACAGCTAACGTTACAGCTGGCTGTTTTGAATGAGACGAGCCGGTTACTGTGAACGGGGAGCGCTTTATGAACATAACTGTGACGCACGAGCAGCGCCGGGGACAGTGTGTCTGAGTGAGCGCTCGTGAGCACGTGATTTACACACATAACCTGATTTATACGAGGTTGAACTGGCCGTGTGACAAAGCGGGCATAAGATGGACATGAGCGCGAGTTCGTGGGTGAATTTAATAACGCGGACCGTTGTTAACGAGCGCCTCCGGTGACTGCTGCTGACTGACTTGTTGCACGCCGGTCTGATGTTGTGGGGACATTTCCACGCCCCGAAACGTGACGCTGAATGAAACGAACTGTAATTGGTTGTTTGACATGTCGGTCAAACGGCCTTATGGGCGGGCCTTGGCCAAAGAAAGCTGCTATGAATTTCAGACCTTCAGCCTTCAGTCTGAAGGTCTGGCTACGCGAGACTACTGAAGCACCAGCGGACTTTTTTTAATAATGTTGATTATGTGGTTAGTAGTTGTATTTACCTTATTTTAACGAGGTTCGGCAATCAGCAGACATCGGGTGCTTCTCATTTCTTATTTGTGCATCCTCGTTTCCTTCCCTTGCTTCCTTTCCTTGCGTCTCAGCTCCACCCCCTGTAGGACGCGAGGGAAGGACGCGAGGAAAGGAAAGGAGGACAGAGGAATCGAATAAAAGCTTTTTTATATCCATTGGAGTACTTGATCACTCGAGCGTCACTCCACAGTGTCATCAGCAGCGCTAAAAGGATCTGCCCTTATGATGTTGAAGTTTGGTTATTTAATAAATTCATAATAAATAATAATAAAGATAGGCTATACTGTTGAAATATCTGAGATGTGTGGTTTATATAAACTGCAAAGGTAAAGTATAAATTAAAATGATTGTGACCGATGTGAAGGGGGAGGAGAATTGACACGTGCGTCACGTTTAGTCAATATAACAGTTCCGCGTAGGATGCACCTGTGTATCCTCGCTTCTGACTCCTCAGGAAGCCTCCTATCTCCTCGATCCTCGACTCCTCACGGTGCAATTAGAGAATTGAGATGTCCTTCAAGATGGCTGAGCTCGATCGGTTTCCGGGTCATAGGAGGGAGGACGGAGGAGCGAGGAGACGAGGAGGGATATTGAGAAGCACCCTCTATTGGAGAAGAACGAAGCAGACAGAGGACACTTAATAAAAGTGAGGGGCGTGTGCGGCCTTGATTTCGTGGCTTTACTTCCTGCTCACGACTGCGCATGACTGGTCCCGAAACACGCAAGAGCGCAGACTCAAGTCCATGATGTCAGCGTCATATCGAGACACTGGCGGCTTCAGTTCACTCTGATGGAAAAGAGCGAAGGGGCGTCGTCCATCTTTTTTACAGTCTATGCCTTAACATGCCTCCATAGAACGATGTCACACAACCTCACCATTTCAACTGCTGACTGAAAACTAGCTAGATATCAAAATGAGCAGAGGTGTTGCAATTGCCTGGGGCCCTGCATTTTGAGGGATGATCATTTACAATCAGAAATGTTAATATAAAGACGTACCAATATCTCTGCATCCCCTTTAGTGGGACCCCCTCTCTCATTGGGGCTAGTTATGCTTTTGCCGCCTCGCCCCGGCCGCCTTTTTCAAACTGGTGCAGCTTTTACTTGCGGTTGGTAAAAAATTCATGACTTGATTTGTTAAACATGAAGAGGATGATCCGTCCGGCATAGCCGCTCAGTCTAATGTTAACCTGGATCAATTTTCGCTATTAGGCGCATATCCAAGTGTTTGTGCAGAGTGTGGAGCGAGCTTACTGCATGACATGGAACCAGCGGTGCGATCACTTGCATTTTTGCAAAATACTCCAATACTTATGGCCAGACAGATACAAATGATACATCATTCTAAGATATTATTTGTGTAAACTCACAGGAAAACTGCTTTGTCAAATAAAGAAAACAAACAGGGCGTGCTTTCTGCAGTCTCGGTCTCTGTGAACTAGAGCGCGTCACCCAATCTCACGGGAATTCGTACGAATTTTACGAGGTGGCTAATTCGTACGACCTCACTCGTACGAATTAGTACGATTTTGCTAAATCGTACATATTTTACGAATTAGCCAATTCGTATGAATTCGTACGAATGACCTACCCCTGACCCCGCCCCTAAACATAACCGTCACGTGGGTTTAGACAAATCGTACAAATTCGTATGAATTAGTACGAATTAGCCACTTTTGAATCACTCGTACGAATTCGTACGAATTGGTCGTGAGATAGGGTAGGTAATACAGCCACTCTTAATAAGGGTAAATTTATTTTTTTCTATGTTGGGTATCATTGATTTATCTCCAAGAAGGCATAATCATGGTTCCACAGGTAAATTGGACCCCATCCACTCTTCAAGTACTGCCAGAATTTTTCACCAGAATGGGTGAACTAAAGAACGAGACCCATTTTCTTTGTTTAGTTTTAGCACAGAGGGGAGGGGGGTGTGTGTGGAGGGGCGGGATGAGTTTTTTAAAACTTCCCTACCGTCTCGACCGATTTTTAACATCGTATACCATAGCTTTAAGGAAAATTTAGCCTTGAAATTCTTTCCAATGGGTAGAAGATGCTAATTATTATTATTATTATTTTTTTATTACAAAACTGATCATACAGTAAATATCGTTTTTATTACTGAATTGATTAACTGTATTCAATTTTAACATCTGATATAAAACCTTTGATCCTAAACTGGTAATGATCATATTTTTTGGACTTTGTTCCACAACAGACAATAAGGGTCACTAATATTCCCAACAGTTTGTTATGAATAGTAAACAATCATGTTTTTAGCAAAGAGCCTTTTCTCATGCTACCATGGGCTTTTCATAATATACATGCACATGTGAAAATTTGAATAGTTCACAAATGAATTTATATTGCTTCAATTATATTGCCTTGTTTTTTTAGCTTTCCACCATCAGTCTCCCTGTGGAATCAAGTTTTAGTGATTATGTAGTTTCCGATAAAAAAAAAGAGATGAGGCCAAAAAGCAGGCGGAAGAAAACATTGGTAAATCATAGGAGAAACAGAAGGAAGTATATGCTAAACAGGTCCAGAAGAAGTATAAAGACTTGATTTACAATGTTGGTGATGAGGTTCTTCTGATGAATATGAGGAAGCGTGGAAGAAAAGGAGGAAGGATTGAACCTGACTTCTCAGGACCCTACATCATTGAGAGACTCAGTGGCAAACTTGTCACATTAAACAAACGTGGAGGGATTACTTTAAAACTAAATATAGCATTGGTCACATTAAACCTTACAGGAGAAGCCAAACTGGAAAAGTGCCTGATGATTGTTCTGTTATCTCAATCAGTGGGTCTACAGAGAGTAACAGTTCTTGCAAGATGCCTCCTTGCACTGTTGCACCTACACGGCACTCCGCATTCTGTGACCAAGGTAAATGATTCTGAGATGGTCCAAGATTCAGCATTACAAAGACCTTCTGTTATTCAAGTTACTCCTGAAATGCTTGACCAAACAAATGGGTACATCAAGGAGCTAAAAGTAATCCCAACAGATGAAGAGAAAGCAATAAAGTTCCCATCAGATGTAAATCAAATCTCAGAGGAACAAGGTTTTATATTTACAGAGATCTCTGTTCATCCTTAGTTAAACTATTGCTTTTTGGGTGTGTGTATTATACCATTTCAATCATGCTTTCGTTCGTTTGGGGTCGTCTTCCAGCATGCTGCAAAGCACACACTACTCCTCTGCATTACCTATACATTTGTTAACATTAAAAAAAGATAAATATGAATTCATTGGACAATCATATCATAGTGTACTAAATGTGAACATAAACGCCATGTCTGAAATTACATTAAATCAAATCATTCTTGAATTACTTTTTGCATCCTTCAAGTTATTTTCTACTCGGAAAAATGTATTTAATCAAGTAAGAATATCCAAATATACAGAGGGGATAGAGAAGAAAATTATAGATTGAAGATAGCATCTACAGAAGTGTACTACATGACACACTGTACAATACAATACATACATTACTACAGTATTACAGAATTAAAACAGTACTGTTCACGACTCAGTCTTCTTAGAAGACTGAACTGCCTGGGTGTCAGTGCTCAGATTACTGTGCTAGTGTATATTACACATATTGAAAGTGTTTTAACTTTTCACCTTTCTGCTTGGTTTGACCACTTAAACAGCAAGCTAAAGAAAAAGCTCAACAGGATAGTGTCAATGGCCAGCAAAATTGTAGGTAAACCACAAAAACCACTGTCCCAAATACATATTGACAGAACGAGGAATAAGGCTAGTAAAATCACTGCAGACAGTACTCACCCCCTTTCCATCGAGTTTGAACTAATGAAGTCTGGGAGGCGCTTTAGAGTATACATACAATTTATGTATCTATATTAAATAAAAATAAAAATTAGAAAAAATTTTTCATTTTGGTGGGTGCAGTTGTGAAGGTTTTTCAGCCCTATCATGCATTTCGTTCATGCATTTCGAATTTTTTAGGCATATTTTTTAGGGGTTGTTTTTTTATGATTTGTTGGTTATTATGTCCACTTCCTATAAATAACGGTGACCTGTGACCAACAGGTCAAAATGGCCACCATGATTTAAACACTGCAAGCAAGCAACCATAACAAAAAGACCAAACTGGTCAGTTAGGCCAAACTGGCAACTTAGTTGAACTATATCACAACATGGCTTAACAGATCATGTCTGACGTTAAATGTTTGTAAAATGGTAAGCATGTTCTTCTCAAAACGACCATGTAGCGTTCCAGACCCTGACATAATGGTATTAGGTCAAAATTTGCAAGTTGTGACTGAATACAAGTATCTGGGTGTTTGGATTGATTCGAATCTGTGTTTTAGAGCTCATGTGAAAAGTATGTGCAAACGAATCAGATTTAATTTGAGTAATTTTAGATTTGTTAGGGAATCATTTACCTTTGAAACTGCTATGTTATATATGAATGCCATGATTATCCCGCATTTTACATACTGTTTGACAAGCTGGGCACAAGCTAACAAGTCTACAATTAAGTCACTAGAAAGTCTTTATAAACGTACTCTTAAAGTTTTAGTTCGGAAACCTAATAGTTTTCATACCTGTCAAATTTTAAATACCCATAGACTTTTTTAAAAAATTTAATCACTTATAGTAACCTTTGTCTAGTCTATAAGATATTGCATAGCACGGCTCCACCTCCACTGAAGACATTTGTTATGCAGAGAGCAGGTAGTCATGTCACCAGAGGTGTCACAAGAGGGGACTGCATCATTCCCACTCGAAAAAGTGCCTTTAGTCAGTCAGCGTTCTCTGTAACTGCAACTAAACAGTGGAACCAATTGCCAAGTCTGATAAGAGATACAAAAACTTATCGTTCCTTTACTGGTCAGCTTAAGAACTGGCTAATTGATAATCAGATATGTGCACATTAAACCACTGACTGCCTACTGAAAATTGTGGCTTGCTGGCAGATTGTCTTGTGTGATTCGTTACTTATTGTTGTGTCGTTTTTGTCTTTTTATTACTTTTAATGTTGTTATTATTTGTGGACTGTGAAATACATTTCTTGCTTTATATTTTGTTTTTAGGTTGCCATCATAATAACTGGCCAGGGACAACAGATGCAAATTAGCCTGTTGAGCTAACTCTGGCTCATTTACAGTTATTTTACTGTTAATTAATGAGCACTGTCCCTGTAAAATAAATAAATAAATGAAAATAAATGAAATGAAACTTTAAGTGCCATGTTGTTTAATATAACACATAAGAAGTGAATGGTAGCAATATACTACTGAGGGAAAATTCCAAACGGAAGAGAGCATCCCTATGCCCTACTCCCTTCGAAGGGCAGAGCCCTTGAAGTGGGGACATTGGAGTGAGCAGTGATCTCCAAATTAATGCAAAAAAACAATATAGAGTAACTTATATCTTTTAAATATTTTTATGAAATGGCATATTTTTATGAAACCTGCCGCTGCTGAGAGAGAAGCTGATCTCACACGCCTCACACTGTTTATGATCATTTGATACTTTATTTAATTAATTTAAGACTGATCTTATGAGGACACTCGACAAAACGGACATTTTGACATAATTTTGTGTTTATATTTTACACAACAATCAAATCATACTAGCCTGCCCCACCCCGCCATATCTAACTTAGCCTGTGTTTCCATGTTTTCATGAACACATGCTATGAATTTGCTTTGAATGAGAGAGTATACTAACATTTACTAACACTAACTCGTTTATAAACATTTCTCATTAGTGGAAAACGTACCTCAGATGAAGAAGATCTCACGCAAGTAGTGAAATATAATATATGGGCGTGTTGTTCAGCGTGACAAAAATGACGCAATATTGATGTGCGCCAGAGTGCGCATATCTGACGGGTTGGAAGGAATGTCAGACTCTGCTGCGCTTTTATCACGCAGCCGCCTACTCTCCCCTACTCTCGCATACATTTCAGGCGAGGCAAGGCGCATCTCAAACAAGCCTATTGAATCAATTCTAAATCGTGTGGATTTGTCATCTCGAAAGCAACTCTAAACACCCCAAAACACAAAGAGATCGTTCAGCTTTCTTTGTTAGACTGGTGTTCTCTTTGCTGGATTCTCCTCGGTCTTGTTTTGCGTGTGTTACCATAGGAACCACTTTGCTGTTTTTGCGTTTGTAACGTGAGTAAAACTTCGACGACCAAAATACCAGCTTTCTTGGTATGGCAAAAAATTAAAAATAAATAAATAAATAATAAAGTGTTTCTATTTTGCAGGAATGATGGCCAGCGGATCAAAATATAAGGAGCCCAGAGTCACTAACTACAGAACGGAGACACGACAGTTAATACAACGTGTGTGTGTGTGTGCGTGTCTATGAGTGTGGGCTACTGTGTGTTTTTCTATGCCTAGGCTGTGGACTTTAAAGGTTTAAGTTACTTTTGTGAAAAGGCAGAACGTTTTCTGTAACAGAGTAACGTAAGGGAATAAAATATTCAGAACAGTATACCATTATTACACCTATCGAACAGTCACCAAACCATATATTTGTGTATTTGTGTGTGTGTGTGTGTGTGTGTGTGTGTGTGTGTGTGTGTGTGTGTGTGTGTGTGTGTGTGCGCGCGCGCGCGTGCTCCAACAATCATGCATATCTTGTTTTGATCTTTTCTTTTGCTCCATCTGTGGGTTTGTTTTGTTTCATTGTAGTAATGATGCAAAAGTCTGGTCTAACGGACCTTCAACAGAAACAAATCAATAATCAACTGAAAAGTGAGTTGACAGATTTTATAATATCCTACTACAACTGTCCAGGAAATTTTATGCCTATTAACGCTGTCGTTTTGTGTGTGTTTTTTTTTTTATCAGATGGGGGCGCTCTTCCACTAACGTTTACCCCAGTTGAGCAGAAAAAAGTGCAGTCAGAGCCCAGAATCTCCAGAGTAACCTCACTGGTGGGTCACCAGCTGAGGCGCAGTGCAGAAAGATGTAGTGCTGGAGATAATTACAAACGAGAAAAGTTTCAGCCTAGTGCAACACGTGAGTGCAAAAAGATAAACATTTCCTTATACTATATTCTTTATCACCCAATTTTCCCTCATCCTCGCTGCTACTACTTTTTCCCCATTACATTTACATTTATTTATTTAGCAGATGCATTTATCCAAAGCGACTTACAAATGAGAACAATAGAAGCAGTGAAACTAACAATGGGCTCTATGCACGGCGTTATTTCCGGTGAAGGATTAAGGATGCTCGATAACTTCCGCCGATCATAGAGTCCAATGCAATACCGAGAATTTATATTGAATTTTATACTCCATGGTTATACTAATGAAACGTTAGTCACAAAAACAGATAAAACAGACACCCCTCGTTGTGTTTATGCTTCTTTTTAAAATTATATTAAATAAACATAACTATATATAAAATTACATCTAAACGTATGTACGTTTCGTTTCAAAGACGGGAGGACAGTAAATATTGAAGACTCTGCCATAATCCCGTTTTCTCCGGTTTTCCTCCGCTTTAATCTACACAACCGGAAATGGACGAGTATCCTTACGTCAAATGCGGAACTTATGCGTGCATATAGCCCATAGGACACTATATGCAAGTGGTATGACCCCTCCCAGTTTAAGATAACTTAGTACATGTACTTTTTATTTTTTTAAGATAATATAGACGATAAAGTGTTAGTATCACTTGGATTAGGTGTTGCCGAAAAAGATGCATCTTCAGCCATTGAAAATGGCCATGGACTCAGCAGCTCTGGTTGGGTTTGGCAGATCATAGAGCAGAGTGATTGTGGTTGGAGCCAGTGGTTGTTCTGTTGGCAAATGTCAGTGTATTGAATTTGATGCGAGTGGCAACTGGAAACCAGTGCAGTTTTGTGAGGAGAGGAGTGACGTGTGCTCTCTTCGGCTCGTTAAAGACCACTCTAGCTGCAGCATTTTAGATCATTTGCAGAGGTTTGATAGTGCAAGCTGGAAGACTTGCCAGGAGATCATTACAATAGTCCATAGGATAGGATAGAACAAGTGCTTGGACAATCCTCCTAATGTTGTACAAGGCAAATCTGCAGGACGGGCAGTTGGTCTGTAAAGTTCAATTGACCATCCATCTCAACTCCAAGGTTCCTGGATGACATTAATGGAGTTAATGGATGACAAACTTAGCTGAATGGAGAAGTTGTGGTGTAGCGTAGTGTTGGGTTGGCCGGGACCACAAGCAGCTCTGTCTTCGCAAGGTTTAGTTGAAAGTGGTGGTCCTTCATCCAGCCAGAACTGTCTGTTAGGCATGCTGAGATGCGAGCTACCATCGGATCATCAGGCTGGAATGAGAGGTAGAGTTGTGTGTCATCAGCATAGCAGTGAAAGGAAAAGCCATGTTTTTGCATCACAGATCCTAGTGATCTCATCTAGACAGAGAAGAGAAGTGGTCTAAGCTAAGAGTATAGAAGTACCAAGAGGCGAAACTCTGTTGCAGTTTTGACAACAATCGCTAGATGGTGCTGCTGTCGCCATTTTGGACTGAACCAACGGCTTTACCACTAGCACAACTAAAGGCGAAAGGGGGTCAAACACAGTATTAGTATGGTGCTCCTAAAAATCCTTTAGGTGAGTGTACTTACCATTGTCATTCTATTTGTAGTAAATGTGTTTACTTGCACAATGTTTGATTTGTTGTGTGTAATTCAGGCAGAAATTATGTGGAGATCTACTTACCATCATCAATTTTATTACTGTTAAAGCTGCCGTCGGCAACTCTGGCTGATTGAGTGGACTTTGGCAACATTTTGAATGTTTACAACTCTCATGACCCTCCCTCACTATCAACGAATACCCTCCCACAGAGTTCGTGCTCGTCAGTGCGTGTGCTGTATGGGATACGCGGCAGACATGGTCATTGTACATTTTTTATTGCTTATAGAGGTAGTCAGATAGCACATGCAATAACAGTCGCTTTACTACTGTTCTTACTCTAGTAAAAAAGTTAGAGTAGCATTGATTCTTCCAAAAAAGTCTAACTTTATCCCTTCATCTGGACCTGTTTTTCAACCTAATGATACGTTCACACGGATTTCAGTGGAAACAAAGCTAACGAACCTGCCAACAAAGTGCTAACGTTAGCTTTCCATACCAACACATTTGAGCAAACATGCTTCGATTACTAACATAACACTAAGAAATAAAGTAACTGGTTGATAAAGCACAAACCTGTCGAGAAGAAATGTTGCAAGCTCTGCATCCAGCTTAAACCCAAATAAATCACGGAATTCTCTCCATCGTTTAAATGCTGTTCCGATGTGTTATCCTGGTTTTATTACGGGCACGGTCGATTTCTTTGTGTACTTCTTTTTTTTTTCAGCAGTTGTTCTCCTTTCCTGTGTGGTTTTGACCTTCTCGCTCTTGAGATTAACCGAGGAATTCACCTTTGGCTAAGCCCCGCCCCCCTTAGTTACTGTTGCTACTTCCGTCAAACTTCATCTGGGCTCTGGTTTGGTATCAACATGGCTTATGCTGTGACAGCTTTTCCTGCTGAAATTATTAAACTTTTATAAAGCAGCAAATAGAGTGTCCGATAGAAGTGGGCAAAAGGGGCTACATTATGCGTTCGAAGGCTATATTCAAGACATACAGGTGAAACGCAAGAAATAACAAGGCATCCAAAATAGAGGCAAAAGCATAATGTTACCGGTCACAGTCAAAAAATGAACCACCGCACATCCTACTAATGGAGACGGAGGCTGGGACTAGCAATATCAGGGAGCAACACTTTTCATGCAAAGCTAGGTAGGTCTCTATTCACTTCTATAATCGTTATTACAAAGCAAACTGACTACACGAGTATAAGGTTGTATTTATTATCAGCGTGTGCTAGCGTATCATCAACCGGTATGAGAACTGAAATCATAACCTAAAACATTATAAAACGGTCTAACTAGTATAACTTCACAGTAAGGTTAGTAGCAAGAAAGATGTGCTTGTTGATCTTTGAGGGGTTTTGCTGACTGAGGATGTCCATACAGTTTAATCCAAAGACGACACTTGTCAGGATTTGACTTTGGTTTTGGGAAGGGAAAAAAACGGACATCCCCCTCCAACCTCTCTGGGAAACGTGTATCTGTGTTACAAATGCCCCAGGCACAACGTTTAACCATATTTTTTGATAAAACTACGACGGTAATAGCCTGGCGAGACCAAAAATATGAGACGCCTGTGTTGAAAGTCAATGAAGCGCTGTGAGAAAGTGTCTGACCTCTGTGGGAGCTCGTTCTTGGCTGCGCTGTGATTGGTCAATCTTCATTCCAGGGTGTGGCTTAGCCAAAGGCGAATTGGAAACTTTTCCACCATCGCTACTGCGCAAACTTCAGGCGTGTGCATGTGATTGACGTGTGCATGCACGACTTGTGATTGACTGTCATATCTCACACCACCCTGCGCTGATTCGGCACAATGAACCGGAAGCAGGGGATTTTTTCAAAACAAATAACATGCTCCAGGTGGAGTTCGAAGCTTGGGTTTTTTGATAAAACCACTTTATTTATGTTGTTCTGTCGGAATATAGTGTCGAATTCGCTGAATATGATAAAAAAAAAAAAGTTGCCGACAGCAGCTTTAATTTTGTGATTATCTTTTATTACTACTAAATATTCTCTCTTGACTAATGTGTTGTCCCTTTCACCTACTCATTGTTCATTGTGTTTGGGCTTTATCAAGGAATTTGTCAATCATTTCATGAGGAACATGGGCTTTTGTTACTGGTGTCGTAAAATTGTGCTGTGTATGAAAATGGAAGTTATCCCCAAAAGTTACTGGGTAAATAAATAGCCTATTTGACAGCTTCATGCTCTATGATGAAATTGTTTAATTATAAACCAATACATAAGCATTATTTTTTTTTTTTAGTTTAAGCTATTGAGATATTAATAACTAGAAACTATTTTTTTGTTCCCCTAACTGCTTTTGAATTGGAACCAGAATGTACTAGTCTATGACAGCTGAGTTGCATTCAGTCTAAGATGGCGGAGCTGCAGCTCTGCTCATGGGTGCTTTTATTGCAATGGAACGTTCTATTACTTATAAACGCTTTGGTCCAAGCACTGAGCCATGAGGAACCCCAGTAGCTAGATGTTTGTTCTTAGACACCTTAGCCCTCCACGACACCCTAAAGGACCTACCTGAGAGGTAAGACTTGAACCATTGGAGTGCGGTTCCTGAGATGCCCTTCGTCTTTAGTATTGACAGAAGGATTAGGTTCATTAAATTCCATTAGATTTTCAAATGAATTTCATTGCATATATGCAGCACTGTGCTCTACACAACTCATGTAAACACGCATTTGCATTGAACTGAACTTCACCGTCACATATTTCAATATAAGTTAATACAGAAATCATAACTCATCTTTAAACAACTTGATTTAGTGCACTACTTTGCCAGTATGCCCCTGGAAAAGTGGGGTAGAATGGGGAAAAAGCTATTCCTATTCATTCATTCATTCATTCCTCCTTCATCTTCTTCTTCTTCTTCTTCTTCTTCAGGCATACATAAAGCCACAGCATTTCTGTGAGACAATCTTAGGAGCCCAAAATAATTAACCCTTTAAGCCCTGAAGGCATTTTTTTGTTTTGAATGACATAAACTTTTAAAATAAAAAGTAAAGAACTCCAAATGATTGTAAGGAGAGTCAAAAGGTAACAAAAGAAAAAAGAAAAATTATTACATTTGGAAATTCATGCTTAGAAACTGCTGATAAAATATTTAAAGAAATGGGCTCAAGGACCAAGGTAGCCTTTTTGTTTAGCCCTTAGAAGGCATTTTTAAAATTGTTGTTCCTCCATTGTATCTTGTGATCAATACAATGTATTATGCTGATTTTGGACTCATTTTAACTGGGAACATCCATACTATTATCTGTGCATGTTTCATAAAATTACAAGTGTAAATGCCATGTGAAAGCAAAGTTTTATTTTACTTAGCTACATATGTGCCTGTGGGTTTTATGTTATTACTTTCTATAACTATGTTTAAATCTAAGTGACCGATAATAATGAGTTCTTGTGATAATCTGCTGTAAATAATTATGTGCCACGGTCGGAGCAGGTTTCATGAAGTTGAGAGTGAAAACGTTACATAAATGCCGCATTCACATACAAAAACTTCCTCAAGTTAAGTAAAACCCCACAAAAAATATGATTGTATTTGATTCTACTAAATATAACAGATTACAATCTGAGCTGTATGATGTTTTTGACAATATTACAGTACAAAGAACAAAAAAGTACATGGTACAAAAATGTTTTGGGGTTTGTAATACAGTATCCATGGTCATCGTCAGTGTGAGCTATTATATCTGTATGCCTACATTATATTTCAGCCTACATAAATGAATCTAACCTGTGTCTAACCTGCTGATTCTTTTCTCTTTCTAGGAGATCTGGAGAAAGAGAAGAGAAGGCTACAAAATATTCTTTCTACTGGTAAAAAGGATGCTGGGCCAACTCACTCCCAAAGAGACTCCACAGAAAAAAGAGAGCAACAGATAGACAGATTCCAAGAGGGTGAGACAGGCGGTTTCTGTTCATTTCTCATGAGTGTTCTGATTTCAATGTAACTAATTGTATATTTTTTTTGTAAAAGAAGTTTTATTCATTTAGTTTTTTATTTTAGTTTATTAATCATCATTTAGAGGGCGGCAGGGAGAGTCACGTTTACAGAGTCACTTGAACTTGATAAGGTGCCCAGTAGTATACACATCATAATGAAAACAATAATTTAATGTCATTTCTTACCAACAGTTCTGGATGACATTGAGGACAGGAGGCAGTTTTTAGAGGAGATGATAGCATTGGGAAAAGGTGACCAATACCAGCACCTCATCAACACGGAGATCTCTCAGGTGAGGATACAAAATCATAAGCTCATAACAGCCAATACTCTCACCAGCCATCATCAGTTTTTAAATGCGACTTAACAGTTTCAGTCTAAAAACCTGAGAAATTAGGAAGTTATCAATGTTTTATAGCACCACAGTGAAATGTCCTGTTTTTTTTTTTAAATCACATTTTTTAAGGTATCTATCTTTTTATGTTCGTGTTTGTTATTAGCTATTTGTAAGTCTTAAACTAAAACTATTTTGTTATAAACTTTCTGGTATTAATTGTATGATGTTTTTCTTCCAGAAAATCTTTGAACTTGAAGAGATTGACAGGAAACGCAGTGAAGAACTAAGGACCCTCAATTTAAATGGAAAAGAGGAACTATAAAGCAAAGAGCGGGATGGATAAAGAGAAGCTGATAATAGAAGGTAGTGTTAGACAAGTATGAGCATTAAAACTTGTTTAAAAAAATCTCAAAACAGCAAAAGGTTTTTGTTTCATGAAGTCATTTTATTTTTAATGTCCTCCATCCTAAAAGCACTGACTGTTTTAAAGACAACGAAAAGCCCTTGGGGTTGATCAGGCACACACACTGACATACAAATGTAATACTAAAATCTGATAAATACAAATTAAATACTTGCAGAAGACACAAACTGAAATGTCAACAAAATATTCAGAGACACTTAACCAATGAGAGGACATGCATAAATTAAACAGATTAAAGGCACTCCTTCAGAAATATACTCCTGCTTGGGTTTACAGAGATTAAGGCCCAACACACAACATGCGACATTCTACATTGAACATTTTAAAATTATTTAACTAAAGCTTAATATTGCATATTGCTTTAAAGAGTGAGGAACATCTATTATTGTTAGGAATGTAACGATTCAATCGCAACCGGTTGAAAATTGATAAAAATGTGTCACGGTTCAAGTCGGTTGAAATGTTAAACGAATTGCGATACACATTTTAAACGCGCCCTGCTATATTTTAAGCACACATTTTTATCGATTTTCAACCGGTTGCGACTGAATCGTTACATCTCTAATTATTGTATAACATTAATATGCCTAGTCACCGTTTGTGCGAGTTACAGTCTTTTTTTTGTTTTCATTAAAATAGTTTAGACTTATTTTAATGTTATCTCTTATTTTAACGTTTATCTTTCAGCGATGATTCTAGGTGCAGATTTGTCTGGTAACTCTGACTGTAACAAGCTTAATGACATTTCAGAGGGTTATTAGATACATTTACAAGTTTAAGGATTTTGTAACAATTTTCCACAGAAATTTTAAAAAGAAATCTGCTTCTGAATTTCTTCTATGAACTAATATTCTGTCAGTAAATACCATAACAATTTAGTGTTTAAGAATCTTTTCAACATTATTTTTTTTTTTCAATATTATTCTGTTAAATATTATTCATAATAAATACACTGGTTGACCAAAACATCTAGAATTGGATCATTATTGCAGTGATCAATATATTTCTGGCATGTTATATGTTTGGTAACAATTATTTGAACTAATACAGTGTAGCTTTTCATCTCTTAAAACAACCAAACATTACCGAAGATCATGTCGCACCATGGCCATATTCCAGGATGACAATTGCAAGAATTATTGGGCTCAAACTGTGAAAAAGTGGTTCAGGTAGCATGAGGAATCATTTTCACAAATCAATTGACCACCAGAGTCCTGAATATAACCTCATCGAAAGTCTTTGGGTGTGCTGGGGTAGAGAGTGTTTTGACTGTCAATAGACAATCTCAGCCAAACATTAATGCATTTCTTGATGGAAATAAATGTTGTGATGTTGCATAAGGTTGTCAAAACAATGACATGACAAATGTAGGCTGTAATTAAATCTAAAGGCTGTCCCACAAAATGCATTTTTAGCCAATCGGTCTATGAATGAGTATACTTTTAAAATTAATGTGTATATAAAAATATTGTCCAGGGAAGGGTTGCACCAGCTGTTCGTAAGTTCTTGTTTAAATTGGAACATTGGAATACTAATTAGTTTGTAACTAATTCTCCTAATTCTACCTTTTGTAATTTTGTTCTGAAGGGAGGAGACAGTAAGTCGTAAGCCGGTTGTAGAGTATTGCATCATCCCATTATATGAAAATTACCTTTAATGCTCCAATAAAGAATTTCAGTTTATCATATTTAAGTTGATCCTAACTCTATTATTGCCTTAATTAACTAATAGTACAGTATTATTTCTGTTTAAATACAATGTTTAATGACAAAATAACGATAATATTATAAATACCATTGTAAATACAAATAAATTAATAAGAAGCAATACATAAATACTAATGCAAAAAAAACCCCATACAAATTACATTAATTTTGGCACAGAGCGATACACAGCGGTGCACTTTTCAGATCAGGTTCATGTTGTAGAGATCCAAGTAATTTTTTTTTCACAATGTTCTCTTTCTTAAAGTCAGTCAACAAGGATTGAATTCTTTCAGATAAAGCATGAGTTAATTGATGCAATTGAATCAAACTGCTATTTTCTTCCAATTGTTACTCCTATTCGGAGGCTTTTGTAAATTTTTAGTGTACTAAAGATTAAACATGTAGTTACATTTTATGGCGCAATGCTCAAATTTTTAATACTGCGCAAATTGTAATTTAGTGCCTATTTGCAACGAGGTTTTTTTTCTTTCTTTTTTTATTAAGCACAGCTGGTGCAACCAGAGACAGGCAGATAAAAATCTGATATGCATCTATAATCATCATTCTGAATCCCATAGAAATATCGACATAATATAATTTTCCCCAGAACTAATATAAACTGCAAGTTTAATCATTTCTGCTTTCATCTCAGCAAGACTTCTATAATTAATTATGAAAGGGCTGGGTTGGGCCTAGTTTTTTTTTCACTCTTCATTGTGGAGAGAAATACAAGTAGCAGTACCTCTATGCATAATATAAATATATATATATATAAACTCAGAGAATCAGATTAAATTAGGATTAAAAACTGTTGAGTTTCCTCTCACTGTTAAAATTAGTTTAAAAGAAGGATATGTGTGAAACTTTCCCAGGGTTATTTTGGACTCTCAATATCATCTCAATCACAATCAGTATCAGCTTTCTGTAACTTCAAATTGTACAGATTATAGTAAGATTATATAGTGGCTGAGCCTTTCTAGAGATAGTCATAAAACTTTGATCAAGACTGTGTTCAGTTTTGACTTATATATCAGCTGCTACTACCTTCAATTGAACTGGCTTTGTTTTATAGCAATGTAATCAAAAGCAATAATTAGAATTAGGCTATGTAAATATTTTAGATACTTTAGATATTTTTCTCTCCCCCTGAGTCCATTCTTCAACTGTTCTCTTTTCGGGGACTGTTGTCCTTTACTCCTTCATTCTTGGTGCTCAGTCTCTTCAAAACCTTCATGGGCTTAAATTTCCCTGCTTTCTTCTTCTGCTCACCGTGTCCATGAAAATCTAAATAGATGAATCAAATAGATGAATCAATGCAGGATGTGATGTAAAGTAAGTCAGAGAAAAGTGAAATAACACTGACCTTTTTTCTTTAGCATAGCAGCTACTAGTTTGTCTTCCTCCTCCTCCCTAAATACGAAATTACAAACTCCTCAAAACAGCATTCAAACTTGATGCAAATAAAAAAATAACCTTCTATTTCATATCAAATTTACAGGAAAAAACAGCTAAGATAGCACAGATACTTAAGCTTAGGTTCTGAATCAGAGTGCATGTGCATTGACCGATTACCTCTGTCTGTCCATATCTATGCTGTTAACAATCTGGTTCCTCTGCTCAATTATAGTGACAAGTTCTGCCATCAATTGCTTTTCCCTGTCTTTGTCTTCTGCCGTCCATTCTTTCTCTATCAGAGACATAAGCAGCATAAATAATGCAGTTATTAAGGGAAAGGGGGAGGGTTTGCTCACAAGAAAGGGTCAATCAGTAAATTCTCACTGTTTTGTGTTGTTTCATACCTGGCTTGTTAAGTAAACATCTAAGCTCATATTCAACATCGGCCTGCCTTTCCTCCAGGTTCTGCTGCTTAGCTCTGAAATCCAGACAGTGATCAGACACAGATTTATTCTTCTCTTATATTTAACTTTAACCCAACCTCCATCTCCAAGGTGTTGCATATATTATTATTATTATTATATTGACAGCTCTATGGACAGGAACTTTGAAAACCTGGTTCTTAAACTGCGGGTTACAATATGGCACAAATGTGGCAGTGTTAAAATGATATATTTAAAAAAATTAATTAAACATACATAAAATGTTATACATTTATAGAAAAAAATCAGATTAAATTTCAGTGCTATCCTGCATTCTAATTTTTCTAATCAGTCTGTTTTACACTGTGAAAAAAAAGATTGTTTTGAGAGAGGGAAATTGATAACCATTACAAACTTGATCGTCGTGGAATCTTATGTACATTAGGATGAAGATCAAATTATGTCAAAATAGTAAATAATTCACATAAATCTCCCTACCAGCAGTGTTGCAGCTTCAATTGTGTGCATTTCAGAGTTCAAGTTTTTATTAGCTTTTCTTTTCGAGTCTGTGGACAGAGTTGCTGAGTTCAGCGTGCACCACGCAGGAAAAAATAGGTTGAGCACTTAAACTAAATGTGTACTGCCGGTTCTGGGAGGCAACACGTGTGCTGTAATCTATTAAGGCAACCAAAAAGAAAACGATCACTTACCGCTCCTGCACTGTGTGTGAAATAAACCTTAAATGAAATGTCACTGAACAGATATCGGATAGATTGCTAAATACACTGAAAGAACATTTGAGATTATTTAAGTTTTTAAATAGAAAACAAGTTCTCATAGCTAACGAAAATTAAATAATAGAGCATAGTGCAAAAAGAATTTAACTCATATATTGAGAAACAGAAAGTTGTTGTTTTTTTCTCACCCTTCTCTCAACGGTCTAGTTGTGTGCATTTGTAGTGTGGTTAAATTCATTTTCCAGCATTGTATAAGTTTATTTTAGTGATTTGTTTATTATTCAATTATAAATGTAAGTTGGAGATTGTTTTGCATCATACATAAGTGGGGCAACACATTGAAAAAGTTTAAGAACCACTGTGCAACAGTAAATTAGTATAGCGTGTTGTTATTGACGTTGCAGACTAAATGAATGCCAATAGTGCACTTACGTGTAGACCAGCTCAGCCTCTCTCCGTACCAGTAGGTGTTTTTCATGAATTAGAGTAAACCAGTCAACAAGTAGATGTTCCTCCTCATCATCTAAAATGACAAAATAAAATTAAAAAAGGAGCCAAAAATGGGACAATTTGCATAGACCAGAGTGTATTTTAAAGCTGCAGTCCGTAGCTTTTCCTCTTTGTCGCCATCTCTGTTCGAAATCTGCAATTGGAGTTATTCGCGGAATTATCATTTTTCCGTGGGTTGTAAATTGCCATGAAACAGCGCGGAAGAACACAGTGTTTTGAGGCGAGTGCTGCTGTCAATCACCGCGCTGTGTGGATACTGTCATACAGATTTACTTTTTGAAAGTTTGAACAACATAAGTAAGTAACATCCATTTTGTTCTGATCAACTAAGGGGGAAAAGAATTCGACATAAGCGTCGTTAGATTTAATCAACGCGATTTACAGCAACCGTGCAAATTATAGCCTACTTTGTTCTCAAATTGTTCATGTTAACAACATCAGCATTGCGTGACTAATGTTAAATTTAATGTGTTTTATGGTTACCTGTAGTTCAGAATTCATATTCTCCATAATAGCAAAGCGAGAAAGGCAAAAGAAAGGAAACTCCATAACTGTGTGAATTAAGAAAACGTACTGTTACACGATTGAACTATTGAAATGTCTTACTTGTTCAGCAGAAAAAAGCAGTCTCTTCTTCCGTTTTGAACCCCTTCAAAACACGGAGTTCAGGCACTTTTCAAAAGCCCCGCCGATGTTTAAATCCTTGTGTTCGCATGAGACAGTTTCTTTCTCTTTCTCTAGACACCTTAAATCCGAAGTACGAAGTATTTTGGGTTTTATAACTGCTGAATCTCCAGTTGACACTGATGATTGTTGTTTGGATCTTTCTGGATGCCATAAGTTTAATTATGTGAAGTGCTGCGAGCCTGCGAGAAAAGCCTATACATCTTTACATCTCCTCACGCGTAGTATAGCCGGCTAGCCGAAACTCCTTCTTGTGTTTACGGATGTGACGTAATGACGCAAAGACATACTCGAATTTCCCGCGGAAACCCACCAGTACCACTGGAATTAAAGGATTAGTTCACTTTTGAAAAAACTTTTGCTGATAATGTACTCACCCCCATGTCATCCAAGATGTCCATGTCTTTCTTTCCTCAGTCGAAAAGAAATTTAGGTTTTTGATGAAAACATTCCAGGATTTTTCTCCATATAATGGACTTCAATGGGAACCGGATGGTTCAAGGTCCAAAAGATAGTGTTAATAACAGTTTCAGATGCAGCTTCAAATGTCTTTAAACGATATTAGACGATGAATAAGGGTCTTATCATGCGAAACGATCGGTTATTTCAAAACTTATTCCAAAAATGTAACTTTTCTAAGGACAAATGCTAGCCTTGCTATATTCTCTGAGGCGCGTTTGTAACGTCACGTAATACGTAATTACGTTCAAAAGGTCACGGGCGACGTAGCCGGAAGTACAGAATCAAAATCGTCCGACATCTTTGTTTTTCCTTTTAATTCCTTTTTTTGTAAACGGTGTTTGAGCTAGTTTTCACATTCAACCTATGCGTTCAACTTGTAAACACTGACTCTGTACTTTCGGCTACGTCGCCCGTGACCTTTTGAACGTAATTACGTAATACGTGACGTTGCAAACGCGCCTCACAGAATAGAGCAAGGCTAGCATTTGTCCTTAGAAAAGTTACATTTTTGGAATAAGTTTTGAAATAACCGATCGTTTCGCATGATAAGACCCTTATTCATCGTCTGATATCGTTTAAAGACATTTGAAGCTGCATCTGAAACTGTTATTAACACTATCTTTTGGACCTTGAACCATCCGGTTCCCATTGAAGTCCATTATATGGAGAAAAATCCTGAAATGTTTTCATCAAAAACCTAAATTTCTTTTCGACTGAGGAAAGAAAGACATGGACATCTTGGAGACATGGGGGTGAGTAAATTATCAGCAAAAGTTTTTTCAAAAGTGAACTAATCCTTTAAAATCATTATTACAAGCTAACTGTTTTAAATCTAGCTATGGCAAGCAGATAGTTTTGACCACTGGCAGAATGTTTTTTTTTTTTAATAATTATTTTGGATTATTTTTAACTTAAAAAAAGTTACGGACAGCAGCTTTAATGAAGATTAGCACAAGTTCTTAGTCTGGGGCTCAGTCTCAGGATGATTAGCTTCTATAAACCAAATGAACTGTCTGCTTCTCTGTTTAGATGATCTACAGGTAAGAAACATTAGATAACCTGGCTGAGTGCAGTTACAGTTCACAATATGAAAGATGGTAATGAGTGCACAGACAAAGAATTCAATAAAATGCCATTGATTAATTACTTTCAGTCAACTCTTTCAACTCGCAGATGTATCGCAAATATAGGACGATTCGATGCATGTTTGGTTTTTAACCAAACATGTCTTAAGCGAGCCAAAATCTTAAGGCCATTGCACACTGAGTACGAAATTGTATGCGTTTGTTCGTGTTCGTCAGCCTTAAAATTCGTCACGCACAGAAACCTTGCACACTGAGTCCGATGCGTATTTATTAAACCAATTGCGGAAAAAAACGCAAAAATACAAAATGGATTCGTCAAGCAGTGAGGATGATTTTGTTGTCCTCTCGAGAAGAAAGAGAAAATATTGCGTCCATCTAATCCTGGAATTGCATCGAGAGGAAGCACCTCCTTATCAAGGAGTTGCGAACTTATGCCGAGCGATTCAAAATTTACCTCAGAATGTCAGTGGAACAGTTTGATGCTTTGCTTGCGATTTTGGAGCCACATTTTAAAAACAAGACCACCAATTTCCGTGAACCAATCGATTCTGAACAGAGACTGTCAGGTATGGACACACAGACACACACACACACACGCACGCTGGGCAGGTGTGCCTGGTGTAAGTGCTGGGCAGACAGAAGCTGTACAGGCTACTACAGGTTATAGACCATTTCACAAGATGTAAACAACACTGGTCCAGAAGCACTTCCTGTTTCAGTTTGTAACTGTTTTCTTTATTTCACATGTAAAGAAAACATCTTAATGATGTTATTTAACTTTTTGATTCAGTTTTACATGTTCTGTTGGTAGTATTTTTATTCCAGCTTTTATGTAGTGTTAAAAAACTGAAACAGGAAGTGCTTCTGGACCAGTGTTGTTTACATCTTGTGAAATGGTCTATATATTGTACCCAAATAATACATTAGTTATCGAATTGGTTGCTCAATCACACATTAATCGATCCGAAATTTCAATCTGATTGAAAGGGGTGGTTATTCCTTTCATAATCCAATCGAGAGAAGAGAAGATAAACACTTGATCCAATTGAAAACTGAAAATGAAAGCGTAATGATGTGCGGAATGAGCTCCATAGACAGTAAACGAGCTCCCCTCTGCCCTGAATTGTCAAAAAACCTCTCAAAATGCTGGCTGTGGATGCGAAAAACGCAGAAAATGAAACCCGATCCGAATTTTTTTTGACGGACGAAAGTTTCGGACGCGGTGTGCAAGCATGATTGACATAACATGAGGTCGATTTTTTTTTTTTTTTAACGCGCGAAAATTTCGGATGCGAATCTCGGACTCAGTGTGCAATGGCCTTTAGCGTGGAACACTACACAAACTCCACTGAGGACCGAGCCACTCTGGGACACTGGATAGCATCCTGTAGCATGTGGTTCTTACCATTTGAACATTCTCGTAAGCTCTTCTCCAGGTCCACCCCTCTCCGCTCCAGTTCATCCAACCGTTTCTCCAGGTCACTCATCTCAACATGGATGTCTTCTACTGGGATATACTCGTCTGATTGAACCTACCAAATACAATGACAGGACAAATATTTATAAATTATATATGCCACAGTTATAGTACCTTTCTTAAAATAGTCAAAACAAAAGGATGTCTCTTGTGCCTCACTTTGCGTTTAATGAGAGGAAATCCATGTCCAGGAGCAGGAGGTCGTGCAGGACGGGGACCTTTTGGGGGTCTGGATACAAAAGAGCTGACAGAAGTGGTCGTCTTCCGATTAAATGGATTCTCTTTACAAGTGCGCTGAAGATGACAGTGATGAGAGACCATGAAACAAAGATATTGAACAAAGAAATTAAGTAAGCAAAGCAACTGGATTGAAAGAAAAATTCAAAGATGTGAACTTGTAATGAAATCTGACACACACCCTTGTTTTCTCCACTGCCCCATTACTAATCAATGAAATATTTTTGAAAATGAAAGTTAAAACGTGTCATTAAGGGCCAACACTTCCTCCGTGTATAAACTGCATAAAAACATCCCATTTTAGCTAAATCTGTACTTTAGTTCAAATTGTGCTCCCGAAAGTTCTACTGTGCTCCGTCTATTTGACCCCCATGCACCCACCGATTGAAGTCTGTGAAGTTTAACAAGACGCTTGTTGTCAATATGCAAAAATGGAAATGCTCACGGGACTTTCTAACATTTACAGATAAAATGTAAGTTATGCCAGAGGAAAACACGTGTCAAAATAGACATTTAATTTAAACAACTGTATTCCGTAATCAAGTACGCTATGCTGTGTTTTGTTTCAAAAAAACATTAAAATGTCTTGATTGATTCAAAACTTTTGAATAGCAGTTCACGTCTTGACAGTAAATCTAACCTTGCCTGGAGTGCTGGGTGTCTGTGAAGAGGGTAAAAGTTTTAACCCTGCAGAGGGGCGGGATGGAGGTGGTCTCATACTGCGACTGGTTTGTGGGGTGGCGGGTGCTGAGCTGGTATTGGTAGGTGGTGGTGGTGGTGGTGGAGGAGAAAGGTTTGAAGAACAGTGAGGCTGAAGCTCAGTTGTTGTGGAAAGGGCAGAAGTAGGAGTGTTGATTGATGGTTCAGATATACTCTTGGTGAACACATGATCCTGTTGGTTAGCAGCAGGTTGCTGGGGGACAGCACTGTAGTCTGAGGAAGAGGAGGAAAGGCTCTCTGTGCTCGGAGCTAGAGAAGAAGCAGGAGAGGAAGTCTGAGATGAAGGAAAAGCTAAAGAATAGCAGGAAAGAGACAACCCAGAAAAATAAATATATGACAGAAAATACAGATGTGCGTAGTTATAGTAGACAACTACAATTTCCTGTAACACAGTGATTCTCAAATAGGGGCCAGAGCTCACAAAGGTCCTCAGTAAACTGGGCAGACTTACAAGTATATTAAAATAATAATTATTAGTAGTATATAACAATATTCTAACTCTAAATTGAAATGCTATATTTCTGTTGGCTGTAATATAACACTAGTGTGACTTGCATGAAAACTTCAAATAATTCATATTTTTACCCCCTTTTTTGGCTTTTTTTTCACTAAATGAATAGTGGTTGGTTACTGTTAAAGGGATAGTTCACCCACAAATTAAAATTCTGTCATCATTTGCTCACAAGTTGTTGTTTCAAGTGGATTTCTTTCTTCTGCTGAAAATAAAAGAAGATATATTTGGAGAATATGGCTAACCAAAGTATAGTATACTATGGAAGTCAATGGGTCCCCATCTACTATTTGGTTTGCCATATTCTTCAAATAAATCTTCTTTTATTTTCAGCAGAAGAAATAAATTCATACAAGTTTAAAGGGGTGATGAACTGAGAAATCAAATTTTCCTTGAGCTTTTGACATCTAAGAGGTCATCATATTATAAGAATATCCAGTAAGTTTCAGAACTGAAAACGTCCTAGTTAGTCCAATAAAAGCTTTTATTGACACCAGCCTCTGCAAACGACTCATTTTTAAAAGTGGGGAACTATGACGACAAAGAGGATAAAACACCACCCCCGCAGAAGATCAACTCCTACTTCAACATGGCCGCTTTAGCCCCGCCCACCGATTCGCACATTTCAGGCATAGCTAAGTAACATTCATTCTTACCTCATGATGACAAACCAGATCGAGCTACCGAGCAATACAGAATATTGTGCAGTGTCTGTTGTGGGAGAAGACAGTCGCTGCATAAGCTTCCTGTGGATTCCAATAGGACTGCATGGATAAACTTTACTTTTAATGACGTTCCAGCTGATGAGGGTAAAACATCGTCGTCTGTTCGCTTCATTTCACATAGGATTGTTTTGTAAACAAGACTGGATTTGCAGACCGATTAAGATTAAAGAACTGTGCTGTGCCGTCTATAATTGGATCTGACAGGAATTGTGCAACACACGGACTCTGGGTCGAACATGTATGGGCGAATCCGGTTGCCATTTTACAACATTGGACGTTTTCCCCCGTGAGTTAAACTCATTATAATATGCAAAACTGTTATCCACTCGCAGCAGTGGGCGTTTACTTCCAAGTCTTCAGTGCGACATGCCCATAAAAACCGACTGTTTTTCAGGTAGGCTCACAACTTGGGTACAAAATAGCTATTACTTATTCATTTTGATGTTCTTGAATGCAAAAACCAAGTTGACCTCAGACAACAATATAATACAATTTAAAAAGCCAGTTCATGACCCCTTTAAAACAACTTGAGGCTCAGTAAATGATGGCAGAATTTTTGGGTGACTTATGCCTTAAAAAAAAAAATAATATATATATATATATATATATATATATATATATATATATATATATACACATATATCCACAAGTTTCCGAGAGGCGCTCCTGTAAAAAATAAAGTGGGTGAAACTTCCGGTGAGGCGGCGGAAGTAGCATTCCAATGGTATTTTGTGTGTTAGTTAGCGAAGAGGCTAGCTGTTTTTCGGAGAATTATTTTACTATTTAAAGACGCAAATCTTTATGAGAGATGTCGTTACGGAGCTCAGGGACAACATGCTGTTCGCGGTTGTATGTATAACCGGACTAAACTAGTTCAGTGGCTTAAACGTGATTGTTTTGAACATAAGCTGAAAACAAAATCAGAGTGTTCCTGCCAACGACTGTAGTTTCCATCACCTCCCAAAAGACGACGAATCTTCCTGTGTACATTTGTTTAAATTCTTAATATTCTATAAACTTTTATCAGCATGTGTTTGGCTGTTCTCTACTGATGTTGCACCTAAACTCAGGATCAAAGCCTGTGTTGACAGAATACCAAATGTGCCAGTTAATGTATTCAAGTAGCACATTCATTTATAATTTTGAATAAACTCCAAAGCACAATGACTAAGTGTGTATTTTTTATTTTAATTGTTTGTCAGCTCGCACAACTGTCTGTCACCATGCCTTGATGAGTATTGATTATTAATAATGTTATTATAATACTCCCAATCAACTACTGCGGAGGGTAAAGGTACTGTTATTACACCTTTTTTAATTTCGTTGAGGTTGTGTTCCCACATCGTTAGCTAGTTTGGATCTCTATAACTTGAATGACTGTCAACTGTTGAATGAACGAGTGTCAAGCATGTCAAATCGTGCTTTGTTTACTTCCAACCGGAAGTCGCACCCACTTTTGACGCAAGGCCTCATGGGGCGTAGGAAACTTGTGGATACTTAAAGCAGAAATAGCATAAGCCTATTTTGGGGACTATTGGGAACCAGTATCGTAACATCACCTTACTATGACAAGCATGGCAAAGTGTTTAGTTTAGTAGACATTTAAACAATTAAAATACAGTCTTTCCCTTTAAGCAAAATGTATGGTGGTGTCAGAAACTGTAAACAACTAACCTGATGTGGAAGAATTTGGAGCTCTGGGAGCTGGTCGCTTCTTTCTTCTGACACTTACGGGACTTTCTGAAGGGGCAGGATTTTGTGTTTTGGTTTCCCCACCTGCGGCTTCAGCAGCCAGAGTGATCCTATACCAGGGATGACTAGCCACTACAGGACCAGGGGGATCTTCAGGATCCTTTTCTGGCTCCTCTTCATTCTCATCATCAAAGGGATTTGGAGGAGTGGATGGTCTGGATCCCTCCTCCTTTCGAGATGGAGATGAACCAGTGCAGGAAGGTAGGGCTATACCTGTGGGTGGGCGAGGTGCTGGTTTCTTCTTTGTTTCTGATTGCACCAGTGCCAGCCAGGGAGGGTTTTTTGGTTTTGGAGTGTCACTTGCCTTGCTAGAGCTGGGAAAGGAATGCATTACAACCACTGAATGAAAATCACTCAGGATTTCAGAAAGTTATTTTAATGTTTCTGAAAGAAGTCTCTAATGCTAAGCAATGCTGCATATTTAATATTGTGAAATATTACAATTTAAAATAAGTAGTTATTTATATATATATATATAATAATATATATATATATATATATATATATATATATATATATATGAAGAGTTCAGATGCAAAAGCCTCTAAATGCCATTTGAAATTTTCTTCTTTAATGATGATTTTTATCAAACTTGTATATTTAAGTTCAGTAATTTAACTTAAATGGCAATGATAATTACCTATTAATTGTTATTTAGGTGAAATTACTGAACTTAAATATACAAGTTTGATAAAAATCATCATTAAAGAAGAAAATTTCAAATGGCATTTAGAGGCTTTTGCATCTGAACTCTTCATATATATATAGTAGTTTTAATAAATTTTAAAATATAATTCATTCCTGTGATGGCAAAGCTGAATTTTTTAACATCATTACTCCAGTCTTCAATGTTCCTTCAGAAATTATTCTAATACACTGATTTAGTGCTCAAGGAACATTTCTTATTAATATCAATGTTGAAAACATTGCTACTTAACATTTTTGTGGAAACCGTGATGCACTGCCATTCAAAATTGTAGAGATAACTACAATTTAAAATAGATGTATGTATGTGATTGAGACCCAAGCGGTCACAAGGAGAATCACACCAGGCAACCATTTAAAGGTTGTTCCAAAAGAAGAAAGTGCAAAAGGTCCATGCAACAGTGGATAAGAGCAAGAAAATATAAAAACAAAGGCTACAAAACAGTCTTAAAATTAGCACTGTTGATGTACTAAAACCTAGCACCAACTTCTCTCATAAACTGTTGGAGACTGAAGTTTCTCATGCTCAAGCAGAATTTACAACCTTTGCATTAGGCACCAAACCACTCTCTATTCCCCCATTTCCCTTCTGATCACTCTTAAAGGGATAGTTCACTTTGAAATACATTTTTGATATGTTTTAGCTTACCTCAAGGGAATCCAAGATGTAGATGTCTTTGTTTCCACAGTATTTTAAATTTTGATATTTTTCGGTCAAACTGTTGTTGTCTATCAGTCATATAATGGAGATTTAATGGGGCCCACCTCAAAGAGCATGCACAGAGAAGTCCAAATTAAACATGATTTAATAACTCGTAAGTGTAAGTACACATTGATGGCCTAAGACACGAAACGAGCAAACGAACACTATTTATATCCAACTGATCAGAAGGCACAGGCGCTTCGGTCTGCACATGCGCCGGAAGTGATCTCTTGCGTGTGCACGACACTCATTGTTTACACAGAGATTTCGGAAGTTTTACCTTTCACTGTGAAGATCTAAACATATTTAGATATTTAGATATACAGGAAAACGATTTCGATATATGTTCAGATCTTCACAGTAAAAGGTAAAACTTCCGAAATGGGTGGGCAACTGATAGACAACAACGGTTTGACCGAAAAATATCAAAATTGAAAATACTGTGGAAACAAAGACACCTACATCTTGGATGCCTTTGAGGTAAGCTAAAACATATCAAAAATTTATTTCAAAGTGAACTATCCCTTTAAATGCACAATTTTCACACCTCTATTTAAATTGGAACGTACCATTTTCTGAAGAACTAACTAAGTTCCCTCAATGATAGTTAAGACAAAGAGTTTAAAAACAATCAATATATACAACATACAGGAAAGAGAAAACAAAATCTTGTCATTCGCACAATTGATATTTCCTAAATTAGTTTAAATGAGCATTTCCCCACCTCCCAGGGTGTGCATATAGAGGTTAGGCCCACTTTTCTAACAACAGGAAATAAAAACAGTAAAAAAACACATGAACAATTATAACATGCATGATATAAAGAACAATAAGGAGGACACATTTTTTTAGGGATGGAGAAGCAACACTGGCACTCTATTATATACAAAATATATATTTTTATTTTCTATTCATCAAATAATCCCGAAAAAAATTATCAGTTTCCACAAATTTATGAATCAGCAAAAACTATTTTCCACATTGATAATAACAGGAACCATTATTAATAGCTGAGCACCATTAGCATATGGGAGTCATTTCATAGTAATGATTCAGGTGATGATTTCTGAAAATTCAGCTTTGTCAAAGTAATAAGTTAATTACATTACAAAATCGATTAAAATAGAAAATGTTTATTTTAAATTGTAATAATGTTTCACAATATTACTGTCTTTTTGATGAAACTTACTTTTCGACCAGTAGTGTACATGAAATGGAAACGAAATCTGAACCACAAACAAAGACACAGGTGCATAATAAGAGCAGAGGAGATATCAGGAATTATCTTACCGAACAGGTGAGTGCAATCTTTCTTTTGGCAAAGGAACTTGGGGAATTGGAGTGTCAGCATCTTCTAAAGCCACAATTAACAGATAGATAAAACATTTTACACGTGTAAAACATGTAAATAACTTATTTTATGCAAGACATTTTGCTCACCATTGACAGTAGGACTTTCAGAGGGTCTGGGTGAGCGTAGCCTCGGGATTGGGCGGGGAGCAGGGGTGGGCTCAAATACCCGTCTAGGTGCTGGTACTGGTCGACCCTCTGCTGCTGTACCCTTCACTTTGGTCGTTGGCCCATCGTCATTGGCCTCATTAGCGGATACCTTTTGGTCTTCTTGTTGTGTGCCCTGATCCTCCTCTTCAGATTCATCAAAAGGATTTGGTGGACTATTAGAACGAGGTTCTATCTCAACGTTTGACCTGCTATCTGCCTGCTCTCTTACTGCTTCTTCTATTTCACTTATTTCTTTTTCTTCTCTCACTGGGGTGATCTCAACATCGCTGTGTGATGCTTTAGATTCTAAACTCTTACTATGTGGATCTTCTGGGCTTGTTGAGGTTAATGTGACTAGTCGATTACTTCTATCTGAATGACCATTCTTATTGTTGGAGACAGATCTAGTGAAGTGGTGTGTGCAAACTAATGATCCAGGATCTTCTGTGAACTTGTAAGAACCAGGCAGTAAAGTTCTGCTGCATTCCCTACATCTGAAACGAAAGCAGAAATTATCACTCAAAAAAGTGATGACAACAGAAGAATGATGTTTTTTTCACTCTAAGCTTTAAATCCATAATTCCTTTTTGTTCCAAAAATGCAAATTCGGAACATTATTCTGAGATGGATCTGGATGGCATTACAACAACAAACTAAATAGAAACAAAAGAAACAACTTTTCGTCTGATGCAGATATTATGCTAGGTAGTTCGCCAGTCACCTGAAGCAGTTCCGATGATAAAGTTTGCCATCAATGAGGATCCTCTGAACCAGGTGAACATGCTTCCCACAGACGGAACAGGTGCTGCTCAGAGTACTGCGTTTTGATTGGCTATCTGCACCCGACTGCGTAGCACCAAGGACCAGGATCAGGATAGAAGATAGAAAGGTAGGAGAGGTAGGTCAAATCCATTGATGTTAATATGAGACCATATTGCATATTTCTGTCCACTTTGTTGAATATGTATATAGAACCAACAAAATACATTTTGGTTTTCTAAAATTGGTACAAATTGTCTCAAGCAAACAATGTAAAACTTAGTTTTACTTTGAAAACGCAGGATGACAATAACAGATGCTTATCTTAAACTGATGAGATGGATTTACTGACCAACCTATTTTACTAGCTAGGAGCTTGGTCAAAGATGGACAGAGAAGATAAAGAATGAGAAAGAGGCAAATTAGTGGCCAATAGTGATGTCCAGCCTAGGAAAATTGACATCTCCTTTTAATGTAATATCATTGAAAAATTGTTAAAGAATGTGTAAGCATACAGGGCAGTTGTGCTTGGAGTGATGGAGTCAATTGTTTTATTTGTGATAACGCAATGAGACATAGCCTGACTACGCAGATTAACTTCGCATCATCTGCAAAAGTCGTTTACAGCCATCACTCCGGCATTTCGCTGGCATCATCAAGTGTTTAGCTACATAGACGGTGGGCTGAGGAGAGATTTCGTGTTTTCAGATGATCTGTGGGGATGGATAACCCAGTTTTTTTATATATAACCATTACACTTTTCAACAAAGCAAATAAAAATGGTTGCCACTCACACACCTGCAGATTGCTATAATGTCTGTAACTTTCTCCAGGTTATTTTCCCAGGGAATAGAGCAGGCGCCTACGTGTGGGGTCTGACATGCATTACGTATTTTTTGCCTTCATTCAATAGCGTGCGTGGAAAAGTGTTGGTGTTGGTGACGGGTATGTCAACACACCGGCACGCTGATATGAAGTTGCTGTCTGTGCACATCTTTTCGAGAAGTGATTTTTCGCCCAGGAAAGATTGAACTTGTTAACTCATTTTGCCCACTTATGCTACATATTCAGTTTGGCACAAAATGTGAATGTAGAGGTAACATTATGCATTCTCACTGTTTTTATTTTATGTAACCATCTTTTGTCAAACGATGTCCTGTCATTTTGTTGTAATCTTTAATAAATATGAGTTACTGTTCTGATTTCACACATTTGATCCATGGTAATGCTTGGACATACATCAACATCATAAAAACCATAGACATCTACAGCAGGATACAACGTTAAAATAGCCTAAATGATAAAGTTATGAAACTTTACTTTGCCCTCAGCCAAAACGATTTGCCAAGGAACAAATTACAGATTAATGACACCAAAGATCGCCCGTTAGATATACACAAGACGAATTATATATCATGTTTAACCACTAGACATCAGAGCCAGCGGCAAATGACAGAAGCTTTACAGTGGAAGTTCGATCATAGATTCGAGTTCGATGCATGATGTCTGTGGTTTGATGCGGCTGTATCGGCATAAATAAATCTGTTTGGCTTACGGGTAACCAATGATTTTAAACTTCAGAGAAGCGTCCCCTAGTGTGAGAGAAAACACTTCTCTCTTATGCCATTCCAGACTCTGTCTACGAAGCAAAGTGAAGTAGCAGAGTCTGGTATTACCAGGCTAAATGAGACATGCCAAATTGTGTGAACATATTTTTTGGCCAGGCTGTCATACAAAGAAGATGAACACATACAAAAACAAGAGAGAACAATCTAAATATTAATAACTGATTATGTTGTCTTAAAATAGTGTTCTGTTCTTCTATGAAATGTAAAATATTTAAAAATATAAGGAAAATATTTTATGTTTTAATTTAACTTGTAGAGTTCATTAAAACCAATATATCCTGTCTGGACATCACTTTTGGTCACAACTGTATAAGGTGGACATATGACCCTTTTCTATGACCCCTTTCTTTAAACTCGTACAGCTCACAAATATCTACCAAAAATCAAATACATAATTTAGCTCTGGTGGCTGATTTGCCAACTTTTTGCTCTGAATACATGGAATCAGGCCAAATTGGATCTCATGAATCAAATCCATCTGGTGTTGTAATGACAAATTCCACTCCACTCATGCTGCAACTGCAAGTTTTCGGATATTTGTCTGTGCACATAGTGTTGGGTTTACAGCTACCCAGAAAAAAAACAAAAAACAGAACAAGGTCTGTTTTTAAAAACACAAAGGGGTCTTCTTTACCTTAGTCTGAGCGTCACAGTCCTCCAGAGGAGCAAATGGTCTCTTTATGGCTGGTTTAATGCGGCCAGGACCACCAGGGCTTTTTATGCAAGTGGGGACAGCTAAATAGAGGTTAAAAACAGGTTATTCAGTAGCATGTGTCCAGCATTTTTGTCTACATTAAAAGTACTAATGTAATGAAAACACAACTCAAGTTCATCCACCTAGACATAAAATCCGTGCAGCATGAGTTATTTGCGAAAACAGCAAAGCTGGTTTGTTTGCACCACCAAATGTTTAGTGTGGCGTAACAAATTCCAACCACGCATGGCGTGTTTGGAATTTCTAAACGATCAGAAAATTTGTATTCAGTACAATCAGGGTAAGGGAAGTTTTTGTACAACAGACACAGTAGGTGAAGAATGCTAAATTTTATCAGCCCATTTTTTTCCAGCATAAAAATTTGGGCCTTTTAAATGGCCCAAAAACAGAGAAAAAAATAATAATATTTCTTTCTGTTTTTCATTGTCCAAGTGGGCTTGGATCTCTTTTTTGTGCACTTTGAAACCCTCTATGTTTGAAACTTATAAGGTCCCCTTTCCATGTATACTGTTTAATGCAATCTGAGACTGCTTAAATTAAGCAAGCGTGACATACCTCAGATGGTCACTTAAAATTTCAGTCACACTGTCTGTGACATCACATCCAATTTTTGTCATACAGAAAACGCTGCAGATATTTGGTATCTATCTACAGAGGGTTTGATTGTGTTGAAATTTGTCTCTCTTAAATAAATATCAATTTAACTGCATAGATTGGGCAAACTTGTAGCAAACTTTTCAAATTCATGAATCCCTTGACACTACAGAGGATAAGCGGTTTGGAGAATGGAAGGATTTAGGTAAAATGGACATTATAACTGAAACATGCCCTAGTTTACTATTTACACTAAATCATGCTGATTGGCTCATAAGTCACTTGTATTTGAATGAAACTACACACTGGATGTGCTGAAAGTATGATTCAGTAAAAATAATCAATAATACAATAAAGTAATTTGTTGTCCCATATTTTTAGGGGCTTTTTAGGAAATAGCTACCAGTGTGTTTCCCTAAGAACTAAATGTCCCCCTAGGTCCATTTTGCTGGTTGCATTCACAACGCCAGTAGGAACTCTAAGGAACTGGAACTGTATACGAGTCTTTGAGTCTGGGTTTATTTTTTCAGTTTGTTTACTTTTTTTTACAAAGTTATTTTTTTTAGGTAATGTAATCTTGTTAAAATGGATTTCATGTTCTGGCGGGAAAGTGACGTCAATGCATACCCTCTATATTGTTATATAGATAACAGTCTACTAACCTCATCCCTGAACCTAACTACTTCAACAATATAAATTGCCTGTTACTTGTATATTGTTGAGAAGTGGTTAGGTTTATGGGTGGAGTGATTTTTTCCCCCCAAATCAATTCTGCGGTTCATCGCATTTCAGCCGATTCTACGGATTTAATTGGTCATGTCAATCACTGTACTCACTGCCTACACCAGACACTGATCCCTAAACTTACCCATCACTGTAACCTTAACCAATGCAATTAGCAGCAGGGCGGGATTTCTGCTGAACTGGTTTGGGAGAAAAAATAAATCACGCTTGGGGGTGAGACTAGCATACCTTTATCTACATAAGAGTATAATGTACACAGGGCTTGACATTAATTTTTTTTAGTTACTAGCCACTCAGCAATTTTTACTGGCCACAATTTTGACATCGATACCATGGGGCATCATATAGATGGCAGAAGGTATATTTAAGACCTGACAAACGGATCAATTATACTATTACACATGCATTTTCTTCCCCAACCTTTTATGTTCACTTAAAACATAACTGACTTACATGAATACACACCAAGACCGGGATTTTGACATTATTTTGTGTGTATTTGACTGTAAAATAGAACTCAATTTAGTACTAAATGCAGCTTTATGTGTGTGCACTTTGGGTGTGAGGTTTGTGTGTCAACTCACTGTTGAATAGATTAGAGAACGAGAAAGCACAGCTGGTATCTATTCGACATGTATCAAAAAATACAAAGACAATCAAATATTTTTTTGACAAAACTATATTGCATTAAGTTTATTATTTCAGACTCAGAGGCCTTTTTTTAAAGGACTACAATTGAATTGCCAAAATGCCTAGTCAGAGTGACTGCGTTACATGCCAGACATGTGCTTGTCTCTCCGGGCGCATGCTTGTGGGTGTAAAAAAAAAAAAAATTGGTATAAGTCAGCATATCTATATATGGTGTTAAATACTCACTGTGAGATTTGTTGGTGAAGTAGTTATAATACTGAGATACATAAGTGATGATGCTTAATCTGTCAGGCACTCCCATGGACACCATGTCTTCCGGATCCAGCAGAGCTGGAATACCCAACTCACTCTCAGCAACCTCAAATGCCTTTGAAAAAAAAAAGAGAGAGGTTGCATAATGCTTAACAACCCGTATCTACGCTTACATTTAAAATGTTTTTATAAACAATTTATTTAAAAAACACTTTGACATCTGTATTAAAAAATGGGTTGTAGTATGACTTTAGTCTGTGTACACAAATTTTGCATTACTGTTTATGCAGTCACAGTGGACTAAAAAGATGATTTATGACAAAAAAAGTCATATGACTGACACAAATATAGGTGCTTTGCTGCAACCACTTCCTCTTTCTAGAGCCGTTATGAAAAACTAAAACACAATATAAGAATTGTCAACAGCTAGCGGTTATTTCTGCATAATTATTTATATCAACAGCATAAGTCATAATTATTATAGCCTCCTCCACTCGTTTTTTGTCAGCTGTTTGTGTAAAACTCACCAGACGATTGTTCTCAAAGACATTTTCTTTTGAGAGGGAGTCAAAATCTCTAGTGGACAACAAGAACAAAAAAATGTTTAGCAAGTGCAAAGTCATGAATCACAAACATCCCAATGAGTATTTAAAAAATACAGGAATAGATGATAATTGGCTTTTTTTTGTGTATGTGACTTTTATGTTAATGATGTTAATGTTCTTGTCTAAAAGCTAATTTTGCATATGAAAGCTGGTTTTTTTGTAAGCGTTTAGAATAACTCTAGAATACAAATAAAACAAAATTTTAATTAAAATGGGGTAACTAACATAATTTACTTGAGATGTGTAAAAGTAATCTCTCTTTTAAAGTCTGTATGGCTGGGACACAAATCATGACACTTTAAATAATACCTAGTAATAACATTTTCCATTCCTCAATTTTTGTTTTTTTATTGAATATTTTTTTTATCTATCTGCTGGCATGTCTTGGAGGTGAAAAAAAAAAACATTTAACAATAGTAATTCAATTATGTTAAGCTGTTTATTATACATTTTAAATTAGCACAAAGGTTTTTTTTACGAATAAACCTGCGTGTTCTCATCATACTAAGTAATCATACCGCACTAGATGACTTGGATTAAATCGCTAGTATTTTAATTAACTGTTTTAATATTACTTAATTTTACACAACAAATGTTGCACTCCAATGAATTTCATTGGATGTACAAAAACAACTAACACATTGTTCATATTATTTGAATGTAGTTCATATAGCTGCTATTCCTATTGTGAACCAGACAGCTTGTCACTTCCTGTTTATTTCAAGTCACACCTAACAATAGCACAATACAAGCCAAATCTCCAAATAGCATGCAAGGAAACAACGTTTCCATCTGTTAAAGATCCCCTGACTTATTTAAGATGATGACATTTCAGGAGGTACGTAATGTCATATTCAGAGAAGTGGAAAATACAAACAAATGAAAAAATTAAGTGTCAAAGATGCTCACATGAGATCAGGTCTGTTTCTATGGATAATGGCACAAAAGGCCAGTCCATCTCTGAAGGATGAAGACATGTTTGTAATATTCACATTATTGTAACTTTCACACTGGTTCCTGCACCAGTCCTGCAAAGCTTTTAGAGAGCCCATGGTCGAGATTCAATCCCAAATCCACACGTATTGCCTGATCCGGATCTTGAAATACAAATGAAGACCTAAGAGTTCTTGAGAAATCCCTTTCCACATGTCTCTATTCGTTGCAGTTAGATCCCACTGTCTGAAATCTCTCCGATTCCATTCGGTCAAAGTAAGCAGTATGGACAACGATCAGTAAGCTTTGACCGGACTGTCTTTAATCCAAAAAAATCAACACACGAATGGAGTCAAACTCCAACAACTTGAGTTACAGACTTGACTGTCCGTCTTTCAAAATGAGAGAGCAATGACACTTCGGCGTTCAATTAAAAAAAGAGAAGATACAAAGTCAGAAAGCAGGATAAAGTAGGCCCAACCCTTAACAGTTAAATACTCCGTAACGTGTACTGACGAATTTTTGGTGTACAGAGAGTACAGACAGAGGCGTTTAGACTCGTATGCCAAGATATTCATTGTCAAAATAAAAGTCACGACAGATTTGGTACAAATTGCAAAATAAAAAAACTTACCAAACGATTTTATTTACTTGTCTTGTCTGGCTTGATGGGTCTTTGAATCATATATTCGTATGTACACAGCAGAAATTATAATATAATATAATATAATATAATATAATATAATATAATATAATATAATATAATATAATATAATATAATATAATATAATATAATATAATATAATATAATATAATATAATATAATATAATATAATATAATAATATAATATAATATAATATAATAAAATTAAAATTATAATCTATAAAATTATAATCTATCAAAAACGAATTCAGATTTTTTTAACGTGTTTAAAACAGTGATAGTAAACAAATAGTTAAATAAGCAAAAATATTTTAATTATTAATTATTTAATTATTATATAAGGAAAATGCGATTTTACAAAAAAAATGAATAATGAATTATATTATTATTACTATTCATTTTTTTGTAAAATCGCATTTTCACTTAATTAATAATTAAGGTATTTTTGCTTATTTCACTATTTATTTACAATTACAGTTTTAAACACGTTAAAAAAATATTGAATTTGACAGACCTAGTCAGACCCTTTTTTAAGTCTGTGAGTCAGACTGATGACGAAACATTCGATGAACGGGGTGTGGGCATGACGGCTGAGACACTGCCCTTCCTTGAAAATATTTTTTTTAAATAATAATCCTGGCAGTTGAGTGCAGTATATCATCATGGAATGACGGCTGCTGACGTACCTTCCAGCATACACAGAAATAACTGTACAGTAGGGCCTACACCACGTTTCAAAATGAACCGTGTTTAAAATGTATTCCATTATATTATTGTATTCATAGTCTACCACATAATTTATTCATATCTATAGTAGGCCTATTAATTTTCATTTTGGAAGCACCACTTTTATATAAAAAAAATAATGCAGTGTAAATACACTCTGTAATTTACATAATAATAATAATTGCCAAATTGTAAGTATAATAGGCAGGATTATTTGTATAGCACATTTCATACACAATGACAATGCAAAGTGTTTTACATACAGGCGGCAGCTATTGATTATTTTAGTAATCGAGTTTTCTACCGATTATTCCATCGATCGAGTAATCGGATAAAAAATGTGGTAATAAAAATAGATTCAAGTGAACAACAGCATTTAAAATTACTTAAAATACTAATATAATAACAAGCAATCATAACTGGTTCAAATAAAGTATCGAAGTTAGCAATCATGGGTTTTATTGAACAACACTGTTAAAATACTCATATGTAAAAAAATATTAGCCTACTAACGTTACACTTTCCATTGCAGGCCTATGACTTGGGGCCTACACCATGATGGAGTTGAACAAACTCAGGGTTACGGGATAAGATTCAAGACAGTTGACTAAACAAATCCAATTTAATCAGGTTTTTATACCATGATGCAGCTCATCAATTTTCTCTGTCAACTCAGGCTTTAGGCTTGTTTAACATGAACAAAATCTGCGCAGAACCCATCACTGGTGATCACCGCAAGATGCATGCCGGTTAGAAATGTGTCAGAATGCGGTCCGCCTTGCTCTAATGTCATGCTGACGTATGTCCAAAAACTCTCGTGACCGCAAGGCCCATGTGTCGGATTCATAGAAACAGTGACCCTGTAGACAACCAGAGCCCGTCTGGCCCGCCCTGGCACTTCCTATTAGCCCCATTGTATCACCTTGGTTGTTGCTCCATAATCAACGCCGATTTTATTGTTGATTCTGCAAGTTCAACATAGATTATAGGCCAAAAGTCGAATGAAGCAAGAGTTGACGCCTTGTACGGTGTTGCTAATAAACTGGATGTAATTTAAGTTCTGTTGCTTTTATATGAAAATACTTATGTAATGAACAAGACATCCAAAGTACTTGTTATTTAATTACATTAATTTTTTCTTTAATACAGATGTGTTTTTATATAAAAAAATTACATCCCATAACACATATCACACTGTCAGAGACTTTATTCACACATAACATACTATACACATACAGTATATATATATATATATATATATATATATAAAGATTATGTGGCTATGACATCACTTCCAGTGTGTGGCACATCATATTTAAAAACCTTGCAGTGAAATAAGTGAAGTAAAATGAGTAAAATGACATAGCATTCTGAAGTAAATAATGTTAAGGTTATAAAAATGAAAAAACAAAACAAACAAAAAACTCTTGAATCATTTGTAATTGTTATATATTTTTATAGGATGTAATGGAGAATAAGATTTTTAAAAAAAATCACATTCATGTTAATCTTCTTGGGGGTTTTTTTTATGTGATTTTGACACTGTCCCAGTGTATTACTGGCAAACATGGACAGCCTTTCCAGTCATTATGGAAGAATTGAGTTCCCTTTTTATATGTCCCTCATAAATTAAGTTAATTAGCTAGATATTTCAACAAAGACTGACTTAAACTACTTATTGAGCTTGCTTGAGATGCTAATGGAGGCACAGTCCAGATCGCCCAAGCTGGCTTCAGGGGGACTGGGATGTACCCATTAAATCCCATGGCTCATACACATTGGGGTGTATAGCCAAGTCTGACCACCGAAAGGCCACTGGACCCTGAAGGAAGCTCACAGAAAGATGAAAATTTTGATTAGTTTTTAAAATGAAATGAAATGAAATTAAATTAAATTAAATTAACCCAATATGTTGTGGGCAGGCGAGGGAGGGGGTCGGTTGAATCTGCTGTACCTGCACCCCTTCTTAAAAAAAGTGATGTTTATATTAGTGTTGTTTTTAATGTTGTTTATATTGTTATTGTGTATTTCATTTATAAGGCCTACACTTAAATAACAATTGAATGTGTTTTAAGTGTCCCATTTTGCCAATAAAGGTGTCCTAGTTTGACAGTAGAGCCTTGAAAATTGTGTGTTTAAGGAAGAGTCATTCATCCTGTGTTTAATGTTTCTTTCTTTTCTATTGTGTATAGTATAGTAGAGCTATACTAAGCTATTTAGAATAGTATCTATTAAGCTATTTAGAAAAGTATCATATGAGTGGGTAAGACATTTGGATCATAATAAAAAAGTATGCAGAATATAAATGATCAGAAAGTGTCCCACTTTACCAGTATTCATCCCATCTATACATGAAGTTATTAAGTTTCATAATATGAAGTGTATTACTGAATATAAAATATTATTACATATTAGTAACTATATTGTTACATATTTTCAATAGGTCTATGAAAAGAGGCGATTCCTGAAGTATTATTCAATACAGGCCTATTATTAACACAATATATTATTCTGTGCATATATTCAAACTGTCAAACCATAAATATTGACCATTCATATATAGGAAATATATTTTCATTCCGTAAGGGAAGCTCTTTGTTTTGGTTCAGGGGAAACTTTAAGGGTTTGTCTGTGACTGTCTGATGACGGTAAACATGATTTCACCAAGTACCACATGTTACTGGATCAGATTTGAGGTACAGGTTTACAGTTTTTGTCAAGTTTAGGCTTAGAACCAGGGTGAATTAAGTCATTAACCTCTTATGATTTTATGGAAAAGTCATGGGTAGGGTTAGGTTTAGGGGTAGGGATTGGGTAAGGACTAGGCTACATTTTGGGACAGGAATGTTGATCCAGGATCAACAAAATATGTCTGAGTGGGACCATGACCATGTGATGTCTGAGTGAGCAGGGTGCGCAGGTATACAGTATGGACATATAGACTAGACGTCACCTTGGGGTTCTAAGCATGCGTCAAAACCGCCACCATCTTGGAACAGGGGTGTTGTCATAGAAATTATCGAATTAATTGACATTCTTTTAGTTGTCATTCGAATTAATTGATGGTGGCGGACTTGTGCTGTGTATGATGTTTTAAAAAATGTGTATGATGTTTTTTATTTTATTTTTTCTGGAATCAATGATAAATACATGTAGGACCATTGGAACGAACCAAAACAACAAGAAAATCGCATTCATGATGATTTATGGTCATTTTATTTCCGTTAGACCTTTGCATTGACGCTGATGCATTAATGTGGAGGCCTGTTCCAAGATGGCGGCTCTTCAAGGCGACATCTAGTGTATATACCTATGGGGTGCGGGGAGGTATGAAAATACATAGGCCTATCGGTATGTTGATTTGTTGATACCGAAAGCAATGATTGAATTAACGTTAACATTTTTTTGGTCCTGACCTGAGACTTCAACATTTCTAATTTTAGACTTTTGATTGCTATCAGGGTATGATGAGAGTTTCAAACAGTAACGTTAATAACAAAAAGTGTTTATGAAAAACATTGCATAATCTACATTTGAATACAGCACTCATAGCGTGATAAAGATTTTTTCTCTCTCGTTTCTACCGTTCTACAGTCTATGGTTTCGACGCCTCACACTCCTGTCCAGATGGAGGCGGTAATGCACGAATATCTGGTTTGTCCACCGTCAAACAACAAGCGCTAAACGAAGAAAAAGAAGAAGATTTACAGCGAGCTGGTCGGGTTGAAGTTAACAAATTAATTCTTCGAATTCTTCGTTTTATTTGCAGCAACAATGACTGAGGATAGAGTTGAACGATCAGATGGACGGATAGTAAAGATGGAGGTTGACTACAGTGCAACTGTGGATCAGCGTCTGCCTGAGTGTGAGAAAATGGCCAGAGTAAGTGTGAATGAGCGGCTGAGTCATGCTGCGTGCTAAAGCTAACGTTCATCAAATAATTTTCAGGGTTAAACTATGTGTTTGGTTTAGTTAATATAAACCACTATATCCGTTTAATGAAAAACGATTGTTTGCATGCAGATGTAAACCTACCAGGAAATTGCTGTCAAAATAGGTGTCTGATTAGGTTTTTAGCCAAAGATACTTAATTAACTGATCATGCCTAATATTTCACCTTTCATCGACAATTAGTGCTGGATGCACAATGATATGAGCTTTAGCAAAACAACATGCCATGAAGAAACCTTAACATAATTTGTTTTTGTTTTTAAGGATGGCCGACTACAAGAGGCCGTCGAGAGTCTGCTGTCACTAGAGAAGCAAACAAGAACTGTAAGTGTTTTACTGTGCTTGTAGCTTCACTATTCTTATCTTAACTCTAAAATGCATTGCTTTTTGTTTGCATTTGTGCTACCTCTGTCCAGGCTTCAGATATGGTGTCCACCTCCAGGATCTTGGTGGCTATAGTTCAGATGTGCTATGAAGCCAAAGACTGGGATGCTTTGAACGAAAACATCATGCTACTGTCTAAGAGAAGAAGCCAGTTGAAGCAGGTAGGAAAACTTCTATAAACATGGAGCCAGTGATTGAGGTCAAGATGCCAAATAAAAATGTGTTTTTCAACAACCTGGACTATAATATATATTGATTTCCAATATGTGTATTCTAAATAACTTGTTAGAAGACGTTTTACCATTGGTTTCCCAGAAATAATTCCCAGTTTAAATTCTCATAACTTTCCTTTACAGGCTGTTGCAAAGATGGTACAGGAATGTTATACATATGTCGATGCTGAGAGTGACCTGTCAATCAAACTCCGACTCATCGACACGCTACGCACTGTCACTGCTGGAAAGGTCTCAGTTCCTTCTTTTTTTAGATTATGGTACCAGATCTATTTCTTATAAGCTGGATCATTCTACTCCATTGTAATGCCCAGCTTTACTCCTTAATCATGCTGAGTAAATATGAATGTTTTCGCAGATATATGTGGAGATTGAGCGTGCCAGGCTGACTAAAACATTGGCCTGTATCAAAGAAAAAAATGGAGAGGTGAAAGAAGCTGCATCCATTCTCCAGGAACTTCAGGTGAGTCTCAAACTAACTGGAATATTCAGTGATGGACACCTGCTAGGGTTAGGCGACGTCTACCAATGGGGGGGCTTTGGGGTGGGTGGGGCGTGATGGGGAGGACGGGGTTATGTAACAACGTAATATTCTCTTTTTCCACTACATCTCATCATCAATTTCGATTTTGGCACGCTCGGTGGGCGGATCGATCTAAATATCGATGCCAATACTGGCATTTGTATCAAGCCCCTTTCACACAGAGATTCCAGAAAATACACGGAAAATGTGACCCAGCGTTTGTCCTGGGATTGTTTGATTTCGGTTCATTCACACTGCAAGTGATTTGCCGGGATCTGTGAGTGCGTTCACACACACAACCCGTAAAAATCCCGGGAAGACACATGACGTCAGGATGAGACGTATAACGGACGCTTCGAAAACATGTACACGCGCATACCGTTCCACAAAGCTAGTGAACGATCTCAGCTTCAGTACGGAATGGATAGTGAGGAGCTCCTGGTCTCTGCTTCGCTCCAGTTTGCAGGTATTTGTTCGTCCTTTCTTTGTTGATGACGAACACAAACTTTCTTCTAAGAGCAACAGAGTCGCGCGATGGCACGAGCGTCATCATTATGACGCACCCTTTACGGCATTGGTCCTGGCTTTTGTTCACACAGCGCGCGTTCCGGGACTGATTACGGCAATATTACTAGGTCCCCAACCCGGGATCAATCCCAGACTCAATCCCAGGTCGTGTTTGCGTTCACACAGAAGACGTTCTGGCAATTTCCCGGCAATTTCCTGGGATCAACTCGCTGTGTGAAAGGGGCTTCAGATTGACACAACTGTAATTGAATCGATATTTTAATTTAAATATCTCTACATTCGTTCACTATACTTTGCTTGTGTCTTCTACCTCTATAATCCTGAGAAAACACTGCTTTCTCATCCATTTGCTCCTCCTCCCCCTCCTGCTGCTCTGCTGTGATTCGTTGTTGTGTCATCACGTGACTCACTGACACAACTCGCCAAGGAGCAGCGTCTGATATTAAAGGTGCCATTTGTCAAAAAAAAAAAAAAATCTAGTCATATTCCATACCAAATGGGGGGGTTGTGAGTTGTGGCCACTCGCGCACACTCTCACGTCTTCAAACAACACGAGCGAGCGCTGTCTTGCTCTCTCTCCCTCGCGCATATTAATCAAATCAATGACACGATAGTAAAAGGTTGGAAGACCGCAGTTTCACGTGGAGCATTTGGAGATTTTTAGAGATTAGAGACTAAATGAACAACATCTCAACACTAAATTCTAAAGGCCGTCTCATAGTCATATACGCCTGTCTGATGCCGGTGCGTTTCGACGATATGAGGGAAAAAAAAGCTCGGGCTATTATTTGAAGTTTTACGGTATTCGTTTTGTTCATATTACATGTTTATTATTAGTTTGAATTAATTTGACTGACAGCATTCGCTGATGTTGACCAAGCTAGCGCCATCCAGAGCTGCCAACTCTCATGAATTCACAGTGAGACTTTTAATACGCTCTCACGCCACACATCAATTTTGTCATGCACAGAAAAGGATACGGAGACCGACAGATTAGACAGAGCAGGTTAGTTATGATATAAATTACTACTAACTAATAATTGTGTGTACTTCAATACATTAATAAAAAAAAACTGCCTAAAGAATTGATCATTCATTCACCTCAGAAATAATGACATACTGTTCTCCCCTACTCAAAAGTATTTTTAAAGTAAAAATTATCATATTGCTATCGGCAATACTGACCCTATATCAGGGGTCTCAAACTCAAATTAACTGGGGGCCGCTGGAGATAGAGTCTGGGTCAGGCCGGGCCGCATCAAGTATCCCCCCCCCACCCCCCCCCCCCAAAAAAGAAAAATGTATTTAAGTATTCCAAAAATGGAGCACAACTGATCCAATCTTCTCAATCTTTATTATTAATGTTTCCTCTGAACTGTTCCTCTGAATTTGAACATTCCTTTCTGTACATGATTGGTTCTTCATGAGCTGTCCTTCGGACAGTTGGAGTTAATTTTACAAACTTTCCTTGTCTTTTTCTTATACACAACATCTTTGTTGTGATGATAGTCATATTTGCTTTTTATTTTCTTTATACAACACTATTATATTGAATTTTTTCCCCCAAAAGGCACATTTCCTTTTATTATACTTAGAAAAACAATTACTGCTTTTGAAATACAAATAATTCTTTCTACACATGTATAGTGTCTCAGGCAAATTACTGACTTTGCACATATCAAAGCAAACCTTCTTATCAACCTGTTGGACCAAGTTCATTACATGAACTAGTTCAAAGTTCAATTCACAAATTTTAAAATGAACTAGTTCTTTTTTTCCATATGTTGCTGCGAGCTTCTTTTTTATAATTAAGCTATTATTATTGCCACAGCCCATATACAACCACAGATAACAATCATTTTGTCGACGGGCAGAGTTTGCACAGACATGTAAGATTTTCCCATCCTCGCCGACCTCATAAAACCCTTTTAAATGATCTTACGACGCCTCCTCGCTCCTCGGTTCACAAACACTTGAATGAACGAGTTCACTGTAACGTTCATCAGGCAGTAATTGGTTACGTTCAGTTCAAGTTCGCCCAAAATATGAACGAGTTTATGAACTATCGTCATTGAACGCGTTCAGACACAACACATATTACAAGCTCAAAATGATTATTCTCACATTCATTGTTTTAGAGCAGGGATATCCAACACGTCGCTCGCGAGCTATCAGTAGCTGTGGCCTGATTTGGTGGTGGTAGCTCGCCTTATGCCTAGTGTTCACATATCACGCTCACATATTTTGCACGCTCAAGTAGGTTTCAAATAGGCGCGCATCAAGCACCGAGCGCGCTCATAATTAAAGCGACGCGCTCATTTTTTTCCAGGCGCAGTACTTCGTGGTTGTCTATGACAACTATTGACAACAAATCTACGGTAAGCTGTCACGAGACTACATATGGTAGCCCATAAGGGATAAAAATAATAATAATAAAAAAAACGCGGCAAACGCAACGGCGGGCCGCACTAACATTAAACTTTAATATCAAGTAGGGGGCCACAAAATTTTGCGGCCCGCGGGCCGCGAGTTTGAGACCTCTGCCCTATATATTTCGCAGTATCGCCCACCACTATGCTCTGCAGCAGCTGACCACTAAGGAGCGAATGTACAGTGACGTGACGTATCTGCCAGATTCAAACGCTGTGGTTGTTGCTGAGCCAAAGACGGACGCGCTCCTATATTGTGTTGTCACGGTACCAAAATTATTGTTTCGATACCAATACCAAGTCAAGAATTGCGATTTCGATACTTTTCCTGAAAAGGAAAGTATTTCTTACAAGGCGTTTCATATGCACCTCCTTTGCGTAGGTCTGTCCCCTTTAAATACTATAATCACCTAATATAAATAAATCACTGACAAACATGCACATGCTCTGATCATAATCTTATAGCCTATAGATAATTTTAGCTGATGTTTTGTATGCTTTATTTTAGCTGCTTGCAAATTATTTATAGCCTGGTAATACCAGACTCTGCCATTTCACTTTGCTTTGTAGACAGAGTCTTCAATGGCATAATGGGCATAATGTAAGTGTTTTCTCTCTCGCTAGGGGACGCTTCTCTGAAGTTTAAAATCATTGGTTACCCGTAAGCCAATCAGATACGTTTATTTATGACTTATGTTATGCGTCGACACAGCCGCATCAAACCACAGGCATCATCCATCGAACTCAAATCTATGCCGCTGGCTCTGATGTCTAGTGGTTAAACATGATATATAATTCGTCTTGTGTATATCTAACGGGCGATCTTTGGTCTCATTAATCTGTAATTTGTTCCTTGGCAAATCGTTTTGGCTGAGGGCAAAATAAAGTTTCATAACTTTATAATTTAGGCTATTTTAACGTGGTATACTATCCTGCTGTAGATGTCTATGGTTTTTATGATGTTGATGTGTGTCCAAGCATTACCATGGATCAAATGTGTGATATCAGAATGGTAACTTATATAGTTATATTTATTAAAGATTACAACGAAATGACAGAAGATTGTATGACAAAAGATGGTTACATAAAATAAAAACAGTTAGAATGCATAATGTTACCTCTACATCACATTTTGTGCCAAACTGAATATGTAGCATAAGTGGGCAAAATGAGTTAACAAGTTCAATCTTTCCTGGGCTAAAATCACTTCTCGAAAAGATGTGCACAGACAGCAAATTCATATCAGCGTGCCAGTGTGTTGACATATCCGTCACCAACACTTTTCCACACACGCTATTGGATGAAGGAAACAAATACAATTGTTCAAAACAAGATGTTTGTAGTAGGGATGTCCCGATACCACTTTTTCACTTCCGATACCGATACCGATGCCGCACCTTTGGGTTTTGCCGATACCGATATTAGTCCGATATTTTTTTTTTCGTGGTCCGACGTGCCGTATACGGCCCACAGGGTGGTTTATAGGTTTAACTTTGTGAAAGACAAAACAAAACAAACACAAAAGTAAACATAATACATATCTTTGGAAAGCTGAGAAACTCGTGATTCGAACGACGTAAACCATTTTAAGATACAATCAACACAGCGGGCACAATCTGTCTCTTTGTCAGACCACCAACAGCCAAAACAAACCAACACAAACTGGAAGAAACTCACCAATTAGCCATCTGTTAGTCCACATTCCAACAAAAATGGTTTGGTTTCACTGTAAAGCGTCCATACAATCCAATTTGAAGAAGTTTTTAGTCCAAAACAATTGTATATATGAATAAACATCCATGGAATGTAAATAGTAGCATTTCGCGTTAGCCGACAGCGCTATCACAACTTCGACGCACTAATGCTACGTTCACACCGGACGCGAATAGGGCGTCAGGCGCGAATGATTTCAATGTTAAGTCAATGCAAGAAAAATTCCTGCGGCGCGAATGAGGCGTGGAGCGCGGCGCGGAAGACGCGAATACGCCTCATTCGCGCGTCAAGTTGGCGCGAATGGCGCGAATTGAGCGTTGTGCATTCACGCGTTTGACGCGAATTCGCGTCTGCCGCCCGAGTTGAAAAATCTGAACTTTGGCGTGAATTCGCGCCGCGTTAACCAATCAGGAGCCTAGCTGCTTGTTCACGTGGTGAAGTGTCTGGATGCTTCAATAAATTATTTTGTTAATATGACTAAATGCATGGTGGGATTATGCACAACAAAGCAAATGTTTCATCACTTAAAACATTATCTCTATATGGAGACATGTTCATTTTGTATTGAATGTTATTCATTCCATATCTAGAAATAGTATTATGTTGTAAAGACAGACATCCCAAGTCTCCCGGAAGTTCCGGGAGTCTCCCGCATATTGATAGCGTCTCCCTGATGCCCGCAAATTAGTTCAAATCTCCCGGAATCTAGAGCGAGACATACTGCGCGCATAACATACATAGCGCGCTATATATATATATCAACATATGTGCATACATTCGTGTCTGGACGTGAGAGAGAGAAAAAAATCACAGGACAGGTTAATAACTTTTGAAGGCTGGCTCTATTTATTATCAAAACAAAAATAAATGACAGCTAGATTAGATGGATGAGGGGCCGGGCGAGGGTGATCCTCGCTCAGATGCGGGACAACAGGTCATCAAACTGGGCGCGTGACAGGCGGAAGTACCGCTGACAGCGGCCGTCATCCAGCGCAGCTCCTGGAGCGAGCAAATGGTGAAACTCGCCAAACGGTTCGGCTCCGAAGGGTCCGGTGGACACAAATATACGGCGACGATGATCCCCACGCCGCTGTTCTGCTATCCAGAGTAAATACAGAGCGGTAACTCTCTTGATGAATGCTCGGTCGACATAAAAACAATGACCGCCAACGGATTTTGATTCTGACGCGCGTCACGCGTGTAAATTTCGCTTCAAACTTTACGCGCGCCAGTTTCGCTCTCTCTTTGAGTGACAGTTTATCTATCCAGTTGCAATAGAGAATGAAATTACGCTATTTTCTGATAGCCAATGAATTTCTGAAAAGACTGAAATGCAGCTTTTGTGGAATCATCCGATTACATTAGAATCCGTGCGCAAAAGCGAGAGTGATTCTCTGCGCGCGTGTGCTTAAACACAACAATCATCACGTGACAGGCTGCGCCGCTAAACTGGATATCGCTCATATTTTTTTCTCCCCTCCGATCTCCGATCTAGCGTTCTGGGCCGGTATCGGCGCGATGCCGTGGATCGGATCGGGACATCCCTAGTTTGTAGTAGGCCTACTGATTATTGGAGTTCATTAATCGAACTTTCATGCCTCTTATATACTAATTATATATCACTATGTAGTATGTACCCATTTACAAATGCAATTTAGTAAAGCTCACTCTCGGCCTCTCTTGGGCGCAGACACAGTCGGTATCTCTCGCTCGCACACAGACACACTTGGTATCTCTTGCGCACTTTTGAGTGTGCTCTTGGACACTCGGTCTCTCCTGTGCATTGTCACTTGCGCCCACTGGGGCTCATGAGCCCCTTTTCCACCAAAGTATTTTGAGAGCCCGTTCGGAGCCGGTGCCTGTGCGCGAACCAGATCTTTGTGTTTCGACCGCCAAAGAACCGGTTCTCGGCCAGGAGAACTGGTTCCAAAGCGGCACCAACTCTTTGCTGGACTAGAACTGTTCTTTTACCACGTCATGCTTATGTTGGGGGCTGGGGCGGGTTTAGATGTGTTCCAAACATCTTTTCTGACCATAATAAAGGGTCGCAAAGCCAAGAGAAACATTTGCCGAAACACAATGGAGTCCGCCTTTGTAGTTGTTATGCTTGAAGTTAACGCAAGCGTTTCTATTTTTGTAATTTTTTTTTTATTGAAGACATTATAAGCAAAGAAGAAAACAGTCACAATATAGAACAAATAAATGGAAAGAAAAAAATGCATAAAGACAGGGATGCATAACTTATCAGAAAAGATTACATATCAAATGAAAAGATTTTTAAGATATTTCAATTGTTTTTAAAGCTTTCTTGGTACGCGAGTTAGAGATAATCCGAAAGTAATGTTGTATTTGCAAGCGTTTCTAGCTAAGACGTATGGCGACGTAACGACGTCGTTCCCTGGGCGCTCTAGTCAGTGGAAAAACAAATAGGTTCTGAAGCGGTCCGCAAGTTGAACCAACTTTGAACCAGCATCTGTTCCGAACCAGTTCTTTTTTTGGTTGAAAAGGGGTAATGGAGGCACGTGATCAGATGTGTCAATCTAGGACCGCTAGATTGGCTTTGCAAAAGAAAAAAAAAACGTTCGCTTTGATGCGTAGCGTTCTGTGAATAGAATGACACCTTTTAAATATCGCTTGATCACGCAAATTTGATCGTGTGAAGCCAAAATCGTGATCATGATTAAAATTCGATTAATCGTGCAGCCCTAATATATTGAGGAAACATGTTCACATACTCGTTTTTCTGAAAAACACTTCTACAGCCAGTCATTTTACTTTTAAATGTGTGTTTCCAGGCTGGAATGTTTGTTTTTGTTTTGGTCTGTGATACTGCTGTTTGCCAGTTTTCATTTTCCATTGCACTCGCTCCTGTTGCGTTTGGTCAAACTGGCAACCCGCGTGAGCTTTGAGTCTGAGGAGCAGGTAGCTGGAGAAACGATGACATGCCTGATAGCGCTCCGGTGCCACGCCGGATTTCCGGCGTTCATACGTGTCTGGGGAAAAAAAAAAAAAAAAAACAGGTTCGCGCACTAAACCATAGACATGTATATATTATGTCTATGCACTAAACCACATATGTAACCTTACTTCAGCCAATCGGCAATAGGGTAGGGGCTGGTCTTGGGTTTTGGCCAATCAAATTGAATCAGTAGTCACTTCACGTGCGATCAGTTTTTTGTGCGTTTTCCACACTGGCAGCGCGAAATCTAGCCGAAGTCATGGAGCGCAACTTTATGAAGCCGGGGGAAGACACCAAACTTGTCGATAAAGGCATAAAGAATAAATGGCACTGGTCTTGGATAGAAGAGGTGGGTAGAGACGAAAAGCCCTTTGGAAGCTGGTGTCAAAAACTCCGGCAACCAGGAGCATGTTTCTGCACTTTGTGTGCAAGGAAAATATTATATGGAACTAGCGGGAAAAAAGTGCTGCCACGGCACGAGTTAGACCTTAGTCATCAAGCAGCTGTCCGAGCGATTCAACACACCTCACGTTTGCCGGGGGCAACAGCCACAGCAGATATCCGACCCTCAATGACCGATCGTGTGGCTGATTTAAAAATTCGCTTGTGCTCCTTCATTGCCGAGTTCGATCTGTCATTTACAATCGCTCATCCACTCGTCACTCTGTGTCAGAAATTAGCGGAGGATAAACTCGCCCTAACGCATCTGTCTGTTTTGAGGCAGCAACCTCAAACAAATAGTAACAATTTCAACATATGCATGAAAAAAACGAATTATTAAAAATGATCAATATATGATAACGATATTCAAAAAAGGGATGGGCACCCCTCCAGCACATGCACACACAAACACACAGGCTACATAACATGTGAGCAAAGCGGAGCAGCATGACGCTTAAATATAAGTAAAAATAAATAAATAAAAAAAAATAAACATAAAATATACGTTTCACATTTGTTTTTAATAATATTACATTACTTATTTTTATTATTTCATCTATGTTGAGTAGGCTATGAAAAGGGAACCGCATGAGATTAGTAAGATAGGATCAAAATTCAAAAGCTGCCCAATATCGGAAAATATTTGGAGTGCGTCAGACATGATTTTGACCACTTATTAAGTTTTGTTTTGTAGAAAGCTTGTAAATTTCGTTTCATATAAATTGTATCTTCATTTTAATAAATGTTTCATCGACAAATTGACTGGATTAATACATTAGAAGTAAATATCAGACAATATAATCAGGACACAGAGGCGCGCAGGTGAACCGGAGCGCGTCTCATTATGAACCGAAACACCGCGATGCTTGCCTCACACAGGCCTGAGAACTAGGCTACAGAAAGCTTTAAATATCTACTTTTAAACAAAACAATTAAAAACTAAAATAAATTGGCAACTCTCTGCGTATGTAGGCTAATTCGAAGTATGCGTTTCTATATGCCTATGCGCGTTCACTGCGAAGATGGCGAGTAAGCATCATCAACTTTATCTTTGTTGCTGACACTGACAGAAAACACTAGTTTATTAATAAACAATTCAAATGTTTCATGCATAATCATTACTTTTGCCGGTTCTTTGTGGCAAGCTTTTTGCATACGTTGAAATGCGGAATAGGCAATTAAAAACGCTCATATGGTTTCTCTCCCATTTATTTAAATCAATATATGTGATTACTGATAATACAAATGGCTTAAATGATCTACTACTAGTCGACTAGAAAACTAGGACTCATTTTGAGGAATAAATGAACATAATAAACCTCTGTTCAGAGTGCCGCCGTGCTGGATTGTGTAGAGCGCTCATTGAATTTGAGGATTTATCGTGTTTAGGCTAAAAACAGGGCTGGGGCTTATCGTGGTTTGGAAAGAAACTGTACCTTGCAGTACATTTTAAACAAGGAAATATAGCGATTTGGCATGAAACGTTGATGGAGCAGCGAAAGGGTTCTGTCCACAGCAGAATGACATTTTTTTTTAAATGGCGTTTATCGCGTTTTGGAAAAGAGCTCTTCAAATTGAGTGTTCCATTACATAGGGTTTTGTTGCACTGTAACTGTTTAAAAAATATATTTAAAATAAATGGTGCATATTTTGCATTAAAATGAATATCTCCTTGTTCATGCGTCCTTATTTTCTATGGTTAGGCTATATGAATTCCTAGTTTACTTTGGAGAATTATAATTGCCACGCTCTGACCTTTCTTGTTATGGATGTTGTATAGTCTTAGTACACTATACAAGCAATAAGTACGCAGGTAAATGACTAGTTAAAAGCAGGGATGGATTAATAAACAGACCCAGGGTCCCAGGAGCTCTGGTGCTCTACACAAATATGCTACTGTAATATAGGCTTTGTATTGGGTTTGTTCATTTCATGTCTGAATGATGTCCATTTATATCTACAAAAGTCACCAGAATCATTTAAGGGACTACCTGTATTTATCAAAATGTTCTCCCAGGGGAGCACACTTCTGGATCCCGCTTGACAAATGTTGATCAGGGCATATATCTCTTGGCTTAGGGGCCGCTTACCTCCCAGGGAAAAAAGTTCAGGCTCAGGATTTTTTTCTACTATCACCCCTGCGATGAGCTCTGATATTTTGAATTGGACTGCAGTACCCATTTTGACCAGTAATTGACATTCTTACAGACTGCACCTTTAAGTTTCAGTAATTTAATTATCTTCCTTTGCCATTTTTATTAGATTTTTATGTTTACATTTATTTCTATTTTAGTTTGTCATTTTAGTGCATCAAATTATTAAAGTTATAATTTCTATGATTTTTTTTTCAGCTTTACCTCAAATATTTAATAATTTTAGTTCATTTAAACTAAACTAGTCAATGGAATTTCAAGATCCACTACATATTTTACAATTTCATTGACATTCTTCCAAAACACAATGATGTCTTTCTTAATGTACAAAATTGTATGTATTTATACAACTGTTATGATCTTGGCATTACAAACTAAAGAGCTGTTCATTTAAAGCTGCACTGTGATTTTTACCCCCATCTAGTGGTGAAAAGGTATTTGACCATTCAGTGAATATTAGTTTCTGTTTCGCTCAATTCCGATTTCGTTTTAACTCCTACGGTGGCCAATGCAGTCCAAGATTAACATGGCTTCCAGTTCGACCTCGTCCATGAGTTTTAACTCAAACGTAAACGCGAAAGGCGAAGCTTGAATTAACGGGTATGTCCCTCTTTGGCTAATGTTCAAGATGGAGGGGCAACATGGCGACCGACATTAGCTTTAATTTGTTGTTAAATCTCAAGCACACTTCGCACTTGATTTGAACAGGAATTTCTCATGCCTTCGCTCTCTGCAGGTGGAGACATATGGCTCAATGGAGAAGAAGGAGAAGGCGGAGTTCATTCTGGAGCAGATGAGGCTCTGCATTGCTGTGAAGGACTACATTCGCACACAGATCATTAGCAAAAAGATCAACACTAAGTTCTTCCAGGATGAGGGCACTGAGGTTTTTATCCTCTTTTTGAGGAAACTTTGATTCTGCTCTTGTATTTCTCTGATTTGTTTTCAGTTTATAATATTGGTGGGATGTCCATTCATTTTTTTTTTTTTTTACCATTTACATGAACGTTTGCTTTTCTAGGATTTGAAACTGAAATATTATAATCTGATGATTCAAGTTGATCTGCACGAGGGCTCCTACCTGTCCATATGCAAACATTACCGTGCCATATATGACACTCCTTGTATACTAGAAGACGCATCTAAATGGCAGCAGGTACCTTGTCTTGTCTTAAATCCTTGCCTTTTCTTTTTAACTTTGCTGTTCAGCTTAGTAATGCAAAGAAACGCTAGCTATGTTTCAATCCACATTTTCTATTTCAATTTTTATCCGCATGTTGGTATATTCTTTTACATTAATGCATTCCCAAACACCAGGCCTCCGAATGCAAGATAGCATGACACCTTTTTTTATTGTGTTTCATCTGCACACTCTGTGGCTTCCCCGATTGCAGAAACTTCCATTTTTTTTTTACAGATATTTTGCACCAATTTTCTAGGAAGGGACGGTTTTGTTCTCTTGAATACGTACAATATGCTGCTTTATTCGCAAATGTTTTTTGCGATATTCAAATTTTTCCGTCAAGATAAATTCACAACTTGGATGAAAACATAGCTACAGTCACTTCTTTTGCTATCTAGTGCTTTTTAAAACTGAAAAGGTCTCTCATGTATCTTTTAGGCTCTCAAAAGTGTGGTGCTCTACGTGATTTTGGCTCCTTATGACAATGAACAGTCTGATTTAGTTCATAGAATCAGCCTTGACAAGAAACTGGAGGAAATACCCAAATACAGGTAAATGAGCCAAAACAAACTGGAGTTTTCTGCAAGAGTTCAGAGATCTGTTTCAGCAGTCAGCCAGCCAGCCACAAGAATAATAGTAAACTCAGGTGTGGTGTTTTATCTTTTTTCATTCTTCCCTGGCAGGGATCTCCTAAAACAATTCACCACCATGGAGCTGATGCGCTGGTCATCTGTAGTGGAGGACTATGGAAAGGAACTGAGGGAGGGTTCCATGGAAACTCCTGACACTGATGTCTTCACCTACTCTGAAGATGGAGAAAAGAGATGGAAGGACCTGAAAAATAGAGTGGTAGAACATGTGAGTAAAGCTTATTTTTGCAGATATCTGAAGCCAAGTTTAACTTGGCTAACCCATTTAATCCCAATTTTTTTCTTGCAAATTGAGTGCATGGATTTTACTCCTTATACCTCCCTAACACTTAAACATTATGCCTTTTTTGATTTATGTTGGTTAAGTTAGTGAAATATTAGGTTTTATACTCTGTCACAATAGTGACCGGTAGGAAACAACATAGTCAGAATTCATTCAAATTCTTCAATTAGACCTATTGACACAATTCATTCCAAGACATCCAATATCTCGTTTTGTCATTTCGTGAAGAAGGCTTAGTGAGCTGAAAAGGTTGTCATGTACAAAGTTACACCCTGGAGGAACTTCTGCTTGTTTGGCTCGACCCTTATGGGCTAGACCATGTCTACACTTGAGCCCTGTCCTAGGCCAGTTTCAGGGAGATGTGTGTTCACTCATTCAGTGCACTGAAGATGGGCTGTATGGTCGTGTGGTTCTGCGGCCATACGCGCACACTCGCGTCTTCAAACAACACGAGTGAGCGGTGTCTTGCTCTCTCCCTTGCGCATATTAATCAAATCAGTGACACGATAATAAAAGGTTGGAAAACCGCAGTTTCACATGGAGCATTTGGAGATTTTTAGAGATTAGAGACTCAATGAAAAACATCTCAACACTAAATTATAAAGGCCGTCTCCTAGACGCCTGTCTCAAATATAAGCCGATGCATTTCGACGATATGGGAAAAATAAAAGCCTGGGCTATTATTTTTAGTTTTATGGTATTCGTTTTGTTCATTTTACATTTTTATTGTTAGTTTGAATTAATTTGATTGATGGCATTTGCTGGTGTTGACCAAGCTAGCACCATTCAGAGCTGCCAACTCTCACAAATTCACCGTGAGACTTTTCACACACTCTCACGCCACACATCAATTTTGTCACGCACAGAAAAGGATACAGAGACCGACAGACTAGACGGGGCAGGTTAGTTATGATATATAAAAAATATCTTACCTCTCAGATTCTGTTAATTTTATAATGCAATTGGCTTTATGCACAGCTTCACTACTTCCTGAATTTCAGCCAGCTCCTCGTTTCCTGTCTGCCATTATTGGACAAATTGATTAATTCAGGTGTGCCTGACCTCAGTAGTCACGGCAACAATAATCAGACACGCCTGAATTAATCAAGTTTGCCCAATAATGGTAGACCGGAAACAAGGAGCTGGCTGAAGTTCAGGAAGTAGTGCAGCTGTGCATAAAGCCAATTCAAACAATAAATACCGTTTTGGAGCTTGTAAATGTTACACAACAGATATAGCGCACTTGAACTGATCATCTTTACTAGCTAATGGTAAAAGAACATGAACACTGTTGAAAGATACTAAAATGTATTCCTCGTGCATAATATCGACCAATCAGTTTTTGAAATCTTCCCTAAACTGAAATGGGGCTGTACTTTCCACACGATTGACATCAGGTTCAAGTAAATCTGACACCTACAAGTCGTGCGAGTTATTTGTGTATTGCAGTTAGGCTGGTGGTTATGTTGCCCGCTCGCATACTGCCTCCCATGGCCGAAACTAGTATTTTGACACCTGCCGGGCCGGGACTAGTAATTTAGCATGATAATTGAGGTCAATATCTTTTCAGCACAAGTTACAGCAACCTAATATACTGCAAATTTATGAGATATTACCATAAATTACAGTTTTTTCCCCATGGTATCGATAGCCACATTTTGACAGTGAAAACGAGGTGGCTTTGGAAAACCACCAGCAACAGTGGCTAGTGAGCAAAAGGTTAATATCAAGCCCTAGTTATGAAAGTTTATTTGATACTATAGGCTATGTAGATCTGGCAATGTGAGTATGCTTACTAGGACTAGATGTTAAAATCCCTTGATATTTAGCAAGCGCTGTTATTGAAGATGTCCTCTTGGGTGGGGTTGGATTGGGGGATGACTGCCTAGTGCCTCCGATATGACACATCCTCACTTGTGCACCTCTGGCTTTTAGGGGTGCACGATATATCGAATCAATATCGTTATCGCAATATCACGTTGCTCGATATACATATCGAAAGTCTCGCGATATTTATGCATAATATTTTGTTTATGATGCGTCCGTCACCGTTTCATTTCCCCCGATTCATTTCCTGATTCTCCTTCTCCATAAACAACATGAAATCAAGGAGAGGTTTAACTTTTCATGCTACAGATTTCCCACAGTGGTCAGAAAGAACAGGGGAGACACTTTGTTTTTCTCAAGAGTCGCTATTCGCTTCAAAGCTAATCGCCGTCACAGTCTCTCTCTCACTTCTCACTTGCTCTACTACCACACAGTCCCCCCCCACACACACACTTGCCCCGGCCAGCTCGACGCGCACAAGCATAAACATCAGGCCACCTGGCAACTTCATGCGTTTTCACTGATCGGATATCTGATTTATCAAAATACGATCTTTAATTCCTGCGCTATATGCAGATTTAATGGAGTGCACGTACGTCACCCGAAAGCAACAGTTATGGGTTGCATACGATCATCAGGTTAAATAAGATCGTTCATTTACTTTTAATGAACTGTGTGAAAAGCATCTGCGACTTACTTTCACTTTGATTTGCCATAGTTTGCGCGTTGGCATGATGAAGAGATGCTCAGCTGATCTGCGGTGATGCGTGTTGCAGTCGCGCGCGTCCTCATAAATGGCCTTAACATGACAAGCCTGTAACGTTCTCATTTTTAGCGTTTTTGGAAGGAGTACATTTTACATATGTGGTTTATTCAATAACGAGATGCATTTACATTTGTCCAGTTTAGTCTGGAATGCGGCCCTGACCACCTCCTGAAGTGGTTTGAGCGATTAGATTCAAATACGTCACAAATGCGTTTCACAGGGCAGTTACACCTGGTCTTTTCACGATCAGATAGCTATCCGGTTAAAGAAAACGCATATAGTGGCGTTTATGTTGCATATAGTGTGTTCTGTGGACTTGCTTATTGTCTTTTACACTGTAGTGTAGGCCTACACAACTAGTAAAACATGTCCTGTTCTGTGGTTATTATTTATATATTCATGCTGTACCAGTCCAATATGACTGTCAGTTGAAATAAACCTTATGTTGTAAGAACTTGTTTTATTTATTAATCTTTTTTTGATGTGTTTTCCTATAACTTTTGTAGTTTTACATCCATTTAAAAATATCGAAATTAATATCGATATCGCAATATTCATTATCGATATCGCAATATCACATTTTTGTCAATATCGTGCACCCCTAATCACAATACACCCTCATCTGAGGCTGGCCCACCACAGGCTTATCAGATCTGGGTGTGTCACTCGGGAGGCACCATGAGGTCACTTGGCAGCCCATTCAGTCTCCTTCCACTTCAGCCACAACCAGGTGACTTCTTCTTTCGGGAGCAATTGCAAGGTCTTTAATGGTCTTCCGTTGAGACTGTCCTCTGATTCCAACCTCCTTTAGTAGCTTTGTGATGGAACTAGCTACAAAGCCCCTGCTGCCCACTTCCACTGGAAGCACATTTACCTTACATCCCTGGTCCTCTGCTTCGGCAGCCATCTCTGCATATCACAACCTTTTCCATTCAAATGCCTTTATCGATGGCTTCCTCCCACGGGACTGTCAGCTTGGTTGACCGTTTCTCTCCTTCCTGGACAAAGGATGTTGGTTGGCGGATGGTTGTCTGGGCTTCCAGGGGCACGGCATTGACAGTTACCTTCTGCCAGGTGTATCTTCCTTGTGTAAGGCTGGTTTTGCAGCCCACCAGGATGTGTTTCAGGTGTTGCTGGGGCAGAACACTTGAGGCAGGCTGTATCCTTTCTAAACCAGAGAGGTAGGTTGGTTGGAGAGGGTAGGACATCATATGTAGCTCTGATGGTTAAGCTTAGCAAATTGGACTCTGTTCAACAGCTCGCTCCAAGTGATCTTCCTCCCCTCCACAACTTCCCACCTCATCCAGCAGCCTTGCTTGGCTTGGAGCACATCTGTCCGCTTCCTCCTGGTGGTGCTCCTTGTAAACCACCAGGTGCCGGTGTTCAGCTGGAGTAGCCTCCTGCCATGTGGGTGTTGTTTCTCCCAACCCTAGGCCCACATCTCCCTTTTTGGACTTGGCCGTCTATGTCCCGGTGTCTCAGAGCGGAATTTGCCTGTGCCACTGCTACACCTGGCCTCCACCTCCTCCCTGTGGCTAAGGCGGGAGCCGTCCCTCTGATGAAGGGATTCCGGGATTCTGTGCGGGTCATTTCGAACCTTGCTTTAGAGCATTTGTACTCCTCCATTTGTATAGCCCATGACTTCTGGACCAATATCCTTTGGACAGGCAGACAGAAATTGGGTCATGCAACAGGACAGTGAACCCAGAAGCTCACTTGCAAAAGTGCAACACTTTTACTAGTGAGGAAAACGAAAATAATCAAGATGTTTTAATGGCCAAGTCAAAATCCAGACCTTAACGTGAATTTAATGTGGCAGAACCTTAAGAGAACTGTGCATAAACAAATGCCCACAACCCGCAATAATTGAAAACAATAATTGGAAAGTGGGCCAAAATTCATCCACAACAATGTGAGAATGATAGTCACAGAAAATGATTACTTCAATTCTTGCTACTAAAGGTGATTCTACAAGCTATTAAAGAGCCCCTATCATGGATTTTTGAAAATGACTCTTCATATGGTGTGGAATATAGCTAAATGAAAACATCCTGCAAAGATTTATATCTGAAAGTGCACTGTATATAAAGTTCTTGTCTTTCAAAAGTGAGAGTCGACTCTGAGTCTATGAAATGAATTGTTTTTGAAACGAGTCTATATTGGCCGTGCACCAGTTACTATGCACGCAGACGGAAGATTAAACTTGAAGTCTACACATTCAAATACTTCATCATAGCATCATGTCGAGAAGACGCTGTGTTCTACAGTGCAAAGATAGTTCAGCCACTTTGTTTTACCAGGGACGAGCATGTGAAGAATCGGTGGTTAGAGTTCATATTTGCAACAATACCACAACAGTATAGCCCGATTGTGTTCTCATCATTTTAATGATGGATCGTTCAAAAACATAAATTAATTCAAATGTGGATTCACAATTAAGCTGGTGGTTCCTGAAGGAGGTCTCAGTAACTTACTTACCCAGTGTATATGGATCAGCTTCCTCCTCCGAATCACAACCTGTAAGTATTATTAATAGTTGTTGCTTTTATGGGTTTTGAACGGTTTTGTAGCATCGGGGCGCGAGGAGAGAAGGCACAATAAGTGTGTGTGTGTGTGTGTGTGTGTGTGTAAGTTACGCTCAGCGCAGCTTCTAGGTCTCCAATGTCAATTTTTAAATATGTGAAATGTTTGTCGCTGTTATTGGAGTTGTCAAAGAATAGAGCGTCTTGTAGTACTGCAGTGCTTTATCAATACGTTTATGCCAGGGGTCTCAAACTCAAATTAACTGGGGGCCGCTGGAGATAGAGTCTGGGTCAGGCCGGGCCGCATCAAGTATTACAAAAAAAAAAAAAAAAAAAAAATTGTATTTAAGTATTCCAAAAATGGAGCACAACTGATCCAATCTTCTCAATCTTTATTATTAACGTTTCTTTTGAACTGTTCCTGAACTGTTTGAACATCCTTTCTGTACATGATTGGTTCTTCATGAGCTGTCCTTCTGACAGTTGAAGTTCATTTTACAAACTTTGTCTTTTTCTTATACACAACATCTTCGTGATGATGGTCAAATTTGCTTTTTATTTTCTTTATACAACACTATTATATTGAATGTTTTTTTTTCTTTTTTTTCCTAAAGGCATATTTCCTTTTATTATACTTAGAAAAACAATTACTGCTTTTGAAATACAAATAATTATTTCTACACATGTATATTGTCTCTTTTTTACTAAAATTACTGACTTTGCACATATCAAAGCAAACCTTCTTATATCAACCTGTTGGACCAAGTTCATTACATGAACTAGTTCAAAGTTCAGTTCACAAATTTTAAAATGGACTAGTTAGTTCTTTTTTTCCATATGTTGCTGCGAGCTTCTTTTTTATTATGGTATTATTATTGCCACAGCCCATATACAACCACAGATAGCTAAAATAATTTTGTCGACGGGCAAAGTTTGCACAGTAAGATTTTCCCATCCTCACCGACCTCATAAAAGCCTTTTAAATGATCTTACGACGCCTCCTCGCTCCTCGGTTCACAGACACTACTAGAATGAACGAGTTCACTGTAACTTTCATCAGGCAGTAATACAGTAGGCTACGTTCAGTTCACGTTCGCCCAAAATATGAACGAGATCATGAACTATATCTTTCATTGAACGCGTTCAGACACAACGCATATTACAAGCTCAAAATGATTATTCTCACATTGTTTTAGAGCAGGGGTATCCAACACGTCGCTCGCGAGCTGTGGCCTGATTTGGTGGTGGTAGCTCGCCTTGTTCACATATCGCGCTCACATATTTTGCACGCTCAAGTACGTACGTTTCAGATGTAGGCGCGCATCAAGCGCCCTCATAATTGAAGCGACGCGCTCATTTTTTCCAGGCGCAGTATATTTGTACTTCGTGGTTGTCTATGACAACTGACAACAAACCCACCGTAAGCTGTCACGAGACTATATATGGTAGCCCATATGGGATAAAAATATTAATAATAAAAAAACGCGGCAAACGCAATGGCGGGCCGCACTAACATTAAACTTTAATATCAAGTAGGGGGCCACAAAATATCATGGGCCGCGAGTTTGAGACCTCTGGTTTATGCGTTATGCTAACAAACAATAAATGACTGGGTCATCTGACCAATTACCGCCGATTAGCGTCACGCAAAGGAGTGGTTTGGAAAAATGAGTCGTTGTACGAATCATTTGGAAGTCAGTGAGCAAATCAGGTAAAAATAAATGCATATTATAAGACGACAAAAGGTTTTTTTTTGTCATTGCATTCATGTAAAACTGTTATTTGGTACTCCCAGAACAATATTAGGAACATTTTAAATGCCATAATAGGTGCCCTTTAAATCATGAGGTGTAACTAAGTTTTTCCACACATGGGGTCTCATTCATGAAACATGGAACAAAACGAATTTGTGTGTAAATCGTGTGTAAAGTGGTTCTGGCGTAAATTTTCGAATTCATTAAAATGTTCATATTTTCCAAATGTTAGTTGGTACGCAAGAAATCTACACTTGCTCCCAGCCACACGTAAATGGTGCGCTTAACATCCGAACGTTTTGCTCATTAATAAGGCTGCATTAATTCACCTTAATCGCAGACTGATCTCATGAAGTAGCGCGTGTATGACACGCCAATTCGTATTTCCATTTTTGGCGTGCTATCAAGACACATAATCGCCTTTCAGCGTGTTTATGAACGCCGCTGACTTAACGTTATATAAATATATGACTTACCTCAACCCCGTCCCTAAACCTAACCGTCACTGGGGTTAATGGCATTTATGACTGTTCCCTTACCATCCATAGGTAAAAAAAAGATATGACTTACCTCAACCCCATCTCTAAACTTAACCGTCACTGGGGTTAATGGCATTTATGACTGTTCCCTTACCATCCTAGGTAAAAAAAAGGTATGACTTACCTCAACCCCATCCCTAAACTTAACCGTCACTGGGGTAAATGGCATTTATGACTGGAGATTTGACTGCGTGTACAGAGACGCGGAATGACGCGGACGTTAATGGCGTAGACATATACGCATACACGCGGATAGCTCAAAATGCGTAGAGATAACACGCCACCTGACTCGAAAGTGGCGTATATGTTTACGCAAAAGTCATGATGTCATGTTGTTAATCGGGTACATATTTAAACAGCATTTTGAAAAGATATTTCATAGTAATTGCATACGTTTTTTCTTTTTACTTTTATTATGAGACCCAGTAATAGCAGATCTGGTGATTTATGGCGGTCCTTCTCCAGTTTGAATACGATTTTTCCGAGGTGAACTAATTAGTTTTTTGCTGTCAAGCTTAATGTCGAACCATTTTCTTCTCACTTCTGGGGCTGTTCGATTAACAGATGAAACTCCATTAACTGCGTCTGTAATATGCTGCCAAGCTTCCTTTTTTTAGGACCTGATAGGCCATTATGTATGCTTGAAAATGATTTGGCGTTTTTAATGAACTTCTGATAATAAAACTTCAATTTCTGCATCCGAGAAATCTTTCTTTTTCATTCGCATTCATGTTATTATATGCCTATATATAGATGTCAGTCGGATATAATGGGCGGGATTTATTTAATAGGTGGGAATTTTGTTTAATATGTTTTTGTTCGGTAATTTTATGACCTACTAATGACCAGATGATTTTTGTAATTTTTTTGGTGATGTCCTAACACCCTCTTTGAATTTTTGGTTTAACGTATGTCACAGGTTAACCTTTTTCACTGTATAAACTTGGACTTACAAATATAACGCCATATAATTTGCTCTGTGCACTGTCGGTAAATTAACATCGGTGTACACATTGAGTTATGTTTTGTTCAGTCTAACGTTTGTGTTTCTAGATTCTAGATATCATTTCTTTGTTGTCTGTTTTCTTAAAGTTTGTCACTATTTTTCTAAAAATAACAAAATGCCAAACAACACAATAATACATTGAACTATGTTTGTTTGCCCTGTGTAGTCATGCATGTATGTGAGCCATTTAAATTATGATATAGTGAATAAATGAGTGAACTCATCTAGTTTTTTTAGCTATTATTTGCATGTTTTTTTTGTGTCATTCAATTGCTAATTGATATTGTTTTTCTGTCCACTACCAGAACATCAGAATAATGGCAAAGTATTACACTAGCATCACAATGGGGAGAATGGCAGGACTGCTTGACCTCTCAATTGATGTGAGTTTTTTTTTTTTTTCGAGAACTTTGTGAGAACTTTTTTCGATGCTGCTTTCTGCTTGATTTGAAGGATTTTCAGTCACAGTGATAAGAATTTATTTAATGGTGCATTACATTATTTAATTAAGGCTGTTGATTTGTTATTTAATGATATCATGTTCCTCCCCCATTCCGCTCTTAATAATAACTCATCAGAATTTAAAGCATTTTAACATTTCAAATAAATGTTGTAGTATTCATCTTGCATGTTTGTCGTTCTTGTAGGAATCAGAGGAGTTCTTATCAAACCTGGTGGTCAATAAGACCATCTATGCAAAAGTGGACCGCCTCGCTGGTATCATTAATTTCCAAAGGCCTAAAGACCCTAACGATCTTCTGAATGACTGGTCTCAAAAATTGAACTCTCTCATGTCTCTGGTCAACAAAACCACTCATCTCATTGCCAAAGAAGAGATGATCCACAACCTCCAGTAGAGGCTGTTGGAGGCCTTGGTACACATTTTCTTTTTATTTCACCTTGAAACATCTGATTTAATGAATGTTAAATAAACGTTTGCTGTCATTGTTTCAGTTCAAATTGTTATTAACAACGAGGTGGCTGAGAACAACATTAGTTTCAGTTATTGGTTTTACACGGCACTTAATATTACTGTGTATTGTGTTTAACTCTGACTATAGTTGTAACTCCATGTGAAGCCTCCTTACCGCAGTGACACCCAATTTCCTTTTGTATAAAATAAATGCCTTGTATCCTTCCAGACATTATAGAAAAAAAAATGCATTTAAGATTGGTGTTCATTTGTTGCTTCAGCATGCACATTAAACTTTTTTGGAAATAATTCTGGGTTTGTTCATTTATCATTAAGGGGAAATGCAGGCAACATATTCCATTTATTAGTTTGATTATTAATTTGGTGATTTATATAATATTCATTATATAACATGAGCATGTTTTAGCTTCCACCAGACACTAAAGATGATATGGTAAATTTATTTGGTTTTGCAAATAATCAATGGAAGTCATTAAAATACTTTTTTAAAAGTAATTTTTTATTTTATTTTATTTTTTATGTTAACTACACTGTTATAACCTCTGAATGCAAACCTTTGTGTTTGCTGTGTATGTAACTAGATGGAAGGGATGTTATAGATAAAAAGATTATACAGATAATATCTAGTTTCATACTTAGTTGACAATGGCAAGTCTTGTACGCCCATACACATGGATTATAATTTCTAAGCATTATTATTATTAGTATTATGGCTTGGAACTTAATTTTGACACAACAAACAAATGAGACTTGTTCTGCATTGAACGAACACATTTGAGCATTCCTTAAAAATAAAAGTTTCAGCCACAGACACAAACTTGAAGTTCAATGACTTTGCTCAATGACTCCAGCATCCTGTAAACACAGAGCTGGATACTGTCGACAAGGGTAGCTAACCCTTACCAGCCCCATTGGGGTCTTTTTCATTCTGTCAGCTGTCTCTCCAGTCTGTCACAAAGTATTTCCCTTGTTGCCAGCAGCACTATTCACCGCAGTCACTGGACGTATATCCAGGTCTTCATGATTTCCAACTGAGTGCTCGACAGAATGTATTAGTAGAGGCCTCGACAGCATGTATTAGTAAATGTTGAAATTGATATTAAGATGAGCCTACTAAATTCTGTAGAAATATTTTTCATTCATAGTTCATGTTAACCAAGGTAGTTAACTAATGAAACTTATTGTAAAATGTTACCATGATTTTTCCTATTAAAATAATAAGAACCTTGGAATTTTGAATGCGACTTTCTGTAACATTATAATTTTCATGTATTAATTTAGAGTCAGATTAAATATAACGTGTACTAACCTTGTTTTATAAAGTCACTATTTGGCTATATTTGGCCTACTAGATAACGATTTTAATAAGTACTTTAAATAACGTCTTTTAAATAGGATACGGTTAAGTTTTTGTTAACAAAAGTGAAATCTGTGGCTTCCTGTGGCTGATAGCCGAGGCTGGCCTGAAACGGCGGTGGTAGAGGAGGGGAGTGAATTATGAGCGTATTCAGCCCAGGGAAGCTGCTCAGACCTAGAAGAGGGGTTACGAAAGGCAAGAGAACGTAAAACGAAAAACGGTCTATAATGGTTAAAATAACAGTGTTGCCTAACGACGTGGGGAGCCCAGTAATAAAATCAAGTACAACATGAGACCAGGGGATGTGAAGGAATGGGTAAGGGTCTCAAGAGTCCGGCTGGAGGAGTGTTGCTAGTCTTAGTCTAAGCGCACTCAGAACAAGAGGCAGCAAACCGACATGTATCTCGTTCACAAGAAGGCCACCAAAAATGCTAAGGTTCCCATAACACCGGAATGGGCAGCGAGTTTAGAAGAGTGAGGCCATTGAAAAATGGCATGACGCGCAGAAACTGGTACAAAAAGTAGGTTACTAGGACACGACTGCGGAGGAACCGTTCGAGAAAGAGCGCGTCTAACAAGTCTCTAATAGCCCAGACAACCGCCCGATAACGTGCTTCTCAGGGACTAAAGGGGTGAGGGGATCCTCAGCCTCTGAGGGACCAAAAAGGTGTGAGCGCCTCTGGCTTAACATTCTTAGTTCCAGGGCGATAAGAGATCGATAAAGTCGAAACAGGTAAAAAAAAAGCCCAATGCGCCTGACGAGCATTAAGTCTCTTAGCCCGAATAAATTCGAGATTCTTGTGAGTCAGTCCATACAACTAATGGGACAGATGGACCCTCTAACCACTGACGGCATTCCTCAAGGGCAAAACGAATAGCAAGTAGCTCGCGGTTTACCACATCATAGTTGCGCGCGCAGGGATGGACCCTATTATCGACAGGTGAGCACTGGGAGAGAATGGCTCCAACACCCAATTTGGATGTGTCTACCTTATAAACGATAAATTGCAAGGTTACGTCGGGGAATAACAGGACTGGAGTTGAAGTGAACAAGGACTTCAGATGATCAAATGAGTTCTGGGTAGACACAGAGTGACAATCTGACTGAAGTTACAAATAAAACAACGATAAAATTGGCGAAACCGAGAAAACGCTGAAGAGCATTTTGAGAATCTGGAACAGGCCGATCAGTGACTGCTTGCACTTTGTCAGGATCCATACTAAACCCTCTGGAGAGATTACCGAGCCCAGAAAGGAAATTGATTGGGCATGGAACTTACACTTCTCTGCCTTAACGAATAATTTATTCTCGAGAAGACGGTGAAGAATACAATGAACGTGCTGAACGTGTGCCTGAAGAGAGGGGAAAAAAATAAGAATGTCGTCAAGGTAAACAAAAACTTTAAGCATGTACTGAAGGACATCATTGACAAATGCTTGAAAGACTGCGGGGGCGTTGACCAACCCAAACGGAAGAACGCAATATTCAAAGTGCCCAAGGAGAGTGTTAAACGCAGTCTTCCATTCATCCCCTTGCTTAACACGGATAAGATGATAAGCATTACGGAGATCGAGTTTAGTAAAGATCTTGACTCCATGTAAAATCTCAAAGGCCGATGACATAAGCAGTAAAGGATAGCGATTCCTTATGGTTATGTCATTCAAACCATGATAATCAATGCACGGACGCAACGACCCATCCTTCTTCTTTACAAAGAAGAACCCAGCGCCGGCAGGGGAGGTATAGGCAACAATGGTACCAGCGCTTAAACATTCAGACAATTATTTCTCAAGTGCTTTGCGTTCTGGCGCTAACAGAGAATACAAACGTCCGCGAGGAGGCGTGGTACCAGGGAGGAGCTGAGCTACAGTCATGTGGACAGTGAGGAGGGAGAGAGGCCACCCGTGACCGACTAAAAACCATTCAATGATTGTGATATTCCTTCAGAACACCTGACAAATCATCTGGCTCTTCCTGCAACACAGAGACAGAGGAGACAGGAGGAAGAGCAGAGGTTAGACACCCAACATGACATGAAACATTCCACGACACAACAGAACCCTCCACCCAATTAATCTGGGGATTGTGTTTAATAAGCCAAGGATGGCCTAAGACAAAAGGATAATGAGGGGAATGAAAAATCAAAAAGGAAATGGTCTCATGGTAGTTGGTTACCAGAGACCGTGACAGTCAAAGGAGAAGCCTCTAGTCTGACCCTCAGCAGAGAACTTCCATCAAGAGCAAAAAGAGGAGTGGCTTCATCTAACTCCTTCAAGGGAATACCCTGTTCACGCGCCCACCTCTCATCAACGAAGTTTCCTTCCACGCCTAAGTCAATGAGCGCCCTGCAGGGAAGAGAAGAACCTGGCCAGTGAAGGTGAACCTAAAAGGTGGTACAGGAGTTGAAGACTCCAGGGAAATCGCACTCGCCAGAAGCCCTCCCTTCACTGGCGAGCCCTGGCTTTTAACAGACATGACGAGAAGAAATGGGCGACAGAGGCACAGTAGAGACAGAGACGATTAACAATTCTTCGTTCTCGCTCCATCTGTATAATATGAATACCATCCAGCTGCATAGGTTCTGAGCCAGATGTAACAGAGGGAGAAGAGGGCAAGACCGCAGACCGGACAGGATTCTCTGCAGCTGGGTTGTGCTGGGCTGAGTATTCTGTCATGAAGGTAAGACAGCCAGACAGCAGGTGTGGAGAAATAGTATACTTTAATTGAGAGAGAGCTTGCCAGGGACATCAATAATCAACAAAAATATTCTCACTAAGAACTTAGAGCTTATTGAAGAAGGGTTAAGTTCAAATAAAATCACTGATCGAAGAAACAACTTAAATAGCTGACAGCCCAGTTGAGACAGTATTGATTGAAGATTACTAGTGGAATACAATAAATGTGATACAGTAACGTGATATGGTACAGTACTGTAAATACTCTAGATACAGTCTGAGTAGAGTAGAAGATATACCAGTTTTCCAGTCGGAATGTCCTTATTATGGATGAAACTGTGAAGCGGCTGAGATTAGCTCTTCCAGCTTCACTCATAGTCAGGCCATGGTTAATGGTTCAGTGTTTATTAAAAAAACATCCAATAATGCAGAATATGCAATGATAAATATTTAATTGATGAGCTGATAATGTATATAACAATCCAAAATTTACGGGTATGGTTTTACAGCTAAATTCAGCATATTGACACAAAATGATAACTGCAAATCCACCTTTGGCTGACTGGAGTCCAGTTGTTTCTGTGAATTGCAGCGATCCATTTGCTCCTCTTTCCATAGCAGTCTGTAAAAATATACCTCCGAATATACCTACCTCGTCAATATCAGAATATTTGAGATGACCAATCAAATCAAAGTAGGCGGGCTTTATGTTAAAAGACGCTGAGCGCGAATTTTAACGGAATTTTAAGACATCTTGCCATATCAAAAGTGGACATTTTTTGTAGAATGACCCAGCTACAGCATTTGAAAACTTCCTTTGAGCTAAATCCTCTTGATGCACGAGCCCAGATTACATCGCATGAGATTTTTTTCCATTCTAATGACTAATAGAATAATAATAATTATATAAATAATTATACTTTTTTACCTTGTTTTTGCCTTGTTGACAAAAATAAACATTAATCAAAATGTGTCATTCCAATTAACAATGCCTCATTGAAGACACTGTGACCTTTATAGTGGCCACTTCGTGTAGCATACAGAGTAATTTATGACTCTTAAAATGCACCAGAATACAAGATATCCCATCTGAATTTGAAAAATTTTCCTGAGGGAGGACTCGGGACCTCACTTCACTCTTTTGCCTAGGGCCCTCAAATATCTTGAAACGGCCCAACATGTGCAAAGACATGCAATGCATTTTTGTAGGGTTTTTTTTGTAAACGCATGTTTTAAGTGTTATCTTTGCATAATTTAAAAAAGAGTCTGCAACACAGAAGTTGTTATTTGTTATTTGAAATGTTATTTTCCTACAACCCAGATAGCAAACTGACATTGAATCAACGTGGAAATATGACATCGAAACAACGTTGATCTGACATTGTTTTGCTCATCGAATTAACGTTGAACCAACGTCAGACGCGTCATTCTTTCAAAACTAACGGAAAATCAACTTGAAATCACCGCGTTGTTTCAACGTTATGAAAGCAAACCAGTTTTCGATTTTCATTTAGCTTTGAAAAATTCCGCGTCTGACGTTGGTTCAACGTTAATTCGATGAGCAAAATCAACGTTGTTTCAATGTCATGAGAGACGTCGTTTCCACGTTGATTCAATGTCAGTTTGCTGTCTGGGAAATGCCTACTAATTAGAATAAAATTTGGTTTTATATTCGCATATGGTAGTAAATGGCACTACATGGTACTATCTGATACAGTTACTTTGCAGAATGTTCCCCAAATGTTATTGTATTGTTTTAATTTGTTTTAGTTTTTTTTTAACCAATTTTTAAGGTCCCAAGAACATTCTTTTAAAGTTTTGTTTTAAAAAATCACACTGCCACCAAGTTTTCTCCAAATATGCCTACTCCATAAAAAATAAATAAATACATAAATAAAAAATAAAAAACTGATTGTGAGCTGAGTATCATGTCTGAATTCCTAGTATTCATAAAACAGTAGATGAAAAGTACCCTGGTTCAAACTGCCTTGAGAATGGCCATTTAATGGCTATTTATCACAGTTTTTCTGTTTGGAACAAAGGACAGAATCAATGCATCAGTTGTCCTACATTTACATTTACAAAGATACTTCAATGATCAATTTAATAAAGATTTTTAAATTACTCCCAATTCTACTTGTCATGGAATAGACACGCCCTAGTCATTGCAGATGATATCTTATATGTCAACAGTCAGACATTAGACTCACAGCACACATTTAGGCCAACATATCCCCCACAGACCTCTTGTGAGACAAGCCAGTTTGGTCATCAACTTTCCTGATGAGCCTCAACAGCTGCGACTTGAGTCTGGCCTCAGCATAAATACTAGGGCACTGCCATTTAGCCTCTTTTATCCATGCACAAGCACAGTTCTGGACTGAGCCTTTAAGAATCAAGTCTCTGTCATACACTGTCCAGATATTCAGTGATTACTTCACTGAAAGAATAGTTTTTGTGTCATTTTTCATTTTATTTGTTGATTAGCATTGGATACTGGGCAAAATGAAGAAGGAAACCAAGACAAAAATCTTGTTTTTTGTAATATTGGTGGGCTCAGTGTCCATGTTAACAGCGGTGGTGACAGACCACTGGGCTGTGTTGAGTCCTCGAGTGGAGAATGTAAACACAACTTGTGAGGCAGCCCACTTCGGCCTTTGGAGACTTTGCAAGAAATACATCTATATTGAGGATGAGGCATTTGTTGGTAAAAGCTGTGGACCTATCAGCTTACCGGGGGGTAAGTGACAAAGTGAGAAATGTTGATCAGATAAACAGGACTCTCTGAATCTCTGGCTTAATATCCTATAAAGTCTCTGCATAATGATTGTTTAATAGATCTTTTTTTTTCTTTCTTTGTATTCACTTAATGAGGTGAAAATTGATAATTATTTATTTTGAAAACATGGAAGCTAGTGAAAGTAAATATCGATGGATTAAAATCAACACATGTCTTCGGAGGTTAAATGTTGGGGAGCATGTCTTAACTTAAAATTTGCTTTACTCCTGAACATAGTATGTGTAGGATTTAGGTTGAATTGCCTCAAGCTGAATTTTTCACAGTAAAGTAATGATGTCTGTCTCTAATTAGATCACATCTATCTATAATTACATTTCTAATTCTTCATATTAATTACCTAATAAGGATCTGTTTTAGATATGATATAACGTCACAATGTTTGTTAATGTTATTAATGAAAATTATTAACAAATTATTTGCTGTTACACAATAATTATGCACAGGATTAAGGTTCTTACTCATTATCTTAAAAAAGTTGCTCCAAAGGTCCGTGTTACATGGTTGAAAATTGTTTTGATTTGGTGACTAACCAATTTAATTAAAAGGTATGATAATTGTGTCTAAACTCCTGCTGTCATGGTTTTGGTTTTGTGTCTTGTTCCTTGTTCTTGTCTGTCATGTGATTCCCTTTGCCATGTGTCTTGTCAATTGTTCCCAGGTGTTTCTTATTAGCCACACCCACTTGTTATCTTGGTTGCCTGTGTATATAAGCCCTGTGTCCTTCAGTCTTTGTGTTGTTGTTGTAGTAATGTGTGCTTTAGTGGTTTCTTGTCCTTGGTCCTGTCCTGAGGTCCTTGTTCTGTCATTGGCCTTGGATTACCTGTTTGTACAATTAAACTCTGTGCTTGCATTTGGATTCTGCTTTCTCCTTCTCTGCCGCATTGTTACACCTTCCTCTTTCAAAAAAAAGAAAAAAAAAAGAAAAGATATCCACTGTTATAAAACCAAGAGATAATCAGAGGTTTTTAGAGTGTCTTCAAAGAGAGTTCTTTTATTCATCTATCCCTTAGTCAGGCCTGCAAATCTTCAGGGAATTCCCTGTCTGTGGAAGTTGTTTTAAGTGTTATGACAGCTCATGGAGATCACTGCTAACCAAAGGATGTGCCTAACAGGTGTGGACTATTTGTATCTTTTAAAAAAAAGAGGTGACAATGCCATACCCTGTAGCTATAATACCAATACAAAATACAAATAATGCTGCCTTTTTTGGACCCTATCCCTAAAGCCCACCTCTACTCCTAACTCTAACCCTAATCATATTTACCTGCTGATTTGTAAAAGTATCCTTAAAGGTCCATGTTCACCATATGAGCTGTACGCGGTCAACATGTCAGCTTGTTCAATCAACATGAGGACACCACATCCAATTTCAATTAGGCCCATAAGCCAGCCTGATCTCATTGTTAATACATAACGTAACATTACGACTTTACAGCTGCAAAACATTAACTATTTAAATATATTCCATATCATAAAGATATCTGTAGCCTATAATTTCCCTATCCAGAATATAAAAAGGATAAAACGTAATGGACAGAGATGCATAGGGAAATGGCAGTTTTATTAACAGTATAGCATTAAAATATGTTTTGACTAATGCTACTCCTACTCCTACCCCTAAACCTATCGATAACCATTCCTTAAAACTACATAGACTACAATGAAGATAAACATAATAGACAAACAACTATAATCACAATAATTTATAAAACTGGTACCAAAAGTCGTTTACATTATGTGTTGCAATCGCAGTCCTCTCTGGCAGTATTATAATAGTTTTGTATGAGGTAGGCTACAGAGCGTAATTTAAGTTAATTAAAGCTGCAAGCATCATTTAGCGGTGTTCAAGCAATTAAGCCCTTTTAGCACATAAGCATTAAAGACATTTAGCAAGCATGTAACCACTGACATAGTAAATGGAAAACCGTTTACCATGATTTACCATGATAATTTACCATATTTTACCATGATTTACCTCGCTCTGGTATGATTTACCATGCATCTAGCATGATTTTCCATAGTTTACCATGTTCTAGGATGATTTACCTTATTTACTGTGATTTACCATGTTTCTAGCGTTATTTGCCATGATTTACCACGTTCATAGCAATTATGTGAAGCATCAGTACAATTGAAGTTTTAAACTCTGACAAAATATGATTGTGTTATAATAGTAACTGTTATATAAAGGATTTGTTTAGTGTCTATATATGAATGCAAAAGCACATGTGTAAAGATTATTAATCAGTAGAGTGGCCAGCAGAGGACAGTAGAAGACCACTTATTGCTCACTTTCATTTTGAACTACTTTGTTTCACCAGTATTCTGTACTAAAGCAAACCAGTTTTTTCATGTTAACTTCATAATGCATGCTTACACACACACACACACACACACACACACACACACACACACACACACACACACACACACACACACACACACACACACACACACACACACACACATTTTTGGCATATGTTATTGTGAAAATCTCTTTTAATTGTCATAAGCATTTCACTTATTTCTTTGTAATGTAATAATATAAAACTAATTTAAAAACATTGCTTTAAGCGTTTGTTTGTTAGCCAATGCTGAAAGCTGATCAAAACGATTCAAAATGCCTAATGCTGCTTCTCACTCTAGTGGACAACAGTGGTTTTACAGCATACATCTACAATATGCCATGTTTTTCATATAATTTAATCTACACACACCCATTCTATTGTAAATACAGACATTTTGAGCTTCAGGATCCAATGTGACTCAATTGTCACATCAATAAATGATTTCTGACTAAATGTGATTGTAAATGTTAAAATAGTGAATCAATGTCAAGACGCAGCCCACATAGATGATGACGTAAACGTAAAGTTCTATAGTGCGCTCACATTATTGCAGTGTGAAACCAAACCAAAATTTTCTGAAAGTATAAAATGTATCAAAACATGAACTTTGGTTCGGACCTTGGTGCGTACTTTCAGGTGTGAAAACGTACGCCCTCAGTTTCACATTTGAGAGAGGACTGTACCATCATCATCATCAAATAAAACCTTCAAAATCCACATTTAGATGGAGTTTGTTTTAAACCCACTATCCTCCATCTGTTTGTATCTGTAGATTTCTTATTAATTCACCAATTTAGATTTCTAAATTTCAGGAGAAAAGACTCTTGATGTAAGTCATTAACTTTAATAATAAGAATTTTAGGCCATAAAAAAGGTAATAAAAACATACTGATTTTCCATTCAAGGTCATAAATTACATTTAGCCACGTCTTAAATTGACATGGTGATTCATTCATTATTGTGATATAATTTTTCTCGATAAAACGATATCAGGTTCAATAATGTTTGTGCCAAAAGCGGAACGAAACTCATTTGAACTGCTTGTGCCTCACAGACTGTTTATCTGCTTGGCGCAAAATCCAAATGCAGTGCAGCGCGAGCTTACCAAGGGGGTAATCCATCAACCGGAAGTTGAAGCCTCGTGGGAGCTGCCATCTTGTAGCAGAACTTCACTTGCGTTAGCATTTCCATCGACTCCCATTCATTTTGACAGCGAATAACTTTACATCTGAGGCGTTTGAAGACCCCATTTGTCCTTTATTTATTTCTAAAGAAACACGACAATGTATAAAATGTTCCATTACCTTGTAGCTTATGTTATGGCCCCGTAAAAGCAGTTTTTTTGTAAAAGTTGGCTAACGATTGCATCATAACCAAGCGACTCTCTGTCGCACAGAGAGATTACCGTATGGACAGGAGGAGAAGCTCGCAGGCAATCGGGGAAACGTGGAGGCAAAATGACAAAATAATTCATCAGAACACCTAGCAAAAGTGTCTCCTGCTCCTAGCTCATGGACAGCTCCGCTCTCACACACTCTCCGCCGCATGTTTCGGAAGGGAATGATTCAGATTTCTCATGTCACAGCCACTATAGACAGACGGTTTGCTCTCGTCACATCTACGTCGTCAAGCTCTGTTTGAGTCTGCGCGTGCTAAAAAATCGCCAAAAACGGGCTTCACTTGTCTTAATGGAGTTCCAATGAGATGGCTCTGTCCACTTCTTATACTGTCTATGGAGCTTACCGGTACTAGAGCAGGCGCGTTTACTCTGATCGGTGCTTCAGAGAGGAAGCGCTTCAGAACTCTGACCTGATATTTGGAATCACTATTCAATAAATATATTTGTTTGACAGGGAAGCTGTGCGCAAACAGCAATATATATTATTTGCACCTATATATAAAATGCACCCCAGAAAAAAATGGCTCTTTCACTCCAAGAAAAAAGGCAGGTGCTCAAGCCCCTTTTGATGTATATGTGTGCACGTGCCTGACCCCAAACTCTGCTTGATTTCAAATCTAGACGTTTCAAAATGATACAAAATTAATCAAATAGAAAGTCAATAAAATGAGGTTGAATTTAACCAATTGATTGTTTTTAACACATGACACAACATACCCAGCTGTGTGTGTGACTGGTCTTGTAAATGCAGTCAGTAAAATCTATAATTAGGCTGTGTAAATAGTCAGCTGTCCCAAGATGGGAGACACTCTTAATTTAAGAGTGGTACAATTCCATTTCTGTGACGAACGGTCACATCTGAGAGAACAGTATACCCATTGGCCCTTAAATGATACCCCTTCGACTGTGGCCCATCATTAAAATCATTTAAACTTATGGTAACAGTCACATGTTTTTGAGAACATATCAATATTTTGCTGATCTCTGTCTATGTAGTATAAATAAATACAAATAAAAAATACATGACTTGTGTGTTCTTCCTCCCCCTCTTTACCTATAAGCGGATGCTAATTGTAAGGACAGGTGGACAGACAGGTGGATTTGATTTAAAATTACAGAATTAGTTTGGAAAGATACATTCATCTGCTGTAAGACATGACATTAGTCCATTACTTTTAACATAGATCCATGACAGTTTCAGGGAATGAATATTAGGAATGAGACTGCAACATAATTTATGTCTATAGTTTTTTTTTAATATGACAGAGCAAAGTTGATACTATACTATCAACTTTGCTCTGTCATATTAAAAAAAAACTATAGACATAAATTATCTTGGACATTTATGCTCCTGAGAGGCAGTTTTTATCCACTCAATTTCATTGCCAGACATTGCATGAATACAAGTCACATGCTTCATGTAATACTGCTTGTATATTTGGCACTCAATACTTAACATGCAACTCAGAACTAAAGCAATATAGTTGTGAAACCAGACCTCATCAGTCATTTCTGTAAATAAAACAATACAATTCCAGGTAAACCAGGTTGCAATTTGTTCCCTTTTTTTTTAAATAGTGATTGAATACATTAGGCAGAAGCGATTGCAACAGTATGCTTTGATAAGACAGTCTTTGTCATACTAGTGGCCTCATGGAGCCAACTCTGAGTCGTTTGCATTTGTCAAAATAACTCAACATATATTTAGCTGCTCTTGAAAATGCATTTATATATATATATATATATATATATATATATATATATAAACCTTTGCAGTTAACACTTCAGGCAACTGGCAACTCAACAATTCCTGTAAGGGTATGAATAAACTCAGTCTTATAATACACATATCATCAATAGTAGCCAGCAAAAGGAAAATACATGTCCCCCTTGAGCATTCTTACATGGGATTTCATTCAAATGTATAATTTAAATAAAATAAAAAAACGTTTTGTTTTTGTTTTTCTCAGAAATCAACTGCTCTTACTTCAGACATTTCACACCAGGCGAAGATTCTGAAATCTTTGAAGTTAAAACTCAGAGAGGTAAGTTCATATAGTCAAATCAATTCAAGCCTGGACTGACATTATAGTGTATTGGTTGGAGTATGCTTTTGTGCACCTTTATTTTCTTCTGCGGTATGTACTGTGGGTGAAGCAGTGGAAGGAACATATAATGAAGGATGAAATAAGAAAGAATCACAGTGGAAGAATCGTAGTGGACAGTTACACTGTTTTGGGGGGGAATACAGTGTGCAGACAGAGTACAGAAACTGTTTATAGACCATTTCACAAGATGTAAACAACACTCCAGAAACACTTCCTGTTTGTAACTGTTTTCTTTATTTCACATGTAAAGAAAACATCTTAAAGATGTTTGTTTAACTTTCTGATTCAGTTTTAAATGTTCTGTTGGTTGTATTTTATCCCAGCTTTTATGTAGTGTTATAAAACTGAAACAGGAAGTGCTTCTGGACCAGTGTTGTTTACATCTTGTGAAATGGTCTATAGAGGGTTCTAGGGAAATAGGTCTGAAGCATGAGTCATAACATATTTAAACGTAATTGTTATTGACATTTGATTCACTGTCATAATTTAAAATAGACATGTAGCTCTTTCTGATTTCTCTACTCAGAATACAACATCTCAGCAGCAGCCATATCCATCTTCAGTCTGCTCTTCATGATTCTGGGCACATTGTGTGTGTTGTGTTCCCTCAGAAAGGGAAAGGACTATATGTACAAGCCTGCTGGGATGTTCTTTGCTTTTGCTGGTAAGGTGGAACATCTAATCACAGCTTCACTTGCCTTACCTGAAACAAAACTATAGACAGACATCCAAATAGATACACATTCATTTTTAGATTCCACAACATTTTTACATTCATGGAAAATATATAGAAATCTTTAATAATATCTTTTCATATCTTTGTATTCAGGTCTGTGTGCCATCATCTCAGTAGAGGTAATGCGTCAGTCAGTCAAAAGGATGATAGAAAGCAAGGACACTATCTGGATCGAGTATTACTATTCTTGGTCTTTTTCTTGTGCGTGCACGGGTTTTGTCCTGCTCCTCCTCAGTGGAATTGGTCTACTGCTCGTTTCCATGCCACAGATACCAAGAAATCCATGGGAAACCTGCACGGACGCTGAGCCTGAACAGATATAGAGCAAGAACGCAGGTAAACCATTGACTCACAATATACCTAGACCTCTTTGATACAAAGTGAGAGCTTGACAAGCAGAGGTCATTAAATTAGCTCAGAAACTTCCTCCCACCCCTCTAAAAACTGGCACTGAACAATATAGGTTTGTAAGACCAAAATCATGCCAGAAAGTATCCAAGCTTTTCAATCTTTATATTATTAATGTCTATATGTCAAATCTTTAAATGTAATATGAAGAGTGCAGCTGTCTTTATGAAACTGGAATTTTTGTGTAACAATTCTGTACATAAACTTTCCCTGCATGTCTGTTTAAGACACTGGAAGGGTTTAAATGGAGAAGGGTTGAAGAACAATTGTGATTGCAAGGACTGAACAATTGTGATTGCAAGGACTTATCTTGTTTATTAACACCTGGTTAACATATTCGAAAAATTATGTTTTTTGGAAAGTTCATCTGCACTATTTTGCAGATGGGGAGTATTAAGAAATAGGAATTAGGAATAATAAATCTCAATATTCAGTGGTGTAATGCCACACAATTTTGCTCCAGAAAGCATTATTCACATCCAGTAAATGAGTTTAGGATGTTTTTTTTTTTTTTTTTAGATGTGTGAATACTGCTTTAGTTTTGTGTAAATCTAATTTTAACAATAATTATCTTTTGCCTTGGGTACAGTGTTGCTCTCAACTCTGAGCAGAATGTAAATGTTTGTTCTGCTGTGCTTACTGAATGATTGGCCATTTTAGAATATCGTCAGGTCTTGCAGGTGCATAGAAAAATGGCATCAGTATCACCCTTATGTGAAGGAGTAAAATTACTCTTAGACTTTCAAAGTCTACAGCTTCCTGAAATGCACCCTCAAACTGTGTTTATATGCTTGAAATGGATAGGTGTATGATAGTATATAAATTTTGTTTCAAATTTCTAATTTGCTCAGTATTTTTGCTGATTATAATTTCCACAATACTAGCAACAATAGTTTTAATACACTAATTTTCAGCAGGTTTTCTTCAGGATCTTTTCAGGAACTGTGGTAATTTTGTGGTCTGCACAAACTGTTTATCTGTTTTAAACAAACATAGTTTTATTAAAACATATATTGCTGGATTTCAAAATGATGGATTTTGATTGTGGGGATCACTGTCACTGTCACAGTCACACTGCCTAAACAAACACCATAGTGGTGTAGGAGCCATAGCCTTTTGGGCAGCGCTCCAACATCTAGTAATACATCCTTTAGGGTAACCCAAGTTCAAGTCACTGATTCCTATCTATAACCAAGACCAACAATATAATAATAATTATACAAATCCAGCTGGGTGAACATACTGACCCCAAAAAATCTTGGTGTTTTTCTGCTTGTGGGGGAAGTTAAAAGTCATTTACTGAGGCAAATACTTAAAAATGCAATGTCATCGTGAATACTTTGTATTTATTTCTTTTGATGTTGTTTGCATGCAGAACAAGAGGCCGGATATTTGGATTGTATTATGCTACCCAGCAGAATATATGTATTTCTGATATTAGACCCCTATGTATTTCTAATAAAAAAGGAATAGGCTTACTCCTGTGTTCATGCTAACATTTATTTTGCCTCTGTTATTGTGTGATTCATTAAAAATGCCCTAAAAAGATTTTGAGTCACAACACTGGTTTAAATACAGCATGCACCAGAGGTTTTGATATTCAGGTTTTCTCATTATTTTTAATATTTATATACCACTGTATGAATTTAATGTAGTGTATATAGGGTGGAGGTACCTCTGACTGTTTGTTTGAAATGGGCCTCTGGTTATGAATTCGAAATCATTCATTCTAATGAGAGATGCACACATCAGTTGTCTCAGCTGAAGACATATCTTTTCAAAGGTACTGCAGTAATATTTTAATGTTGCACCTCAGGGAATTCATTGTATAGAGACATCAAGACTCTGGGATTCCTTTAAGCTTGCATGATGCCAAATGGACAATGCTGAAGTAGGTACAAGCAGACTGTACCTTTAACACAGGGGTGTCCAAACTCTGTCCCGGAGGACCACTGTCATGAAGAGCTCCAACTTGCCTCAACACACCTGTCTGGAAGTTTCTAGTTTGTCAAGTAGGACATTGACTTGCTGGTTCATGTGTTTAATTGGGGTTGGAGCTAAACATTGCAGGACAGTGGCCGTCCAGGAGTAGATTCCAACACTCCTACTTTAGAGCTTGAAGATTACCTCTTACTGTAAAAAATGATCGTGATTTTAACAGTAAAAGACTGTAAAAATGCTACAGTGAAAAACTGTTAATTGGTTAACAGAACCTTTCCTTACTACATATGGTAAATAACTGTGATATATCTTATGGTAAATTTCATGTAATTTTACTGTAAAATACTGTTAAATTTACAGTTTTTAAAGTGAAAATGAACAACTCATCGTATAAATCACAGTGAAAAAACGTAAATTGACATTCCCACAATTCCCTGCGTGACACTCCACACGATGTATTTTTGTTGAAATAACTTGTTTCTTCATAGTTTGCTTAGTCTTTTTCTAATCAGTTAGGCCCTAGAATTATTAATTAGCCGTGAGCTTAGAATTATAAGGTTCTATCTCCACTTTTGGTCGAAATTGAGTTTTTGACATAATCTGATCCATTAGGTGTTTATTAATGCCTGTGTGGTGTTATTTTTGTAAAAAAAAATATTTTGTTAGTAGTTATTAATAAAATAAAAAGGTTCCATCTCACAAAACATAAACCGAGTTGGGATTATAAGGTTCTATCTCCAGTAGATTCAATATCCAATCAAAACCCTGAATGAACACGGACGGACCAATCAAAACCCACCTCTTAGCTCTGTAGCCTGACAAGATTGTGAGTAAGATTGTGTTTTGTATAAACACTGCTTTGTTTTGCGGTACTGGAAAAGTATCTGGGAAACCAACGGCACAGATAGAAAATGTGGCATAAAGACAACTACAGAGAAAATAATTTTATACGAAAACACCCTTCAATTTAGGAAGTACTGTACAGGTGCTAAGCAATGCAATTGTCAGGTATTAGGTGTTTATTAATGCCTGTGTGGTGTTATTTTTGTAAAAAAAATTTTTTTTTAGTAGTTATTAATAAAATACAAAGGTTCCATCTCACAAAACATTAACCAAGTTGGGATTATAAGGTTCTATCTCCAGTAGATTCAATATCCAAGCAATGCAACTGTGACTGTTTATCCTGTTGAGTCCTGGACAGTGCCTCAGTGGGTCCCATTGTCTAATCTGTCTAATATTTATCCATGTTCAAGTACATGCCTGCAGTTGACAAAGCATACTACAAGGCAGTATTTAGAAAGTAAAGATAGAAGGTTGGAAAGAGTCATGACAACATAAATTACACAACATGAAGTACATCATACATAACAAAACAGACATACAGAATAATAAGGGATGAAAACATAATTTTCATGATGTTACAATATTTTGTGTTAATCTACTAAATTAAACGTTTTTAATGTAAGATGCTTCCTAAATGTTTTTTTACAGTACAGAGGAGTGAGGTGTAGTATTGTGTAATTACTCCATGTCCATGTTCTTTGAAAAAAAAAATTTTTTCTTACAAACTTGCTTGCTTGGCTTTGATACTATAGTATTATATTATATTATCAATGGTTATATACAATTATTCTTTGAAATGTGGGGTTTTATTTGTAAAAGTGGAGATAGAACCTTATAATTTCAAACAGAATCAGAGCTCTCAGACTTAAAAGGTTCTATCTCCATTGGGGTCATCTTAAAAAATCCCATTTCCAAATGTGCCAGGATTTTGATATTTTATTCACAAAGTACCTGTAGGGTGATGGTCTTGTTGAGCTATAATAGAAGATTACACTACATAACAGTTTTGGCAGCTGGGATGTAAAAACTTTGATGCTTAATATCTCAGAACTACCCTAAACGGAGATAGAACCTTATAAGTCTAAGCTCAGGTGCTGTTAAAGTAATGTTTATTGCCTTTTTAAAATTTCATGAGTTTTACCACGATGGTGTTTAATGTTTGAGTGAATGACACTGTGCCGCTTCTATATGTTAACATTAAGTTTCTTGTGAAAAAGCTACATGTGATGTTTCCATATATTTCCATGTATCTTGTGACCTTCATTACTGCTGTGATTGATGGATGTCAGTATATTACAATGGTATAAAATATGTGTAAAACTTTATTACCGTAAATTCTTGCTACCGTATTTTATACGGTAAATTTCTGGCAACCAGCTGCCGGTATTTTACCGTAAATTGAACACATTTTTTTTTTACAGTGAACCCACACATATTATCATTTAGACACAGCCATAATTTAATTAAAATTACATTTTAATTATAATATTAAAGTACAAATTATTATTGGTTGTTACAGTATAAGGATATCTTTGGCCATTTATATTTCAAATTAGTTGCACAAGATCCATATCTCTCCCATGTTTAAACACAGTGCATGGATTAGTAATGCATGAAAAGGATTTGACAGATAACCAAATCCAGGCGAAGTAGCAGAATCTAAATGGAAAAAAAATCGTTCTGTTGTTGCCAGGTTTCAACTAGACCCAAACAATCCAAGTTTTGATCAATAATAAGATCATTGATAAGGAGGCCTTTGTTGGTGATGGAACGGACGTTGTAGAGGGCAAACTTGTGTAAAGTGGTACATGATTTTTTGACAAATTTTTGCCAGTGGAATTAACACACTAACAGATCAGAGCCTTTCTTCTTTCAAGCTTGTGATGGCCCAGCAGTCCAAAATGAATTGATAGACCTGACCTGTTCCTTGTCGGAAGTGCAGTAGTTTCGCCGAGAGCCACGGTGGATATATTTTGGCTGCCGAAGGAGAATGTCTCGATGGAATTTGAGACTTCTCGGCAGTTTTGTTTGCACCGAGGTTCGCAGTCGGTGTAATTCATTAGGTGAGTACTTCAGTGTTTTCTTGGTTGTGATGGTAAAGACCATAGTTGAAAGAATAATCCACAGTGGAAGCGAAATGTTCACCATCAATTCAGCTTATATCCGAACTTAATCCGCGCAAACTGATCAACAAGATACTAAAAGAAAAGTTCTAAAAAAAAAAAATTGACAAATAGGCAGCAGCAGCAGCATGAATAAACAACAAAAAAAAAATAATAAATAAATAATACATTTTATTTGTAAATCGCATTTCTCAGTCTCTAAGCGCTACAACCTGTAGCCTACAGAACAAAATAATCAAATATGGAAAAAAATGCATAAGTATAAAAAAATACACATAAATAATAAAATTATAAATGAAAAGCTTGACTAAAAAGATGTCTTAGGAAGTCTCTTAAAACAGAACCAGCATCCCTAATAGATGCAGGTAGTGTGTTCCATAACTTAGGCACGTTATAGGACAAGGCGGTTACACTTTATTTCGATAGTCACTTTAGACATTCTACTAACTATAAGTAACTTTTCAACTACATGTCAACTAACTCTCATTAGAGTATTAGAATATTATAGTAGACTGTCAGTATACTGTTAGGTTATGGTTAAGTGTTAGGCTTTGTGTTAGGAGAATAAGTTTACTTGTAGTCACCAAGTTACTTATAGTCAGTTGAATGTCTGTTGGGGGACCAACAAAATAAAGTGTTAGCAGATATTAAGCTGACATTCTGCTACTCTAATGACAGTTAGTTTACATGTAGTTGAAAAGTTACTTATTTGTAGTAGAATGTCTAAAGTGGACTATCGAAATAAAGTGTTACCTCAGTTTGTTTTCATTTGTCACGTGTGTTCCACAGTCTTGAGTTTCCCGCCACCAATCTGTTTCCATGGACACTAATCACATTCCTCACAGCTGCCTGTCATTTGTCCTAATCGTCCCTGTGTATTAGTTCCTGCTTGTATTAAGGTCTTTGTCTGTTTGTGTGATACACTTCAAGCCCGGAACACACCAAGCCGACACAGACGAACTAGCGCTGATGAAAGTCGACTGTGTTGTCCCCTCTTGTCCCCTCTCGTCCGCTCCCGTCGAGGTAAAAAGCTGCACTTGAACACACCGAGAGAACTGCAGCCGACAGTCAGTTAGAATGTGCGTTCTGCGCCTGCGTTTAATGAGCCAACTGTCTATTTCTGCAGATATATTAGGCTACGTCCACATTAATCCGGATGCATTTAAACACTGGGTTTTCGTTTAAAAATGCTCTCCGTTCACACTAGCGTTTTCAGGTGTTTTCCGACGTTTCAGTGTGGATGAGAAACTTCTAAATTCACTTTACTGCGCATGCGTGAAACTTCACAAAAGCTCACTGAGATGATACAGATGGGAAAATAAATAATAATGTCATCGCACAATAACAGGATACTTTTATTTAGCAAAATATCTCACCATCACTGATGCGTCCAGGTCGCATTCAGTCACCATATGTTTGGTCTAAGACGCAACTGCTCTCCTGTTTTGCCGCAGAACAGCAAATGTGAGTAGACTACATTATCTGTCATCTTTGCAGTACTGTGCTATGGAGAATAGCACATATTAAGTAACATAGAAAGTAACATATTTTAGCAATAGTGTAAAAATGAATAACACATAACAGACACAACACCGATAAACATGAATATCTATTGGTACAACAAGGATCACATGACTAAACTTACGTCATCGTTTTGAAATACCTCCGGTTTCACTGTCCACACTACAACGCGAAAACGGCGTTTTCAAATTTATCCACTTTGGAGAGCGTTTTCCAAACGATACGTTTTTGTTGACTTAAAACGCCGTCTCAGTGTGGACGGAAGGCCAGAACGGAGAGAAAAATATACGTTTTCAAACGAAAACGTATTAGTGTGGACATGGTCTTGGTCTAGTATATATTCGTCATTCAAAAAGGAAAACCGACGCTGCCGGCTGCAGATACACATAACGTAAACAAAGCAGTGCCTGATTACCTTTTTAAATATCAATCCTGCTGAACACTTTCTTTATTCCACTCCACTCATGTTAATATTGAAATACTACGGTATTCACCAAGGAACACTCAGGTAAGAAGACGTAACATAAGAACAGCCTTCTATCTTTACCGTTTAGACTTCTTTGCTTGCTGTTTTGCTATTATTCTCGTGCACTGACTCTTTCACTAAGTTGACCAGCCAGTCAGAGTTCTCTCTTTCCCGACGGCACAAGACTTATTCAACATGTCGAATCGGGCGAAACAAAGCCGACGAGGACTATCTTTAGCTGACTGACGGAACCGTGCGTATCACACCAAGGAGACTTAGTTAGCCAACGCACAAAAACTGCCCGACGGCCGACCTTCGGCTTGGTGTGTTCCGGGCTTAACAATTACAGTCCCATTGACTTCATGTGCTAATGCATTGACGAAGTCAGCAGTTGGATGTGAAAATTTTCATCAGCTAATCAAAGACAAAACTGACGTCATTGCCTTTAGAAACAACAGTGAAGATCTCAAGTTGAACGCATACCTTTACGCTAGGGGTCAAACAACTAAAAATATATTCAGGAATCTTGGTTCCTGAGTTCTGATTCTGGACTCCACCTTAGTTTCAGTACTATGTCAAAGCAATAAATAACGCATACTATCACCTGAAAAATACTGCAAGATTTAGATGCTTCGTTTCCAGACAAGATTTACAAAAACTTGTTCACGCTTTCATCACCAGGGTGGATTATGATGTAATAATTGTAATAATTATAATTGTAATGGACTCCTCACTGGCCTTCCCAAAAAGACCACAAGACACTTGCAGCTAGTACAGAATTCTGCCAGGATTCTGAGCAGAACCAGATATTTGAACACACCATCCTCAGGTCTTCACATGGCTCCCAGTTACATTTAGGGTTGGTTTTAAAGTATTTGTTAGAGCTATATTTTTATTTTGGGCTTAAGTTACTTTATAGCCTAATTTATTTCTTTTCTTTTCTTGCAACATGACATGACTTTTGCGTAAACATATACGCCACTTTCGAGTCAGGTGGCGTGTTATCTCTACGCATTTTGAGCTATTCGCGTGTATCCGCGTGTACGCGTATATGTCTACGCCATTAACGTCCACGTCATTCCACGTGTCCGTACACGCGCGTCAAATCTCCAATCATAAATGCCATGAAGCCCAGTGACGGTTAAGTTTAGGGATGGGGTTGAGGTAAGTCATATCTTTTTTTTACCTATGGATGGTAAGGGAACAGTCATAAATGCCATTAACCCCAGTGACGGTTAGGTTTAGGGACGGGGTTGAGGTAAGTCCTATATTTATATAACGTTAAGTCAACGGCGTTCATAAACACGCTCAAAGGCGATTATGCGTCTTGATAGCACGCCAAAAATGGAATGCGTAAAGCCAAACCATGACGTAGCGTCAAGTGGCCATTTGAGAAGTTTATTGGTTTTTTTTTTGTTTTGTTTAAGTTTATGGACAAATAGCCACTACAGTATTATTACTGGTATACAGTAGCTGTGGTAAGCAATTTAGTTATTTTATATTAATTAGCTCACTGTGAGCATATACAGGTTGAGTATGTTATGATGGACAGTGTCAAATGCAGCATTGAGGTCGAGTAGCTACCAGAATGTTTTGCCTTTGTCACTATTTAACCGAATATTGTTTATTTTCTTTATGAGTGCTGTCTCTGTGCTGTGATGTGGTCGGAAACCAGATTGAAAAGTATCCATTCAAGGTTAGGAAGTTGTTAAGTTGATTAAAGAAAACTTTTTCAATTATCTTACCTATGAAAGGAAGATTTGATATTGGTCAGTTATTGCTCAATATGTTGCTATCCAGATTATTCTTCTTCAGGAGGGGCTTGACAACTGCAGTTTTAAGGGATTTTGGAAAGGGAGGGGAAGTGAGGGTTTACCACCCTCAGATCTGCTAGGAGATCTGTTTGTAAGCAGTTTAACACACTTTTGAAAAAGGAGGTGAGATGTGTCAAGAGCGTAGTATATATGTTTTTAAATCCACAAAGGTGATGCACAATAAGGAAGTGATTCATAAATAATATCTCATAACAGAGTTTTCTCTGTCTCCTTTCTCTGCCAATATTCAGCCAGCACCATAATCCTAAGCATCTGTAGTTACAATAGATGCATGATCAGAAATGCATTATCGCTGGGCTCGGAGCTTTGAGGTGTTTTCTTTTGATAGCTTGGACCGTTGGACCATAACATTGGACAAGCAAAATTCTTGATTTTTCTGGATTGAGGCATGAAGAGGATGGACATTTGTATATTTGAAAATACATTTTGCATGTCATGTCAATCCAAAGAATGAGCAGAGATTATAGACGACTGCTGCAACATTATCTGGGTGTAGGCGAAGACAATCAGCAGATATCACATTGCCATGGAAAACATCTCCCTAAACTGCCGTTTACACATATTCTCTTCGTAGCTGGTGCAGAGAAAATACACTCATGAGTATCAGTTGCTCCCTGGCAAGGGTCCCTAATGGTATGCGTTATAACAGCTGTATTCGCTTCGCTAAGATCGACAGAATGCGATTCCTCTGAAATAGCATCACAGATGGCAAATGGCAGTTGTCGCAATTTCTTTTGAACTTGCTGAACGTCAAGACACGCTTTGTTGAGTTGGTAGCATTAGTCAATGTGGTGTGTTGAACTCATACTGAATAGCTAAGTGGAAAAAAATATATTACTGTTAAATAATAATCAGTAATTTAGGTTTAGCCACAAGAACCATTAGAGTGGAAAAAACAGTAGACATATTTAAAAATAAATAAGCATGCATGGGGCAGAGTGATTTTCATGTGAAACATTCAGTAACAGGCAGCCTCGTTAAGTCTTTAACGTAGGCTGCATTTTAGTCTCTCGTTTAGCATCAGTAAAGTGCATTGCACATGCTTGGGAGGATAGAATAAGTAAACTTACACTATAGTTTTGAGTGCAAGTCAAGATGATTTTCATACTTAGGCATATAACAATGAACAGTCTCCACTTTCCTGATATTTAATTCACATGTAATACTCTCTGTGACAGAATAGACACTCATACTATAATAGCTTATGCTGTACCCTTGGAAACCCTCCCGAATATTGATGTCTGCAAGCACCAATACACATTTTAAGCCATGCATGCTTTTAAAAATATCTTTGTGTCTTGTCTTGTTCAGCGGTTCCCTGCCTGTCTATTAGTCATCCCAGGTGTTTCCCATTAACCATGCCTCCTTGTTATCCTGTCTAGCTCGTTTAGACCTGTAATTAAGCCCTGTGTTTCAGCCCTGTCTTGGTGAGTTCTTGTTTGAGTGTTTACGTGTCTACAGTTACGCTGTTGTTTGGTTGTTCTTTTCCTGAGTTCTGTCCTAGTTTGTGCAAGTTTAGAATCAAATTAATTAAGTGTGCTGAAACTGGATTTTGCTTCATCTGTGAGTCAACCAACACACACTTAACTTGACAGAGTTTGTAAAGAATTGCGGGGTGTAAGCAGGCATAGCCATCTTTGTCACAGTTGCATTTAGTATGTCCTTTTAGCAAAAGATAAAGCTCAATTGGATATAAAAATAAGGATATAAAAGTGTACACAACATATAGCCACAGTATCTCCATTCCTTTATTTATTCCCTTTCTCTCTCTTGTCCCACTCTTCATACATGGTTCAAATCATACTCTACTCCCACCTAGTGGCATAAAGCTGCATTCACCACTGAAGTCCATGAGATACATATTGTGGTATAAATAGTGTGGGTGTGTGGTGTGGGGTTATCTTATCTATTAATAAATTAAATTAATTAATGAATAAACTAAGGTATACAGAATCTCTAGAACATGAGCCAATTTATCTGAAGTTATAAGACGCTTGTTTTGTGCCACATGGTTCATTAAATTTACAGTTCGGTCTGCCCGTTCCGTTCTGAAGGCAAACATAAAAGGAATAATAAAACACGAGCTGCAGGTGACAGTTGTGGTCCAAGCAGTTTGAAAAAGTAGGAAATTACCAACTTTGCTCCTACATTAGTGAACGTTATTTTTACATGAACACATCCAAACTATTTTGCTATAGCCTACTGAGATTTGTAATAAATGTGATATATAATAGTGTCTTGACAACATTTCGTTGACTAGTTTTGGATAGATTATAAAGTTTTTATTCTAAAATAGATATCAAATAAGCATTTGTTAGACAGTTTCTGCTCATATGTTAAATATATAGTGTGTTTTGTCTAAAATAAACTTATTTTTTTTATAGTGTTTGTTCCAATGCAAGATATAAAATAATGAATCCTTCACTTTGAAATATGTATGATAAAATGTAATGGCCTACTTTAAAAAAAAATAACACTTTATAAGACATTTGAAATGTATATATTGTCCTTGCATTCTTTCTTGTGTGACACACCAGAATGAAAGGCTCATTATGCAGGTTATTGTCTTCTTAGGTGAGAACCACCTAATTATTCATGACAAGGGGGCGGGCCGTTCACGCCCATCTGCATATTGCCTTTACAAAAAAAAAAAAAAAAAAAAAAAAAAAAATTTCACAATTTAAAACTATCTATTGTTTTATGTGAATGATTAGGCAGGATAATTTCCGGATTATTTTGAAGCAAAAAACATCCATTAGTCAAAAAGTCTTGTGGACACATATTTAGTATGTAGCCTTATTTCAGAAACCTTAATTTTTTGTTTTTTCAATAACAATATTCTCTCAAAAATGCAAACATGTACATACATGTTGCTCAACCAAAAAGAGGCGACCACCAAAGCCTGCAGGCCCTCCCCCACCCCCAACCCCTGTGAGAGCACTTCGGCCTCTGCCACAATGCCCTCCTCCATCTGCTCTAGGTGAAAAAAAAAAAACTGATACCAGCTGATACCAAACTGAACTGAACAAGCGGTAACCCAGTGTTCTGTATCTTTTTCTATTTCTGTTATATTACATGATAGAGTCTAAGGTCTTTTCAAGGCGTATGGCAAACCTATCTAATCTGCTGACTGTTACATGTCAAACTAAGATTGCTGTGAGGGAAAAATTAATACTGTCAAGTTAGCACTTTTAAACATCCAATCCCTTAAAAATAAATTACTTCTAGTAAATGACTTAATAGCCACAAACAACCTAGATGTTATGCTTCTAAATGAAACTTGGCTAGAAGACAACAGTGCAACGGTCCTCAATGAAACAGCCTCTCCTAACTTTACTTTTATGAGTGTCTGCAAGAGTGGATAGGAGAGGTGGGGGTGTAGCTGCTCTATTTAAAGATGTCTATCAGTGTAAGCAAGTATAATTTGGGAATTGCCCATCTTTTGAATATCTGGGCATTGTCTTGAAAGGTGCTCCATGAATTTTACTTTATTCATTACTTTATTCACTTATTATTTACAGGCATCTAAAATACTCTCCAGCCTTTGCTGAGGACTTTACAGAACTGTTATCAACAATTTCCCCAGAGTTTTACTGTTTTTGCTGCTGGGGATTTTAATATTCACAAAGACATTGCAGAAATCAATATGGTAAAAAAAAAATCATAACTGTTTTAAATAATTTTTTTAAATGAATTTTTTATTTTATTTTATTTTTTATTGGTTTTCTTTATACATGACAAAACATATGAAAAATAAATAAATAAATGTAAAAAATGCAACAATCAAGATAATAAAAATAGTTGAAAAAAATTGATTAGAGAAAATAACGGAGATATTAAATAGATACTAGTACTTATTCATTAGATACTAGTACTTATTTCGATAGTGACTAACTATTCTTTTGTGACTAGTAACACATTTAATTTTTGCCATTGACTTCTATGGGGATCTGTCATTCAGATATCAACTATTCAGTTCTGACTAGTATGGATTCCAATTGTGACTAGTACATATACATTAGATACTAGTAGTTATTCAATAGATACTAGTACTTATCAATTAGATACTAGTGCCTATTAATTAGCTACTAGTACTTATTCAATAGATACTAGTACTTATTCATTAGATACTAGTTCTTATTCATTAGAAACTAGTACTTATTCAATAGATACTAGTACCTATTTATTAAATACTAGTATTTATTCCAAATGCTACTAGTAATAATTTTTTTTTTTACTAGTAAGATTTTTAATTGAACTCTAAAGTGGCCGCTCTGACTAGTCATAACATAAGACTAGTAAAAAAGCAGTTGTGACTAGTAAAATAAAAATTCTTACTAGTAACATTTGGAAAAAATACTAGTATCTAATAAATAGATACTAGTATCTATTAAGTACTAGTATCTAATTAATAAGTACTAGTACTATCTAATAAATAGGTACTAGTATCTAATGAAAACGTACTAGTATCTAATGAATAAGTACTAGTATCTATTGAATAAGTACTAGTAGCTAATGAATAAGTACTAGTTTCTAATGAATAAGTACTAGTATCTATTGAATAAGTACTAGCTAATGAATAAGTACTAGTATCTATTTAATAGGTACCAGTATCTTAAAAATAAGTAGTACGTACCTAATGAATAACTACTAGTATCTAATGTATATGTACTAGTCACAATTGGAATACATACTAGTCAGAGCTGAATAGTTGATATCTGAATAACAGATCCCCATCGGTCTTTGTCAGACTCGTGGGTTTATTGTGTGTGACGTCATCGCGGTGCCATTTTTGAGGTATCGCTATGAGCACTGAAGAGATTACGAGAGTAGACATAACAAGTAAATAACTCGCAAAACTGAAGAAGCACAAGAAAACGTCTCGTCTCGTCTCGAAAACGTCCCCTGAGTAGGGAACAGAGATGTTACGTCAGAAGTGACGGAGATTGGGGGTTTCGCATAGAAAGCCAATCCTCTTCGAGTATTTAAAAACGAGCCAATGGCATGCAATGCCTTGGGGCTGCAGAAATTTGCATAGCGTACTCCGCCCTACTCCGTGAGTATAAAAGGAGGAAGTGAACGCAACCGCAGTATGTCTTCGCTGAGGAGCCAAGACTGAACTCGGCGTCTACCCAGCGATACAGCAGAAGTGGCAGGGAGACGTAACGTCTCCGTTCCCTACTCAGGGAACGAGGGTTACATACGTAACCGAGACGTTCCCTTTCGTAGTCACTTCGAGTTACGTCAGAAGTGACGGAGATTGGGGGTCTGTGCCATCACGCCATCTTCAAGCTGTCTTCCAGTGCCCTGCGAAAGTCTGGACCCCTCCTCTCTCTCTTTTTTTTTTTTAGGGATCCTACTTTGACACAGGATTACCAAGGTACACTGGGAAACATATCCCGGGAGGGACATACTACCAGATGCCTACCGAAGGGAGGACTTAAGAATACTCATATGGCCACGTAGGAACGCATATGGAGACACTGGAGCACCAACCGCAGGTGGCTGCTAAAATTTCAACTCCAGGGGTGGCAGATGGCTTGCCAAGGGAAGACACATGCTCAGAGAGGCTTACAGTGGATAATACACATGAGACGGTTACCATGGGGGGACCGTACGCATGGAGGCACCTAGCCAGCATCCAGAGCAACAGCAGTGGTGCCTGCATCGTCGGTGCTGGAGGACTCAAGACTTCAATGGAAGAACTGAGGAAATATCGCACTTATCCAGTCCGGGGAGTGGAGTGGCGAGCAAGCGAAGACACCTGAGCGGGTCCAGAACTGGCCGAAACGAGTACGTGAGAGGACACTGGCTCAATTCGCAGATTATAGAATCTGGCGAAGGTGTTGGGTGTCGCCCAGCCTGCAGCTCTGCAGATGTCTGTTAGCGAGGCGCCGTGCGCTAGAGCCCAAGAGGAGGCCACACTCCGAGTGGAATGGGCCGTCACACCAATTGGGGGCACGGAAGGGCTTGCTGCTGGTAAGACAAAGCGATGGCGTCCACTATCCAGTGGGACAGCCGTTGCTTTGAGAGAGCCCTTCCCTTCTGGCTCCCCCCATGACAGACAAAGAGCTGGTCTGAGGTCCTGAAACACTGCGTTCTGTCGACATAGGTGCGGAGAGCACGTACCGGACAGAGCAGTGCCAAGGCTGGGTCTGCCTCCTCCAGGGGCAGCACTTGCAGGTTCACCACCTGGTCCCGGAAGGGAGTGGTGGGAACCTTGGGCACATATCCAGGCCGGGGTCTCAGGATCACGTCAGAGTAAGCCGGCCCGAACTCCAGGCACGCTTCGTCAATGGAGAATGCGTGCAGGTCCCCCACCCTCTTGATGGAGGCCAATGCAACCAGGAGTGCTGTCTTCATGGACAGAACTTTAACTCTACCGATTGCAAAGGTTCAAAGGGATGCCTCTGCAGAGCACTTAAAACTACTGAGAGGTCCCAAGAGGGTACGAGGGGAGGACGAGGCGGATGTAGCCTCCTTGCTCCCCTCAGGAACCTGATGACCAGGTCGTGCTTCCCTAAGGACTTACCTTCCACTGCTTCATGAGAGGCGGCAATGGCCGCGACGTAAACCTTAAGGGTGGAGGGTGACAGCCTGCGCTCCAACACTTCTTGCAGGAAGGAAAGCACGACCGCGATCGAACATCTCCGGGGGTCTTCTCCGCGAGAAGAACACCAATTGACGAAGAGGTTCCACTTCAACGCATAAAGGTGTCTCGTGGACGACGCTCTTGCGGAAGTGATGGTTGCCGCCACCGCAGGTGGCAGCGAACTCAAACCTGCCTCGTCCCGTCCAGGAGCCACACGTGCAGCCTCCAAAGATCGGGACGAGGGTGCCACAGAGTGCCCCGTCTCTGAGAGAGTAGGTCCTGTCTCAGAGGAATAGGCCAAGGAGGTGCTGTCGCGAGGAGCATGAGTTCGGAGAACCACGTCTTGGTGGGCCAGTAGGGGGCTACCAGCAAGACCTGCTCCTCGTCCTCCTTGATCTTGCACAACACCTGTGCAAGGAGGCTCACTGGGGGAAACGCATACTTGCGTGGGCCCCATGGCCATCTGAGCCGAGCGTACCCCCGGTCAGGGAATAAAACTGGGCGCAGTGGGACGAGTCCCGAGAGGCGAACAGATCCATCTGTGCCTCCCCGAACTGGTCCCAAATCAGCTGGACCGACTGGGGATGGAGTCGCCATTCGCCGGAGATGGGACGGACCCGTGACAGCTCGTCGGCTGCCAGGTTCCGGTCTCCAGGAATGTATACTGCACGAAGGGACCTCAGGTGCTTCTGACTCCATATCAAGAGGTGGCGGGTGAGCTGCGACAACCGGCGCGAGCGTAGACCCCCCTGGTGGTTGATGTACGCTACTGCCGTAGTGTTGTCTGAACGGACAAGCACATGCTGGCCCGAGAGCAACGCTCTGAAGCGGTGCAGGGTGAGCCGTACTGCCAGCAGCTCGAGGCAATTGATGTGCATGAGGCGCTGGGCTCCTGTCCAGGAACCGGCGGCTGCATGCCCATTGCACATGGCACCCCAACCCGTGGTAGACGCATCCGTGGAGACAACAAGATGCCTGGAAACTCACTGAATAGGGACGCCGGTCCGTAAGAAGCTGAGGTTCGACCACGGGAAGAAGGTTCGGCGGCATGCTGGAGTCACTGGAACTCGGAGCGAACTGCGATGCCATGCCCACCTCGGGACTCGATCGCGAAGCCACAGCTGAAGCGGTCTCATATGAAGCAAACCGAGCGGCGTTGCCGCGGCTGCGGATGCCATATGCCCCAGGAGCCTCTGAAATAGTTTCAGTGGAACCGCACTCTTGCCCTCGAACTGTCGAAGACAAGTCAGCAGTGAATGCGCTCGCTCGTTCGTGAGCTGCGTGGACATGGCGACCGAGTCTATCTCCATGCCGAGAAAAGAGATCCTGTGCACGGGGCAAAGTTTGCTCTTTTCCCGGTTGACCCGAAGGCCCAGACGGGCTAGGTGCCGGAGCACCAGGTCTCTGTGTTCGCAAACCTGAGCTCGAGAGTGTGCCAGTATCAGCCAGTCGTCGAGATAGTTCAGGATGCGAACCCCGTGCTCGCGAAGGGGAACATGGGCTGCCTCGACGATCTACGTGAAGACGCGAGGGGACAGAGCTAACCCGAATGGGAGAACCGTGTACTGATATGCCTGGCCCTCGAAGCAAACAGAAGAAACGGTCTGTGTCGAGGCAAAATGGAGACATGAAAGTACGCGTCCTTCAGGTCGATCGCTGCAAACCAATCCTGAGACCGAACGCATTCGAGGATGCGTTTGGCTGTGAGCATTTTGAACGGTAGTCGATGGAGAGAACGGTTCAAAATGCGCAGGTCCAGGATCGGTCGTAACCCACCGGTCTTTTTGGGGACAATGAAGTAGGGGCTGTAAAACCCGGACCTCATCTCGGCTGGAGGAACCGTCTCGATTGCACCCTTCGCCAGCAGGGTCGCAATCTCCGCTCTCATGACCGGGGTATTGCCACCGACCATCGTGGAGCGAACTCCCCTGAAACGGGGAGGAGACCGTGCGAACTGAATCGCGTAGCCGAATCTGATTGTTCTGATGACCCAGCGGGACAGCCCAGGAAGCGCTAGCCAGGCTTCCAGGAAGTGAACCAGCGGGGTCATTCGAACCACAGACGTCCCCCCGGAGGGGCAGCGAGGCGGGTCGACCGGCATGCGTGCAGGAGTTACCCCGTCCGGATGCACCGTCGAAGCCCGCTCCCCGACAGAAGAGACGAGGGAAGGCAGAGCGTTCCACGGGGGTCTGTTCTGCCGGGGGTCTGGCGATAGAGGGGGAAGGGAGGGGCGTAGCCCAGGGACGACACACGCTCCCTTCCGCGCCCTCAGAGACAGAGAGGAATGAATGGGCTGGCGCACTGGGACGTCGAGCGCACCCAATCCTGTCTGTGTGCTCAGTGATGATGTCAAGCCTTTCTTTAACCAACTCAGGGCGCTGCCCACCCGTGGGTGAGCAGCGGGGAGCTGAGAACAAAAGATTCTCCCCCGGCCCTCCACCGGTGGAAGGAGGGGGCCTGCTACCGCCTCCTGGGAAAAACTGAACTTCATCACTGAGCAGCCCGTATCAGGATCGTCGCTTAGCCTGGCGTTTAGCGGGGCGTGCGGCCTGAGGGGGCTGTGACGCCTGCCTGCGGCCTCCTCCACGCCATGGCCCGGATGAAGGCTGCTGCTGGGGCGGGGCGGGAGGGAGGGGAGCCGCGGGGGGCGTCCTTGGCGGCGAGCAGCGGGAGGCATCTGTGCTGACGACTGGTTGGAGGCAGCAGCTGGTCGCCGGGGCAGAATGTGTTTGATTGCCTCCGTATGCTCCTGGGCAGTGGAGAACTGCTGGGCAAAGTCCTCGACTGCACCGCCAAAAAGTTATGCTCCTGGACCACACTGGTGGCCATCACCTGACCAACGGCGCGAGCGGTCACTTTCGTTGCCCGGAGAGCAAGGTCAGTGGCGGACCGCAAATCTTTGAATGCCGTTGGATCAGTCCCGCCCTCGTGCATATCTCTGAGCATCCTCGCTTGAAAAAGTGCTCATCGCATGCAAAGCGGAGGCCGCCTGTCCCGCCACTCTACAGGAACGTGCCGCCATCGCAGACGAGAACCTACAGGCTTTGGATGGGTGCCTAGGAGGACCACGGGAGGAGGCGCTCTGTGCGCTCTGCGCTCTGGGCGGCCCCACCCTCGAGGGGGGGAAAGGCGGGGGAGAGATCGCGCTCTCGAGTGGACAGGGGAGTCCCCCAAGAGCGCGATAACTCCACATGCAGCTCGGGGGGAAAAAGGTAATGGAGTTGGCCGTGGCCTTGCGGCGGCAGCTTTGTCCAAAAACCAGTTATCCATCCGTGAGAGATCGGGGCAGGACGGAGGGTTCCATTCTAACCCGACACTCCCAGCGGCTCGAGACAGCATGGCCGTCAGCTCGGGATCCGACGCGGACAACGCTGGTACTCCCGAAGGAGGCAACGCAGCCGCATCCTCATCTCCCGAGGACTCTAGCCCGCCTAGTGATGCTGTGATCGACATCGCATCATCATCTGGAGCGCTGCCCGAAGCAGCCGGTACCACCGAAGAAGCGGCCGACTGAATCGAACTAACGCTCGCTGGCTCTCGCACCGAGGCGGGAGGTGTGGCGCGAGAAATCGTCGGGGCTTTGTCATACACCGTCACCGTAAAATCACCAGGTCCCCGGGTCGACAGGCCCCCTATGGAGGAAACCGATCGAGCGGGGGGGACCGGGACTCTCACTCAAGTGAGATCATTGAGTCTCGACCTCAGTGTAGAGATGGTCATGTTCCCACAGAAGGAACATGAGTCATCCAGGAATGCTGCTGCTGCATGCTGAATGCCCAGGCATACAAAGCAGCGATCGTGACCATCAGATGACGACAGAAATCGACCACACCCAGAAGAACACAGGCGAACCGTCTTTAAAAAGACGTGCCACGTGCAGCTCTTTCAATGAGAGGAGAAAATTCACTCTTTTAGCGCTGAAGCGACCAGGGAGAAGTGCAAAGTCTGGCAGACCACTGCTCAGATCGCAGTTCAATCAACTGAAAAACTTCCTAATCTCAAATGGATACTCTAATGGACAATTTTCAATCTGGTTTCTTCTGACCACAACACTGTTCATTTACTGCAATGCTTTTCCCCCTTAGTTGTTCAGAACCAGAACAAAAGTGAATGTTATTGTTGACATTTTCCGGTGAAAATAATTGTTGGTCATACTTCCAAAGAGAATAATCTGTGATTCTGAATGCCAGTATTATTTGATGTGCTGTACATTTTGGACGACCGGAGAAATTAACTCTAATTATTTTCTCTGGCAATATACTTGATGTGATATTTACACATTTTTTTTCTTCTTTTTTTCTTTTTCTAAATTTAATGGTCAAAATAGGTATTTCACTTTCCCTTGGGTGGGTTGCTTTGCCATATTTTGTCCATGAGTCACTAAATACAGTATATATGTTCATATTTTCAGCTTTTGTTTCTTACTGGCTTTTCATTTTTAGACAAATTCAACTAGCATTAGATGATATATACATGATATTTTGCAAAATTACAATAGGCTAACTCTGATTAATTTATAATAATTTGTATTATATCAAATTATAGCAAATGGAATTTATAAACAGCGGAGAAATTTATTATAAAATATACATAGAATTGTACATGTTTATTCTGAAAATTAATAATACAGATTGTAATAATCAAAACAATTGTTGTATCTGCAACATGATGTGTTGATCTTCTGATTAGACCAGAATGTAAAGCAGATAACAAAAAAGGTAACCCTTTATTTAGATTTTCCACTTTAGACAATCTGTTGACAATAAGTAAAGTTGCACCTACGTGTCAGATAACTCTTATCTTATATTTTCTTATTATTATTATTAGAAAATTAGTAGACTGTCTAAAATCTGTTAACACTATATTTTGATGGTCCTCGACAGACATTCTACTGACTATAAGTAACTTTGTACATGTCAACTTATTCTACTAACCGTAATTCCTTATTCTACAACCCCTGACCCAGTCTACTAATACCCAACTACTAGTCTATTGAGAGTTAGTTGACATGTAGGTGCAAGGTTATGGACCATCAAAATAAAAAAAATAAATGGTAGCAAAATAATAATATAATAAATAATAATAATAATAAAAAATTAATTAATAAAACAGGAGTCTGGAATAATACTAACATTCATATCAAACACACAACCTTAATCTAAAGTCCACAGCTTAATAATAACATAAAACATAAATATTTAAGCTCTGTGTTATGGTTTTTAAGGGCAGGTCCAGATTATTGGTGAGTCACATTATCTTATTTTCTAGAATGTGCTTTAACAAACAGTCAACTAAAAAACTAACTGTTTTATTCATTTTTTTTTAAACATAGATCCGTTCTCAATTACAGCTGCATTTTTGGTTAAAAATTGACAAAGAACCAACTGACTGTTTGAATGACAAAAAAAAAAAAAAAAAAAAAAAAAAAAAAAATCCAGACCTTTAAGAAAAAGGCAGAGATAGCATACTGTTTTTTACACATCAGTGAAGGTCACTACAAATAACATGATACCATCAACTGATGCATTCAACTCAGAAAACCTGCATTGGTACTGAAGGCTCTCAAAGACATGTAAGTAACATCCAAACACACAGGATCTCCAGTGCCAAAGCCACTCCAGTATAGCATTCTCAGTAACTAGCTATAGAACTTTCTCCGTCTCAGATATCACTAATGTGTATTTGTAATTTCAACAGGGCGATGAGGACATCTGATCATAGTCAGGACATTTGAGAAGGGCAGGGTAGTTTAAATTCATTTGGACGGATGCTTCACTGGAGATGTCTGAGGGACTGCGTCCACGAGCCCTGGCATCTGGATGCAGGAACTGGCCAGAATAGTCAGAACAGTTGCTGAGGCGTGGCCTGTAGAAACCTGGGTGTGGCCTGTACATCTCCTCTGCAGTGTACCGCTTCATAAACAGGTAGACAGACATCACACCAGCTGTCTGACGGTGACACAAAAAGAGAGAAATTGAAGAATGTGAAACTGATGAAATGCAACAAAATATTTTACATTTCTTTTGGGTGTCTCGGGATACTGGGTCTCATTTACTAATCACTGTGTGAATTTCTTATACTTATGCAACTCATAATTTAATAACAAACTTAATGTAATAGGTATTACATTTTTAATATAATAAAATGTTTATACTGTTATTATTTAATATTAAATAAAATAAGATCTTGAATGAATGAATGAATGAATGAATGAATGAATGAATGAATGAATGAGGAATTTATATAGCGCTTTCATATGTACCACTGCTCTCACAAAACATTTTACAATCATATCAGGGGATCTCTCCTCAACCACCACCAGTGTGCAGCATCCTTGGATGATGCGACAGCAGCCACAGTACAACGCCGCCAGTTCGCTCACCAGAGGAGAGGAGAGAGAGCGAGAGTAGGGAAGAGGAGAGGAGAGAGAGAGTGATAGAGCCAATTAAATGGATGGGGATTAATAGGAGGCCATGATTGGCAAGGGCCAATAGATGGAATTTGGCCAGGACACTGGGGTTACACAGAGTCAGGACCTCGGTTTAACATCTCATCTGAAGGATGGTGCTTGTTACTGTATAGTGTCTCCGTCACTATACTGGGGGAGTTAGGACCCACACAGACCACAGGGTGAGCACCCCCTGCTGGCCTCACTAACACCTCCAGCAGCAACCTGGTTTTTACAGGCGGTCTCCCAAGGTACTGACCAGGATCAACCCTGCTAACTTCAGTGGGCAACCAGTCTTGGGCTACAGTGTGATGTGGCTTCTCATAATGTAATAACAATTTTTCAATGTAATAACAATTTTTCATATTATGTTTTAGATTATTGTATTAGATGTATGTATTACATTATGAACACACTGTAACAACTTATAAACTAATCACAGTTCATAAGGTAATATCAGCACATAATGTATAAGTGAAATGATGTTTACAATATAATAATAATCTTTTATTATATATATTTTTTTCAGTGGCACTGCAATGGTTGTAATTCCACATTAAAGGTGCAAAAGTTCATTTCTTTCTTTCTTTCTTTCTTTCTTTCTTTCTTTCTTTCTTTCTGTCTTTCTTTCTTTCTTTCTTTCTTTCTTTCTTTCTTTCTTTCTTTCTTTCTTTCTTCCCTCCCTCCCTCCCTCCCTCCCTCCCTCCCTCCTTTCTTTCTTTCTTTCTTTCTTTCTTTCTTTCTTTCTTTCTTTCTTTCTTTCTTTCTTTCTTTCTTTCTTTCTTTCTTTCTTTCTTTCTACCATAGTTTTCTAACAATGCTTTCAGGATCCATGCAGCCTAAGGGTAAACAGAACAGAACCAACATGAATGTATTGCAGATATCATTAATTCAAGATTTAAAAGTACAACATAATTTGCGAATTTATTCTGATTCAATGGAGAATCAGAATGCCAAAATCTGACTGAGCTGGGGGTGGAGGAGGGTAATTAGCTACTGAAAAACATGATAGCTGCTGATAATACTGATGGAGCTTATATATGTGTAAAATGATAGGCATTGTATTCCTATAGGTAGACGTGGATCAGCTGGGAGTCAGCTGATGCAAGCTTGAAAAACATGACTTGCCAGAACGTCCTTAGACGGTCGACTGAATGGGGATCGTGTCAGAGAGCCAATGTTCGTGTCAGAGAGCCAATGTTCTTTGAGTACTATTGAACGAGCAAAAGGGAACTGGCATGCGTGATTTGCATCACACAATCCACCAAATTGAAGGTAGCCACCATCAGTGGGACAACTTTGCTTGGAAACAGCCTTCCCTCTCTGCTGAATCTAACAGGTAAGAGCTGGTCTGAGGTCTAAAGCTTGCGTTTTGTACACGTCTAACCACTATGAAGCGGACGGACAGAGAAAACCAGGGTTGGGTCTGCTCCCTCCTGGGCAGCGCTTGCAGGCTCACCACCTGCTCCTATTACGAGAGAAGTAGAAACCGCGGGCACAATCCAGGCCGGGGTCTCAGCTCTTAAGGGTAGCTGGCGTGAACTCCAGGGACAATTTGTTGACTGAAAGCGAGCAGGTCCCTACCCTCTAGTAGAAACCATGTGAACAGGAGAACTGTTTTCACATAATGTTTTACTCACTGCCTGCAGTGGCTCAGGGGCGGTCTCTGCAGTGCAGCTGCACCAGAGATAAGGCCCAAGAACGATAAAGAGGGGCGCAAGGACATTTTCCTTAGCTCCCTGAGTTACCTGACGATCAGGAAATGCTTTCCGTGCTTCTGCATCACGATGTGTGCCAAGACAGTGACAACATCATTTTGAGGGTGGAGGAAGGTAGTGTTTGCAGAAGTGATGGTAACTACCACATGTCCCTATGATAGCCATCTGAACCTCCGCGTCTAGTGTAGGACCGGCCCGGGATCTCCAGGGGTCATTTCTGCTCAATACCTGGGTGTGATGAATTTTACTGAGCTACAGAAGCATTTCTGCTCAACATGTGAGTGTGATGAAATAACTGAATTTGAGTGGGTCCCGGGCGACAATGAATCCCAGATGCCTTTTAGGAGGCTCACTGGGGAATGAATTTCTGCAGAGCCCTGGGGCCAGCTGAGAGCCAGTGTCTGTCCAAGGGTTGTCCCCTCAGGCAGAATAACAAATGGCAGAGGGAGGACTCTAGAGAGGCTAACAGATGTTACTCTGCGGCCCGAGAAAATCCCTGCCCAGCTGGACCACCAGAGGATGGAGTCTCTCAGAAGATTCTGTCTCCAAGGAGGAGGTGACAGGCGAGTAGTGAGATGTGAGGGAAGCATAGCGCAATGGTCGCGATCAGACCAGCTCTCTGAGCAACGATGAATCAAAGCGAGGGGAACTCCAACAACTTGAGGCATGGATGCCAATGCAGTCGGAGGTCACCCAGGCCTCCATTAAAGCATGCCCTTTGCACATGGCCCCTCAGATGGTGATAGTGGACCCTGTTCTAGGAGTGGATTGGCCCATAGAAATGAAAGGTCTGATCACAGACTGAGGGTTTGGCAGCCGGCTAGGGTGATCCGTTGTCACAAAGGGTGTACTGTTCTGCCATTGTCACCTCGGGACTCGATCATGAAGCTAGTGCTGAAGCGGTCTTCATATGGAGGAAGCCAGGCGGCTGCGTCTCCCATATGCCCCAGGAGCCTCTGAAAGTTCTTTCAGTGGGACCCTTTCTCACTTCTAATATCACCACCCGAACACACTCTTACTTGAAGAGATGTGTTGGACCAAGTCCTTCTCTAAACTAAAAAAGAGATACTCAGCCCATAGACGAGAATCCTCTCTCCCAGTTGAGCTAAAGACCCAACTGGCTATGGAGCACTCAAAGGGAAGGACCTTGTACTGATACTTCGCACCTTCGAACGCAAGAACACAGAATGATCTGTGGAGTGAAGGAATCGTGATCTGAAGTACTGTCCTTCAGGCAGCAAGGTGGAGGACAGGGACCTGACTCGAAGAAGGGTCTGAGTGTAATGCATGACACTTACCTGTCTCCTTGAGACGGCCAGGGATGCGTGAGAAGGTGGATGCCCGGGTTCTAGAAAACCGCACCCAGCAACACAGGGTCGCACACCGCCAGACTTCCCCACTTGGGGCCCAGGAAGAGAGGAATTTGCTCTTTCCTTGAAGTGTGGGTACCGCTTGCTCCACTCTATTTGTGAGCAAAGCAGAGAAACAGAAACATGCACACCAAACAAAGACTACACCCGGACATCACCCGGGGGGAGGGAGTAGATCAGTGACCAACTCCAAGAGCATCCTCCTCCATCGTGGGCGGTCCGCTCTGGAATGCTCTCACTGTCGCTTGAGATAATGCTTGGCAGCGCCCGGAGCGGGCTGGGTTTCCCTACTGTGGCCGGCTTAATGCTGAGGTCTGGCTGGAGGCTGCAGCAGAGGCCCAGCAGGAGCAGCGGCCAGGGAACGGCCCCTCGGTGATGAGCAGGCGGAGGAACTGCAACCAGCGGCTGGGTGGAGGCAGCAGTTTGGGCAGCAGAGAACTGTTGGACGCAGTTCTCCACCGCATCGCCGACCAGCCCAACCAGGGAAATTGGGGAGACCAGGAACCTAACCTTGTCTGCTCCGCCAAATCAACCAGGCTGAGCAAATTATGGCGCTCCTGGACCACTAAGGTGGACATCGCCAGACCAATCGCGCATGCAACGACACTCATACCCCGGAGGGCAAGGACGGATGCAGTGCGGTGCTCACCTACAGTATGAGCGCACGGTCTGGGCTACCCTCGTGCATGTCCACGGGTGCCCTGGCCTAACAGACCTGCAGCAGCGCTATGGCATACAAGAGGAGGCGGCTTGCCCCAAGGCTTTGTAACTCTGCCCATAGAAATGGATGAGAATTCACAGGCCTTAGGGCGGGACGAGAATCCCTCCAAAAGGCAGCAGCCGCCAGACACAGGTGTCATGACAGATCGCTCCAATGGAGGGACAACTCGCAGCCCTTCACTGTTCCTCCATCAAGGGTAGTGAGGGGGAAAAGCTATTCAGGCAGTTTCTGGCAGAGAAAGATGCCGTTCACCACTAATAAGCTCTCCATGCATTTCGGAAATGAAAAGCACTGGGGTGGCGAGCTGAGAACCAGCGACATCTTGAAAAAGATGCAAACGCACTTGTGTTTCTCTTTCAGGAAATACGACCCATCACCAGTGCCACAGCACACAGGGGAATTACCGCAGCAACACTGAACAGAGAACTGAAACAGTGAAGCACTCACTTTTCTGCCCTCTAACTAGCCGTCAGCACATACAAACCCTTGGCCAGTTGAGAGCTCAAAGCTTGCGATCACCACTGCACTTGCGCTGTAGAACACCAGCACTGGGAGAGTCTTCCTGAAGAACACCGACACACTCGCTAGTTGTAAACAACCGCACTCTTTAGAAACATCAATTCGATCAGCTCCAAAGCGAAAGGCAACTAGTGCCTGCATCCACTTTCGTATTTATACCTACGCCATGGGGGCGGAGTGTGTGATGCGAATCACACACGCCAAATCCATTTGGCTCGTTCAATACTACTCGAAGAACATTGGCTCTCTGATGCAATCCCCATTCAGTCGACCATCGACTACATCCAACGTTATTGACTGAAAGGGAACTGACGCTACGTTTCATTTCCTGCAGTGCAAGTGTCCGGGTACTAGCTGGCCTAAATAAATGTCAATTTGAATAAATTGCTGGTAATGTTTAACAGTCTTTAAATTAATGGCTTTGGCATTATACTAAAGTGAAAAACCCCTGAAGTGGTGGAAGCAGTTTTGGCTTACTGGAATCATTGGTCACACTTTAGATTCTCACTATTATCTAACTATTAACTACAACTTTCGCCTCAAACTCCTAATTACTGGGATGGGATGTAGAATATGGTCATACAGAATAAGTTATTAATATGGTGTTTATAAGTACTAATAAACAGCCAATATCCTAGTAATATGCATGCTAAGAAGCAACTAATTAAAATTGTACCCTCAACTAAAGTGTTACTGAATCATGCTTGCCATTCCAGATCAAGAATTGAAAAAAACAAACAAAAAAAACATCTGAAAATAATTCTAGGATTATTTAAACATAATTTCAGTGTGAACTGATAAAAAATAATGTAAGCACAGTTAGTGAATCATGTGAAACAAAGTTTAAAAGATCTCAGCACCTCAGTAAGCAGGAATGAGACTGCAGCAAAAGCAAACGACCAGCCATATTTATAACTGAAATAAGCTTCATTTGTTTTTGTTCTGTTCATCATCTCATCATTAATGCTGGATATATACAAGACCAGACCAACCACCAGGGACAGACCTGTTTTAGAAATAAAGAGAAAAAAAGTAAGAAAAAATAAGAGGAAGAGAGAGAGAAACAAACAAAAAAACATTATTATTATTTTAGTTTTCTTAGTTATTAAAGTTTTTTATCCAGTCAGTCATTATAGAATAATTCTAGTATAAAAAAGTATATTATTGTCCCCAAAAAAACTTGTTCCACTTTTTTTACTGCTTTGAATTCAAACCCACCTGACAGGATAAATAAGATTCCAGAGATGAAGGCCAGAATAGTGCGTTGAGGACGGATGTGTCCAATATTGCTCAGCACAAAGCCAATGAACATGAAGAATAGACTAACCAGTGGAAAAGGAGTAGCAGAGCGGATCATTTCTAGAAACAAAACCAAATAATTAATTACTGATGATTTATACATAATTATTCTACAACCTCTATAATCTCACTATTAATGTAACAAAATATAAAGAGCAAATACATAAGTAAACTATCTGTTTACTATTGCCCTCTTGGTGGTACACCAAATTTATGGTGTATTATACATGTGAGGTTTGGTGTTCATGTGAGGAGGGGCAGAACTACATGGTGCCCTCCGAAATCTGGAAATTTTAAGCACATGCAATTTCACCAACATTATCATGAAGAAATATACATTGGCTTTAAACATTTCACTGCGTCTATATAAAGTTTGCAGTGATACAATTCAATTTAAGTTTAAACTAGCTCCCTTAGATAACCATGAGTATTATATAATTTATCATGTTTCTTAATTGTGCTCATGTCACTTTTGGCCACCTTCTTTTAAAGCAGTGCCTCAGCCAAGCCCCCCCCCACCCCCCCTCCCCACACACACACACACACACACACACACACACACACACGCACGCACGCACGCACGCACGCACGCACGCACGCACGCACGCACACATACACACACACACACACACACACACACACACACACACACACACACACACACACACACACATCCCTATTTATAATGCTCTTAACACACCCCTGCATTTAAGGATCATGTGAGGGGTTAAAAGAGAGTGATTAGTTGAATAGACAAACATGTTGTGTTATTGGATATCAATTCCTGCTACTAAGACTAATTGAAAATCATTCAACCCTTTAGAGACCTCTGACACAGTGACATACATATGCAACTCACTAATCAAGAATCAAAAGACTAACTGTTACTTATTTTCATATCTCAATTTTTACTTTTTGTGAAAATGTAATACCTCAAATTAATAACTGAATCTCAGATTGTATTGCTAATTTCAACCATAGATATTTCAAGAACAGTCAAAAGTATTTTGAATACCGAATTCTAAAAGTTGATACTGAAAAAAATGTAAATAAAAGCAATCTATGTGTAAACTACAATACTAAAAGAATTGAACAAATACATTGTTGTACAAAAAAATGCCACAAATATATATTGCTAAATCAAATATATATTGTCACCACTCATTGCATAAAACACAAGAAAACCATTTTTAAGGTCTTTACTTTTCGAGGTTTGTAAAGTGTATAGATTTTTTTTTACATTTTTTTTAGTCAAGGTTGCCACTGTGTAGCACAGTGGTTCTCAAACTGGGGGTCGCGACCCCTCGGGGGGTCGCGGAATGATTTCAATGGGTCGCGAGTTGGTTTGAAAAATTTATTTATTTTCAGATTACAATAAATATTTTTCAATACTGAAAAATTAATAGTACAACTACTTTTTTTAAATATTTTCTTATTTTTAAAGACTGAAGTGATTAGGTTTCAATTAAAAAAAATATATATATTTCTTGACTCGAAGATATGACGTCACCGTGTGGCGACTGATCGCTTGTTATCAATAGCGCACGCAACTGCACGTGGAAACTGCAACTTCAAGAATGGATAAATTTGTAATTCGCAAGGTTAAAAAAGTTGAGGAAATTGTGGACAGTCTGCCTGAGTCATCTGAACCGTGTACATCTACTAAACACAAGAGCAAGACCCCTTCTGACCAATGTAGGAAACGTCGGAAATATCAAGAGGAATTCATAAAGTATGGATTCACTTGCTCTACTGTCAACGACGTGGACCATCCTCAGTGTGTAATCTGTTCAGAAGTGCTTGCCCATGAAAGTATGAAGCCAGGAAAAATGCAGAGACATTTGGAGACAAGACACCCTGCTTGTGTTGAAAAACCTATAGACTTTTTTCGCAGAAAAGAGAAGGAATTACAGAATCAAAAACGCACACTCGCACAACAAACCCAAATTACCGCTAATGCTCTGAAGGCATCTTATGAGGTGGCATACCTGATAGCACAGTCCAAAAAGCCACACTCGATCGGTGAAACCTTGATTAAGCCCGCAGCTGTGGCTATGTGTCGGGCCATGCATGGCGAGAAAATTGCAAGTGAGCTTATGACTGTCCCATTGTCGAATGACACGATTGCTCGCCGTATTCATGATATTTCAAAAGACATAAAGAGTCAATTGATTAATAGGTTAAATGGAAAGAAATATGCGTTACAGCTCGACGAATCTACAGATGTGTCTAATTCTGCTCAGTTGCTGGCATTCATCAGATACACATTTGATGGAAAACTGCACGAGGAAATGCTTTTCTGCTCGGTGCTGGAGGGGACTTGTACGGGCAGTGACATTTTCAACAAGCTGGACACCAGACTAAAAGAGATGCGACTTTCATGGGATAACTGTGTTGGCGTATGTACTGATGGTGCAGGTGCAATGGTAGGTAAAAATAAGGGACTGAAGGCAAAGGTTTTAGAAGTGGCTCCTCATGTTAAGTTTACGCACTGCATCATTCACCGTGAGTCTCTTGCTAGCAAAGCACTTGGCAGTGAGCTTAACAGTGTTCTCAAAAGTGCAATAAAAATTGTAAATCACATAAAGTCACGTCCAGTAACCAGTAGACTGCTAGCCACCCTTTGCAATGAGATGGGCTCGCAGCACGAAGCGCTACTGTTTCATACCGAAGTCCGGTGGTTATCTCGCGGGAAGGCACTCGGCCGGCTTTACGAACTGCGTGACGAAGTGCACTCGTTGTTGAAAGAATCTAAATCTGAATTCGCGCACCACCTGAAAGATCCAGATTGGTTATCAAAACTTGCTTATTTGGCCTGTATATTTGAAAGGCTTAACATGCTTAATCTTTCATTACAAGGTCCAAACACAAACATCTTGACAATGAATGAGAAAATTGATGCATTTGTGAAAAAGCTGGAAAGATGGGCTGAGCGAGTTGAACAAGGTAATGTGGAGATGTTTCCTGAGCTGGATGAACGTCTGGAGGAGAATGGACTGAGTCTCGGGAACTTGAAAACACACATCACTGGTCATCTCCACTGCCTTTTGGAACAATTCCAGAAGTATTTTCCAAAAGAGACGCAACCAGAACTGTATGACTGGATACGACAACCATTCACTGAAACTAGGACTAATCTCCCCACAAAACTGGAAGATGCTTTGCTGGAGCTGTCCAGTGATCGGACATTAAAAACTTTATTTTCCAATTCCACACTACCTGAATTTTGGATCGCAGTGGCAGAAGAATACAGAGAGTTATCCGATGTGGCTATGGATGTACTGCTTCCGTTTGGATCTACGTATTTGTGCGAGAAGAGTTTTTCCGCTGTCACATACATGAAAAATAAATACAGATCACGTCTTGATGTTGAGGACGATCTGCGAGTAGCCGTATCCAACATCAGGCCACAGATTAATCTTTTGTGCACCGAAAAACAAGTGCACCCATCCCACTGAAAGGTACAGTAAAGTTGAAGTTATGGAAGCACAAATTTCAGCCACATAAGAAAACATTTGATAATTGCGATTTTTTTTATCTACAAATTGAGTGTCGTTCTGACTTGTTTTCTCATAATTGTGGAAAATAAACTTGCAGTGAAAGTTATAAGAATTGCATGATACCTTTTTTATGTTTTATTCAAGGTCCATAGGAAGTGGATTTAAAACCACTTTTTTGTTTGTTTATTGTTTGTGTATGCTGTGGGTCGCAAGATCTCCTTGATGTTAGTTTAGGGGTCCTGGCTAAAAAGTTTGAGAACCACTGGTGTAGCATATATTTTTGTGTCAGAAGTGTATACTTGCCATTATCAGGCAGATCAACAAAAATGCCTGCCAGCAGCCAATCAAATCTTAGTAGATAACAACTTAAACTGTGAAAATCCTAAAGTATTTTCAAACCATATTTATAGTAGTAAGTCATAGTGCAACACATTTAGGGTGTGTTCAAACTTGTAGTTTGGTTCTTTTGGTCAGGACCAAAAAAGACAGTTAAACATTCAGTCCTGATTCATTTAGTGTTCACTATGCAATTTTTAACACACAACTTAAAGTTAACAAATAACAACTTTTATGATGTACATTTTGTTACAGAACACCCAAAAAAACAATGCTGTGTGCTGGGCTAAATGGGCTCACTGTATACATACAGTATGGTATTTTTACCAGCTGAGACCTCACTAAGAGCTTATAAAATGTATAAAAGAGTCAAAACAGCACCCGGAGATCTACTGCAAGGAGGTGGCGGTTACAACGCCTGTACCGAACTGTGTGACCTGACTCCTATGATGAGCAAAAAATTATGGTTGACCATTCTATCCTTTTTACGGTTACATTTTGTAACATTGCTTCCTGTTTTTGCTTTGTTTAGATGTCCGCTTGTTTGGTGTGCACCAGGGATGGCAGATTTATTTTTATTAATGATGTATTAAAGGTGCCCTCTGGCATTTAAAATCAAATCATACACCATATTCCATACCAGATGGGGGCAGTATATGTAACGGCACCCGAGACATGTTTGAATCCATATGCAGCTTTATTGAAGGTAAGTCAGACAGGCAAGGGTCAGAGATCGGCAAGGCAGGGTTATCACAGAACAGGCTCAGAGAATGGTCGAATAACAGGCAGAGAATCAGGACAGGCAGCAAACAACAATAGTCCAAAACAATCCGGGTCGGGGCAGGCAGCAGGCTAACGAGAGTGGCAGAACAGATCAAGGTCGGTACACAGGAAAGGCAGGCAAGGGAACAACGCTCAGTCATTACAGCCGTGGCAATGCAATACTTCGCACTGGGTGAATGTATGAGTGTGGCTTATATAGGAAGTCCGATGAGATTCAGGTGTGTGTGTAATCAGTCCCAGTAGTGGTGCATTATGGAGAATGGAGTCCTGCTATGATTAATACTCCGGTGATGGCTCCCTCTGCTGGTTGAGAGGAGGCGGAGCGGGAGCCTGCTCCGTAACAGAGCCCCCCTCCTGCGAGCAGCTCCTGAGGCGAGAAGGTTGACGACGCCGGGGTCTTCCACGAGGTCGAGGGGCCGGTTTCTCCGGATAGTTGCGGTGGAATTCCTCTGTGAGTGATGGGTCCAGAATATCACTGGCGTTGATCCAAGATTGTTCCTCCGGACCGTACCCCTCCCAATCCACCAGATACTGGAGAACATTACCCCGGCGCCTGGAGTCCAGCACTTCGTGCACACGGTATGCCTCCTCGCCGTTGATCAGGAGCGGTGCAGGATCTGGGGCTGTGACTCCCACTTCCGACACTCCCCTCGGGCCCACAGCAGGTTTCAGGAGGGATACATGGAAGGTAGGAGAGATGCGGTAATCAGCAGGCAAATCCAAGCGAAAAGACACAGGGGTAACTTGTTTTACTATTTGAAATGGACCAACATACCTGGGACTGAGTTTACGGCAGGGAAGTCGGAGTCTCAGATCTCTAGTGGAGAGCCACACCCATTGACCAGCGCTGTAGTGAGGGCTAGGGCGTCGATGACGATTGGCCTGTAGTTCTTGTCTTCGGACAGCATGCAGAAGATGAGTATGGGCCTGATTCCAGATCATTTCACTCTTTCGTAGCCATTCTGTTACAGAAGGTAGTTCCGTCGGTTCTCCGGACCAGGGAAACAGTGGAGGTTGGAAGCCGAGTATACACTTGAAAGGAGTTAGTCCTGTAGCTGGTTTGACCAATGAATTCTGCGCATATTCTGCCCAAAACAAGTATCTGCTCCACTCTGTTTGTTCCTTTTGACAGTAAGCCCTTAAAAAGCGTGTGATTTCTTGATTTAATCGTTCCGTCTGACCGTTGGATTGAGGATGGTATCCTGAGGTTAAGCTGATGTTTACGTTTAAATTTTTAAAGAACGCACTCCAAACCCTTGAAGTGAACTGGGGACCACGATCGGAGGCAATGTCTTCAGGTAGACCGTAAAAGCGAAAGACTTGATTGCAGAGAATTTCAGCAGTTTCAAAGGCGGTGGGGAGTTTGGGTAGGGGTATGAGTCGGCAAGCCTTGGAGAACCTGTCAATTATGGTAAGGATGGTGGTGTGTCCCTGAGATTTGGGTAGATCGGTGATGAAGTCGATTGCGATATGAGACCAGGGGCGTTGAGGTGTGGGGAGTGGTGTTAATAGGCCTGCAGGTAGCTGTCTGGGTGTTTTGGACATGTTACAGTTAACACAGTTCTTCACATGTTTAGTGGTATCAGATGCTAGGGTTGGCCACCAAAAGCGGTTTTGGAGGAGCTGGATAGTTGCTGTAATCCCTGGGTGTCCAGAGCTGGGAGTTGAATGAACGTAATCGACGAGTCTGATTCTGAGAGATTCCGGGACGTATAGTCGGTTGTCTGGACATGCGGATGGGATCTGGGTGTGACTGTTAACCTGTTGGATTTCTGTGATGATGTCCCATTGGACGGGAGCCACCAGTAGATTGGGTTGGATGATGTTTTCTGAAGCAGGACTTTGAATGGTACCTTCAGCTTGACGGGAAAGTGCATCAGCCTTGATATTTTTGGACCCTGGGCGATATGTGACAGTAAACTGGAAACGGGTGAAGAATAACGCCCATCTTGCTTGGCGAGGGTTGAGACGTTTAGCCGACCGTAAATACTCTAGATTCTTGTGATCCGTGAAAATGATGAAGGGCTGACTTGCTCCCTCCAGCCAATGTCGCCATTCCTCTAGTGCAAGTTTCATAGCCAGTAGTTCTCTGTTCCCCACATCATAATTTCGCTCAGCCGGTGAAAGTTTGCGGGAGAAAAAGGCGCATGGATACATTTTCTCTGGATTTCCTTGTCGTTACGACAACACTGCTCCTACACCAGTGCTGGACGCATCCACCTCCACAATGAACTGCTTCTCGGGATCTGGATGATGGAGGATGGGTGCTGACGTGAATCGGGATTTCAGTTCTTTAAACGCCTGTTCTGCCTCGCAGAATCCATTTCAATTTGGATGATGGGCGTTTGGTCATAGCCGTGAGAGGAGCAGCAATGATGCTGAAATTGTGGATAAATCTTCTGTAAAAGTTTGCAAATCCTAGAAAACGTTGTAGTTCCATTAGAGTCTGTGGTAATGGCCATTCGTGGTCGGCGAAGTATTCTGTAACGGCACCCGAGACATGTTTGAATCCATATGCAGCTTTATTGAAGGTAAGTCAGACAGGCAAGGGTCAGAGATCGGCAAGGCAGGGTTATCACAGAACAGGCTCAGAGAATGGTCGAATAACAGGCAGAGAATCAGGACAGGCAGCAAACAACAATAGTCCAAAACAATCCGGGTCGGGGCAGGCAGCAGGCTAACGAGAGTGGCAGAACAGATCAAGGTCGGTACACAGGAAAGGCAGGCAAGGGAAAAACGCTCAGTCATTACAGCCGTGGCAATGCAATACTTCGCACTGGGTGAATGTATGAGTGTGGCTTATATAGGAAGTCCGATGAGATTCAGGTGTGTGTGTAATCAGTCCCAGTAGTGGTGCATTATGGAGAATGGAGTCCTGCTATGATTAATACTCCGGTGATGGCTCCCTCTGCTGGTTGAGAGGAGGCGGAGCGGGAGCCTGCTCCGTAACAGTATACCTCCAGAAATACCTCCGCGGCCGCGCGCACTCTCATGTCTTCAAACAACACGGGCGAGCGCTGTGTTGCTCTGTCTCCCTCGTGCATATTAATTAAATCAATTGACACGATAGTAAAAGGTTGGAAGGTCGCAGATTCACGTGGAGCATTTGGAGATTTTCAGAGATTAGAGACTAAATGAACAACATCTCAATACTAAATTATAAAGGCCGTCTCATAGACAAGTCGGTGCATTTCGACGATATGGGAAAATTAAAGCCCAGGCTATTATTTCTAGTTTTATGGTATTTTGGCGTTTTGTTCATATTACATTTTTATCATTAGTTTTAATTAATTTGACAGACAGCATTCCCTGATGTGGACCAAGCTAGTGTCTTTCAGAGCTGCCAACTCTCACAACACTTTTCACACACTCTCACGCCACACATCAATTTTGTTATGCACAGGACACGGAGACCGATGTCAGCTCTCAGATTCTCTTAATTTTATTACGCAATTCAAACAATAAATACAGTTTTGGGGCTTTACACGACAGGTCCCTAACGTACGTGACCGATCATCTCTACAAGCTAATGGTAAAAGAACACGAACACTGTTGAAAGATACAGTATGTTACAACTTACCAAAATCTATTCCTCATGCATAATATCGACCAATCATTTTTTAAACTCATCCCTGAACTGAAATGTAGTAGTGGGCTGTATTTTCCACACGACTGACATCAGGTTCAAGTACACACAAGCCGCGCAACTTACTCGTCTATTGCAGTTTGGCTGGTGGTAATGTTGGCTGCCCGCATACCGCCTCGCATGGCCGAAACTGGTATTACGACACCTGCCGGGCCGGGGCTAGTAATTTAGCATGCTAATTCAGGTTAATATCTCGGCAGCACTATAACTTGTAATTTTTTTAATGACATAATCAACCTTGTTTCTTCTCATTCTTTTGATGCTTGTAGCTCATTTTTGGGATATTTTAACCTCAATTTTTACAGATGCACCTTTAATGTGTGTAGTTGAATATTTGATTTAAATTCAGTCATTTAAATTGCCCCTTGGGGATGAATAAAATGATTTGAATTGAATTGAATTGAGTTATTCAAATAAACGACAGAGCAAATTTGATTTGATCTAACTAAACCTGCCAAGTGTGAACACTCCAAAAAAAGCAGTGAGAGAAATTCCACTCACAATAAATTCTCCTCATTAGTGCTTTAGTGACTAAACAACATGCACAAAGAGAAGCCATTTTTTAAACCAAGTTTGGGAAAGGAGACTCACTCAGGACACTGGCTGTAGACTCTGATGTCATCTGAACATTCATGGGCATCATATATTCAATAGTGAAGCAGCGACCCTTCTCCTCTCCTTAAAAAAAAAACAAAACAAAACAAACATGAACATGCTATCTGTGAAGACAGCAAAAATATATCATACAATCATCATACCCGTTTTCAGTCAAGTCAAGTCACCTTTATTTTTATAGCGCTTTTTACAATGTAGATTGCATCAAAGCAGCTACACAGTAATAACATGCAAAAAATACAACACAGATCAATATTATTGTTGAAAATTAAATGTCCCCAACTAAGCAAGTCAAAAAAACCTTGGGAGAAACCAGGCTCAGTCGGAGGGCAAGTTCGCCTCTGGCCAATGAAGGAACAGTGTGTGATTCGGGTAGCATTACAAGACAAATTGGATCGAAACTTTAAGAGCATTTGTCCATTTCCATGTTTGGAAGTCCGAGTAATCACGCCGGTATGGAGACGAGTTGTTGAGGATCAGTGCCGATGGCTGTCGTGTCGATGAAGCCGGCACTTAAGGATGAGTTGGGATGGGTCCAGGTGCAGGTCCACCATAGAGGGTCCCTCGGGATAAACAGAGAGACTAATATTAGCCTAGACACCATCCTTCTTATGATGTACCAAGTACATCAGGATTTATGGGACGTGTTCCCGGTTCCTAAGCAAGTAATGTCATTAGATTACAAAGAAGAGTTTTGAGAAAGAGGCTGTTTTTGTTATTTTATTTATCTTGCTCTCAACTAACTTGACTAGATTTTGTGAGATTTTATGTTTTGTGAGATTCTGATGTTTATGCAAACTTGATACATATTTGAAAGTATTCAATGTATTTTTAATCCAGTGGACCACAATCAGTATATCAGCTACACTACTGTGTGACACAAAGGTTTGTAGGTCAAACATTTGCTTTGAAATGTTTTTAGTAACAAGGCCACTCAATACGCCATACTTGCCCAGAACCATTTGGACCCATAAATAGATGTGACCCTTGTGCAAAATGTTGTTGTCTTTTAGTTTATTCTTAGCTAAAAACACTCACGCGTAATTTTCTTTTATTAAATCCAAACAAGACAGAGCTAATACTTATCGGTTCTAAAAACCGTCCACAAAACCTTTCGCAGCACAACTTTAACATATTAGGATGCCCTGTGAAGATTCACAATCTCATCATTTAATGTTGTTTTTAGTTTTTTTATTGTTTTTATTAATAATTATAATCGTTAGTATTATGCATGTGATTTACACTTTTCATATACATTTTTTATACTTTTCATATATATTCATAATCATTTATAATCTACATTTTTATGAATCAAACTTTTCTGAATACTGTATGTGGAAGACTTTTAGAGTTTGGGGGACTTTGGGGGGAAGTTGAGTGTATTATGTTTCTTTCCGTGGAGCAGAATATACATTTCAATGATTGATGGAGAGCAGATGTTTCTCTGGAACAGCTATATGTACTGTGTAAGTTCTTTGTTTAGGCAGAGAGAGGGAAAAATACAGAAGCAACAAGGACGATCTTTGCGGGTCCATTATACTCTCTCTCCCTTATGTCTTATATAAATTGGTAAAATAAATAACATATATTGGCAGAATGACTGGTGTCTTTTCATTAAATTAAATAACAAGGGGAAACGAAGATTTTAAATCTACACCTGTTACTTTATCCGATACAGTAAAAGACCTGGGTGTTATATTAGACTGCAACCTGTCTTTTGAAAAGCATATTTCATATGTTGCAAAAACAGCCTTTTTCCACCTTAGAAACATTGCTAAGCTATGTAACATGATATCTGTCTCTGATGCAGAAAAGTTAGTTCATGATTCATGACCTCGAGACTAGATTACTGTAATGCTTTATTAGCCGGTTGTCCTGCATCCTCAATAAACAAGCTACAGTTAGTCCAAAATGCAGCTGCTAGAGTTCTTACTAGATCAAGAAAATATGATCATATAACACCGATTTTATCATCACTTCATTGGTTACCTATAAAGTTCCGTATTAATTCCAAGGTATTGCTTTTGACTTATAAAGCCCTAAATGGTTTAGCTCCAGTCTATTTAACAGATCTTCTATCGCCCTACCTACAATCCAACGCGCTCTTTAAGATCACTAAATTCGAGGCTTCTGGTCATTCCTAGGATATCCAGATCCACCAAAAGAGGGAGAGCATTTTCACATTTAGCTCCGAAGCTCTGGAATAGCCTTCCTGATATTGTTGGTTGCTCAGACTCGCTCTCCAAGTTTAAAACTAGACTAAAGACGCATTTATTTAGCCTGGCATTCATATAAATTTTTTATCTTACAGTTACTGTAAATTTGGCCTCTAGTTCATAAACGCCAGAGGAGAACTGGCCCTCGACTGAGCCTGGGTTCTCCCAAGGTTTTTTTTTCTCCATTGGGTCATCTGATGGAGTTTTAGGACACCATCGGGTCACGTGATGGAGTTTTTTGGTTCCTTGCCACTGTTGCCTTTGGCTTGCTCAGTTGGGGATATTCAAATTAAATGACCCATCATACCATTGATCAGCTCTACCAATCTTGATTGTCTTTTTTCATGAATAAACAAACACTGTGATGTTGTCTTGATTGATACTGTGAAGCAGCTTTGATACAATCTGTATTGTGAAAAGCGCTATATAAATATATTTGACTTGACTTGACTTAGTTCTTTCAAAAATATATGTGTTCTTTAATGTATATTTACTTCGTTCAAGTAATAAAGTATTCTCGTGAGTGTATAATATGCCATTGAAAATAAATACGGGTAAGGGGTTCTAATGTCGGTCGCCATGTTGTCCCTCCATCTTGAATGTACATTACATACCCAAGACGGACATACCCGTTAATTCAAGCTTCGTCTTTCGCGTTTACGTTTGAGTTAACACTCATGGACTAGGTCGAAATGGAAGCCATGTTAATCTTGGACTACATTGGCCACCGTAGGAGTTAAAACGAAATCAGAATTGAGAGGAACAGAAACTAATATTCACTGGATGGTCATATACCTTTTCACCACTAGATGGGGGTAAAAATCACACAGTGTAGCTTTAAATAATACATTAGGAATTACTCTCAAAATGTCTGCAAACAATAGGCTATCTATTTTGCATGATCTAATAAATGAATGAACAGAATTTAAACTACAAAAATAATTTTCACTGTGTCTGTAATTCGTTTTGTTAAATACAACTCTGCTCAAATGATTAGGTCGATAAGATTTTTTAATGTTTTTAAATGAAGTCTCTTATGTTCATCAAGTCTGCTTTTATTTGATGCTGTAAAACATTTACATTGTGCAATATTATTACAGTTTAAATGACTGTTTTATATTTTAAAATACGAATCTAACAATGAGAATGTAAAGAAGATCACCCTGGATGTCTTCGGAAACTTTTCACCGGAATCTGCCTCGTCACCTTAATTCTTTGGACATTGTATATAGACTTGGTCCGAAAACAGCTACTGTTTGTGCCATGGGTCTGCGGAATTTGCATAGCGTATCTCCGCCCCACCTTGTGAGTATAAAAGGAGGAAGCGGACGCAACCGCAGTATGTTTTCGCTTCGGAGCCAAGAGAACCTCTTCACTCCACAAGCCATTGATACTGAGTTAAACTCTTCGAGACGAGCGTCCTGTCCAGTGTTGGTGTGACGGCGGTACCCAGCGAGATCCTGCATTGCCTACGATCTGTGCAGTGGTCTGCCAGACTTTGCGCTTCTCCCTGGTCACCTCAGCGCTGCAGAGTGAATTTCCTCCTCTCTTCTGAAAGAGCTGCATGTGGCACGTCTTTTTAAAGATAATTCGCCCGTGTTCTTCTGGTTGCGGTTGAAACCTGTCTTCCTCTGATGGGCACTCCTTTGTGTGCCTGGGCATTGAGCATGCTAGAGCAGCGCTCGTGGATGATTTATGTTCCTTCTGTGGAAACATGACCATCGCGACACTGAGATCTAGACTCAATGACCTTACAGTGAGAGTCCCCGCATCTGCAACCCGATCTGCTTCCTCCTCGAGGGGATGCTCTTCGGCTCGCGGACAGGGTGATCTGACGTTGACGGTGTGGAACAAAAACCCAATGCTTGTTGCTCGGGCCACACCCCCCGCAGCAGTGTTGTAACCCGCGAGTGCTGCGGTGCTTCAGACGAGCGCCTCTTCGGAGGTGCCGTCTGTTTCATTCGATGCTCCGGAGGAGGACACGATGTCGATCGTGGCGTCACAAGGTGGGCTAGACTCCTCAGGAACTGAGGATGCGGCTGGGTTGCCTCCCTTGGGAGTGCCAGCGTTGCCCGTGTCTGATCCCGAGATGACAGCCATGCTGTCTCGGGCCGCCCTGAGCATTGGGCTAGAGTGGAACCAAAGAAAAACGAAGCCGCCCTGCCCCGATCGCTCACGGATGGATGATTGGTTTTTGGGCAAGGTTGCTGCTTCACGGCCGCAGCCGACCCCAATTCCTTACTTCCCCGAACTGCATGGGGAACTGCATGGGGCGACTAAAGTGGCTGCACGCTCCCGGGGTCAGGTGATGGCCACTAGCATGGTCCAGGAGCGTTATCTGTGGCTCAACCTGGCTGATGTGCGGGACTTGAAGGACGCGTACTTTTATGTCTCCATCTTACCTCGACACAGACCGTTTCTTCGGTTTGCTTTCGAGGGACAGGCATATCAGTACACGGTTCTCCCATTCGGGTTGGCTCTGTCCCCTCGCGTCTTTGCGAAGATCGTCGAGGCAGCCCTTGTTCTCCTTCGCGAACACGGGGTTTGCATCCTGAATTATTTTGACGATTGGCTAATCTTGGCACACTCTCGAGATCAGGTCTGCGAACACAGAGACCTTGTGCTCCGGCACCTAACCCATCTGGGCCTTCGGGTCAATTGGGAGAAGAGCAAACTTTGCCCAGTGCAGAGGATCTATTTTCTCGGTATGGAAATAGACTCGGTCGCCATGTGCGCGCAGCTCACGAGCGAGCGAGCACACTCACTGCTGGCTTGGCTTCAACAGTTCGAGGGCAAGAGTGCGGTCCCACTGAAACTTTTTCAGAGGCTCCTGGGGCATATGGCATCTGCAGCCGCGGCAACGCCGCTCGGACTGCTTCATATGAGACCGCTTCAGCTGTGGCTTCGCGATCGAGTCCCGAGGTGGGCATGGCATCGTGGTACGCTCAGAGTTCCAGTAACTCCGACCTGCCGTCAGACCTTCTTCCCGTGGACGAACCTCAGCTTTTTACGGGCCAGGGTCCCTCTTCAGCGAGTTTCCAGGCATGTTGTTGTCTCCACAGATGCCTCTGCCACGGGTTGGGGAGCCATGTGCAATGGACATGCAGCAGCGGGTTCCTGGACAGTACCTCAGCGCCTTATGCATATCAATTGCCTCGAGTTGCTGGCAGTACACCTGGCCCTGCACTGCTTTCGAGCGCTGCTCAGGGGTCAACACGTACTTGTCCGTTCAGACAATACCGCAACAGTAGCGTACATCAACCGTCAGGGTGGTCTACGCTCACGTCGGATGTCGCAATTCGCACGCCACCTCCTATTATGGAGACAGAAGCACCTGAGGTCCCTTTGTGCTATGTACATTCCAGGAGAGCGCAACCTGGCAGCCGACGAGCTGTCATGGTTCCGTCCAGTCTCTACTGGCGAATGGCGACTCCATCCCCAGTCGGTCCAGCTGATATGGGACCAGTTCAGGGAGGCACTGTTAAATCTGTTCGCTTCCCACGACTCATCCCATTGCGCCCTGTTTTATTCTCTGACCGAGGGCACGCTCTGCACAGACGCCTTGGCGCACAGCTGGCCGCGGGGTCTACGCAAGTATGCGTTTCCCCCAGTGAGCCTTCTCGCACAGACTCTGTGCAAGATCAAGGAGGACGAGGAGCAGGTCTTGTTGGTAGCCCCGTATTGGCCCACCAAGACCTGGTTCTCCGAACTGAAACTCCTCGCGACAGCACCTCCTTGGCCAATTCCTCTGAGGAAGGACCTCCTCTCTCAGAGACTGGGCACCCTGGGGCACCCTCGTCCCGATCTGTGGAGACTACACGTGTGGCTCCTGGATGGGACGAGGCAGGTTTAACACGTTAAAGGTTAAACATGAGGGAAATCATTATTGTGTCCATGACGATGGGAAAAATAGGCATAAAGCTTAGACATTTACCCAAATTATTATATGCACATTTAACCGAAGCTAATTTGGGTGGGTTTGTCCCATCCCCAATGTCACTTATCTTTCTTTCACGGCCCTGACGAGAACATCGATCTCTCGGCTGTGAACCGATGCTGAAGCGCGTCTGGTAAATGTGCCGTTAAAATATAATTGCGCCATGGAACAAGCGCACCTCGTTCATCATGCTCTTAAAGGGAATGTGATATGATGCTCTTATTGGTTTATTTCCGTTATGCCCAAACCACACCTATGAATAATGAAGCTATTTCAAACCAACCCCTTTTAGATTTGCGCCAGGCGCAAGAGGCATTTATCCCACCAGGAAAATAGCAACAGCGCTGGGATCCGCCCACAAAGTTACTTGCATTTTGACACTTGCATTTCAGATCGTTAAAATAGGGCCCAGAGGGTCAACTGCTATAGTGGAATATTTGGTTCCCTTTCAGTCACTCACATTCGACGTCAACATGACAACGTTAGGGGATCACTTCAGGGAGTCCTATCAACTTCGAGGATCTACAGAACGAGCCAATGAATGTTGGCGTGCGCAAGAAGCGCCACACGCCCCATGCCACGCCCCGCAGAGCGGGCGCAAGCACTCACTGTCTTTCACTTCGGAACCGAGATTTCGTTTTGACTCTGAGTTTCTGCAGACTGCTGCCTCGTTGGAGACTAAAGAAGGAGAATACTCTGTTCCAGTGCTGGTATGAAGGTGCGATCAGCGGTGGCTGCGAGCATTACAGCTCACAACTGTTGTTTTCACAGCATTGCTTGTGTGTGTGTATTTCTGTGTGTGTAAGTCTCCTTGGGCGTTCCTCTCGTGAGTGTGCACCCTAATTACACCGCGGCTATCCCTGGGTGCTTCAGCACTGAGAGAGTTATTTTTCTCTTTTTTAGATTTTTTAAAAGAGCACAAGTGTGACCCTGCATCCTTTTTAGGATGTCATTCCGCATGTGCATTTCTGGATGCGGTCGTTCCTTGGAGCCAGCAGACGGCCACAATAGTTGCCTCTCGTGTTTGCACCGAGGTCGACCTCCCGCTCCGCTCCCGCTAACCCTGAGTAGCAGCAGCCACCATCCCTCCTCAGCATGGAACAGGCCACGGGAAGTCCAGGCCGCTGCCAAACCAGGAGGCAAGCACAGGTGCAAACGAACCTGGGATGGGTGACCCATAGGTGGATAAAGTTGCTCTTCAGGAGGTGGTTAAGGCACCGCTCCTTCCCCCGGTGGACGGCCGGGCAGAGAATCTTTTGTTTCTGCCACTGACCCACGGACCAGTGGTACCCACTTTTTTAACAAAAGAGCAATTTCTGAAACCTCTAGGTCACAAGTGGGCGTGCTTGGTGGTCAACGACACTATGCCTTGTCACCCCTTAAAGCCCCTCCTTCATTGCCAGTGAGCAGCAGTGGCCGTGTTCCGGATGCACTGACGGCTCCGCACACACACTCTGCCATTCGACGGAAGCAGGTACGTGTTGCACTTCACACTCAGACCCCACCCCGGGCCGCTATGCCGTCCGAGTCGGGTCCCTGCATTCCGCCGCGCTGCCCCACCCTGGGTACGTCTGTGGTGCCATTGTTTGTTCACAGTACATCTTGCGTTGGGCCGCTTCAAAACGCCGCTACAAGGCAAGTACTGGTCCGTACGGACAGCACTGCAACCGTTGCGTACATCAACTGTCAGGGTGATCTAGGCTCCTGCCGCATTATGGCAAGCCATTTTAACATTTAATCATTTTAACCAACTAGTCTCTATTTTCATATTTTCTCTTTTGTAGTTGTTACGAGTAAATAATCTTATCTTACTAGTCACAACTAGCCTGACTTCGTCATACTCATATTCAAGAGAGAATATGAGTCTGAAACTCCCCTGTTGGGCTTTGATTATGAGGCGTGTCGTAACCGAACCATGAAAAAAAACTCAATGCTTAATTTTGCATGCAGGGACCCTCATTATGTTACTGTGTTGGTTTGGGGTTTTTTTGAGCCTTGTTAGTGGTATAAACTAGAGATTTCTTTTTACTTAGTAAATGCCCCCAGTACTAGCATTATACGCTAAACAGTTTTTAGAGATAAAACTCTTTACATTCGATTATCATGAAAACAAATCTCAGAGAACGGTTGACTAGGTACCAATGTTTTACCAGACCCAAGGTTCATTTTACACTGGAGATCTCCTTTAAAAATCTTGTCCTGTAAGACAGTTCTCCTGGTTGCATTGGCCTCTATCAAGAGGGTATGGGACCTGCATGCATTTTCGGTCGTCGAATCATGCCTAGAATTCGGCCCAGATAACTCTCACATGATCCTGAGACCCTGGCCCAGATACGTGCCCAAGGTTCTTACCACTCCCTTCCGGGACCAGGTAGTGAACCTGGAAGCGCTGCCTTCGGAGGAGGCAGACCCAGCCCTGGCTTTTGTCTGTCCCGTTCACGCTCTGCGTCTTTACGTGTACAGAACGCAAAGCCTCAGGACCTCAGATCAGCTCTCTGTCTGTTACGGAGGCCAGCAGAAAGGGAAGGCTGTCTCCGAGCAGAGGTTGGCCCACTGGATAGTGGATGGCATCACCTTAGCTTATGAAGCCCAAGGCGTGCCCTGCCCGCACTTTCCTCTGGAAGGGTCAATATCCCAGTGTTATCCAAAAGAGTTCCACTGTGTGGGTTATAATGGAGCAGAAGTCCGAACTCCCTCTAAGCAAGCCTTTCACCCCAGCCAAAGTCACGTTGAATGTGAGCGACTGAAAGGGAACGTCTCGGCTCCTTAGCGAAAAACATTGAATGCATGCGCCCGCTTCCTGTTTATACTCGCGCTGCGGGGCGGGGTGCGTGCCGCTTCTCACGCACGCCAACGTTTATTGGCTCGTTCTGTAGATACTCAAAGTTGATAGGGCTCCCTGAAGTGACCCTGTGGACGTCACATCTCCCGTTCCCTCCTTCAGGGAACGAGGGTTACATCAGTAACTGAGACGTTTTTACAACAAATATTATTTTTTTAAATCTATTAAAAAAAATGTATATGTAGCAGTATCACAAAGGAAGCACATGCCGTCTCTCTTTCGCTCTCTCTCTGACACACACACACACACACATACACTTACCTGCTAGAAAACAGACCCTCCAGAGCCCTGAATGGAGAGACATTCGAATTTCAGTGCTCTGATTGAGGGGTAGGATGACCCCCTCTTCTAGGTAGAGCCAGTGGTCGGTGCTGACGGCAATACCCAGGAGTCCCAGACTACATACAGCAAACACACTGCTGAGGAGTGTCAGTGCCTTTCTGCCACACAAGCTCATCTTTCACATAGCAGGGGGTGCCAGCTGCAGAAATCAGGAGCTGTATAAAAGAGAAAAGAGCTTAAATAGACTTAAATTACTTAATATTCTATTTAAAGGTTCAAAACGCAAGTATCTGAGTTTTTGCAGAAAACTCCCCTCTGGTGACAAGCGAAACTGCGTGCACGCTCATGGAACACACACATACACACACGTGCACAAGCTGTTCATAACCAAAGGAGCATCAGCCGCACACTGTGCGATACACATCTTTTGATACAGTCATAATGATGTAATACAGTTATAAATCTGCAAGTCATTAATATATGAAAGGAAAGGCATTCGAGTAAATTACACACTTATATGTGTGTATGAGGGGAAAACAGGCGTAGTAGAAAACGTTTTTTGTTTCCATTCCACCTATTTCCTTGTTGTACTGTTTTATGTACTTACTCTATCCACTTATGATTGTATTATTATGGAAACACATTCATGAACAATATAAGTTATTCCTTTGTATAGGACCCGTTTGAGCCCTAGAGCAGACTGGAGATCTCTCCGTTTGTTGAAAGCTTCCCGATGTTGACTCTCGTCTTATTCCGACGACTGGCACTGGACAGACAGAAGTTGTATTTTCTTTGTCTTACGTGGAGTTTGCGTTGGGGTTTGGAATGAACCACAAGCCAGTCTCTTTGGGGCTGTTTACACCTGGCCACTTCATGCGTTTTCTCAGATCGGATAGCTATCTGATTTATCAAAACGATTCTATTTACACCTGGTCACAAAAATGTGTTTTTGCAAAACAGATATTAATCTGATATTCAATTCCCGCGCTATACAGATTTCATGAAGTGCACATCACCGAAAGCAACATATATGAGCTGCATTTTATTAATCATCGGCTAATTTCAAAATCAGCAAAGACAGCAATAAGACAGGCCTGGTAAGATCATTTCATTTCTTTACTTTTAATGAAGATTGTAGTGTCAAGCGTCTGCGACTTACTTTCACTTTTATTTGCGATAGATTGCGGCGCGCTGGCTTGATGAATAGGCGCTCAGCTGCTCATCTGAGGTGATGCACGTCGTCATATATGACTAAAACAACATGACATAGAGGCTAGCCTGGTTTCAACAACCAGATGCATTTACACTTGTCCAGTTTCGTCTGAATTGTGGCCCAGACCATGTCCTCAAGTGGTTTGAGCGATCGGATTCAAATCCGTCTCGAATGTGTTTTGGAGGGCAACCTGGTCTTTTCACGATCGAATAGCTATCCGATCACAGAAAACGCATTAAGTGACCAGGTGTAGGCTAAACAGCCCCTTTGAATCCATCGTCTACATTTGTGGAAAGTTGACTAAAGTTGTGTCGCTCGAGTTGTCTTCTGACACAGAGAATGGCGGCGAATACACTAACCTGCAAGGCATAGGCACATAGCCAGGCGAGCGTGAACGCGCATGACGTCACACCCAGTCTCAGATTCGAGGCCGAATCCTTCTTATTTATTTTACTGTACAGGATTATAGAGGCGATCGCAGTGATCAGAGAAGGGCTCATTCAGTCCATCAGGCGATTGTTTAAGCATGTATGGGTTAGAAAACGTTCAGCGATCAGGCCACGGTGTTTATGTCACGTACGATTTGCGAGCTTTATAAGTTATTGGGCATTAAATCTGTTCGAACAAGCGTCTACCACCCACAAACAGACGGTTTGGTCGAACGCACGTTAAAATTCATGATTCGAAAGTTCGTACACAAAGACGCCAAAAATTGGGATCGGTGGTTAGAACCCCTCTTGTTCGCTGTACGGGAGGTCCCGCAAGCCTCCACAGGGTTTTCCCCCTTCGAGCTTCTCTATGGACGGCAGCCCCGTGGCGTGCTGGACGTCCTTAGAGAGGCCTGGGAGGACGGACCTTCAGATAGTAAAAACGAAATTCAGTATGTTCTGGACCTGAGAACAAAACTCCACACTTTGGGGTGGCTATCAAGGGAGAATTTGTTGCGGGCCCAGGACAGACAGAGTCAACAGGGGGGCTAGACTGCGGAAGTTTACACCGGGAGATAAAGTGCTTGCATTGCTCCCTACATCTAGTTCGAAATTACTCGCAAAGTGGCAAGGACCCTTTGAGGTCACACGGCGAGTTGGGGATCTCAACTATGAGGTAGCTCGAACGGACAGGGGTGGAGCACATCAAATATATCACTTCAACCTGCTTAAAAAATGGTCGGAGGCAGAATCAGTGATGCTGGCGACGGTAGTAAGTGGGGAGGAGGATTTGGGTCCAGAGGTGAGTGCAAAGTCTCGATCTCTCGCTCTGGCCCTGGGAGGTGACCACCTCTCACCCTCCCAGCTGACTGATATCAAATCAATACAAGTAGATTTTTTTGATGTGTTTTCACCCCTGCCCGGACGAACGAATCTCATCCAGAACCATGTTGAGACAGAACCGGGTGTGGTCGTTCGCAGCCGGCCGTATAGATTACCGGAACACAAGAAAAATGTACTTCAAAATGAATTAGAAGCAATGCTGGAAATGGGAGTGATAGAAGAATCCAACAGTGATTGGGCGAGCCCGATAGTTTTGGCCCCTAAAACGGACCGCTCGGTTCGGTTCTGCGTGGATTACAGGAAGGTGAATGCTGTGTCGAAATTTGACGCATATCCAATGCCTAGAGTTGACGAATTGCTTGATCGACTAGGTTCCGCTCGTTTTTATTCGACATTTGGACTTAAAAAAAAACAGCTTTCACAACGCTGTTCGGATTACACCAATTTGTTACGCTTCCGTTCGGGTTGTTTGGGGCTCCAACCACCTTTCAGCGGTTGATGGACAGAATTCTCTGACAGCATGCTGCATATTCCGCGGCATATCTAGATGATATCATCATTTATAGTGGTGACTGGCAGCGACATATGCAGCATTTGCAAGCTGCCCTAAAGACACTGAGAGGGGCAGGGCTCACGGCCAACCCGAAGAAGTGTGCAATTGGGCGGGTGGAAGTAAGATATCTGGGCTTTCACTTGGGTCATGGTCAGGTGCGTCCACAAATTGATAAGACGGCAGCAGTTGCGACTTGTCCAAGACCCAAGACCAAAAAGGAGGTTAGACAGTGGCTTCACCGTATGAAGGATAACAAGACGCGGATCACCCGTTGGTATCTGGCTTTACAACCAATTAAATTTCAGGTGATCCACAGGCCGGGTGTACAGATGGCTGTGGCCGATTTCCTCTCCAGGAGGAGGGGGACGGGGGGCGGGTCGGAACAGAGAGGAGTGTAAGTAGGTCAATTGCAGATGATGATCACCTGTGTCTGATTTCAGTAATTGACATGGAGAGACCGGATTGAAGCCGGCGTGTGAGAAGGAACGAGAGAGAGAGACGAGCTGGGACCTTGTGTGTGCTGCTGTGGAACGAGACAGCGAGAATTCAGCGAGAGTTATTGTGTTACTGGCTGTGCTTGTGCACGGTGAACGCGCTCTGTGCGCCCCTTTGTGTTTGATCTAAGAGATCGTGAATAAAGAGAGTGTCCCAGCTCAAGCCGATCCCTGTCTTCTTCCTTCCTGGTTAAAGTGAGCCTCTTCACAATCGTTTATTATCTCCATGAGCGCTGTCTCTGTGCTGTGATACCAGATTTAAACCAGATTGAAAATTGTCAAAGTATCCATTCAAGCTTAAGAATTTGTTCAGCTGATTGAAGACAACTTTTTCAATGATCTTGCCTATGAAAGGGAGATTTGAGATCAGTCTATAATTGCTTAGGATGGTCTTATCCAGATTGCTCTTTTTCAGGAGGGGCTTGACAACTGCAGTTTTTAAGGGGATTGGAAAACTCACAAGTGAGGCATTTACCACCTCTTGGAGATCTGCTTCTAAACAGTTTAACACACTTTTGATGTTGATGTTTTAAGGTGCTGAACGGTTTCTTCCAAAATTGTGCCATCAATTTCTTCAAAAACAGACATAGTAACTACAGATTTTGGTCTGAACTGTCTGACTCCAGAGCAACTCAAGGATGTGCTGATCACCTTTCTGATATTATTGATTTTCTCAGAGAAGAAAGAAGCAAACTCACTGCACTTGCTGTCTTGGAATCTGGCTTGGGGGGTTTGTCAGTCTCTCTACAGTAGCAAAAAGAGTGTGTGTGCTGTTTAAGTTGCTATTTCTAATATTTGAGAAGAAAGTCTGTCTAGCTTTGCCTAGCTCCATATTAAAAGCATGGATGATGTCTTTGTAGATGTTGTAATGGACTACAAGTTTTGGGTTTTGTTTTGATATTTTGCAAGCTTTTTGCAAGTTACAAGTTTTGATATTTTGCACTGCTGTTGAGTTTCTCCAGGGTGCTTTTTGTCTACCATTATTCTTCCTGACTTTCACAGGAGCAATATCATCAATTACACTCTTAATTTTTGAGTCGAAAGAATCAAGGAGAAAATCAACAGAGTCAGTAGATATGCTTGGCACAAAAAATTATTGCACAACCTTCTGTGTTCTGCGTATTTTCAGTATGCGTCTACCCTGTTATTGTGCACTTGGCTGGTTATTGCATTATGTTGTATTTGTATGCACCAATATTGTTGCTTCATTATTATAATAATAATAATAATATAATAATTCGTTACATTTATATAGCGCTTTTCTGGACACTCAAAGCGCTTCACATAGAAGGGGGGGGATCTCCTCAACCACCACCAATGTGCAGCATCCACCTGGATGATGCGACGGCAGCCATATTGCGCCAGAACGCTCACCGCACACCAGCTTACTGGTGGAGAGGAGACAGTGATGAAGCCAATTGGTGTATATATGGGGATGATTAGGAGGCCATGATGGACAGAGGCTACTGGGCAAATTTGGCCAGGATGCCGGGGTTACACCCCTACTCTTTCGAAAGACATCCTGGGATTTTTTATGACCACAGAGAGTCAAGACCTCGGTTTAACGTCTCATCCGAAGGACGGGATTATCACTCCCTGCTATATAGTTTTGACACTCTACCAGGTGTGAGTGTTTCAAGCAGGTCCAGTACCTGAACTGGATGAGGCAGGGTTTTTGATCTTTATTGTATTCACCTGCTACGGCATGTGTAACATTTTTCTGTCAACTCTGCATATATCCTTCTCCATTGATATTGTTGATGAAGCGGGTTCAGATCATACTAAATGATCTGATTTGTGCAGGACTAAGCTCCGAGGACACCAGAAGCTACAGGGACTGATGGCAGCTGTACAAAGTACACAGGCTACACCGTAATTTCAATTTTAATGGACAGTAAAACAAAGGCAGAACACCTACAATCTGATACTATAGGTAGCATTATTTGATAGAACACCAGTATAGTAACTTCATATTGACGCGCGGCTAAACAAAGGCAGAGTAGGCAATATGAGCATTCGAAGTGCCTCTTCTACATACTACTCCATGGCCTTCTGCTCAGGAATGGATAGTGGGTATATCCTGCCCTTTGGTAACTGGGTCCCAGGCTCAATAGTACAGTACCATGGCCAATGAGGTGGTAGTTTCCAACTGCATGCTAATCACATCCTGAAACGCCTGGTATGCTGTTGGAATCTCCACCTTACAGTCTTGAACGGGGCTCTCAATTGTAGTCGCCATCACTGGAATGGAGAGTTGATCATCACAATAGGTTAGGTTTTTTGGTAGATGAAGACTTTAAGCTTTAAAACATCTCATTCCTCAGGAAAGAATCTCTTCAGAATAGCAGGATATGTTGAGTTCATGCACTTAAAGCCACGGGTGTCCAAGGATGATGTCGGCAGTAAATCCTTCCAGCACCCGAAGCGAGATGGATTCATGGTGAGTGCAGCCAAGGTGAAGAGTCACGGGTAGTAGCCATAACTGATACATTCGTTTGTGTTTCTGATGATATGCAAGGTTGGATTTGGACTGGACTCACCAGATATCTTGGAGGTCTGATGGGACAGTCATGAAGGAGAGGGCCATTAGCTCCACAGAATAAGCATAAATGATTTTAGATGGATCAGTGTTTCTCTGAGGGTGAGAATCATCATCAGAAATCAGAAAATCCATGAATGCAGAAAAAGAGACCTGAATAGAAGACCAGAGTCAGAAAATAGAAAATAGCCCGAACTATAACAACAGTAAGAAGGAAGCCCATATCTGACCATGAAGGAACTAACAAATGTGAAAAAACCCAGTGTCCACAATCAATAACAAGGCAGGTAATTGCCTCACGGAAGAGCAAGAAATCTACAACAGGTGGATGGAGTACTGCTCTGAACTATACAACTACACGCCCAATGAAGATCTGGCAGTACTGACATGTCCCCAGATAAATAAAGAATACAGCCTTCCTATTCTACGAGGAGAAGTTGAAGCAGCAATACGATCTTTGAAGAAAGCAAAGTCAGTGGGAGTGGACAACATTCCAGCTAAACTGTTGTAAGCAGGAGGAGAAATAATAATCAAAGCCCTTATCATTTGCAACAACATCTGGAAAAATGGGGAGTGGCCTACAACTTAGACTACTTCTTGTAATGCTTCCTAAAAAGGCAATCTTCAGCAATGTTAATATTATTGTACCATTATTCTCATTAGCCACCCCAGTAGATAATACTGAAGATAATACTGAATAAGTTGGATATAGCTTAAGATTCCAACTTATTCAGTATTATCTTCAGTAGGACTTTACTGAGGTGGCTAATGATAATAATAGTACGATAATTTGAATGTTGCTGAAGATTGTCTTTTCGCAGAAGAACAGGTCGGATTTGGGACAGGATGTAGTACCACCGAACAGATTTTTTAATTTAAGAATCATCTGCAACAGGTACTTGCAACATCTTTATCATGTTTTCATGGACTTTAAGAAAGCCTTTGACCGGGTTTGGCATGCAGCTTTGTGGGTGACCATGAGGAAGTATAACATCAGCCCCAATCTTAATGAGTCATCAAGCACCTGCATAAAAAGGCCACCAGTGCAGTCCTCCACAAAGAAGCCATTGGTAGTTGGTTAAAGATGACAGTCTGTGCTCAATTTGAATTTCGGGGAAAAATATTCACAATTTTTGATCTTGATCAACAAATTATTGAATATAGCTTGAACCAAGTCCTTACATAAATTAATCACCAAACGAGGGGTTTTAGACCACACACGTCTGCTTCGGGTATATATAAAAAATTAAACACTACGAATTATGATTAACTCAGAATATTTCCCGCACAAACATATAGGTGTTTGATCTTTAAAATACCAAAGGGATTGACGCGGCTTCCTTAGTGAGCTCATCCAGCGTGCTGTTCTGCAAAAGGCTGTCAATCACTTGGTCTGTTTTAGCTTAAATTTACTGACATTGTTTGTGCACTTAACAAATATCAGATTGTAGCGTTAGGATCTCATATTAAAGAGCCTTTGTTATGTGATCAATACAGACAATGGCAAATAATGTATAAAATGAGGTTTAATAAAAGAACACAACTAAGTTGCACTACAATCACACAAGATATATCTAAGGCTATGTTTACACGGAAACAATTCTGAAGAGAAAACGCAAAAGTGGCGTTTTGTTATCACTTTTTATTCTGCATATATAAGAGCGTTTTGGGTGGGAAATCCACGTGCATATGATGATGCAAAAGAGTGTGAAATTCAATGTAGTATGCACTCCAGGCAGCTAGGTGGAAATGTGAAGCACTGCCACACAACAACACCAAGTCCGCGCGTCTGCGTACAACCTTCACTGTCAAGCAGACTTTTGCGTTTTTACCATTTACACGGGAAAGCGGCTGTGGAGCGTTTTTAAGATTTCCACTCTGGAGGGTGGTTTCACTTTTTTCATTTTTAAGCCCAAAAAATGCTGTCTCCGTGTAAACGAAAGGCACATCCGATAAACTATTTTTATGTTTTCACCCGCGAGCATTCTCGTGTAAACAAGGCCTAAAACAAATGAGAATAAAACAATAAGAAAGGGACAAATGGGAAAACGGAAACACAAGGACAAATACAATTGCTAGCACAATTTAACCTTCAGAGACACCCACAGGATTGAAACTTGAGTCTAAAATTTAGTGGAACACTTGCATTTCAGACCTGGTTGGTATTGTTGATATCGTGTGTGTGCAGTCCAGGAAATGGGTGGCACAGTTTGCTTTGTTCCTTCCACGTGTGATCATTTCGCGGGAACTCAAACGCGTCCTGAACAGTTCTATTGTGCGTGAAGGTCGCCTTATTGTCGAAGACTGGAAGACGGAGGACACACGTTTCAGAACTTTAACTGGCTATTCGCAAAAGTAAAACAAAAGTAAAACAAAACAAGTTAGCAAGTAAAAAAGAAGGGAGAACCCAATTAAGATGGGAGAACTGAGGCATTTGACTGAGACGTTTGTTTAAAGATAGATAACTTGTGTTCGTAATTCTCTGGGGGTGTAACATTCATCACTATAAAAGAAATTAATGTCCAGAACTTTGCGGCGCCTAAAGCAATAAACGTCCATCCCGAAGTTAACCACATGTTCGTAAGAATGTGTTGAAAACCCCTTTGTTGACTCTTATTTTCTTTAAGAGTTTATTGATTACATGAAGCGTATTAAATGATTCTCCTGATCAGAATCTCTACAACGTCAAGGATGCCTACTTTCTCCTACTCTCTTCAACATCTTCCTGAAGCGCATCATGACGGACGCTCTGGAAAACCATGAGGGAAGAACAAAAGCATGACTGTTGACTGCCCTTTGTGTGGCAGTCTTACTAAACAAACCTCTGTTCTACCCCAAAGAAGCTAACCATCTACTGCATAGAAAGTAGTGTTAATTTCATTAACGAAATCTATGACAAAAAATGTTTGCTCACAACCTTTTTTTTCATGACTAAGATGAGACGAAAATGATAACTGTGACTAAATAAACATGCAATATCCTTGATGAAAGACAAGACTAAATGTAGTAAAAAATAAAATGAAATATAGCTGCGAACAGTAGGGGTTGAACGACTTGAGATTTTTTCGCCATACTAAGACTGTTATGACATCAAAGTCGAGTTGACATTGACTAGTCGCTGACATCATTCATAAAAACACAAGAGATGAGACTGATTTGCAACATGCCACAATTTGCAATTAATTAACAGAAAATTATACAGATCCTGACAGCTCATAATGGGACTGTTTATACCTGGACACTTCATGCGTTTTTACTGATCTGATTTATCAAAAAAGATTCCATTTACTCCTGGTCACATAAATATGTTTTGTTTTCGCAAAACAGATATAAATTCGTTTTTCAAACAACGCGCTATATGCAGATTTAACGGAGTTCAAGTCACCGAAAGCAACAGTAATGAACTGCATTTTATTGATCATCAGCTAATTTCAAAATCAAAGACTGGTAACACTTTATTTTACGACCCGCAAACAACTGTGCAAGTACACCAAAATTACGGTGTATGTTTCTGTAGTTATAGTGTACTTTTGTGTAAATATAAGGGAACAATATGTTAAGTTTGTGGTAATAAAGGGGTAACAAGCACCACTTTAATTTACAGCCCGCAGGGGTTACACTTACAGTACCCTGTAACTACACAGAACAAGGGGGTAACAAACGCTACTTAATATGTAGCAATACGAAACAACACTATTTGCCCGCCGAGACAGCGCAGCCCGAGTCTCGTCCCGCTGAGACAGCCTAGCCCGAGTCTCGTCCCGCGAGACCGCCCAGCCCGAGTCTCGTCCCGCCGAGACCGCCCAGCCAGAGTCTCGTCCCGCCGAGACAGACCCAATAGAGACTGTTCGTGCCCTGTCTGCCCCTAATCTGGGGATTCACCCCAAATATTTTGGGGGGGGGGGCTTCAATGTCCCAGCCACGGCCGCCTGAAGGGTCTTCACCGCCGTGGCCGTCTGAAGGGTCTTCACCGCCGTGGCCGTCCTGAAGGGTCTTCGCCGCCGTGGCCGTCTGAAGGGTCTTCACCGCCGTGGCCGCCCGAAGGGTCCGCTCAACCATGGCCGCCCGAAGGGTCCTCACCGCCATGGCCGCCCGAACAGCCTGCTGGACCGAGGGTCCAACAGCTCCGCCCTGGACGCCAGAGGGTTCGTCTGCTCCACCCTGGACGTCCGAGGGTTCGTCTGCTCCGCCCTGGCCACGCCCTCAGCCTGCTCCGCCACGTCCTGCTCTGTCCTGGCCACGCCCTCAGCCTGCTCCACCACGCCCTCAGCCTGCTCCGCCCTGGCCACGCCTTCAGCCTGCTCCGCCACGTTCTGCTCCGCCCTGACAACGCTCTAAGCCTGTTCCACCACATCCTGCTCCGCCCTGGCCACGCCCTAAGCCTGTTCCACCACGTCCTGCTCAGCCCTGGCCACACCCTCAGCCTGCTCCGCCCTGGTCACGTCCACGTCCTGCTCCGCTCTGGAGGCTTTCTGTCTCGGTTTAGCCAGGCCCTGGCCAGCCTTCAAGGCGCCCACCCTCCCTCTCCTGTTCTACGGCATGAGGTCACGCCTACCGGGAGGGGGGAGTGATGTCACAGTCCTCGACTGCACCAGTCTGTCTTCATCTTCTGCACTACACTTCCCAGGATCCTCTTGTCTGCACACCTGAACTCACTCCCTAATCAGCCACCGGTTCATCGTCTTGTTCATCTGTATCACCTGTCTTCACCTTGTTATGTTTGATTCTTGCTTGTATTTAGTTTGCCTCTGTTCAGTCTGTCCTGGTCGGTCCATGTTCATGTTACCCTGTGTTGCTTCCGTCTGCCTGTATCCGTGCTAGTTATTTTGTGAGTAAACCTTTGTATTGGAGCTTTTGGACTCTGCCTGTTCTTCTGCCTGCACCACACCGTGACAATAAAAGAGACACTTTTAATGAAGATGATTGTGTGTTAAGTGTCTGTGACTTACATTCACTTTGATTTATGATAGTTAACTATGTTGGCTTTATGAATAGATGCTCAGGTAATGCGTGGTGCCAGCTTCGTCATAACATTGCATATAATATAACATAAGATAAAAATCATATAACATAGCAATGGAACAGGCTCTCACACGTTTTTTTTTTTTCAGCATTTTTGGGAGAAGTACAATTTACATATGCGGTTTCAACAACCAGATACATTTACATGTGTCCAGTTTCGTCTGTAAAGCAGCCCAGACCTCCTCATGAAGTGGTTTGAGTGATCGGATTTAAATCTGTCTCGAATGCGTTTCGGAGGGCAATCTTTTCAAGATTGGATAGCAATCAAATCACAGAAATACATGAAGTGGCCAGATGTAGCTAAACAGCCCCCTGTTTACATCATCATTTAGGATGAAAAAAAAGAAAGAAAAAAAATCTATAAATTCACATCTGCACGTTAGTGATGAATCCATGTAATACAAAATAATATTCCAATTAATTGCGGGTGAATTAGAGATGCATTAAAGCTATGATATACAATGTTAAAAATCGGTCGAGAAAGCCTGAGACGGTAGGGAAGTATTAAAAAACTCATCCCGTCCCTCCACACACACACCCCCTCTGTGCTACCTGATCCCTGACCTATGTCACTTTTGAGTTGAAGATTAGCAACATATGAAATGTTCTAAACTCCCGAACACCATTAGCAGGGGTTAAAGTGAAAAAATTTCCTGAGCCTGAACTTTTTTTGGAGGAGGGAGGGGGGTGTTGGTGTGTTGACGACGACGATGACGACTGATCTTCAATGGCACCATTTATTTATTAAGTATTACAGCTTAAATTGCATCTTTTTAATGAATGAAAGCCAGTATCACTATTATCCTGATATCTCGATGAAAATGATTTCCCCAAACATTTTAAATGAAAAGCTTGAAAAAAGATACAAAATTTTAATGTATGTAAACTTAAGACAATCCTCATTTAAAGGTTCTATATGTAACTATTTTTATAAAATTAATCCTTTTTTATTGCCTGTGTTTGAAGGGGTTGTAATCACATATTGCAACGATCCACTTTTCGGGTTTTGCCATTATCTCTGAAGGCCAATATTCTTATTTATATGCGAGGTCTCCGGGTCGGATTTCCTGCGAAATCCATCAGAAGTGACGTGTATGCGCGCTCCCGAGTCCCGAGCCTCTCTATCCTACGGCAATTCAGCTGGAGTGGAGTTCGACATGGAGTCTGATAACCCCCCAAAACGTCCTGCTTCCAGCACAACACAGACTCCAACACAAACTCCACATAAATATAAAAAACAAAAAAAAGCTGTATAACATCACATGTCGGCTAAATGCAGTTTATTGTAACATTATGATCATGGTTCAAGCACAGAGCATTAGTTCAACGTCAAGCTGATAAAAGTAGACTATTATTGTACCTGCAGTGGGAGTTTACATTAGTTTCCTGCACGAGTGATAATTTCGCCGTTGCGTTGAAAGTCTCCGTGTGGCTGGTAGTGAATGATTGCTCGCTCTTGAGATTGAGCACGAGCACAAGCGCTCTTGTTGCATTCTGAAACATCACCGCTAGAGGTCGCTAAAAATCGCATACAGCACCTTTAACCCATAATAATTATCATATTTAACTGTACCGTAAAGAAATTGAATAAGGTTTTAAACAGTCTGCCCTGCATACATTATAAATGAAATATAGATTACTCCTTATCAAAGCGACAAACATTCTTTAGTCAAGAGCAGTGAGTAATTTTCTTTGTTCCCTCTGTTCTTTAGGTTAACTTTACTGACAGACATAATTAATGGCCCCTGTCACTTTAAGATCTGCGGCTACTGACAGGATCTCACGCATCTCATTCTCTCACTACTATTTACTTCCATTTAAGAATTTATTTAACTCATTTAAGACTGTTCTTGAGAGGATACTCAACAAAATAGACATTCTGGCACACATGCGTATGGCAAGCCGTTTTAGCTTAAATTGTACCCAGCCTTACTCGTCATTATTGCATTTTTACTAGTAACAATTCAATTAGAGAGCTCTACAATTCAATTGTTACTAGTAAGAATTACAATTAGAGAGCTCTCTAACTTAATTAGGCTATTACTAGTAAGAATTACATTCAGAGAGCTCTCTAATTCAATTATTACTAAGAATTACAATTACAGAGCTCTCTAATTCAATTCTTACTAGTAACAATTGCAATTAGAGAGCTCTACAAATTAATTTTTACTAGTCATATGTCTCCATTGTCTTCCATTCATTTTTAGTCAGAGAGCTCTACAATTGAATTGTTACTAGTAAGAATTATAATTAGAGAGCTCTACAACTGGTGGAGCTGGTGATTGGATAAGAGCAGTTGACCAATGTAAGTTGTCCGGCCGGACAGCTTACATTGGTCAAATTCTCTGCGGCTGTACAGCCAATAGAGTGAATGGATTTTTTTCTTTCTTTTTTTCTATTCATATTGTTTTGATTGTACTATATAACCATATCCAGCATCTAAACGAGGATATTAATCATAAACCTTTGCATATGGTTGAATTAAGAGAGAATAAATGTTTATATATAAAAATTAAGTGTTATTTTATGTTTTTTGAGAAATTTAGAAAAGGGGAAGACTTGATAGTGTGCAATATTGTTTAATGTTAAATTACATTGGAATTATTAAACCATTTAAATTACAGTGGGTTACCATTGTGGAGAAGAGTGGAGCATTTTGTTTGGCTGTCGAGTGATTTTGTTATTTTCAGTTGCTTTGAATGAAGGAGCATGTAAATCTTAGCATTCAAGATGCTAATATGTGCTTCTGCTAGCAAATAGCTAGCTAAAGTCTATCAATTTAATTAAATGTCACTGAATCAAATGAAATGTAAATGGATAAATGAACATAATAAAATGCCTTTGAATCATGTCAGGAAGCCTTTAAAAATTCACGTTGACACTACTTAAATTGTATAATTTAAAATTACATAATTCTATTATGTTGAAGTTACATGAACATATTATGTTTGTTTAAAGTAATCCAGTTATGTGGAAGCTGTTGACAAATTAAAATTAATTAAAGCCAACATATGAAGAGTTCAGATGCAAAAGCCTCTAAATGCCATTTGACATTTTCTTCTTTAATGATGATTTTTATCAAACTTGTATATTTAAGTTTAGTAATTTCACTTAAATGGCAATGATAATTACCTATTAATTGTTATTTAAGTAAAATTACTGAACTTAAATATACAATTTTGATAAAAATCACCATTAAAGAAGAAAATTTCAAATGGCATTTAGAGGCTTTTGCATCTGAACTCTTCATATAATTTTTTTGAGTGTTTAATATGTTTAAATAAAATATGTTTGAAGGTATCAAATCATTGGTATCAAATCATTGCCATATGGTATCAAAATTAGCGCAATCATAGTGTCACATGATCAATGTGACTAGTCGACAACAAGCTTAAAGCGTCATGGCATTGCATTAAGGTTGACTAGTCGACTAATCGCTTAGTAGGTTCAACCCCTAGCGAGCAGCGATGACGGGCCCAAGTCGGTGGCACCGCAACCCTGGTACCTTTAGTTACCTAAAGGCACCGGGGTGGTGGTGCCGCCGGCTTTGGCCCTTTCATTGCTGCTCGCAGAAAAAAACATCCACATTCAGACCAAAATAGACAACTTCCTGTCGGGCTGGTTTAAAACTTAGAGCACAAAAGCTGTTTGGACCGATGAAGTGTATATGTGTACCAAGTTTCATATTATTACATGCAAGTGTGTTTGATTTATGGACCAAATATTCAGACCAAGTTTATGGACCAAGTTAATTTAAAGGACAACTCCGGCGCAAAATGAACCTTTGGTCTAATTACACATTGTTACCTAGTCAACCGTTATCTGAGATTTGTTTTCATGATTGCCGAATGTAATTTAGAGTCTTACACACTAAAACTTTCCCACTATTAGCAAAACCTTACACTCAAGGAGCATATATATATATATATATATATATATATATATATGTGTGTGTGTGTGTGTGTGTGTTCCATCTTCTACACTTCTCCTCAAAGTGCATGCAGTGTAAATAAAGCAGTTGCATCAATGAAATGATAGTTAAGTTAGTCCATGGATTGATATTCTCTTGATTTGTGCTTATAGTTAAAAGTGCAATAATTCTGATTAATATAAATTTCTCAAATGACAACAATTGTTATGATTATTATTTTGAGCAAAATTATCGGGATTATCAATTTAACCATTATGCAGCATGACAGAAACTAGACTAAAATGCTCAGAAATTTAGTATACAATGTTCCATACACAGATGTTCCATTGGATAACATTTTCCAGACCAATGGTGTCATCGTAGACAGTGCATTGCAGCCGCAGCGCTGGTGCGAGAACCTGGCTATATGCAGTAATTAAAGCTGCCTCATTCCTCTGGCCACTGCCAGAGTGCGACATTGCAGAGCGTACTTAATCACATAGGATTTTCCTTCTTGTAATTTAAACAGCTTATCATGGACAGCAAGTTCATCCACAGACTGGCCAAATACCTCTTTGAAAAGGTTGGTGAATGCATCTAGAGATCTTGTGAGATGACCAGCTTGATCCCAGATTTATTTAGCCCATTGCAAGGTGTGGCCAGTAAACAGATGATAGAAACATCCATTTGGAACCGCTGTGGCTGCATTTTGAAGAGAAGCGAACATTGAAGTACAGTAGAAATCCACTGTGTTGCTGGATGGGCCATGGGACTGGCAGATAGTAGCACTAAAGATGTGATCGTTGGTGGAAGTAAAACCTATTGTAGCAGCGAAATCGGTGGCAGCAGCCCTTGGGATCCATTTATCATTTTCGATCTGATCTTCTGTAACAACTGAAGACAGACGCTAGGATGTATCAACACAAAGAATGCAAGGATATGTTAAGTATCCAAACAGGTAATTTAGCTTGATAATAACAATGTCTCTTTCTGATGCAGGTCCCAGGACTGAAGAGGATTCCGAGACTGCCAAGTGGACGAGGATGATGATGAAGATGGAGGGTAAGTAGTCAGGTATGAGCAACAAGACAAGAAAATGGATGATGTCTTTGATTAGTGACAACAGGTGGAGGTGACCAGAATTCTGGGGACAGGGAATGTATGGGAGGAACTGAGAAGTCTGGCACTGAGGGATTGAATGGATTTGTGACATCTGTATGTCAGTGTCACGATACAGAGAGAAGCAAACAGGTAAATAGTATCAAACAGAGTTTTATTAAACAGAGACATGGAGTGGAACAACAGATGAGACTGGCGAGTATGAATTGGAGAATCAGAACTGGATGATGAACTTAGCTGGACGAGAATCTTGATATCCTGTTTGCAGATGATGAGAGAGGATTTGGCGGGCTGATGGCAGCAGATAGATGACAGAAGTTGGATGATGGGAAGCGGATGTTTGGGGAACGAGTTCAGGTGTGGAATCTTCGAGGTAGGTTGGAATCAGTAAGTATTCGAGTAGAGTCTGTACACTCATGTAAGGACGAGACCAGACAAGGAACTAAAGGAGAAGTGATACTTTATAGTGTGTGTTGATGTTGTGTGGAGAATCAGAATTCTGGGGAGAGTAAATGAGTGGGCAGAGCGCACGCTGATGGTGACTCTGTGACACTCAGCAATTTGGTTGTTTTTAAATGTGCTTTATAAATAAGTATTGATAGATAGATAGATAGATAGATAGATAGATAGATAGATAGATAGATAGATAGATAGATAGATAGATAGATAGATTGATTGATTGATTGATTGATTGTTTTACTCTCGTATAGTTTCCCCTATTAAAGGAAGCCATTTTGCAGGAAGTTTTTTCAAAGTGCAAAGTACATCACTACATATTAGTACATGATCGGAAGTGTAATATTGTTCATAAATGCCTGTGAATTTTAGATTGGGTACGGTCTGTTTTACCTGGATCAGAATTATATGGATTTGGAAATCCCATGTTTTGCTATCCATGATCAGGTAACCCATCTTAATTTTGTGTAATTTTTTTTAAAGAAAAATTGAATTGGATCACCATGATCCAGATACACACCTTTTCAGATGACCAAATCCAGATTACTAGTGCTCTAAATAGGATCACAATTCATAATGTAGGCTGATAGTTAATGTAAAACTACAAAAAGTAGTCACTGTGGGGTCACTTTAAGTGTTTTTATTTGAAGAAATAAAATCTTTTCAGTTCATTGCAAGCAAACTCGATCAAACACAAAGCTTCTCTGGGGAATGCAAACCATTTGCAAGAGAATGCAACAGCATAACCTACACATTTTCTTCCATCTCATAGGTTTTTATCTTTCAACATGTCCGTTTGGGCTCTGTAGCCTCTCATCTGACCTACCTCAAATACATAAAAACAAATATATGTGCAATAAGGAATGCAGTTGCTAGAAACTACTTTTGACTAGTTCATCTCTGATGATTGTGTGATTAAGATATAAAGATTTAAAAAAAACATTTATATAGCAGTTATATATATATATAAATATGAATAAGTATTCTACATACCTATATTACTTTTATTAACTTGTATTATTTGACCAATTAGAGTCAATGTAGTAGACACAGGTCTAATGGAAATAAAATCACCATAAATCATCATGAATGCGATTTTTCTTGTTTTTTTTGGTTTGTTCCAATGGTCAGACATGTATTTATCATTGATTCCAGAAAGAACATTTTATTTTTTTTAAACAGATTTCATCCGTGAACATCATACGCTGCACAAAAGTCCGCCACCATCAATGAATTCGAAGTAAAGGCAGAGATTGCAGCGTTACCTAGCTACTTCCTATGACAAGACCCCTGTTCCAAGATGGCGGCGGTTTTGACGCATGCTTAGAACCCCAAGGTGAGGTCTAGTGTATATGTCTATGAAACCCAATGATATGGTTCCCAGGTTTGCATAACAAACTTAGCGCAATGTCACTGGCAAGTACCCTGATTCATTACACATTAGGACACTGCCTCTATTTCCGACAACCTGACAACATCCTCATTGTAAAACGTCACTACTGGTACTTACTAACAAAAGCAGCACAGACATCTTTCTGACATTATTTTGTTTTTGTTATTTAAAACTACACTATGATAAATACTTTAAAATGTTGCAGGGATCTGTTAAATAAAGGTTAGCAAGATTATGCTAATTACCTCATGTATGTTCATGCTGATATATATAATTAAATAACTGTTTAAAAAAAAAAGTGTTTAGTGTTTCTGTCCACTAAACAGCCCTTAAAATGTCTGACTCCCTGATCAGTGCCCTGACTACTAAACTAGGGAGCTGGTTGAGACGCACCCTGGTATTTCTCTTTATGCCATTCACAGCAATATGGTCATACATGATGGATAAGTGGAAAAGTCTGACTAAAACTGGTGAAGGCTATAAATTATGTAAATTAATGCAATTTGAATATATAATTTTAATGCATAGTGTCTACATGCATATATGTCGCACCACGGGAAAACTACAGTAATTCGCTCCATTTGACAGAACAAGGGTAAGCACTCTCATAATCAAAAGAAGTTCATTGGAACATAAACTGGTGCCCCATATTGCCCTGGTTATATAGGCTACAAAACATTAGATAAAACATGTTGTGGTTAAAAAAAAAAAAGTAGTTGTAATCAAGAGTGCAAGTGATGGTATATTTTGACATAGACATAAAATTCAAAATATATTTACACACCAAATTTCAGAATGACAGCAAATGACTTCAGGCTCTTGCAGGGAATCTGTCCTTGGTGCTGAATCTGTGAACCCGTTTACAACAACAGAATGCACTGTGGCAGCCATCATTATTCTTCCTTCAGTGCACGATTATGCATGTATTTCGAATATATATGACACAGAACGACAATGATTCTATCTTCTCTCCACCATTTGCGCTTAATGATCAAAAAGAGCACATAGCCCAAAAAATCATTCCCAGGCCAGCAAATTAAATCTGGGTGGGAAAAAGTTTCTGATTGTTTTCTCAAATATGACAAGGAAATGTGGAAAACACTGATTCATTGGATCCTGAACGCGTCGTATCAATTTTTAGTGGGCACTTTAAATCTGCAAATGAGCCAAGACTAAGCAATGCAAACAACGCAAGCAAGAGAGTTATTAGTTCCACATACCTGCGCTGAGACTGTGTAACGTTACCTCGCGTTCTTCAGGTCTTCTCTGATAAATCGCAATAGACGCAAATGTTTAACACTTGACTTTATTTCATCACAGAAAAGTCAGACGAACCTCTAGAACCCTTCACACATGTTTATGGTGAGACGCGCCTCAAATCTGTTGGGCTTAATGTTGGTGATGCTCTAACAACTCCCTCCCTCTCTCTGCACGTCACTGACCGGTCACGGACTGACAACCCTTCAAACAACGGCTGTGTGTATGCGTACTGTGTCATTACTCCTGTGTTATTGGTTTTAAATAGATGATGTTGAGTATGGCATGGTGTTCATGTCTGTTGTAATGTTCTGGGGGATGTAGCCTATGGAGTAGGCTAATGTGTTATTGTTGTAGCTTAGAGCCTGACTGGCATAAAGTTCGGAACGATTTGCCGCATCTTAGCCTATACCATTTCACTTAGGGTTGTGTGACTGACTAACAGTATAAAACAACAAAACATATTACCCTTTTTGGTGACAGTTTAGATTAAAGCCCGGAAAGTAGGCTACTGCGTAATTCAGACGAATTTATAGTGTAACGTTTGGTAATTATAATAGTGTACCTATAAAGTAGATGTAAATATGCACACTACGTAAAGTTCGAGGAATAAAGGAGTAGGCCAACCAGGATAATTAAAAAAATATTTATACTGTATATAACTAAGGGGTACTTATTCTACTATTATGTACAATAATCTTACATTTGGGAGCAATTTAGCGAGAACGTAGGCTACCTTTTTGTAATAATGGTGTACCAATAAAGATTGTATATAGGCTTTTTAAAAATTACAGGGTACATATCTATGTATTTTAAATAGTTTTTTTTTTTCCTAGCAAAAGTGCAGATGTTTAAGTTTGGGTTTACATGTTTCAAGGGAAAAGTAAAGCTAAACCATTGCAATTTTTTTTTTAAATAGGCTACTGCAAAAAAATATATTTTTGTTTCATGTTACAAGGTAAGTACAATAAAAAAACATGCACACAATCTAATATCTCTGATTCAGAATTCAGAAACCTTTATTTAAAAAACAACGTATTACAGTTGGTCTGAAGTGATCGTCTACAGTTTAAAAAGTGTAAAATATTGTAATTTTTCTTACAAACCCTTATCGTTTCCCTTTAGAAGTATGGGCTGTATGCAGTAGCCTATGTGCTGTTTGATGCTCCACTTTTAGGAACACATGAGCTTGGTTTATAAGTGTTCTGAATTAAGTTGTTTTTCAAATACAGGTTTCTGAGTCAATGATATAAGATGCATTTATTTTTATTGTACTTACCCTGTAACTATTTGAAACAATAGTATCTTTCGCCAATATTTAAGCAAAAGTTGCAATGGTTTTAGTTGTCAGTGCATTTTTGTTAAAATGATTACTGTATAAATGCCTAGATATGTACCCTATAATTTTTAAAAAGCCTATACACAATGCCCAAGATAGCAAACTGACATTGAATCAACGTGGAAATATGACATCGAAACAACGTTGATCTGACATTGTTTTGCTCATTGAATTAACGTTGAACCAACGTCAGACGCGTCATTCTTTCAAAACTAACGGAAAATCCAACACTATCTCACGACCAATTCGTACGAATTCGACGCATGATTAAAAAGTGTCTAATTCGTACTAATTCGTACGACCTCACTCGTACTAATTTGTACGATTTGTCTAAACCCACGTGATGGTTAGGTTTAGGGGCGGGGTCAGGGGTAGGTCATTCGTACGAATTCATACGAATTGGCCAATTCGTAAAATATGTACGATTTAGCAAAATTGTATTAATTCGTACGAGTGAGGTCGTATGAATTGTTACGAATTAGCCACTTTTTAATCATTCGTCGAATTCGTACGACTTGGTCGTGAGATCGGGTTGGGAAAATCAACTTGAAATCAACGCGTTGTTTCAACGTTATGAAAGCAAACCAATTTTCGATTTTCATTTAGCTTTGAAGAATGCCGCGTCTGACGTTGGTTCAACGTTAATTCGATGAGCAAAATCAACGTTGTTTCAATGTCATGAGAGACGTCGTTCAATGTCAGTTTGCTGTTTTTTACAAAAAGGCACGCATTGTATGTTCTTGCTAAATTGCTCCCAAATGTAAGATTGTTGTAAGATTGTGTCATAATAGTCAACAGAATAAGTTTGTTGTGTTTGTCAGGAGATGGCCTTAATAATATAATACTTACAGTATATATAGCCTATATATATATATATATATATATATATATATATATTTACCCCTTTATTTCCCAAACTTTACTGTTCCCTTATACTTACATGTATAAGTACACTATAATTACAGAAAGTTAGACTGTAAAATCGCTTTAATTACGCAGTAGCCTACTTTCGGGCTGTAATGCGTTAACATTTTTTTTTTTTTTTAGCTTGATCTTGTTACATGTGTCCTGTGTTTCCACCGTTCTTTGTGTATTTGGTTCAGTCCTGTTTCCATTTTCCCACTCCTCATTACTGTTTAGTTCATTCATCTGTGTTAGGTTAATTTGCCCCAGCTGTGCCTTGTTCCCCTATAGTCTGTTCTCCATTCGGTTCACGTGACGTCACTGTAGCTTTGCGCCGCCATCTTTATGACCAACGGTCATATTAATACATTAATACCGGCAATGTTGTGCAGTTGGCTGCAACAACAGCCGAAAGAGGAATCCTGAACTGATATTTTATTCTATACCAAAAGAAGAGAGAAGAGAAAATCATTTATTTAAAAGATTTGAAGTCTCATGTTTTTAATTATATTTCTATTATAGCCTACTCTCAGTAGCCAACATTATACAAACAGATATTGTCAGATAATGTTTTTTTTTTTTTCTTCATTTTATTTGTTGGATCTGTTTAAATGCACTTTATCATGGTAAGTTATTAGATTTGGGGTTATTTTTAACATAACTGTCTGTCTGTTAGTTAATACCTACCTAAATCTAATAAATATTTTTCTGAAGTTCATAGATATTGTCTTCGTCACATGCGCTTTAGATGTTATTTTGCTTAAGTAATGTTAGCTCTGCAGACAATGCATAATCTCAGCCTTGAAATGCATATTAAAGGAGTTCTTCCAAAAATGATAATTCTGCCGTCATTTAAGTACTCACCTTCATGTGCAAATCCTTAAGTTTACTTGAAGACAAAGGGACATTATTGAATATGTAGCCTAATGGAGACTCTTCTTGTCGATGTAATGAAAGTGAATGAGTAACATTAGCCTACTGGGGGCTGTTACGCAACAAATAACCATCACAACAAAAGTATCATAAAAGTGGTCTACGACTCGTCCATTATATTAACATCATTATTTATTAATATGATAGCTTTATGTGACGAACAAACTGCAATTTAAGTAGTTATATTATAATCACTGAGGAGCTTTACCTCTTGATAGCTTTTAATCGCAGCCAAATCATTCAAAAAGATTCGACTCAAAAGACTCTTTCATTTTGATATTTGTGATTATTAAACCTTCTTTGTAACTGAACATCTGTTCTTCTTTCGGACAGATATGGCAGTCTTTTATGATATTTGACTGATGTCTCTGACTTTGCTGATGCAGGTGTCTCTCTGGACTTTGCCAGTGCTGCTGTTCGGATTATACAGATTCATTCATGCCAGCCGAACTGCTGCAGAAGATTCATTCATGACATCGCCTTGACTCTCATGAATGCGTGCCATAGCACTATATTTCTATATCATGAAAGGCCAATTGGGGCAAGCCTGGGGCAGATAATAATGGACTAAAGAAAACTGGGGGCAACAAATAAGGATCGGAGCCTAAAATTGAAATTTTCTCCAGGTATCTCTGTCTCTCTCTCCCTCATTCAAATAGGCAGTTTGGGTGGCCGTACTGGGCGAATCAGTCGCAAATATGGCGGCGTTCTATTTGTAGCACGCGCCCTACCAGAGCCTTCACCGCTTGTTCCGTCCAGCCCAGCCCAGCTCAGCCCAGCCTTTACCGCTGGTTCCGTCCAGCCCAGCCCAGCCTGCACTCCACATCAATTCCAGTCCGGAGCTCATGCATTGTGCCATACCCACCATACCAGTGGGGTTCTTGGTAGTACTGGAAGATGAGGGTGAGCTTAATGACTGGGACACAGAACTTCCACCACTGATCCCAGCCAGCCCCGAGCCACTTCCTGTCCAGCTTTGACCAGGCGTAACTCCCAAGTTGGGGCGCGAGGCTCTGGGCGTGGGTGGCGTACGATGCGACGATGAGAACCCGGGTGTACGGAGACCAAACTCGGCTGGGTTCCAGAGATGCGGTCACTTCCTGTCCAGCTTTGACCGGCCGCGCTGATCCAACCCAGCCCAAGGTCTTCACTGCTGGTCTTAGACAGCCCCAAGCCTTCGCCGCTGGTCACGCCTGCCAAGCCAGAGCTTCTCGTCCCGCCCAGTCCCAAGCCTTCTCCGCTTGTCCCGCCCAGTCCCGAGCCTTCTCCGCTGGTCCCGCCCAGTCCAGAGCCTTCACCGCTGGTCCCGCCCAGTCCCGAGCCTTCCCCGCTGGTCCTGCCCAGTCCCGAACTTTCTCCGCTGGTCTACGCTGGTTTCCCCTGTTCTTTGTGTATTTGGTTCCGTCCTGTTTCCATTTTCCCACTCCTTGTTTCTGTTTAGTTCATTCATCTGTGTTAGGTCAATTTGCCCCAGCTATGCCTTGTTCCCCTAGTCTGTTCTCTCTGTATTTAAACCCTGTGTTCTCCTCACTCCTGGTCCGTTCTCGTTTATAGTATAGTGTGATATTGTGGTTCCTGAGTTTTGTTTATTAAAGATCCTTTTTCCTGTTATTCCTCGTCTCCTCGTGCTTCCAGTACCACGCTACCATAACAGATCTGGGTCAGTAAATTCTGTGATCGATAATAATAACAAAAACAGAATGTGACCAGTAATAAAGTGGTCATTATCATCCAAATAATCTAAATTTCCTCAGATCCCATTTGTCTCATATTAGCACTGGGGCTTTGGAACAGAGCTTTCATGAGCAATAGAAATTGTGCTGGTCCATGGGCAGTCTATGGATGCCCAATGCAGATTTAGGTGGTGTGTTTTGGGGTATCAGTACTCTGTTGGGAAATTAAATGTCCTGCTTCACTAATAATTAGATCTCTTAAAAGTAAAAGGCCCCAAAACACAGGCTTGACGTAAGACGTTCCATAGACGTAGCGGTTTTTATACTGTACAAACAGAGCCGGACAGTAACAGAGTACATTTACTTGAGTACAGTACTTAAGTACAATTTTGAGGGATATGTACTTCACTCGAGTGTCATTTTTGGGGAGTACTCGTGAATTTAATTAAAGTACATTTGAGAGGGAAATATTGTACTCTTTACTCCACTATTTCTATCCATAATTGTGAGTATCCGTTACTTCTGTAAAAAAAAAAAAAAAAAAAAATGGAAAAAAGATACATTTCGGAAACCATCAATTTGTTGTTTTCTCACGAAACCATGGACGAAACAATGGATGAAGATGCAGCAGGTCCATCCCGTGAATGTGCCAACCCGTGGCCCCACCTCACCAGACTATTTCAGTTTTCTTAATTTTCTGAAATGTTAAATAAAGCAACATGGTAAAAAGATGAAAATGTCTTGATTTTACATTCAATTCCTTTTACATTCTCTATTAACGTTAACATTTTTTTATAACTCCATGTAGGACGTTTCTGTCCATAAATGCAATAACTGTGGCAGTGGTAATGCAATATTTAGAAAATGTACTCTTGATACTCAAGCACTTTTAAAAACAAGTACTTCAGTACTTTTACTTAAGTACACATCTGACCTTGAGAAAAATTTAGCAAGGGGAATCTGTATTTTTACTCAAGTAATAAAGCTGTGTACTCTGTCTGCCTCTGTGTACAAACTACATTTTCCGTCCCCTTACACAAACCCTACCCATCACACACTACTTTTTGCATTTTTACATTTCAAAAAAAAAAAAAAAAAACAACAACTACTAATTCTTAACGATTTATAAGTGTATCCATAGTGACCTCAAATTAGATTTCCAAGTTCACATGAGTCTGTGTGCATTCAGGTTTAAGTCTGCACGCATGGCATGAACAAACACAAACACACACACCCACACACCAAAGCTGTATGGTCTGTGTAGGGTTTTAATACCGAGAGGGGAATTTCAATGTTTACACCGAATTCATTTTCTATCAAAAAATAAATAAATAAATCCTATTGGTCTTACCACTGGTAAGAGAACTAACAAAGTCCTGAGCAGCTGGAGAAAATATACAGAAGGACCATTTCATGCTTCTTTTGACTCTCTTAGCATACCATTTTTATCTGGAGAGAAGATCACAGATCACCACAGCCAGTGTCAGGATCATCTTAAAGAAGGGACATCTACAGACTGAGTTTCATTTTCCCTTCTTTATTTGCAATATCATACATTAGGTATAAATGGCAACATAGATTGCTTGGAAAAGCATAGATTATGTCAAGACAACAAAGGCAGGACTAACATACAATGCTACAAAATACAACAGTTTACATGGTTTATTTATAGGTTATGGATCGATATTATAGGAACAGAGATAGTGCTTTGGGATCAATTCAGGACCTTTCTATTTGAGAGACAGAAAGAGTGCAAAATAAGGCATTCTGTTGATTCTGTCCTCTAAATGCAATAAAACAATCTTCAACTCAATGGATGTCAATAAAACAGGTGGACTACAAAGCAAAAAGACAACAAAATGATGCACAATACCAGACACATAAAGAACAACAAAGAAATAGTGTGATGAAATGAGGAACAAAATTCTTCCTTTCATCTTCTACAACCACATAACTCAAAGTACAGGAACACATATTGATTTATGATTAATGCAGAAAAGGTAATTACATTGTTTTTATAATTTGGGTGTCAAAAATGATTAAGAATTCATTATAATTGTCAAGAGTTGACTAAAGGAGCAGATATATTTGACAGTTCACCCAAAAATGTAAATTCTGTAACCTTCGTGCCATTCTAAACCGGTATGACTTACTTAAAAGAAGATGTTCTGAAATGTTTTTTTTTTTTTTTTATTCAATGCAAGTCAATGGTTACCAACAATCTTCAAATTTCTTCTTCGCATCAGAAAGAAAGTCATGCAGATTTTGAATATCAGAAGGGTGAGTAAATAATGAGACGATTTTTTTATTTTTGGGTGAACTATCCCTTCAAGGCAAACACCAGAGGCAAAGAAACAAGCAAGAATATTAGCAGTTTGTTCATTCATTTGAATTAATTGTATTCAATCATTCATTCAGCAGCACAGGAATAGTAAGGAGTAGGTAAGGCATATAGATCAAGAGGACACTCAAAGCATGCCAAGTTAAACCTGTTTTTTTTTTTTTTTTTTTTTTTTTTTTAACTTTCTTTACAACAGCCAAGATACACAGAGCAAGAGATGCAATACTTCCATCCCAGGAGCAGTAACAGCATTCAGTTAACAGTACAGCTACATGAGACTAGTGCACACAATACTGGATTGAATACTGGCCATCATTGTTGTGGCTATGCAGTTAGTGCAACACTCCTCTCGCTGGGTTCAGCATGGCACTGATGCGAAGCAGGGTTTTGGAGAGGCAAGAAAATAAAGAAAGCAGGGAGTTTGCATAAGAGTTGAATAAAGATAATTTAGCACTGAAGGCTTTCTAGAGCAAGATCAACATCTTATTAAATCCACAGAAATAAAAGAGAAGCCAAAAAGTGAGCATATATATATATATATATATATATATATATATATATATATATTGAAGAGTTCAGATGCAAAAGCCTCTAAATGCCATTTGAAATTTTCTTCTTTAATGATGATTTTTATCAATCTTGTATATATAAGTTTAGTAATTTCACTTAAATAACAATAAATAGGTAATTATCATTGCCATTTAAGTGAAATCACTGAACTTAAATATACAAACTTGATAAAAATCATCATTCTAATAGAAAATTTCAAATGGCATTTAGAGGCTTTTGCATCTGAACTCTTCATATATATATATATATATATATATAGAAAGAAAGAAAGAAAGAAAGAAAGAAAGAAAGAACAAAAAAATAAATAAACCTGGCAAGTGTTAGAACAAAACTGACACCATGTGGTTTAAAAATCTAACCAAGCGGATTTTCCCATCTGAGAAATGTATCTAATTCCAAAATTTACAAAAGTAAAAGATGGGAAGCAGGACAAACTACACCACAAACTACAATAAAGACATTTAAATAATTAAAATGATGTTCAGATTTTACAATATTAACTATGTTAAAAGAGAAAAAAACATATTTTATATGCATCTGCCTCGTTTATTCTACATGCTGTAATACTTTTATAATCTCAAATTTAATCTTCCATTGATAGCATAACATTCTTCATAAATGCACATGATTATTTCAAGTGGATCCTTTCTGTACCCAAACATGCAAGCATAGACAAGTTATCAGACCATAGTAAGATGATAGCAGCCAATCAGCTAAAACTTTAAAACCATGGAATCCAATCAGGTCACAGATAACAGCCAAAAGCAGTGTTTTTGTTTTTGACAAAATGTAGTCGGAAAATCAAATGTGTAAAACACATTAGTAAATGATTTCATTATGCAAAGTACATGGTCATTTCCATGTCATGTTACAATGTTTTGAGCAGTACGCACCAATGATAACAACAATTGCACAAATAACCACCTGAATATTAGCATTATATCAGCTGTGTGATGACATGGTTACAAAATTACACATTTAAAAGGGACAATGATCACAAAAGTGGACTATGAAAGTTACTAAAACATGTAAACCAGCTGATAATTGTACTTGTTTTATGTTAAAGCAAATTCACTTTCATTCAATTCTCTTCAGTTGTAAATTTGCCCAAATGACGTACCTCTGTAATGTAATGACATTTAGTTGGTATAAAAATGTTCTTATATTGTTTAAATGGACTGTATTAAGTATTAGCAAAAAGTTAAAGCAGCAGGAGGAGAAAAATGTCAATGATGTTATAATACAAGTTGTGTTAAATCTAAACAATGGTGTAAAGGTAATTCTGTTGGTACAGCAGAAATGACCATTTACGAAATCAATATTTACTTGTATGCTGATTTATCATTTGTATGCTGTCTTTCTCAATTTTGCACATGACTGAAACAAAATACCACACGCACACACACACAAACACACTTACTTTTCTCATGTTCCTAGGATGTAGTAGATAGTAGAAATACTATGGCAAAAGGAGGATATTTTAAAACACTTGGTGTATTAAAGGGTTAACAAAGTTATACCTTTTTAGTTTGACATTTTATATGGGTACTGTGAAAGAAAGCCATGTTTATGAACCGACATTAAATAATTATTTTAATTAATATTAAATATATTTTTTAAAAATCATAAAACCTGAAATGTTTCATAAACATTGCATCCAACTAAAGCTCTGTTGGCTTGTGCATTGCAGCAATTCTTGGCACGCTTTTTACCATAAAATAAACAAAACGTTGTTAAACTGTTTTCACACCTGAAATATGGCAAATTCAAGACTGAGAGATATTTGATTTAAACATTTACAGTAATGACACTTCCAACGAGAAAACACTGAAGACTCCAAAAAGAGAGTACTGAAACTGACACCAGAAGTACTTCTTCAAATAGATTAAGATAAATTGGTATAGTGCTAAGGGGAAGACAGTAACCCCATCGGCTTTGGCGATTACCTTTGGAAAACCTGAATGGGAGGATGGGAAGAATGTTTTAGGAAGCACACAACTCTGAATCTGTAATGAGACTTGGGGCATGTGGTGAAATCATTCTGTCAGCCACCAGTGCTTTGAGATAAGATGGCCTGCTAGACTTCTTCTAAAAACCGATCTGCACAAAAGTCAGACAGTCAAGTTTGTGATGTAAACAGCCCTTCCCGTGTTATTCAGTCTTTTTCTTTTTTTTTTTTAAATCTCTAAAACTATTTTTAATCATTAAGGTAAACTCCTCGACTGGCCTAAATCGAAATGATGCAAACCATGGGAAAATGATTTGCTAGGTTTTTAAACAGAAAAAGACAGGACATGCTTTGAGATAATTGTGGTTTTGGTTTAACGTTAGTTACAGTATAGATAAAATGGTAAAAGGTAAGGGCAGAGATTTGGGGTAGTTGGTAGATTCACATTCACTCCCTCTTTTTCCTGTTTTATTCACTGTTAATGAGGGAGGGATGGATGAATTGAGGGTTGACAAAGGAAAATCCATCGAATTCTGCCTGGTCGATGTTGGCGATGACCAGCTCGTCAGGAGGGGTCAGTTGTGGCTGTGTGCGAGTGAAGAACTTGTCAAAGTTCTCTGCCCCCTTTCCACACTATAAAACAAACAAACAAAAAAAGAGGTAGTAAGTGAGAAAAAGATTACAGAAAAGAAAATAATATTTTTGACACAGTTTATTGTAACACTGTGTCCTAACTACACGCGCCGCGACACGCGATAAAAGGTATCTTTTCCATGTTAATCAGAGTTTTTGTCCTAACCAGACGCGACGGCGACACGCGAAATTTCTAATTTAGAAACGGTTCCTATTTCTGCGACGTCGCGGCTGACGGAATGAAGAAATTACACTGGTTATGAGTACACATCATTTATTTTTAGTTAAAAATAGGTCACTGTGCCACAAGCGATAACGGATAATTCACCTCAGATTTTGAAAGCATGTAATATAGTGTTCAAAATGAATTCTATGCAAACATACGACTGTACTTCATAACAAAATTAGTCAATGAGTATATTTTGTTAATGTTTTGATTTTTAATAATGTTATTTCTTGATTTGATTATGTCCTTACCCATATTCAATGCGAGTGCGGGCCAACAGTGCGCTTTCACAGAGAGACTCTGCTAAAAACCATAGGCTCACACGCTGTTCTGAATGTTCGGCATCTCACAGTCGCGTCGCGTCTCGTGTGGACAGACACACTTGCTGTCGCTGGAATTTTATCGCGTCGTGTGTAGTTAGGACACGGTGTAATACTATATGTAGTTTTAATGGTCTCACAGTCCCAGAAGATGCACTGTATATAATTTGACACAATTGGCAGAAGTCATAAGTTTGTAAAATAGATTTTGTATGGTAGATAAAAAACATGGTTATTAGTTCAAACTATTTTATCTTCAGTTTTAATTCTAAATGTAAGGGCTTTTCAGTGGTTAGTTTGTAGGAAAAGTGTTTACATTCTTTGTAGAAAATATGGGATTTTGATGACTATTCATACGTCTGTTCCCAATTACTTCATGTCCAATGCACAGATTAACACTCCTCAGATTTCAGATTATATGCCCTAGTTCCTCTTCATTGGGATTATGCAATTGGTTCTACTAGTTTGCACAGCTGTAGAAGCCAAACACACTGACACCTGAAAGTAGCTTCTGACATGAACACTCTGCTTTAATTTGATAAAACTAGAGTAAAAAACAAAATGCAACGTGAGACTTCATGCATTCATTTGTTATAATCTTATATGTGACAAAACAACATTGTAATCACCAAAGGCTCATTAGTTCTCATTTTCTATTTTCCATGATAGGCTTATGAATACTTTTGCACCTCAGAGCATCTTGACAAATTAACTAAACCATTGTAAGTAGGATGTATATCAATATCCGACACTCAATCTATCATTTAGTAGACTTCTTTAACCTCCATATAATGTGTATAAAAAGGTACCAAGGGATCATTTATAATAACCCTATTATTATGACGAATCAATGATTCAAGGTTCCATATAAATGATATATACGTACATATGTGGGATATTGGGTGTGCACTTTTCAGCCGGTTCATGTTAGCTTTCACAAATTGTTTCAATACAAGAACAACAGCCAACAATTCCTTGTATGGCGTCACTTAATTTTTAAATGAAGGCTGTCAATTTAATGCAATAAAGTATTACAATGAACTACTAAAAAAATATATATATATATAGAAATTTGTTGCATTTAAATAGATTGCTCACTCAAAATGTTTAATTCTGTTATCATTTGCTCACCCTCATGTCATTCCAAACCCATAAGACTTTGGTTGATCTTTGAAACACAAATTAAGACATTTTTAATGAAATCTGTCTCTCCACTTGCGTAGAAACATCCTACATTCGATTTTATGATAATTTCTTAAGAGAGATGTGTACGCAAGGTTATTTTTTTGTGCATGCGTTCGTTCACGAATCACATGTACACAATAAAAAGTGTGTACGACTTTCTTTCAGGTGTGAAATCTATAAATCACAAATTAAACTGTGCGCAGCTGGATAGTTTCAGATATCCGCCTTGTAAACGCCCCCACATTAATGTCATTAACATATAAAAGAGCACCAGTCAACGTCCAAATACCTGGAGTACTCTTGACTCTCAGCCACAATGAAAAGTGTGTACACTTGCTTAGAACCTGACATGGCGCTAAGCACTTTTCCACATCATAAAACGTTTTTATAAATATGAATGTTGGAGTGGATTTTAGTGTATGTACACTCTACCAAAGTTAAAATCTATTTTATAAATGAGGCCCCAGAAAACCTAAACCTACATGATCCAAAAAGGTAAGACGAAATCAATACGAATCTAGAGGTGAAATTTTGATTGCTTTATATGATGAACAGTATAGAGCACATGTGTGTGCGTGTGATGCATGAGAACCAGTGAAGTTTGTTCTAGCTTGTCATGCCTGCACACGTATCTGTTTACCATATTTGATGCTCTCTATGTGTGTTAATATGTGAATAAAAGCCTCTCTTTTATTGAGAGGCTTTTGAAGATTAGCCAATGGCTGATGGGTTTGGAATGACATGAGAGTGAAATGTTGACAGAATTTTCAATTTTGGGTGAACTATTTCTTTAATCGTGCCTATGTATGTAAAGGAAAAAAAAGAAAGAAAAGAGTTTCCTTTTGTAAAGCTGTCAGATTCTATAAGACATGCAGCTCAAGATGTGTCTTAAAATAGAAGACACCCCTCCCCCCTTCTCATTGTATGACATATTTGAAAGGAGAGATGAATGGTGACTCAAGCACTGAGCACATAAATTCCTGTGTCATGCTCTCTTCTGAGGCAGATTTTACCATTGTTTATGGATGATGAAAAACTGAGGAGGAATTTGGTTGTGTTCTTACAAGCTCTTAAACACACTAACAAACATAGGCACACACATAATCACACACATACAGAGACCAGTATTTCGACACAGAGGTCCATGTAGGACACTCCCTACGTCAGCAGTGGAAGTAATGATTGGTTAAATGTTTGAAATGGTAGCTGTGGTGAATTAAGCCTGTTTAACCCCCACCATTAGTGTGAAAGGGACACGGGGTCTGTATCTGGCCTACTTTTGGCTTTCAGGATGTACTAACGGGACGTTAGGCAACTTTCAAAAATTAACAAACAAAAAAATATATATTAAAAGTGAAGGGTGATGTTTATAACACACACATAAAACATAAGACACACACACTCAAGACAAACACACACACAGACACAGAGACACACTCAAGACAAACTAACCCCTCTCTTCTTTTCTGTTTCACCCATGGGATGTGACAGAATGCCCTATTCAGTGATATATGTATGGGTGAGAATGTGTGCTTGTGTAAGTGTAACCACTACAATGTGACCCACTTTAGAAGTCATATATGTTTGCAGACTGCTTTTGCAGCCCATCCCTCTCCCGCTCCCCCCCACCCTCCTCTCTCTCGCTCATTCCACAGACACATACACACAAACAGTACAATGGACAGCTTAATTTAAAGCTATTTAATATGACAAATGGCTCTATCTCTATCCTTTTAGTATCTTGGAAAGCTATTATCCTTTCCTGCACAGTCACTGTCTCAGAAAAGCAATTCATGATAAAAACAGTCTCGAGTTACAACTGTAACCCTTGTTCCCTGCGAAGACACTGTGTCGGAAACAACATTTTGGGGAACGCCCTAAGCAGAACATGTCTGAAATATGAATGAAACTAATCCAATCCTGATTGCTGCAGCGTCATGACGTAGCATGTGATGGCATACACTGAAGCTACAAAAGGGATGCCAGCACACAACAGAGTTAGCTTCTGCGAAGAAGCAAGTCACTCCCAGGCAGGGGGAGACGTGGCACAGTGTCTTGTTCCCTCATTCCCCTTCGAGGGAACTTGCACTGGGTCGGTAACAACACTTTGGGGAACGAATACCCACTATGCAACAATGAACCCCACCAGTTCTAGTGTGAAGCTGTCACAGGCAAAACTTAGGGCGAGAACACCCGTGCAGAAGGGATGTCCAGACTATAAAACCTTGTAAATGTATGAGGGGTGGTCCATTCAGCAGCATCACAAACTTCCTGGACAGAGGGCCCAACGAGGAGGGCTCTAGAGGACGCCATGCCTCTGGTTGAGTGAGCCCTCACAGCCAAAGGTCAAGGCAGATTGTGCACCTGATAGGCCAAAGAAATAGCCTGAACTATCCAGTTGCTGATGGTTTAGGCCCATTCTTGGGTGACCCTAAACACACCAACTGGTCTGACTTTCTTGAGAAGACCTGTAAACATAAATATTGAGAGCTATGGCAGGAAAGAGTAGATAAAGTCTCTCATCTTCCATCGTCTTGTGAGGTGTAGGAAGAAAAGCCTGCAGGACCGCTGGCCGTGCCGTGATGGAAGGCACCTTCGGCACATAGCCAGTCATGGGATGCAAGACAGCATTAATCCTTCCAGGAGCAAACTCCAGGCACTCCAGGAGATATAAAGAGGGCCTAAAGATCTTTTACACTTTTAAGAAAAGTGATGGCTAAGAGAAAAGCTACCTTGAGTGAACGATTCTTTGCCTCAGCCGAATCTTGAAACCCCTTCGAGAACCACTGGCAGATACCATGTGGAGACTCTGGTTCGAGTCGGAGGTCTCATTCCTCCTAGCCTCATGGAGGAAATTGTACGACCAGCTGATGTTTTCCCAACTGCCCATCATCCAGAGGAGTGTGGAAAGCCACGTACACCTTGAGTGTAGACGGGGTAAGACCAGCAGAGAAGCGGACCTGGAGCAACTCCAGCACTGAAGCCACCGGGCAGTTAACTGGGCACACACCATACTCTCTACAGCAAGCGGTGAAAATAATCCACTTTAAGCCATACAATTTCCCTATGGATGGAACTCTGGAGCAATGGAGCTTCTAGGTACTGTGCCCGCTCAGGACTCACACCCACAGTTTCAACAGCTCTGGATGAGGGTGGAATATTGAGCCCTCTGCCTGTAAAAGCAGGTTCCTCCTTATCTCCCATGGAGGAGAGAACAGGAGCAATACTATGTCTGACAACCATACTCGGGCCGGGCACAATGGGGCTTATAGGAGTAGACTGACCACGTTGTGATAGACCCTCTCAGTAAGAGCTTTCTTAATTTTTTTTCAGCATATCAATCAGAATAGCATTAATAAATACATAACTCAAAAAAGTATAGACCTGCATAGATTGTCTTACCACTTTAGGTTTAAATGGAGGCTGCACTTCTCTGTTTTCCAGGCGTTCCCAGTCAATCCGACGGAAGAAAGCATGTTCCCTAATATCTCTCTCCCCCTCTTGGCTGCAGCCTAGGCGCTTTGAAGGGTGTTTTGACATCAGCTGCAACACAAGACAAAACAAAATATAATCATTACTGACCTCAAAGCGACATAATTATAAAAATGATCAAACAACAAATAAATAAATAACTATGAATAAATAACTATATAATAACTAAAGATGAGTCAAACGTGTTTATTTAACATCTTGTATTCCAGCAATTGGTTAATGGTTAAGTAATCTTGGTAGTTTTATTAGCCCATTAACTGTCCTTTGTCCTTGTTAAATAGAATTTAAATAATACATGTAAATTGCATGTATGTAAATATGCAGAAAAGCTGAGCTTTATTGTCAATAAATTACACTTAAATTCAAAGATCAACTTTGACCAGCTTTGAGAAAATAAGCCAGTATCAGTTCATAATAGCGTTTCAAATTATTGTACTGGAATATTTTTGGACCTCTGGCCCATTTAGATGCATATGTACACAATATTTAACACCAAAGAATGTTGGAGAGATGGGGTAGTTGGGTACCATTAGATTCAGTTTACCAGTTCAACTATTCTAATAAGCAAAAAGGACTTACGATACAAATGTGATGTGTTTTTTGTTTTGTTTTTGCTGAAGTAAGATTGTTGAACTTTTTTCTCCTCTATTCTATTCTTTTGCAATGCAGAATGGCAGCACAGATGAACTTATGGTGTGAAAGGACCTTACATTAGCCAAAAATAACTTTTTTGTTGATAAAAAAAAAAAAAAAAAAAAAACTAAAAACAAAGGAAGCCCAGCCCAATTGAAAAAATAAATAAATAAATAATAATAATAATGCAAAAGAAACGCAACCCATTACTTTCCATAAAAAGTAACTACAGTAAGTATTGCAGTACTACTTAGTTACTTTTTTTGTTTTGGTAGTAACTATAACGATCAGGTTGTGTAAACGTACGGAGATGAGAATAAACAGGCAGTCTTTAATAATCCACACAGGTTAAACACAAACAGACACACAAACATAACTGAACTGACAGGATAATGAGATGATTGATTAGTGCACAGCTGAAACTAAAGAGAGTCCATGCCAACAAACTAATTAAGGAAAAACGGTACTGTCTGAAAACAAGAGTCTGTGGTGTGAGAGTGTGACAGTGCATAATATTGTAATGCATTACTTATAAAAGTAACTTTCCTCAATACTGGACCGATGCAATGGACGTCACATACTTTGGCAAGTCCAGTAGTTATTTGGCTCTAAAAGGCAAAAATTTTAACAGCTTGCTAACAAAAATAAAAGTTTTCATGATTTATTATTACAGTATTATTATTTTTATTATAAATGACTTAAATTTGCCAGCAAAATACATTTCAGGTAAGTTCATAAATCACTACCCAGTCATGGGCACTTCTAGGTCAGCTTTTGACAGCCACTATGTATCCATTAGTATGTTGCACAGCTTATATGAAAACAGATTATAAAAGTGAGTGTGTGATGACGCAGATCATCAGTTGTGTTCATCGCAGATCATCAACTCTTTCTCTACCTAACAGGATATTCAGGTAACACTTTACTTGAAGGGGTGTGCATAAGACTGACATGACACCTTCATAATCATGACATTTTTCATGAATATGAAGGAGGTTTCATGCATGTTTATGACAACTGTCATTAAGTGTCATTCGCTCAATTATGACATTTTTTTTATGGAAATATGACATTGTTTGAGATGTCTAGGTAATGACACCTTGACATAAACCAATACATCATAACCCATAATCAGTGTCTTTGTAAAGGCCAACTAGACATTACCAAGACAACATAAATTGTCATAAATATGTCATAAACTTGACATAGGTGATTAATTATCAAACTTAAAGGTTCTATTAAGCGATGCTGGGCCAAAACATTTTTTGTCACATACATCAAACGTCTCCTCACTATCGGCTAGCTGCCTGTCCCCTAAACACACTGTAAAAAAACGCGGTCTCTGTAGACACCACAGGCTCCACAAACGGCAACAAAAACAATCATGTCTTACCCGGACCACGAAACCTAACAAACAGTGTTCCAGCCAATCACTGGCAAGAAGTATTTGAGGGTGGGTCTGGGGGGTTAGTGCGCGTGCACATGAAGGGTGTGTGTGTGAAGGAGAGCAGCGAAGCATCAGAGGGAAGTTTGAAAAATGACCGACACACGACCAAAGAGACGTCGTTCTGAAGAACAAATTAAAAAGAAGAAGGAGTCGGATAAAGAACGTGCGAAGTTCCGAATTTACATCGGTAGCAAAGCTTTTGAACGATGGCGAGAACTCCGGCGGCAGAAGGGCTTCCAGTCCGACATTCAGGTTGCTCTGTTTTTGCTGGACAGGTGGGTAACATTAAATAGTTTTTTTTTCTTCTAAATTGACGCTTATGTTCGCCAAACCCACACAAGGATATAATTAGCTAGAACTATGCACGTTCACAATTATTTCAGGAAGCACGGAAGGGAGGGGGAGGAGATGAGATGCGGAGGAGGGAGGGTCTAGCTCCGATTTGTTTGAAAATATTCAAACGTCAACACCCAGGATCGCTTTGAGAACCTTTAACATTACATTAATCTGTCCCGTGGTTGGTTTTGACATTGGCTGTCAACCAACCACATGACAGATTAAAGAGCACCTATCATGGATTTATGAAAATGACTGTTCATGTAGAGTGGACTATACACTCTAAAAAATGCTGGGTTGTTTTAACCCAACTTTGGGTCAAATATGGACTAACCCAGCCATTGGGTTAAATTTTTACATTACATTTTTAACCCAACATTTCGGGTTTGTCCATATTTGACCCAAAATTGGGTTAAAACAACCCAGCATTTTTTAGAGTGTAGGTCTAAGGGAATGAAAACATCCTGCAAAGATTTATATCTGAAATTGCACCATATATAAAGTTATTGTCTTTCAAAAGTGAGTCGACTCTGAGTCTATGAAATGAATTGTTTTTGAAACGAGTCATTAGCTGTTTCGTAGTGACGTAGATACGAAACATTAGCTCATTGGCCGCTCCCAACAACTGCGTGCGCAGACGGGAGTGTAAACTTGAAGTCTAGAACACAATACTTCAGCTGAATAGGATCATGTCGAGAAGACGCTGTGTTTTACATTGCAAAAATAGTTCAGCCACTTGTTTTCATTGTCCAGGGACGAGCACTTGAAGAATCAGTGGTTAGAGTTCATATTTGCAACGATACTACAACAGTATAGCCCGAACCTTGTGTTCTCATCATTTTAACGACGAATCATTCAAAAACATAAATGAATTCAAATGTGGATTCGCAAGCCGGTTGTTCCCGAGGAGGGCTCAGCATCCAGTGTATATGGATCAGGTTCGTCCTCCTCCGAATCACTGTAAGTATTATTAATAATGTTTGCTGTTATGTTTTCTGTAACATGCACAATATAGTTATATTCTGTTGTGTGTGTTTTGTAAATTGGTCCTAAAATTAGGACTGACATGCCAATTATTTTTAAGAATTCTCCTAAATCGGCAAGTTAAGAGCTACTTTAGCTTAAAAATCTTTTGTGAATATAGCTTCTGACAAGGTCAAATAGTTCAAGTTTTAGTTTTTAGTCAGATAGTTGCATCCAATAACAACAGACTGCATTCATGACAAATGAACCCTGAAACCTGATAAGACATTATTAAAAATGAAACCAGGGGTTCATGTGTTTTTTTTTTATCTAAATTGGATCAGTTCCTGCAGTGAATTTATGATGGGCTTTAAGCAGAAGCAATTAATAATAAGTGATTAAAAGATGTGATGACAAAACAATACAATACAATTTCCTATTCTATACATTTCAGGGATTTACACTCAATGTAATTTAAGATATTCTGAAATCAAATGTTATATTTCTGTCAAAATAATCTTCTGATCTTCATGATTCATAGGAACCTAATGACCTGATTTTTTGAATTTCTGGTATCTTCCTCAGAGATATATCCTCCATATTTGTTTGATATATAGCTCTTGTCAGGTATGAAATGAGCTTATAAGCCTGTGCTTTCTGGCCTCAGCCAAATATATCCATCATTCTGGGGACGCAAAGTATGTAACTCTTAAAGAGCATCTATTATGCAAAATCCACTTTTATATTGTGTTTGGACATAAATGTGTTGGCCACTGACTGACAGTCCTGCATTATTATCGTTTCCGCCTTCAGCGAGTTAGAATCTGCCATTTTCTCTGTGCTCGAGCAGCTGTAGTGACAATGTCTCGCAAGCAATCCCGGTGTTTTGTTGTTGAATGTTAGAGTGAATATAAGAGTCTGCATTTTCACCCATTATCCAAGCCACTGAGGACGCAGTGGATTAATTTTAGTTTTGAAGGTAACGCACCACAAATTATACCTAAATTCGTTTATGCCTGCACAAATCATTTCACTCCAGACTGGTTTGCGAACGAGACAATAAAGGGACAATGGGACAATACGAAACACAGGCTTTGCTAAAAAGATGTTACGCAAGGATGGATTAGTACCAACTGTTCGTGATCCAGCTTACAGTCTCCAGCATAAAGTCTGTATATATTTGTTTACTATTAGTTGTAACGAGTGGTTTTGTGTAATTCGCTGTGCAAGTTAAAGTGTCATACAAGAGAGAGAGAGAGAGAGAGAGAGAGAGAGAGAGAGAGAGAGAGAGAGAGAGAGAGAGAGAGAGAGAGAGAGAGAGAGAGAGAGAGAGAGAGAGAGAATTTTTTTGAATTTTAACAATCCTTTATTACACAAATATGACAATCAAAAACATTCACAAAAAAGGTCACATATTTTCACAAAAAAACTCACATCAACACTTCCGAAATAACCAGTTCATTATCAACTAATGAACACAGCACATTATTACAGCACCACTCAAGTTCAAAAATACTCAATGTACTCATTAGTTTGTAAAAATTAAACTCAATTACAAGTCGTGATTTTACCATTTTTTTGAAAGCTGGTATAAGTTCTTGTTCTCCTTTCTGTTCAATTGTATTTCTCCTAGTTATATAAATAGCTAATTTTGCAATACCAACAATAAAATTAAGCAATTGACATTTGTATTTTTTCTTAATAGTGTACATACAACCAAGTATAAAATCCTGCTTTGTAAAACACACCTCAAAAGATTCAAAAAGAAGCTCTAAAAGGCTAAACAAAAAAGAAAGTCTATTACAAAACATAAAACAGTGAAACACAGTCTCCCTTTCATTGCAAAAAGGACAATTCTCACTAACATTTGGGTTTAACATTGCCACAAAAGAGTTAACTGCAATAGCCCCATGGAGTATCCTCCACTGAAGATCACCAACTCTTTTAGGTAAGGGAGGTTTGTACAGAATCCTCCACACTGGTTTTGTTGTTTCAGTAATCTCTAACGGGTCTCTCCATACAGTATCGCTTCTATTCTTTAACCATTTTAAATTCATCACTTTGACAAGACTTCTGTACAATGCTTTCCCTTTAGCTTCAAAAAAATCAATTTGTACATCAATTTCCTTTTTCATCCAGGGATTAATATTGTCAAATGAAACAAGATCAGGTACAATACTTAAATCTGGAAAAAAATCTTCACAGTCTGGAAATATACATTTCTTGTTGTACTCATCAAGTAAAGTTCTTTCTTGTACATTTAAAGCCCCCTGTAGTTTATCTAAAAAATGTTTAACATATCGCTCAGATTTTACCTTTAAAAAGGCTGAAACTGCTTCTGCATCTTTAAATTCAGGACCTGCATTTTTAATAATGTGTTTTAACTGTAGAGATCCACTTCTGTACAACAAATATTTCAGACCCGGTATTTCATCCCCAGATACATCAAGACGTGCTCCACACACAATGGGCTCTTCCAATAACCAGTACAGCGACATTAATGGTTCCATCCATTGAGGTTTAAACAGACTCCATATTTTAAAAAGACTTCGATAAAAAGCAGGAATTCCTCTAAAATCGAATTTTTTTGAATCCATTAAAAACAACACATTGTCCAGGCCAAGTCCACTTATTCTGCGTAAAATGCACTGAGCCACTGGTCTCCACACCAGTCTTTCAGATCCCAGCATACACTTCTGCACAAACTGAAGACGGTAAGCAGCACATCTACTAGCCAAATGCACTAGACCTTGGCCTCCATCTTCTTTCGCCAGGAACAAAACACTTTGCGGGATCCAGTGCAAATTGTCCCAAAAGAAGTTCACAATTTCCGCTTGAATTTTCGGTAAGAGACCGACAGGAGGATCAACGCATGCAAGTCTATGCCAGAGGGAAGAAGCCGCGAGATTGTTAATGATGAGTGTGCGTCCTTTAAAAGACAGCTGTGGAAGAAGCCATTTCCATTTTTTCAAACGTCCTATTACTTTATCTGCCATTCCTTCCCAGTTTTTCTGCATGAAAACTTCATTGCCTAAGAACACACCAAGATATTTTAACCCATCTTTTTGCCATAATAAGCCTCCTGGTAGAGTAGGATTACCTCCTTCCCATTTTCCAATCAATAAAGCATCACTTTTTCCCCAATTTACAGTTGCTGAAGAAATCTCCTTAAAATCATTAACAACTTCTTTTAACATTTCAACATCATTACTATCATTTATAAAAACAATAACGTCATCAGCATATGCAGATAAATAAAAAGCATTATTACACTGTGGCAATGTTAGACCCTTTAACTTATTCCGTAACATAAAAAGCAATGGTTCTATAGCCAGCACATATAATAGCCCAGACATGGCACAGCCTTGTCTAACCCCTCTCTGTACAGTAAAGGGGGCACACAAACTACCATTAATTTTGATCACACTCTCAATTTCACAATACATTGTTCTGATCATATCAATAAAACTTGAATTGAACCCAAAAGCTTGCAAAGTATTCCACAAATACAGGTGTTCAACCCGATCAAAGGCCTTCTCTTGGTCCAAAGAAATAAGGCCAATATTTATACCAAACAACTTTGAAACTTCCAAAACATCTCTGATTAGAGTAATATTATCACAAATTGATCTGTTTGGTATACAATATGTTTGATCGTAGTGTATCACCTTCCCTATAATTTTACTCAATCTTGTAGCCAAAGTTTTAGACAGGATTTTATACTCTGAGCACAAGAGAGATACAGGCCTCCAATTTTTTATATTTTGAAGATCACCTTTTTTGGGCAATAGAGTGATAACTGCCCTTCTGCAACTGAGAGGGAGGAACCCATTAATAAAACTTTCATCAAACACTAATAAGAGATCTTCTCTTAAAATGGGCCAGAAAGTTTTATAAAATTCAATGGGTAACCCGTCGATCCCGGGGGATTTCCCATTCGCCATACTCATCATTGCTGTGTAAAGTTCTTGCTCTGTCAAAGGTTTTTGCAAACTTTCATTGCTCTCTTCATCAAGCTTTGGCAGACCTTCAAAAAAACTACTAATATTCATCTTTTCACTAATCAAATCAGCTGTATATAATTTTTTATAAAACTGTACAGCAACTTCTCTTAACTCAGAAGCTTCATTTAATTCCTGTCCTGTATCAGAGACCAAAGAATGAATTATTCTGCTTTGACTATTTCTTTTCTCCATACTGAAGAAAAATTTGGAAGGTGCATCCATTTGTGTGACATTCTGAAAACGTGAGCGAACCAGCGCTCCCTGTGCCTTAATGTCCAACATGTTTGCAAATAACGTTTTCTTTGATGCCAAAGCTTCCATATGTTCTTTTTTGCCTGTAGATTCAGACAAACTGTACAAATCAAGTATTTCAGTCTCTAAAATCTTCAATGATCTAGTTATTTCTTTTGTAACATTAAGAGTGTATTGCTGGCAAAAGTTTTTAATTTGTATTTTACCGCAATCCCACCATTGCTGTACAGAGCTATATAAGTGCTTTTGTTGTTTAAAAACATCCCAGAAAAAAGTAAAAGACTCTCTAAAATGTTTGTCATCAAGCAAAGACGTATTTAAATGCCAATAGGCACTTCTTGACTTCACATGGCTAACTAGGACAGAACAAAGAACCGCACTGTGGTCTGAAAAACCTACAGGATTAATTTGACAAGATTTAAAAATATTGAGCTGGTGCTTAAAACTATAAAACCGATCAAGACGTGCCAAAGACAAAGAATTATCTTTACAATGAACCCATGTGTATTGTCTTAATTGTTTATGCATACTTCTCCAAATATCACAAAAATCAAAAGTTTGAATGATTTGCTTGAGAACTCTTTGAGATGCAACATGTGGTTCTAAATGATTTCGATCCATTTTATCACTCTCGGTACAGTTAAAATCTCCACCTAAAACTAAAAAATCATCTGTATTTAGGTCTTTGAGAGTAGTGTTGATTAAATTTAAAAACAAAACTCTTTCCACTCCATTATTAGGAGCATAAATATTTAAAAAAACCATAACAGTTTTTTCAAATTTAACAATAACTTTTAAAAAACGACCTTTTTCAATTTCAATAGATTCATAAGACACTGGAGTCATATTTTTACTAAATAAAATTGCAACACCTCCACTAATAGAGGATTTATGACTAAGAAAAAGTTGACCTCCCCACTCTCTTTTCCAATCCACCTCATTTTTTTGATCACTGTGCGTTTCTTGTATAAACATGACATCAACAGACTTCTGGTTAATAAATTCATACAACATCATCCTCTTACGAACTTCTCTAGCTCCATTTAAATTGAGAGTTCCGATTTTTAGCTGACTCATAGCTTTATTTAGATTCAACAAGAAACTAAGATGGGAAATAACAGAGAGTGTGCATAAGGTCAAAAAAAACAAGCTTAGAGATTTAAACCATGGCATTCTTGTCATCTCTACTAGGAATTTGTTTTTTTAACTTGTTTACAAACTTCCGTAAACGATACACTTCAAGATCTGAGAAAGCCCCTTCCTTTATCAGATATCTTGTGTCTTTCACAAATTGTGCACGATTAGGAAAATAATCCTCAATCTGCACACCTTTTAGCCCCTTCGTTTCCTGCAGAAAAACACTAATATCTTCAGCTTTGTACAGAACATTCCCTGCTTCATTTTGGGAACAGACAGAAACCTCAGAACACACAGAAACATTAGAATCCGAATCATCATCATCATCCGAAGCATCTTCAGTAGCTTCACTTTTTTTGACCTGTTTACTGTTTTTATCATTTCGACTTGTAGGGTTGTGGCACTATCACTTTAAATATATCTGTATTGATGTTAACGTCATGTGGGCGACCCCTGTTAAAAGGAAGTGGTAACGCATCAATAAACACAGAAGTGTTTGCATTTACACGAGTTGTGTGTGTATTACTGGACACTCTACATGGTGTCAGAAGTGGCTGATAATGGCTCAAGGACTCCGCCGTATAGATCCATTAGTGTTTGACGTCAATGTTGCTGATAACTGGCGGAAATTTGAGAAAGAGTGGACAATCTATTGCAAGGCAGGACTGTCGGATAAGTCAAAGAAAGTTCAAGCCTACACGCTACTGAACCTAGCCGGCCCGGAGGCTGTGGAAAAGTCGGATTCTTTTGTTTATGGAGAGGGGGAAAACCACGAAGATCCAGCGACTCTATTGGTAAAGTTTGCTGAACTATGTTTGCCAGCGAAAAACGTTATCATGGACAGACATGTGTTTAACACCACTAATCAAGGAGTCGGTGAGTCTATTCAGACGTATATCTCAACTTTAAAAATACTGGCGAAAAAATGCGATTTTGGCGTGCTGTGTGAGGAGTTGATCAGGGATCGCATCGTTTGCGGGATACAGAGTGACATCCTACGCAAACAGTTATTACGTGAAAAAAATCTCACCCTTGCACTGGCAGTTAGCATCAGCATGCTCCATGAACAGTCAGAGAAAAGCTCTAAGGAACTTCATAAGGAAGCTGAAGTCTGCTCGATTCAGAAGGCTCGCTGTAGCAATTGTAATGGCCAACACTCACCTGACCGCAGCAAGTGTTTTGCTCTTAATAAGATATGCAATAATTGTGGGAAACTTAATCACTTTGCTAGGTGTTGTCGATCGGCTCCTGCGCAGGCCATAGTTCGCCCCAGAGCCCCCACGTCATACAGAAGAAGAGAAATGGGTAGAGTGAATGAAGTGACAATTGAACCAGACAATCATATGGATGATACTTTCTACTGTGATACAATACTGACACCCGCACAGAAGGGGGAAATCTTCGCTACGCTCGAAATGAAGAACGGAACGGGACAGCTGAAGGTAAAAGTGGACACTGGTGCTAAATGTAATGTGCTGCCCAGGAAAATGCTGCATGCGGTTGACCACACAGTATATGTGGACCCAGATGAAAAGGTCAATTTAGTGGCTTATGGAGGTGAGTCAATTAAAACTGATGGCACTGTAACACTGCATTGTACACAGGGGCAGTTCAAGTTTCATGTGGTCAATAGGGATGTAAAACCCATACTAGGACTACAGGACAGTATGGCTATTGGTCTTATACGTCTCGGACCTGATGTCCATATGCTGCAACCAGAAGCTCCAGAAATACTGGAGTTTAAAGACCTGTTTGACACTAATGTCGTAGGCAAATTACCAGTGATATATCATATGAGAATAGATGACACTGTTGCCCCTACAATATGTGCTGCCCGCAGGATCCCCATCGCCATGAAGGATAAGGTTAAGGCGGAGCTGGACCGAATGACTGCCCTGGGTGTGATTACGCCAGAAAATGACGCAACAGAATGGGTGTCTGCCATGGTTGCAGCGAAAAAAAAAGATGGAACAGTGAGACTGTGCATTGACCCAGTGCATCTAAATCGGGCCCTCCTCAGACCCCGCCATCCGATTAAATCAATTGACCAAATTATTGCAGACATGCCTGGTGCCAAAATATTTAGTATATTAGATGCCAAGTGTGGGTTTTGGCAAATACCCCTGGACCGTGTATCCTCTAAGCTCACAACATTCATGTCACCTTATGGCCGATATAGGTTCCTAAGAATGCCGTATGGCATATGTACAGGCAGTGAGGTCTTCCAAAACGTCATGGAACAGCTATTTGCAGGACAACCTTGTGAGATTGTGGTTGATGATATCCTCATTTGGGGGCGTACATTATCAGAACATGATGAACGCCTAACACAGGTTTTGAACAGGATTCGCGCCATCAATCTGAAGCTTAATCCTGACAAGTGCAAATTTAGAGTCAACTGTGTACATTATGTGGGGCACCTGTTAACTGCTGATGGTGTTAAGCCAGATCAGGAAAAGATCAAAGCCGTCTGTGAGATGGAGAGGCCACAGGACAAACAGGCCCTACAGCAGTTTCTGGGCATGACGAACTATCTATCCAAATTTATTCCCCGATACAGTGAAATGACTGGTCCCCTGAGACAACTGATACACCACGACGTGGAGTGGCACTGGCATGAGAGCCATGATGCAGCTTTCAGCAAGCTGAAGCAGACACTGACCAAGCCCCCTGTGCTTCAGTTTTTTGATGCATCAAAGCCAGTGGTTATATCAGCAGATGCTTCCCAACATGGTCTGGGAGCGGTGTGTCTCCAAGACGGGAGGCCGGTGGCATTCGCATCACGTGCCCTTACACCGACTGAATCCAGGTATGCTCAGATTGAAAAAGAGATGTTAGCACTGGTGTTTGCAGCTAAAAAGTTTCATGATTTCATATATGGCCGTCCTGTCATTGCTGAAACGGATCATCAGCCACTAATAACTATCCTGAGGAAACCACTGCACACCGCATCATCACGTCTGCAGGGGATGATGCTTAAATTGCAACGTTATGACTTGGATGTTATGTATAAGCGTGGCAAGGAACTGTTTGTTGCAGATGCATTGTCACGTGCACACTTACCTGAGTCTGAGCCCCCACTTACTGATGATTTACTAGAAGTGATGGCTGTCCAGGTGCTCTCCTCACGTCGTACGGATGAATTACGAAATGCAGTAAAGAGTGATGTTATCTGTCAACAGCTAGTTGAAGTCATCATGCATGGCTGGCCCAGCACCTCCAAGGAGCTGCCGCAACAGTTGCGTCCGTTTTTCTCCATGAAGGAAGAGTTGACAGTAGAAGAGGGACTACTTCTGCGTGGGCAAAGGTTAATAATTCCTGCAGCATTGCAAACGTTTTACGTGGGTCAACTACACCAGGGTCATCCTGGGATTGAAGCTACCAAACGCAGAGCTAGAGAGACTATGTACTGGACCTCAATGTACACGGATATTGAAAGAGAGGTGTCTCGCTGTGCTGCATGCAACGCTTTGACAGCACATCACACAAAGGAACCAATGCAACTCCATAATGTTCCTGAAGTACCATGGTCATTTACTGCAGCTGATTTATTTGAGTGGCATGGCAAAATGCATCTAGTTCTGGTGGACTCCTACTCAGGGTGGTTTGAACTGGATTACCTCCCCAACATGACCAGCAACACGGTCATTGCGAAGTTGAAGCGACACTTTGCAACACATGGTGTGCCACACACACTTATGACTGATAATGGGACCCAATTCACTGGAAGGGACTTTACAGACTTTTCACAAGCATGGGATTTTAAACACATCCGCAGCAGTCCTTATTATCCACAATCTAATGGGCTTGCTGAGCGTGCAGTGAGATCCGCTAAGCACCTGCTGGAGAAGTGCCACCGTGATGGTACAGATATCCAAGCAGCCATTCTACACATTCGCAACATTCCTCGTGATGGGCTCCCTTCTTCTGCTCAGCGTCTCATGTCCAGGCAAACCAGGACCTTTCTGCCAGTAACCACAGACATGCTTAGGCCTGCTATCCAAGTTAACGTGGCTGCTACCATCTCCAAACATAGAACAAGGGGGAAAGTGTATTATGATCGCAGTGCACATCGTCTCTCTGCACTAAGACCAGGGCAAACAGTCAGAGTACACACGGAACGTGGGTTTGATCAAGTGGCAAGAGTGGAAGGCCCAGCTCAGCAGCCTAATAGCTATGTATTAGCGTCACAAGGAAAGAGATATATTAGGAACAGGCGACATCTTCTACTGGTTGATGAAAATCCAATGGTAAGCCCTGAGGAGGATGTGCCAATGAGATCCACCTCATCACCAGTATCGGATAGAGAAACTGCCCAAAATGACAACCCACCACTTGCACCTTGTAGAGAAACTGTTCAAAATGCCAACCTACCACCTACATCTCCTAATATCACATCAGTGATTAAAAGCAATCCACCTACACCTCCTAATAGTACATCAGTGGCCAATACTGCTGCTTCATCTGAGAGACAGTTGGTGGTGACTCGAGCAGGCAGAGTTAGCCAACCCAATAAGCGTTATCAGGACTATGTCGGGAAATGGCTAAAAAACTAAAACAACTGTGTTGCTCATACCTCACCATGTTTTCATGTTTGTGTCACCAAAATTGTCTAAATGGACTGATTATAAGATGAATTCAGTACATGATGTAAATTCAGTGGGTTGTGTTAAATTGTTTAATGTGCTATCTGGAAGAAAGGGGATGTAGGGTTGTGGCACTATCACTTTAAATATATCTGTATTGATGTTAACGTCATGTGGGCGACCCCTGTTAAAAGGAAGTGGTAACGCATCAATAAACACAGAAGTGTTTGCATTTACACGAGTTGTGTGTGTATTACTGGACACTCTACACGACTCTTTCTTCTTTTAATTGGAGTTTTGAATGTAGATTCAACTTCCATATCCAGTTCACAGTCATTCAATCTCAGATTTTCCTGTATAATCTCTCTATTTTGTTCTACAAACGCTGATAATGTACTCAACCCCCCCGCGTTCTCGGCCGCCAGAGACTCCACCACAACACCTTCATCATCAACAGGAGAAAACACCCGCACCTCCGCGCTGTTCGCTCCCTCCAGCGGCTCGATCACTGTACTCGCGGGAATCGCCGACACGCTACTCTCATCCACAGCGCTCCCCGCTTTAGCTGCATCAATCAGCTCTGTGCTTTTATTCACCTTATCAGGGCAATTACGACTGAGATGCCCGATTTTCATACAACCAAAACATTTGATCGTCGTGTCAGATGATGCGAAAACAGTATAATCAAAGCCTTCTATTTTAAATTTAAAGACCAGGTCAAGTTCATCCTCACCATCCTTCAGAATCATAAACACCTGTCTCCTAAAAGACACAAGATGTTTTACTAGAGGAGATTTACATCCGAGTGGAATTTTTTTGATGGGGGAAACTATCTTTCCATGACGGGACAATTCTTGCACAATCATCTCATCTTTCACAAAAGGAGGAATGTTTGAAATCATTATTTTCTTGGCGGGAGTACTCAGAGGAAACACCGGCGTGAGTGAACCTTTGATTACAACACCTTTTTGCACTAATTCGTTCGCCTTCTCAATAGTGCTAAAAAAAAGCACAAACGCACTATTCATTCGCGAAGCGGACACGATGTGTTCATGACCCACAACGTCCCCCGCAGCCAAACACACATCTTCCACGTTAACATTTGAATCAATCTTCACTCCATGACGCCGAGTTAAATTTTCAAAAGCCATCGTGTTTGGAGTCGCCATGCTTTCCAGCAAAATGCTGGAAGCAGACTATCCTCACAAAACAAAACAAAAACTCAACAACAACAAAGAAACACAAACATAAACACTTACAAAGAAAAAAGAAAAAGTTTGAAAAGAGCACTCTTACCAGCCACAATCGGCTACCACTCACATCCACACACTCCGCCCACTCACTCCCAGCATGCACTCGAGAGAGAGAGAGAGAGAGAGAGAGAGAGAGAGAGAGAGACTTTTTTTGACTTTTAACACACTTTATTAAAACATCTTAAAACCGAACACTTCATTATATTTCACAGAGAGAGAGAGAGAGTTTATGGATAAGACTTTAATGCACACTTCGTGTACTGTGATTTATTCAGCTCTCAAAGTGATTTTCTGGAGTGAAAACGGACTCTTCATCTTTTGTGTGATATAAATACATTACATTACATTACATAATACATTTCATAAAACTGATTAGTAAAGTTTTGGCCATCATCCGGACTGGGTCCGCTACAACAGTCTTGTAGTAGTGTTGCACGGTGCACCGATACTTCAAAAGTATTGTGATACTCAGAAATGAAAAACCTCATGATAACTAAATTTACTAGTATCGATACTTTTATGAATGACCGCGTTCCAGATTTGTAAGAAATATATTTTATGTTGATGTGTGCAAAGCACGCTTCCAGTCTCTCCCTGTATGGATGTCTGTGTTTTTTCTCCTCACGCACGCAGCAACGAAGCTGCAGCTGTCATGAGGCAAACACTACAGTGAGACGGCTGCATGTGCGAGCACAAGTGATACTGTGGCCGCCGGTCAGTAGCGGAGTGGAAATCCAGAGAGTCGTGACTTTTCCCGGTGGGCCTGTAGTGTTTCGAGGCTGCGAGGGCCGGTCTGATAGTTATAATTTGCAAGTGCTTAGCATAGGGCTGGGCGATATGGCTGAAAACTTTATCACGATATAAGTGTTTCATATCGGTCGATATCAATAATCATTGATTTTTTTATGACCCATTTAAAATAAGGACCAGGAAAAAATATATATATTACATTTAAACATTTTTATTTTAAACTTAACTTTCCTCTGATTATAATCCCAAGAAAGAAATGTCAACACAACCATGGAAAACTCAAAAAATTAAAATGTAAACATAAGTCTAAATTCACAATCAGACCTGCAAACTCCTCAGAGTAAAAAAGGTGACAGTGGTGCAGTGTGGCGGGACTTGGGTGGTGGGGGGTTGTGGTCGTACGTGCTTGATTTTTTTGTGATTTTAATATGCAAATGACACATTTCTGAGCGTGACTTAACAAAAATCAGCATACTTATCAAAAATATTTGTGTGCCAACCCTGAAGTTTGTATCTTACACATACACTGTATCATAAGAAGTCAGGGCAGAGCACCCGGCTAACGATAAGCCTAGCTAACGTTACAGATATTCCACCATTTGGGGAAATTAAGCTCATTTTTCACCTCCCCTCAGGTAAAACATTTCTTTTTTTTTACTATTTAGGAAACCATTCAGTTGATCTCCAGGTCTGGCAGTACCACTTTTACCATAGCTTAACATAATTCATTGTATGACGACAATACTAGGGGAGTAACTGTACACAGAAGTCACAGTTCGGTACGATTTCGTGAAAAGCAGTGGAGTGAAAAGCAAAACAGAAATATAGAAGGCATTTTTATAAATGTATAAAACAATACCATATAAAATACACACACACACACACACACACACACTCCAGCATTGCAATCTTGACATCGCAGGCTGTTCATTATGCTGTGTTCACATCAAACGCGAATAGAGCGAATTATCCAATAATGTTTCGCAATTCTAGCCTGAATGGCATGCAGATGAAGGGCACTCATTTTCTGCTTCTCAATCGCCGGTTACTGAAGAGGAATCCAGCAGCACGAGACAACGAAATGGTGCAACCAAACTGACACCGGTACATGATTGCCTGTTAGCGTGTCACTCCCTACGTTGCTAGCTTACCAGAGAGTGAGTGCCTTTGTTAGTGCATGCTTGAAGCTCCGCCTTTTTCTTGAAAGGGGTCTGGGAGCAGCAGCTAATTTGCCTTTAAAGGGACACAGCGAGTTTTTGCTTAACCCTAAAAAGTGGCAATTTTAACATGCTATAAAAAATTATCTGTGGGGTATTTTGAGCTTAAAATTCACATACGCAGACATCAGAGACTTAGACAAAGATGCAAGATAGTGACATGGATTTTGACTTTTTGATTACATCCTTTTGACCTTGAATGCATTTATTTACATTAAATAATAAATCTATAGAAACTTATTAGAGAGAGAGAGAGAGAGAGAGAGAGAGAGAGAGAGAGAGAGAGAGAGAGAGAGAGAGAGAGAGAGAGAGAGAGAGAGAGAGAGAGAGAGAGAGAGAGAGAGAGAGTCAGGAAGAGTAGTCATGCTGAAGTTCAGTTGGGCTGTAGAACCTGGAACATTTTTTTCTTTATGTGACAGAACTCACCCCTTTGCAGATGGAAACTGCTTCTTTGGACATGGCTTTAGGGTAAGAGACGTTGTGCTCCATAATGGACTGGAAAAGTTCATCTTCATCCTCACCATCAAATGGAGGCTTGGAAGGGGAAAAAAAGAACAATCAACATCAAATTAAAATGAATATCAAATATATATTTTAATATTAAATATGGGTTCTTAAATTATTGCACTCTTCAAATGTGGCATTATAGAATTTACCTTAATCTTACCCTTAAAAAAAAAGTATATTGGCGTCATATACAATGGGCAAAACAAGATAAGATCATTATGTTTGAACAAGGCGGTAATACCATAGTATTATTTGAAGGATCGTATAGTACCATTTAAATGCATGACATATGAATATATGTAAGAAAGCGTACCATGATATATACAGTACTAAAGCACCATGATATCATCATCGATACATTACTGACAATTTGTATTTCTTCTCGATTCGTGAGCAACGTTGGTGTTGAAGTGTTTCACAAAAATTAAGCTTACCATCAGTTCTAGAAGGTCACTTAGAAATTCGGCAGGCAAGCAGCCTCAATTCACAAGGAATCGTGCAAACGGAATTTAGCAAGAGGAATGCGTTCCCCACAAGGATTTCATCTCAGATTTATTCAAGATTCGCCACAATGATCATAAGCTGCCTGATTTGGAAGTGACCTCAGTCTGCATTGCTCAGTCTGATTCACTCGCCATTCATCCCTGAAAATCTTCACAAAGCTAAGCTAAGTTCTTTTTTAATGCTCATTGCTAAAAGATACCAGGGAATTGGCAACATGTTTGTTGCTAATGCTATCTGTGTTGCTTGGGCTTATCTAGTCGTTTTCATTAAAATACTCTTGCTAGGCTTATGTGATCATATTGGCTATGTGCGTTACATGTCACAATAACATGAAAACGTTGTTCTTTTGTAAAATAACATAAAATAATCCGGCACGCTTTATGATCTTCGTGAACTGAAGCGCGAGAACTGAAACATTAGCCTTATAGACTAAAGCTTTAAATGTCCACTTTAAAAAGAACAAATTTTGAATGGTAAACTAATACCTTCTGATTATGTAATCCGTATGAAAGGTGCAGTTCTCTCTAAAGGTGCATCCGGAGATTATGTTTTTAGCTCGTTATTTTTTCAGACGCATTTATAATAACTCACCAATAGCCTAAAGCACTGTGGGAAAAATATCATAAATAGGCTATCCATGTTCTAATTTGGCCTTAGAAAACCAGTAAAATCTACATTTTTAAATTTTAAATTTTTACATTTTAAAATGAACTAGTTCAGTTCAAAGTTTGCACAGAAATGTAAGATTTTTCCCATCTTCACCGACCTCGTTAAAAAAATTCGTTTAAATTATCATACGACGCCTTTGTCGACGGCGGCCGCGGTGCAACACTGGTGGCTTGTGTTGCCAGATTGGGTGTTTTTTTTCCGCTACATATTGAGCCCTGTTTAGGGTGAGTTTTAGCCGGGTTGTCGCCTGGAAGGCTGTATAGAAATCTGGCACCCCATTGAACGAAGTTAAACTGAGAGAGCGTGCGTTCACAGACACCATAATGAACGAGTTCACACGTTCATCAGGACAGGCAGTTAAACAATACGTTCAGTTCACCCAAAATATGAACAAGTTCATGAACGTGAATGTGTTCAGGCACAACGTTTGGCTGCCTGGGTCTCGAGGATATAGAGTGACCGACTTTTTTTTTTTTTTTTTTGAGCAAGCATTGATTATGCGTGACACGGTCTCAATTTGCAGGACGCATGAATTGGGCTTCAAACACTGTGCGCGCACGCGCTACTCGGGACGGGTGGTCACTCTACCTGTGGCCCATGCCCGGTGAGTCACACGGGTGTTTAGCCAGAGCTGATTCTGCTGAAGCTGAAGTTCATTCGCAACATCGTAACCTACCCAGCATCTATAGTGACATTCACTCAGCTCCAATGAACAAATCTGAATGAGTGATGCATGCCAGCTCCTTTAAAACCTGTATGGGGTAGTGGTGCATGCGAATTTCACACGCCAATTTTCATTGGCCTTTTCTGAAATATCAGCGGTGTTTAGGGGCTCCCAAGTGCGACCCCAAGTGTCAGCATTTGGCACCACGTCAAAGTGACTCACAGATAGGAAACTTTATATTGGATACCTGCACTAATAATAGAGAACAATAAAATAAAGAACCTTAGATATATACTGTATTACTGTATGATGAGTTATCTTTGACTTTACGAAATTGATTTTCTGATTCCAGTAGTGGTGTCAATATTATATATGCCTTAAAACAGAGTTGTAGCACATTTAAATTATTCCAGTCATGCTATTTAAAACTATCCAAACATTCTGGTTGTATCTGAACACTATCTACACTTCCATAGAGTATACTGCAACAGAGCATTTAACAAAAATATTATAAGACAATTATTAGTAACAGTTGTTGATGTAGGATTTGATGGTTATACACTTGTGAACTCACTTGTCCCGCCAGCATCTCATACAGCAGGACTCCATAAGCCCACCAGTCCACAGAACGGCCATATGGTTGATACGCTATTATCTGAAAACAGAGAAAAAAAAGCCTACAGATTAATATTAATTAAAGATCAGCAAATTGTGTTAATGTAAAATATCACTAGCCTAGAAATCTAGATGCACCCTAGTGGCAGCAAATTTTATTTTGTAACCAGGGTGGTCTAGTAACTCTCCATTGGCTTTCGAGCTGGAACAAAACAAACTCTATTCAGGCCAATCACATCGTAAATAGAGTCGGCGGGCGGGCTTAACATAATGACGACAGAGTTGTGACGGTTCTCTGCTACTTGAAAACAAAGAAAGGCTGCTGCTGCTGGTGAACAGAGGTCTTTCGAATCAGCTTTGCCTGCAACTCTGGAGGACTAGGAGTTAAGCTTTTCTTTGAGAAAAGAACAGCACTTAAGTTATTCTTAAAAAAGGAAGATGTGTTAGTAGTTTTGCCAACCAGATACGGAAAAAGTTGAATTTATCAATTAGCTCCGCTGGTGGGAAAACGCTCTGGGGTGCGTTTCCCGAAAGCATCGTTAGCCAACTATGGTCGCAAGTTCCGTCGTTATCAGCATAGTTCAACGATTCGGTGTTTCCCGAAACCATCGTTCCAACGAACATTCACAAACAGCATTGCAAAGTTGTGTGGTTTGAACGACAGCTCTCGACCTATGGTTAGAAGCATCGTTTCTATATTGCAACACATTTGGAGGTAATAAATCATTATCTTGAGCATAATGAGCAAGCTGACATTCAGTACAACCGGTGTCTTTTATTTAGAATACTTACAAATGGAATTTACATCTTTTAGTTTGTCAAGAGATTTGAAGTAATGTGTTTGAAAAGTGCGCATGTGCGAACGCGCTCCACTATGTAAGAACGAGCCAAATATTGAGTCTGGTAATAAAACAAAACAACTGAGAACAATTAGAAGTAGTCCTCAGATGACATGTCTGTAATTTATATAAAACAAATCTAGCGTTAATTGGATCTCAAACAGTTTCATTAAAAGCAGTTATTACTCCACCATGTGCGAAACCAACGTGGTTGAACGATACTTTGCGACAGTGGGTTTCGTGACTAGCTAGTTGATTTTTCCAACGATCCATCGTACTATGGTAGTGAAGCAGTGAACTACGTCGTTGTACGGGAAACACACCCCTGGTTGGTTGGAGCCGCTATCCTATTGCGTGCAGAGGGAATTTGAAAGACAGCCGTTTATCCTGCCCCTCGGATTGAGCTCTTCCAATGGTGAGTTCCCAGACACAACATCTTGGTTTTGGGTCTGGCTTGCCAGGTTAAAATATCACACTACTGTTTCAGAACATCACTTTTCCCATCGTCCGCTACCCAGAATCTGGAAGTACATCTCCGCTAAAAATAAATTGTATTATTTGCCCTGTAATCCAGTCAAAATATTTAAACACTCCCAAAACAAAAATAATTCAACAGATCAGCAAAACTTTAAGATAAGACATTCTTGAAGAAAGATTTTAATTTATATTTGTTAAATTATAAAGCCTTGGCATATCAACCATAATGTTTCAAAACACGACACGTATTCTTGATATAAGAGGAAAAGAAATAGGGGCACAATTCTTTGGGACCCGGATACAAAACAAAAGCTAAAATGTTCTTATATTTAATAAAACTATACAAAATTGTAATTGAACTTGGGTGGGTGCAGGTATGTGAGAGCATGTGTGTAAGTAAATTATCAATAATAAAAACAGACACCTTTTCTAACATCTCAGCTTATCTGGCAGTCAGCTTTCTTGGCTGATGTAGTTCATAGCACTTTCAGTGCATGTGTGTTTGTATGTGTGACATCAGACTAATACAATGTGACAGTTCTAAATGGCTCAAGGTTTTGTTTGTGGCTTTAGATGTTGAATCTTATGTTTCAAAATACAGAACCAAAGAGAACCTAAATCAAAACCATAGAGTACATTTCATAACAAGGGCTAACTGAGATGTAAAAAAATAAATAATATCGAACTAATACTAATATCGTATACTAAAACTAATATCGTATCTCAGCTCAATATTACCAATCACATGAAGCTTGAAACTCATGAATACTGTAATAGATAGAAATAATTTCGTTGTAATTTCTTTGTTTTAACACTTTGGGCCCTATTTTAACGATCTAGGAGCATGGTCTAAAGCACACGGCGCAAGTGCACTTAAGGCATGTCAGAATCCATTTTTACTAGTTTATTTACTATTTGCTAGTAAAATGTCACCATGCCCGATGTATGGTCTAAAAGGGTTGTCCCTATTCTCTTATTGAGTAATGGGTGTGTTTTGGGTGTAATGTGAAATAAACCAATCAAGAGTCTCAGGTCCCATTCCCTTGAAAAGCCAGTTGTGCTCGTGCCATGGCGGATTCGCTATTTACATGGCGGAATTTGCAAGCGGAAAGACTGAATGCTTCTCCAGAAAAGAAACGAATCTGCTCATTTGCGAAGTTAACACGTGCAAGCAGACCATCTACGGAACAAGCCAGATTCCACCATATCTTTATGTACACATTAATAATCTTTTACTTTAATTATTTTATTTTTAATATTTGGCATGTTTGTGTGCTGCTGCTGCCGCCCTGTGTTTGTAATAAGAAAAGTGTGCACGGGTTGTTCACCCACCTAAAGCAGCATATGCGCCCTTTAAATAACAAAAGAAAAACTGCTCCATTGACATAAGACCAAAGGGCGCATTTGAAGGCCGATTGCATCACCGCAGCGCGATGAAGGCTGTCCCAATTCAGTTACGCATCGACCGAAGGCCGTATTCGAAGGCTGGTTGCGTCATCGCGGCACGCCGAAGGCTACCCTGATTCAAATGTGACGGCCAAATGCACCCTTTATTTCGCCGAGAAAAAGAGGATACATAAATGGATCCTACCCGATCCTATCCTACCCCATAAGTCATTGCGCTGGTGACGACAGCATTTTTTTTTTTTTTTTAAGCGGCCGAGAGTTCGGTGGTGGACGGCAAATTCACATTTAAACGTAAAAGTAGCCTATTGTTTTCATTAATCAAATAGCCAGAGAAACCAGTGTTAACAGCCAAAAGTTTTTTCTTCTTCTTTTTCATCAACTCATTCATGACCATTGTGTGGCTTTATTTGTCTTGTGGAAACACGAAAACGAAAAAAAAAAAAACAAACAAAAAAAACATTTATGTACATTATTATTCATAATTTATTATTTTATGCAACTTTAAATGTGTTAAATAAAATAATTCATGGCTCTGGACGTTGTTTATTTTTGTAATGGCATCTGAGTGTTTGCAAGGTTGATACATTTAAACTATAGGACTGCCTACTTTAGTGTATTTAATGTAAAACAATGCGTAGTGTTGCTGTCCGTGAGGGGAAAAAGTAGGCTACTTCACATTTAAGTGAATAGCCTATGAAGTAGGCTGTGAAGTTCATTCCCCCACTAGTTATTTTGAAAATTAAAGGAACAAAATGTTGGTATATTGTGACAATATTAACAAATTGTTGTTAACTACAGCTGCGTCCCCCCATAAGTGTGCATCTGAAGCTCTCGGACCGGTCCACGGTTCTTTCTTGTCGCCAACTGCTGGATGACGAGCGGAGTAACATTACCTTGCACTGGACTAATTATATTTAACTGGTTTTAAATATTCAAATAGGGTTGAAAACCTGTATATTTATATTTTACTGTAGGACATGAGAGCAGGGCCCTGCTCCCATGACCTCCATTAATATATATATATATAAAAGACAATATAGCCAATTCTGTCCCCATAGCTGTTTACTCAATTTTATTAAATGAATGATCAGGGTGGCAGCAGTACTCTCGCACTGTTACTTGGCGCCAGGAGCGGTAATCGGGAACACCTGGTTGCGCAATTAGGAAATCCCACGAAGACTACATGGTGCGTCCTTCGAAGGACGAATAGGCTGCATCCTTCGCAGTCCTTTTTTTTCTTATATATCTCATTTACCATTGCGTGCTTCATTTGTTATGTGGAAACGCGCAAACGACATTATAGCCTACATTGTAGCTACATTATTTCTTTATTAGGCCTATTCATTATTTTAATATATTTGATGCAACTTTAAATGTGTACATAAAAGAGAATTCATGGCTCCAGATATTTGATTATTTTTGTAAGGGTCTCTGAGTGTTTGCAAGGTTGATACATTTAAACGATATACTTTTGTGTAGTTTAAAGTAAAATGTTGCTGTCCTGTGAGGGAAAAAGTAGGCTAGGCCTACTTCATATTTGTACATGAATACGAACGCAGTATAAGTTCCTTACATTCTCCCACTGGTTATTTAAAAAATTAAAGTAACAAAATGTTGGTCCATTGTCACAATATTAACAAATTGTTGCTAACTACAACTGCGTCCCATATCAAAGTGCGCACCTGAAGCGCTCAGACCAGTCTAGCCTGCGGAGGATTGTTGTTCTTGTCGCCTAGCAACTGTGACTGACAGCTGTCGACGACGAGCGGGAGTAAGGACGTTTGCACTGGACCTTTTATATCCATCTGCTTTAAAATATTCAAATAGGATTGACAGCCTGTATAAATACATTCATCATGGTCCATTTCTGTAGACAATAAAACGAATAGGCTACCCTACAAAATCGACATGAAGACATGAAAATATAAAACATAAAATATCCATTAAAAATAGCCTATAGCCTAAAACAAAACAAAAATGACAATAGCCAATTCTGTCTCCATAGCTTTTTACTCAATTTTATTAAATGAATGATCAGGGTGGTAGCTGTAGCCTACTCTCGCACTGTTGCTTGGCGTCGCGCCAGGTGCGGTAATAGGGAACACCTGGTTGCGCAATTAGGAATCCCACGAAGGCTACACTCGGTAAGTCCTCCGAAGGCTGGTTAGGCTGGGTCCTTCGAAGGAAGCGTCCTTCGAAGGACGCAGCCTTCACATTGGGACACAGCTAGTGTGTGTACACAACCTCCCTATAACTAGGGTTGGGAACCGAGAACCGGTTCTTTTCCAGAACCGGTTGTGTTTTTGAAAAAATACCGGAACCGTGCAAAATTCCTAAGTTTCGGTTCCGAAAACGGTTCTGATGCCGATGCGATATCATCATGTGGGCGAAGTGCTGGGAGTAGAAGACGCCGTCTTATTCCTAAATGACAAAAACTTCACCACTGAAGTTGCGATTTGCTTTCACACGCGCTGCATTTGTCACACACAGACACACGCACGCTGCGCGCGCCGACCGCCGAGTCACTCTCTAGCCTACATTCAAATCTGTTTGCGCTGAGAGAGAGAGAGCAGTTGTCGATATGAAACTGCTTTACAATCACACAGTCTCAATATTTATTTGTTTCACATATTCAAATGATTTCCGTTACAGAATTAGTGAGATTATAGTTTGAGTAAACATTGACGGTAGTGATCAAAACAGATGCAGTCCGTATATTTTTTGTGTTCAGAATTTACAAAATATATACAATGAGCGAGTGCATCATAATGTTTTTTTTTCAAACCGTGTTTTTGTCTTATCTTGAATCACTACGTAAAGCCTGTAATAAGCGTTAATACTCGGACTTCTTTAGACTGGCCGGCGGATCGCAGCTGCTGCGGAGTAGCCCAATGCCTGCGTGACTCGTCATGGACATAAACAGAGAGAAGTAGCTCCGGCAACAATGTTCTTCCGCAAGACGCATGCAGTTCTGTTTATTAACTGCTAGAGCGCCGATTTATCCAGTAATGAAATAAGTAAAGTCTTTATGAATCAATCATTCAAAACGTTTAAAAAAATAATCTGTTCTACACACATATGTGTGTTAAAGCATATACTAATACTATTCCTTCTGAGAGGGTATTCTTCACTGTTGGAGATACAATAAAGGAGAGGTCTAAATTATTATAGAGAATGCAGAATTTTTTAATTTCCTTTATATATAATTTATTTTTTTTTTTTGCAAAGATTGCTTAATAATATTTTGAGTTTGTTTACATTACCAGTCTGTTAAACTAATTTGTCATGTACTATAAGAAATAAACACAAAAAGGATTGTGGATTTTTCTCTTACTAATATTTTTAATTGAATGGGAACCGGAACCGGAACCGGAATCGTTTGGCGGAACCGGAATCGGAACCGGAACCGGAAAATTTCTCACGATTCCCAACCCTACCTATAACAATATAAATTCCCCCAGTGCTTTAAAAAAAAAAAAAAATCCCCATAAATCATAAGCACTGTCTCAGAACAAGCTGTTCTCAGATTCGGGCCAATGTGACATACTTTTGCACAAGCTCCGCCCACGACCGTTGACTGACACTGCAGGTGTAGCGTAGACCTGCCCTGAGTGAGCTGTACACAGTCCGCCATTGTTTTGACGCCGGAGAAGCTGTAGACAAGAATGTCTCCTAAGCAATTGAGGTGTTTTGTTGTTGGATGTACGAATGAACATACTGTAACAGTATTCATTTACTCTCGTTATTACTTGAGAAAGGATCTGTACCAACTGTTCCTGATCCAGCTTACAGACTCCGGATCGATAGTGATCGATACACAGCAAAAATGAAAATGAGAATGAGAAGGAATAAAGAAAGGGAGAGAGAGAGTTTATGGATAAGACTTTAATGTGCACTTATACAGTGTATATACAGCTCTTACGGTGATTTTATGGACTCACACTTCATCTTTTGTGTGATGTACAATAAACTTTTTGGCCATCATTTGGACAAGGTCCACTACAGCTTGTATCAATAGTGGATAAAAGCAGATGACAAATATGTTATAACCGTAATTAAACTAAACTATATCTGTTCTATCTCTATAATGCATATTATTCCGTAGCTTTGTGGTCATTTTTGTCCAATAATGGGTCGAAATGAACACCGTTACTGAGAGTTTCAGTTTTCATTATCATTCCGTGAGATGAGATTGTCCTGCCATTGAGTAAGCGTGAGCTTGTGAAGCTCCACTCTCTGTGCCGGCATTTGCATTTAAAGGAACACACACTAAAACGGCATGTTTTTCTGATCCCCAAAAGTGACAATTTAAACATTCTGTAAAAAATTATGTTGTGTATTTTGAGCTAAAAATTCACATACACACTCTGGGAACATCAGAGACTTATTTTACATCTTGTGAAAAGGGGCATAATAGGTGCCCTTTAACTAATGTTAACAAATGAGACCTTGTTGTAAAGTGCTACCATAATATTTTTGATAAACTGGTCATATTGTAATTAGCTTATTTTGAACATAATAACAGTCGATGGGAGGTCCTCACTAAGACACACACACGTTACAAAATTAGGGTTAGCCGTGTGTTACTGCTGTTCTACCTTTGACACACTTCACACTCAAATTAACATCAGCAGCAACGTGTTCCCAGATAACATGCATTACCACTGCATAATATGTAGGTCAGAGAAAGAGACAGAAAGAGAGAGAGAGAGAGAGAGAGAGAGAGAGAGAGAGAGAGAGAGAGAGAGAGAGAGAGAGAGAGAGAGAGAGAGAGAAAGAGAGTAATGCTATGAAAACTAAGGTGGAGGACAAACGGTCACTAACATACACACAAAGACACCCATACATTGTTTTTCTGTAATTTTACAGCAACAAAAGTAGAACTCCATGATTTATGTTTATGCCAGGCAAAATGGCACTAAACTGATGGTGTGCATTTATTTTTGTGTGCATATCCACCTTTTCATATACAACAGTGTTTTCATGCCATGTAAGAAAAAAAAAATCAATCTAATAACTATAAATAAATTTTCCGATAATGAATTGCTAATGACTTTATTCTCATAATTTTTTCACAATTGTAAAATACACTCACCTAAAGGATTATTAGGAACACCATACTAATACTGTGTTTGACCCCCTTTTGCCTATAGAACTGCCTTACTTCTACGTGCCATTAAGCATTCTTTAGAAATGTTGGATCATATTGATAGGATAGCATCTTGCAGTTGATGGAGATTTGTGGGATGCACATCTCCCGTTCCACCACATCCCAAAGATGCACAATTGGGTTGAGATCTGGTGACTGTGGGGTCCATTTTACTACAGTGAACTCATTGTCATGTTCAAGAAACCAATTTGAAATGATTCAAGCTTTGTGACATGGTGCATTATCCTGCTGGAAGTAGCCATCAGAGGATGGGTACATGGTGGTCATAAAGGGATGGACATGGTCAGAAACAATGCTCAGGTTGGCTGTGCATTTAAACGATGCCCAATTGGCATTAAGGGGCCTAAGGTGTACCAAGAAAACATCTCCCACACCATAACACCACCCCCAGCAGCCTGCAGAGTGGTAACAAGACATGATGGATCCATGTTCTCATTCTGTTTACACCAAATTCTGACTCTACCATCTGAATGTCTCAACAGAAATCGAGACTCATCAGACCAGGCAACATTTTTCCATTCTTCAACTGTCTAATTTTGGTGAGCTCTTGCAAATTGTAGCCTCTTTTTCCTATTTATAATGGAGATGAGTGGTACCCGGTTCTGCTGTTGTAGCCCATCCAAATCAAGGTTGCGTGTGTTGTGGCTTCACAAATGCTTTACTGCATACCTCAGTTGTAACGAGTGGTTATTTCAGTCAAAGTTGTTTTTCTATCAGTTTCAATCTGTCGACCCATTCTCCTCTGAATTCTAGCATCAAAAAGGCATTTTTCGCCCATAGAACTGCCGCATACTGGATGTTTTTCCCTTTTCACACCATTCTTTGTAAAACCTATAAATGGTTGTGCGTGAAAATCCCAGTAACTGAGCAGATTGTGAAATACTCAGACCGGCCGTCTGGCACCAACCATGCAATGCTCAAAATTGCTTAAATCACTTTTCTTTCCCATTCTGACATTTAGTTTGGAGTTCAGGAGACTGTCTTGACCAGGACCACACCCCTAAAAGCATTGAAGCAACTGCCATGTGATTGGTTGATTAGATAATTGCATTAATGAGAAATTGAACAGGTGTTCCTAATAATCCTTTAGGTGAATGTTTTATTACTTAAAAAGTCGTATTGCTTTAACTTAATTCTCATAATAAGAGGAGTTTACCAAACAGACTTTCGCAGCCACATTCATATGCATTTAAAGGTTTTCAAACAGCCATTCAATTCATATTCGCTATTGATGTTTATCAAAAAGCCAGGTCCAGATTCTTGCTCAGCTATTTACTGTCGCTTAAAAAAAAAAAAAAAAAAAATACTGTTTGTAACAACAGTATCTCCAGAGACATGGCTAAAAGTGTGATGAACAGATAGGACAATGGAAAAAAGATTCTACCAACTCTCTTAAATATACAGTATATATATATATATATATATATATATATATATATACAGGGGTTAAAGTGGGCCGGAACGGTCCGGAACTGCGTTCCGGCACCTCAGATAAATAAATAAATAAATAGATTCATTAATCTCAATGAATCTTGCTTCTCCCGATATGGACCAACTTCCCTTCCTCCCCGCTGAACGCGAGCAAATAAACACATAAAGTATAAACTATATAAAGTATAAACTGTATAAAGTATAAACTATATAAAGTATAAACGCCTCGTCCGTTTGGAGAGGTGCGCGCGGAGCCTCGCGCTCATGCGGACGCGTCGAGTGTATACACAAGGCTTTACAAATGCTTGAAATGCACAAATGCTTGAAATGCATTAACTTGTTTAAGATAATGATTCATAAAACATATAATTATCAGTTAAGCCTATTTACTTCACTGACACAGACGAAAATAAAATACTATCAGTCAAAGTTCAGGGGGTTTAGGAGTTTATGAGGGGAAGAAATAGGGCAGGATATGGAGACTGAGAAAAAGAAAGATGTAGATGAGAAGAGAGCAGGCTATTGACAAAATAATCGAATGCCCACTGAAATGGTTTTAAAGCTATTTATTATCTTCTTTATTGGCCTTTAAAAGTCTTAAATTGCACATAATTTGGTCAGAGAAATCAAAATTTTCTTGGGGGTGGCCCCGAACCCCAATTTTTGTCCCAGTGTTAAGCAATTTTAACATAGTATTGTCATTAAATCAGTGTAGATGGGCCAAATTAAACCATTAAAATATCAAGTAAATAAGTGACAGGCTACTTGGTGTCACAGCGACACCCCAAAAGTATTGCTATACCACGATACTCAATATGTTGTCCCACGGTGAGTCATTTTTCTCTGTTGCACCTACACAAAATTTGAGAGTTCCCCCACCTGACAAATCCCACTTTAACCTCTGTATATCATTATAGTTGTGGTGTGAAAATTTAGAACGATTTTTAAAACTATATCTTTATCACTATAGTTATCGTCCTTGGTGTGAACAGGCCTTAACTGATGTTAATCGCACTGAATTTTCTCTATAAACTTCGTCTTGGTGTAAACAGTCTGGTTAGGTGGGAACATTATTCTACTGGTTTAATAGAATAGAGATACAGTATAGAGGGTCTGCTTTTGTATGTGTGGAGAAGTCCGATATTAGAAAAAAAAAAACTCCTTGTGGCTGCCTTTACGGCATGACTATTAAAGACTTTTAAAGATTTGCTTAAGGAGACAATTCTGCCTCCCACTGTCATGTCATGCCACTATGGTCTGAGTATGTGGGGTCGAGAAAAACCAGAGGGTCAGAAAGAAAAAATACTGTGACTGTGTGTCTGAGAATGTCACAGCAGATGAAGGGCCCTATTTTAATGATCTGAAACACAAGAATCAAGCACGAAGCACAAGTAACTTTGTGGGCGGGTCTTGGCCGCTGTTGCTAATTTACCGGCGGGATAAATGACTCTTGTGCCCTAAAAAAAATGTTTAAAAGGGGTGGTCTGAAATAGCTTCATTGTTCATAGGTGTGGTTTGGGCGTAACGTAAAATGTCAATGTCAATGTCAAGTTTATTTGTATAGCACTACTAACTACAACACCAGTTGTCCAGAGTGCTTCACATCAAATACAAAAGACACATGAACAGAGAGAAAAAAAACAAAAAAAAAAAAACAGCATACAATATATTACATCATTAGTCATATGCTAAATCAAAAAGATAGGTTTTTAATCTTGATTTAAAAACAGGCAAGGAAGGAGCTAATCTAATATTAAAAGGTAGCGCATTCCACAGTTTTGGCGCAGTTTTTTTTTTTACTGATAACAGCCATAGTGCCTTATTATTATAATAACTGAGTAGTTTATCGATTAATATTAAGAACTTGACATAAAATCAATTATAGGGGGAAATATTGCACGACCGGTGCTGTTTGAATGGGCATATGATTCTTCTGTGCTCCATGGCGTTTACATGAGCCCCTTTTGTTTGATTTAAGAATAAGTCAAAATTGATGACTTGTGATTAATCAGTAGCTATCTAAGAGCAGCATCCATGTTATATGGGTTGCGTTTTAAACATTTGAATTGTCACCTGTTATGCCTACAAAATGAGGAAACGCGAATGTAAACCGCTGAGTCACATTTCAAACTGATCAATATGCTTGCGTAGGAGTTTGTGAAATGTGCGCTGGTTTCTCTCCGCGTTCTGCGCTGGTGTGCGAGTCTCATCGACAATAAAACCAAGCCAAACGCAAGCTATCAGCCCTATCCACCGCATGTTATTAATAGTGGATATACTTTCACGCGCTTTCATGTCCATTGTCCAAGTATCTGCTATCAGACCCGTTGAAGACAGTTTCTGTTCATGTGTGCTATGTTAGTTAACCCTATTTAGCCTACCCTACATAGGCTACAGTTAAAGGCTATAAAGGCTACCTTTAGGGTGATACAAATGACTTAAAATGTGATATTGCCTGCACAGCTCTTGCGTTTCGTTTGGTCAAACACCACAAGGTGTCACTGTGGCCTCAAAGCTTCAGCACTGCCACTCTGAGGTCGATTGCTTATGTCTGTGTTAAAACACGCCCCCCTCATAAACATACGGAGAAAGAAATGTTGGAATAAATAAATGTGGAAATAATTAAATGTGGAAATAATTAAATGTGGAAATAAATAAATGTGAAAATAAATAAATGTAGACATAAAAACATAAATACATGAATGAATGTGGAAATAAATAAAAGTGGAAATAAATAAATGAATAAATGTATAAATAAATAAATAACTAAATGTGTGAAAAATACAATTATACATAAATATGGATATAAAAGTATAAATACTCATTTATTTGTACTTTTTTACATTTCTTCATATATTTATTTGTATATTTATTTTTGTATTTTTGCTTTTTTATATTTCTTCATTTATTTATTTATGTATATATTTATTTTTAATTAAGTCAGCTTTGGCATTCCATACATAAGCGGAAAAAAAAAAATTGTAATTTTATTACAAGTATCTAATTCTGGAATTGGAATTGATTTAACGATAACCGACCCTAGTTGGCGCTTGTATTTGCTGATTAAACATATTAATTTAGCATTCGTTATATGTGAAAAATAACGAACCATGGAACGAGTCCATGGAAAAACTTCATCAAATGGGTGGTAGCAAATGTCAGAAAAAATGTCAAAAGGGAGACGTTACAGCTGTTTATATATTCTTGAGTAATAATTGAAAGGATTAGATTAACTAGCTCTTCCAAAACATCGTTTTATAATTCAATTAAATATTTATGGATAAAATCAGTGGAATGTAGTCGTTTTTTTTATTACATATAAAAAAGAGCTTCAGATACAGCTTCAATCAACAAACCACTGTTAAGCAACCCAAAGAGACGGGCTCAAGGGCTCAAAACACAATAGGTTCAAGTCCTCTCAACACTTACATTCAAGTCACATTTACATTCAGCAATAGCTGTGAATCTGGCAGGACTGGTACTGCCCGGAGGACTGCCCTGGCACTCACCTCTGGAGCGATGTAGTCTGGTGTTCCACAAAATGTACGGGTGGACACACCCTCCACAATGTTCTCCTTGCACATACCAAAGTCTGCAATCTTAATATGACCCTCTGCATCCAGCATGACGTTATCTAATTTCAGATCCCTGAAAGAGATAAAAATAACACGGCAGTACATTAACATAGAGAGGGTGTTACTGAAAATGGGAGAAAGGGGATACAGACAAAAAACACTGATGTTTGTCTTGCTGTCTATAAAAAAAAAAATCTCCCCCAGCACATGAGCACAATTCAAATTTAGTTCATTTTAAATTCATGTAAAAGCAATTTTACTGTGGGGGTTTCTGAAGGACTCTGTCTCTTTCATTCCGGCTGACGTCAGTTCATGTGTTCGCTCTATTTCCCTAGGCCAATTTGATTGCTCAAAGAAAAACAAACCAAATAACTAGGTTTAGCACCTAAAGAGAGTCAGAATTAAGTGAAATCCTGGTTGAAGGTTTGAGCTAAATAGAAATTTGTTTTTTATGTTATTTGAACTGAGTCAAGGCAATATTTGGCACAATTCACAAATACGGTATGATGGCCTTTTTCTTTTTTTTTTTCTTTTTTAATAAATCATAGAGACAAAAATGACCTTTATACTGTATCTAACAACTAAAATCACACACTGTTCAGTTCATTGCTGTAAAAATATACTTTTTAATTATTATCTAACCCACATTTTACACATTTAAATCATCATTTCATTTTCATTAAAATTGCGATCTCCCCAAAATGACATTATTTGGAATCTTTCCACAGCATTTTGGGAAGACAGGTAAATTGTAAAAGATCTGTCCCTTACTGACATTACATTATACATTTTGTCTGTTAAATTTTTGCTACCCTTATTCGATATTTACTGCTAGCAAATAGCAAAATCAGGGTTTTAAGGCTAAGGACCTCACTGACCATTTGACAGACAAACATATAAAAGCTTCAGGCCTTTTTTTTACCCCTGTCGAATAAATGACAATTATTGGCTTAAAAATGACTGCAGCCAATCTGCCGATTACAGCCAATTAGCTTACATTTTGAAACTATTGACTGAAATATCTGAATGTGGATTTGAATGTGCATTGTATGTGTTCACCTGTATATGATTCCTTTCTTGTGCAAGAAAAAAAGCCCAACAGCAATCTCTGCAGCATAGAACCTGCAACAACAAGCAACATAGTTTACTTCAATTCGCCTTAACAAACACACTTATCTGCTCAAACCAAGAATTTCAGATATGGTATGCACATGTATAAATACAATAAGAGAGTTGCTTACACTGCCTGTGGCTCCTTAAATTTGCCTACTTGCTGGATGTGGTACATAAGATCGCCACCATTAACATACTCCATCACGAAATACAGACGGTCCTATGACAAAATCACATCAAAATCAACTACATATATGACCATTTGAGCTTATAAAACTTTGTAATTGTTATTATTATTATTTTTTTTAAATAAGCGATCGTTTCACTTGGTAAGACCAGTTTTCATCGTCTGGAATCGTTTAAAGCCCTTTTGAACAGTTTGCAGTTTGCACTGAAACTGTGTTTTGGACCTTGAACCGTTTGGTTCCTAGTAAAGTGCATTCTATGGAGAAAAGTCCTGGAATGTTTTTCTTCAAAAACCTTAATTTTTTTTCGACTGAAGAAAGAATGACATGGATATCTTGGATGACATGGGGGTGAGTAAATTATCAGCAAAAGTTTCTTCAAAAGTGAACTATTCCTTTAAGCTTTTTTTTTTTTTCTTTTACAGTAAGTATTGTAACCAAGTATTACATTCACAAATTGGGAATACCACAAAAAAGTTTTTTGTGATGATGGTGTTGTTACATTTAAAATATGAAAAAATAAATAAATAAATAAATAAAATAAAACAGTAGAAAACAAAACAAAACTATAGATTTCTAAAAAGTTCAATTGCTATTTAAAATTTATGTTTACATAAATCCCCTTTTGTATTTTTAATACACAGTATGTAGCATTCTGTATTATGCATTTGCTCCACATCTTTACATTTCGTACTCATGAAAATATAAAATCCCCCACAAAAATCCTGCGCAGCTTTGTAGAGAGTTTCAAAATACTAAGACTATATTTATTAAGTAAAGTAATGTACATGTGTGTTCGTTCCTGTTGGTTGTTTTTAAAATAGACTTATTTTTTAATCATTCTGTTCTATATATTAAACCTTGCAAACCGAATATATATATATATATATATATATATATATATATATGAAGAGTTCAGATGCAAGAGCCTCTAAGTGCCATTTGAAATTTTCTTCTAGAATGATCATTTTTAGCAAGCTTGTACATTTAAGTTCAGTGATTTCACTTAAATGGCAATGATAATTACCTATTAATTGTTATTTAAGTGAAATTACTGAACTTAAATATACAAGTTTGATAAAAATCATCATTAAAGAAGAAAATTTCAAATGGCATTTAGAGGCCATTTATATATATATACGTATATAACATAGAAAATATAAAATCCACAACAAATACCCTTTACAGCTTTGTAGAGAGTTTCAAAATACCACAATATGCACCAAATATTCCACCAAATGCATAAATAATAATTCAAGGAAGAGATTCTCACCACAGTCTGAAAGCAGGAGTGGAGATAGGTGAGGAATGGAGGTTTGTCCTGCTGAGCTAGAACTCGTTTTTCCACCATGGTGCATTCGACATCATCATCCTGGATGACCACATCCTTCTTCAGGATCTTTATAGCATATAGTTCATCAGAAGACTTCATCTCAGCAAGTATCACCTGAGTATGGAGATATCAAAAGCTCAAACTGTGAGTGAGGGTCATTAGAAAGAAACCAAACCATTGAAACCAAACCATTTTCACAAAATACTAAAAATAAAAATCTTTGTCATGAGCCATTTTGAAAACATTTTCAGAAAGGGTAGGCCATGAAATGCAACACCTAAAATCAAACAGAATAAAAATGACTAAATAAATATGCAGGTATACAGTTAATATGGATAAATATATATTGGTAATGAAAAAAAAATCATAGGAAAATAGAAAAAAAGCATCTGTGCATCATAAAAAAAAAACAAAAAAAACAACAACAACAATTAAATAGCCTTATAAATAATAATATTTACCAATGACTGAATTTGCAAATAGAAAGGGAGAGTCAATCATATGGTGGTGCGTAAAGAGTGGTGTGCAATTAGTAATTAACCTAATAATGGGGAAGTGGTGGTAAACTCACCTTTCCAAAACTGCCTTTCCCCAATACTGCCAAGAAATTGAAGTCTGTGAGCTTGACTCTATCTATACTGCTGGAAGGTAAACTGGCCCCACTTTCATCGAAAGGGGAGATGGCTTTTTTGGACGGACCCAATTTGGCTTTCTGCACACAGACAAACAATAACCTTAAAAAAAACAAAAACAAAAACAAGCCCGTGCTAAAGGCAAAATTCAGATTCTTGAAAAATTCCCATAATGCATTTGGGATCCCATATGCAAGTGAGATGCTGGAACATGTTTTCATGTTTTCTGTAATTTATAAGGTGTAAATAGACCTTAGTCTTGGTAGAATCCATTTAAAAATGCATCAATTTTCTTTTCTTTTCTTTTTTTTTGTCTGTTTAATGGGTTGATTTAATTATGTCTAAGTTTCATATCATGTTCATTAGAGTTGGCCACCAGGAATTGTTTTCTAAAAACACATTTTCAATGTTGCGTTGAATAATCATGATAATAATAATAATAATAATAATAATAAAACATTTCAACCCATTGAACAGATTTAATGGCTAAGCCTTTTTGTAAAAAAAAAAAAAAAAAAAAATATTGTGTCTGTCTACCCTGACTAAGGCCCATTAAGCTTTAAGAGATGCAGTCCAATAAAGCATAATCCACTCTTAGCAGCAGCATCTTCCTACCTATGTCCTATAACACAATCCATACACGACAAGGCTCATTCAAAATCTGCCTTCATCGTTAATTCTGGTAGTGTCCATGCGGTTTCCTAAGGCAGATGAAATTCTTTCCATAAAAGCATGCAGAAGTCAGAGAGCAGGCTAAATTTCTCTTCCAAGCCGCCGGACTTTCTTTTTTATTTATTTATTTTTTTACAAATTACTATTTACAAACTAAATATATGCCTGTTTCTTTTTTTTTTTTTTGTCTGAACCTTCCAACTTAATGTTTTTAATTCTAGTGTTTTGACAGTGCCAGTAATACAATGCGACAGTCATATATTTTGTGAAGATCTTTGAGAAATAGCCACTCACTGGACTTAGTCCAGTTTAGGGCATAGCTGTGGTGACATGTGAGTCATCTAAACAAAATAAGCTCTAAAGTTTGGTTGTGAGGAAGTTGTAGCCAGCCATGAGTCCAATGAGATTGTGGTGAATATACGGACAACATCTGTAAAGCAAGTTTGTAACGGCTACAGAGAAACCCTTGAAACAGCTATAGGATGTTGAGTTGACTTGGAGGTTAGAAATTATATAATACAAATGTCAGCGTATCAGGTGCCTTGGAGTGTATTGAATTGCTTAGGTTGTGTATAGAAGCACTTAAGGGCACTCAGTAGACCCTGAGGCACAAGGTGGCGATATTCATGACAAAGCAAGTTTTATGAAGCAGTGGATTTGTCCCAACATTAGATCAAGATTGTAAGAAGGTAGCTGCTGTCAGAGGAAAGGTGCTTATTAAGGCAGCCAACACAGTGATAGTGCTAACCTTGAACTCCAGCTGCATTTTTTTTACACCTTACATCTTCACATTCTTCACTATTTCATCCTAGATAACCTTTGTGAATTTTAAGACGTGGTTGCTCTCTATATTGTCAAAAAATGCATGTTCATTAAAACATTTTGGACACTGGATGCTGGAAGATGTGTGAAAGTCTGAAGGGCTTGTTTAACCATCTAATGGTCTTTGGTCATTTTAGGCCCAATTTTTTTAATTTTCTAAATTTCAATGAATGGTACAAAACTTAGTTACACTTGTGATATTTAAAAAAAAAAAATAGTTACACTTAGTAACACCTAGTAAAACAAAACGTTATTTTGGGTAAAATCTAGAAATCAACCAAAATTTAGTAGACTTTGATAATTCAGCAAAACTCATATGTAACCATAGTTTCCCTTAAGAGGGAACAAAACACTACATCTAAACACTGCGGGAATGCCCCTGCTTGATCGCGTCATGAAGCATTTCGACATAGTGTTTTGTTTAGTAGACTTTGATAATTCAACAAAACTCTGCAAACAGAATGTCTCGGTTGAAAAAAGTCGATCACGGGCATGCCTAGAGTATGGCAGGGCGACGCAACGTCTCGTTTCCTCTTCAGGGAACCAGGGTTACATACATAACTGAGATGTTCCCTTTCAAGAGAACTCGAGCTGCGTCAAAATGCTGGGGGAACGCTAATACACACATCGCCATAAGAGCAAATATTGTGAGTGAAGAGCACACATTCGGACCAAAGCACCTGCGCCCCTGGAATCTTAAGTCAAGATCGTATAACCTCACGAATGTGTGTGGTGAGTAGGGTTTGGTATCGTTTGAATTTGAACGATTCTGATTCCGATTCCGATTCCTTGTTTCGATTCCGGTTCCTAAAGATTTTCGATTCCGATTCTTTTAAGAGGCAGGGTCAAAAAAGTTTAGCTAACCTTGCTAACCAACAGTCTTTCTGAAGGAAATACTCCTTCTGTCACAAATTTTGCATTTTTCCGAGATTTCGTTATTTTTAGAAAATGTGAAGCCACACTTTGGACCGCCGACGTAAGCTATTCATGTTCGACTCGCGCGGTTATGCCAACACTTCCGGTAGACGCTTCTTCGTTGGTGTTGTTCAGCGGTTTCTTCTTCCGGTTGGCGGACTGTGAATATCGAAACTAGGAATCGAAATTTTGAACGATTCCGGGAAAAACGAAAAGTTAGTCCCGGTTCCAATCGATACTCGATTCTCAATACCCAACCCTAGTGGTGAGGACCAGCCTGCCACATCACAAACATCATGTAGGGAAACTCCTGACAATAAAGCTTTCGAAATACTCCAATCAAGTGACCCCGTACAGCCAAAGGTGAATGCTGACCAGTCAACTCGAAAGCAAGTGAGATTGTGGGTGACCCAAAACATACGAACAGTTGTTCAGATTTCCTCCGCACTGCAGCTCTATGGACATAAGCATCTTTAGGGCCCTAACCTGGCAGGGCAAATTTAGTTTATCTTCATCTGACATCAAAAAGGAGAACGACAGAAAGCCTGAAGTACTATTGGTCTAAGAATATTAGAAGGGACCTTAGGAACATAGCCTGGCCAAGAATGAAGAAAGGCCTTAACCATGCCAGGCCAGAATTCCAGGTATGAGGGAGAAACAAAGAGTGCTTGAATGTCTCTAATTATTTTGAAAGATGAAATAACAAGAAGAAATATAGTTTTTGGGCGAATGAATTTCTCAGAAACATCTTCAATGGGCTTGAATGGAGCTAGGAAGAGGCCATCTAATACAGGGGTTGGACAATGAAACTGAAACACCTGGTTTTACGACACAATAATTTGTTAGTATGGTGAGGGCCTCATTTTCCATCCAAATACAGCACCAATTTATCTTGGGAATGACAGATAGAAGTCCTTCACACTGACCAGAGGGATTATGAGCCGTTCCTCTTCCAGAACAGTGTCCAGGTCACTATATGATGCTGGTGGACTCGCTCCTCCAAAACACCTCAATAATATTTAGATCTGGTGACTGTGCATGTTCAACGTCACTTTCATCTTCATCAAACCCTTCTGTCACAAGTCTTGCTGTGTGTGTTGGTGCATGATCATGCTGATACATGGTTTGAGCATCAGGTGCTCATGATCCTCCAGAAGGGTTTGGTAGTCCTCGGCCGTGTCGTGTCCATCAAATACAATCAGGATTGTCATGATATTGGAGCTCAAACCATCACTGATCCACCCGTGCTTCACTCTGAAGATTGGCCGCCAGGCATATAGATGTGAAACTTCCAACATTGGCCAGTGTTTCAGTTTCATTGTCCAACCCCTGTACAACAGCCAAATCCCATGTCGGCACCCACGAGCGGACTGCTGGCCTTAGCCTCAAAGTGCCACGAAGAAAATGTGTTATTAATGGGTGTCTCCCCAGAGAAACTCCACTCAAACGGACGTGGTAAGCAGCTAGTGCCGCCACATACACCTTCAGTGTGGAGGGGGATAACCCTGCGGAGAAGCGCTCCTGCAGGATTTCCAGCACTGCACCCACCGGGCAATTAAACAGTTCCAACAGGTGCTCTCCACACCAGAAGTGAATAATTTCCACTTCAAGGCATATAACTTCCTTGTGGCTGGAACTCTGGAGTGGAACATGGTCTCCACAACCTCGGTTAAGAGACCTGAACTTATGAGCTGGGCCCCTTCAGTGGCCAAGCCCACAGTTTCCACAGTTCTGGGTGGGGGTGAAGGATCACCCCACTTGCCTGAGAGACTAGGTCCCTCCTGATTGGAATCTCCAGAGGAGAGCCGTCGAGGAGAGACACTAGGTCCGCAAACCATACTCTGGCCAGGCAGAACGGGGCTGACAACAGTAGACGGACCCCGTCCCGGCGAACCCTTTCCAGGGAGCAGAGCAATCCGGGGAAATGCGAACAGACGTGACTTCGGCCACACCTGCACTATAGTGTCCAACCACATAGGGGTTGGATGATTGAGAGAGAACCACAGTGGATATTGTGATGTCTCCTTGGAAGCGAACAGGTCTACCTCGGCACGACTGAAACTCTTCCTTCCTTCTTTGGCACTCAGTGAAGGCGGTCGCATTTTCTCTCCCTCCTCTTACCTCCTTCTGCTTCGCTTCTCTCATCACGTCTAGTCTACTGTCTTGTACTTTGAGAGACTCTCTCAGCACTGCTCTCCAAACTAAGAAATTATAGATTTGATCAACTGGTCTCTCAACGCAATTGACACCATCTTCTCGATGAGAAGCTTGGGTTCAGGGGAACCTGACTGTCCTGCCGGAACGTTCGCAGCTGTCTACACGATGAACGCGTGGGATAAGTGCAGTCGGGCAGCAGTGGCTCAGTGGTACATGTAGGGTGTCTACAAACCGAAAGTTTGGTGGTTCAATCCACAGTTCCACCTGACCAAGTGTCGAGGTCTCCATGAGCAAGACACCTAACCCCAGCTGCTCCCGACGAGCTGGATGGCACCCTGCATGGCTGACACCGCCGACGGTGTATGAATGGGTGAATGTGAGGCAAATGTAAAGCGCTTTGGTGGCCATTGGGCCGTTTACCATTTAAGTGCTTCCTAGATCGCATCACATAAAGTTGTGCGATTCAGAGCTGCTTTATAGTTTCCTGGTCGATGACATCACCCGCCTATGATGTCCCGTCTCGCCATTGGACTGATTCCATACGTGCTTCATGACGCAATCACGCAGAGCCGTTCCCGTAGTGTTTCGACGCAGCCCGAGTTCCCTTGAAAGGGAAATTTCCTTTCACTTCAACTGCTTTTATTTACAACAAATGTCTAAACATTTGTATAAACATAAAAAAAGATTGCAACTTACTGAACAAATTTAGAAGACATTTGATGAACAGAAATGGAACTAGTTAAAATGGAACTAGCTAAAGGGACTCAAAATACAGTGTGCTAAAAAGCAGATGATTCTTTCTTTCTTTCTTTTTTTTTTTTTTTTGCTGAGTTAGTGGTTAAACCGCAGTATCACATGTGATTTTCAATACTTCTCACACCAGATGGCACCAATTTGCCTTCCATGCATTGGATTTATATATTTTTTTGTTCTAATATTTGTAATATTTAGTGAAATACCTAGTGCATAGATGTGAATAATGTCTTGACGTATAAAAATGATAGTACATCCATTTCATTGCAAAAAAATAAAATAAAATAAAAAAATAAAAAAAAACCTGTGTAGACCACATGTGTGATCCCTAAGTTAGGAATACCATTTTTTAAATGCCTTTGGCTGAGTTGTAAAGAGCAGTAGTGTGAAAGTGTGTCTTGCATCAAAAATAGGATCTCTCTCAGAGCATCCTGTACCACTGCTCAAACTTCATTCCCACATCTATGCATACCTCTATATGACTAAGAGAAAGCTATCATTGCCCCATGAGCAGACACACACAACAAGTACTCTCTGAAAGAAGTCGTCAAACCCTTACATACTTCAAGATGAAGCTGGATTAATGTAGCAACCATTTTATAAAAAAAGTGATGCAGATGAAACGGGCACAAAACCAGCCAGCCAATCAACACACATATTTGCACGCTGCTGCTGACACGCACCTGCCCAAGGTCCTCTAATGTCTGATCCTGAAACCACATCAGAGGGGTAAACAGATATATATATATATGCAGACAAGTAACACACATAAGCGTGAATGGACAATATTTATCTAATCTTTCCACCCAAAGTTATGTGAACTTACCTCTGGTGAAGTCTGACTACTCAGTATGTGATTGTAAGTGAGAAACCCTGGGTTAATAGGGTGTCACACACACTGATAAAAACAGACAGAGGGGTGGCATAATATTATGTATTTGGCATATAATATATGTTCATGCAGAGCCTTAGTGAGGAAAAAAAAAGATGATAAAATTCTGAAATATCAGCTATTGAGACACTGGCGATTGAAATTGTATGTCAGATAGTTTCAAAGAAATCAATAAAAAGGGCTTGTTCATGACATTTAATAATAACGTCATATTGTATTCTTATTCATTTGAAATATTCAATTGCAATTAAATTCAACAATCTTTTTTTGCAATGACAAATGTAAATACACAAATCTTGTGGCTATATTTGCATATTATGCTTTTTGCTGAGAATAAAGGTACATTTTCAGTTTGAATGTAATTATTACATTGGGGAAATATTTAGTTATTTTTGAGACCGCTTTGTTTCCATCACTCCCATCCAGCAGTGGATGACCCACGTCTGTCTGCGCTGGCCTGCCTCAATCAGAGCTTGCTGAGTCTACACATGGTCAACGCTTTCCTAAATTTCACATCAGTCAATTTGCTCAGGTAGTACGCCCCGGTGTACTTTAATAGCATTCCAGTTTGTGTTGGTTTTTAATAGTGCTTGTCCAATGGGTGATGTATTTGACTTGTTCTGTGTTTATAATTTGGCAAGGCCAAATGGTTGTGAGTGTGTTTTTGTCCTGAGGCTGGCTGATCTCTGCAGTTGTGAGGTCAGTTAGTGGTCCATCAGTCAAAGCACAAGCTGGCAGAGGAGACTCTTCAAGCTAAGCTCAGTGTTTAAGGGCTTTATAATGGTATGTGGTGGGCAGGGCCGTCACTAGTGGGGTGAAAGGTGGTGACAATTATAGGGGATCCACAAAATCCAACAGTTATACTATTTAAGTTATACTATTTGTTGTATAAATAATATTTATATTAGTTGTATGCCTGAGATTTAAATGAAAACCACAAAAAAGTTCAATTTGGTTAAATATTTTTCCAAATATCTGCTTCTCTTACCTCCATAAAAATGGTTTAGTCCGACCAAAAGTATTTATTAATTATTCAATCAGAGTCAGTGACAAACATCAGTTGGACCCAATAAAATTGTAAGTCCCACCCCAGCTCGTGAACAGAACCAATCCGAGTTGAGGCGGCAGCCTGAAGTTAACGATGAACTTGGTGGAAGAGCAGGAGACTGACCGAAAATATCGGGGAAAAGAAAACATAAATCAGGTACCAAAAAAGACGAGGCCAGGAGAGTGGTTGTATCCCAGTCGATCAAGACGTTCTTAAAGACCGGTTATGTATTGTTATTTCGCTGGGAATTTGAAAACTTCGGTCTACAGTCTGCCGTGTACAGTCATTTTTTTATTATTGGTGCGCGCCACAATCAACCGAATGATTACGTGGTCTAAATTCCTGTCTTTTTACACTATAGTAAATAGAGTTTTAAAAAATTACAAAAGTCAAAACGCATTACATTATGCATCTGACGTGCCGGCTGATTATATTTAATACATCGAGAAAACACGAATACAACACATTGCACTTGGATGAATAAATGTATTCGCTTTATTTAATAATATTACAAGTTCCGTATTATCTTTATTAAAAAAAAAAATAAGACACTAAATTTTTTTAATTTTTTTAATTAGACTGCATTCTTGTCAATTTTTAAATGTTTACTTTTAATTTATGAATTACAACAGACTAATGGGGAAAATAAATATTACTTTTTTTAAAATTGGTTTTATTATTATTATTTTAAGAGCTAACTTATAAAATAAACGTTTTACAACAACATCACCATCTTCTATATGATATATATATACGATATTGGTGGAGGGGGCCCACATCAATATTTTTTCAGGGTGCCACCTAGCTACGGCCCTGGTGGTGGGATCACTTTTCTTTAGGTGTTTCCAGAATTGAATGGCTCTTTTTTGGATGTTTAGAAGAAGAGGGTATTGGCCAGTTGTTGGTCTGTATTCATCGTTTGGCATTTTTTGCAGGACTCTTTTACAGAATTCTAAATGTAGTTTCAATTGGATGTTTTGTTTACAAAGTCAAATTTTATAGGCAGGCACCACACTTCATTGCCATATAATGCTTCATTAGGAAGTCTAAATATCTAGTGGTTAAAATGTTGGGTAACACTTTATTTGAAGGGTTGTGCATAAGACTGACATGACTGTCATAAACATGACATAACACCTGTCATGAACATGAATGAGTCTTTATGAATGTTTATGACTTTTGTCATTAAGTGTCATTCGGTAAATTATGACACTTTTAATGCAAAGTTGACATTGTTTAAAATGTCATTGTTATGACAACTTGACATTAAACAAGACAAAATGTCTTGATTATGACAACTTGGCATTAACAAAGACAGAAATGGCATTAACCAAGAAATCATAACTAGTCCAACGTGTTCCACTTTACTTGAGGTAAGGGAAAATATTAATGACACTGTTGTTAAAGCATTTGACAGTGTAATAACCCTTAATTACACCTTTATAACTAGTACAATGTGTTCCACTTTACTTGACGACAAGTACAATATTCATGTCACAATTATATTGGTGTCACGACAACCAAAGTTAAAACCAACCATAACATATGACAGGGTAATGTTAACACAAAGCTAAATAACTTCTTTAAGTTTGATAATTAGACCTGTTATGACATATTTGTGAAAGGTTATGATTTCTTGGTTAATGTCAAGTTGTCATATCAAACAATGTCAAATTTGCATTAAAAGTGTCATACTTTACCGAATGACACTTAATGACAACAGTCATAAACATTCATAAAGACTACTTCATGTTCATGACAGGTGTTATGTCATGTTTATGACAGTTATGCACACCCCTTTAAATAAAGTGTTACCAAATGGGGCAGAAAACCGTTCCCAGGTTACTGTTCATACATATGCCTCGGAAGTAGTTTTGTCTCAATTTGGTCCAATTTGTCTCAATTCTTGTAAGATACCAGATCTACAAATAAACAAAACAAAAACAAAAAGCTACACAGAACATCACTGAAAAATCTGTCTTGTGCCTGAGGACTTGCCTTCTTAAATATCTTACAATTCTTTCACTGCTATGGGGAAATCTAAGGGGTTTATTTCTATGATTATTTCTGTAATTATTAGAATTTTGAATTTCAGTTGAGCTAAGTAATTATTGGAAATGGTTATTCCACATCTATCTACCTGGGATCTTCTTAGTTTTAGTTTACTAATGTATTTCATTTATCCCAGAATTTATTATTTATTTTTTAATTTCTTCAAACTGGTTCTGTTGAAATTGAGCTTGATTGAGCTTTCTGGTAGGATTTCTCAGAGCCTTACAGTCTAAATCAAACCATCCAGATTCCAATTTCAGAGTCAATTTCTCAAATCACTTTGTTGTTATGTTTTGTAAAATATGTAATTTAGATTTTCACTTTCACTGCTTAACTGATGCCGAATAGGAACTTGGAATGAATATAATAGAGATTGTACAGTATTTCTGTAGATTCAATGGCATTGGTATAATTAGCAATATGGTTTTCTGTCCATTTGAATTATATTTTGTTCATTGTCCTGATAGAGTTGGTTGATGTTTCAGACTGTTTTATATAGAGGGTGATTTGGCTGTGGTCTGGAAAAGGTTTTAAAGGCTTGACAGTAAGTAATGAATTGGGTGCAGTGTGATTCTAAGAAATCTAATTCCACACCGGTTCTAGAATTGAACCTGTGTGCCAGTAAAGGGACACTTGGCTTGCTTTTTTATTGCCCTTTTCCCCCCTTTCAAATATTTTAGTAATCATCATAGCTTAATCATTTAATGAATTATGTTATGAAATTGGACTTTCCTTTACCATAGATATGGCACTTTAAACCCCTTTTAGAGAGCTCAATTTGTGTGATATCAACTTCAAACTTGGAACACAACTAGACATATGACTTTGATTTTCTAACAATTTTAGAGTCCACATTTTTTTACATATATATATATATATATATATATATATATATATATACTAGGGCTGTGCAAAAATTAATTGCGATTAATCACATCCAAAATAAAAGTCTGTGTTAACATAAAATATTTGTGTGTGCTGTATATAATTATTTTGTATATATAAACACACACACATGCATGTATATATTTAAGAAAATGTGTTATTCATATATAAAATAATTATATTTATATAATATAGATTATGTATTTATATATACAAGTATATACAGAATTTAAGCACAAATAATTCTTAAATATATACATGCATGCATAGGTATTTATATATACAAAATAATTATACACAGCACACACAAATATATTATGTAAACACAGACTTTTATTTTGGATGCGATTAATCGCAATTAATTTTTGCACAGCCCTAATATATATATATATATATATATATATAAAATGTATAAAATATGGTTTTCAGTAAATTAGTTTACATAAACTTCTATAATTTTTATACATTCATTTTCTGATGCTGCTTTCAATTTTCTAAATATACCAACCTTAGGTCTGTATTCAAAAGCATCTTAAAAAAAAAAATAAAATAAAAAAAAATCTGAATTAAATTCAAAACTCGAAAAAGGGGAGTGACAGTTAACATATCACCCAGAAATGATGAATAGAACACCCACAAATTGAATGAACAGAAAATCCAAAAGAACATTTATTTGCTGAATAAAAGTTGTATTTTTTCTTATAAAATAAAATTATATATATAATATAATATAAATCGTCCCCTTGGAATTATAAGGTTCTATTTGACATTTTTGTCAAAATTGAGTTATTCACATATTCTTATTCTGTGACAATTTATTTACATTATGTGATGTGTTTTGTACATTTAGGGTCCCTGTTATGTTTATGTTTGAAAGAAACTTGTTTCCCATAGACATTTTCCTATATGGAATGCAAAAACTTTGAAGCTCAATATCTCAAAACTGTTCAGAACGCAGATAGAACCTTATAATTCCAAGGGGACGAAATGATATAAATAATATTATTTAACCCGAACTTTTCAATGTAGTGCAGTTTCTACAAAAATATCAATATTATTTCTGAAGGATCATTTGACACTGTATATTGGAGAAATGGCTGCTGGAAACTCACAGGAAAAAAATAAATATTATAAAATAGAATAGCCTATGTAAATCTACAGTAATTTTCAATACTTAAACCCTAACCACAACTAAGTTAGTTTAGCTCCTAAAGCACAAATCCTGATGGGATTTCCATCCGCAAACACTAAAACAGGAAAAAATAACAAGAAAAGAAATTACTGCCATCATCTGGCAAAACAAAGAATTACAAGAAAACTGATTCTAATAGCTGGTGGTGACTGATGTGGTAGTGCGCTTCTCATCTAGTGTTATCAACTAGCTTTAAATGTTTTATGGGTCACATAGATATAAACCACCCCAAGGCAGCTATAATGTATTTCTATGTGTACAAGTATCTACAGCTACAGTATGCGTCTCAGGAAGGCAACGAGTAGATTAAATATTAATATCTTCAAATCATCTTTCCACTGCAACAAAATATCTGACAGATACATAAAAAAATAACAGCTATAACATACTGGCAGATCTGCTCTAGATAATCAGCTAACAGATCTGAAGGTCAAATAATTTTACTCTGTTTAATTACTTTTAATAAAATATAACAAGGTATAACTTTTGCTGTGTCTCTCAGTACTTTTTAGTTTCAGCAGTGAGTAGTAGTTCTAAGGGCTCTAATAAATTATTGATGGTATTTACCAACATTCTATCCATTAAATCATTATTCAATTCTCATCCTTCATGCTTAGTTAAAAAAAGCTTATTATTAGCAATAAGCAATTCTTTTTCATTTGTCCAAAATATTTTTCCTAAAGAACAAAAATCAAAAGAGAATTTTTTTTCGCATATAAGCATAATAAAAAGTCACCTCAAACTTCTGTCGGAGCTCAGTATCCTCGTCATCTTCATCTGGAATGGGCACATTGTAAAACTCTCCCTCCTCCTGATTTAACATTTTGTACCTGCATCCCAGGCAAAGAGAATGGTACAAGTTGTGATTGTTTATTTGTGGTATTCTTCAAAGCACATTTCAAGTATCTACAGTTCCATTTACTGCCTATAAGGTTCATTCTGAGAAGGTAAAGCACCTATCATTATATATTTTCCAAAGCAAAATAATACTTAAAAATAATACCAATACATCCAATACAATACCATCACATAATTTCAGAACATTAACACTAGACAAAAATAAAAATTTTTTTTTAACTTGCACTCATGTTGTTCCAAACCTTTTTCCCCAAAATATACTGTATATGCCATTATATAACAGCATAAAGTAATATGATTACTTTTTAAATACATTTGTTCTAATGACAAAAAAGCTTTATTAAAGGCCATTTAAAAGTAGTCCATATGACCAATAGACGATACAGTTGTAATCAAAATAATTGAAACCCTATTGCAAATCGGTTTATTTGCAAAATTCATTTGAAGTTTTAGGATTCTGTTCTGTTCTTCTTTACATCCTCTAGCACTGGAAACCTGCGGCGTGTGGAATTAAGGCAAGATGGATTCATTGAAGTATCAGGAAATCCTAGGAGAAAACGTCATGCTGTCAGTGGGGAAGCTGAAGCTTGGGCGTTATTGGACCTTCCAACAGGACAAGGATCCCTAGTATACCTCAAATTCCACCAAGGCTTGGTAGCAGAAGAAGTCTTGGATGATTCTACAGTGGCCATCAGAGTCACCTGACTTGAACCCCATGGAAAATCTCTAGCGGGATTTGAAAATGGCAGTTGTCGCACGCAAACTCAAGAATATATTACTGAACTGGATGCCATTGCTCATGGGGAATGGGCTAATAAAATCCTCCTAAGATGCTGCTTGAAGCTGGTGTCTGGTCGTGTATCTCGTTTGCAGCAGGTCATAACAGCAAAAGGTACAAAAGATGCTTGCCATGAAGCAGTTGCATAATTTTGAGACTACAGAAGTCATTAAAAGTTGCATTTTCAGTTGAATTTGAGGAAACCATTTGAAACATTTGTTGTGTTGTGCTATTTCAATGACTTTTGTTTGGTTTGTTCACTGCAAACAGCTGGAAGTCTGTAACTTTTGCCAATAAACCTGATTTGCAATGGGGGTTAAATCATTTTGATTACAACTGCATCTTGTCTTCTGAAGACAATTGTGTTTTGTCATCATAGCAACATATAATATGTGAACAAAAACATTTTTCAGGACTTTAGAAGTTCATAATAGTACACAACCTTTATGTTATGTTATGTTTATTTGTATACAGTATGTCCCTGAAGGGCAATTAATTTTACAGCAACACAGCATACAAAAGGACAATTTAGAATACACATTAATAATTTTTTTAATAAAAAGTTAAAAGGTACCCTTTACAAAATAACACTAAAATAAGCACACACACACAATACTCACACAAAGCCTACACAACTACTTCCTTCCACCTACTGTACTCCCCCCATACCCAAGTTTAACAAAGAAATGGAAGTAGGAATAAATGAATGTTTATACCTGTTACTTCTAACCAAGGAAAATCCTGAGGGTAAAAACTGAAACTCAGAATAGAGAGGATGTGAGGTAACCATTAAAATGAATCGGGCCTTCCCAACTACTTGCTGGTTGTACAGGTCAGTAGGGTGACTCTGCTGAACTCCTAAGACCTTCCTGCTAGTATTTACTATTTTCACCAAAGCAGTCTTTGCCTTCACACCAAGGCTTCCATACCAGCATAACATACTAAATGTTAAAACCGACTCAATATAAGATTTATAGAATAAAATCATCAAGGACCTATCCACTTTGAATTTGGACAGTCTCCGTAGACAGTACAGAGTACAGACGTTGCTGGCCCCTTTTGCAAATCATCTCCACATTAACATTAAAATTTCTTACCATCCACACACTGGGGACTTCATGAGCTCGGACACACCAAAAGACATTGAGCCCATGAAGTCATTGCGGGTAGTTCTGTCCCAGTCCCACACCTCCACAGACAGCCGACGGTCCTTATCTGCTGGCTTCAGCTTACTGGAACACACAAGCATACAGGATGAAACATTACATTAGCACTTCCCTTCATCATATTCTAAAGCAGGGATTTCCAGCTGCTCTCTTTCAGCAATATATATTATCCAGATTAAAAAAACTCCAAACAGTTTTCAATTTCAGTTTATCTAATCACTTTTGTTATAAAAATTATATTACTTTTGTAAATAATAACATGTTAATATTTACAATGATAAAGTTTTTTAATATATATATATATATATATATATATATATATATATATATATATATATATAAAACTTATATTTAACTAAATGCTTAAATGCAGGTTTCTAAACAGGTTTAGGTTATCTTTTTGAATATTAAATATTTTACTTCATTTCACTTCATTTACATACATATATTTGACTGGACAGTTAGTCCTTCGAAAAACAGTTCTTAAGCTACTAGACTAGATTATTATAGTGCTGTTTAGACCTTGTTCAGAGCAGCGTCATGACAGGTATGAAAGAGGTGAGGGATAGACTTACCGTGTTTCCAATGGCATCTGCTGTAAAAAACTGAATAAAGCTGCTAGATTACTTACAATTTTCCACAGCTTACATTTTATGGAGTTTTTTGTCAACTGAAATTTCTTGGAAAGATATTTTTCCAGTGTTTCATGAGCAGAACAAACCGAAAACATTAAATAACAGTACAGCCCATTGAAGAGATGATTGTCTATCCCTCACAGCCTCGCTTTCATTCTCATTATGACCATTTACACAGTTTTATAAACTTTCATCGGAGACAACTGGGATTCACCGATAATCCGTTGTTACTGGGGAATCGGGGCGAACCAACTATCTCCCACCACGGCCTTCATCCTCCTGTCCTGAAAGCAGTATCACCTAATACCGAATATCACCATGGGCAGCTTTCTCGTGAGTGGGCGTGGTTTATGCGCAGCCAGCGGACATGCCCCCAGCGTTTGAGAGCAGAGAATACTGCTTATTTTTTCAAGATTTTGATAGCTTATTTTACTTTCTTGGCGGCTTTTTATATCATTCAAATTTAACTGGGTGGCTAATAACACATTTTACTGTGGTGTGACAAACTCAGAACACATACTTAATTTTGACTGTACAGGGACTTTACTATATCATTTGATTTGGTAGCCTGGATGCCAGCCCGAACCCCGCCCACAACATTTTTTGGTCGGGAATTTCGGTCTGGACTCGATCCATTGAGGAGAAATTATGATCAGTCAAAAAATGAACGGGCCAATCAGATTGCCAGGGCGTGCTTTATACGATGATGGACAGATGATCTGGAGCTGGAGAATTGAGATGTATAGAATCCACTGTCGCGTCTGTTTTATTTTTTAAATTTACAGCGCATTCATTTTTGATTCGGCAAAAGTGTAACTTATCAGCTGGCTCCGATGGTCGTTAAGAAGATGGGACGTAATGAAAAGGCTGTGGTTGTGGTTTCTCCTTTGGTCGCACTCATGGAGGAGTAAGTAAAATAAGCAACACTCTTTATTTTACTTCTAAAATAAGTAAGTTCTATAGAAAACTGCGCTATGCAAAGTATTTGACTTACTGCATTGCTCTGATTGGCTGTACGTCTACCGACTATCCAATTGCAGAGTGCAGAGGTTTTTTTTTTTTTTTCCTGGTTCGGTTAAGACACGCCTCATAATCAAAGCCCTATGAAGAAGTTTCAGACTCACATTCTGACTAGAATATGAGTATGACGAAGTCAGGCTATTGATTTGGACTTGTAATGGGTAAAACATCAATTAATAATCCAATGTTCATGCACATAAAACTAACACCAATAACACATTAATCCTGAATTTCAGGATGTAATAAAATGTTGAGACTCACAATGTAAATGATTCATTCCAAGCTGGATTCAGGGAAGAACGGATGGTTTTTGTTTTCTGTTTCGTCTCATTTTTAGGGTCTGGAATTAACTTGAGTTTTACATATGGATCAGACAATCCATTTGGGTCCATTGGAATCATGTTCTTGCCTTCTCCAACTGCAACACAACAACATGCCAAATAAAAGATGAAATCAGAATAGAAATATGTAAATAAATAAAAAAAAAGATCAGTGATGCTCATAAACTCTGAACTGTGACATAATATGAAGAACTGACTTCATATTATACAAAACATTCCAATCAGGGCCATGCTGTCAAAGCAGAAATGCACATGCAGGTCATTGGTGTTCTTTGTTGAAACAATCTTATATAAAAGTATTTAATAACTCTGTCTGGTTTAGAATGCCAGACAGAACTTTATATGAGTACACATGACCAAATAGCACACACAAATATTGGGTTCCCTTTGGGCAGTTCACGTTCGACGTAGTCGTTCGACGCTTATGGAGCCTTTCATCTATGAGTACTGTTAAAATGAGCCAATGCAGATTGGCGTGCAAGATTTGCATCTCACACTCCGCCCCCTTGGCGCAGTTATACAGTAAAGCCGATAAGTTCTTCGGTGCCGATAGGTCTTCATGTTGATGTCTCTGAAGAATCTAGATATATTACAACGAGCACCGCTCTCAACTGCTGTTTTAATAGCATCAAATTTATGTTTGTGTTTGTTTGTCTGACGGCCGGTTGAGGGCAAAGAGAGTGAGTTCTTCACTGGTACAGGCTGCATCATCCCTGTCAGTGTTGCCACGATCATTCCCCTGTGGGCTCCGGCACTGGTGAGAGTTTTCAAATCCTAAAAGAGCAACATGGGTGCGTTTGCGTCTTTTTCAAGATGTCATTGCACCTGTGCATTTCTGGATGCGGTCGTTCCCTGTCCGAATCTGAAGGTCACAATTGCATCACGTGGGCTTACAGCATGCTGAAGCAGCTTTTGTGGATGGCTCATGTTCCCATTGCAGGAATATGACTGTCTCGGTGTTGAAATCGGCCAGAATTAGCCAAACGGCTATTTTTCATCTGTAGTCCCTAGACAGATAATAAAAAAATGACCCTAAAAGAGAGTAAAATTACCTACACCAAAACTGGCCCCACAAGGACAAGGATTTTGGCTATTTTCAAAAACGTAGGATATACAGGGGTTGGACAAAAAAACTGAAACACCTGGTTTTACTACACAATAATTTGTTAGAATGGTGAGGGCCTCAGTTTGCATCCAAATAAAGCACCAATTGACAGATAGAAGTCCTTCACAGAACCAGAGGGATTATGAGCCGTTCCTCTTCCAGAACAGTGTCCAGGTCACTATATGATGCTGGTGGACTCGCTCCTCCAAAACACCTCAATAATATTCAGATCTGGTGACTGTCAGACCATGGGAGATGTTCAACGTCACTTTCATCTTCATCAAACCCTTCTGTCACAAGTCTTGCTGTGTGTGTTGGTGCATGATCATGCTGATACACGGTTTGAGCATCAGGTGCTCATGATCCTCCAGAAGGGTTTGGTAGTCCTCGGCAGTGTCGTGTCCATCAAATACAATCAGGATTGTCATGATATTGGAGCTCAAACCATCACTGATCCACCCGTGCTTCACTCTGAAGATTGGCCGCCAGGCATATAGATGTGAAACCTCCAACATTGGCCAGTGTTTCAGTTTCATTGTCCAACCCCTGTACCTGAACCACACAAACACACACTACATAAGGCGCAACGGAAAGACCTGCCACACATTTCCTCTACTCAAATCCACAGAAAGGTTAGAATTTGAATATATAAAAATGTCACAACCAAAAAGGTAAATGCAAACATGCGGCATGCCACTAAAATTTGTGGCGGTGAATATAATGAAACACAAGGGAACAAGACTATATGAGGAGGAACCTTTGTGTGTTAAGGAGACGCAACAGATTACAAAAGTTAACACACTCTGTCTGAGAATGCGGATATCAACATTGACAACCTGAATTGCCTAAGTTTGACAGGTAGAAGGTGTCCTACACTTTCATGATGTCAGGAACCACTGGAAATAACAGGACCCAAGCAGAGAGATGAGCGGTGAATGGTAATTTATTGACAATAGGGTGTAGCAATGTGTAACAGTTGCACAGTCTAGAGACAGTCCACAACAGAGGTCTAGACAGGAGACTAGGGCACAGGATTGAGCAGCCCAGTCACCAGCAGTCAGTGCATTTTCAGGCTGGGCAGGACAGGACTTGAACACACACACAGATGCACAACACATGAGAAACAAGACAATAATAAAACCACAAGAACATTATAAGTACAAGGCGGGCAAACACTGTAGAATCAGAATCAGAATCAGAATCAACTTTATTGGCCATGTTTGCAGAGACAAACTAGGAATTTGACTTGGTAACGAAAAAAAAAAAAAAAAAACTGGATTTAATCTGGCCATACAGTGACAATTACAAAGCAATATCAGTGTTGTCAATAGCAGTGCAGGCCCATTCAATGATAATAAACTAATTAGTGCATACAATAGGAGATCAAGGCATGAGGTAGAATAATATTGGTTGGCTGTGTCCATTATAAGGGAAGGGGCAATTTCTGAGTATTTAACAAAGTAACTGCTTGAGGATAGAAGCTGCCTTTGTGTCGGCTGGTTTTGGCATACAGTGCTTTGTATCGTCTACCAGAGGGGAGGAGTTCGAAAACTGGTAATCCACTGGCAGGTGGAGGCAGGCACTGAGAACTGGGTGAGCTTCTGATGTAAGAGTTCAGGTATGATGGTGTTGAACGCTGAGGAGAAGTCAACAAACAGGATCCTAGCGTACGTCCCTGGGGAGTCGAGGTGGTGCAGTATATATTGCAGTCCGATGTTAACAGCATCATCTGCAGATCTGTTTGTCCTATAGGCAAACTGCAGGGGGTCCAGCTGGGGGCCTGTAATGTCCTTCAAATGGCACAACACCAGTCTCTCAAAAGATTTCATGACCACGGAGGTCAAGGCGACTGGCCTGTAGTCATTTAGTCCTGTGATGGAGGGATTTTTGGGGATTGGAATGATGGTGGACCGTTTAAAACGGGAAGGTACTTCACACAACTCCAGAGACCAGTTAAAAATCCGTGTGAAAATCGGCGCCAGCTGGCCTGTAGTTAAGTAACTGAACAACTAAACCTTAACATAAGAAGAAAACGAACAATACACTTAAGTAAAACAAGTCCACAGCATGAGAAAGCTAAGTGAAAACCCAGGCTAAATAATAAATCAAACAGAAAAGCAAAGTATAGGCCCTTTCACACCGGACGCGTAACGAAAAAGCGAAACGAAAAAGCGAATAGTTCGCGTGAGAATAGTTTACATAAAAGGTTAATACATAAAATGATGCAGACAAAAATTAATGCGGAGCAATGCTATGACTTGCGGGACGTAGGACATAGCTTCTTCATCAACATCATTATCATCCAGTGAGGACAAGCTTTTCATTTTTATTTAAAAGTAGAAAAGAAGGTTTTGGGTGCACCCAATCTTAAAGAACAGAGAGTATGCTACCGGAGCTAGAAACATAATAGCAGAAGGTGAGCTGTCCCATTCATCAGGGGCTACGTTTACATGCAATCAAATAAACACTTTTAGTAAACGGATTGAAGCTCAAATAGACTGAAAAGGCTTGTAAACACCCGGTTGGGCTCGATACGAACAAATGAGCACAACGTCCCACCAGTCCTTGTTTCAAATTTTCATTCACAGACGACTCGACACACAAGCAATCAGAAGAGCCGTCATTGCTGCGGTGCGGTCACGTTACGTTTGTTTCCTTGTATATGATTGGCTGATGCCTTTCCTTTCTCCTAAAAAGTAAAAAAAAAAAAAAAAAATTGACATTGAAGCGGAAAAAATAAAAGTCGTTTTTTCGCCGCAGGACATTCGCGTTCAGTGTGGAAGCACTCATTATACAAACAGCTGAACAAAATATAAAACCATCGCACGAATTATTCGTGCGTCAAAATCGCGTGCAGTGTGAAAGGATCTTAACAGTTACAGAAACTAACGCTATAAATATGAGAAACAGAACCAAACAAAAACTAGAATAGCTCAAATAAAACAAGAAGACTAAAGGATGCTAAATAAAGGGAAGTTAGTCAAAGATAACCCCCAAAAGCAAAAACTGCATGGATACAAGCTACGGAGAGAGCTTTGGACAATCACACAAAAATACTGGGTTGTTTCTGTAAACAAATTGTTGGGTTGATTGTGCTGGGTCAAAATGTTGGGTTGTTTGGGGTACTGTAAACACATTCTTGGGTTACTCATGCTGGGTAAAATGAGTTGTAAGGGGGTCATTCACAAATAAATATCTTGTTGGGTTATTTTGACCCAGCAACAGGTAACTTTTTCATTCTTTGCAGAACTTATTCTATCCTTGAGTCAGAAGTAATTCTTCACTTCTGACTCGAGGAGCACAACGCCCCTCGAATTGGGCAGTGTTTTATGGTAAGTTAATATGAATATTTACCTATATTTCTAAAAAGTTGTGGCAATGGCAAGCTAATTTCACTGTTCATCATTCAGTCTTTGTTATGGAAGTGTGAGGGTTTTTTTTTTTTTTTTTTACAAAGTTGTGCATTAGTTGTAAACAAGCAGCCTTAATGAAATATGCAGTTTAAATTGTAATTTCATCAAGTAAATATCATATTTATTGTGGACGTTTAGTAACTGAAAGTGAGGAAAGCGTTTTGAATGAAACTGTACACACGCAGTGTTTTAGTCCCTAGGGCTCGCACATAAAAACTAAGTCTAGTGAGTTGTGTGTGGAAAGTCTGCTGGCATATTTAAGAAATTCTCGTCAGAAGAAGCGATGGGGGTAAGTTCCAGCAAAGTCTGCGTGTTTTTTCTGTAATGTTGATGTCAGAACCAATATCGTTTTTACAAAAAAAAATTAATAAAAAAATCTTTACTCTCTAGGAGAATATATCGATTTCATATTAAGCATGTTCTCGCCCTGAAAACTCATTACAAGTTGTTAAGACCTGAAGTAGGCCTACTAAGAATAATATAGTATTAAGGCAGTGGTCATGGACCAAGTGCATGATGTTTGAGGCCAAATAATCGTTTTTGCTATATTCACAACAGCGCCATTTTAAACAACAGGGCAGAAAAGTCAGAAATACTACTTTAGAAATATGAATTGTTATATACAGCATGCTATTTAAATGTTAATGCAACTTTATGCATTATGCTCATATTGTTTAGCTGCTAAAGGGGAGAGAGCTTTGAAGGTCCAGCAAACTTTGCTTCCCCCATCCATCTAATGTTACAGGAGACGGATCCCAGACGGATAGATGTGTAAATGCTTAGATGTGTAAATAGACATTTTTTTTTTTCATATTTGGTCATATTTGGAAATGATTGCAATAAAAAAAAATAAAAAAATACTTTCACAAAAAAAGTTGAACTTATTTGTTAGTTATATTGCAACATTAAGTGATTGTGTGTAATCAACAGGTGGGGACCAACATGGATGAATATTTACAAAATGACTGGAGCATCAGGGATGCGACAAGGGGGACACGCAGGCCACGCCATCGTATATACAAAAAATAAAATAAAAAATAAAATAAAAAATAAATTAATTAATTAATTAAAGAGATGTATTAAAAATGTATACATTCAATCTCATGATTGAAATCACATATACAGTGGCCTATCTGGTTTATTGCATTACAGTGACAATAATTATTTTACATTCGTAATATAACAAATGTTTGTTACTAGTTTTAAAAAGGCAATGAATGAGACAGGAAATAACCCAGCACATGAGTGAGATTTAACCCAGCAATATGATCAATTTCACCCACTGGTTGGGTCAAATGAATGACCCAACAATATGGGTTAATATTCACATACACTATATCGCGATTTTATCCAAGATATGAAAATTCCATGAATTTCCAGGTTATACAGTAAATTCCGTTTTTATGCCTGGATTCTGCGATTCTCTCCGTGTTTTCCGCACTACAGGAATTAAATATAGTCCTATGGTTGCCAACCGCCGTAATAAACATGAAGAAGTCATTGTCACTTATTCAGGGTCAGTGATACTTAGCAGTTGCATTTCCGATTAGAGCTTGAACTTTAGAAATGCTTGGGAAAATGTAGCTTGTGTGTAGTGTGTGGACGCTACCGCACTTGATCAAAAAAAGAGTAGCTTCGCTACTGAAAAGCTATTTGATTCAGAAAACAGTGAAACTACCACCACACTACTGAGAAATGTAATTAAACTAGTAGTGTCACTACTTGTAACAACACTGCCCAACACTGGAGGCGTTGTAAGGGGAAACTAGGAGGCAAGAGAAGGGGAGCACATGGGCAACATAAACAAAGACAAAGCCATGTGCTCAAGCACAAAACAAACAAGGAAACATTAAACAAAGATACAAGAGACAAAGCTTCCAGGGCAGAACCCTGACACATGACACCACATGTCTCTGTGTATGCTTTTGTCTTTTTTTTATCCATCAATCCAATTTCAAAGCACTTTATAGTCATGACATTAGACACAATACCACAAACCATCAATTCAAAATTCAATAACACAACATGCAACAAAATATAATAATATTTTATACAATTGAATAATAAAATAGAAAAAAAGTCCTTATTTCTGAATACATGGTATTCTAAAACAAATTTCTAACATTTACATTTAAAAAGAGCTCTAATTTAACTGACCACAACATTTTCTAGCCTGACACAGCTTAGCCATAGGTGTGGTGTGTGAAGTGAATTTGGATGTAACATAAACAGTCACAATTGTGCTGAATGACTTGGTCATGTCTTCAGGGAAAAAGGAAAAAGAAGCAACTTTCTTGTGTAGAAAGGGAGGGAGAGCAGGCAAATGTTTGAGAAGTGATGGAGTTTCAGTCAAAAAAGTTAATTTTTTTTTCCAATATATTCTTCCGTTTATCATATGCTGAAACTGAAAGGAGGAAGAGGAGGAGGAAGAAGAAGAAGAAGAAGAAGAAGAAGAAGAAGAAGAAGAAGAAGAAGAAGAAGAAGAAGAAGAAGAAGAAGAAGAAGAAGAAGAAGAAATCTCAGTGTTCCTCCCTTGGGTCCACCCCTTCAAAATAAATATTGCTTGCATATTTGTCTTCCTCTTAGAGTAAATGTTTTATAGCTATTTTCACCACACTCTGAGGTCTTCCAGTAATTCCAGTGGTGATAAATCTTAATGCTATAGATTACACAATGACATCCTAGAGAATTATGTGCATCCAACTTTAATGCAACAGCTTGAAGAGGGCCTTTTTACAAAATGAATTTACAAAGTGCCTGTACAGTATCTAAAAAGTGAAGTCTTTGTAGATACTGTACAAAGTCTACTACATACGTAGAAATAAAATTACTGTATAGAGTATGGTAAAATTTAAAGGGCCTACACAAAACACACGCCTGAAACCCTATTGATCACCTTTGAGATGAACTGGAACAATGAGCCAGGTCCCATCACCCAATGTAAGTGTCTGACATTTCCTGATCCATGGAAATCACACATCCAAAACAACTTCCATTCTTATTGGAAGCATTTCTACAAGATGTTGTACAGGGATTTGCTGCCATTCAGAAATAAGGCTGTGGAAATAAGGCAAAACTGGCAAGTACCCCCAAATATTTATACCATGGTTAATATAGAAATATAGAATCAGGCTATTAATTAATTATATACAATGCACGTCCTGAGCTTTTATAAGCACTGAGTTCCCATGCAAATTGAATAGACCAATTACCACCAAAATGAAGCACGGTTTATTTAATGGTGCATGAGTGGCACGTATAGCACAGTATACTCTGCGCCTGTTCACCAGCATGCTTCAAAAGTGTGATAAGATTTGCGTGAAGTGAACCATACCTATTGCAAAGCTGATGATAAAATGTGCAACCCATCTGAATTCTATTGAGAATTTGCCACTTTTAAATGCTATGGACAAAGTAAGAAATGATTTAAAACAGCCACATAAACTAAAAAGACTTCATCTTGCACCTACAGTAAATATATATATATATATATATATATATATTTGATGTTATGTTAATGCACATTTAGGCCTATTTGTTGTGGTAATGTTGACTAACTTGTACAATTTTAAATATACAATCTGTTAAGGGAATAGATGTTTCACTCTAGATTTATATTACAACTGTGGCATGCTGTAGCTATAATTACTAAGGCTACGTTCACACTGCAGGGCTTAATGCTCAATTCCGATTTTTTGAAAAAATTCGATTTTTTTGCAAGGCCGTTCACATTTCCAATTAAATGCGACCTGTTGTGATCTCCTGTGTGAACGTGAAATGACCCAGAAGTGACCCGCATGCGCAGAAGAGTAATCAACGGTCAACGACGTCACTTGTTGTTTGCGGAATATTTTTTTTTTTCCATATTGTTGCGAGCTTTTGTTTTATTATTATTATTATTATTGCCACAGCCCATAACACAGACAACAATTATTTTATCGGCGGGCAAAGTTTGCACATAAATGTAAGATTTTTCTGATCCTCACCGAGGCTCGTCATAAAACCTGTTTAATTGATAGTGCGCGTCCTCGGCGCTCCTTGCTTTGTCACCAGCGGCCGCGGTGCGACACTGGTGGCTGGTGTTGCCAGATTGGGTGTTTTTTCGCTACATTTTAAGGCATGTATACATGTGTTTTAGCCAGGTTTTCGCCTGGAAGGCTCTATAGAAATCAATCTGGCACCCTATGTACAAAGTTATACTGACAGAGAGTGCACGTTCACAGACACCAGAATGAACATGTTCACAGTAATGTTCATCAGGCAGTAATACAGTATATGAACGCGTTCAGGCACAACACTGAGGAAGAGACACGTCTGCAGCAGCCCATGACAGTGCAGAAACGCGTTGGAGTTAGTGTGGATTGGCTAGCTACAGGTGCGTGCAATGACGTGCGGGTCGGATATATGTGACCTGGCCGTTCAGATTGAAGTCGCATTTCAAAAGATCGGATTCATATCGGATTTAGACCACATACCCAAGTGGCCTGGGTCGCATTTGAAAAGATCGGATCTGTGTCGTTCAGACTGTCATGAAAAAATCAGATACAGGTCGCATAGGGGCAAAAAAATCTGAATTAGGTCGTTTCAGCCTGCAGTGTGAACGTAGCCTAAGTGTATAAGCTGCTAAACAATATGTTCTGATGATGACTGATAGGAGAACCTTGCCTGAGATGACAGAGTCAACCTCACTAGGAGCCTGATGAATTGAGTAGGAAATAAAAGTTATTATTTTAATTTAAGAAAATGTTAAGTAAAGTTAGTTTGAGTTCCCATGCATGGTCCTTTGAATTAGAACCTTCTGTCAAACTGATGATGCTCCGGGTGCTTAATTCATATTGCATATATTATACAGCCTATGTAAACAAGTATTTGTTAACTAGGCTATTATTTTATTGCAGTTATGTTATCAACCAAGTTTGGATGTGTGTGGATGATACCACAAAAGACCATTAATTGAGCAAACAAACAAATAAATAAACCTCACAAGGGAGCAATCCCTGGGACCCTGCTAAAACGGTTCACATTTTAACCATCACAATGTTCCAAAACTACACCCTTATGCATGCACACTATTGATAAATGTAGGTTAACATGTATTATTTCGATCTCAGAAATCAATCCAGTTTTCTGTGCGACTGTGTGATTGAATTGACCAATGAAATTCACCATGGGGTGGGTTTGCACAGAACTAGTTTGCGGGGAAAAAAACACACACATTTAATATAAAGGTGCGTCCACATACTGGCTATTAACAGACTCACACATTTTCTGGTTAAATATTTCCAAATATTTCTGCTTGCATTATGTTACTCTTCTAACTCGCCTCAAGATTTACATGGCTGTAGAGATGTTCGTTCTTATTTTTTATTTTGTTTCAAAATCAAACTATATTTTATAAGTATGTTTTATACTTGTGTAGGGCGAATTCAAATGCTTGATTGCTTATATTGCCATAAAATGTAAACTATATTATTGCCCAGCTCCAGTCTGTTAAATGTGATTAAGGCATAAAGATATTAAGATATTATAAACATTATCATTATGATTTTCTGTAAAGCTGCTTTGAAACAATGTGTACTGTGAAAAGACCTATATAAATAAATTTGGCTTGACTTATCAACATAGACAACACACCACATCATCATCACTACCATAAACACACATATCCATGTACATACTCATAACATATGCATTGCACACACCAACAAGCAAATGCTGATGTCTATATGTACAAGCACATACGTGTGAGTGTGAATGCAGCATGTGATCTATTCTTGAACTCATCGGTCTGACATTGTGCTAATGGCCTTTTCTTCCTCAGCCAGTAAACGTCACACAGACTAAATCACACTGCAGCTGTGTGTGTGTGTGTGTGTGTGTGTGTGTGTGTGGTTAGCTGGCACATTGTAATCAGGCTGATTGTGCAGGTGCAGCTCCGTCAGACTTGGGCCTTCAGGCTCTTGGACTAACAGCACTGTTATAATACAGAGCTAAATTCAGCTGTACAAAATACAAATGCTATGCACACCCAATGTAATGTTAAGGGTAACAGGCTAACTACATCACAACACAGAGAATCACAAAATCAGCCTCTGGTATTATCCATATTATCTCTGAAAAAAAAAAAGAAATACATAGTTCCCACATGACGTCACATCATACGGGCATTTGCTGACATGGCGCCATTGCTGAGGGCATGCTGACGCTTCACTTAGTTGCTCGCGTCCAGTAGCCAACCAAAAATGTCTCAGGAATCGCACATTGTTTGTGAATATTCTGATTCTGACGATGGAATCGTCCTGCCATCTCCTATGTCCGCTCGGCGAAGTTCGCGCATCCAGTGCCGTTCTTCTCCATGGGCGCAGTGGCCCTCCGAAAGCATAATCAAAATCCTTGAAGACGGCGGTATACCAATTACCCAAGGTCTTTCAAGAGAGGATCTACTTCTTGCCCAGCAAGACTCCAAAAAGCATCGACATTGACAGCTAAAACTAAACAAACCGGAAGGAAAAGAACTGCTAAGTCTTCCTCACCTATTCCTGCAAAAAGAACATCGCAGCCTGCCTTCGTACCATCTTCTCCACAGACTAACGATTCTACTGATACGAATTTTCAGCTCCTCTCTGCCGTTCAAAGCCTCTCTCAAACAGTCATAAGCCTCCAGTCCAAAATGACTAATTTTGAACATTCCTTTACCAACCTTCATTCCAGCACAGATATGGCCAGAAATTCTTCTGTTAATCCACAATCGGGTCCTCCTACTGGGTTAAGCAACCTTCCAATCGTGCCTTCGACTACAACTACCCTGCCAGCTCCTCTACTTCCTATTCAGTCGCCTTTCCAAGACGTCTCTGCTCTGGCGGCTTCTTCAAATTTCAACCTCTCCACAGCAGCTCCAGCACAAACGTTCAGTAGGCGGTTCATTTCTCCAGCCGTTGCAACAATATATAACTCTCTAAGAGCTAATATTGTCTGAGGTAAGGACATTAACCTTGCTACCTTACTGCTTCCCTCGCCTGCTGCCGACAGGAAAATGGTTGACTGTGGTGACGTGGCAGTACTCCTTAAAACTTCCGACCCGCGGTTACAGAATAATCTTTCATTTGGCGAGTTTGTAATTGCTTTCAGTCTCTACAGAGATATTCTGTGTCAAGTTTACCCCGACAAAAGGGAAGAGCCAGATCTGTACCTAACTTTGATGGCAGATTTCAACCAAAGATACGGGGGCACATTATTTTATGAATACCACAAGTCTTTCTCTGCCAAATCCGCCTCTTTCATCGCTCTTTACAATTCAAGACTAGACTGGTCAGTTACTGACACCGAAATGCTCGTCCGCCATTTCGGAGGCCAAACAAAGCTTGGCTTGTACTATTTGTAGTGCTCAGTCACAAAGCTTCATTCTGCCCTAAAGCCTTCTCTAGCAATGTTCCAGGCACTGTCCATGGCACTGAAAATGTAAGACTTTCGTTAAACAGCAGAGGTCGCTCTGTCACTGACTTTAATAGTGCACCTCTATGTATTCAATTCAATGAAGCTGTTTGTTCTTTTCCTAATTATAAATTTGCTCACATTTGTAGTTATTGCAAGGATCCACACCTGAAATCTGTTTGTCCACGCCGGTGTTCTGACAATTCATGATACCCATCGAGATTTCCTACTTACCGAGCCCGTTTTCATCCCAAAGCGCCATATAAGACGCCTTTGCAAAAGCGTAAATATCCAACGCACATGGCACCCTTTAACGTGAAATGAGACGCAGATATATTTGGGCAGAAGGCGCCCCCTAGTGGTCTAACCCTTACCCTACACCATACCTAAACTTAACCATTAACCGAAGCGTCTCATTAGACGTTAAAGGGTGCCATGTGCGTTGGATATTTACGCTTTTGCAAAAGCGTCCTATATGGCGCTTTGGGATGAGAACGCGTTGACTTACCGGTTATGCGCATGTGCAGACTCACAGTTTTATTTTGTTTTTTTTTTTTTTTTTTACAAAAGGTACATTTTCCTGTTATAATGTATAATTTACCTTTAAAAAATGCTTACTACCATATGAATATTTGTACGGTCAGCCAGCTGAAAAGGAATAACTGAAAGTTTCAGTTACTATAAGAAAAGGTGTACTTTGACAAGTCAAAGATGAATATTTTATGATAATTTTTACTTTTCACACCGTTTTAAAAATAAAAACAGTAGTCTACAGTATACAGTAGCTACTCATAACTTAGAATTGTATTAGAATTGTATTTCATACGACTTTAATCGGCATTCTGTGATCAATTCGCGCTACGGTAGCATTTTTCGACAAGGCAGCAAAAATCGACAGAACACCGGTACAAACCTGCTCCCTGAGGGAAAGCCCCAATTCGGAAAAAAGTTCTGAATAAACACCCATCTACTCCAATCAATATCTCTAATCTTTCAAGCTACCTCTCTTCCCATCTTGATCACCGGTATGCAAAAAATGTACAGTCTGCCAGAAATGAACCCGACGTGGTTTCAGCTCTTCTTGACAAAGAGATTAATAAAGGATATGTTATTGGCCCTTTCACCTTTCTTCTTTTTCTCCTTTCCGGATCAATTCCATCGGCGTCGCGACTCGCAAATATTCCGGCAAAAACCGCTGAAAAAACATTGGGCCCCTCAACCACGTTAGAATTCTTAGGCATTTCTCTCGACACAGTTAAAATGCAAGCTTCCCTTCCACAAGAGAAGCTTCTAAGGATCAGGTCGTTCCTGGAATCGTTTTCCTCTCTACGCAGCGTTACGAAACGCGATATGTTCTCTCTGCTCAGTCACCTCAATTTTGCTATGAATATCGTTCCACAAGGCAGATCCTTCATTTCTCGGCTACTAACTTTAGCCTATTCCGTTCAAAAATTAAGTGATCCGATCCACTTGGATGATGGGTGTTTGTCCGACATAAAATTTTGGACCCAGTTGCTTAATGATTGGAATGGCATTTCTTTTCTTTTTTTTACAATGATGCTTTTGAATCATCCACAGACCTACATTTATTTACAGACGCTGCCCCATCTATCGGTTTCGGTGTTTTTTTGTTTTTTTTTCAAGGGCAATGGTTTGCAGAGAAATGGCCAAACGAATTCCCTAAGACAAAATCAGGCTCTGCTTCTTCTGCACTCTACGAGATCTGAATGACTGTGATGCGAATGATGTAAACTGTGAATGAATGAGTTATAGATTCTTGTAGTGGAGAGTGTTATATGATATGAGTAAAGTGATGCTTCTGTGTTCGAATCAACTGTGTATTATAATTTTGTATATAATTTTTAATTGTTGTAAGTATACCATCAACCTATCCAGGTACTGCAGGCGGAAACTAGCATTTTTTTGCTATAACCTGGCACTTGTCATCTCTTCTTTCTTAGATTAATGATTTGTTGTGCATTGTCCCTGATCAAATAAATAAATAAATTCATTCATTCATTCATTCATCTATCCGTTAGTCGTAGCGAGTGTAATTTGGGGTCCAGCGTGGTCAAGAAAACGCATTCTGTTGTTCTGCGATAATGAAGCCACTGTCGCCATAATCAATAAAGGCAGATCATTGTGCCAGATGATCATGCCTTTTCTGAGATGCTTAATCTGGCAATCAGTCACTTTCAATTTCATTATTAAGGCTGCTCATATACCAGGCGATTGCAACGTCATTGCTGGTGCGCTCTCCCGCTTTCGTTTTCAGACGTTAAGACGGCTTTGCCCTTCGGCCAATACGGAACCAACACCCTGCCCTCCCCTATCAGCAACAACATTAAACTAGTCGATTTGCAAAGATCAGCTAGACATTATATGTCTAAAGGACTAGCTCTTTCTACTTCGAAAGCTTACACTTCCGCTTGGTCTTCTTTTCTAATGTTTTGCTTTTCCTTTCAGATTCCCCTATTTCCTATCTTGATTACAACCATTTGCTCTTTTCTCGTTTTTAATTTCGAAAATCGCAATTTAAGAATTTCCTCCATCCGCAGATTGCTCGCTGGTATTCAATTTTATGCAAAATATTTTAATCCCGATTTTCCAAGTCTCTTCACAGCTTCTCCCATTCGATTACTGCTCAAAAGTATAGCTAAATCATCTATGAATTCTCCAGATAAACGGTTGCCTTATACTTTACATTTATTGCATAGATTAATTCTTTCCATGCGTAATGGGCTTTTTTTTTTGCATACTCTAACATTTTGCTGGAAGCAGTGTTTCTAACTGCTTTCTACGGGTTTATAGCCTGGTAATACCAGACTCTGCTACTTCACTTTGCTTCGTAGACAAAGTCTGGAATGGCATAATAGAGAATTGTGCAAAATGTGTGCCAACCGGGAATGAACAATTCACAAACTAGGTTATTTTTATGATTTACTGAGTTGTGGCCACCCCGCAGCGTCGGTGTGCCCTGCTTTCACGAGTCATGACTGATTTAGCTTCCGCCGCACCGCAGCGCCGCGAAGGTGAGATCGAGCCCCTGCTCTCGCGAGTCATGAATAGGAAGTTCATTTTACTGATTCTCTGAGTCATTCGAGTCATTTCGTTTATTTAAGTGGCTTAATGTTATAATTTTAACAGCCAAATTCCCCGATCACATCCACCTACACAATGTTGATCATATTCTGAATTAAGAAATCATATTGCATTAAAAAATGATTTACAGGGAACATAAATAATCACTTTACCTTCCGAGTCTTACGTTCATTTGTCACGTGACATACACAATGAACAGATCGTTCATGAATCACATATCTGGGACTAATGCAGCAGGATGTCGAAACCAAATATGGTGGATTGTTGTTATGTGATAACAATAATATGATAATAAGAGCGCGACAGGAGCGTTCACAGCCGAGGAGACCGACGTTCTTGTCATAGCCGTAAAAGACGGAGAACTGACGTTGAATGGGGGTAAGTTATGTCCTTATAGTTATGCATATAGTTATGGACAAACAGGTCTGATCCGTCATTACTACAATTAGCCTGAAAAAATTGGGTAGCCTAAATGTCTAAGCTTGAAGTGTTAATATTTTTCCCTGTTATAATGATTTGAAAAAATAAAAATGGCTGCATCTGTGTTGATGAGAGAATCAAAGTGTATGTGCAAGCTACATAATAGCCAAGCATGCTGGTTTTTGCTGGTATACGTTGCAAATAGAGGGGCAGCAAAATTGTTTTTCGCCTAGAGCGGTAGAAGTGCACGCGCCGGTCGAAATACCGAAGTGAACATGGCTGTAAACGACTTTTGCTTCAGTTTGAAAAACCCCGGAATGTTCTCCATAACAGAGCGAATTGCATCCCGTGTCTTGTTTCCCATTTCTGCGGTCGTTTCGGTTTTCGATTTCTCCAACCTACAATGTAAAACTCGGCACTTAGCGTCTACGTCACGGCTCTCAGCCCGCCCTCTGTCCGTTGATTGGCCGGCTGTTTTCAGGCCGGTGGAAAACTGAAAGATATGCTGCTATCTCAGACGGACTACAGGACCAAAATGAAATTAGCAGAAGTAGGAAGTCTGACGTAGTCAGGCTAACGGGTTTATGCGTCCAGGTGAATTCGCTTCAACGTCTAAACATTTTGATCCCGTCCGCAGTCTCTCTTTCTCTAACTTACACTTCTCACCTAATTTCTTTACTCTCTTTCTCAAATACTCCAAAAAATGACTCTTTAGGTTCTGGCATCTTAATCACTATGTCTAAAATTAGCAACAATTTTTGTCCCTTCTCATCTCATCTGTCCCATCTCACCCTAAATCTTCAGATCACTCCCCTCTATTTTCTCAACCTAATGGAGCTTCTCTTACCAAAGCTTGGTTCAGGTCTCATTTAGTTTCTGTCCTTAAAAACCTCAGTCTATCCCCTTCCCAGTATACTGGCCACTCATTCAGGATTGGTGCTGCCACTACAGCAGCTGAACGTGGCGTTTCTACTGCTGCTATCAAAATCCTGGGCAGATGGTCTTCCTCTGCATTGAACTCTCACATAAGATCCAATCTAAAGATCATTCTTGAAGCTCAGCAAGCTCTGCAGTAACGATTCAGGTAAATTAATATGCAATTACTGGTGGTGGTGTCATACTTATCTATCGGGCGATAGTCTCAGTTTGAATAATTCGCCTTGCGCCATCGCTGGCAACACGGTTCTTAGGGGCTCGGCTTCGCGCAGCCCGGTGGCTTTTCTAAGCGCTTTTTGCTATGCGCAACACTAGCAGCCTAGTGGCTCAGCAAACCTCGTCTATGTGTTGCTAGTATAACCTTGTCTCTATGTGGCTCTGCGTGGCCTTGTCTATGTGGCTCTGCGTGGCCTTGTCTATGTAGCTCAGCGTGGCCTCGTATTCATGTGGCTCAGCGTGGCCTCGTCTCTGTGGGGCTCAGCGCAGCCTCATCTCTTTGGGGCTCAGCACGGCATCGTTTTATGTGGTTCAGCGTGACCTCGTCTCTGTGGAGCTCAGCGCAGCCTTGTTTTTATGTGGCTCAGCGTGGCCTCGTATAAGTGGCTCAGCGTGGCCTCGTTTTTATGTGGCTCAGCGTGGCCTCGTTTTTATGTGGCTCAGCGTGGCCTCGTCTATGTGGCTCAGCGTGGCCTTGTCTATGTGGCTCAGCGTGGCCTTGTCTATGTGGCTCAGCGTGGCCTCGTCTATGTGGCTCAGCGTGGCCTCGTTTTTATGTGGCTCAGTGTGGCCTCGTCTATGTGGCTCAGCGTGGCCTTGTCTATGTGGCTCAGCGTGGCCTTGTCTATGTGGCTCAATGTGGCCTCGTTTTATGTGGATCAGCGTGGCCTCGTTTTATGTGGATCAGCGTGGCCTCGTATATATAAAATAAATAAATAAATAAATAATAAATACATTTTAAGCCTGAGCAAATGCGTAATTGTCTCATGTAATTCAGCAGCAGATAAGTATCTTTCATATTAAGTTAAGCATGCTCCACTTTAGATTGTAGAGTTCCGTTCCCACGACAATATCGATGGAACTATACTATCTATGGAAATTGATATATCCATGTTTACCAGCTGTTTGCTAACTCTTTTTCTTCTTCTATTTTAGGAACCACATAACATACGGCTGGTGGGTATACTCTTCTTTCATGTTCTTTGGAGGTGGGCTTCGTCCAGTGGAATTATTTTTCCACTCATTTTTGGGGGTCGGCTGCGCCCCTGCCTTCATCTTCAGGCAGGATATGCAGAATCCGTACCCTCGGATCGAAAGTTATGGACGAGGCCTACGCCAAAGAACTTTACTGCATATATGGCTTGCTGGGCTGTTAATAAAATGCTTTATTGTACAGTATCTAATCTCCAGAGTCTTTCTGGTAGAACTGTTACTAGGAGATCCAGTGAAGAAATCCATTGAATTTGCCTCAGAATTAATAACATCATCAATACGAGAACCAGTGAGAAACATTCTGATTCAGCGCAGCGATTCAGTTCTGTTATAAACCATTCATATCAGACCAAACAGCGCTGACGAGGAAACCAGGAGAAAAAACTTATAGTAGGCTTTCAATCCACAAATCAGCAACATTCACCATGTATTTAGGCTAATGTATAAATTTGGTAATGTGACAGAAATAGTCAAATGCTTACAAGTAGTCTACTACACATCTTTTTCCAGCACTTCAAAACTCTACTATCATATATAAATGTTTTATTTTTAAATACAGTGAGTACAGTGAACTCATTGCCATGTTCAAGAAACCAATTTGAAATAATTCAAGCTTTGTGAAATGGTGCATTATCCTGCTGGAAGTAGCCATCAGAGGATGGGTACATGGTGGCCATAAAGGGATGGACATGGTCAAAACAATGCTCAGGTAGGCCGTGGCATTTAAATGATGCCCAATTGGCACTAAGTGGGCTAAAGTGTGCCAAGAAAACATCGCCCATGCCATTACACCACCACCAGCCTGCACAGAGGTAACAAGGCATGATGAATCCATGATCTAATTCTGTACGCCAAATTCTGACTCTTCCATCTGAATGTCTTAACAGAAATCGAGACTCATCAGACCAGGCAACATTTTTACAGTCATCAACTGTCCTATTTTGGTGAGTTCTTGCAAATTGCAGCCTCTTTTTCCTATTTGTAGTGGAGATGAGTGGTACCCGGAGGGGTCTTCTGCTGTTGTAGCCCATCCACCTCAAGGTTGTGCGTGTCATCAAATGCTTTGCTCACAAATGCTTTGCTGCATACCTCAGTTGTAACAAGAGGTTATTTCAGTCAAAGTTGCTCTTCTATCAGCTTGAATCATCGGCCCATTCTCCTCTAACCTCTAGCATCAACAGGGCATTTTCGCCCTGAAAAGTTGTTTTTTTTTTTTCCCCTTTTCACACAATTCTTTGTAAACTCTAGAAATGGTAGTGCATGAAAATCCCAGTAACTGAGCAGATTGTGAAATACTCAGACTGGCCCGTCTGGCACCAACAATGATGCCACACTCAAAATTGCTTAAATACATTTTCTTTCCCATTCTGCCATTCAGTTTGGAGTTCAGAAGATTGTCTTGACCAGGACCACACCCCTAAATGCATTGAAACAACTGCCATGTGATTGGTTGATTCGATTATTGCATTAATGAGAAATTGAACAGGTGTTCCTAATAATCTTTTTAGATGAGTGTATATGTATTTTAATATTTAATATTTCATGTTCAAAAAGTAAAAACGTTTTTAATAAAACAAACAGTTCTAATGTTATTTAAGGAATTTATAATTTTACAACACGCATCTAAATCTTTTTGAGGAAATACAATCCTTTAAATCTGCCAATTCAGTTGGTGTTGTGTTGTCTGTTTTCTCCACATTAGGATTTTTCCACCTAATGCTTTTGGTGGTCCAGCGGTGAAATTACAGAGGCCAAGCCGATCAACAATTTCTTAATTCACTTGCGCTATTTTTTTCTTGCATGTTGTGTGCAGGGCTCTGTGTTGTACAGGAATGGATGTGTCAAAAAAGACAGATAACGAATATGAAGAATAGATATATGCAACAGCATTAACATGTTTTACACTATTGCATCTTTGGTCATGGAAAAACTGTGACACTCACCTGTGACATGCATTTTGTCTCCGATCACCTCAATCTTAATGTAAAGACGCCCTCGTCTCTCTTTGAAGTCCATTCCACAAAGGCTTGGCACATTCATCACACACTGCTTATGGACGTTCATATCACAGGCTGTGAACACATCATATCTTGCATGTCAAATTTTAACATTTATTTTAAAGTATAAAATATTCAATAATTAATCAAATGATTACTGCATATACTGTATATCGATAGTTATGGGCTACATGTTAAATAACCTTTAAACTACTCTTAAATAGCTTCCTCCGAGCCGAAATGTTTAGTATTGTACTTACAGTCACATTTCATCCCTTGGTGTAAGAGCCCATATAGAAGAGATCCACAGTGGTCACAGAATGTTGGACTGCCATAAGTGTGGATCTTAAATTTATGCTTACTCCTAGGGTCCTACACAGATTAAAAAGACAAAGAAAGAGAGAGAGAACAAATCAGGAGATTAAGTCTTGATTAAGAAAATCAACAGTAACTAGATAAACAATTTTATTTCTGACATACTACTGTATCTCACAAAAGTGAGTACACCCCTCACATTATATCTACTCAAGAGACAATACTATATAAATTAAACTTGTATATATTTTAGAGTAGTCAATGTGCTGCTTTGCTTGTATAGCAGTATACATTTATTGTCCTCTGAAAATAACTTAACATACAGCCATTATTGTCAAAATAGCTGGCAACAAAAGTGAGGACACCCTAAGTCGTTTAACCATGCAACGTCACGTCCTATTCATGATGTTCAGGTATTTGTCTGCTTGACAGGACCATTCAAATTGTTGTATCTTGTATTAGAGTAGTTCAAATTTGTGCTTTGAGTACAATTCTCTCATACTGACCACTCAACATGACACCTCTTGGCAAATAACTCTTTAAGGATTTGAGAATTAGAATTATTGCTCTTCACAAAGATGCCCTATATTGGAACGCCTTGAAACAGAGTTACAGTACAGGCCAGGGTCATACAGAGGTTTTCCAAAACAGGTTCCACTTGTAACAGGCCTTGCAAGTGCCAATCAAAGAAGTTGAGTCCTCGTGTGTCAGGTGTAGAAGCTGGCTTAAAAAAAAACAGACACATTGGCCCTCATTTATCAAAAGTGCGTACACCAAATTTCCAGCATACACCTTGCGTACACCCAAAACCACTGTGACTTTGAGATTTATCAATATGGACGTTGGCGTACGGCACGCTCAAATCTTACACAACTCAGGAGGTGGTGTACGCACGTTTTGAGTTAGTGAGGAAATGCGCAGAAAAATTCCTAAATTAGAAAAGATAAAAGATATGATATATATTATGACCCCCCAAAAAAACAAACAAACAAACAAACAAAAAAGCAACATAGTAATTATAAACGTCAGTGTTTATTTTTGTGCAACGTGGACTTTAATGTTTAATTTGTGTGACTTTACCAAAGCATTTGATTTGTAAGCATATGCATTCCTTCAGTTGTGAGCCTGTGCGCTTTACCCTGACGTTTCAGGATTATCCCCAGCATGTGCACGGACTCGGTTCGGTAATGAAAGGCTTTCAATGACCAAAAAATAATTCAGACTGACAAAATAATGAAAAATACATTCTTCTTCTTTTAAATGATAATAATAATACAAATAATAATAACATCATTCTTCTTCTAAATAACAATAAGCGTCATTAATACAAATCATAATAATAAGAAGAATATTAGCTACAAATTGTAATGCAATTATTAATGTGAATGAATGGTATACTTCACATCACATCATCATCATCATCAATACATGTGACGTGATTCGAAATTGACTGCTCATTTCAAGAGACGTGCTGTAAAATAATGCATTGTGATGGGTTTGCTGAAAGCAACCAGTCCAAGATCATGAATTACTGGAACCATGTCCTGTGGTCTAATGAGACTAAGATACATTTTTTGGCCCAGATGGTGTCCAAAATATGTGGCAATAACCTGATGAGGAGTACCAAGAAAATTGTGCCTTGCCTACAGTCAAGCATCATGGTCTGGGGCTGCATGAGTGCTGCTGTTTCTGGGGAGCTGTGCTTCATTGAGGGAGACATGGATTCCAATATGTACTGTGACATTATGGAGGATTGGAAGAGGGTCCCAGCAACAACCTGTGCAGCTCTGGTGAATTCCATGGCAGGAGGATTAAGGCAGTGCTAGATAACAACAGACCTATGGCTAAGCCACTAAACATATTTAGATATATCGAAATCGTCTTCCATTGCGATTTCCTGTATATTTAAATAAGTTTAGTGAAAGGTAAAACTTCTGTAATCTCCGTGTAAACAATGCGTGACGTAGACGCGCGAGAGATCACTTCCGACCTAACGTCTGGAGACGGTTCAGTTCGGTTCAGTTGGACATCTGATTCAGATCAGTTTGACGGCTGTTAACAAGAGGTAAAAACGATATAAATACTGTTCGTTTTCTCACACAAACCGCTCGTTTCGTGTCTTAAGCCATCAGTGTGTACTTACATTTACGAGTCAATAAATCATGTTTAATTTTGACTTCTCTGTGCATGCTCTTTGAAGTGAACCGATTGAGGACCCCCTTCACCTCCAGTGTATGACTGACAGACAACAACGGTTTGACCAAAAAATGTCAAAATTGAAAATGCTGTGGAAACAAAGACACCTACATCTTGGTTTGAGGTAAGCTAAAACATATCAAAAATGTAATTCAAAGTGAACTATCCCTTTAACTTAGAACATATGTAGACATCCTTGTTAAATTTATCCACGTTTAGTTGGTGTTGTGGCCTACCGCATAACTTAATCCAGAGTAGACACTTTTCTCGGTTGACGTGGCTTGGGAAAAGGTAAAAAAATACACACCATCGCCCAGCCTCTCGGGAACCTAGTGGCGGAATTGCATGTACCCCATGCACACCGTTTGACCATTTTAAACTTAAAATGACAAGAAAAAACAAATGAAAACTGACTGGCTGCAATGCATTTCAATTGGAATCAGAGAATGTCCGAGTGTATTGGGTTAGCTGCGAACTGTGATTGGCTCATTGCATTTGAGGGCATGGCTTAGCCATAGGCTTACTGTGCTCACACAAAATATTGACACTTTGGACACAGTTTTGACATGTTCACTCAGGGGGAACTCACTTTTGTTGCCAGCTATTTTGACAATAATGCCTGTATGAGTTTTTTTTAGAGGACGGTAAATATATACTGCTATACAAGCAGGAAATTGACTACACTAAATTATATCCATAAAGTTTAATTTCTATAGTATAGTCCCTTGAACAGATATACCAAAATGGTTGCTGAAATGTGAGGGGTGTACTGACTTTTGTGAAATACTGTATTCATGCTTGCGCTTTATCCGCAATATATTCCTTTTATATGTTCCTACTATTCTGCTTAACTTTTTTTGCGTTCCACAAAAGAACGAAAATCATACCGGTTTAGAAAGGGATGAGGGTGAGTAAATTATTACAGAATTTTCATCCGTCAGTCACGTTCAAGGTTACCTTGACTGATATTATGGGGTCTCACTTGGGAGCCCATTCACCTTCTGGTAGTAAGAAGATTAGCCAATGAAGGTTGACGAGTAAGATTACTCGGCAACTCACTTATTCAGCTCATTCAACATTCAGATATGATGTTTTTACAACACTCTGCCAATCTGCCTTTACTTGAGAGGAGATGTTCTATGGTAGGAGATAATTTGCATCCAGTTGTGTTTTTGCCCCTGCAGGTCAGAAGCTTGCCCAGACGTTTGCCCGGAAGTTCTCTACAGTACAGAAGCAGACGGAGGCGATCAAGGACAACTTACCCCACCAGGAGGCTGCTGGTACCAGACCGCTGAGTGCTGCCCATTCACCTCCCCGCCACCAACGGCGTCCCCCTGCGTCATCTACATCTGCTCTTGTGTGGCCGAAGCAGCAGGCAACAGCTAGGCTGCCACTTCGAGCATCCCGCAGTAAGGCGACGCATCTCAGACGCTGATAAACCCTCCAAGCAGTTGTCAAAGCAACATCCATGGAAGGGAATTACTGTTTGAGGTGGTGAACATACCACTCCTTCCCCGGAGGAGGGCTCGTGGAGAATCTTTCATTTTTGTTTTGTCCCTGTCTCCCTGCATTTTTACAAAGGTCACAGAGGCTGCCCTTGCCCCGCCAAGGGAAGTGGGCATTTGCATTCTCATTCACAATCTCGACAACTGGCTCATTCTAGCTCACTCTTGAGATCAGTTGTGCAAACACAGGAACCTGGTGCCAAGGCACCTCAGCCATCTGGGGCTTCAGGTCAGCTGGAAAGAGAGCAAAATTTCCCTTGTGCAGAGTATCCCTTTTCTCTGTATGGAGTTTGATTCAGTCAAGATGACGGCACATTTCACGAACGAGCGAGCCCAGTCAGTGCTGAACTCTCTGAATAAATTCAGGAATAGGACAGCCGTTCCACTGAAACAATTTCAGAGGCTCCTGAGATGGAAATCAGCAGCCATGGTCACACTGCTTGGATTGACGCTTATGAGACCACTTCAGCAATGGCTACACTGCCGAGTCACAAGATGGGCATGGCGCTCCAGCACACATCAGCGATCATCACACTGGTCTGTCAAGTCAAATGTATTTATATAGCGTTTTTTACAATACAGATTGTTTCAAAGCAGCTTTACAGAGTTAACAGGAAAATAATGCAACAAAGTTTGTTTCCAGAAGAAAATAGCGTTTCAGTGATGTTTCATTTTTGTTTTAACCCTCTGGGGTCGGCAATCACGCCGCGTGATCTGCTAGCTTTTTTTCTTATCAGTGCAAAACAAACTCAAAATACTCGTACTCTGATTTTGATCGTACATTTAAGTGTTACACATCATTCAAAACTGTTAAATGTCTTCCTTTATTTGTGTATACTCATAACGAAAACAAAATATTGTTTTTTTTCGTAAAATAAAGAAAATAAACATGATTAGCGTACTCCTGTCTCTCTCAATTTGAAGTTCGTTCTGAAACATGACAGAAAATGACCTGTAACTCATTGAAAATGCTTGTCACTGTGACATGAAACATGTCTTTACGAAGCCTGAAGTCTCCATTTTTAAAATGATGTAAATCATATCAAAAACAAATATTCTCTGTTTAAGTAATTCGTATAAAAGCAACGACATGTAAAGTTTCTTCAGCCCGAGCTAATGTGACCACTTTCCGCACGTGTGAGAGCTGTTTATATGCAAATGATCCATGCGGAGGAACGCAGAGCTGTTACCACCCTTATCACCTCAAAATAAAGAATCAGTGAGTTCAGTACTGTTCTGCTTTTCTTCGAGTTGTTTGTGCTGTGCTTTTTGCCTTAGATATACCTCAGAAGAATTAGAAGAACACAATTTGATTATGAGAATGATTAGTAGTAAGACACTAATAGTAGCATGTTATTGTTGCATACATTTTACATTGTAGCTGCTAGTCAAACTGGTGTCAGGCTAAAATGTACGTCAAGAAATGTTATTGTAAAAACATGAAGCCTAATGCTAAATGTATATAGGCCTACATATTCCACACGAGAATGTTTTTATGTTTGACACAGCACAATATAACAGTAGGCTCGTATGAGCTTAAACTCGCAGTATATTTATTAATTAATTTATTTATTGAATCATTTTCTTGAGTAAAAGGTAACATGTTAATTTGCTGTTCCTGTATTAGAAATACATTGATACTTTTAATGTTTTAGGCTACTTAATGTAAATGCAGCTGTTCACTTGACTATTTATGCCATAAGGACACCGTAGTTAAATTAAGTGTTTAAACATTAGCCAGCAGTGGCAGCTTCCACTTAATTGTTTTTTTATGTGTGTTCAATATCTTATGAAAAAAAAAGAACTTAATGAATCAATTACTCTCTATGGTTTGCACTTTTGTTAGGCTACCTCTCATTTCAGTTATCTTATTGAGGCTTCTGCTCTCTAGAGCTGCAAATAAATAAGGTTGTCAGGGTGTAAGATTCTTTGTGAGTCCCCTTGACAACACTGTCCTTAATGCAAGTGTAATTAGAGCCTCCTCTTATTTTGGAGAGTTTGCTCCTCAGAGCTCCACATTAATAGTATTATTTTTACTAGGGCTGTTTTAATACCCTGTGAATTTAGATCTTCATTTTACAGAGTCTGTTTGTTGAGACCTCCGCTCACAGATCTCCATACAAACAGTACATCTGAAGTCATAGGCTCGTTTTTGAGCCTTCACGGCTAACAGGGCCAGCCCGAAGGGTAGGACTTTGTACTGATATGCTCGACTCTCGATCTTGGGGACGGATACACTTGAAAATGCGTTTCTGCATTAGCACTTGTGTGAAAGCTTGTAAAGGGCCTGATTCAAGACTTGTAGGTCCAAGATTGGAATTAAACCACCGCCTTTCTTGAGTACAATGAAGTATGGGCTGTAGAAACCGGACTTCATTTTGGCAGGAAGGACCGGGTCTGTAGCATCCTTCGCCAGAAGAAATGTGATTTCCGCACACACGAAAGGGGCACGTTTGCTCAACACAGAAGTGTACCAAACACCACTGAACTTGGGCGGATGCTGGCCGAACTGAATCGTATAGCCGAGTCTGATGGTACGGAGGAGCCAGCTGGACCGGTTAGGGAGCACTTTCCAGGCTTCCACAAACTGGGCCGGGGGACCAGAGGCACTACAGACGTATCCGGGGTGGGGCAGCGAGGTGGATGACAGGGACCCGACTCGGAATGTGCAGAGGAGGCCCGAAGAGGGGTCCAAGTGTGCGGTGCAACACTTACCTGTCTGCATGCAGGGGGTGCATGAGAAGGCGTCACAGCCCCCGAGTGACTCCGGTAGCACATCGGGGAAAGCTATTGGTAAACTCAGCCTGCTTCTGAGCTGTGGAGAACCGCTGGGCAAAGGCTACCTCGTGAGATGGGCGCATCAAGAAAGCGAACTTTGATGAAGTCTCGCACCAATGTTTAGCCAGGGGGAGCTCCTGAACCACCAGGGTGGACATCGTCTGGCCGAGCACCGGCTTTAATCATGGTTAGTCACCATGCGCAGCTCAACTACCCTTGTGCATTATGAGTGTTTTGGTCTTCAACTGTTCTTGCAGTAGCAGACGGCACAGGGCACGCTGAATGCTCAAGCCCTTAAGAAAAAGGCAAGACGAACAACATGCCGATAACAGTTAGGCCATGAGTCATTATTTTGAATGCTTTGTCAGAGCAAATATGGCATGCATTCCTTTTAGCATGGCGGAGTGGGGTATTTGTCCCCCATAGAAAACAAAAATGTACTGGATCTGCATGAAACATCACAACTGAATAAAGAAGAAAGGTAAGTATTTTCCATCGTAGACTCTGTAACATAGCGCATATCCATTAAAAGAGCTAATATTATCATCTAACCTTGTCACTAAACATGACACAGTTCTTAGCTTTGTATTTGTTATAAACAAGTTAATTATTAAAGGTGGGTTGATAGCGATTTCACTTTTTTCATTTTAAATAGTGTGTAATGTTGCTGTTGGTGCATGAACAGTATCTGCAAAGTTGCAACGCTGAAAGTTTAGTGTAAGCAGAGATACCGTCTTTTAAAAATCAGGAAGTATATTGCCTACAAAAATGACTCGATTGGGACTACAGATGGGTTTTACACGTCACTAACCCATACATTTGCATCAACCCTCCCTCCGGAATATGCAGAAAAGGGCATGACCATATTTTTGTGGCTCGTCGAGTGTGTTGTGTTCACCCAGCTGTCAGGTCTTTTGTGTTCAGGCTTCCCACGGACGCTCTACTTCCTCAACAATGGATACAATTTATGTTTGATTATGTTCCTGAAAATGACGGTCGTAATCTAGCTCTCTGTGCTGAGCAATTTACGGAAGACAGCTTCCAGAATCTCCACGAGTTCAATGCCGGATTCAACAATAAACTGTTACTAAAACATGAAGCAGTTCCAACTTTAAAACCAGAGGCAGCAGTTGTTGAGCCACAACCTATAAGTAGGCTAAGACTTAATCATTTTAAATGTATTTGCATGTACAATTCCAGACGTTTCAAATGCCAGTGCTGGCTTTATAGCCACTAGGCTACTAGTTATGCTATTTTGTGTCTACGACAAACGCGTACAAACATTATGGATCTGAATTTTGTATAAGTACTAATGTTGTAAATGTATTTTTCATGTATATATGTTTTATGACGTTATTTTTGATTTGATCAAGAATGTAAACTAATGCTAATACTGTTTAGTAGCTAGTCAGTTGCTATTGTTGCCAGTCAAATGCTATTGTGTAAAACAAACGTGTATAAAGTTAAAAAAATTTAGCAAATTATCATTCAGAAACGTTTAGTAAGAGCCGTGTGTGGTGAGTTTCTGCTTGACTCTCTTCATCGCGGCTTTCTCGGTCTGATTCTGCCTCAATCTGATATTGCAGTTCGACACTATTATTTACCTTATTTACACCTGGACAGGAGCTCATGACATGCACGTTTCACCCGTAAAGGTAATGGGCGTTAACCTTCCGGACAACGTGAGCGACAGTTTAGCCAATCACAACACACCGGCCCAAACTAACCAATCTGAGCCCACTGCCTGTTTCTGAGGGAGTGGTTTCATAGAATCAGGAAGTCAACCGCTCGCTCGAGGACAGAGGAGAGCGCGGCTGACAATAAAGGTGAAGTTTATGAAAAATAAGACTTTTTAAAAAAGAAAAACCACGAATACATGTTATGTTGCACCCCATAAACACAATCATGCAAAGAAAAAAATCAGTCAACCCCCCTTTAAATTAATAGCTGTTATAAAATTGTTGACTGGCTTTTTTTAGTTGCATTTTAGATCAACTTTTATTCTCCCCCATTGCTTGTGGACACTCAACTGCCACTTCCTAAACTGTCTGGGTGCTTTTTGAAATTTGAGAACTTATACAAAATACAATCAATTTATGTTTTTTTTTTTTTTACCTTTAATCAAGGCTCCCAGACCAGATAAAACATCACTATCTCACTCCCTACATAGAGTACACTCATTTGTAGGGACATTAAACAGAAATACATATTTAAAGATGGGAAATGGTTATTGTAATATGCAAATATATTGACTGATGTTGGTGTGGCTGAGATTTGATGATAGCACAGAGTATAATGTGATAGTGGCATATATTTTAGATCAAAGTGGTGGTGGTGGTGTGTGTGTGTGTGTGTGTGTGTGGGGGGGGGGGGGTCCTTTCATTTGAGGCTTGTGCTAATTAGCCCATTCCCACCATCCTCTGTGGTTTATTATTAATGCATCACTCAAGGTGTGGCAGTTATAATAATCCATAATCCTGACTTCAGTTCCTACTGCAGTGGATATCTCCTCATAATCTGTGTGTGTGTGTGTGTGTGTGTGCGTGCGTGCAATTATACATGTTTGGATGTGTGCTTGTGCATCGCAGTTGAAAATACTATTAATATCTTTGTGTTTATGTGCACAAAAACACACACACACACACACACACACACACACACACACACAAAGGGTGTGTGTGTGTGAGACAGACACTGCTTGATGCACGGTAGGTGGTACAGGCAGAGACATTACAAGCCAGGGAAGAATATGTATATGTGTGTGTGTGAGTGTGGAAAAGGGTTCTAAATATAGTCGCAGCTACAGCTGTAGCCTGTGATATAAGGGAGAATGTTCTATGAGTTCAGTCAAACGGTGATACTGGGCTTTTACATCTTATAGTAACTATTTGTTCATTCTGAGCCCCAATGTGTGTGAATAGATAAAGGGGCCATGCAATTTCACAATGTAACTTACAGTGCATTCTGAAATCGTTCAGAATTTGCTATGCATCCTTTTGCTCGGGGCTGTTAGGGGTTAAGCAGGAAAATATTTCCAGAGATCCACAGCCATGGGGGGCCCACAACGATTTCAGGTGATTTACATTTCCCAGATATCTACTTACATATTACACTATTCAGTAAAGTATCATTGTTTATTCACAGAATATTCTGATTTATTCACACACCTCAGTGAAGTGTTTATTTATTCACATTTTTCATTGCTTCATTCATTTATTCTGAGAAGGCAAATTGACAGCCCAACACTGGCAACCCAAGACATAAAGACCACATCACACTATTTATACGTTAGTTATTGCAGACTTGATTGAAAAGTCACTAAACTATCCACAAGTTTCCGAGAGGCGCTCCTGTAAAAAATAAAGTGGGTGAAACTTCCGGTAAGGCGGCGGAAGTAGCATTCCAATGTAGTTAGCAAAGAGGCTAGCTGTTTTTCTTAGAATTATTTTACTATTTAAAGACGCAAATCTTTATGAGAGATGTCATTACGGAGCTCAGGGACAACATGTGCTGTTCGCGGTTGTATGTATAACCGGACTAAACTAATTCAGTGGCTTAAACGTGATTGTTTTGAACATAAGCCGAAAACGAAATCAGAGTGATCCTGCCAACGACTGTAACGTTAGTTTCCATCACCTCCTAAAAGACGACGAATCTTCCTGTGTACATTTGTTTAAATTCTTAATATTATAAAATCTATAAGCATGTGTTTGGCTGTTCGCTACTGATGTTACACCTAAACTCAGGATCAAAGCCTGTGTTGACAGAATACCAAATGTGCCAGTTAATGTATTGAAGTAGCACATTCATTTATAATTTTGAATAAACTCCAAAGCACAATGACTAAGTGTGTGTTTTTTTATTTTAATTGTTTGTCAGCTCACACAACTGTCTGTCAACATGCCTTGATGAGTATTGATTATTAATAATGTTATTATAATTTTCCCAACCAAGTAACTTCGGAGGGTAAAGGTACTGTTATTTCTTTTTAATTTCATTGAGGTTGTGTTCCCACATCGTTAGCTAGTTTGGATCGCTATAACTTGAATGACTGTCAACTGTTGAATGAACGAGTGTTAAGTATGTCAAGTCGCGCTTTGTTTACCTCAAACCGGAAGACACGCCCACTTTTGACGCAAGGCCTCATGGGGCGTAGGAAACTTGTGGATAAAACATAAACCTTCCTCTTTGACAGTAAAGAGTGCAAAGCTGTATTTATATACAAAATAATCTAAACAGTGTTATGTAAAAATTGTTATGTATAACACTTAAGAAAATGCACTACATGGATCACAATGAATTGATATAAATAATGCCAAGACAACATGCACTCAATGGTATATGCAATAAGCCCCTAAAACAGATAAACTGAGTTATTAGGGAGAAACAATGAACAAATAAACACCAGTCAGTGTATTATTATGCCATTAATCTGCCTGTTTGTGAGAAAGAAATCGAAAGGAACACAATGAAAGGCCAGAGGTTTTGAAATACCAGTTTAGGTAATATTATTCCTTATATCCTTATACCAATTAATACAAAATCCTAGCTTTGGTGTAATGAATGTATGATGTCAGACTTCATTGCCAGAATCACTCTGGGGTTATAAAGTGTGCAAAAGCGACTCCCAGCTGCCACCACTCAAGCCTCTTCTTCTAAGTCCTGACATTTGGTAGATGGAACCCATTCACCACTAACAGCCGCACCTACCAACCAATCACTTCCTGCTGTTAGTAACCCATCATGATGCATCTCCTAGCTCCCATGGTAAAAGCCAATCAAATCTCACTCAAATAAGGCCACATCCTGAAAGAAGTCATTATAGCTTGAAGAGCTGTTGGTCTCAAAAATCCTGTTCAGGATTCCAGACAGAACAGAGAAAAATAACTTCAAATAGAAGAAAATGAATTGACCAAACACAGATGGTTTTAATTAAAAGCGATGTAAATACCTTACCACAATATCTTAAAAGGTAGGTAAAATAGCATGCAAAAAGAGAATGTAATCTCTCTCTTTTTTTTTTCCAAGACAAATTCGTATGTGTCAGACAATTGGTGGACAACGTACTTGAGTAAAGATAAAAATGTTGTAATAAAATATTACTTAAGTAAAAATGTTCCTAATTTATTTATTATGTGTCAAGTAAGTAAGTAAGTAAGTAAGTAAGTACATTTATTTGTCCTCGTGAGGAAATTTGTTTGCATAGCAATCAAGTAGGCATTTCAACATACATACGACATACATCATACACACACACAAAAATAAATAAATAAAAGAAAAAATACAAAGACACATACTACTACACTTAGCCCATAATTCCACATACCCTACACTTATTAACTACCTATTTGATTTAAGCAATACCAGACCAGCTGAGTATCCTATACCTATGTAACTTAGCTATTTAAAAGCTTAATTGCTTGAGGCACAAATGATGACTTTGATCTATTTTTAGTGAATAGAGGGAGGCAGTACCGTCGCCTAGAAGGCAGTAGTTCGAATGAAGAGGCAAGAGGGTGCCTCTTGTCTCCCACAATGGTTTTTGCCTTGTTCATTACTCTTTCCCTGTAAATGCATTCCACACTTGGTAACGTGATCCCTAATAGTTTACTGGCCAGTGTTACTGTTTTCCTTACAGACTTCTTCTGTGCCTCAGTAGCATTTCCAAACCAGCAGATGATGCAGAAGGCCAACACACTTTCAATAAAAGAAGAATAAAACATCTGAAGCATTTTGTTGTGAACATTAAAAGATGACAATTTCTTTAAAAAGTACATTCTTTGTTGAGTCTTAGTACTGATGAGGTCAGACCACAGATGCCATTTAAGCTTATGGTCAATCACTATGCCAAGATATTTATAATTTGTAACCGATTGTATAGCCTCCCCGTTAATAAAAGTTAAATTTGATGATTGTGTCATTCTAAAATCAATGGACATTTCTTTTGTTTTTGTGGTGTTTAGAAGGAGGCTTGACTTTTCACACCAATTTAAGAAATAGTCAAGAACTGGCCCATGATCCTCCTCATCATCATACAGTAGACTCAACAAAGCAGTATCGTCTGCATACTTAATAAGATGTGAATAAGATGTGTCAATGTGTAAACATATTAAGAAAAAATCTAAACAGATGGAGATACAAAAATGTGGATATATTAAGGCCTTTTATTTAATGGGCTTAAACAAGTGGTTCTCAATCTTCTTTCTTTTAGACCTCCTATTTGCTGTAGGGCAGAAACCTTGTACAGTATTTCCAAAAGTGCTATAATTTTCAGGAAATTGAAAGAAAAATACACTGTATTTAAAAAAAAGAAAAATTAAACACCACATTATCAAAGATGATATTGAAGCTTAATATATGACACTTGGATGAATAATTATATTATTAACATTTTACCAAAATCAAGCTCAAATGAGTTGCAAGGTTTTTGACCAACACATTTTGGAGAATTTTTAACATAATATGTTCGTTGTCATAAGCTTGTCATCAGTCAAACAGATAAATGTGAATGTAGAATTTGGTTTGGCTCAGCCTGATCTTTTAAAAGTCAACTCTTAGCAGGCGGTATCAACTTACTCTAGCTATGTTTATTCATACTTTGTTCATATCTCACGCTTTACACTAAGTCTCTAATCTTCTCACATTTTCTGTATTTTAAGTTCCTTACACCATTATTCCTTTCTTTTGTCTGACCAGTTGTTTCTGGTGCTACTTTGAGCAGGCAGGTACCACACTTGTCATATCTATCTATGTTTATTATCTATGTATTTATGGGCCCAATTACCTTTTTTTCTTTTATTTCTTTTTTATTTTTTTTCCAAGATAACTAGGGGGTGTCACACCAATGTGCTACAATGGTCTGGGCCATTTCCAAAGCTCACATTCACAGCCACAACAAAACAATTCTACAGTGAACTTTGGAGTATGATAAAGCTACAGTTTTTCAATTGATTCAGAGTTGACTTGCATTTGAATTTGTGCAAGTATTCAAAAAAGTGGCGGGCTTGTGATTTAATAGGGAAATTCATGGTCTCACCATGAACGGTTAAGAAGATTTACTGGTTCAAATACTTGTCAGGACAGCTCCTCTGGTCACTTCTGTGGTAATCAGAGTAGGGCAGTGCTCAAAGGATCTGTTCTGGCACACCACTTTCTCTCTCTTTACCAATATACAAATATTGCAAACTTGGGAAATCAAACATGCTTGTGAACAAAATCACATAAAATGTCAAACCGAGAAATATTCTCTTTGACTGCGACCTGGTCTCAAATTTCAAGAACTGTAATTTGCATGCTAGCAGACAGAAACAGGAAGTTTGCTTTGGGTTGTTTGTATCTCACCTGATATTATTTGCTTACAGTGGAGAGAAGGAAATCTTTGATAAAATTACAAAGTATCATTACAAAGATTTTATTTTTATTTTTAAAAAATAAAAATATTAAGGTATGTAGATGTACTTATTGTCAGTCTGTCATTAATATATATTTGCTGAAGACTGACGGTATGGAAGTGTTATAGTCTTTGCTTTTCTATTAGTAAGAATAGAAAAAAACCAAACTATGTTTTCATATACGTACATTCTACTTCTGTCTAATTTATTAAACTGAGATAGAAACAATAAGGATGAAGAATGTGAGCTCCGACGTGCTGTCAAAATAAAAGTTCAGAATTCCGCCACGTCAGCCAAACAGCACAATAAATTTGTCAATATCGACAATCAAAAAAATGCCAAAATATCAGTCATTCATGTCCTTCTCTGTTGGCCTAGAGTTAGTTCACATAGTGCAACTGTGCAGTGCTTCTGGGGCCTGTACCATGATGGTAGTTGAACAAACTCAGGGTTGCAGGATTAGTTTCGAGTTGACAAAACCAAACCAATCCAGCCAGGCTTTGTTGGTACCATGATGCTGATCTTCAACTTTCTCTGTCAACTCAGGCTTTGATCCTGAGTTTAGGAGTTTAGGTGTGACATCAGTAGCAAACAGCCAATCACATGCTAAGAAAGAGTGAAACTCTTTCAAAACTCATTGAAATAAATTTCTCACGAGAGAAGTAGCGTAATTCATTTTTTAAATAAAAGTATTAAAATATTAAGAATTTAAACAAATTTACACAGCAAGAAGAAAATAGCTGTCTATGAAAGAGGACAACTAAAAGAAAGTCTCGCTACTGTATATCAGTGCAAGTAAAAGTGAAGTTAGTTCATACAGTTGGTAAAGATATAGAGAGAATTGAACATTTAAGCTCACATGTAGTCATTTTATAGCTTCATTTATTGATTCTAAATCATATTTATATTACCTTTATATACTGTACGTATTCATTTAAAATCTGTGTAATAATAATTGATGAACTGAAATTGTACTTGTGAGATCGTTTTAGGGTATAATAATTACAGAAATAATTTATAAATCATACAAATTTATTTACTAAAAGCCATGATTTTGTTTTTTTTAAATCATTTGCTGTGGAGTAACTTTATCACGTCACACATGTGCCACTTTGCTCACAGCTGATTGGTCCAAGTTCGGTTTGCAACCTCTTACCTGGAACATAACCTGCCTCGGACCAGGTTAGCTGTGGAGTGTAAGTTACTATGGCAATGAACACTGCTAAAAGCCAAACAACTTTCATGGTACCTAAAACCCAGGGTTGGCACAAACTAAACTGAAACATAGCTGGCTAGCCACCTAAACTGGCTTCATGGTATAGGCCCCTGGTTGTACGACTATGTGAACTAACTCAAGGCCAACAGAGAAGGAAATTAACAGTTGTATAAATTTGTTATTTTTGTTTGTTTTTTTGCACACAAAAAGTATTCTCGTAGTCACTGTAGTCACTTGGACTATTTTAACAATGTCTTTAATAACTTTTGGGCCGGCAAGTTTCAATCCCTTAGAAGCCTATGGAGGAGTGATCCAGCTCTCAAATTTAATCAAAAATATCTTAATTTGTGTTCTGAAGATGAACAAAGGTTTTTCGGGGTTGGAACAACATGAGGGCGAGTAATTACTGACAGAATTTTCATTTTGGGGTATCCTTTTAAGTGCATATGAATATGCTATTTGGAACAGGGCCATACTTTCTGCTCTGCTTTACCTTCCTGTATTGATAATATCTGTCTTCTCACCTCTAGATAAGCATATGCAACATCTTCCAGCCCCAATAGCTCAAAGCAATATTTCTACTGAAAAGAAAGGGTTCAAGTAAAAAAAAAAATCCAGCTATAATAAAAATTATCAATTCCTGTCCTCTTCCTCCTCTGCGACAGTCACTTACAACACTTCATATACCTGCAAACTGTTCACACATTTTCCTCTTAGCACTGTCCACTGACTATCTGCAAATCATTTCTCAACACAACACACTCACCCACAACTATCCACCTTTAATTTAAGTAAATCATTTTATTCTGTTTATATAGATAGGGCCTTAAAATGTTTGTCACAGAAACCCACAGGCATTTCTTTGAATTAAAAAATATATTTATTTGTTGTGCTTCACATAATATCCACCAGGTGGTATTTGGGACAACAGACTGTAACTCATGTCATACAGTGCAAAATAAGAATTCAGATTTTTTTTTACAAAGTTTTTAAAGTTTTTAATGATTACAGTTTTAATTTTAGTATTTACATCAATCATTTTAATTCATTTGTACATTATTTTATTAATTAAAAATATTAATAATTCAGTGAGTGAGATGATGTAAACTTTACTTTTAAATATATTAAACTATTGCAGATAAATATAAAACAAGCATGATACTGAAGAGTACCTTTTATTTTATATATTGTGTATGCACTTTTCTGTTTAATTTCTCTGTAATGTACTTTCTTGTTTATGTAGTCTCTGGTGAAACAAGTAAACTCTGGATGGGCATTCGATTAAATTTTCTTAGTTGATCGTCGGAAGAATTAACGATCGACTATCGATTAATCATTAATATTTTTATATTCAAATTTATTGTTTATTTAACTTTTTTTAAATTAAAAATGCAATGAAAATACGAAAATACTGCGTGTTTTTCTTCGATTAGATCTTTATTACAAGATAATCAACTTGTGGCAGTTAAACTGGGCGTTCAGTTAGGCTAAATTTGAAGATATGCGCGGCGGTTCTCTAACGCAACTGAACCTGCAGCTGCGAGTTGGCCCTCGTGAGACCCTCGTTTGTTCCAAAATAATAAATAAATAAATAACTTAACCAAAAACATAATAATATTTATATCTGACAGGTTTTGTCAAAATGTAACATTAACTCAACTATCCAAGGCACAGAGTCGATAAAGGGTGAGAGGGATTATCCTATCTAACAATCAATTAGGCTAGGCTACTTAAAGCCTCATAAAAAATAACTCACTGCTACAACTTCTGCTCCAGTCTACTGATTTTATTGAGAAAGATAAACATGTTGATGACATGATCTGGGGTCAGTCGCGACCGCAACCTGCATGGTGACCGTCAAGCCTTGTTTACACTTTCGCCTGGCTCGATGAGCGCGAGTCTCTGCAGACTGCGCGCGCCGCGCACCTCCCCAAACGGGCGAGGTGTTTACACTTGACGCGCTCGCCTGATTTTCCCGCGTGCACCTTCTTCACGCTCGTGCGGACGCGCCGAGTGTAAACAAATGCTTCAGTCCAGCCGCTGATAAATACCGCTCTGATGAGGGGGATTGACGGTAACGGGATGCACAGGTATCTCCGCGCTAACATGACCAGCCCGGAGAACACGTTCACTTTCCACTCACACTACGCAACGCAGCAGCATTAGTTTAATGATAATCCATAACAAATTAACGTGATCGACGAAATTCTTAATGATCAATAATCGATCGTCGATTAATCACGCCCAGCCCATATTATTATTATTATTATTATTAATTTATTTATTTATTTCTACCACAATGCTTATCAAAGCAGTGTAAAGGTGGGAAGTGAAGTGTAACATATGTGCTTTCCATCACAAGCCTACTCCATGAGCATTTAAACATTAACAAATCAGTCTGCATAGTGAATGCAACTTGTAAATTAATTAATGCAAGTAATAATAATAAAAACATAAGAGTCAAAATATAACGATAAACGCTAAGCTCTTAAACCAGCAAAGCAGAGCAATGGCCAACATATTATTTTCAATATAGGCTATCTGAATATTTTGAAATCAATATATATATATATATATATATATATATATATATATATATACAGTATATATATATATTTTACAAACATTGCAAATAAAGCATTATTAATATCCTGCAATGTTGTTGTTGTTTTTTTTTTTCTCCTCAAATTAAGGAAGGTTCATGGCCCGGAGAGAAAAAAAAAGCCTGTTTGAGCCTGTGTAGTTATTGATGCTCAGTATTAAGGACATCCTAAAGATCAGGCCTCCAGAGGGCTGAGGAAGCTAATGGATTTGTAATGGAATCAATGAGAGGCATGGAGATTTTCTATAAGGAAAAAAAAAACCTGCTAAACACACACAAGCACACAGAGATAGAGAGAGGTCTTATGGACAACACTGGTCCAGAGGGCAATGAAAGCAGAAGCAGCTGCCAGAAGAAAGTAACCACAAATACACCAAAACACAACAGGCAGGAGGAGAATTCCTCACAGAAGCCATTAGTAAACCTAATGAACACACAACCTGCGCAAAATTCATGCACTAATTGTGGGAGAAAATGCTGAATTCTTTGGAATGGATTTTAAATGATGGGATGTGTTTTACTGCACTGAGAGTATCACTGAAGAAATCAAATTAGTCAAAATTATTCTATTTGACACTTTTTGGTAACATTTTACAATAAGGTTCTATTAGTTAGCATTACTTTATGTATTAACTAACTTGAACCAACAATAAACAAAACATTCGTTCCAGTATTTATAAATCTTTGTTGAAGTGCCACTATTCTGGATTTTTGAAAATGACCTTTCATGTTGTGTAATATTAGCCTGGCATGAAACTCATTGGCAGGGCTCAATCCGAGGGGCGGGATAAACGGTTGTCTTTCAAATTCTCTCTAAACGCAATTGGATAGCTCTAAAGCCAATCAGAGCAACGAAGAAGGTGACGTACTCAGCGGAGCAAGTGTATTTATTTTAAACTTTTACCGTATCCACTCCAGTTCAGCTGTCAACATTGAAAATAAGGGAGATTTCCTGGAATCCATCCCCAAAATAAGGGATTTTTTTTGTTTTTACACGACCCACAAACTTTAAAAATAAAACACTAATCATTAAAAGTCTAAAGAGATTATTACTAGTCTACATGTGAGAGAGAAAGAGACAGTATGTGTGTGTGTGTGTGTATGAGAGAGAAAGAGACAGTGTGTCATTAAAAAATAATATAGAGAATGTTTAAATACTAATATCAGCTTACGAGGGAAACGGAGCCGGAGTAGTGGTGCTTCGGAGTGCAGGAGATGATTCGGGAGAGGTTCGTGCACCTATACCGATCAGAGCGCGCGCTGACATGGAGTAAAGCCTTTATACTCGACGCCACAGCACGAGCGCGGCATGACAAGTTGATCGTTTCGCCACAGTTTTTGGCGCCGACCGCATCCGAGGATGAACGACTTAAAACCGAATATGTACGAGCTTGCTTTCTGACCGTCTCAACTCTTTCGTCATTATGTTAAGCCCGCCCACCGACTCTATACACGATGTGATTGGCCCTACCAGAGTTGGGGTTTTCCAGCTAAAACATCTATGGAGAGTTGCTAGACCACACTTTGCTGCAAAATAATTTTTGCTGCCGCTAGGGTGCGTCTAGATTTCTAGGCTAGTGTAATATAGCTCTAAAGTGAATGAAAACATCCTGCAACGATTTGTTACTGGTACAGTAGCCTAGGTTTATTTGCCATGTCTTACGAAATACAGAAATTAAATAATCAAATGTAAAAGAAAAGACACAGTCTTCACTGTATGGAATATAAATTGTCTGAGTCTTCACTGTTAAATACCAATTGATTTATAATGAGGATACAAAAGCTTTTGAAGAGAACTGAATTTGCGATTGCATGCATCTGAGATGCAGCATCATCCGAGCACTGCGTTGATTCCTTATTTGTGGCTTTTTGTGATTAAAAACACTCTACGCATCAATAAATTTAAATAGCACTCGATTTTTGAAATTTGTGAATCGAGGTGAACTGGCAGAAGTGCCTGTTCCAGTGCCTGTTCCAGCGCCTTTTTCTGAGCCGGTGTCTGGTCTGTAAGCTGCCCTGGCCGCCCTAGGGGTCTTCACCGCCCTGGCCGGCTGGTCTGCTCCGCCCTGGCCGCCCAAGGGTTCTTCACCGCCCTGGCCGCCCGAGGGGTCTTCTCCGCCCTGGCTGCCCTAGGGGTCTTCACCGCCCTGGCCGCCCGAGGGGTCTTCACCGCCCTGGCCGCCCGAGGGGTCTTCACCGCCCTGGCCGCCCGATGGGTCTTCACCGCCCTGGCCGCCCGAGGGGCCTTCACCGCCCTGGCCGCCTGATGGACTCTCTGATGTTTCGATCCAATTTGTTTTGTAATCACTGTTCCTTCGTTGGCCAGAGGAGAACTGGCCCCCGACTGAGCCTGGGTTCTCCCAAGGTTTTTTTCTCCATTCAATCACCTGATGAAGTTTTGGTTTCTTGCCACTGTTGCCTTGGCTTTTGGCTTACTTAGTTGGGGACATTTAATATTCAACAATATTTTTGATCTGTGTTGTATTATTTTCATGTTATCACTTTGAAGCTGCTTTGATACAATCTGTATTGTAAAAAGCGCTATATAAATAAATATGACTTGACTTTACTTGACTCTCTGTTTCACCCTGGCTGCCCAATGGACTCTCTGTTTCGCCCTGGATGCCCGATGGACTCTCTGTTTCGCCCTGGCCGCCCGATGGACTCTCTGTTTCGCCCTGGATGCCCGATGGACTCTCTGTTTCGCCCTGGCCGCCCGATGGACTCTCTGTTTCGTCCTGGTCGCCCGATGTACTCTCTGTTTCACCCTGGCCGCCCGATGGACTCTCTATTTCATCCTGGCCGCCCAATGGACTCTCTATTTCGCCCTGGCCACCCCATGGCCTCTCTGTATCGCCCCCCTGGCTGCCCAATGGACTCTCTGTTTCGCCCTGGATGCCCGATGGACTCTCTGTTTCGCCCTGGCCGCCCGATGGACTTTCTGTTTCGCCCTGGATGCCCGATGGACTCTCTGTTTCGCCCTGGCCGCCCGATGGACTCTCTGTTTCGTCCTGGCCGCCCGATGGACTCTCTGTTTCACCCTGGCCGCCCGATGGACTCTCTATTTCATCCTGGCCGCCCGATGGACTCTCTATTTCGCCCTGGCCACCCCATGGCCTCTCTGTATCGCCCTGGCCGCCCGATGGACACTCTGTTTCACCCTGTATGCCCGGTAGACTCTCTGTTTTGCCCTCACCCCTTGTTCCTGTCTCCCTTCATGGACCTGGCCCACCATACCTCCCCCTGATCCTCCACCGTTCCACCTCCCTCCTGAATTCTTGTGGTGTGTTGTATTATGTCGTGGAGCGTCTGGTAGCCGCTCCGTAGAGGGGGAGTTATGTCACAATGTCTGGTTGTGTTTCCCTTGTTTGTCACTAGAGGTCCTCGTTTTTACTGTGTCCTTCACTTTTGACTTCATTTCCCAGCATTCTGTCTGTCACTCATCAGTTCATTTCACTCAGCTGTTCCCCATAATCATTGTTCCCAGCTGTTCATTGTTAGTCTTGTTAGATCTGTGTATATATTCCCTGTCTGTGTTAGTATGTGTACGGAGTTGTTGTTATGTCACACCACTTCTAACGTATGTTCTAGCTTGTTCTTGTTTTGTTTCTCGTGTTTGGTATGATTATTTGGTTTTTGACCCCTGTCTGGAAGACTACGATTTGGATTACCCTATTAAAAGACTACTGCGTTTGGATCCTCTGTCCCCTGTGTGTGTTTGTGACAAGAAGATAGAATCGCAATTCATCTGTGAAACGATTTTTAACCTACCACCTCATTTACTATGCATTTTAATGCTATTTTGAAAAACACAGAATCTGTCACAAGTGGTTGCAAGGTACAGTAGGTGATCAACCAGAATGACACTTACCGCCGCGGCAAGTGCCGCGGTATAAACCAGCCGTATTTCAAAGTCGGTTGCAAAATGACCACCAGGTGGCACAAAGGGACATTTAGCCAAAGAAAAAAACGTACATTTTAAAACCTACATTTTAAATAGAATATTGCTTTAAATATAATCTAAACTTTTATAGCAGAACATTTTATTATCCAAAAGTTAAAATAGGCCTATCTCGCAGTCAGTGAAAATAAATTGGGTGCTTTCAATGACGCTAGGAATGAGAAAACTGAATCAATCTTTTTGGTTTAGTTTTGTTTTGAATTGTTCTGTTTACAAGTTGACATTTCAATATAGATATACGTTTCAGGTCTGTGGAGTAGGATACTTAGGCTATACGCTGAGTTTATGTTTATGAGACACGCTCCGCACCGGAATACAGAAACGCGCTGCAAATAACACGGTCCACAACGGAAATATTTCCAGGGAACCAAATAAGTGACGGACCCGACTGGGACTTGCTTATTGCTCGTGAGCTTCCCTATGCCCTACTCCCTTCAAAGGGCAGACGGCAAAGCTCTTCAAGTGGGAATTTGGCGTGAGCATGACACCTAGTGTGTCATTTATGTAGCCGTTTGGAACTTGATGAAGGGAGCAACAACAGACAACGTAATGTAATTATTTTTACCTTAGATGTTCCTATGACAATGCAGCACTTTGTCCATCAGCTGTATAGCTGTTCTGACGACAGAAAATGATTAACATAACAAACGGTTGCAAATAAATTATTTATTTTTACTTTATAAAAATCTGTTAAAATATCCATTTATATATCTGTATGTCAGTGCCATACATTACCTAACATTTTTAGGAAACTTTTCTTATGAAAATTTAAACATAAAATGAAACTATTTCTATAGTGTAACTGATGTATAGATTAATATCTTGCCTTCATGTTCTTCTAGATCTTTTTTTTATTTATTTAGTTTAGTTTTCAGATCATTGTTCTTTTCTCATTTGTATTGTGATGACATTGAACATATTGTTAACACATGTTGTATATTGTACACAAGTCGTATGTCATAATAATTTGAATCTCGGTGTTTTGCGGGGGAAAAGTCAAAAGAAATTAAATAAAACAAAGTCGAATTTTGAGTAAGCAAGGAGTATAGACGAACTATAAAAAATATAATAGTATAATATTATTTATATATACAATATTATTTTAATAGTATAGTTTATTTATAAAAAAAATATAGGCTTTGACTTCTTGTCAATAAAGGTTTTTTGCTGTAAGCACGTCCTGTGGTTCCAGTCGGGTCCGTCACTTATTTGGTTCCCCGGAAACATTTCCGTTGTGGACCGTGTTATTTGAAGCGTGTTTTTGTATTTGGTTGTGTTGTGAGTACTTGGAGTACACGTGTGTTGTGGAACTGATGAAGATGTTATTCTTAATTTGCGGATGTTTTTTTGTATTTGCACGCGTTTTTATAGTTGCACACATTTTTTTGTATTTGCATTTGTCTTCATCAGGTTGCAGCGCGGTGAGCTCTCTCGGCCACCGTAGAGAACCGCATTTTTTAAACGCCATGAGCGTACTCAAAGCCGCTCCTGAGATTAGGCTGCCGTTTTTAGTATGTCGTTTTTTCTTTAAATAATTCAAGAACAATACATGGTTTATTTTTGTAAAACTTTAAAACTGGCCTTTACTTTTTTTTGACGATTCCTCTGGTAGCTTTTGTTTGAAGGCATTCAATTGCTCCAAAAACACTAACGTTAGAAAAATTAGCCTACTGCACTTTATATTACCACTGGTAATATAACTTTATATTACCACTGGCATATGGTAAAAGATTAAAAATAGATATTTATTATCTATTTTGAGATTGTTTTTTTAAAGCCATTGTTTAACATTTAAATGTAAAGTATGTACATTTAAAATGTAAAGCACCTTAATGTAAACATGTTTGGTAAAGTAGTAGTGGAAGTAGTAACTCGCAGAATGCAAGACCTGACTGGTCATGTGATCTTAAATTGTCAGCTACCCATAAAGGGGCAGCATCCTTTATGTAAAATAAAAAACTCCTTTTTCTAAACATACATTTAATCATACATTTTACAGAAATAATTACAGAGTGCAGAGTTCAGTCTACGTGGATCACCATAAACCCCTGCAGTCTCAGTTAGAAATCCCAATCAGAGTACCATTATTGAGGAGCATTAATCTAGCAAGCAAACACAGCATTTAGCTTTGATTATATGCCAGTCAATAGGAGAATAAGCCTCTAAAATATTAACAAGCTTGTTCTGTTTACACTTTGTACACAACAGAAATTCTCAACCAATTAAAGCTCTTTACTCAAGACATGTGAACTTGTCTGAACCCTCTCAGGAACTAGGTATTCATTTACAGATGAAATGCAGAGCTCTCAAGGTCAGTAACACAAAGATGTTATTACTTGTGCAGTTTCAGCTAATCACAATGAAGAAGACTGTGTGTGTGTGTGTGTGTGTTTGTGTGTTGCCCTTCGCAATCTTAGTTTAGACTTTAGGCTTAGTGCCTTATTAAACATAGATTCTATACACAGATTCTGTGAACAGTTCTTACTGAGAATTATTCCACGGCTTCTGTATGACAGTCTCTCATGCTGTGCTCTATAAAAAGGAGTGTCTGAGAAGCTTGAATGACATTCTGACATAATCTCTGGTTACTCCAACACTACACCACATGACAAGAGAGTTACAGAGAGTCACACACTACTTAAAAATACGCATACAGTTTTTATGGTCACGTTAGAATGTTTGTTATTGTTAAGAGTGATAATTTGTCTGCAGCTTCGAAGGCAGACAAAATTTGATTTATATACATATATTATATATAGTGCAAGGTGCAACATTAAATATTATAAAACATTTTGTGCAAAATTATGAAATATAATCTACCAGTAGTGTTGTGGTACTGTAGGTGGAACAATACACTAAACTATATATTGACTAGAGCAATTAATTTAGAGTGAATTTATAAATGTATCGAATCAAATGAGACAATTTTAGCACACTGCTCAATTTTGAATAACAGTAGTAAAGGAATTAATGTTAAAACATTTGGTTAACATGTTGGTTAAGAGCTGAAGTATGTAATTTCTGAACCACTGCACATAACTGCAAAAATAAACATTGCTTTTAAAACTTTCTTTCTTAAAACACCCCCAGTCAGTCATTAAAAAAAAAAAAACAGTCCCACTCCCAACTCACCTATGAATGGTTTACTTATAGTGGTCTCTGCATAATAAGGGGGTCATTTTTTACTACTTTTTTTTTTTTTGCTGTCTCCTCTGTCATTTGAACGACCGGTTGACTATGAAACCACTCCCTCAGAAACAGGCAATGGGCTCAGATTGGTTAGTTGGGTCGGTGTGTTGTGATTGGCTAAACTACGTAGTGCACGTTTGAAATATTTAAAGTATTTGATGTATTTTATGTGCAATCATGTAATTTGTAGATAAGCATCTTTCTATCAAGCTAAAGGTGACACACAAAGTACCTGTGTCATAGGTCTAGTTCATGTAAAGTTTTCAAATGTGAAAGAGAAACATTACAGGTAACATAACCACGTGTGTGTGTGTGTGTGTGTGTGTATGTGTGTATTTGCATACTCACATCGGTGTCTGGTCCTTTATCAGCTCCAGGGCATGAGAATGTGACAAATTCGTGGCAACGTTTATGGACCACAAAACAGCACACTGACAGAGAGAGAAAGATGGAGGTGTGTTACATTTGCAAATATCACACACAGGTAAATCACTGGTAAAAGCAAAGTGTTCAAGCCAACTAGGTTATCTTACTCTTCCTGGTTTGAGTATGTGAATTAGCAGACCAAAATGCAGGGCTCTCAAGTGTCAAGCATTGAGAGTGACAGTCACTCATTTCAGTCTTTTGTCATGCACTCTCGCCACACATTGTATTTCTCACGCGGAAACAAATATTTATACTATATTTAATATGCCTGTAGTGCCTAACATGTATCTGGCCGCCGCTCTCACTATGGAACCGGCAGCAATCAAGCACGTCTCCTCTGGAGTTCTTAGTCGAGCCTGCCCAATCAAAAAAAAAGAAAGGGGCTTCACAATAGTCAATCAGAATAGAGCACTATTGTCTCTGCGTAAGATTTAACACAACAACCAATGACAAAAAAGCATATGCTGGAATTCTTCACATGATTCTACAACAGCATCTTACGAAAGTTTAGTTTACCCACAGAGGAAATCACTGGAGCTTTGAGCATCACTTGGAGAACAGAGTAAATCATGATGAGTAAGTTTTTAATTACAAAATCTTACACAAACAATGACAACTTGACTGCTGTTAGAGAATGATTCCCAGATAATTAATATCAGTTTTTCATGAGTGTATGTAACTTAGCCAATAGTTTTACCGCCTGTTCACTGTCAACACCTGCTCAGAAGAAGTAGTCTAGGTCTAGTCATATTTTCCTTTTCGCACAATGGCTGACATATTGTCACATTATAAACATCTCTCTCTCCAAATAGGGCTAATCATTTTATTAGCACTAAATAAATTAAAATGTATTGCATAGTTGATGTTATAGTTGATTTTTAAAATCATGCCATATTTTATAATTATATCCTAGCCATGGATGCATTAATCATTGCATCTTTCTTTCAAAGATGTAGTTAAAAAAAAAAATAAGCATCATCTCATCTGCTCTTTTTCTCCTGCAAGTCTGAGCAATTATTAATAACCCCCCCCCCCCCCCTACACACACACACATCGTAAACTTTATTTATATAGCATCAAATACATACAAATTAAATTAAAAGGGTTATGTGTGTATATATGCATAGGCCTACATACATGCATACATACACATATATATATATATATATATATATATACACACACACACACACACACACATAAATACACAATTAATATATTATGTGGGTTAGGGTTAGTTATGTGTGATTTAAATATACATGTCTACTGTACATCTGTACATCGTATAAATGTATTTGTGGTTTTTTTTTTCTGATATGGTTTAGTCTATGATATTAGGGTAGGATCAAGGGGTACATTAGCCATACTGAAATGAATCCCGTTATGGAACAGTTATGGATCGTATTTAGGAACATAGTTAATTCACTCATGAACTATCTTTCAGTTTTCATAAAAAGTTAATATTTGCCGAACATTGAATTAGGGGTGTCCATGGTTAACCGGTTAAGGCTCGCTTAAGTGGCGTCAATACATATTTGCACAAAACTTTTGCGTTTTTTTTTTCTGATTGTAGATAAAAAAATATTGTGAAATGACAGTGTTTCTATTAACGATGTTATGCGACTAAAACTTTTTTTTTTCCTTTCGCGATAAGCCATTCCAAAAATAATGGCAACGGACATTGGTATAGCTATCACAGCCACCGCACTAGACATTATTATTATTTGTGGAAGGAGACGTGGTGTGTCATCCAAGCATTAATGGCAGGGAAAGTCACAGAGTTTCTGTGTGTTCCTCCCTCATTTCTGCTCCGAGGTCTTGATTGCGGCATTTCTTTGAGGTTTTGTCTAGTAGGCTATTCCTTGTATCTTTTATGAATTTTAAAAAAAGAACTCTGCCTCGTATATGTCCAAAACGGTCAGTGTACTTTTGTGTTCATTCGTTTCCCCTAATTTAATCCGTAGGCCTGCAAAAAGAAAAATGAACGGTTGTTGTATTTTGTAAAACACAGAGTTGAACACCAAACCGTAAGAATATATAGGCTATATATCGACGAATTTTCAGATATTTGTTTGATTTTTTGCCCCTTTAAACATTTAAACTATTTGACAAATGAATATGGAAAAATTAACAGACAGGACAATGGAGAATAAACAAAGGGAATCCAAGAAACAGGCAGAGGTCAGGGCAGGCAGCAATAATCAGAGTCCAAGAACAATCCAAAGTCAAACACAGAAATAAACAAACGAGCAATAAACAACTTCTGTTTGGAAAACGTCCATTGTCTCCTGGTCTCCTCAGCTCTCTTCATCAAGGAGAAAAGTTTACCACACATGTTTCACACAACCAAGACACATCATGGCCATACTCCAGGATGACAATGTCAAGATTCATCAGGCTCAAATTGTGAAAGATTGGTTGCGAGGGAGCATGAAGAATCATTTCCACACATGAATTGTGACCTTAAATTCATTGAAAGTATTTAGGATGTGCTGGAGTAGACTTGCCTCCTGCATTTTCAAAACAAGATCTTGATTCTTGACCTCTTGATTGAAATAACATCACAGCATTTATTTCCATCAAGAGGTGGAAATGTATTTATAAATATTATATATATATATATATATATATATATATATATATATATATATATATATATATATATACACAACCATTTAAAATCACTTTCGTTTAATGTGCCAAGAACACACAAAAAAAATAAACTTTCATATAAACGTTCATGTAGCATGTTTCACAATGCAATTCCACAGTTCCATAAAGTCTGTTTTTTACACTATCCCTGGGCATTGGGCCGAACATTTATCAAATCAGATATTTTAAGAGACTTACTAATCTGGACGGACAATCATTAGGGTCTGCAGGAGTAGGCTCCTCATTACCTGTTTTATGATTTTTTTATGACCACCGTGCTTGCTGAATGTTTAATTCTGATCAGCGAAATGATTCTGGTTGACATAAGTTAAACACTGTGTCTACACCATACGCGAGTGTCAACCAAATACTATTTGAATAAAGGATGTACAGTAGATGTAAAATTTCCAATAGGCCAGACACCACTTTTGGCAAATACTGTACATGGCACTATAACATCAATTAGCTAAAGTCAGCACACTCCTGTTATGTGTAGCATATACCACTGTCCCTTTAAACAACAATACACTTCTGAAGTCCATCAAAAGTTTTTTTTTTTTTTTTTTTTTTTATATTAATATTTTTATCAGGTTCCTATGTATAGGTTTCTACCCAAGTACTGGCATTTCTGAATGGGCAGAGGCTGTGATTTAGTGAGTTTGAAGTTAAAGTATTTGATGAACATATATTATGTGCAAAGAGAATTCACTCAATAGTAGCATCTCATTTTGACAGAGGTGGCTTTTAGAGGCTTTTGCATCAGAGGGCTTCAAATACTCTCAAATTTGATAAGTTCATGCATTCCCAGGAAATCAAATTCATAATACCCATGGATCAAAGCATTCATTTGAGAAAGCATAGTCACACTTTATATAAAGGTTAAATTCTCACTATTAACTAACTATTAACTACAACAATTGCCTCAACACACATTTAATTACTGCTTATTAAAGGACAACTCCAGCGCAAAATGAACCTTTGGTCTAATTACACATTGTTACCTAGTCAACCGTTATCTGAGATTTGTTTTCATGATTGCCGAATGTAAATAGTTTTATCTCTAAAAACAGTTTAGCCTATAACGCTAGTATAACGCTAGTATATAGGGCATAGAGTAATGACAATGTTAGTGGTAATAACGAGCGATTTTTATTTGTCATTACTCTATGCCCTATATACTAGCATTATACTAGCGTTATAGGCTAAACTGTTTTTAGAGATAAAAATATTTACAATCGGCAATCATGAAAACAAATCTCAGATAACGGTTGACTAGGTAACAATGTGTAATTAGACCAAAGGTTAACTTCTCTGAAATGAAGTTGTCCTTTAATGTTGTCCTTTAGAGTTGTCCTTTAACAGCGAGAAAAGGCAGTTGTAATTGCGACTGATTGCGATTTCACTTTTTTCATTTTAAATAGTGTGTAATGTTGCTGTTGGTGCATGAACAGTATCTGCAAAGTTGCGGCACTGAAAGTTTAGTGTAAGCAGAGATATCGTCTTTTAAAAATCAGGAAATGTTGCCAACAAAAACGACTCGATTGGGACTACAGCAGGGTTTTAGACGTCACTAACCCACACATTTGCATTAACCCTCCTTCGGGAATATGCAAAAAAGGACATGCGCATATTTCTGCGGCTCGTCGAGTGTGTTATGTTCACCAGCTGCCAGGTCTTCTGTGTTCGAGCTTCCCACGGATGCTGTATTTCGTCAACAATGGATACAAGTTATGTTTGATTATGTTCCTGAAAATGACGATCGTAATCTAGCTCTCTGTGCTGCGCATTTTACAGAAGACAGCTTCCAGAATCTCCACGAGTTCAATGCCGGATTCAACAAGAAACTGTTACTAAAACATGAAGCAGTTCCAACTTTAAAACCAGAGGCAGCAGTTGTTGGTCCACAACCTGTAAGTAGGCTAAGACTTAATCATTTTAAATGTATTTGCATCTATAATTCCAGAGGTAGCCTTGTGTTTTATTTTTTTTCAAATGCCAGTGCTGGCTTTATAGCCAATAGGCTACTAGTTATGCTTTTTTTTTTTGTCTACGACAAACACGTACAAACATTATGGACCTGAATTTTGTATAAGTACTAATTTTTTAAATGTATTTTTAATGTGTATATGTTTTATCATGTTATTTTCGATTTGATGAAGAGCGTAAACTAATGCCAATGTTGTTTGTGTTTAACATTAGTAGCCAGTCAGTTGCTATTGTTGCCAGTCAGATGCTATTGTGTAAAACAAACTTTTTTTTAAAACTGTCTCCACTGCTTAATAACACTAAGGCTCACTTGGAAATGAGGCCCGATGTCCAAAATTCCAAACCACCACTTTAATGTTAAAACAGAGTCAGTCAAAGATGGAGAGACTGAAGAAGAAGTGACAACATGTAGAATGCAACAGGACGTCTCTGAATGGTTAGTTGATGAATTTATGTTGTTGATGTGGAGTTAACTATCTTCAATTAGCATATTCTGTCATGATAATCTATAAATAGCTCGTATAGGAACTGTTGTGAGATACACACGGAGTGACTTTCTATTGTAAGTGAAAAGATGGCTGCTAAAGTTTGAGTTGACTCACAAATGTGCTCTTATACAACAACTTTTCCTCTTCTCAGTATGGACTGTGTGTTCCTGGGGGCGGGGTTTATATACATTTTAGGGTTGGTGATGTCACTGACCCGGGAGGAAGCTTGTGAAGTCCCTAGACTCCCTACCGGCCAATTGTTGTAGTCCTTAAAAAACGATTTCTTTAAAAGCAAATATCTTCCTTTGCTTTGAACTTTGTAACTTTAATGTTGGTTATGTTTAAACAGCAACATTTCACACAAACTAAAGTTAGAAAAGTGAAATCATACTTTACCACCCCTTTAATAAGGTACTAGTACCTAAAGAATAAGCACTAGTAGCTAATGAATAAGTACTAGTACCTAATGAAATAGATACTAGTATGTAAAAATAAGTACTAGTCCCATGAAATTAGACACTAGTATACTGTATGTATTAAGAATTAAATGTTAAAACGGCTTGACATATCAGGCATTGTAGAAGAAGCCTCAGAGCTGTTATCTTGGCAAAAGAAGTTTCCAAAAAGTACTGAACAAAAGGGTGCCATTAGTTGTGGCCAGTAGATGTTTGTAATTTTTTTTTTCTTTAAACTAAAGTTTAAAAGGAGTAACAATGCAAAATTAATTTCCTCAGGCTTCTTTGTTTTTTGACTGATACACACACACACACACACACCCACACACACACAATACAATGCGTAAAAAGGGCCTTCCAGAAATGAGACCAACTTTGGTTAACTAATTGTGTTGTTACAAATAGTATTATCAAAATTCAGTGTCGTCAGAAAAAAAGCTTCAATGTTCCAAATAACCTTTTGACAATACAAATATTTCCATGAATCTGAAATGTAAGTATAGTTGCAGAACATGGAATGAATTTACACAACAATAATAATAATAATAAAAAAACATTCTGCTCGTGATTTAAATAAGTACCATTGGTTCTGCACCAATCACATAAATAACTTATTTTGGATTCAAAACTCTGCAGCACGGATAATACTGTATATTTGAGACATGTTCAAATCTTGCAGAATGAAACACTGCAAAACACTGTAAATAATTTAGCAAAATGTCATAATGAACAAATTTGTTACTAAAAATAAACACTGTTAAACTAATTATATAATTAATGATATTCATATTAATAATAATTAATCCACACAAACATATGTATCTCTAACACTAACTTTAATTATGTTTATTGATGTTTTTATGTACATTTTTGCATGGATCTCAAGGCTCTGGCCTCAGCAGTCATTAGTTTAAGCACTATTTGAACAAAGCTGTATGATAACTAAAGAGCAGGTGTATGATTGTTCTTGGATTTGCCTAGTCTTTCCTGTGGTGCGGTGTGTAAAGCTCCAGTGTAAAGCTAGACTGCAAGCTCTGGCACTCTTCAAATCCGTTCAGCTGTGTAATCTTAACAGGAGAGATTAACACGCCTGACACCATTTATCAACACACTCAATGGATTACACACACACACACACACACACTAATGCTCCATTCAAGCAGTGGCAACAGTAGATGGATTTAAAGGAGGGGCCACAAAAGGGCCAACATTAACAAAAAGGAGTCAAATTAATAACACGCCAATATGATTAAATAAGGAGTCAAATTCATAACATGCCAATATGATCCTATATGCTCTTGAAATGTAAACCAAAACCTAATACTCTGTAACAATTTAATTAGTACTTTCAATTTCGATTATATATGAGAAATCTGAAAAGTTCACAATTAATCGAGTAGTAGGACTTTTTGTAAAAGATACAACAACCATGCACAACAATATTTTAACAAACAAAAAAAAAAACACATTTTGCATTAAAAAAATAATAAAAATAGAACATTGTTAACATCTTTACTCTGACTATTACAATAGTCACACCAACTAAATCTTGCATAATTACAGAAGAATTACAGACTTCTGTAATTATTTTAGAGGTTCCTCTCAGGAGAAAGGCAGTGGGCTCAGATTGGCTAGTTTGGGCCGGTGTGTTGTGATTGGCTAAACTGTCACTCACGTTGTCCGGAAGATTAACGCCCATTACCTTTACGGGCGAAACGTGCATGTCATGAGCTACGGTCCAGATGTAAATAATGATGTCGAACTGCAGAATCAGTTTGAGGCAGAATCAGACAGAGAAAGCCGCGATGAAGTGTGTCAAACAGAACCTCACCAGAGCCGTGCTCTTACTAAACGTTTCTGAATGATAATTTGCTACATTTTTTTTTTACTTTATACACGTTTGTTTTACACAATAGCATCTGACTGCCAACAATAGCAACTGACTGGCTACTAATGTTAAACACAAACAGCGTTGGCAAGTTTACGTTCTTGATCAAATCGAAAATAACGTCATAAAGCAAATATACATGAAAAATACATTTACAACATTAGTACTTATACAAAATTCAGGTCCATAATGTTTGTACGTGTTTGTCGTAGACACAAAATAGCATAACTAGTAGCCTAGTGGCTATGAAGCCAGCGCTGGCATTTGAAAAAAATAAAACACAAGGCTACGTCTGGAATTATGTATGCAAATACATTTAAAATGATTACGTCATAGCCTACTTACAGGTTGTGGCCCAACAACTGCTGCCTCTGGTTTTAAAGTTGAAACTGCTTCATGTTTTAGTAACAGTTTCTTGTTGAATCCGGCATTGAACTCGTGGAGATTCTGGAAGCTGTCTTCCGTAAAATGCGCAGCACAGAGAGCTAGATTACGACCGTCATTTTCAGGAACATAATCAAACATAAATTGTATCCATTGTTGACGAAGTAGAGCGTCCGTGAGAAGCTCGAACACAGAAGACCTGACAGCTGGTGAACATAACACACTCGACGTGCCGCAGAAATATGCGCATGCCCTTTTTTGCATATTCTGGAGGGAGGGGTTGATGTAAATGTATGGTTTAGTGACGTCTAAAACCCAGCCGTTTTTTTAAAACCCTGTACTTCGGGATTTTTAAAAGACGATATCTCTGCTTACACTGAACTTTCAGCACTGCAACTTTGCAGATACTGTTCAAGCACCAACAGAAACATTACACGCTATTTAAAATGAAAAAAGTGAAATTGCAATAAACCCCCCCTTTAATGGCAAAGGTGAAATTACACTCTATTTAGCACAAACAGGGCTACCATAATTTACGTGATCAACATGTATGTACAATGTTTATGTTTTTGAGAGAATATGTGATGCGATCTGCGAAAACCTGTCGGATGTCGGGCTGGTACGTTTTCAGTAAGGTCTAAATATAGATTGAATGTCAGTTTTTTGTCAAAATTGTGTTTTTATTAAATTATTATTTTATGACATCTTTTTATCATCTCTGAACATATCTTGGGAAAATTCACTAGTTTAGTGGAGGAAAATAGTGATTTATAATGGCCAGCTGAAAAGACTGTGTTTCTTTTTCTTTAAGAACACGCAAGGCGGAGCGGAGGGGCAAAAAAAACAATTTCTCCCGTTTAACTCTCCTTCTCTTAACACTACAAAGACAGTTCACCTATCAAAATAAACCACATAACAGAATAAAGGCCAGTCCTGGTTGAACTACAACAGCACACAAGTTTTTATTTATTTATTTTTTTCAACGTTATCGTGTGGTTTGATGTGGAGCACAAGAGAACAGCAGAGTTTGAAGCTGCTCGTTTAAAAGACCTTGCTCGCCTCTCAATTGTCCAATTTCAAAACGCTTTTCCCAGGTTGAATTTTGAGTTCGTAAGCTTTCGAATGATACCTAATCTATGATGATTACTAAAATATGTGATATGAAAAAAGGCAATAAAAAAGGGAGTGCCAGTCGGGAGTGGCGACTCCATCCCCAGTCGGTTCAGCTGGTTTGGGAACAGTTCGGCGACGCTCAGGTAGACCTGTTTGCCTCCCACAACTCTTCCCATTGCAGCCTGTTTTATTCCCTGACCAAAGGCACGCTCGGCACAAATGCACTGGTGCAAAGCTGGCCGCAGGGCCTCAACAAGTATGTGTTTCGCCAGTAAACCTTCTCGCACAGACCCTGTGCAAGATCAGGGAAGACGAGAAGCAGATCATTTTGGTTGCGCCTCACTGGCCCACCCGGACCTGGTTCTCCGAACTCGTACTTCTCGCGACAGCACCTCCCTGGCCAATTCCTCTGAGGAAGGGCCTCCTTTCTACTCGAGGATTACATACGTAGCCGAGACGTTTTAGGTTTATGGTGTCACATGGAGTTTGGGAAAGTGTGTGGAAATCCTAAAAACACATTGTGATGCTGTGAACTGCCACTGGTAGCATTACAATTTCACTCAAAAGAGCAGAACATGTGACACTTACTGCAGGACACTAACACTGAAATGCTGTTCTATCAGCAACTAAGAGTTATCAGAGACAATAACTCATTGTGTGAATTGAAAGGAGAATTGAGATGTGGCATTTCACCATATTTATTTCAGCCCACTGCTCAAAAAATGCAGTATGATAAAACATGTTTTGTGAAATTTTGCTATTTAAAATCCTACCACTAGACAGTTCTGTGTGTTAACTTATGATTCATTACCAAATATAAGTTTGACTGATTTTTCAACATATAATTATTTTGGCATCCCTCTAAATCACAAATTACAGCTCTGTATCAACTAAGAAAATACATTTTAATTATTTATTATTGTATCCAGTTAAAAAAAATACAATATCCGCCTTAGTGTTGCAAACTAAACACAACACATGTGACAGTGGCATTTCCACAGGAGACCAGCCTTTGGCAAACAGTTCTATCACTTGTACATACATTATCTGACAAACAAGCAGACCTCACTTTACAACATAGAGACGTGTGACATCTATTTCTTTCTCAGTCATTAGTCACAATGATCAACTGGGAATATTTATTCTTACATATAATTAGACATTTCAACAACAATAATAAATGGCGTACACTTCACAAACTGCACAGATATATTACTTCAGCTCATTCCTGTGAGAGAAAAGCAATAATTTAGATTCACTGATAGGACAAACACAACACAAAAATGCAAGCAGACACAAGAAAGTGTCTGCTTCTGAAAAAATAAAAAATAAAATATCATACAGAAATATCATTACTTTAGTATTAATATAATAGTCAGTATTAAAAATACTGAAATGACGACAACAATTTCCATCAAATCATGGTAATCTGTTTCATTTCCTGCAGATAGAGCACAAAGCGATTGAGATGTACTTTAATGATTCTGCTCATTTTAATACGGCATCACACAAGTTATCAAATGATCATTGATTATTAGTATCTCCAGATGTTCTCTTATGTAGTGTTTTAAAATGATTATGATTATAATGATATTATACACTTATGTTAAAGTTTCATATAAGGAACATCTATCATGCTTCATTTTTATTACAACTGTGGCTGTCGCAAGGTGTCAAGTGCAACTTATATATATAACAACCCTTAAACAACCCTAACGTGGCAAATACCAAAGAGAAGGATACAACCTTCTGCAAACAGGAGTCACAAGCTATGCAAAGATCTGATAAATTTCTGTTGAAAAAAGTGTCAGCTCTAAATAAACAGTTGGTGTCACTGCGATCCATCCCCTACTGTCCTAAAGCTGTATCTTATCAGAGGATTGTACTAACCACCTCCGCCCTGGGGCAAAGTCTTCAGAAGCAATAAAATATCTCTTCTCCAGGCTAGAGAAAACAGATTCATACTTCCATTCAATGAATGTTGCTTACAGCAACAATACAAACATTAAACCTGCTAAAATTGTTGTTGTTTAAACTCATCACACACACACACACAGATCTTTATATGCAAGAATCATGAATTAAAGTTTATCCAGTGATTAGACAGTTACAAAACTAATACATAACTCTTTCAATCACATTCGCTTATACAGTAGAAGCAGTTAAAAGCTAACTGACCTTCTACAGTAGCTGAACATTTCATCCTTGCTGGATTAACGATGAATGACACTGTTTAATCACAAGTTCAATTTGAAAAATGTTTTCTTTTTATGAAAGGGATGTGTTTGTTAAAGAAGGATTTTTGGTGATTATCTATGTTTCTCTGAAAAAGAGGGAACAGTGTGACAGTTAACCCATCTGATCAAAGCACAGGCCTGTTAAAAAAGCATTTTTTTTATGTTATAAGGATTATTTTTTTTACTCGACTTAGTATCTGAAAACTGCATCATCTACAGCGACTCCGGTCACGCCAGTCATGGTTTCAAATCAGTCAAGCCAACTTAAATGACAGAACTCACTAACAGATATCTGTGCTGCGGGCTGGGCGACACCTAACACGTTCACTAGATATTATAGCATACGTGTAGAGCCGGTCTCCTCCCGTGTTCTCACTCTAAACGAGTAGAAGCACTTAAGAGGCCTGGCTCTATCAGCTTGCTGCACCCTAACGGCCCAGACGTGGCGGGGCCCTGAATCCTTGAGAACCGACTCTAGGCTGGGTCCCATATGTGTGATCCTGTAGGCCATGTTTTTTAACAAATTTGTTTGTGTTAGTTTAAAAAAAATTCATTACGAGCTGCTTCGCCGTTGAAATAACTGGCCCAGTTAACCTTCTTGGTTTGAAAATCTGGCCCAACTGAATTTGTAATTGAATAGCCCTGCTGTAGGGTTTCCATATGTGTATTTCTTACATGGCTGCTCCTAAACGTAAGCCTGTGTCTTTCCCTTGGGCTAAGTCACCCAGTATTTCATATGCAATACAACCTTCGGGTTAGTCCATATGTATATCGCCATGTAACTGCTCCAGGGAAGAATGTGGGTTCTGCAGCATTTTCCTTACTAACAGAAAGGGCATGCTTTCCCAGTGTTATCCAATAATGTCACTGTATGGGTTACAGGGGTTAAAGCAAAAAAAAAAAAAATATATATATATATATATATATATATACAGTATATATATATATATATTCCTTAGCCAAAACCCCATTCCACAGCCTGTCACAGAACAGTATTTATATCGTGACACATTTATATCGTAAAGAGTGACACATGAGAATCAGTTTAAATACTACATTGAATGATCCACACTACAAAATGCAAATGCAAAATGATATAAGGTAAAAACTATATAAATACTGTTCGTTTTCTCACACAAACCACTCGTTTCGTGTCTTAGGTCATCAATGTGCACTTACATGTACGAGTCATTAAATCATGTTTAATTTTGACTTCTCTGTGCATGCTTTTTGGTGGACCCCCTTAGCCTCCAGTGTATGACTGATAGACAACAACGGTTTGACTGAAAAATGTCAAAATTGAAAATACTGTGGAAACAAAGACACCTACATCTTGGATCCCCTTGAGGTAAGCTAAAACATATCGAAAATTAATTTTAAAGTGAAGTATCCCTTTAAATTAGAAATGATTCAAGCATTATTTTGCATAGATAGCAAATATCAATGTCATACTTCTGTGACCAGAGGCAAATAAAAAATATATATGAGCATCAAAGATTATTGTCAGCAACTTGTTTTTGGACTAATCTGTTAATTTAATGGTTCAATTGTTCACTCATGAAGACAATCGCTTGTCGTCACCTACTGTCTTAATGATGTAAGTTGTGCAAACACCCCTAATTCTGATATTGGGGAAATATAACATATTCGAGGGATCATATAAAAATATTAATATTTATGCAATACTACTATGGCATTATGATTAATAGGTGCTTGTAATTAAAATCAATTAAATTAAATTAAATATAATTAAAATTGAGCTTATATTTTCCATTGTAATTTGCAAAGAACTTTTATATGTGTTAACCCCCTGGGGACCAAAAACACACCCTGACCTTGCGTTTTGATCACATAGTTTTTTTCACATAGCTGCAACATAGTCTTACTCTGTCATTAATGGTCATATAAATAAAATCAATACATGATTATAAATTATGGAGGGTCTTCTTTTTTGTGTATACTCTTATTAATATCAAAACCTTGTGTTTTAGTAAAATAAATAAAATAAACGGTGCGCTTTGAGCTCACTCTGTCTCCGCAAAAATCTTTCTGAAACGCGTCCAAAAAATGAACTGTTAAGGCCATTGCACACCGAGTCCGAAATTCGCATCCGAAATTTTTGCACGTTAAAAAAAAAGTTCGACCTCACGTTATGTCAGTCACGCTTGCACACGGCCTCCGAAACTTTCGTCCGTCATAAAATTAATCGGATCGGGTTCGATTTTCTGCGTTCTTCGCATCCAGAGCCAGCATTTTGAGAGGTCTTTTGACAATTCAGGGCCGGGGGAGCTCGTCCTAATTGCACAAATGCACCGTGCTTTCAGTTTTGGTTTTCAATTCGATCAAGTGTTTATGTTCTCTTCTCTATATTGGATTATGAAATTAATAAACCTCCCCTTTCAATCAGATTGAAATTTAGGATCGAATAAGGTGTGATTGAGCTGCCTATTCGATAACTAATGTATTATTTGGGCACAATATATACAATACACAATAACAGCCTAGCTGTTCTGTCTGCCCAGCGCTTCCACCGGGCCGCGCGCGGGTGTGTGTGTGTGTCCATACCTGGTCCATACCAGACACATTGCCAGTCTCCGTTCAGAATCGATTGGTTCACGGAAATTGGAGGTCTTGTTTTTAATATGTGGCTCCAGAATCGCTAGCAAAGCATCAAATTGTCCCACTGACATTCTGAGGTAAATTTTGAATCGGTCAGGATAAATTCGCAACTCCTTGATAAGGAACTCTCCTTCCTCTCGGCGCAATTTCAGGATTGGATGGTATTTTTCCATTTGGTATTTTTGCGTTTTTTCCCGCAAAGGTTTAAGAAATACGCATCGGACTCGGTGTGCAAGGTTTCTATGCGTGACGAATTTTTAGGCTGACGAACACGAAAATACGAATACGAATATTTCGTGCTCAGTGTGCAATGGCCTTAACAGACAGAAAAAGACACGAAAGATTTCTCTTTATGAAGCTGAAATTCTCTTCTTTTAAATTAAGTAATTTATATAAAAAAGCAACTGTTCTCAGTTGATGTAATCTGTATGAAAAGAGAGAGATGTCAGTCTTTTTCCTTTCACCTAATTATAGCGTATGGCATGTTAATGTGACCCCGCCCACTGAGAGTGTGCACTATTCAAACGCTAATGTTGAGACAAGCCATGAAATTGCCCACATAAGCTGGTTTATCACAAATCTAACCTTTACCTCATGTTGCTGCGCTATGAGGAAGAATACTGTCATAATAAACCTGGAAAAGTGACCTCAGTTACCTGTTTCATGTCGAGGAGCACATGGATGCAGCTGATGTAAGTCATTTATTCTTAAGTGCTTTGTTCTAATCGTGTTATTGAATAGTGTCTGTAAACTGCACAGACTGCACAGACAGACGCTCGCGCACAAAGCATTCATTCACTCTCGCTCCTACATTAGTAAGACTATATCCACAAGTTTCCTACGCCCCATGGGGCCTTGCGTCAAAAGTGGGCGCGTCTTCTGGTTCGAAGTAAACAAAGCGCGACTTGACATACTTCACACTCGTTCATTCAACAGTTGACAGTCATTCAAGTTATAGCGATCCAAACTAGCTAACGATGTGGGAACACAACCTCAACGAAATTAAAAAGGGTGAAATAATAGTACCTACCCTCCGCAGTAGTTGGTTGGGAGTATTATAATAACATTAAAAATTAATACTCATCAAGGCATGGTGACAGACAGTTGTGTGAGCTGACAAACAATTAAAATAAAAAATACACACTTAGTCATTGTGCTTTGGAGTTTATTCAAAATTATAAATGAATGTGCTACTTGAATACATTAACTGGCACATTTGGTATTCTGTCAACTCGGGCTTTGATCCTGAGTTTAGGTGTAACATCAGTAGCGAACAGCCAAACACATGCTGATGAATTTAAACAAATGTACACAGGAAGATTCGTCGTCTTTTGGGAGATGATGAAAACTGCAGTCGTTGGCAGGATCACCCTGATTTCGTTATGTTCAAAACAATCACGTTTAAGCCACTGAATTAGTTTAGTCCGGTTATACATACAACCGTGAACAGCACATGTTGTTCCCGAGCTCCGTAACGACATCTCTCATAAAGATTTGCGTCTTTAAATAGTAAAATAATTCTCTGAAAAACAGCTAGCCTCTTCACTAACTAACACACAAAATACTATTGGAATGCTACTTCCGCCACCGTACCGGAAGTTTCACCCACTTTATTTTTTACAGGAGCGCCCCTCAGAAACTTGTGGATAGACTACTGAGAATTGTTCTATATTGATCTGTAAACCCAAAACGACTGTTTAAATATGAATCGGGTGTGTGAACGAATGAACGGACAGATGCAAAGCCTACTGTTACAGATGAAATAGATTATAAAGTTTTTACTATAGGATAGACATCAAATAAGCTTTAGTTAGACAGTTCCTGCTCATATGTTAAATATATAGTATGTTTTGTCAAAAATAAACAAATCAACTGTTATCCAATGCAAGCTAATGCAATGCACATATCAAAATAATGAATCCTCAACTTTGAAATATGTATGAAAAAATTTAAATGGCCTACTTTAAAAATAATGCTTTATATTGAAAAAGAATTTTCTTTTCAAGATGTTTCCAACTCTAACTTTTAACCAATTGTCTAACTCACTTGAATGAAAGGCTCATTATTATGCGTGTATGTCTCTCTCAGGTGATAATCACCTAATTATACATGATGAGGGCTGGCCTGTTCACGCCCATTCGCATATTGCCTTGGCAAACAAAAAATGTTTTTCACAATATAACCTAATCCACAGTTTTATGTGAAAGATTAGGCAGGATGATTTTCAGATCATTGTGAAGAAAAAACTCTAGACCACATCTATTAGTCAAAAGTAATGTGGACACATATTTCGTTTGTGTTTTGTGGCCTTATTTCAGAAACGTTCATTTTTAGTTTTTTCAATAACCACGCATAAACAATATTCTCTCAAAAATACATACTCAAAACATGTACGTTGCTCACATATTATGTTAGCACTGTTTGTGCTAAATATAGTGTAATTTCACCTGTGTCATTTAAATGTGTATAAGCAACTGAAAAAAGCACAGATGTCAGGGCATGTCAGAACATCTCAAGGACCCCAAATGCGGATAAAGCTGGTGAAAGTGTGTTTCCATCCAACGGCTTTAAAGCGAATAAAAACCTGTACGTAATGACGTCACATGCTGTTTTGCCATCAAATTAGTATATCGAATTGATTTGAGACATTTTAAAGGTGCCATCTGTAAAAATTGAGGTTAAAATATCCCAAAAATGAGCTACACGCATCAAAAGAATGAGAAGAAATAAGGTTGATGATGTCATTAAAAAATGACAAGTTATAGTGCTGCCGAGATATTAACCTGAATTAGCATGCTAAATTACTAGCCCCGGCCCGGCAGGAGTCGTAATACCAGTTTCGGCCATGGGAGGCGGTATGTGGGCAGCCAACATTACCACCAGCCAAACTGCAATAGACGAGTAAGTTGCGCGGCTTGTGTGTACTTGAACCTGATGTCAGTCGTGTGGAAAATACAGCCCACTACTACATTTCAGTTCAGGGATGAGTTAAAAAAATGATTGGTCGATATTATGCATGAGGAATACATTTTGGTAAGTTGTAACATACTGTATCTTTCAACAGTGTTTGTGTTCTTTTACCATTAGCTAGTAGAGATGATTGGTTCACGTGCGTTCGGGATCTGTCGTTTAAAGCGCCAAAACTGTATTTATTGTTTGAATTGCGTAATAAAATTAACAGAATCTGAGAGCTGACATCGGTCTCCGTGTCCTTTTCTGTGCATGACAAAATTGATGTGTGGCGTGAGAGTGTGTGAAAAGTGTTTTGAGAGTTGGCAGCTCTGAAAGACACTAGCTTGGTCCACATAAGGGAATGCTGTCTGTCAAATTAATTAAAACTAATGATAAAAATGTAATATGAACAAAACGAATACCATAAAACTAGAAATAATAGCCTGGGCTTTAATTTTCCCATATCTTCGAAATGCACCGACTTGTCTATGAGACGGCCTTTATAATTTAGTATTGAGATGTTGTTCATTTAGTCTCTAATCTCGGAAAATCTCCAAATGCTCCACGTGAATCTGCGGCCTTCCAACCTTTTACTATCGTGTCAATTGATTTGATTAATATGCACGAGGGAGACAGAGCAACACAGCGCTCGCCCGTGTTGTTTGAAGACATGAGAGTGCGCGCGGCCGCGGAGGTATTTCTGGAGGTATACTGCCCCCATCTGGTATGGAATATGGCACCTTTAAGGTGTTTCCATTCATTTTCGCACTGAATCGAACAACATTCAAGCAAAGTTTTGCGAAAAAAAAAAGAGATCCTAATCCTTTTGTTTGTCAACGGGAAATTTACGGACACAAATTAGCCTATTCTCATGCCATTACATGCAGCATTTTGGTCTATTTCTGCACGAGATGAAAACACGTTTTAATAATTTCTTGGGTCAGAAAGAGTCAGAGTTTGCGATATGTGCCCCCCTGTGCGTTCTCTGCGCACTTCACATGCGCACTTCAGTAAGCACGAAGTACGCGGGTTAATGTGTTTTAAATGCCGATAGAAACAAGAGCAAGGGCCAAACGTCTAGCTGAGTCGATCGGTTTATACTTATACTTATGACTTGACTCTGATAAAGGAAACGTTTACATGACCACATGCATTGTCAAGTTTATTCAACATAATCAGGTTAAGAACGTCGTCGCATGTAAACGCGCTCAATCTCTGAAAGTGAAAGTAAAAACGGACTGCTTTCGGCATCTGCATTAACGCCGCGTTCCCTCAGAGACGACGATGATAACGGTAACTATAATACTATTTTAGTGATATTATTATTAATACTATTTAGTAATTGTATTGTTTTTAGTGTTAGTGTCATTAAACGTTTTGTTAATGTGTTACAGAAACAAATACTGACGAACAACGATGCCGTTTTCATCTTGGATCTGTAGAAAAATTTAATTTTGCGTCTGTTAAAACGAGCACACTTGATAATTTGTGAATGGATCACCTTGCGATTGAATTTTGATGTGGGATGTTTTTTAGTCTGTTTTAAAAACATTCTCTTAGAGGAGTCCTCATTAGTGCGTGTGTTGTTGCAATTGTTATGAGGTGATGTCGTTGTAAATTTAGGCAAGGCAAATTAATTGTAGTTCCTAATATTCATTTAATAACAATACTAGCTTTATAATAATAATAATAGGCCTAATAATAATAATTTAATACATTATGGTAAAACGAGCCAATTATCGTATTGATATCGTCAAGGGCATCTGCCATCGGCGATATGTCAGACTATCGTCGATACACGATACTATCGTCTATCGGCACAACCCTACCCTGGGCATGAATAAGATAGGATCATTAGGTGTGCAATATATCGGAAGACATATGGAGTGGATCAGACATGATTATGACCCTTCATTAAGTTTTGTTTTTTTAAAAATGAATTTCGTTTTGTAAAAATTGTATCTTTATTTTATACAATGTTTCATCAACCAATTGCCTAGATTTATTAAAGCACATATAGCAGACAATATAATCAAGACATAGAGGCACGATATTGCATTGTACGTGAACTGGAGTGCATCTCATGAATGAACCGAAACTCAGCGTATAGGTACTTCACAGACATGATATATATATATATATATATATATATATATATATATATAGAAAGCTTGAAATGTCTACTTTTAAGCAAAACAATTCAAAACGAATAGAAACAGACAACTCTTTTCTGTAATCCGTATAAAAGTCAGCTCATAGAGGCTCTTTAGCAAAAAACTGAAGTGAAATCACACCCGCTGCTCATTATATATGTGACTGAACAGCTGATGCGAATGATTGCACACCAATGTGCATTGGCTTGTTTAGTTTCACTCTAAGTAGATTGGCCTCTCTAGTGAGATTCATATTCGTCTGTCACGACGTACGTATCCATTCCCTTCTTCAGGGAATGAGGGTTACAATACGTAAGCAAGACGTTGTTTGGCCTACAGCAGATAGATGTCATAGATACAGCCTTCACTGTTAAGGCCCAGATGTACTCACGGTGAAGTTATTTTTCATTCTTCGTTTAGGGCTAAAATTAAGTTTGAAATATTTATTTATTTTCTGAGATATCATGGGCGGTTAATGAGCTTGTGCCCAGTGAGAGATTCACTTCAATCTCAACATCAGTCCGAAGAAAATGTATTAGTCATTTGATTAGTCAATTGTGTGTCTGTACTTCTTTCATAAGGAACAAAGTCACATAGGGCATTCACATCCTGTATCTAATGAGACATAATCTGAGCCTGCCTCTCTGTCCTTTCAGCCAGACCAACTCTCGGTGAAAGGGGACCTGTGCTTAAGACAGCTGGCCCTCATGCTCAGACTCATATGAGATCATGGGTCATACAGCCAGCATTTGTGTTCATCTTAGCTGTCAAACCCTCAACCTCTTGTGCCTGCAGAGTTGCAGCAAGATCTTGCTTATGTCATCTAGGTTGAGGGAGAGGGCTGCTATCAGCGAGTCTCCCTTACATTAGCTTCTAAGGTCAATTCATGCAGGTTGTAGAATTTCCTTTAGCCTTGAGATCATGATCATGACCAAGACAAGAGAAAGGTATAATGGACAACCTGTGGAGGATGGCTGCCTTTTAACTGATGCATACATTTTATTGATTATTTCTGTTTTTAGACATGCTAATGTGAAATCAAAAAGTAATTACAATGAGCTACAAGTAACCATAAGCTGCACCGCTCTCACAACTATTGTGCTGCAAGAGAGAGAAAACAAGCCATGTCTGTCTCCCCTGTGCGAATAACAGACACAAGCAACAGGGAGGGAGGGAGAATGCTTTGCATTGACCAGTGAGCCTAACCTGCTGTTAGAGACTTTGGGCCCTATTTTAATGATCTGAAACGCAAGTAGCAAGCGCAAAGCGCAAGTAACTTTGTGGGCGGGTCTTGGGCTCTGTTGCTATTTAACTGGCAGGATAAATGATTCCTGCGCTGGGCGCAAGTTTAAAAGGGGTTGGTCTGAAGTAGCTTCATTATTCATAGGTGTGGTTTGGGCGTAACGGGAAACAAACCAATAAGAGTGTCATATCACATTCTCTTTAAGAGCGTGATGAACGAGGTGCTCTTGTTCCATGGCGCAATACTATTATAACGTGCATTTACCAGCGCGCTTCAGCATCTGTTCACAGCCGAGGAGATCGATGTTCTCGTCAGGGACGTAAAAGAAAGAAAAGGGACATTGGGGATGGGACAAACCCACCCAAATTAGCTTTGGTTAAACATGCATATAATAATTTGAGTAAATTTGTAAGCTTTATGCCTATTTTTCCCATCGTCATGGACACAACAACGATTTCCCTCATGTTTATATATTTTTCCTTATAATAATGAATCATTTGCAAAAAGTAAAATGCATCTGTGTAGATGAGACACAGATGTGTAGATACACATCTAGAGATACACATCTACAGTGTATGCACATTGTTCACACTCTGTATTATGGCCAAGCATGCGTGCTTAAAATAGCATCTGAATGTACGCGCAACGCGCCACTGACTTTAGACCAGTTTTTTTTTTTTTTGGACATTGCCGCAATTGTTTTCTGGAACTGCAAAATAGCACTAGGGAATGTTTGCGCCGAAACACGCCTCCCTTTTGCGCCGACTCGCCCAGGGAGCGCAAGTTCGTTCCCTAGTTCCCTCGGTGTGCGTCTGTGGAGGGAAAAGCCCACTTTGTGTGGGTGCAAAATAGGAATGATATATGCGTCAGTGTATAAAGTCATTTGAGCAAGGTGCAAGATAGGGCCCAAAGGATGAATGTTGCTTTCTTTTGGGTGATAAGTTAATGTGAGGAAAAGTTTAATAGATATGTGTCAGCAAGAAGTAGAAGTAGCCTAAATACAGAAATGAAAGAGCTAGGTCTGGGTCTATTTGCAATCACAAAACAATCCTCGTTCACAAGGATCCGCGAAAACGACAAAAAAACACCACTGTATTATGCATGACTGGGCAGTAATTGGCGTTGGTGTTGTCACTTTGTAAAGAAACACTATGCGCTAGATTGAACACATAATATGCATGCATAACCGGTGCAGTGTAAAAGGCCCCTAAGAGCGGATCTGATTTGTGTCTCCCATGGCGCCCTTTCGTTTTCCAGAATATCTGCATTTGTTTCTATGGCAATGACGTTGGTTTAGTAGGCATGCCAAAAGCAACAGCAAAATAGAAGGGGTTTGCAATACAGATGTTGTCTTATTTATAATATGACTATGTGTAGCAACCACACTGGACTATGTCTTCTGAGGTAGTTGCAGAAATATTATAGGCTGGTATGCGCAGCTTTATTCTGTGCGGTCATCTCAGACAGTCTTGAAATTTGACATGTCTCCATTATATTGTAATTTTCTGCTTGACCGGCATGTTGCAACAACACGACCTTTCAGCATGTTTCCTATAACAACATCTGACATGTTTACATGCTATGTAGCATGAGAATGTGACATAAACCACGCTAAAACCGATTAGAGTGATCAGACAGAAACAGATTTTCAGAAATGCGATTTCAAACCACATATGAATGTAGCTCATATCGGATTTGTAAAAATTGCATTTCTTGTGATTTTTTGCAGTTCACACTTGCTAAATGTGATTGAATTCCAATCAAACATGTCCAAAAATCGGATTTGGACTGACAGTCTGAACGAGACTTAATAGGCGATTAAAACTCTCCTGTTAAATTGTCCAATTAAAAATGGCGTAATAATTGCGTAAAAATTGCGTGAGACGTTTCAAAGATGGCCAGGCCCAAGTAGGCTAGCCTTTAAAGATTTGTTCAGAGGCCAGACACGAGGGACAATGGTGAATCAGGAACATGTCATTATATAGATCTGTGGTTCTAATCCGCACACTCGTATGCTACAGTTTTGTTTTGGTTTTTTTTCTCATCAAAACTGAATAGTCTATGTTCATCAGTGGTTATAGCCTATATCAAGCAGGGACACGTTTGTGTGCAAATGTGCATTTTATTTTGTGATTTCACCAGAATAAATAAAGAGTCTCCACAACAGCAATTTTATATTGAAACACACGTCCGAGTGAAGATTGCGCAACTGGCGCACCGTATCATCCATGCAACTGATAGCAGCGGACATGAGCGCTCAGCTTGATTTCAAAAACAACAGATTTTAGCGCTAAATCTCGTATTTAATAGCGAACTAAATTAATGATCTGTTAGTTTATTTATTTGTATTAGGTATATCCGTGCCAAAGTGAATATGTGAAACCATAGTAAAAACAATTGGTGTTGATTGACGCCAATCGGACGTTCATGTTTTTCCGTCTATTTGAAAGTTAGGCTAATAATAACTTGTTGCATTCATGATATCACAATTTGTTTGCATAACGTTTTTAAGACTATTTTTCAGTTCACTAAGCAGTACAGCCAAATTAGTTTCCCTATTTAAAAACTGTTAGCCTTTTTTACACTGACTCTTATTAAAGCTACTTAAGTTATTCAGTCAAGAGAGGAGTGATTTTCTCTATGCATTTTGTTGTTTAATTAACATTAATGAAACAGACAGCAGCAGGTTTATTAGGCCGCTGTCACTCTTAGACCTAATGTATAGTTCTAATAAACTGAATCTGAACCGTTTACATTCACTTAATATATAAACGACTGTAAACCTTGGTATTTAAAATTTTAAAGGAGTGGTTGATTGCGATTTCACTTTTTTAATTTTAAATAGTGTGTAATGGTGCTGTTGGGGCATGAACACTATCTGCAAAGTTGCAGCGCTAAAAGTTCAATGTAAGCAGAGATATCGTCTTTTAAAGCTGCCGTCGGCAACATTTTTTTGATCATATTCAGTGAAATCGACACTATAATCCGACAGAATAACATAAATAAAGTGGTTTTAGAAAAAAAAAACAGAGCTTCTAACTCCATCTGGAGCGTGTTATCCAGCGCTCCCGGACCATCGGATTCAGTCAGCGCAGGGGGGGGGGGGGGGGGGGGGGGGGTGAGATCTGACTGTCAATCACAGATCGGGCACACGCCACCCCTCGCGCACGTTACAATCACATGCACACGCCTGAAGTTCGCGCAGTAAGGAAGAGTGATGGCGGAACACTAACAAACCAAGTAAGCTAATTTAGAGCATACTGTAAATGACGTTAGCAATTGCAATATATTGGTAGATTAGCCAGGGCAGCATACCTCCAAATAATCCATGGTGTTGATGGATACTGGTGAGACGGTCGCATTCACAGATAACCTGGTGTGCCACTCCAGCATGAACTCTGTGGGAGGGTATTCGTTGATAGTGGGGGAGGGCCATATGAGTTGTAAACATTCAAAATTTTGCCTAAGTCCACTCAACCTACCAGACTTGCCGACTGCAGCTTCAAAAATCAGGAAGTTTAATGCCTACAAAAACGACTCGAATGGCCGTGTGTCGTGAGGTTCTGCTTGCCTTTCTTCATCGCCGCTTTCTGGGTCTAATTCTGGCTCATACCGATACTGCAGTATCGACACCATTATTTACATTTGACATAAACACACGTGCAACTTCGCCCGTAAAGGTAATCAGCGTGAATTTTCCGGACAACGTGCACTACAGTTTAGCCAATCACAACACATCGGCCCAAACTAACCAATCTGAGCCCACTGCCTGTTTCTGGGGGAGTGGTTTCATAGACTCAGGAAGTCAACCAGTCGTTCAAATGACAGAGGAGAAAGTGGCTTACAATTAAGTTGAAATAAAAAAAAAAAGACTTAAAAAAAAAAAAGAAAGACCATGAATACATGTCATATGGGCTCTATGCACGGCGGTATTTCCGGTGAAGCATTAGGGATGCTCGATAACTTCCGCCGATCATAGAGTCCAATGCAATAGCAAGAATTTATATTGAATTTTATACTCCATGGTTATACTAATGAAACGTTAGTCACAAAAACAGATAAAACAGACACCCCTCGTTGTGTTTATGCTTCTTTTTAAAATTATATCAAATAAACATAACTGTATATAAAATTACATCTAAACGTATGTACGTTTCGTTTCAAAGACGGGAGGACAGTAAATATTGAAGACTCTGCCATAATCCCGTTTTCTCCGGTTTTCCTCCGCTTTAATCTACACAACCGGAAATAGACGAGCATCCTTGCCTCAAATGCGGAACTTATGCGTGCATATAGCCCATTGCACCCCATAAACACAATCATGCAAAGAAAAAAAGCAACAAACCACCCCTTTAATAAACCTGTATTTAAGTTTTTGGGGACATGTCAGGGTGCCAGAACTGCAACAGATATAACATGCACTGTAGCACGATACTATGATCTCTCTTCAAAGTCAGATTGTGGAGACATTCGTTTAAACATCATGATATCACACACCCCTAATTCAATTACATGCTTATTCAGGGTAATTGCAGAAATCAGTGTTCTGAAACATCATACTGAAACACATATTACACAATACACATCTTAAGCAGTTTTCTCACAATAAGTTGTTTTCTGGTGTGCATGTAAATGTACTCACTGTACACATGTAAACAACTGTTAGCAGCTGTTCCTATTACACTATACAACAATTTAACCTGCCTCAGTCTTGAAACTAAACCAACCCACTTTCACATTTTTAAGTATTTTAAGTATAAATATCAGCTGTTGATATAAAAAATGACAAAAAGTTGGCCATACACATTTGGTCTCAGCACAAAAACTAACAAACAAACAAACAAACAAAAAAACAAAAAACACAATAACAGTTAGTGAATTAGTGGGTCTCTCACACCCAGTGGTTTTATTAGGAGAGTATACCTCTCTATCATGGATAATCATTGTAGAGGACAATCCCCCGGAATCTGCAAGCAAAACTACATAAAAATCACTAAACATGACTACAGCACACATCCACAAACTTGAGAGAAGCCACAGGTATGAATCTGTGAGAAACTGAATCTAAGAGAGAGAAGTGATTTAAGAAATAAACTTAAAAAAATGTACACTGTTATGAAAGTGCATTCAACTAAGTTTACGTTTGTGAATTTAGATGGTACAGAATAAATTTAAAGACTAGTTTATTAGTTTCACTGGAGAGAGTTACATTCATATCATGGTTAATAAATCACCTCAGCCATGGTAATTTAGGTGACTGGAGAGTGATTTCCCACATCCCACATCAACCCCATGGGTCACATTTGAGCTGCAGTGCTGTCTGGACAGCCGGAGCTGCAATTACTCTTAATAAAGAATGAACCATTAAAAACTACACTCCCCATCATAGGACATTATGGCCCTGAGCTGAAGAGTCAGAAAGGGTAAAATATTCAGGTTCTTGTATGAAAAAAAAAAATAATAATAATAAAACTCACTTAAAAATAGATTAGTGTAGTGTTTCCTACAGAATTTAGAATTCACAATCCACCTTGCACAAATATAGGGGAGGATAAAATTATACAAATTTACTACATGTAAATAATATAAAGAATGTATTAAATCAATATTATAAGAAATTATGTTAATTTATTTAGTATTGTCCTTCAGGAGCAACATAAGATAAGTGATATTCATTATTTTACAATTTTATACTGATCGACCTGGTTATAAGTTTACATTCCCTTGGTTCTTAATTAAGTCTGTTGCCTTTTTGAGCATCAGTGAATATCTGCATCTTTTGTAATAGTTGTCCTTGTGAAAAGCTGTCAAACAAATCAATCAATCAATCAGTAATGTTCGAAACAAAACTTGCTTGATTTTGATACAGACATTACAAAAAAATGTGAGAGCAACCAATATGTTGACCATGCAATTCTTAAAATGTCTACTAGATTTATTGGTTGATCTGATATTAAAGCATTGGGAAAAAAACATTATCTGTCGATCTCTACAAAAAGAACGAAAACGTCTCAGTTACGTATGTAACCCTAGTTCCCTGATAGGGAACGAAATGCTGTGTCAAACGGTATGGGAACACGCCTGCGTGTGTGCGTCATGAAGCACGAATGGAATAAGTCCAATGTAGAGACGGAATGTCATAGGTGGGTGACGTCATTGACCAGGAAACTATAAAGCACCCCAAAAAACACAAGCGTAACAGCTTCTGATAGGCCTGAAGGAAGTGCTAACGGGCATGCTGGGAGTATGGCAGAACGATACAGCATCTCGTTCTCTATCAGGGTTGCATACATAACCAAGATGTTCTCTTTCAAGGGAACTTGAGCTGTGTCAAACGCTGTTGGAACGCTAATACCCACGTCACCATAGGAGAAAGTGACCGTCATGTGTAATCTGAGCGCAAAGAGGACAAGAGCACCTGCGCCCCAGGAGTGGAGCTTAAATCCAAGTCATAGAAATTAACAAACATATGCGGTGAAGACCATCCAGCTGAAGCACAAACATAATTTAGAGATACTACTGACAATAAAGCTTTAGAAGCAGCCATACTCCTAGTGGAGTGGGCTCATACACCCAAAGGTGAAGGCTGACCAGCCGATTTGTAAGCAAGCCTTGACCACCCACTTGCGCATTCTCTGTTTAGACGTGGGAGACCCTTTACTGGCTGGCCCAAAATAACACAAATAACTGTTCTGATTTCCTCCACAGGGCAGCTCGGTGGACCTAACACCCTAACTGGGCAGACTAAATTAAGTTTCTCCTGGTCTGACGACAGAAGTGGAGGAGGATAAAAAGCCTGCAAAACTGTAGGTCCAACAACATTAGTAGGGACCTTAGGGACATAACCTGGTTAAAGAAAGGCCTGGCCACGAGAGTGCAACCGAGAGAGCCTGCAAATCTCGAATTCTTTTAAGTGAAGAGATAGCGATAAGAAAGATAGTCTTAAAAGTGAGAAGCTTCTCCGTAACTTCTTCGATTGGTTCGAAAGGAGCTAGGGAAAGACCTTCTAATACAATGGCCAGATCCCAGGTCGGCACCCTCGTACGAACAGCTGGCCTCAGCCTCAAAGTGCCCAAAGGAAACCTGTTACAAGCGGGTGTCCCCCAAGAAAAACTCCACTGAAAGAGAGATGGTAAGCAGCAAGCGCCGCCACATCCACCTTTAGAGTGGAGGGGGACAACCCTGTGGAGAAATGCTCCTGTAGGAGTTCCAGCACTGCACCCACTGGCCAGTTAACTGGGTCCTGCTGGTGCTCTCCATACCAAGAAGTGAAAAGTTTCCACTTCAAGGCATATAGCTTCCTCGTGGATGGAGCTCTGTAGTGAAGGATGGTCTCAACAACCCCGGTTGAGAGACCGGAGTCTATGAGCTGGGCCCCCTCAGAGGCCAAGCCCACAGTTTCCATAACTCTGGGCAGGGTTGAAATATTGTGCCATCCGCCTAAGAGAGTAGATCACTGCTGACCAGGAGCTCCAAAGGATAGCTGTCCAGGAGAGAAACTATGTCCGCAAACCATACTCGGGCCGGCCAGTACGGGGCTACTAGTAGTAGGCTGACCCCATCCCGGCGAACCCTCTCCAGAACTCCTGTTAGCAGAGCAATCGGGGGAAAGACGTACAGACGTGACCTCGGCCAACGGCTGTGCCATAGCGTCCAACCCCAGAGGGGCTGGATGACTGAGGGAGAACCACACATGACTGTGCAATGTCTTCTTGTAATCATGTAGGTCCACCTCGGTGTGACCGAAACTCAACCAAAGGAGCTCCACCACCTTGGGGTGGAGTCTCCATTCTTCCATCCTTGGCCCCTGCCTCGACAGGCAGTCAGGAAGATCCATTGCTCTCATTGATAGTAGCTTCCCTTGGGACCACAGGAGGATCTGAAGGGCCAACTAGTAAAGTGGATGCGAACCCAGGCCCCCCTGATGATTTAAATATGAGACCACCGACGTGTTGTCTGACTGAACTAACACATGATGACCTCTTAGGTCAGCTAGGAGGTGTTTCAAAGCCTGGAACACCGCACAACATCTCTATACAATTTATATGCCATGATAGATGGTGGTCCTGCCACAGACCTTGGGATGGGCGACCACTCATGACCGTCCCCCACCCAGTGAGGGAAGCATCCATCGTTAGCGTTGACAAAGAGCCCCCAGCTAAAGACAGAAACAGTGTTTACACTCAGATTCATAAATAATGTTCATTAAAGGCACAGAAGCTGTTGCGCTTGTGTTTTTGGGGTGCTTTATAGTTTCCTGGTCGATGAATTCACCCACCTATAACATTCCGTCTCTCCATTGGACTCCCATACATCGTCTCCCATACATGCTTCATGACGCACACACGCAGGGGCGTTCCCACAGCATTTGACGCAGCTTGAGTTCCCTTGAAAGGGAACTTGCAGTTGAATTAATGAGGCAGATGTTGATTTAGAGCAGCTTCACAACCAAGGTAAAATATGATTTAATTGCTGTGTTGCATAAGATTCAGCAGATATTTAACACTGCAGACAGCAAGTGAAGCCTGAGAACATGGCCAGTTCAGCCCTATAATCAGACAATTCTGGGAAAACCTGCAGTGAGATAAAAAGTGATTTCTGCCATGATGAGATTCATTAGTTCATTAGTTTGGAATAGACACCAGACTAATGACCTAATGTATTCAACTAATGAAATTTAAAATCACCTCTGAACTGCATTGCTTGATTTTCAGCATGTGTTTTAATGGCTAGAATGGATAGATGCGTTTCATAACATTTTACAGTTTTTGGATTAATACAGGACAACGCATTTGGCTTATTGTCAGTAACAGAGCATGAGACTCAGCAAGAATTCTATGTCCAAAGCTGCGTCTGAATATGGCGACTTCCATAATATATAAGACAGCAAAAAACAGTATGTGAGCCAAGTAGTATGTCAGAATTTATGGTACTCTTAAAATTCTTAGTACTCGGATGACCAACTACCAGCAAGGTTCTGAACTGTGCAGTCAATTACTATGCACTTTACTATCCAATGAGGCCAAGGGAGATGATTTGTGAATGCCAGTGAACAAAACAACTGACGCTGGTAGATCACAACATTAACAACATAGTGGATATCGTACGTCCAAATTTCATTCATGCTACACAAATTAATACTATATAGAATTAACTTTTTTAATAGTCATGAAGTTTCAAATCAAATGTAGTACCTATTATGCAATTTCAGACACAGTGCAGGACTCCAGAAAAAAAAATGCCAATATGAAAAACCTAACTTGAATAACTAAATTATCATAGTCAATATACTAAAATGTCCATTCATAATAGCACACAGCAGTGCTGTTGTAGATTAATTTATCAACTCATCATCTGGTATGTTTTTAGGAGCGAATGACTCCCTAGTCTTTATTTATTTACTTACTTTAAAGGAGGAATCACTCAACCTCCTGTCTGCTTCCTTTGGCAAAGTAATTTCACCTCACTGAATCTTTAACACAATGAATCCTAGACTACAGTCACAGAGACTGTCCTGAGAGTCACTATAGCAACCTAAGCTTTTGTCTGCTGATAGCAAACAAAATTTATGGTTATGAGGTCAGGACAAAATAAATGTCCATTGTCTCAAGGCCACTGGTTTGCAACCAAATTTGTTGCTGTAGGTAAAATAATCAAAAACCTGCGACTCTTTTTTGTGGTATGTTTATTGTAATGTCTTGTGCAGTACAGCAGCTGTTTCTCCATCATATGCAAAAATATTAAACATTCTCTGTGCGTGCCTGGGGATATGAGATTAATCCTAGGGTGTTTTTTTTTTCCCCCAAAAGCATTATTGGCCATCTATGGTTAAGTTCAGAAAATATACTTCCAACAAACATTTACAAACCAGGCCTGGCGCCACAAGACGATACATCTGTAATACAGCACTATCGTGGCTTCAGTGTGTCATGTGAACACAAGCATGACGCTTCGAACCACTTAAGCACCACTAATGTGATGTTCTATATTATGGGCTCTATGCACGGCGGTATTTCCGGTGGAGGTGTAAGGATGCTCGATAACTTCCGCAGATCATAGAATCCAATGCAATACCGAGAATTTATATTGAATTTTATACTCCTTGGTTATACTAAAGAAACGTTAGTCACAAAAACAGATAAAACAGACACCCCTCGTTGTGTTTATGCTTCTTTTTAAAATTATATTAAATAAACATAACTATATATAAAATTACATCTAAACGTATGTACGTTTCGTTTCAAAGACGGGAGGACAGTAAATTTTGAAGACTCTGCCATAATCGGTTTTCTTCCGCTTTAATCTCCACAACCGGAAATGGACGAGCATCCATGCGTCAAATGCGGAATTTATGCGTGCATATAGCCATTGAACTAACATGGTTTGAATGACAGATGTGCAACAACATTTCTATGGTTTAGGGAAACAGTCATGACTCGCTAGTAGGGGTGTAACAATATATCGTGCCACAATATATCGTAATACAAAAATCCAACAATATGTATCATGGATAGTGACAATATCGTGGAAGTCCAAGCCTAATTATTTAAACCCACTATGGAATATCAAATTTTTAAAGCATTTTAATCAACAGTACAGTTATTGTTAACCTTTTATTATATGTTTTGGAGTATCGCAATAATATCGTATCGTGAGTTCAGTATCGTGATATGTATCAAATTGTGACATGAGGGGATCATTACACCCCTACTCGCTAGTTAATTTTTCTGCTGTATGTGAAATGCATCCCTGAAAAGTCCAATGCTATGCCTATAGCTAGTTGTTTTGTCTTTTAATGGCACCAGCATTGACTAATAAAAAATCTCTCATTCAAATACTCGTTTTATTTTGTCATAAATTTTTAAAACGATTATCACAATAAAAGAGCAAATGTATTCAATATTTCCCTCCATCGTGCTCTCCTCTGCCTTTTCGGTCTCTGTTTATGGAGTTTTTATATTGAGCTTCACTTCACGATGTATTTTAGATTGCAATCTGAGAGGGGGGAATTAAATTAGGTATATGCTATTATACCTATTAAATATTCTTCATGTTGTAAAACTAAATCTTGGTGCAGAATAAATGCACAGAGGCAGGCTAGGGAAACATTGGCCTTTAACATAAAACATTTAGGTGCAAAATAATTTTTCAGTGTCCAAATTACAGAATTGCTCAAAATGGATGGAAATCCAGAAGCACTGTCATCTATGCACAGGTTCTGTTTCACTGTTTTGAATCAGACATAACAAGTGTTTCAGTTGTGAATAGCTCTGAAAGACTAAAGTCAATAATGTATAATGTGTTTTGCTTAAACATTTGTGATCAGATCAAACAAACAAAACCTTCATGTCAGATGAGAGAGAGACTACCTGTTTTGTAAATGATGGTGCAAAAGAGATGTGAATGGTGTAAGTATAATGTTGCAGTTCAACAGAAGCACACAAGCACATTTTCTTTGATGATCTGCTTTAAGAGGAAGCCAAAAGCCTTCATCTCTCCATTTGTTGAATTACTGTCATACTGTTATCTCCCATCAAAAACCCACCAACCACTGTTCTCTTCCATTTAAAAGACAAGAATACATGCTTCCCCATCAAATAATATTATCGAAACAAAACTATATGCAATTATGGTCAAATTGTACATCAATTTAGAGTGGATGCATTACATGGCTAATGTGTTTGCACCGGCAAAAGCAGCAGTGACATACACTAATGCAGAGCTTTGCTTGATCTGTGCATTCATAATGCGGCTTTCCCTGAAACACCCAACCCCCCCTTTCACACTCGCATCTAAACATCACTTCCTCATTGGATAATTCAATAGCACCAATGTGAATATCTGGACTGCTAATCCATAGCTCTCCATGATATTACCACTGCAGAAGTGAAGAATGAATGACAGTAGCACTGACCCAAAGTAGAATCACAGCAGCAACCAAGCTGCTTCAAGATACTGGGGGTTGGGTAAGAGCATGATTTAGTATTGTGTTCCATAATCATTTACACAACCAAATAAAGGTCAGGTATTTTGGGGCAAAAATTAGACTCAAATCAGATCAGTGAAAAATCACTAGGTGCATTTCGATTTTTTTTTTCTTCATTTTTTAAATAATTTGTTCTATGTAATGTTTTGTATTACACCTGAGTTTATTGTTATATTTTTGTTGTGCCATGTTGCACAAATATATATATATATATATATATATATATATATATATATATATATATATATATATTTTTTTTTTTTTTATTTGACTATAAGTTGATAATTTTCTGTTTCATCTCAGTCATCTGAGGTGGTTTTGTTTGTTGTAAACAGTAAAGAATAAAGATTTAGTATCGTACCAGAGCTTTGTATCGTACTGAAGTCAAACTTTTAGTTTTGAACATAGACTGTAAAAAAAGATGGACAACGGGTGATCGGATGGAGTTTTAGGACACATTAGGTCACTTGATGGAGTTTTTCGGTTCCTTGCCACTGTTGCCTTTGGCTTGCTCAGTTGGGGATATTCAAATTAAATGACCCATCATACCATTGATCAGCTCTACCAAACTTGATTGTCTTTTCATGAATAAACAAACACTGTTATGTTGTCTTGATTAATACTGTGAAGCATCTTTGATACAATCTGTATTGTGAAAAGCGCTATATAAATATATTTGACTTGACAACGCACCTTCACTCTCTTCCATTGTAGAAAAGTGAAGCCGCCAATGTACCAATATGGCGCTGAAATCTTGTGATAATGACATTGTTTGGAGCCTGAGTCTCACAGTAATGACCATAAAGTGAAGCTGCAGTATCAATGTCCAGCCCATGCTGCAGCAGAATCAATCGCAAACACACGTCACTTAGCTTTTGTTTAAAGAGCTCCTATCATAGCATTTGAAATGTGCCTATTTTTGTTTTGGGAGCTCCCAAAAACAGTTTAACGTGCATGCAAGGATAAAAAACATTTTGTCTTATAATATGCATTTATTTTTACCTGATTTGCTCATCGACTCCCAAAAGATTTGTTCGCCGATTCATTTTCCCAAACACCTCCTTTGAGTGACGCGAATCTGCTGTCAGTTGTTATTGGTAAACCTTAGGCAGAGATTGTCGGAAACAGAACGCCCATCACCATTAATGGATTATAGCTTGTCCAGTGTTGAAAATTGTATACAGTGTACTGTATGAACAAACGTGTCAGAAAAAGTACACTTTCCACACGGTTCCTTACTCGCGTCTCCGTCAAAAGTGAGCTTTCCCGGCGAAACTCACATTGCGGCGGCTTTTGAGGGGCAGTGCTTATTATATAGAGCGAAGTCATATTTGGCTAAGTCGTTTAGGAGGTAATTGCCATTTTTCACTGAATGTCTGGGGAATATCAAAAACAAAACTAACTTTACTCAGCTTAGAAGCTGCACGGATTGTACACAACACACAAAACAAAATATAACTGTATTGTGCATGTTACAGAAAACATAACAGCAAACATTATTAATAATACTTACAGATTGTGATTCGGAGGAGGACGAACCTGATCCATATACACTGGATACTGAGCCCTCCTTCGGGAACAACCGGCTTGTAAATCCACATTTGAATTCATTTATGTTTTTGAAAGATTCGTCATTAAAATGATGAGAACACAAGGTTCGGGCTATACTGTTGTGGTATCGTTGCAAATATGACCTCTAACCACTGATTCTTCACATGCTCGTCCCTGGGCAATGAAAACAAGTGGCTGAACTGTCTTTGCAATGTAGATCACAGCGTCTTCTCGACATGATGCTATTCAGCTGAAGTATTTGAATGTGTTCTAGACTTCAAGTTTACACTTCCGTCTGCGCGTGCAGTAACTGGGCGCGGCCAATATACCAATGTTTCATATCTACGTCACTACGAAACAGCTAATGACTCGTTTCAAAAACAATTCATTTCATAGACTCAGAGTCGACTCTCACTTTTGAAAGACAACTTTATATACGGTGCACTTTCAGATATAAACCTTTGCAGGATGTTTTCATTCCCTTAGAGCTATATTCCACACTACATGAACAGTCATTTTCAAAAATCCATGGTAGGGGCTCTTTAAGTAGCCTGACAACTCTACTTGACAACGCGACTTACAATTGCTGAGTATGTCAGAACATGTCAGAGGTCGCATGCCTCTGGAGCAACTAGGGGTTAAGTGTCTTGCCATTAAGTGGCTCAGCCACACCTTCCTTAAACGCTTTGTTCAAACATAAATCTAAAAATCTACGTTAGTGTGTGGGGGTAGAGTTTCATAACACCGTCCAAATGTATATGCAAAGAAAAAAGTCATAACTTTTATTCTCACTGTGTTATTGTTGCCGCCGGTGCCGCCATGTCATGGAGACACTGTTTTTGTTGCGAAAGCCAAACTACCTTGTTTGGCCTTCCAAAAGAGGACACAATTAGAAAACTGTTCTTAAGCTTTATTTACAACACTGTTCCAGAACAGAAGAACCAAAGCACAACCAAAATGGTGGTTGACCGGATTGTTGACGGGGGGTGTAGCTTTCATGACACACACACAAGGTCTCTCGCCCCCTCCCTCTTTGCCATGCTCTTTCTGCACTTTCTATCGTCATTTAATTATAATCCGTTTTGATTGAGTATTGATATACAATTGAGCTAATTTTAACCTGTCTGTAAAACATGGTCTACCTATGCAATTAATTATAATCCTTTGTGGTTAATTATCTAGGTACATGCAGAAGTATCTATTCTAGACAGAAGTACCTAATGCATATGCAGGGAACATATAATCCCCTTTTCAGGAGATTTAATAAAATGTACAGTTGATCTGGTCCAAACCTGTATGAATAATTATTAATTATTACTTATTCTATACAAATTCCCCAAATCAACCAGAGATACTCTACTACTTAACTACTTAACATCTGTTAACAAGGCACTCTGTGTCAAAGTCTAGATAGGCACATCCACCTTGGGAAAACTTTCTCACCAAGATAAAAGCAACCACCGTAGTGGGCCAACCTCTGCTTGGAAACAGCCTTCCCTTCTGCTGGTTTCTTTAACAGACAAGAGCCGCCTGTCTGAGGTCCAGGCTTTGCATTCTAAGCGCATAAAACTGCAATGAAGCAGACAAACAGAGAAAATCCAGGGCTGGGTCTGCCTCCTCCAGGCAGTGCTTGCAGGTTCACCACCTGGACCCTCTTAGGGAGAGGTCTCAGCTTGTGAGAGCAGCCGGCCCGAATTCCAGGCACAACTCTTTGACTGATAGCGAGCAAGTCTCTACCCTCTAGTAGAGACCATGCAAGCAGGAGAATTGTTGTGAGTCATTGGCAGCACGACTGAGCAGGCCGGAAGAAATAGTGGAATGTAACGACCTCAGAAGCTTCTGACTCCAAAGAGAAGGTGACAGGCGAGGGAAGCTTAGCGCAACGGTCACAATAGCCGTGTTTCCACTGCCGGGCCAGTGCCGAGCCGTGCTAGTGCATGCCAGGGCTAGTTGCGTTTCCACTGCCACTTCCGGGGCTTTATCGGGGCTTACTCGGGGCCAACGGCCTGGATTTCTGGCCCGTCGATTACCTTGGCCCAGAGCGGGCCATCTCAGGCTAGAGGCATGCTCAAGGTAAAAGGCGGAGTTTATATGTGTTATGGAACGTTATGATCTGAAGGAATATCGCGCGCAAAAAAAAAAAAAAAAAAAAAAAAATCGCTGCTTGAAATTAAGAATCGCCTCTACTGGTCTGTCGAGGATACCACAGCTCTTCTGAGCATTTGGGAAGAAGAAAGGGTACGACGTCACGGCATGTGAAGAAACGGGGACCTTACAAAATACATTGATGCTGCACTTTCTAAGCTAAACATTCAGCGAGTAACGTTGGGGGGCAGTACTGCGGGCGCAGTATTGTACAGGGCGATTAAATTGCTCAATGGACAAAGCGGAGTTCAGAGAATGATTTTTCCATGGTTCGACTTGATGGACGGTGTGCTGGGTCACCGTCCCTCTGTTAGTGGCGACTCGCGAGACAATCAGGACACTATTGCAGCCACGGCTGGTAAGTTAATATACATGTTATCTTCCTAACTTAAAAAATAAATTCATTCATAATACCCGCTGAAATGGGCTGGGTTGTATGACGTTTGATCCAGAAAGGCGTGTTAGGGGCGGGGTTTAGGGCAGCGCTGTGGGGCTACTGGACCGGTAGTGGAAATGCAAGCCCGGTGCTTGAGGCCCGAGGCCACTGGCTCGACTCGGCTCGCTGTTAGCTCTGGCCCAGCCCTAGCCCGGCAGTGGAAATGCGGCTAATGTTGTTTTTTTCAGGCCATGCCAGTACCAGTTTGCTAAGCAGCGGTGGCTCAAAACGATGTGAACTGCAACAACTCAAGATAACAAATACAAATACAGTCGGAAGTCGCCCAGGCCTCCATAAAGTAAAGCCGTCCACAACCTGGTAAGCTCTCCGTGCACTTCGGGTAAGAAACTGGGGCGGCAGGCTGAGAACCAGCGCGGCCCACCCCGAGATACAAATCCTCCAACTGAGACTAACAAGGGACATGTTGGAGGGTTCCACTCGAGCCCGGCAGCCTGGAGGTGCCCGTTTCAGAATAGCTGACATTTCTGGATCTGGCTCAGACAACGTTACACTACCAAAGGGGAGTGTATGGTGTCATCACGCACGCCAAATCTCATTGGCTCGTTCAATAGTACTCGAAGACGTACTCCCTAGCATAACCCCCATTCAGTTGATGTCGACTACTTCTGACATTCTCGACAGAAAGGGTACTAATGGTACTTGGTACCACACGGATTTTAAATAAAAATTTGAAGAGGCCTATGTACCACGTACAAGTTAATAATTTAAACTTTCAATGTCAATTATCATTTCACAATTAAGATTTTTTTTTTTTAATCAGAAAACTGGTTGATGTTTTCAGTCAAACAGTTTTTTTTTTCATACTTGATTTTTTGCTATACATTTATGAACTAATCCTAGGATTTGATAGCCTGACTTCGTCATACTCATATTCTGGTCAGAATATGAGTCTGAGACTGCTCCGTAGGGTTTTGATTATGAGGCGTGTCTTAACCGAACCAGGGAAAAAAAACCTCTGCACTCAATTGGATAGTCGGACAGACCTACAACCAATCAGACCAACGCAGTAAGTCAAATACTTTGCATAGCATAGTTGTCAACAACAGAACTTACTTATTTTAGAAGTAAAATAACGAGTGTTGCTTCTTTCACTTGGTCCTTCGTGAGTGCGACCAAAGGAGAAACCACAACGACCACAGGCTTTTCATTACGTCCCATCTTCTTAACTTAGCGACCGTCAGAGCCAGCTGATAAGTTACACTTTTGCCGAATATCTTTCCGATCGACAAATGCCTTGATTGCAGTTTTCTGTTTGTCTATTAAAATTAATGTCGATTAATTTTAAAAACAGATGCGACAGCGGAATCTATACATCTCAATAATTCTCCAGCTGCAGTCATCTCTGAGGGAAACCAGTTAGCGCTCTTTGATAACGTGATGATTACGTCCCTGCAGATCATCTGTCCATCATCGTATAAAGCCTGCCCTGGCAATCTGATTGGGCCGATCATTTTTTGCCTGATCATAATTACTCCTCAATGAATCGAGTCCAGACCGAACTTCCCGACCAAAAAATGTTGTGGGCGGAGTTCGGGCTGGCATCCAGGCTAAGGATTTGAGCCATCACAACAAAACCAGTGCATTAAGTTTCTCTGAATTCCTTTGGCCTATAAAATAAAGTATGTTGACCTTAGAAATGAACATTTGCTGCCCTAGGCAAACCAAATGATTAATATTTAATATTAAACTTTACCAAATACTTTACACACAATACTTTTTCAACACAAGCATATAAAAAATATCTCTCACATATTAAAAAAAATTGTGGATGCACTCTGTCATATTTCTGTTTTCCATCCCGCTAGCTGCAATTTAAAAATGCAGTACTGCAAATTACATCTAGCGCTGAGTGCGGTTTAATGATAATGATATTGTTATGAATGTCTTTCAAAATAATATACAGCTTATGAACTTCATGACAAAAGCTCTTTTCAGAATAATAACATAATCCACTGATCTTTTAAGCACAGTTTATTCTTTTTATCTCCCCACAAAAAAGAGCATCCATTAGAGTGAAATGTCCATATCAAAGTCTGAAATGTGATGGTGTGTCAGCCTGATGATTTCCCATTTGGAGCACTCAGCTCAAAGAGAGGGAAGCTTTTCAGAAGGTGTATGGGAGTTACAGATGACTGGATGATCCCGAATACATGCATCGTCGGAAAAGCACAAGCTCTCAAGCTCTCAGAGAGGATTGGGTTAAATATATGAACTAGACATGTCCAAACAACAAAGCTGTCATTGTACATGAACAAAAACTTCCATCAGTTAACAATGGTACAAATCTACAATAACATCCGAGCTCATTAATTACAAAAATATTGTACTTAATGCAATATTTTGTTGTAAAACAATTCTATTTTATGGTTAAATTTTCAATAATTGAGCTGCTTGATACTGCAAACTGGTATTTGTTACCATATTATTTTTTTAATCATAAATACACTGAATTGTAGCACAAATACTTTTACTACACTGTCGTATTCTTCTAGTTTTTACCAATATCAACTTAATGAATTGGAAGTATCACACATTAACGGAAAAATAGCTTACTTCTGTGATGCAAAATAATATCTACACTTAATTTTGTTGGATTTCAGGTTACATTAGACACAAATAAGGCCCTGTGTTTGCTTAAGATTTGAATAATGTTGTCAATGAACTCTGCTTACAACTGCATTCCATTTACTATGTAAGATCCATAAACAGATTTCATAGAGCCCTATATTAGAGCTTAGTGATATACAGTATCTGTTTAAAAATATATATATATATTTTTAAAGACGGAAAATACATGAAAATAGAAGCTTAGTTAAAGCTTCTTGTGAGTTAAACACACAAAAAAAGAATGTCATGCAGGTTTAGAATGATACAGTGAGTCACAAGAAATTGCATTTTTAATACTACTGTATTCGTTTAAATATATGCTAAAACAAACCACATCTGTAGGATTGAATGCATGAAAGTACAAAAGAGCCGGGTTGTCACAATCCACTGGCAATGGCCATACTTGCATCACTGATCATGCATGATGTGACTTAACTAAAATCAACATTCAGTTAACTGTTTATTTGAACATTGACAATTTATACTCTCCACCCAGTCTCTCTTAAGTAGGCAATATTACTAAAATAGTGTAATATTAGTGTACGCGCAAACAAATAACCACTGAGACATCCGGATTTGCCTGAAACATTGCCAGAATGTACTAAACTATCCACATAATTGCTGTCACAATGTTGACCTTACAGAGTACATTTTGTAAAAAAAAATAATAATAATAATGCTACATATTAATGCTAAAAGGAACTAACAATATAGATTTACTTTAAAAGCCTGAGGACAGCTCACCTCATGAATGGCTGAAGGATTACAGCTTAAATATGGAGTTACAATTCCATGCAAAAACTACATTATATTAAAGTGCTCTTAACAATGATCAAGGCACTGGACCTCTGCAGAGATTATAAAGGGCAATGTAACTAACATATCTTTTTTATAATACAACTTTTGATATATTCTTTTAAAGCCACAATATGTATTTTTTCTGCTTTAAAAATAGCAAAAATAACTGTATCTATATTATATATTTCTATTAGATGTGTACTTACATTATCCCGACAGTTTCCACCAACTTTCAAATACGGAGAAATTTATAGTTTAATTCGAAGACACGGGACGTTTCTTTATTTCCGTTTCGTCGCCCGTCTATGGCGTCATATAACCTTTGACTCCTCTATTTTCTCTAACTTCCTTGCGGAACCCAGCGAATCCGCCAAACACAAAGGGGAACACTGGACTACCGCCAATAAAGCAAAGAAAATGACAAAGAAAAAAAAAAGTAGTACTTATTTTTATGTGTGTAAATCACGTGCCTGCTCACTAACGCTCACTCTTAACAGACACTGTCCCCGGTGCTGCTCGCGCATAAAGCGCTCCCCGTTCACAGTAACCGGGTCGTCTCATTCAAAGAGCACCGTCCTTCGGATGAGACGTTAAACCGAGGTCCTGAATCTCTGTGGTCATTAAAAAAAAAATCCCAGGATGTCTTTCGAAAGAGTAGGGGTGTAACCCCGGCATCCTGGCCAAATTTGCCCAGTGGCCTCTGTCCATCATGGCCTCCTAATCATCCCCATATATATATACCAATTGGCTTCATCACTGTCTCCTCTCCACCAGTAAGCTGGTGTGTGGTGAGCGTTCTGGCGCACTATGGCAGCCGTCACATCATTCAGGTGGATGCTGCACACTGGTGGTGGTTGAGGAGATTCCCCTCTATGTAAAGCGCTTCGAGTGCCGAGAAAAGCGCTATATAAATGTAATGAATTATTATTATTATTATTATTATTATTATTATTATTATTACTTTATAATCCGGTGCGCCCTATATATGAAAAATGTTCTAAAATAGGTCATTCATTGAAGGAGAGTAATATAAATATTTATATTCCTCTGTATTATAGTTATGGACCACGATTACGCTTTGCCTGCACGTTCTGCTGCTACAGCCAGCTCAGTAAAGCTCAAACGTACGGGTGAAAAATATGACCCAAGAAGGGTTTGGGACAGGAGAAAAAGTATGACACAGGTAAACATTGGGGTTGCATTTAAAGCTTCTCGACAAGCTAAATCTACAGAGAGATGCCGTATATCCGTATATTTTGTGAAACGATGATGTCATGCCATGAGCTGAGCTGGATGTCATTGATAGCGACAACTCCCGTGAGCCCACGCTCTTTCCCGATGTCATCAAAGTAATAAGTGACCCCTGGTGGCCAAAAATCGCATACTGTACGTTTAAGTTTTTATCTCTCATTGTGGCACCTTATAAATCTTTTCAACTGATTCCTTCCTTTATTGTGGCATGTCTTGAATATAATCCAAAAAAAAAATGTATTATAACTGTTCTGCTCAATCCTTATGCAAGTTAGTTATAAGAAAGCAGGTAGTAAGTGGTTTTAGTAAAATGAGGGATTGGACATATGGGAAATCATCATGAATCACATATAAAAACTATCATTCAAATTATATCAGTATTTTCAATGGTTTAACCTGCTAGGCTAACGCCTTCTCATCCTAGGGTGTCATATAGTGACGCTTTTGAAATTTCGTCTAAATCCAACACACATGGCACCCTTTAGTGTCAATATAACACACACAGAGCTTTGTTCGGTTATGGGTAGGTTAAGTTCTGGGGTAGGGTTAGGGATAGACCACTAGGAGGCGCATTCTGGCCCATATATATATATATATCAGGGCTCCAGACTGCGACCAAATAGTCGCATTTTGCGACCAAAATTTGAGAGTGTGCGACTGAATTTTACATCCAGTCGCACATGTGCGACCGGTAAATTTGCCACACGTTAAACGCATGGTAAGCGTGGAAGGGACGCGTCAATGAATCCGTGACAAGAATAGCGCGAATAAACGTCTGTGGGAAGGAGACGGAGACAAATATCACAACCTGCAATGTGCGTCTGAGCAATAAGCGATCTATCGACACGTTACCTAGCAGCGAATACAAACAAAATGAAAGTGGAACTAAAATACGCAACTCACGGACGGACCGTTAGCGTTTTTATTAGGTTGGACATAATGGGCAGAGCAGCGCATAGTGGAGCCCCCCGAACCACTGACAGTAATAAAGCCCCGAACTTGCCAGTCGCGGGCCGATCTCGATCACGCGACACTGTTACTAGCAGATCCAATGAATAAATCCATTGAATTCACCTCAGAATTAATAACATCATCGCTACGAGATCCAGTGAGAAACACTCCGATTCGGCGCAGAGTTCTGTTAAACAATATCAGATCAAACAGCGCTGACGTGGAAACCAGGAGAAACACTTATCAGCAACATTCACCATGGATTTAGGCTAGTAAGTTAACTCTAACCATAAATATGATGTCAAACGCTTACAACGTAGCCTACACATCTTTGTCCTGCTCTTCAAAACGATAATATCATATATAAATGTTTTATTTTTTGTATTTTTTTTTTGTGATGATCAACACATTTTTTGTTCATTCTTCAAAGATTGTCCTAAAACGAAAAAATTTAAGATGTTGGAAAACTCTTATTTAAACATTAAAATTATTATTATTAAAAAAAAAAAAACATTGTATACAGTAAGATGTTTATTGGCTATTCACTCCAAGTCCTTATATACATAGCCTACATGTTTTCTCTCCTTTTGTTTTTAATTAATATTAAGACATTATAAGAGGATAACTAAATTAATCTAAGTGATTTATTGTCAACCCCAGTGCTACCAGTTTTTTTTTTTTTTTTTTTTTTTTTTTGTATAACTCGAGTTCTGATTTGAGGTGGTGCTGCCTTCAAATTTGAGTCTGGAGCCCTGTGAACTTAAAATAAAACAGCATATCATAATGTTAAGTCTATTTATTATTAAAGAACTTGTCAGTATTACAGTTATTTTGGGGGAAATTTGAATAATTGCATTGCGAGCTGATTTAAGGTGTGCCCCTAAATTTTCTGCTTGCGCTCCTAAAATTTTCAGTCAGGGGCAACAGCGCTCCTAGTAAAAAAAGTTAGTCTGGAGCCCTGTATATATATATCTGCCTCTCATATTGACGCTAAAGGGTGCCATGCGCGTTGGATGTAGATGAAATGTCAAAAGCATCAGTATATGACACCTTGGGATGAGAACGAGTTGGCTAGGCTGAAAGGCATATTCAAGAGCCAAACCAATCGGATGTTACTTTCAATGTAAGTGAGACTGGCAACAATTTAAAAAAAATCTCCCAAACCATTTAAAGGGTAACTAAACCCTAAACCAACTTTTTTTAGTTAATGATCTGTAAGAATGGGGCCTTTCTAATGCTGATCATTGATTCGAGTAACTTTTTTTGACATTTGGCTATAAAGTGTTTTATTTCTACAACATATAGTGTAAAAACGTCTTAGTGCTGCCCTCTTCAGGTTAAACGGTGGCTACTGCAGTTGAATTTCCCTATTGGCTGTTTGCGGTTCTTCATGACGTACGTAGGTTTCAGCTCACCACGCCATTGGTACGAGCTACAGCTACCACGCCCTTGGCAGTTTAAAAATCATCTTGTTTCCTCAAAACAACTGCGAGTCAAGAGTTGGAATTACGAGTATTGAAAATGATCAGGATAGAGTATTGTAGCATCTACCGTATTTAGCATAGCATTTATATAGTTTTTAGATTATTTTGTGTAGCCTATTTAGTTAGTAGCAAAGTACTGTTAGGATAGCTTCAAGTTAACATAGATTTATCTGTGTTTAATACAGTGATCAGGATGGTAACGGACATGCACCACACAGCTCGCGCTGAACAGCGACGCAGTGCCAAACACTGCTCCCCTTGCATGGACTCCACCACAACAGCGGCGTCTTGATGTGAGTGATCATCATGTATATTTTACCCACAATTTATGGTTAGACTAAAGTTAATCCTCTGGGGTTGACAAACGTGCCGGCGCATTTTGCTGGATTTTTTCACATAGCGGCAAAATATCAATATGAATATGCCTACAGAGCACGCGCGCTATTGACATCAACTCGACAGAACTCATCAGATGCCGATCTGGCATATGCCGATAAAGACATATATCCGGCTCGAAACTGTTATTAACTGTCGTTTGGACCTTGGACCGTCTGGTTCCCATGTAAGTCCATTATATGGAGAAAAATCCTGGAATGTTTTCAAAAAAACCTTAATTTCTTTTCGACTGAGGAAAGAAAGACATGGACATCTTGGATGACACAGGGGTGAGTAAATTATCAGCAAAAGTTTTTTCAAAAGTGAACTAATCCTTTAAGGAATCTGATGATCAGGTCGTGCTTCTACACGGACTTACCTTCTACTACATCGTTATGTGCGGCTATAGACCATTTCACAAGATGTAAACAACACTGGTCCAGAAGCACTTCCTGTTTCAGTTTTTTAACACTACATAAAAGCTGGGATAAAATACAACCAACAGAACATTTAAAACTGAATCAAAAAGTTAAACAAACATCTTTAAGATGTTTTCTTTACATGTGAAATAAAGAAAACAGTTACAAACTGAAACAGGAAGTGCTTCTGGACCAGTGTTGTTTAGGGATGGGTACCGAAACCCGGTATTAAACGGGCCCCGGTGCTGAATTTTGAAAGACCGCTGTATCGATAAGCTCGGACGTTATCGGTTCTGCTGTCGGTACTGGAGAAATTATTTATCATTCCTATAAAGACGTTACCCAGATAGCAAACTGACATTGAATCAACGTGGAAATATGACATCGAAACAACGTTGATCTGACATTGTTTTGCTCATCGAATTAACGTTGAACCAACGTCAGATGCGTCATTCTTTCAAAACTAACGGAAAATCAACTTGAAATCAACGCTTTGTTTCAACGTTATGAAAGCAAACCAATTTTCGATTTCATTTAGCTTTGAAGAATGCCGCGTCTGACGTTGGTTCAACGTTAATTCGATGAGCAAATCAACGTTGTTTCAATGTCATGAGAGACGTCGTTTCCACGTTGATTCAATGTCAGTTTGCTGTCTGGGTATCTTGAACTTGTTTATATCGCCAGCCTTTTCTATATATAAACTATATTTTAATTAAACCATTTGTCTGTGATGCAAGTTGAAATTCGCAGTTCAGCAGAGAGAGAGAGAGAGAAGAGAGAGAGCGATCTCTCACGCAAAGCCACAGCACGCGCAACACGACAGCCTTTGCTTAATGAGTGACAATGAGGACAGAACTAAACATTCAACGTGGTTACACTTTAGATGTGGGATATTATTCTAATATATTTTGTATTTCGGCTTCCAAAGATTATAAAAAGAAGATATTTGAGATAAAACTGTTAAAAAACAAGACACATGATCTGTCCAGCTTAACTTCCTTTACTTCACAGCACTGCGGAGCGCTGTCAGTTCTTCCTAAAACCCAAACGTAACCGTCAGAATCAGCACGATCGGCGATTGTTGCAAAATGCTGTCTTCTACTGTTGCAAGATCAAAAAATGGCTATTAAAAACACAAAAGCCTGCGCAAGAGCCTGTTCACAAGGCGGTGCGCGCTCCGAAACGGACTGCAACGAGACAAGAAAAGTAGCCTATACTTTGGGCTTCGTGTGTCCTCCTTAACTATCAAATATACATACAAATGTCAAAATGACCAGCTCTGAGATTCGCTTAAACACAGTTTATTCACTTAAACACAATTATGTCTTAAATGGACGTAAATAATAGGGAGAAATTGATGGTGCTTCAGTGACCGGTTACCGATTAGATTTGCTCTCGGTCTTAAAGGGGCAGCAGTCTAATAGCCTAAACCTGCTGACGATTCAGCCATTAATGCAAATCAAACAACAAAAGGCAGAGAAAATCACTCACAGCTTTTGAATAGCCTAAGTAACTTTAGATTTAATAAGCATTAATCTATCTATGATAAACTATACAGTGCTATTTTATATTTGATTACTAAATTAGATTTCTTTTCAGACAGAAACAATTACCTGAAAAGATATGTTAGTACACCTTCCTGAAATTAAAGCACTTTTGTATATAATTTGTATCTTTGATTGATTTTATTCTTGTGTTTTTACTTGTTTTTTTTTTCTTATGTGTCCTTTTTGTATATAAAACAAAAAAGCCTGCACATTGCTGCATAACAAAAATATATTTTTCTTCGTTTTGCTTTTTCAATTTTACATTTCAAAATATAGAGTTTAATTATGTTCTTAATTCTAAAAAAAAAAAAAAACACCAAAAAGAACCGATAAGAATACCGTTAAAGTACCGGATCGATAAGCGTTATCGGTAAGAGTAGTAATACCGATAAAACCTTAACGATACCCATCCCTAGTGTTGTTTACATCATGTGAAATGGTCTATTGCTGCAACATAGACTTTGAGGGTGGAGGGAGAAGCCTTTGCTCCAACCCATCCTGTAGGAAGGAAAGCATGACTGGGCAAGTTCGGGGGTCCTCCTGGCGGGAGGAGCACCACTCTACGAATAGTCAAGTCAAATATGTTTATATAGCGCTTTTCACAATAAAGACAGTATCAAAGCTGCTTCAAAATATCAATCAAGACAACTTAACAGTGTTTGTTTATTCATGGAAAAAAAGACAATCAAGTTTGTTAGAGCTGATCAATGATGGGCCATTTAATTTGATTATCCCCAACTGAGCAAGCCAAAGGCAACAGTGGCAAGGAACCAAAAAACTTAATCAAGTGACCCGATGGTGTCCTAAAACTCCATCAAATGACCCAATGGAGAAAAAAAACCTTGGGAGAACCCAGGCTCAGTTGGGGGCCAGTTCCCCACTGGTGTTATGAACTAGAGACCAAATTTACAGTAACTGTAAGATAAAAAGTTTAAATGAATGCCTGGCTAAATAAATGCGTCTTTAGTCTAGCTTTAAACTGGGAGAGTGAGTCTGAGCAAAGAACAAAATCAGGAAGGCTATTCCAGAGCTTCAGAGCTAAATGTGAAAATGCTCTCCCTCCTTTGGTGGATCTGGATATCCTACGAATGACCAGAAGTGTTTAAGAATTTAGTGATCTTAAAGAGCGTAATGTATTGTAGGACGATAGAAGATCTGTTAAATAGACTGGAGCTAAACCATTTAGAGCTTTATAAGTCAAAAGCAATACCTTGTAATTAATACGGAACTTTATAGGTAACCAATGAAGTGACGATAGAATCGGTGTTATATGATCATATTTTCTTGATCTAAATAGGATCTGAATAGGTTCCACTTCAAGGCATAGAGGCGCCTCGTAGAGGGGGCTCTAGCAGAAGTGATGGTGTTTACCACTGCCTGTGGTAGATCACCTAGAACCTCTACGCCCCGTCCAGGGACCAGAAATGGAGTTTCCAGAGGTCTGGACACGGGTGTCATAGAGTGCCATAGAGGCTGTCGCAAGGAGCATGAGTTCCGTGAACGAAGTCCTGGTGGGCCAATACAGCGCCACTAACAGGACCTGCTCCTCGTCCTCCCTGACCTTGCACAGAGTCTGCACAGAGTCAGTGCAAGAAGGCTCTCTGGGGGAAATGCATGCTTGTGCAGGTCCCGGGACCAGCTGTGAGCCAGGGCATCCGTGCCGAGGGTTCCCTCGGACAGGGAGTAAAACCACTGGCAGTGGGTCTTGTCCGGAGAGCCAAACAGGTCCACCTGTGCGACTCTGAAAACACTCCAGATCAGCTGAACCGCCTGGGGATTGAGTCGCCATTCTCTTGGCAGGGGAGGCAACTGTGAAAGCTTGTCTGCCACACGGTTGAGCTCCCCTGGAATATGAGCTCGACCCTCGAATATGAGCTCGACCCTCGAAAGCAAACCGAAGAAACGGTCTGTGTCGAGGAAGAATCGAGATGTGAAAGTACGCGTCCTTCAGGTCGATCGCTGCAAACCAATCCCGGGGACGGATGCATTCGAAAATGTGCTTCTGCATGAGAAGAACAGGATCTTGAACGGAAGTTTGTGCAGGGCCCGATTCAAAACTCACTGGTCCAGGATGGGCCATAACCCACCGCCTTTTATAGGTACAATGAATTAGAGGCTTCAAAACCCGGACCTAATCTCAGCAGGAGGGACCGGCTCGATCTCGTCCTTTGCCAGCAGGACATCGATCTCTTTCTGCAGGACAGGGGCATCCATTGACCACACACGGGTAAAGTGGACGCCCCTGAACCTGGGAGGCCAGCATGCAAACTGAATTGCATAGCCGAACCAAATGGTGTGGATGAGTCTTTGGGACAGACCCAGAAGCACTAGCCAGGCTTCCAGCTACCAACCCAACATGCCCACCTGAACCACCGGTGTACCCGCGGAGGGGCAGCGAGTTGGAAGGCAGGGACCCGGCTCCACTGGAAATGTAGCCAGAGAGCTTCCACCAGAGAGCAGACGGCAGAGAGAGCCCGTGGGCTTTCTGCTACGGGCCGCCCTGTGGCGAGGGGAGGGGGAGAGACGAGGCACGAGGCCTGCCTCCTTGTGAGCTGGTCTCTGCCCCTCCGGGCCCAGCCACCGACAGGAGCAATGCAACCGAGGAAGTGTCGCTGCTATCCAGACTGGGAAGAGGGGAACGAGAGCAATGCTGCTCGGAGACAGCATCCACTGCTGTTCGGCCCTCTTGGGTGGAGGAAACTGTGTGCCCATCAGTCTCGACTGAAGATGACCTGAAGAAGGAGGAAACTGCTCAACTGTAGATATTTTGGGTACTGCTGACCAGGTGTTCAAGGTGGAGCAGCCAAAAAAATTTCTGACCGGCCCTCCCTTGGAGGAAGGAGGTGTGCAGAGGCACCCAATGTAGAGCAGAATCCTGGACCTCCCTCAGATGACCCCTCTCAGGAAAGCTTCCCTCTCTTCCTCTTCAGGGAAGGGGCCGGGGCATCTGAGTGGGCTGGGACGTCAACCTAAAACCAGACTTCCGCCCTCCAAGGTTGGATTGCTGCGCTGGAGGGGGAGCTGGTGCCAGAGGACGGCCTCGGCGACGGGGAGCAGTCGGAGCTTGTACGGCCACAGGAGGCGGGCTGCTGCGGGCCTGTCTCCTGTTGCCGTACAAGCTCCGGTACAAGCAGGACATGCTGTATAGCCTCTGACTGCTTCTGGGCGGGGGAGAACTCCTGGGCCAAGTTCTCCACTGCGTTGCCGAAGAGGCCGCCCTGGGATACGGGGAAGTTTAGAAGTTTGTTCTTCTCCGCTTCCCTCATATCTGCCAGGGTCAGCCATAGGTGGCACTCCTGGACCACCAATGTGGACATCGCCTGACCCAGTGAACGTGTGATGACTTTTTGCACCAGGAGGCCAAAGTCCATCGCTACACGCAGCTCCTGCAGCAGAGTTGGGTAGGGACCACCCGCCTGCACGTCATGGGGCACCCCTGCCTGATGTACTTGCAACAGCACCATGGCATGCAGGGTGGAAGCAGCGTCTCCTCACGCACTGTAGGCATCCTTGGTGGCAGCGGCCTTCGGACACAGTTGCATCGCGACCGACCGCTCCACCGGGGGGATTCCTTGCTCAGAGTGGTAAGGAAGAAGGAGCGAGCTCGTCTCCGCCTGAACGCCAGGGGCACCGACCAAGACTTCCTCAACTCCTCATGCACTTCGGGAAAGAAAGGGACTGGAGTGGGCCGTGGTGCAACAGCACGGCCTGCCCCGAGACAAACAATCATCCAACCACGAAGGTTCAGGACCGGGTGGAGGGTTCCACACGAGCCCGACATTCGCGGTCGCACGCTCGAGCATAGCGGCCATTTCCGGGTCCGGCTCAACTAACACACCGGAAGGGGGCAACACCACCGAGTCATTGCCAGAAGACCACTCTTCCTCCGATGCTGCGATCGCCATCTGATCCTCAGGTGGTGCCCTGAGGGGGAAGACAACCGGAACCACCTGAGGGGGCTCCGGCCGCTCCACCAGAAGCGCTGATTTTTCAACAGTCGCGTTTCTCACCGTGATTCTCATCCGCTCACCAACAGGAATCACAGAAGTAGCCGTCTGCAGAAATGAACCGGCAGACTAACTAGATCGAGGATTATCTGAAGGGATTCCCCTATATTTCAGGGTTCTCAGTCTCGAACGTAGCATCGCCAGAGTCATATTCCCGCAATGAAAGCATGACTCTTCCATAAACGCCACCTCAGCGTGCTAAGCCCAGACACGTGAGGCAGTGCTTATGGCCATCATCCTGAGGGAGAAGTCGACCGCATCCAGAAACGCACGGGTGAGACGACATCCTGAAAAGGACGCAAACACACCGTGGAGCTCTTTTAGTAAAGAAAAAGAAGCGAAAAAACACTGGTCCCTTTAATGGTGAAGCGCAGAGGGATCACCGCCACAGACACTACCGGAAACTGCAACCCGCGTGCTGCACTTCAGACCACTGGAAGCGCCGTCACACCAGACATTTCTTTCTTCTAGAGGACTCGTTCACTGTTCAGAACAGCAGGCACACTCTGTGAGGCACTCTGTGACGCCACACTCTGTGAGGCATCAATGCAATTACGCTTTTTATATCCGCGCTAGTAGGCAGCTCGCGGAATGCAAAGATTGCATGCCAATTTTTATTGGCTCGTTTTTAATTCTCTCGAAGGCAATTAGGCTCCCTAGCATGATCCCAATTCGTCAGGTGTTGACAACACGTTGGAGTTCCCAGGATGAAAGGGAACTGAAGATTTATTTTCTTTCAGTTAGTATGGCAAAACACTTAAAGCACTTTTTCACAAAAGCTTATATTACCATATTTTAATTGATATAAAGAAACACAGAGGTCCACCTCCAATCATTTTTTTTAATTATTCAGTTTATATTTTTACCCAAGAGATTAGTTGCAAACAAGTACTTCTGACATTAGATTCCGTTGTTTTATTTACTTGTTTATTTATTGTTAGTATGAAAAGTTTTATTTTGCATTTGGGGACAAGAACTACTACTGAGTCTCCTTAAAAATTAAGCTCAATGGTACCGTTCGAATTATACATTATATTAATATTATGTCGTGAATATATAATCAAATACTGCAGTCCCTTTTGTCTTGCTCTCTCAGATATTTCACATATTCACCGAAAATGACTAATTATCTCATTAGGAAATGTCTGACACCAGTGCATAGACACTGTAATAGATGCCAGCCGTGAAAGCTTGACAGGCGTAACAACACTAACTAGGGAGGGTGCGGGGCTTAGCGAAGGGTCAATTATCTGGCTCACTGAGCATAACTCAGACAAGTATATACATTTAAATTCAGATACTTCAGATATGTTAAATACTTTCAAATCAAATCAAATCCAACTCCGTCTCTTGTCTTCAGCAAGGCTTAAAGGACATTTGAAAAACTTCTACTGCAGTCAAAATAAAGCAATAGTCTTTTTAAATGCTATGTAAATGATTTAGTCTGAGGCCCTGTTTACACCCGGTATTAAGATGCATTTTGTTAGATTGGATTACAAGAGGACGATGCTAAATATAAGTGTCAACAGGGTCTAAAACTTTCTGTAGTCAAAAGATAGTCAAAAATGTGTTCGAACAGACACAAAAGACTGCCTACTCTCCACCTACAGACCTAGCACGTAAACATTATGGGAAGAGCGCTATAGCCAGATGAGGTTTAAACTTTATCGGCGGAAGATCCTATAAAGCCCAAACATTTACCCACCCTTTGAAGAAAACTGGACAGAAGTGGTTGAAAGTGAACAAAAAAGGGCAAAAAATCTTGGAGATAATGACAAAAGATAAAGACAGAGACAAGAGATATGTGATCATTGTGATCCTATCTTAAAGGGGGGGGTTGACTGCGATTTCACTTTTTCATTTTAAATAGTGTGTAATGTTGCTGTTGGTGCATGAACAGTATCTACAAAGTTGCAGCCAGGGGCGGAGTGGAACCAAAAAATCTACCGGGAAATTTCGTAGAGCACCGGCCCTCGTCGCCGGCACGATTTTAATAGCCGATAGCATTTACAGTTTTACTGATTTAAAAGGAACTTTGTTGTACTATGCTGGAGTAAAGTTCATAAATGGTTGTTCTTTCCCATAGTCATTTGTAAAACTATGTTGGGAGGACTCTGTGTCTCTAGGGGGGTTCGGGGGCATGGTCCCCCGCAAGAAAATTTTGGACATTTTAAGGTTATAATGCATCGATCTCGTGCTCTCTGAGAGATCACAATTAAGAGCTTCAACCCATGAACTGCTCGTTGAACAAAGAAAAAACATTCATTTGTACCAGGACAATAAAGAGGGCTCAAACATCTTTTTAGTTATGAGAGTCTCAGTCTGCATTACATTATCAATGGTGTTTTAGGATGCCAAACAATTATTATAATAATGTAATAATGATTTATAATTATTCCTATGACGTACTGTAAAATCCATTTATAGCCTATAAATGTATACAATGTAAATGAAAATGAGTATTTCAAAAGTATATTTTAACTACATTACACTATACTATAGGAAAATTAAATTACTTTTGTCCTAATTTCTTCACTTGCAAGAAATAAACCCTTGAGCTTTTATTTAGGAGAAAACACAAGCAGACCATGATGATCGAGTGAGCAAGTAATCACGCAGCACAAACGGATGCTATTCTAATGTCAGTTATTATAATGGCGCAACGCCATATATATTCATGGTTTCAATTTTAGTTCGTTGGTAAAATATAACGCTAGAGACCTTAATGTTAGGTTTTACATTTTACATCTTTACATATCTGTGTTGGGAAAAGGGAGAAGAGAGAGTTCGGCAAGGCGGATTCGAACTCGCGTTCAGCGCATCAAAAAGCTGCTTTCCAGTACTTCACGCCCTACGACCTACGCCACTGAAGCTGTTTTAAGACGCGCGTCTTTTTGGCTTAAAGACAGGCACTAAGTCCAAATATATGCTCTGTTATAAAAAATGTAAAAAAAAAAAAAAAAAATGTTTTCTTCCCTTAGCTTGGGCCATGGCGAACTTCCAATAAATACATTTTATCAGACCGGGCCGGCCCTCGCGGCCTCGAAACACTACCGGCCCATCGGGAAAGACTCTCCCGATTGCCACTCCGCTACTGGTTGCAGCGCTGAAAGTTTAGTGTAAGCAGAGATATCATCTTAAAAATCAGGAAGTATAATTGCCTACAAAAACAACTCGATTGGGACTACAGCTGGGTTATGGAACGTCACTAACCTACACATTTGCATCAACCCTCCCTCCGGAATATGCAGAAAAAGGCATGCGCATATTTATGCGGCACGTCGAGAGTGTTGTGTTCACCCAGCTGTCAGGTCTTCTGTGTTCGAGCTTCCCACGGATGCTGTACTTCCTCAACAATGGATACAATTTATGTTTGATTATGTTCCTGAAAATGACGATCGTAATTTAGCTCTCTGTGCTGCACATTTTACGGAAGACAGCTTCCAGAATCTCCACGAGTTCAACACCGGATTCAACAAGAAACTGTTAAACTAAACTAAAACATGAAGCAGTTCCGACTTTAAAACAAGAGGCAGCAGTTGTTGGGCCACAACCTGTAAGTAGGCTAAGACTTCATTTTAAATATTTGCATGTATAATTCCATATTTTTTTTTTTTCAAATGCCAGGGCTGGCTTTATAGCAGGGGTGCCCAATCCTGCTCCTGGCGATCGACTGTCCTGCACAGTTCATCTCAAACCCTAATCAAACACACCTGAAGTAGCCAATTAAGGTCTTTAGGATCACATTCAGGTGTGTTTGATTAGGGTTGGAGATGAACTGTGCAGGACAGTCGATTGCCAGGAGCAGGATGGGCTATGTGCACGCATAAATTCCGCATTTGACGCAAGGATGCTCGTCCATTTCCGGTTGTGGAGATTAAAGCGGAGGAAAACCGAGGAAAACGAGATTAAGTCTTCAAAATTTACTGTCCTCCAGTCTTTGAAATGAAACGTAAATACGTTTAGATGTAATTTTATATATAGTTATATTTATTTAATATAATTTTAAAAAAGAAGCATAAACACAACGAGGGGTGTCTGTTTTATCTGTTTTTGTGACTAACGTTTCTTTAGTATAACCATGGAGTATAAAATTCAATATAAATTCTCGGTATTGCATTGGACTGACTCTACAATCGGCGGAAGTTATCGAGCATCCCTAATGCTTCACCGGAAATACCGCCGCGCATAGAGCCCATTGGGCACCCCTGCTTTATAGCCACTAGGCTACTAGTTATGCTAGTATTCTGTGTCAACGACAAACGTGTACAAACATTATGGACCTGAATTTTGTATAAGTACTAATGTTGTAAATGTATTTTTCATGCTTTATGACGTTATTTTCGATATGATCAAGAACGTAAACTTGCCAACGCTGTTTGTGTTTAACATTAGTAGCCAGTCAGTTGCTATTGTTGCCAGTCAGATGCTATTGTGTAAAACAAACGTGTATATGGTTAAAAAATTTAGCAAATTATCCTTCAGAAACGTTTAGTAAGAGTGTGTGGTGAGGTTCTGCTTGACTCGATTCATCGCGGCTTTCTCTGTCTGATTCTGCCTCAGTGATACTGCAGTCTCGACATCATTATTTACGTGTATCCACCGTCTATGTTATCCACCTTTGGCATGCCCGTTTCACCCGTAAAGGTAATGGGTGTTAACCTTCCGGACAACGTGAGCGACAGTTTGGCCAATCACAACACACCGGGCCAAACTAACCAATCTGAGCCCACTATGTGTTTCTGAGGAAGTGTTTTCATAGAATCAGGAAGTCAACCGCTCGTTCAGGGGACAGAGGAGAGCGCGGCTTAAAATAAAGGTTAAGTTTATGAAAAATAAGACTTTTTAAAAAAGAAAAACCACGAATGCATGTTATATTGCACCCCATAAACACAATCATGCAAAGAAAAAAAGCAGTCAACCCCCCCTTTAATACCAGGTGTAAACAGGGCCTGATTGAAATTTAACTAGTGGGGTTTATGAACATACCCTAACATACCCAGACCTTGTTTCCACATGGTAGATGGTTTTCTTGTGAGCTGATTATAGTCGGTCAGTGCTAAATGCAGGTGTAAATGGGGTCCAGAATTTTTTTTTTTACCTTTTTTTTAATCATTTTTCAAATTCACCCTAAATACATCTTTGACAACAGTGTCACAGGACTGATGAGTGATTACTTGTGATTGGAACGCCAAAAACGCATCTTAGTACCAGATGGAAACTGGAAACAGGGCCCCAGGTAATAAGATTGGAGGTTGGCTTTTGTGCCCACGTAAACACTTCAACTGGCTTTGACAAGGTGACAAGCAAGGTGCAATTAATCCTTCAAAAATGTTATTATGGATTGTGTCATATATACTTGGACAGAGAAATTCAGGAGACAGAGCAAAAACATGCTGTAGCTCAATTATAACTGCATAAACATACTATTCTGTGTGGGTAATTGTGTAAAAGTTGAGGAACACTTCTAATAGCAGCTGCAAGTGTATGCTTGTTTCCTAATCCCAAGTGTAAAATGTGGGCAAAAATACCAAATTTAAACTGAAAAAAATCCCATTTGAAAAAGCAAGTTACTTAAAATAAGTGATACATATAAGTAGTTTCCATAGATGTTTTCCATAAACTGTGTGAGTCGTTTCACTGAGGTACCAAGCTATTAAGTTTCTGTCTTTAAGTCAGAGTTATTTAGTTCAAGGCCAGCTAAGGGATGTTTATGAGAGACATTACAGCTCACTCCTTCTTTGCCAAGTTAGGCCTCAATCACAAAATACAGTGGCTACTACAATCTGCAACATTTGCTTGTTATTTGGCGTTGATGTGTGGAAAAGAAACTGATTATAGATTATGTCTTTTTAACAGAAGTGCACAGCAATGTCTCCTTAAGTTAGGGTCTATTATTCAGAAAATAAGCAGGACATGTATGGCTGCTTACCTTGGCACTGAAATCCTTGCTTGCCAAACCCCCTGATGAAGAGGAGAGAGAGAGAAATGCATTATAGACCTGTCTTTCTAAATCCTTTAATGGGCTTTTAGCTATCAGTTCCCTTTCACTGAACTGACAATCACTCAATTAAAAAGTAGCTATGGAATCTAATGTTTGATTTGTCTCAACATAGGAAAACAGTAAAAGACCATGCTATAAATTATAGCTATAAATTTAACGATAGGAATCATGTATTAGACGAATTAGATTCCTAATTCCTATTTGAACTTTTATAGTTTACTACATAAACTATCAACAAGTGTGAAGACTTGACTGAGCAGCTAAATGCCCCATATGAGCCTAGACATACCGATCACCCCCAAATTATGGCAACCCCAGTAAACACTGAAGCATGCAGAATATTGCCACTCTGCGAGTAGTCTGAAACGTTTCTGTCCGAAGACAAAATACTTTCTATTTCGAAAGCAAGTTAAAGCGGGTGAGCTGTGTGAAGCAGAGTTCGATGACAGCAAACTCTAAACATGTTTTATGTATGGGCATGTTTAACACAGCTGAACTGCAAGCAATGAGTTTCTATGCTAAAACCAGTGTTTGTTGTAGGTGTTCGTCTGGTAACAGGCCAGCAGCAAGATTTACAGTAACACTAAACTTACACTGATACTCTAATAATTTGTGTGAACTGTGAAATGATTTACTCACCAAATAAAGTCCGTGCAATGACTGCAGAAAGTCGGCTGCTTGAAAAATCTCGCAATAAATTTGTGGTTTTTTACTTCATGGACGTTTTTCTGCCTCAAAGCACCTTTACGGGCGAATCGATTTGCAACGTCAGATGAGGATTGGTCGTTGCTTTGTATGATATCAGCCATTGCAGAAACACGAGAGATTAATTCCCCGAAGAGTATGTGGAAGTTGCTGTCAAAAAATATTTAACGTTGTTTTTCTCCCGCGTCGTTTGTCCGTGTAGCGCAACAGTTGGGCGCGCGCGTCCGGAAAGGGCTTCTCCTGCTTTCGCCACAACTACTGTGTGACAGCTTCCAGCCAGCGCTCCGCTTCCTTCTCGCTCGAGGTGACGTCACCGAAGTGTCCTTCTGCAGGGAGTGGATAATAACGCTCGCCCCTGGATCATGAGTCCCGTGCAGTGAGCGTCATCCCGCGGTCAAGAAACCAGTGTGCATGTTGCGGTAAATCCATAACATTGTCGTCGAAGACTTGTGACAAGTTTGGAACTAAGTATAGCCTAATGGTTTTCATACCTTACTGTAGCTTATTCCATGGAAAACACGATTAATTCTTAATTTGCTTGTTAATTCTTTTAACCAGCAAGACATCCTTGGTCAACCGTGAAAGAACGCAGGTGGTTTTGCGCCCATCAGATCTTTGAGCAGAGAGCACTTTGACACCTAATGAATGAGCGAAAAATTAATGGAAATGTTTTTTTGTTTTTTTAGGCCTTTTATTACATTGAAGGATTGCATAATTTAAATGTACAATATGCAGGATTTTTGCAGTAAAATCTGTACGTGCACCCAAACACTTGGGTATTTTTCTCTTCTCCGTAAATCTAGCAGATCTACAAGCGTTTTTCTGTGGTAGAAATTCATTAGCTACTAAAACTTCTTTGTTGTTTTGGAGAGCGCAGTGCATGGTTGTATGGCAACAACGACAGCCATGGGAAAATCAGACCAAATTTTACTATTAATAATAAAAGATAAGCTACTGTGCATTATAAATGTCAGGAATGTATCTTTATTGACTCATTCTTTTATAAAGATGATTTAAATGCTGATATGTGAGGTTTATCTTTTTCATAAAATCTTTTTTGTCAAAAGTTTATTTGAACGTGTGCATGTTACCAGATAACATAAAAGACAACAATCCTTTAAAACAAATCTTTAATGTTATTAACTTGATGAATTGATTTCATTATTAGCCTTTTTGAACAAGATTCTGTGTACCATGATCATTTTGGTCACTATATTCATGAAATTAAAATAATTTTCATAATGATCAACTAAAATCAACTATAATTATGTGTTTTTACAGTAGCCTATAATATGCAAAGTACAATTTTCTATTAAAAATAATCTCTGATTCTGTCTCTGAGATTTAAGAGTGACATAGGCCTACAAAAGCTATTTTAGGTCTAAAACAGTTTGGATAGTTGTTAATATGAGAGCTGTTCGAAATTATTTAAGAGATAGCCTACGTATTGTGTTATTAAGTATCTCTCTGGCCCTTTCACTTTTAAAAAATCCATTTCATGGCAAAGTATAGTTTAACAAGTCATAACTAAAAGTTTTCCATGCATAGAATTCAAGGCAGTAACCAATGCGCTAATAGATCCTCGAAGGGGGTCTCACAGGGTGTAATTCAAAGTAGAACCGCCACTGAATGTGTTCACTCATCCATAAAAGATCCATCAGCTTGACGGCAAGATCCATAATTCCGCTTAATGCGGAATATACCTTATATACATATAACGTATACGTTATATGACGGAATGTACGTCAGGCGTACATTAAAGGGCACCTATTATGGAAAATTCACTTTCACATGGTGTTTGAACATAAATGTGTGTTGGCAGTGTGTGAGCAAAACCACCCTAGAATGATAAAAATCCACTCAGTGTTTTTTTTTTTTTTTTTGACAATCTCAATAAATCATATGCACTGTCTCAGAACGAGCTGTTCTAAGATTCAGCGCTTTGTGACGTAGAATTGAGCAAGGGGTTTGATTGACACTGTGGTTGTGGCATAGACCCCGCCCTCGGTGATCTGTACACCATCCTCCATTGTTTCAAAGACAGCCGGTAATGTCTCTTGGAAACATAAGAGTTCTGTCGTGGGTTAATCCTGTTGTTGTGGTTTAAAAGTTAATCCTCAAGTGTGGATCGTCGTCTACTGTTTGCGATTCACCGTCAGTAACAGTAAGTGTATTTTATGATTTTTGAGCAGGGGCGGACGTAACCATTAGGCAAAGGTCGGCAACTGCCTTGGGCCCCGAGCTACCTAGGGGCCCCCAAAATGTTGCATTAAAGTATGCTTAAGTTTGTTTGTTTTTTTTCCTTTTCACAAATTATATATTTTTTAAAAAAACGCATAAAATCAATGCTAGCAATATGTTAGAAGTCCATGGCCGTAGCCAGCTATGAAGTCACCAAAGTCCGGACCTCTGTCATTTTTTTCACATTCAAAAATAAAATGTCAAGCTCTCTAAATGATTAATCAGCCATTTAAACCACCTCATATGAATGAGGTGCATGAGAGCGCGTTGTGAGTGAGGGCGCGGGTACAGTCTCCGTGTTGCCAGATCCACCTAATGGAAAGGGGCAGAAGTCTTCTGGACCTGTTTATCTGGTTTAATGTGACACTTTAGGAAGTTATAAAGTGGAAAGTTATATGTTAGGCTTAGTGATATATTAATCTTATTTTTAAAAAACAAGCTTTGAACTTATTTTGGATTATTATTATTTATTTGTTTTGTTTTTCTTGTTTTTCGTAGCAATATCTGGCAACATTTTACTGTCGATATTAAAAAAAAAGCTTATGGACAAACGTCTCGGTTACGTATGTAACCCTCGTTCCCTGAGTAGTTCCCTCGTTCCGTTACGTCGGATGACAGAGAATGGGGGTTTTATAGAAAGCCAATCCTCTTTGAGTTTTAAAAAATGGCAAAGAAATGCCATGGGTTTGCAGAATTTGCGGACGGAAGAATGGAAATACGAATTGGCGTGTCATACACACGCTACTTCATGAGATCAGTCTGGGCTTCAAGAGAACGCTCAGCTGAGAAAAGTCGCACTTATCCAGTCATGGAGTGGAATGGCGAGCAAGCAAAGACACCTGAGCGGGTCCAGTACTGTCCGGGTGAGCGAGTACAAGAGAGGACACAGGCTCCACTCGGAGATTATAGAATCTAGCGAATGTGTTGGGTAATTTCGCTTGTACGTAGCAAACTTTATCACAGTATGTGTATGTAGTTTCAAAAAATTGCACCAACGTTAGTGTTTGTGTGTTTCAGTGTGTGTGTGTGTGTGTTGCACATCCATAATTTCCAAGGGGACGCGATTACAACTCTATAAGTACATAAATGTATCAAATAACCCGAGACGTACTGGTCCATTCTCATTTGTGTTTATTCTGCCGGAGTCTCTTCGTACTATTTATATATTCCGATTCAAACGTACGCTGAATAACATTCAAAACAGCGAGTCTCTCACTCTCAGCCCTTCTGCTTACCGACTGCCATACTGCCCTACAAAGCAAAAAGGCAGTAACTACGCAGAGTGCAGAACTGAGAAAAATGACTTTTGCTAGGGCTTTTTGCAGTTACTGTACAAACGACTACCACTTTTCTCTAAAACGACACACATTTAAGATAAGATGTTTTGACACATAACAACGCCTTGAATGTCATGAAAATTTTAATAATTAATGCTTTACCAAAACTGCAGTTACTGCCTTTTTGCTTTGTAGGGCAGCATAGGTATCAAGTTACACCCTCATCCAAAGGCAGGTTGGGGTTATACAGCTCATTTGCTTTTAAGGTCGTATACACCAAAACAGCTCATTTTTAAACAGGCCCCAAAAATGACATTTGACATCAAATGACATCAAATGGTTATAATAAATTAACTGTGGGGTATTTTGAGCTGAAACTTCACAAATACATTCTGAGGACACCCGAGACCAATATTACATCTTGTAAAAAGGGGCATAATAGGTGCCCTTTAACTCTTTCCCCGCCAGCGTTTTAAAAAAAAGTTGCCAGCCACCGCCAGGGTTTTTGACGATTTTCGCTAAATTTTAATGCCCCGCTGAATATTTTCTTCCATGAATATATGAAGATGATATATATAAAAATAAAGATCTGAGCCTCTGCTTTTAGGCAAAAAAAACGTTTTTATTTTATCTTCATTTGTTCTTTTTTTATTGCCTCTTGAACAGAGTGTCACGGTGCGGGTGCGGGTTGAAGAAGGAGCGGAATCCAAAATCACGAGGAACATAGGTTTAATCTTAAAAGACAGGCAGGAAGACAGGAAACACGGCGTAACATTGAACATTGACCGACAAAACAGAATCAAACAGAACTGAACTAAATACACAGAGGAATAAGGCTGATTGGGGTGAACACAGGTGAAAATGATCATGACAGGACGAGGAACAGGTGGCTGATTGGGGAAGTGAGTCCGGGAGAGGAACAAAAGGATCCGGGGAAGTGTGGTGCAGATGACGGGACAAAACAGGTGAGGACGACAGACTGTGACATTACTCCCCCCTCCCGGAAGGCGTGGCCTCACGCCATAACATCAAGGGGAGGGGGGGGTGGGCACCCTGGAGGCTGTGGAGGGCGTCGTCCGGAGGAGACAGCCCCCCAGGGCGGAGCAGGATGAGGGCGAGGCCAGGGCGGAGCAGGCTGAGGGCGTGGCCAGGGCGGAGCAGGCTGAGGGCGTCCCCAGGGCAAAGCAGGCTGAGGGCGTGGCCAGGGCGGAGCAGGCTGAGGGCGAGACCAGGGCGGAGCAGGCTGAGGGCGTCCCCAGGGCAAAGCAGGCTGAGGGCGTGGCCAGGGCGGAGCAGGCTGAGGGCGAGACCAGGGCGGAGCATGATGAGGGCGAGACCAGGGCGGAGCAGCTGGAGGGAGGACCCCTGGTGGAGCCGATGGTAGTGGGGCTGACAACACCAGGGGGCCGACTGACAGGGGTGGAGCGGATGGGAGAGGAGACCAGGGTGTAGCTGAGTGACTGACGACAAGTGGTGCTGATGAGGGACTGAGGGAACATGGTGATACCGTAGGCTCTGGTGATCGAAGTGATGACAGGGGCACGGAGGGACACAGTGAGGTCAGAGGGCATGAGGGCTGACGGGTGACTGGAGGGAGTGAGGAGTCCGACAGAACCGGGGGGGTGATATGACGGGGCGGAGCCAGAGGAATGAAGTCCAAAGGGGAAGGGAGGACGACGAGGGAGCGAAGGGAGTCCGGAGGGTCGAGGGAGCCTGGCCGAGCTGGTGGACTGAGGGGCCATGGAGGAGCTGAGGGAGGTAGGAGCCACGGGGGAGCCAATGGGACCGGGGGCCGAGGAAGTGTCCAGATGGAGGAGTTGTGAAGCGAAGACCGGGGATCCAAGGACCAGGCTGGGTCAGGGGAGCTGAAGGGCAGGAGAGCAGAGGGAGGACAGATGAGAGGAGGCGGGAGAGGGAGGCTGGGTGGGATCCTGGTCTCGGCCTCTGGCTGAACGGTCTCGGGCTCTGGCTGGACGGTCTCGGGCTCTGGCTGGACGGTCTCGGGCTCTGGCTGGACGGTCTCGGCCTCTGGCTGGACGGTCTCGGGCTCTGGCTGGACGGTCTCTGGCTCTGGCTGGACGGTCTCGGGCTCTGGCTGGACGGTCTCGGGCTCTGGCTGGACGGTCTCGGGCTCTGGCTGGACGGTCTCGGGCTCTGGCTGGACGGTCTCGGGCTCTGGCTGGACGGTCTCGGCCTCTGGCTGGACGGTCTCGGCCTCTGGCTGGACGGTCTCGGCCTCTGGCTGGACGGTCTCGGCCTCTGGCTGGACGGTCTCGGCCTCTGGCTGGACGGTCTCGGGCTCTGGCTGGACGGTCTCGGGCTCTGGCTGGACGGTCTCTGGCGCAGGCTGGACGGTCTCTGGCGCAGGCTGGACGGTCTCTGGCGCAGGCTGGACGGTCTCCGGCGCTGGCTGGACGGTCTCTGGCGCTGGCTGGACGGTCTCCGGCGCTGGCTGGACGGTCTCCGGCGCTGGCTGGACGGTCTCTGGGGCTGGCTGGACGGGGCTGGACGGAACCAGCGAAGAGATCTCGGGCTCGGCGAGGCTGGGCGGAACCAGCGAAGAGGAGAGCTCGAGCTTTGGAGGGGTGCTGGTGACTTCCTCCACCGTGAATGGAGACTCACAGCACACCAGCACCCACTCCACACAGGCGGCGAAATCATCTGGACCGTTCCCTGGGAGGCGTGCCCGGGACCGCTCGCTGAGGCTGGCGATGTAGAACTCACTCAGCGAGCGGTCAGAATAGTGAGTGAGGCACGCCAACTCCAGAAAATCCCTAGTATGGGATTCCAGGGAACGGTCTTCTTGATCAAGGCAGAGAAGAGCCACGGCCGGAATGTCCATTCTTTCTTCTTCTTTTTTCTTTTGGGTCGGTCAATCTGTCACGGTGCGGGTGCGGGTTGAAGAAGGAGCGGAATCCAAAATCACGAGGAACATAGGTTTAATCTTAAAAGACAGGCAGGAAGACAGGAAACACGGCGTAACATTGAACATTGACCGACAAAACAGAATCAAACAGAACTGAACTAAATACACAGAGGAATAAGGCTGATTGGGGTGAACACAGGTGAAAATGATCATGACAGGACGAGGAACAGGTGGCTGATTGGGGAAGTGAGTCCGGGAGAGGAACAAAAGGATCCGGGGAAGTGTGGTGCAGATGACGGGACAAAACAGGTGAGGACGACAGACTGTGACACAGAGGTAGGTTTTGTCAAAAACACAACATTTTGGACAAAAAACTGAGAAAAAGGTATTTTTTATCAAAGTGCATTTAAAAGCAGAATACATTCAGATGTTGTTTCCTTCATATATAAAACTTTCCTAAATAAATTAAAAACATAAATAAATGTAAAATATATCAAATTTCCCAGGATGTAAGGGAAATGTAACTTTTGCAATAAAACTTCTGCCTCTGCCTCTCTGTTCTATCTGTGAATAATGAATAATTGGAATTACAATAAACAGGCCTAGACACACACACACACAAATACATATTACAATGTGGTAAATGTGCACAAAGAGAGAAATAATTTGACAATTACACCTTCATATTTAGACAGCCACACATAAATGCCTGCACACACACATAAATATTATAGTGTCATAATATTATACGATCTATCTGCGGCACGTCCATGGCTAGAACTTTCTGTGACAACATGTGCATCTCTCTCACTGACTACTTCGTCCCGATCAGATTCAGAATTATCAAATAAAGAGTGATCGGACTCCGAGTCCATTAACCTCCAGTACTTCAGCCATATACCTCTGCATTGTCTGTCTGATACATTCTCACTACTCCACTGTTTGAGACGATTGCAATCTGTTTCTCTGATCAAAGAGTTGCGCACTCATTCAGAACATGCGCGCGGGTCTTCCTTACCGTATACCACCTAAAACACGGATACCCGGAAAATTCCGTGTTTGGCGGGGATGCGTTTTTTCATTAAACCCGGAAAATTCCGTGTTTGGCGGGGAAAGATTTAATATACGCCTTTGTTATTGTAAGAGGTTAGCGACCCCTGCTGGTGAAACAATCTTGCATATTGTACCTTTAACTGTTTTACCATTAGTATTTTGGCCATAAAGATGAGGATAAACAAAGACATGAGTGTGAGATGCCATGGTAAACAAATAGACTATATAATAATATATAAAAACAAAAATGTGAACTACTACAATTTAAAATAATGGTTTTCTAATTTAATATACTTATTTCGGGATTATTTAAATCATGGGCTTGGAGCCAGAGGGCCGTAAGTGGCTTTTAACAAACTTTACAGGAGAGACAAAACAAAATTTTTACCACACTTCAATCATCTGTATTATTAACCTTAAACCACAAACATTGCCACCACAGGCATAGTTACATGAATGAGTATTTAAGTAAAAAAAGTATGGCATATTAAAGGGATAGTTCACTTTGAAATTAATTTTTGATATGTTTTAGCCTACCTCAAGGGCATCCAAGATGTAGGTGTCTTTGTTTCCGCAGTATTTTCAATTTTGACATTTTTTGGTAAAACCGTTGTTGTCTGTCAGTCATACACTGGAGGTTTAGGGGGTCCTCCCTCGACTCACCTCAAAGAGCATACACAGAGAAGTCAAAATTAAACATGATTTAATGACTCGTGAATGTAAGTACACACTGATGGCCTAAGACACGAAACGAGTGGTTTGTGTGATAAAACGTGTTTTCAAAATTAAATCATGTTTAATTTTGACTTCTCTGTGCATGCTCTTTGAGGTGAACCCCGTAAAACTGCATTAGGACTGACAGACAACAACGGTTTGACCAAAAAATGTCAAAATTGAAAATGCTGTGGAAACAAAGACACCTACATCTTGGATGCCCTTGAGGTAAGCTAAAACATATCAAAAATTTATTTCAAAGTGAACTATCCCTTTAACACAATGAATATGTTCTAAAACATTTTCAAAAAAAAAAAAAAAAATCAAATACGTCAGATGAGCCTTTTTGATGCTTTATTCAATACAGTTTGATCTCAGATAGGTATTTTGGCACCATTGGATAGAGCTCATCGATACCTTTATTTTGATATAAAGAACTCATATTCGCCCAAAATGCCACTTACGCCCCTCTGGCTCCAAGCCCTCGAAATAAAAAGTAAAAACAAAAAACAAAAAAAAAACAGCATATTTAAAATATAAATATTTTGTTAAAGAAATGAACACTTTCATTCAGCAAGGATGTGCTAATTTGATAAAACGTGATAGTAAGACTTCTAAATGAATTTTTATTTTGAATAAATGCTGTTCTTTTTAACTTTGTATTCATCAATGAATCCTGAAAAGAATCACTTGTTCTATTTAGCAGCATGTTTCCAATATTGGTAATAAATCACCATATTAGAATGAATTTTGAAGGATCACAGGACAATGAAGACTACGGAGCCCCTAAAGGTGGTGGTGAAAAAAAAAATAGGGTGGGGTTTTTTTTCCTAAATTTTTTTTTTTTTAATTCAATATTTTTAACAGCAGGACTATGTAATATTATGCAAATGTATCATGCCAATTGCTAATGATAGTTCAGCTAGCATGCCAAGCTATGGGTGGGGGTGGGAGGGAATGGTAGATAGGTTGTTGTTTATTTCTTTTTGGCATGGTTTATTGTCAAAATTTAAAATCTAAAAAAAAAAAACATTCCACAAAAGCTCAAATGTCCTTTGGTGTGACACTTTGGCCTGTCACACCACAGGACACAGATGTCACACAATAGGACAAGACCTCCTTTAGCTATTAAAACAAACAGATAAAGTTTGTTAACATTATTTTAATTATTTTTGACCAGTTTTGATGATTTTAAATTCAATAATGACTTAAATTTGATAGTTTATTGCAGTTCTTTGGAGACTACAAAATGTTATGAAGTTTAACTAAAACAACTATAATGCATAATGTAACAACTATGAACAAATATAAAGTACATAAATACAGTGCTACTACTTATAATGCTACTTAACTTTTTTTTAGGACAGAAAGAACTGAGGGAGAGATGAGTGCAAAAGAGAGGACCAGACAGTAGGGAGTGAAATAAAAAGGATCCTAAGAAAACGTCTCGGGTTATGACTATAACCCTTGTTCCCTGAGAAGGGAACGAGACACTGCGTCGATAAAATCGACTCTTTGGGGACGCTCCCTAAGCGTGCGCCTCTGAAGTATGAATGAAACTAATCCAATCCTGATTGGTGTTGCGTCGTGACGTAACATGTGACGGCATACCCGGAAGTATAAAAGTGACGCTGTCACAACACACACTAGCCTCGCGATGAAGCAAGACGCTCAAGGGTCTGAAAAGGGGGCGTGGCAACACGACGCAGTGTCTCGTTCCCTTCTCAGGGAACAAGGGTTATAGTCATAACCCGAGACGTTCCCTATCGAGGGAACTCAACACTGCGTCGATAAAATCGACTCTTTGGGGAACGAGTACCCACTAGGCCACGCACCGAACAGACCCGCCCCAGAGTGAAACTGATTAGGCACTCAGCAAGGGCCGAGTACGTGTGCACCGGGCGTACTGGGAAGGCTGAGACTGTAAAACCTGATGAAAGTATGCGGGGTAGCCCAGCCGGCTGCCTCACAAATCTCCTGCAGAGGTACTCCCGACAGAAGGGCCCTAGAGGAAGCCATGCCTCTAGTTGAGTGAGCCCTTAAGGCCAAAGGTGAAGGAACCCCACGCACCTTGTAAGCCTCAGTAATAGCCTGGACAATCCAGTTACTTATAGTTTGTTTGGTCGCCGGGAGCCCCCTCTTAGGTGACCCAAAGCATACTAACAACTGGTCAGATCTTCTCCAAGAAGCAGACTTTTCCAAGTATACACTCAAAGCTCTGACGGGGCAGAGCAAGTGAAGCCTCTCTTCTCCCGCCGACACATGAGGTGGAGGATGGAATGCCTGAAGGACTACAGAGCGAGCCGTACTCGAAGGAACTTTAGGCACGTAGCCCGGACTCGGGTGCAAAAAGGCCTTTACTTTGCCAGGGGCAAACTCCAAGCAAGCTGGCGTTACCGCCAGGGCCTGGAGATCTCCCACCCTCTTAAGAGAGGTAATCGCTAAGAGAAAGACCATTTTCAACGTTAAGTCCTTAGGCGAAGCCGACTCTAAAGGTTCGAAGGGAGCGAGGGACAACCCTTCCAGAACTATTGCCAGATCCCAGGCAGGCACCCTGGACCTGATCGCCGGCCTCATCCTCCAAGCACCACGGAGAAACCTAATGACCAACTGGTGCCTCCCCAGAGGTCCACCATCTACTGGCGCGTGGAAAGCCGAAACGGCAGCCACGTACACCTTAAGAGTGGACGGGGAGAGACCCGCAGAGAAACGATCCTGAAGGAATTCCAGAACTGAAGCCACTGGGCAGTTTACTGGATCCAACCTTCGTTCTCCACACCAAGTGTGAAACACCTTCCACTTGAGGCCATATAATCTCCTGGTAGATGGGGCCCTAGAGCTAAGTATGGTTTCAACCACCTCAGCTGATAAGCCAGCATTTAGGTACTGAACCCCCTCAGAGGCCAGACCCACAGCTTCCACAACTCTGGGCGAGGGTGGAAGATTGTGCCCTCCGCCTGAGACAATAGATCCCTCCTCAGAGGAATCGGCCATGGCGGAGCTATGAGGAGTGATATTATATCCGAGAACCATACTCGTGTCGGCCATCTCGGGGCAACCAGAAGTAGACTGATGCCCTCTTGACGGACCCTCTCCAGGACCCCTGGGAGCAGAGCGATCGGGGGGAAAGCATACAGGCGAAGCCTCGGCCAAGCCTGTACCATGGCATCCAACCCCAGTGGGGCTGGATGTGAGAGGGAGAACCAAAGTGGACAGTGGGACGTCTCTCGAGACGCAAACAGATCCACTTCCATCGGTCCGAACCTCTCCCATATCGACTTCACCACATCCGGATGAAGTCTCCATTCCCCGGGCCTCAGCCCCTGCCTCGACAGGATGTCTGCTCCCCGATTCTGAACCCCTGGGATATACATTGCCCTTATTGACAATATCTTTCCCTGGGACCAAAGGATAATCTGATGCGCCAGTTTGCACAGAGGGCGCGATCTGAGTCCCCCCTGTCGGTTCAGATAGGCCACCACTGACGTATTGTCTGTCCGTATAAGGACGTGGCGACCCTCGATGTCTGGGAGGAAGCTCCTCAAAGCCTTGAATACCGCCATCATCTCCAGGCAATTTATATGCCAAGTGCGATGATGGTCCTGCCACAGACCCCTGGTAAAGCGGCCGTCCATGACCGCGCCCCAGCCCGTAAGGGAGGCGTCTGTCGAAACGGTTTCCCGGCGACATGACACCCCCAACACTGGCCCTTGGGATAGGAACCAAGGCTTCTTCCATATTTGCAGAGACTGAAGGCACTTGCGCGTTACTCTGATCATACGGAACGGATTTCCTTTGGGTGAGAACCCCTTGGTCTTCAACCACCACTGGAGGGGCCTCATGTGAAGGAGGCCCAGAGGAATAATGTTGGATGCCGCTGCCATGAGGCCCAGCATCCTTTGAAAGTGTTTCACAGTGACGGCCTGACCTAGCCTCACCCTGGACACCATCGCCAGAATTGACTCGATACGTGCGGGAGACATACGTGCCTGCATTGTAATCGAGTTCCACACGACTCCCAAAAAGGTCGTGCCCTGGGACGGTTCTAGCACACTCTTCTTCAAATTGAGTCTTAACCCCAATTTTTGAATATGGCCAAGAACGACATCTCGATGCCGAACTGCCATCTCCCGAGACTGGGCCAAAATAAGCCAGTCGTCGAGATAATTCAATACGCGAATCCCCTGAAGTCTCAGTGGAGCAAGGGCCACGTCCATACACTTGGTAAATGTGCGGGGAGAGAGTGCTAGGCCGAACGGAAGAACCCGATATTGGTATGCTTCGCCCCCGAAAGCGAACCTCAGGTACCTCCTGTGACAAGGAAGGATGGAGATGTGAAAATAGGCGTCTTTCAGATCTATCGTGACAAACCAGTCCTCGGATCTGATTTGACTCACGATTGTTGGAATGGTCAACATTCTGAATTTGAACCTTCTCAGAGACCGGTTCAACACCCTGAGATCCAAAATTGGCCTTAACCCCCCATCCTTCTTTGGAACTATAAAGTACCGGCTGTAAAACCCGGACTCCCTGTCTACCGGAAGAACACGTTCTATGGCTCCTTTCGACAGCAGAGTCTGTACTTCTTGTTCCAACACCTGAGCCTGCTCTGGGACCACCGCAGTGCGCACCACCCCAGAGAACTTGGGGGGGCGGTGCGCGAACTGCAGTCTGTACCCAACTCGTATTATCTGCAGGACCCATGGAGATATGTTGGGAAGATGATACCATCCCTCTACAAAATCTGCTAAGGGTACCAGCCTCTCGAGGCTGGCCTCTGGTGTCTTTTCGCTGGAAATTGATGCGGCCCGAAGCGCTGTTAACGGCGGACCTGCATCTTTTCCTAGAGGGCCCCGTTGTGAGAACAACCTCGGTTGTCTCACTGCGGAGGGGGCAGCCCTCTGAAGTCCTGCCTTGGCTAGGACCTCTTTTCCGAAGTCCTCTTAGCCTGAATGACGTCCCTCAGGTCGCCCCTCTGGCTGGAGGACTTCGGTTTTTGGGAGCGTTTCCTCTGTTGCCAAGACCCCGGAGGGGGGGCTCTAGAGGAAACGCTCTCCTTCTGCTCTGCCCTGTGGGAGGAGCTGGCTGATGGCTGGGGCTGATTGCTTTGCCCCCCCCTACTAGATTTGGCCTTCGCTTTCCGGGGGAGGTACTGCTGGAACGCCGCAGATTGTTTTCTCGACTCCTGAAACCTGTCGACAACCGAATTAACGGCGTCGCCGAACAGGCCAGAAGCCGAAAGCGGCGCATCCAGCAGGAAGGACCTATCCTTTTCTTTAATACCGGATAAGTTCAGCCACAGATGCCTCTCCGTGGCCACCATGGCCGCCATAGAGCGGCCAATAGCGCTGGCCGCTTCCCTAGTGGCCCGGAGAGACAAATCTGCGGCCTTCCTTAACTCCGCGACATCTTCAGGAGTAGGCCCCTCCCCCTCATCCAAATCTTTCAGGAGGTCGGCCTGGTATGCCTGCAAAATCGCCATTGAGTGCAGACACGAACCAGCCCGACCCGCCGCCATGTAAGCCCTGCCCACCAATGCAGATGTCTCTCTGCAGGGCTTACTAGGCAACACCGGGGTCTTTAGGGAAGACGCCGATTCGGGAGAGAGATAGCTCGCTAAAGCCTCCTCCACCTTCGGCATCTTCCCATATCCCATATCTCGAGCCCCCATAACATTGCTGTAATCTATTACATTGGGACTCGAAATACGGGACGAACGCGGTCTTTCCCACGTTCTCGAGATCTCTTTATGGAGATCAGGGAAAAACGGCAGACCCCGGCGGTGAGGCTGTGACCTGCGCTGCAGGTAACGCTCGTCCATTTTACTGGTGACTTGCGTTTCCTGCTCATGTTGTGGCCAGCTGATGTTTAGTCTGGCCACAGCGCGTGTCACAACCTCCACCAGCTCCTCATAACCCAGGCCGCGTGATGGCGTGCTGAGATCACGGTCGTCCGCATCGATGCTGAGCACGTCCCCTTCCTCAGAAGTAGACAGCTCAAGCACCGGGACCTGATCGCGGGTAGGAGAAACCGCAGCGCGGGCTCCCACACCACTCTCAGAGGCTGCGGGACCAGCCGATGGCGAGCGAGAAAATGCCTCAGCATTCTCACTCTCCTCCGCCAGATCCCGCTGCGAACCCCAGGATCTCAGTCGCCGCATCGCCTCGACATATGCGGGACCGGAACCCTGGGGAACGCGAGCCTGACCGTGCTCGTCAAAGCACGCCAGCCGGGAGCGCAGCACTCTAATAGGCAAAGCCTCACACATTTCACAAGCAGCCCCCTCGAGAGCTGCCCGTGCGTGCTGCACTCCCAAACAATACACACATAGAGAGTGTGCGTCCCCACCCGTGATGAAACGAGGGCAGGGATGCACACACCTCTTGAATTGTTCACTGGCCATACTTTCTTTCAATAATAAGACAAACAACACCAAATAAGACAGACAGTTTCAACATAAAGCGCTTGCTGAAGAGCGAAAGCTAGTGTGTGTTGTGACAGCGTCACTTTTATACTTCCGGGTATGCCGTCACATGTTACGTCACGACGCAACACCAATCAGGATTGGATTAGTTTCATTCATACTTCAGAGGCGCACGCTTAGGGAGCGTCCCCAAAGAGTCGATTTTATCGACGCAGTGTTGAGTTCCCTCGATAGGGAACTACAGAGAAAGTAAATCAAACTGAAATGGTGCCATATAATTCATATACATCTTAAAATGATTCAGGGATCTGAATCTGAGGATCTTGAATGAATGACTGCTTATTATTCCGTATCAGAATCAGGGGCGTAGGAGCAATTCCCCCAATTTTTTTTTTTTTTGAAAAATAAACCATTAAATGACACTTTCTGGAGAGTTTTGTGCAAAAAAATGGAGAAATTGAGTCTTACATGATGTGAAAAACTGCAAGGTTAAGAACATATACTTTACATCATGGGTCACCAAACTAAGGCCCGCGGGCCGAATCAGGCCCGCCACACCCCTTTGACTGGCCCCCCAACCCCTCTGCCCCCCAGTACTTGAACCAGCAATCCCCAAAAGTCGTCATGGCCTATTTTTTTAAATTGCTTTTTGGAAAATAATAACATGTCTGCATTTGGTATTTTGTTGTTTACTGAGCATGCTCACCTGGATAGGCATAAGAGCTGACTAGTTCTATTACTCATGTTGTTGTTATAATTTCAATGTTTATTTATTTATTTTATAGGCCTATTTATTTGACCTTTATTAAGTGCTGTACACAATTATTATAAATAGTAACAGGCCTACCTATAATTTATAATTTTTCATTCATCCTTACCAGTGCCACTCACCTCAACTAGGCAGATGTTTCTTACCTTGACAGGTTTGATGTTATTTGTATTCGAAAATAAATAAATGGAAAATCTGTGGTATTTCAAATTAAAACAAAGTGTGAAGACTCGATTACTACTTTTGCAAACAACTATTAATGATAAACAAATATGGCTGTGCCAGGCTAGTAATCTCTACTATGAGGCCTGCTGGTGGTCAGTTTGGTCTTGGTCACACAATTCTATTTTATATAGCCCCGGCCCCCCATCACAGTCAGGAACGATAATGTGGCCCCCAGAGAAAAAAGTTTGGTGACCCCTGCTTTACATTGTTGTAGTATCAACATGTATTAGGACATTTAGCATTTACATTACTGTAAATCAGTCATGTACTGATTAACACAAATAAATGGTTGATTTGATTTCCATTAACTATAAAATACTAAAAAAAATATAATCAATCTATCCCTTGTGGAAAGGTTGCTTGGTAGCTAAAAGTAGGTCTAGCAATTATATTTCAAGTTTTTCCACACAGATCAAACACCCACAGCCTATTTATTGTAGTTTAGTTACATTGTTCCATTCATTTATTTTTTTAAGGAGAGAAAACAATAAAAAAAAAATGTGTAAAAGTTTCATTTACCATTTTGCGGAGATGGAAATTATAATTAACAGTCAAATTACAGTCAAATGTGATACCATTAAACATGTTTATTTAGATCATTATTGTTATATAGCCTATGTGTTAATGTTAACTTTGACAACTCTGATTTTAGAATATCAAACATGTTTAATTAATCAAGAACTTGTGGGTAGAAATTCAGTATTAAAATATTAGCAGTATTAATATTACTGTTTATAGTATACAGAAGTAAATAATTCACAAAAATGCTTTCAGAAACAAAAGCAAGATATAAATCTACAAGTAAAGCATTGTTTACTTTGCCCAAGCAGTAAAACAGGCCACCATCATTTAACGTTGTAACTGCTTGATGACACATGTAGGTGTTAGCATTTGTGCCTCCATTTTCTCATCCTCATCAATCAGATTCTGAATATAACATGAAGTACCCACTAATACATGGCCAGTGGTCTGCATAGTGAACAGGGTCCATCTTAGGGCTTCCCTTTTAACAGAAAACAAGAACAGTGAGACATAAGCCTTTCGTGTTTACTATCTTAGCACTTTATATGTTCATACCTTTTTAAGAGATAATTTCAGATAAGAGATCATTTAAAAGATAATAATCTACAGTTTTTTAAATACAATTTATAATTGACAATTTATCATTTTTGTCATATAGAAGCCCTCAGAAGCCATTCATTATTTTTGTCTTGTTTTCACGGGATTTTGAAAATAAAGAGGTTAAGAGTATCATTTAAAATATAAATAAATATAGAATCTATTATATGTTCATCTAAGAATATACATCATTTTAAAAAATATATTTTATTTCATTTCAATCTGTTGTACCAAAAAACTATGTTTTATGTACTGTATATGTATAGCAGCTGAATGAGTAAGAATATGCCTGGTTACTGGCGCAAACAATGACCTGCTCCTCGTCCTCCTTGATCTTGTACAGGGTCTGTGCGAGAAGGCTCACTGGGGGAAATGCATACTTGTGTAGGCCCCGCTGCCAGCTGTGCACCAGTGCATCCGTGCCGAGCGTGCCCTCGGTTAGGGAGTAATACAGGGCGCAATGGGATGAGTTGTGGGAGGCAAACAGATCTACCTGTGTGTCCCCGAACTGGTCCCAAATCAGCTGGACTGTCTGGGGATGGAGTCGCCATCTGCTGGAGATGGGCCGGAACCGTGACAGCTCATTGATCTCCCGGAATGTAAATAGCACGAAGGGACCTAAGGTGCTTCTGACTCCATAAAAGGAGGTGGCGTGCGAGTTGCGACATAAGGTGGGAGCGTAGACCACCTTGATGGTTGATGTACACTACTGTCGTGGTATTGTCTGAACGGATTAGTAGATGTTGACCCTTGAGCAATGTGTGGAACAGTGCAGGGCAAGGCGTACTGCCAGCAACTCGAGGCAATTGTCCAGGAGCCCGCGGTAACATGTCCATTGCACATGGCTCCTCAGCCCGTGGCAGAGGCATCTGTGGAGCCAACAACATGCCTGGAAACTGGAAACCGAGTCGATCTCCATACTGAGAAAAGAGATCCTTTGCATGGGGCAAAGTTTGCTCTTCTCCCAGTTGACCCGAAGGCCCAGACGGGCTAGGTGCCGGAGCACTAGATCTCTGTGTTTGCAAACCTGATCCCGAGAGTGAGCTAGTATTAGCCAGTCGTCGAGATAATTCAGGATGCGAACCCCTTGTTCGCGTAGGGGAACAAGAGCTGCCTCGAAAACCTTTGTGAAGACGCGAGGAGACAGAGCTGGCCCGAATGGGAGAACCGCATACTGATATGCCTGCCCCTTGAAAGCAAACCGAAGAAACGGTCTGTGTCGAGGTAAAATGGTGACATGAAAGTAGGCATCCTTCAGGTCTACCGCTGCAAAACAATCCTGGGGCCGAACAAATTCGAAAATGCGTTTGGCCGTGAGCATCTTGAATGGCAGTCGGTGAAGGGTGTGATTCAGGACGCGCAGGTCCAGGATCGGCCGTGACCCACCAGTTTTCTTAGGGAAAATTGAGTAGGGGCTGTAAAATCCTGACTTCATCTTAGCCGGAGGGACAGTCTCGATTGCACCCTTTGCAATCAGGGTGGCAACCTCCGCTCTCATGATCGGGGCATTGCCATGACCATCGTAAAGCAAACTCCCCTGAAGTGGGAACTGAATCGCATAGCCGAGCCTGATGGTTCGGGCGATCCAGCGGGACAGGTTGGGGAGCTCTAACCAAGCCCCCAAAAACTGATCCAGTGGAATCATCCGAATCACAGACGTCCCCCGGAGGGGCAGCGAAGCGGCGTGACCGGCCCAGGCAAGGGTGGCATAGCGGCCCTGTGGAGGGGGACGAGAGTGGTGAGATCCGGAGACGACACACACTGTCATCCGCACCCTCAGAGACAGAGGGGGACGAGAGCGGCGAGGCCCGGGGGCGTCACACACTGTCGTCTGGCTCTGTGTGCTCAGTGATGGAGTCAGTACTTTCTTTAACCACATTAGTCAGGAAAGCATGGCCGTCATCTCGAGATCTGACACGGGCAATGCTGACACTCCCATAGTAGGCAATGCAGCTGCATCATCACTTCCCGGGGACTCCTGCCCGCCTTTTGATGCCTCCTCTGGAGTGCCGAATGAAACACGCAGGGAATCTGTAGATGGACCCGCCTGAATCATCACGGCACTCGAGGGTTGCAACATTGTAGAGGGGGGCGTGGTCCGAGGACGCATCGTCGGATTGTTCCACACCTTCACCCTGTCCACCGAAGTACCACCTCTCGTGGAGGGTGTAGATCGGGGTGTGGATGAGGGGACTCTCTCTCGAGTGAAATCATTGAGTCTCTACCTTAGTGTTGCGATGGTCATGTTCCCACAGAAGGAACATGAGTCATCCACAAGTGCTGCTTTAGCGTGCTCTAAGCCCAGACACTCAAAACAGCGATTGTGCCCATCAAAGGAAGACATACAGGCACCCAGAAGAACACAGTCGAGACATCATTAAAAAGACGTGCCATATGCAGCTCTTTTAGAGAGCAAAAACTCTGCGATGCTGAGGCAACCAGAGAGAAACACACAGACAGGCAGACCACTGCTCAGATCGCAGGCAATGTGAAACTTGCTGGGTACTGCTGTCACACCAACACCGGAGAGTTTGCTCGTCTCGAAGAGATGTCCCTGAATGAAAACTCAGGATCATTTGGCTTGTGGAGTGAAGAGATTCTCTTAGCTACGAAGCGAAAACATACTGCCTTTGCATCCGCGCTCTCCTTAAATACCCACGCGGTGGGGCAGAGATATGCTATGTAAATTCCCCAGACCCATGGCATTTCATCACCATTGGCTCGTTTTATAATACTCAGAGATGATTGGCTTTCTAAGTGAAACCCCATTCTCATCATCCGACGTAACTCGGAGTGACTACGAAAGGGAACTCTGGTTATAAAAATAAATAATATGTTTTTACTTGCTACTTTTTACAGCGTAGTGAAATCCAGTGAGAAGTGTTCAAGTTTGGAGTTTCAAACCACAAACAAAATGTCTTGGTGATTTAAACTGTAGTTGTGTGAACAGTAGAATATTGTACATCATTCTAATCTTTTTTTTAATGTTTATTCGTTATACATGCAAATTGTAAAAATAGCAAATTATCTTATTGAGTGTAATCTACGGACCATCCATAAGTCATTAGGGACCCCCCATAATAATTTATTTTTTTATTATATAATCAGTAATTATATAATAATTATTGCGCGACGCTTGGTCGGGTGCTTCTCCGGTCGTTGTTTGCACTGGCTCGAATGACTACTTTTGCCAACAGCCAAATCAGCATGTCTCTTTTATATTTTTTGTTGTTATTCATTATTGCTTCTCTTCATTGTAAATCTCCTACTCATCATGTAACAGGGTCATCTGTTCATTTAATTCCCTTCTTCCCTGTAACCTCATCTGATTTAACTGTTTCTTCTAGAGATACAATTGCTTTTACGGTCACACAATGCTTAGGTTTACCTCAATTTCATATTCAGACTGCAATATCATTATTTGTCCACAAAGTTTTGAATATATTTTACAATGTCCATAACCCCATCCCTTTATTTTACTTTCCCAAGTGTACCAAAAGGCCAATTTTCTCTGCAGTAAATTCCAACTCTGCCCCCTTTTGCATGTCTATCTTGGCGAAAAACGTTGTAATTTGGAATAGATATTTCTGAGTTTTTAATAGATTTCCTGAGCCAGGATTCAGTCACAGCTAAAATGTCCGGTTTAGCTGTGTCAGAGCAGTGACTAAATCGATTTTTGGGAGAAGACTTCTAATATTAATATGAAACCAAGACTTTTACAATTACAAAAGTCATCAAATGATAATGTATGAGACAGTAGATTGTCAGCAAGGGTCAAGGGGCCTGGATTTAACTGAAAATAAACGGAAAATAATAAAATCACAGCTAATGGCAGTGAAAACCTACAGTGTTCTGTCCTTTTATCCAGGTCTGAACCCAAAAAGTTTGAGCTCTTACTTTTAAAAATATATTTCTCCAAAGATAAGTCACTTACAGTAGCTGCTTATTATAAACCACCTTCAGCCCCTAGTTGTGCTCTAGACACACTATGTGAACTGATTGCTCCATACTTATCCTCAGAGTTCTTATTGGTCGGAGATTTAAATCTAGACATGCTCAATGCTTCAACATATCTACTGTCTAAACTGGATGCTCTAAATTTCATACAGATGATTAATGAACCTACTAGATATAATTTACAATCTGTAAACAAAAGCACTTTAATTGACATAGCTCTGACTAACATGCCCTCAAAATATACTCCAGCGGTCTTCAGTCAAGACCTCAGTGATCACTGCCTCATTGCTTGTGTCCGAAACGGAGCTGTAGTTAAAAGGCCGCCCCCCATCTCTGTTAAACGCTTTTTAAAACATTTCAGTGAACAGATCTTTTTAACAGATCTCGCTCAGGTATCATGGAATGACATTGACCTGATACCACACGTGAAGGACGCTTGGTCTTTTTTTAAGGATGCTTTCATCACCATCCTGAATAAGCATGCTCATTTTAAAAAGCTCAGATTAAAAAATAGATATAGTCCTTGGTTCACGCCGTAACTGACCGCCCTCAGCAAGAGTAAAAATATTCTGTGGCAGACTGCATTAGCCTCAAATAATCCGAATGATCTGCAGCGCTTTAGGGAAACTAGAAACAAAATCCAGCTAAAACCAGTCTAGGCTGGTTGGCTGGTCTTAGCTGGTTTAAGCTGGAAGTAGCTGGTTTTAGTTGGTCACCCAGCCTGGCTTAGCTGGTCAAGCTGGTCTCCCAGCCTGGCTACCAACTTGACCAGCTAAGACCAGCCTGACCAGCTGAAAAAGTGTTCAAAACCCCTCTAAAACCAGCCTGATAAACCAACTAACCAGGCTGGGAGACCAGCCAAAACCAGCCAACCAGCCTTGGCTGGTTTTAGCTGGATTTTTCAGCAGGGCAGGCAGTCAGGGACGCTAAGACTAGATTTTATAAACACAAATACGTGTCTTGCCATTCCAATTCCAAAAAGTTCTGAGACACAGTTAGAGCCAAATCATAGCATTTGAAATGTTCCTATTTTTGTTTTGAGAGTCCCAAAAAACAGTTTAACGTGCATGCAAGGATAAAAAACACTTTATTTGTCTTATGCATTTATTTTTAACTGATTTGCTCAACAACTCCCAAATGATTCGTTCAACGATTCATTTTCCCAAACACCTCCTTTGAGTGACACGAATCTGCGGCGATTGGTCAAATGACCCAGGCAGTCAGTTGTTATTGGTAAACCGTAGGCAGAGATTGTCGGCAACAGAACGCCCATAACCAGGATTATAGCTTGTCAAGTGTTGAAAATTGTATATAGTGTTTGAACAAACGTGTCAGAAAAAGTGCACTTTCCACATGGTCCCTTACTCGCGTCTCAGTCAATAGCAAGCTTTCCCGGCGAAACTCACAATGTGGCGGTTTTGAGGGGCAGTGCTTATTATATAGAGCGAAGTCATTTTTGGCTAAGTCGTTTAGGAGGTAATTGCCATTTTTCAATGAATGCCTGGTTAATATCAAAATCAAAACTAACTTTACCCCGCTTAGAAGCTGCGCGGAGAGTACACAACACACACAACACAATATAACTACATTGTGCATGCTACAGAAAACATAACAGCAAACATTATTAATAATACTTACAGATTGTGATTCGGAAGAGGACGAACCTGATCCACTGAGCCCTCCTTCGGGAACAATTGGCTTGCGAATCCACATTTAAATTTGTTTATGTTTTTGAATGATTCGTCATTAAAATGATGAGACAATCGGGCTATACTGTTGTGGTATCGTTGCAAATATGAACTCTAACCACTGATTCTTCAAATGCTCGTCCCTGGACAATGAAAACATGTGGCTGAACTGTCTTTGCAATGTAGAACACAGCGTCTTCTCGACATGATGCTATTCAGCTGAAGTATTTGAATGTGTTCTAGACTTCAAGTTTACACTTCCGTCTGCGCGCGCAGTTGTTGGGAGCGGCCAATGAGCTAATGTTTTGTACTGTATCTACGTCACGACGAAACAGCTAATGACTCATTTCAAAAACAATTAATTTCATAGACTCAGAGTCGACTCTCACTTTTGATAGACAATAACTTTATCTACGTTGCACTTTCATATATAAATATTTGCAGGATGTTTTCATTCCCTTAGAGCTATATTCCACACTACATGAACAGTCATTTTTAAAAATCCATGATAGGTGCTCTTTAAATCAATGGAGAACAAGAACATCTCCGCCCAACTGCCTGCCACTTTAAAGCTAGGAGACACTGTCATTACCAACAAGTCCATTATAATTGAGGGCTTAAACAAGCACTTCGCTATGGGCGACCATTTGATTAATCCGGCTACCTCCACCCAACGCAACAATACAGTATTTACTGTAGCATCTGGCCACAATTCTCATTCACCAAAATCCAAACTGAAGATGTTTTGAGAGAACTACAACATCTTGATTCATACAAATCAGCTGGACTTGACTGAACCCTTTCTTCCTGAAAACGTCTGCTAAAATCATTGCCTCTCCTATTAAAAGCCTTTTTAACCTCTCTCTTGTCTCATCAGAGATACCTAAAGACTGGAAAGCTGCTGCAAATATCCCTATATTCAAAGGAGGGGACACTTCAGACCCTTCAGACCCATCTCCATCCTGTTCTGCCTATCAAAAATCTTTGAAAGTCAAATTAATAAACAGCTACTAGGTCATCTCAAGTCCCACCATATCCTGTCTGACATGCAATCTGCCTTTTGTGCTGAACATGGTTGTACCTTAGCATCACTTAAGGTTTTAAATGATATCATAACAGCTATCGATCAAAGAAAACACTGTGCTGCTGTATTTATTGACCTGGCTAAGGCTTTTGACTCTGTTATCACAGAATCCTTATTGGCAGACTCAGGGGACTTGGCCTCAAACGAGTGCCTTGCCTAGTTCTCGCATTATTTCAACCCGATCTCACGACCAAGTCGTACGAATTCGACGAATGATTAAAAAAATGGCTAATTCGTAACAATTCATACGACCTCACTCGTACGAATTAATACGATTTTGCTAAATCGTACATATTTTACGAATTGGCCAATTCGTATGAATTCGTACGAATGAGCTACCCCTTGCCCCGCCCCTAAACTTAACCATCACGTGGGTTTAGACAAATCGTACGAATTAGTACGAGTGAGGTCGTAGGAATTAGTACGAATTAGACACTTTTTAATCATGCGTCGAATTCGTACGAATTGGTCGAGAGATAGTGTTGATTATTTTTATGATAGATCTCAGTGTGTTAAGTCCGAGGGCTTGTTGTCCGGACCTCTGTCTGTCTCTACGGGGGTGCGCCAGGGTTTGATCCTTGGGCCGGCACTATTCTCCATTTATATTAACAATGTCGCTCTTGCTGCAGGCAAATCTCTCATCCAGATGCAGATGACACTGTTTTATATACATCAGGCCCTACACTGGAAATCGTGTTGGAAACCCTCCAAAAGAGTTTTGAAGATCTGCAGTTTGCTTTTCGTGACCTCCAACTGTCTTTAAACTCTGGTAAGACAAAATGCATGATTTTCAATCGGTCACAGACTGCACCTTTTTGTCCAACACACATCACCACCCTGGATGGGTCAAAGCTGGAATAATATGTGGAGAAATATAAGTACCTAGGGGTCTGGCTAGACCCCTCGCTCTCCTTCCAAGCACACATAAACCATCTCCAGTTCAAGATTAAATCAAGGATTGGGTTTCTATTTCGAAAAAAAGCCTCTTTTAATTTCTCTGCAAAACATGACCTTGTGAAAATGACCATCATCCCAATGTTAGACTTTAGTGATGTGCTGTAGTCAATAGAACTGCTTCAAGCTCTCTCCTCAAGAAACTGGATATTGTTTACCATAGTGCTATTCGTTTTGTAATCAACGCTCCAAATAACACCCATCATTGTAGCCTTTATTCACAAGTGGGATGGCCTTCACTTCACACCCGGCGCCTAAGCCACTGTTATCCAGCTATACTGCGTGTGTTCTCATTTATCATTTTAAATTTACCCTAATTGTTGTTAATTTTTGTACTTTATGTTCAGCATCTTAATTAAACCTGAACATTTTTATGTGTGATTATCTTTGAATGTTGTACACAGCGTGTGATTTTATGTTGCCTTGCACTTTTAGCCTTGTCTTGGTCAGGTCGCGGTTGCAAATGAGAACTTGCTCTCAACCGATTAACCTGGTTAAATAAAGGTAAGGTAAAAAAAAAAAAAAAAAAAGCTGAGTGAGTTCCCATACATCATCACAGATTGTTGTGTTGGTGCTCCCGCAGACACGGTATTGTAGAACGGGGCAAAACGAAACCTCACAAAGAGTGAAATCCTGAATGAAAATATGTAAGTGCTTCGATTATGTTTATATCTCCATAATAACTGATTATAGTACAATATTAGGAGTTCGAGTTCCTATATCAAAAGTTGCATTAAATAGATACCAACTGTAATCATTAGAAGAGCACTATGTGTATGTGTATGAAGCCAAATGATCTGCCAGCTAACAGCAGACCTAGTAGCTAGACTATTCAAAGACAACTTAACAACCTAATTGTGTTATTCCTAAGTAATATATATATATATATATATATATATATATATATATATATATATATATATATATATATATATATATATATATATTCATTTTGAAGACTAAAAGGCAAATAAATAAAATATGTGCCTGGTCACCTAACATGTTGATTTTTAATAATCCATTTGGAATACTACTGGATTATTGTAATTTTAATGGCTTTTAATCATGTTATAATATCTTATAATCTCAATAAGTTTTTTTTTTAAACGTGTCCCTAAAAAATTTAGTTCAGGTTATGGATTCACTACTTTGATACAAAGTAAACATCTAATGTAGCCTACAGTCTTTGCAGACATCATTATTATTCAATGCAGCGTCATCAATTTGCATCATTGCAATTTATTTTTTAAAGAATACTTAAAAGAATACTACAGTTCTAACTACTATGTCACAGTCATTAATATAATATTTATTGATCTCAAGAAAACATTGTTTTTGTTATTGTTTATATAGTAAGAGATTTAGACTTGTAAATGACTTAATGACTTATTTTGTGATTTTGAGAAAACAAGACAAAAAGTAATAAAAATGGCCTGTGTCGACTTACATACTTTAATTGTTGTTTCTTTCTCTTACTTTCTCAACGTATGGACATGCATGCACACACAAACTTACCTTAGGATCATTTTTGCCTTATAGCACTGCAAATCATACGAAACAGAGTACATTCCATACAAGGTTGCCTGTACATTTAAGCATCCAATAAAATCCTTTGGATGGTTTTTGTAAAGATCCAAGGTCAGTTTGGCTACATCCTTCCTCGTCTGTTTCCAGCCAAATCCAGGATCACTCTTGGTTGTATTTTTCTGTGCAGTAATGATCAGGAAACAAAAACAAGATTTCACTTAAATGTGTTATCAGGTATTCAGTCAAAAACTCAAAATGTTGGAAAAGGATAGATGAGGAAAAGGGTGATGTGTGCAGGATATAATGATGAAAGCACTAAAAAGTGTAATTTCCTTTTATATGCTCTACGTATGGAAGCATATGTGACCCTGGATCACAAAACCAGTCACAAGAAGCGGGTATATTTGTGGCAATAGCCAACAATACATTGTAAAGAGCACCTTGTGTCCTAACTGTACACATTTCCTTGTGGTTATGCATTATACTCCTGTGTATGATGTAGATAATATAACATTGTGAATATGTGCTTTAATAAAAAAATATTTGAAAATTGTTGATTTTCCTTTTATGCCAAAAATCATTAGGATATTAAGTAAAGATCATGTTCCATGAATATATTTTGTAAATTTCCTACCGTAAATATATAAAACATTTATTTTTATGAGTGAATGCAGCACAATCGTGAACATAAATGGACAACTTTAAAGGTAACTTTAATAGTTGTATCTCTGCCAAATATTGTCCATCGTAAAAAAAAAAAAAACATACATCAATTGAAAGCTTATTTATTCAGTATAAATCTGTACAAACAAATGAGCAGTCATAGGCAAGCACAACATCTAAGATTAAATAACACAACTGGCAGCCCAAAAGTTGCCTGATGTTAGTGTAAATGTCATAAAACAGGAGTTGAGACAAAGATTAAATTAAAAGGTCTTTATCTACAGATAGTTTAGATCGTTCAGGATCATCAAGCAGGTAAGTGATGAATAAGCAGTTCAATAATAATAATAATAATAATAATAATTTGGTGCTTTTCCACTGCATGGTACGGCTCGGCACGGCGTGGCACGGCTCGGCTTGGCTCGCTTTAGCTCTGTTTGCTTTTCCACAGCAGTTTAGTACCAATTCAAAGTGGGTGGTATTATAGCCTGATCATTATAGTTGTTGAAAAACAAGGTTATTATTTTATTTTTTGTTGTTAAAAAATTGTGCAAACAAATAATACTGTGATGGCTGTTGCTGACTATTTAAATCCAGTGGATTTGGTGTTTCATGTTGCAAATCCAATGATGCTGTTAGTGACAATTCTCACTGACCGATCAGTAATCTGTAGTGTTTTCACATCACATTTTAGTATCAGTACGGCATTACTTGGAACCTTAAAAGAGGTGGTACCATTTAAAGCGACCCGTACCATAAAGTGGAAAAGCGCCACAAAGTGAGCCGTACCGTACCATGCAGTGTAAAAGCGCCAAAGCAAGCTGTACTAAACCGTACCATCCAGTGGAAAGTGCCATTTGTTCCCTTTCATAGGTTCTCTCGACACTGCGAGACCGTCACTATAGGAAAACCTTTGGTGTGAGGAATGTTTGAAGCCCTTTTACCATCACGCCAATATAGTGCCAAAGTTATAATGTCACTTTGTAGGTCAACTCGGAAGTTAGCGGTGCATGGGTTCCCTCGATTGAAAAGCTATGCATTTTCCCCATAGACTTTCAGAAAATCGCAAAAAATAAGATCTATAATAGGAAGAATAAGAATAAATACTGAGCCCTCTGCCTTTGTCAGCAGGTCCCTCCTGAGGGGAATCTCCCACGGAGAGCCATCTAGGAGGAATATAATGCTGAAAACCATACTCGGGCCAGCCACATCGTGGCTACCAGCAGTAGACTGATCCTGTCACGACGGACCCTCCCTAGAACTCCCGGGAGCAGAGCGATCAGGGGAAATGCATACAGATGCAGCCTCAGCCACGTCTGCCCACATCCAACCCCAATGGTAGAACCACAGTGGACAGTGGGTCGTCTCTCGAGATGCGTATAGATCCACTTCCACTGGGCCAAACCTCTGAGACATTGGCTCCACCACATTGGGGTGAAGTCTTCCCCTGTCTCCCCTGTCTCGACAGGATGTCTGCTCCCTGATTTTGACTCCCTGAGATGTAGGTTGTGCTCAGAGACAGCAGTTTCCCCTGGGACCACAGGAGGATCTGATGTGCCAGTCTGCATAGAAGGCGAGACCTCAGACCCTCCTGATTGTTTATATAGGCCATTACCGACATGTTGTCTGACCTCACAAGGACATGAAGACCTTTGAGGTCTGACAGGAAGCTCCTCAGAGCTCGGAACACCGCCAACATCTCCAGGCAGTTTATGTGCCAGGATGAATGATTGTCCTGCCATAGGGCCTGTCATAAAGCGGCCATCCATGACCGCGCCCCAGCCCGTGATGTGCGAAGGGAGAGAGCTAGGCTGAATGGAAGGACTCGATATTGGTACGCTTCGTCCCCAAAAAGCGAACCTCAGTCAGGAACTTCCTCTGAGATGGAAGGATGGATATGTGGAAGTTTGCGTCCTTTAGACCTATTGTGACAAACCAATCCTCACAATGATGGGAATAGTGAGCATCTTAAACCTGAATCTCCTCAGAGAACGATTCAAGTCTATTGTCGGACGCAACCCCCCATCCTTTTTGGGAAATGAAAGCTTTAGCTTAAGTTTTTTCAGGAAGACTCAATCAGCGCGTCATGTATTACCTCCCTCCTATCCAATCAGGTGTTAACATTCACAGTATAAAAGATTGGTACTTAAACTTGTCTGAGTTTGCAGATGCTGTCGCTGCCATTCACCTCCATCCACTTCCATGCACCTCCACCAAGATGGTACCTTCCCCTCCATCCTCCCCATCACCACCAACAGGATGGTCCCTTCCTTACCTCCAGGGGGGTCGGCTGCGCCCCCGCCTTCATCTCAGGCGGGACATGCAGATTTGGCTAACCTCGCTTTGCTCGCTAAGGACGGGGCCTACGCCAAAGAACTCAAATTTATGTTTGCTGAGCTGTCAATAAATGTATACTGCTATTCAATTTATCTCCCGAGTCTTTCTGGTAAAGAACTATAAAGTGGTGGCTGTAAAACCCGGACTCCCTCTCCATTGGAGGAATACGCTCTATAGCCTTCTTTGCTTTTACTTCCTGTTCCAATACCCGACCCTGCACTGGGTCGACTACAGTCCAGACCACCCTGTTGAATCTTGGTGGTGGGAAACCGAACTGCACCTGTACCCATTTTGAATGGTGCGCAGGGCCCAAGGAGAAATATTCGTCAGATTTTTCCATGCATCGACATATTTTATCAAGGGAACCAGGCTCTCGAGCCTGGCTTCGGGTATTAATCGGGATTTGTTCTCGACCCCCTGAATTGGATTTCCAGCAGGGCTAGACCGAAAACGATTCTCGATGGGCAGACACGAATGCTGCCTAGCCGCAAGCGAGCCTGTGGGGTAGACAGTGCAGCCTGCATTTGCTGGAAACCGATGCGTCTCGAAACGTGTTTAACGGTGGAAGAGGAACATCGATTTCCTGCGGACTCCGCGAAGGAGACGACATTGGTCGCTCCACCACGGGTGGGGCCGCCCGCAGAGGGACCTAGGCTGGCTAGGACCTCTTTGAGAAAGCCTTCTTAGCCTGTTTAGGCTGAGGCTTCACCTGAGAGTGCCGTTTATGCTCCCTAGCTCCTTGAGGAGGGGCACTAGAAGCGTTACTCTCTTTCACCAAGCAATACTGTTTTAATATTATTTACAGTTCTTGTAATCTACACGCTGCCTCTGCAAATGCAAGAATTGAGTCGCAACAATATATTTAGCTTTCATCCCTCAAGAAGAAAGTCAACAGGTGCAAGGCTGAAACATCCGACAGCGCATGGTTTATGTAGGCCTATGCGTCGAGATATTTCTCATTGAACACTGCCAGCACCCTCAGGAGCTGACTGTGAATGCCTCGCACAAAACAGTATTATTTCCCAGATTGTGTGTCCCTATTATTGTAGACTCACGCTGCCTCAGCAAAAGCGAGATTCGAGTCATTCACAATATATTTGGCTTTCATCTATTGAAACACCCGAACTCGGCTGTGTGTGCGTCGAGATATTTCTCAATGAACACAGCCAGCACTCTAAGGAGCCGATAGTGCATGCCTTGCACCCACACAGAATCTTTATTGAAGAGTAGACCGAATCTACGCGCTGCCACGACAAACGCAAGATCCGAGTCACTATAGATTCTTTATTGCAATGCAGACCTTAAATCTACGTGCTGTCTCAGCCAAGACCAATCATATCAACATTGCCATATCCATTACCATGCCAAACACTCTGAGAGTTGTCATAACAGAAATAAATGTAAGAATACAAACAATATATACAAACGATAACAACATTCATCACTACTATATTTGTGTTGATTTTATTTTTTATTTGTTAAAGTGGTACTTTTCAAAGGCAGCAATTTACCTGTCCTCAACTCTGTATACCTACTCTTTAATCTTAATTTTTTAACTGGTGTAGAATCACAAAGATAATTCCCAAAATACCATACATTTTTATTCATCCATATCTTATCTGAAATTCAACATGAACCCAGGGTCTCTTAATCTGATCATGAAGAGCATGCACTAAATGTAGAAGAATCACATAACTGAGATGTTGACTATGTAGAGCATTCCATATTGATCACTTTAAGGTACTGACATACTGTGACTTTTGAATGGGTTTCTTAGAAGGCAGGAAGGGACAAGGTATCTAACTATTTGTTTTGAGCAGAGCCACCGGATATGTAAAAAAAACAACGCATTCTCACCCCAAGGCGTCACCTTTGACCATGCTTCAATATTTGACGTTTTAGGCGCCCTTTAGCGTCACTTACATGACGCGATCCTACGGCGTCATCTAACTGACGCTAAAGGAAAGCGTCAGTTAGAGGACGCGGTTAGGTTTAGGTGTGGGGTGGGGGTAGGGTACACGTGATCCTAGGGCGTCATCTAACTGACGCTAAAGGGCGCCTAAAGCGTCAGATATTGAAGCATGTCCAAATGCTTCCCAAGGCGTCAGTTAAGTGACGCCTTGGGGGTGAGAATGGGCTGAAAAAAAAAAACACCCTGTGGTGAAAATTAAGTGTTTTTTATGTTGTTTTTATGCCTATGTGGTGTTTTTAATATGCTTTAAGACAAACCATGTGCAAATTCAAAAGTCAACACAATTGCTGAGTATTTTCTCCTTAAAACTGCAGTGAACCAAAGACAGTCTCAAAAATGTGGTTTCACATCGCCATTGTTTCTTAGGTCAGAAACTACCTTGTAATCAATCATGCCAATGTGCGAGCGGGCTTTATCATCATTACTATGCCAGGGAAGGCTCAAGTAATCCCCGTAGCCAATATTTTTTCTGTTGATATGAAAAATCTGATACTTTTAGCTATAGTGGGTGAATCTTTATGATTTATATTACGATGTTATGATGTACTATAAGCCTTTCTCCAATAATGTTCTAAGTTGTTCAAAGCACTTGTAAGGATTCTGATTTTCAGAAGGCAACTGTCCGACTTTGAGATGGCGAATGGGAACATTTTATGTTTACTAGCTTAGTCAAGCAAAAGGCTAATTAAATTAATTAACGTTATATGTCTGACATTGTAGAGAGTGATACATAAAACACATAACCATTTTGATACATCGACTTATAAACTAGCCTAAGTGAGTGGAGGTGGGGCTCGTTTCATATTCATGCTTTTTTTCATCCTCTGCAGGAGAGAAATGACAAGAAAAACAGCTTGACATAACTTAAGATATGCTTTGAGGTGTCCCTTCCAATCCAGTCTTCTCACTTACTCTTTCTACTTTCTTCTGACCCGGTAGGTGTCTCTGAAAAAGAAAACAAGAATGTGTCCTTCATGTGTGTTAACAACTATGCTATAGTTACTACTTCCACATGGTTCACACTTAGATAATCAATCTAAAATCTTTGTCTGTGTCTGCAAACTCACATTTATTTCTTTGGGCCTTTAGTAATTCAAAACTAAGCAAGTAAACTAAGTAAAGTAAATTATATAGCATCATGTCTGTGAAGTGTAATGCAAAATGTCATGAATGTGGGGTCATTGCAATGGAGATTTTGAATGTGAGCAAGCAGATGAAAAAGTGTAAGCAAAAGTGGTTTGGTAAAGTGGGTAATGTACATGATATAAAATTGTAAAATGGAAGACTTGGTAGGCACATCGGCATCCATGTGCAGAGTTTAATAAAGGGCAGACAGGAGTCTTACAACAGGTGAGAATTCAATCCAGTGAACCAGTCCAACCAGGCAACCAAATCCAAATCAAAAGGCAAAGAGAATAACACAAGGACAGCGATGTAATACACAGAAATTCCACAGGTAGTATAAATGCTCAGTAATGCACTCGATAGATACAAGACTTCGCAAAGCCAGTGGGGGACTTTGGGGCGTATTACAAAAACTGTATAAATTCGTATTACAGAAGTAAATCTTAAAGGCATAGTTCATCCAAAAATGAAAACTAGCCAATGATTTCCTCACCCTGAAGCCATCCTAGGTGTATATGACATTCTCTTTTTTCAGACGAATACAATCAGTTATATTTGCCTTATAATGTGTGAGACAATAGGTATATTATTTTGGAAATCCTTCAAACCATATCCTTCTGTGATAGAAGTCCTCAAAAAGGCTCTTGGTTAATAAAGGCCTTCTGAAGCGAAGCGATGCATTTGTGTAAGAAAAATAACCATATTTAAAAGTTTATCCGCTAAAATAACTAGCTTCTAGCAGACAATCTTACGGAAGTCGACTTGCGGCAAAAGAGTAACCCAATCATATTTAAAACTTTATCGACTAAAATAACTAGCTTCCGGCAGACGACCGTACGGAAGTCGACTTGTGCCAAAAGAGTAACCCTTGAAAACCCTTACACGAACGCATCGCTTCACTTCAGAAGGCCTTTATTAACCTAAAGGGTGAACTATACCTTTAAGTTGATTTAGGATTCTTATCCTATCTTACAAAATTTCATCCTATCTTTTTTAGGGAATTTTAAGTCCCTTCATCAAGTTCGGTATTCAATTCTCAGGTCTGTTACCAAGCAACCAATGACACGCAAACAGCTGCTGTGAAGTAAAACGGAAAATTCTAGAGATTAAAAATGGAGAAACAAAATAGGGTAGCGTGGGGCACAACCTAACGCGGGATAAATGTAACACGGACATTTTATATAGTTAGTCAGGATCAAGCTGGTTGTGTTTCTGCTATTTTTCTCTCTCTGCCCAAAAGACGCTCTCCCGTTAATTTGTGGAAAGTTTTGATAAGATTTTGTTTAGATACTAGACAAAGAGTGTTTTGACACCATGCAAGTAAATTTTTTCGTTTTTTTTTTCCGTTTCTTAGTTGAGTGTACGGTGGCCGAGAGAGCTCACCGCGCTGCAACCTGATGAAGACGAATGCAAATTCAAAAAAACGTGTGCAACTATAAAAACGCATTCAAATACAAAAATACATCCGCAAATTAAGAAAAACATCTTCATCAGTTCCACAACACACTTGTGCTCCAAGTACTCACAACACAACCAAATACAGAAATGCGCTGCAAACGTTCACAACACCACCAAATACAGAAACGCGCTGCAAATAACACGGTCCACAACGGAAATGTTTTCGGGGAACCAAATAAGTGACGGACCCGACTAGAACCACGGGACGTGCTTAGAGCAAAAAAAACCTTTATTGACAAGAAGTCAAGGCATGTATTTTTTTTTTTTATAAATAAACTATACAAATAAACTATACTATTAAAGTAATATTGTATATATAAATAATATTATAATATTATATATATATACATATATATATATATATATATATATATATATATATATATATATATTTAGTTCGTTTATACTCCTTGGAGTCCTTGCTTACTCAAAATTCTACTTTATTTAATTTCTTTTGACTTTTCCCCCGCAAAACACCGAGATTCAAATTATTATGACATACAACTTGTGTACGATATACAACATGTGTTAACAATATGTTCAATGTCATCACAATACAAATGAGAAAAGAACAATGATCTGAAAACTAAACTAAATAAATAAAAAAAGATCTAGAAGAACATGAAGGCAAGATATTAATCTATGCATCAGTTACATTACAAATAGTTTCATTTTATGTTTAAAGAAGTTTCCTAAAAATGTTAGGTAATGTATGGCACTGACATACAGATATGTAAAACGGATATTTTAACAGATTTTTATAAAGTAAAAATAAAAAATGAATAATTTATTTGCAACCGTTATGTTAATCATTATATTTCTGTCGTCAGAACAGCTATACAGCTGATGGACAAAGTGCTGCGTTGTTACGTTGTCTGTTGTTGCTCCCTTCATCAAGTTCCAAACGGCTACATAAATGACACACTAGGTGTCATGCTCACGTCTGCCCTTTGAAGGGAGTAGGGCATAGGGAAGCTCACGAGCAATAAGCAAGTCCCAGTCGGGTCCGTCACTTATTTGGTTTCCCGGAAACATTTCCGTTGTGGATCGTGTTATTTGCAGCGCGTTTCTGTATTTGGTGGTGTTGTGAACGTTTGCAGCGCGTTTCTGTATTTGGTTGTGTTGTGAGTACTTGGAGCACAGGTGTGTTGTGGAACTGATGAAGATGTTTTTCTTAATTTGCGGATGTATTTTTGTATTTGAATGCGTTTTTATAGTTGCACACGTTTTTTTGAATTTGCATTCGTCTTCATCAGGTTGCAGCGCGGTGAGCTCTCTCGGCCACCGTATGAGTGTGTACGTCACCAAATCTAACTTCATATTACCTTAATCACTATCTTGTTGGCTAAAACATAGCACCGTACGTCACCAAATCTAACTTCATATTACCTTAATCACTGTCTTGTTGGCTAAAACATAGTAACGTTTTGAAACATGTCAGCAACTCCTAGCAACTGTTAGCTAAGCTTAAAATATGTTTTACACAGCAGGGTTAGTTGTAGCACAGTGTTACGACTAAGCCGCCAAGTGTGCAATGACAATCAAATGAAAACAGGGAACCACACAACTTTTCAGGTTTGAGTATTTATTTAATATTTGTGTATATTTTTTATTTATGGCTTTCACACACGTTGGAATTTTCTTTTTTTTTACAATTTTGTTAACTATGCATTGATCACTTGTTTATTAAAAATATTGCCTGTTTTAAATGCAATAAACCCTTTAAAATGTGATTTTAAGCTTGTTCCCTTTCGTAGTCACTCCGAGTTACGTCGGATGACGGAGAATGGGGGTTTCACCTAGAAAGCCAATCCTCTTCGAGTATTAAAAAACATGCCAATGGAATTTGCATAGCGTATCCCCGCCTCACCTCGTGAGTATAAAAGGAGGAAGCGGACGCAACCGCAGTATGTTTTCGCTTCAGACCCAAGAGAACTTCTTCACTCCACAAGCCACACAATCTGAGTTTACTACTGTGACTCACCTCTTCAAGACGAGCGAACTCTCTGGTGTTGGTGTGACGGCGTTATCCAGCGAGTTTCACATTGCCTGCGATCTGAGCAGTGGTCTGCCAGTATGTGTGTCTCTCCCTGGTCGCTTCAGCATCTGCGGAGTTTTCTCCTCTCACTAAAAGAGTGTGCATGTGGTCTTTTTAAAGACGCGTCTTTTTAAAGATGATCTGCCCGTGTATTTCTGAGTGCGGTATTCTGATAGATTCAGCTGATGGGCGCGAGCGCTGTTTGACGTGTTTGGGCTTTGATCACGCTCAGACAGCGCTCGTGGGTGTGTCACGTTCTCTCAGTGGGAATGTGGCGATCGCAATGTATAACGGTCGAGACTCAATGAGCTCAATAGAGTGAGCTCATTGAGTCCCCTTATCCACAACCCAAACTATTTTCTCCACGTGAGATAATACTTCGACAGGTGGCCAGGGTGATCTAAGACGTCAGGTCTGGAACTAAACCGACGAAAATTCCTTGGTCCACACCCCGTCTTTCACGTTGCAACCCACGTGGTCCCGAGTGAGTTTGCGGCTGACAAAAAAATGTTAAAAATGTAAATAAAAGGGCCCGCATTCTCATTCGGTCCTCCAGTTGATGAAATCATGTTTATCGCCGCATCACAAGGTGAGCTGGAGTTCTCTGGAGTTGGCTTATCTGTGCTGCTGTCCTCGGATGTGCTAGCATAGCGAGTTAGATTCAGAGTTCAAAGCTATGCTTCCCGGGCTGCCACGAGTGTTGGGTTTGTGTGGAAAATTCTGCCATGTCCCGAGCACTTTAGGCTGATGATTGGTTTTTGGGGGTGGTGAACCCAAATCCTTTTTACCCGGATGTGCATGAAGAGGCCATGAGATCATGGAAGTCTCCTTTGACTTTCACGACTGCTCAGCGGCCTCTTCCGCCTTCTCTGCCCTCGTAGAGGCCGCAGTCTAGGGTACACTGGGGTTCCCCCCTGTGGAGTGTTCTGTGGCAACACTTATATGTCCCTACAGCGCCTCCACCTGGCGTGGAAACCCTAAGCACCCCCCCCAATGCCGTAGGTTCTTGTCTACTCCGGTGGCGGGGACCTATAGAGCTGCGGGGCATGCTGCCACCTCACTGTGTGTTATTGCCATCCTTTGGGGTGTGCAGTGACATGCACAAGGGTAGGGCTGATTCAGGGCTCATCCTTGAGCTGCCTGCCGTCACCAACTTTGCTCTACGAGCGACGAAGGTGACCGCATTCTCCCTGAGTCAGGTGATGTCCACATGCGTGGTCAGACATTTCTGGCTTAACCTGGTTGATGTGCGCAAGGCTGAGTTAACCAGTTTCCTCAACTTCCCTATATCTCAGGCTGGCCTCTTCGGCAGCGCGGTCGAGAACTCTGCCCAACAGTTCTCGGCCGCCCAGAAGCAGACTGTGGCTTTTGTCTGACCCTGCGGTTTCTGCTGCAACTAGCCGCCGGCTAAGATGCCTCAGTCCGGTTGCCGCCAAATGCGCCCTCCTGCGACTTCCGCCCCCTCCCGTCCGTCCCCAACAGCACCGGGCCATGCCGTGGAGGTGGTCGCAGGGAGGCGCCCCTGCCTGTAACAGCCCCGCTGTGTCGCTCCCGTTACGGGCAGCTCAGATATGGCTTGAAGTTCTTCAGGGAGTGGTCGCAGGCCCACTCCTTCCCCCGGTGGAGGGCTGGGGGAGAATCTTTTCTTCAAAGAGCTGCATTCCATCTCTGAGGACACAGTACAGGATGAAAGTGCACAACGCCCCTTGTGCCTCGCCACTCTCATTCTCCTCTGTCTCTGAGGGTGCGGATGGGAGTGTGTGTCGTCCCCGGACCACGCCACTCCCATCCCCCTCTATCGCCAAACCCCCAGCAGAGCAGACCCCTGTGAAACGCTGGTCCTTCCCTGGTCTCCTCTGTCAGGGAGCGGAGTTAGATTGTGTACCCGTGGGGGGTAACACCTCCGCGTCTGCCGGTCTCTCCGCTTCGCTGCCCCTACGGGGGGACGTCTGTGGCTCGGCTGATTCCACTGGATCAGTTTTTGGGAGCTTGGCTAGAGCTCCCCAATCTGTCGCGTTGGGTCACCCGGACGATCAGGCTCCGCCATGCGATTCAGTTCGCACAGTCTCCTCCCCGTTTCCGGGGAGTTCACTTTACAGTGGTCGGTGGCAATGCCCTGATCATGAGAGCGGAGGTTGCTACCCTGCTGGTGAAGGGTGCAATCGAGACTGTCCCTCCAGCAGAGATGAGGTCAGGGTTTTACAGCCCCTACTTCATTGTCCCCAAGAAGACCGGTGGGTTACGACCGATCCTAGATATTCACGTTTTGAACCGTACTCTTCACCGACTGCCGTTCAAGATGCTCACAGCCAAACGCATTTTTGAGTGCGTTCGGCCCCGGGATTGGTTTGCAGCGATACACCTGAAGGACGCGTACTTTCATGTCTCCATCTTACCTCAACAAAGACCGTTTCTTCGGTTTGCTTTCGAGGGACAGGCATATCAGTACACAGTTCTCCCATTCGGATTGGCTCTGTCCCCTCGCGTCTTTACGAAGATCATCGAGGCAGCCCTTGTTCCCCTTAGCGAACACGGGGTTCGCGTCCTGAATTATCTCGACGATTGGCTGATCCTAGCACACTCTCGAGATCAGGTCTGCGAACACAGAGACCTTGTGGTCCGGCACCTAACCCGTCTGGGCCTTCGGGTCAACTGGGAGAAGAGCAAACTTTGCCCCGTGCAGAGGATCTCTTTTCTTGGTATGGAGAAAGACTTGGTCGCCATGTCTGCGCAGCTCACGTGAGGAAAACACGTGCATGCTAGAAATAGAACCGACGCCTATTTTTCACGCGACACGCATCTCACACGAGGCCAGAGTTCAGTTAACTTGTTTATTTGCCAGGCACAACGTGCAGGCATTCAGAAAAATAGCTTCAGAACAGAGCAACCAAAATAACAGACGAACTTCCTCAAACAGCCCCCTCTCCCCAAGCCAACCAACAGCGTGCCCGGGGTTCCACATAGCTGATTGACAGCCACACAGCCATTGACAGTTGCTACAATATGTTATTTTGTACACAAACACATATTAATAAATTGAATTTTGATGGTTGAAAGTCTAGGTTTTGACATAAATTCAGATACAAATATAATTTAAAAATAAATTAATAAATAATTATAAATTTTCAAATATTGCACCTGTTAATACAGAACAAAATATTCTGTGGTCTATTTTGCTGTCAATACTGCTGACAGTGTCTTTATCAGTATACTGTATTTATGCTTAACATTGACAACAACAAAAAAGTTGATGACAACAACATTGCCATAGCAAACTGTGAGACATGTAAACTTGGGATCTCAAGAGGTGGAAAGAAAAAGGCTACATTTAACACAACAAACCTGCCATCTCAAAAACAAAGTCAACTCACGCTGCAGGAGATATTGAAGAGGAGAGAAAAATGCCCCTTGATTGTGCGAATGCGCAGGACATCACAGCCAAGATAGCACAAATGATCATAATGAGTGCTATTTGGTTTTATATTAGACTTTTATATATGAAGAGTTCAGATGCAAAAGCCTCTAAATGCCATTTGAAATTTTCATCTTTAATGATGATTTTTGTCAAACTTGTATATTTATGTTCAGTAATTTCACTTAAATAACAATTAATAGGTAATTATCATTGCCATTTAAGTGAAATCACTGAACTTAAATATACAAGCTTGACAAAAATCATCATTAAAGAAGAAAATTTCAAATGGCATTTAGAGGCTTTTGCATCTGAACTCTTCATATATATATATATATATATATATATATATACTGTTGCAATAAAGTCCAAAATTGAATAATTTATATATTTATTACCTGACTGTTCAAGCTACCTCACAGAAGTGATCTGTTTGTTAACTAGATCATGTAGTAACACTTGAGTCATTACTAGTTAGTTCCAATGATCTTCACTTTATAATACGAATCCAAATAATTAGTAATTCCCACAGAAGTATCTAGAAACACTTTCATCTGTGAGCTATTACTTACTAATTATTTGGATCCGTATTATAAAGTGAAGATCATTGGAACTAACTAGTAATGACTCAAGTGTTACTACATGATCTAGTCATGATTTGTGCAACCGTTTGAGATTTTTGGTGAACATTAGTATACTTTTAGAAAAGTCTTTAGTAACACTTGAGTAATTACTAGTTAGTTCCAATGATCTTCACTTTATAATACGAATCCAAATAATTAGTAATTCCCCACATAAGTATCTAGTAACACTTTCATCTGTGAGCTATTACTTACTAATTTGTTAATAAGAGTTTCTTTTAGTTAATAGTAGTTACTAGATTGTTAATAAACTTTTTCAGTAGTTCTCTGGGAAGTATTAAAAAAAATAGTAGTTATTGATTACTTAATAGTGAACTACCACTTTCGTCTGTGCGCTATTACTTACTAGTTCGTTAATCAGAGTTTCTTGTTAGTTAATAATAGTTACTAGATTGTTAATATTGTGTTACTCATTAGTTCTTGTGTAGTTATTCATTAACGAAGGAACCGTATTCTAAAGTGTTACCAAAAATGTATATATGGAAAACATCACAAACACCAGGGCAGGCAAGACAGGCGAGAAGTGGTTTCAACGGGACAGCGTCTCTGTCCCAAGTTGAGACACTCTTGCACTGTACTCCCTCTTTTAATGCACTTTAGACATTGCACATAACACACACACACACACACACAAATAATAATTAGGAGAAGATAGGGACTGAAGAGATGTGGGGGAAGGTTATCATATATTATCTTATTATATCATATTTTATTTTATACAGGGTTGACAATGGCAATTGGTACATAGGAGGAAGGATGGAAATAAAAATCGACTAATACAATATTGGCAATATGGTGGTAGTGGGGAGTGGGGGTGGTGATGGTGATGGTAATGACAATGGTAATAAATAATAAATGGTAACTTTGTTTATGCATACACACACATACACATACCCACACCCACTCACATACACACTTAGATCAAACACTTAAATCACTCTTATGTCACTTCTGGAATTATGGAATTACAAGATTGCTCACTACTGCACTATGTTGGTTTGTATGTATGTCTGACTGTTAAATAAAAAAAAACAAAGAAAATAATACAACACAGATCAATATTATTGTTGAATATTAAATGTCCCCAACTAAGCAAGCCAAAAACCAAGGCAACAGTGGCAAGGAACCAAAACTCCATCAGGTGATTCAATGGAGAAAAAAAACTTGGGAGAACCCAGGCTCAGTCGCGGGCCAGTTTTCCTCTGGCCAACGAAGGAACACTGATTACAAAAAAATACGATCGAAACATTAAGAGAATTTGTCCATTTCCATCTGTCCATTTCCATCCAAAATAACAGTACTTTTAAATGTCTTGACGTTTCTGCTCTGAACGCAATATTACTATGTCCAAATAAAACCAGAAACAAATGTTCAGTCTTGCTTTTGAAAGATAATTCCTCAAGACCGGTTTTCAATTGTGTGGCAACTTGTACAACCCCAAGCAGCAGACGAAACAGAAATCTTTCTCAATTCTCAGTATGAGAGGTATGAGAAAGTTGCCCTCCGCAATATGACGCTGCTATTGACGTACGCTCCAGCAGCCAATGGCAGCCGTCTATGTATTTTTTATATCTATGGTGACAACACCATTGGGGTTGTCCTAAAGTTAAGATCGTATTTAGGATGGAGGAGTTAGGATGCTTCAGTAAAACCTTTTTCCTATCTGTTGTTAAAATAAGATTATGCATTTAAGAAATGTATTTTTAATCGATTTAGTCCTAAATGAGATCCTAACTGAAATTTCCATGGTTACCAAGCAGATAAGATACGATTCTAAAGTTAGGATCTTTCTGTAATGCGCTCCTTGACCTTGACCTAAGAATGTAACAGTAAGTAAGCTTTATGTATTTTTTCTGGCATTCCAGGTCCAGCTTAAAAAGACACTGAAAGCATATTGCATCATGTGTTCACATGTTAAAACATATATTTATTTGACAAGTATCTAATATTTCACAACAACAACCTGCATACTAGTAGTGGGTTCTGACTATTCTGTGTAGCCTACACTCTAAAAAATGCTGGGTTGTTTTAACCCAATTTTGGGTAAAATATGGACAAACCCAGCCATTGGGTTACATTTTTAAATTATATTTTTAACCCAATTGGCTGGGTTCGTCCATATTTTACCCAAAATTGGGTTAAAACAACCCAGCATTTTTTAGAGTGTATCAATTACTGTAAAACAGAAAATGACGACTCAATTGCTGACACATTGCTATTTTTGTAGGAAATATGTCATTATACTGAGAATATGACTCTAAGATTTCTATTGCACAAAATCTAAACTCAGTCAGTGCATTTGCAGTTTGGTGATTTCACCAGCAGGTGCTATCAAAGTGCATGTCTGGACTGTAGTGGAACATAAATGTTATGCCTACTGTATGTAAAAATGTGGGCAAGGACGACATCTCGATGCCAAATTACCAGCTCTCGTGACTGGCCCAGAATAAGTCAGTTGTCGATATAATTTAGCACCCTGACACCTTAAATCCTCTGCGGAGCTAGAGCAGCATCCATGCTTTTGGTAAATATGCAAGGGGAGAGCACTAGGGCGAAATAACCTGATATTGGAATGCGAAAAATTCCGATCTATCATGCCAAACTAATCTTCAGATTTGATTTGACTCACAATGTTGGGCATCCGCGGAGAAATTCAAGTGCCTGAGATCTATAATTGGACGCAACCACCCATCTATCTTGGGAACTATGAAGTAGCGGCTGTAAAACCCGGACTCCCATATCCAGCAGAGGAACATGTTCTATGGCCTCCTTTACCAGGGAGTTTACTTCCTATTGCAATACCTGACCCTGCCAAACCACCCCGCTGAATTTTAGTGGGTGGACACTGAACTGCAGTCTGTACCCTATTGAAGGGTGTGCAGGACCCAAGGAGAAATATTCCTTAGATTTTAGATTTATTCCGAAATATTTTGCTAAATGGTTTGGTTTTTGTTGCAATGTGGTTTTTAGGGATGACGCAACATTGGAGGAAAGATTGATAAATCCAAACATGGATCTCGACTATTGCTTATTGATTGTGATTGTGGTTGCTGGATAACGCACTTATGCAGCTCTGTATGACAAGTCTTTTTTGCTATTTTTTTTTTAAATATAAAACTTTAAAGTAATTTGGATTTATTGTATTACTAGGAATTTCAATTTATTTTTAAACTTCTTTAAAGGAGTTTCTTGTTTTACCAGTTGACCTCATAAATAGCCTATAATAATTCAGGAAACAAGTTGAGGTAAAATAAGCCATGTGTCACAGTCAGTCGTCTTCACCTGTTTTGTCCCGTCATCGGCACCACACTTCCCCGGATCCTTTTGTTCCTCTCCCGGACTCACTCCCCAATCAGCCACCTGTTCCTCGTCCTGTGTTCATCATCCTCACCTGTTTGCACCTCGTTTAGTTTGATTCTTGCTTGTATTTAGTTCTCCCTCTGTCAGCCTGTGTTTGTCGGTCAATGTTTAATGTTACGGAGTGATTCCCGTCTTCCTGTCTGTATTTATTTAATAAATCAATGTTATTCGTGATTTTGGACTCAGCCTGTCCTTCTGCCTGAACCCGCACCGTGACAGATTGACCGACCAAACAAAACTGCATGGATGCCGTGATCTTCCGGGGGATCCCCTACCCGGTCCTGCGACCCCGGTTACGGCTCGTTCCCCGAAAGCCTGCGCTCACCGTCAGCCAGGCAAAGCTCGAGCTCCCCGCTCTGCTGGTTCCGTCCAGCCCCGCCGAGCTCGAGCTCTCTCCTCCGCTGGTCCCGCCCAGCCTCACCCAGCCCGAGACCGTCCACTTCCCATCTGCCCTTCATCTGGGGACTCTACCCAAATATGTTTGGGGGGGGGGGCCCAGTGTTCCAGCCAGCGCCGGAGACCGTCCAGCCAGCGCCAGAGACCGTCCAGCCCGCGCCGGAGACCGTCCAGCCAGCGCCGGAGACCGTCCAGCCAGCGCCGGAGACCGTCCAGCCTGCGCCCGAGACCGTCCAGCCAGAGCCCGTCCAGCCAGAGCCCGAGACCATCCAGCCAGCGCCAGAGACCGTCCAGCCAGCGCCAGAGACCGTCCAGCCAGCGCCAGAGACCAGGATCCCACCCAGCCTCCCTCTCCCGCCTCCTCTCATCTGTCCTCGCTCTGCTCTCCTGCCCTTCAGCTCCCCTGACCCAGCCTGGTCCTTGGATCCCCGGTCTTCGCCTCACACCTCCTCCTCTGAGACACTTCCTCGGCCCCCGGTCCCATCGGCTCCCCCGTGGCTGCTACCTCCCTCAGCTCCTCCATGGTCCCACAGTCCACCAGCTCGGCCAGGCTCCCTCGTCCCTCCGATTTCCCTGCACTCCCTCGTCATCCTCCCCTCACCTATGGACTTCCTTACTTTGGCTCCGCCCCGTTTTGTCACCCCTTCAGTTCAGTTGGACTCCTCACTCCCTCCAGTCACCCGTCAGCCCTCACGCCCTCTGACCTCACCGTGTCCCTCTGTGCCCCTGTCAGCACTTCAGTCACCAGAGCCTGCGGTGTCCCCATGTTCCCTCGGTCCCTCCTCAGCACCCATTGTCGTCGGTCCCTCAGCTGCACCCTGGTCTCCTCTCCCATCCGCTCCGCCCCTGTCAGTCGGCCCCCTGGTGTTGTCAGCCCCACTACCATCGGCTCCACCAGGGGTCCTCCCTCCAGCTGCTCCGCCCTGGTCTCGCCCTCATCATGCTCCGCCCTGGTCTCGCCCTCATCATGCTCCGCCCTGGTCTCGCCCTCAGCCTGCTCCGCCCTGGCCACGCCCTCATCCTGCTCCGCCCTGGCCACGCCCTCAGCCTGCTCCGCCCTGGCCACGCCCTCAGCCTGCTCCGCCCTGGCCACGCCCTCAGCCTGCTCCGCCCTGGCCTCGCCCTCATCCTGCTCCGCCCTGGGGGGCTCCCTCCTCCTGACCACGCCCTCCACAGCCTCCAGGGTGCCCACCCCCCCTCCCCATTGATGTTATGGCGTGAGGCCACGCCTTCCGGGAGGGGGGAGTAATGTCACAGTCAGTCGTCTTCACCTGTTTTGTCCCGTCATCGGCACCACACTTCCCCGGATCCTTTTGTTCCTCTCCCGGACTCACTCCCCAATCAGCCACCTGTTCCTCGTCCTGTGTTCATCATCCTCACCTGTTTGCACCTCGTTTAGTTTGATTCTTGCTTGTATTTAGTTCTCCCTCTGTCAGCCTGTGTTTGTCGGTCAATGTTTAATGTTACGGAGTGATTCCCGTCTTCCTGTCTGTATTTATTTAATAAATCAATGTTATTCGTGATTTTGGACTCAGCCTGTCCTTCTGCCTGAACCCGCACCGTGACACCATGTGTATATGTTGACATTCTGTTGATTTGTACTTGTAGGTGAAAGTGCAATAATTCTTATGAAACACATTTCTCAAAATGACAGCAATTGTTTGCTAGCTGTCTTGTGTCACTGAGGTCAGATAAATCACACAGAGCCTCTTTCACCTATATATCATCAAATAGAGACTGTGTCTGTTGCCCGAATTAGGAACTACAAAACCTCCCAAACCCATAAGAGTAAAAATTTAGTGAATGTTCAACAAATAAAAAAATAGATATAACACAGATTAACAAATTATAAATTAAACTAATCCGTTACTTTACTTAGTTACCCCATATGGAAAGTAACTTTTTACGTTACTGGTTACTTTTATGTTGCTTGACTTTGGGCAGAACCCTTCTGTTCCTAAATGAGTATGCCTACATAAAGTTATACTATGCATAATGCCATATATAATGCCATAAATGCATAATCCATTTATCAAAATTTTAAATATTTATGAAGAAATGCCCGTTAATGTATAGGCACATGCATGGACGACGCTAGGGAGGGGCTATAAAGAAAGCCCCCAAGAAAGACCAAAGCTCTGTTAGCACCCCCAAAAATAATTTCTGAAATATTCAGGCTGTATTCTATGGAAGTTCTGAACCACATGGTGAAGGAAAAAAAATGAAAATTTATCAGTAGATATTTGATATATTCACAGAATTCATTGAATTCATTTAAAATGTTACAGTCAATATCAACACATATTGATGTATGCTGTTAATCCAGAACCTCAGTTTAAAACACTGACCTGCTGAGGGGCCCACTTTTGTCCTTTCCCTAAGACCATGAGGTCAGTGTTGTCCTTTAAGGTCTGAAAAAAATCTTCAGTATCCACTCCAGTTCCATCCTCATCCAACACTAAAGCACTCACACAATGCATGTGAAATACATCTATAACCTAGAAGGGAAAAATCATGTCTTCCTTGAAAGAGCTTTTGAGAAAAGAGCTTTGGAGTGATGGAATTTCATGCAGTGCTTCCATTTTAGTGCTGGCTCTATATGCCACTATACCCAACATTTGAATTATCACTTTACTTCAATTTGACCACAATGGTAAAAGCCAAAGCAAAAAAAAAAAAATAAAAAAAAAAAAATAAGGTCCTCACCTTATTCCGTAGGTCTCTCAGGTCACTTGCCATGATGCCTTTCTTAATGGAGCGATCCGAGTCGATGACCCGGAAGGGTCTGGTGTGCTGAGTCCAACGTGGTAAGAGCTGCTGGGTCATAGAACCACAGGCTGATATGCATCTGTGGACAGTACACACACACACACTCACAAAATGGCTTGCTTGAAAACGCAATTCCCAGTTTTGCACAAACAAATATAAAGATGATAATTATGATTATGAATTCATAGAACAAAACATTGCATATAAAAGGACAATCATATTACAAACACTGTTACTTTGACAGGGAGGTTGAGAACACATCAAGATAATTCTTGGCATTGTCCATTGGAATCAACTGTATAGCTCCAGTAACCTTCAAAATTACAGAAAATATAACATAAGTAAATAAACACCATTAATATCATATCTTTACAGTAGATGATCATATAAAAACAATGTCCTGTCCCAGTAAGAAACAGGGACATACTGTAGCACTGTCTAAATACACAGGACAAGAGGATACTGATACTGTGAACAGTAGTTTCTGTCCATTCTGTCCATAAAATGTATTATATTATTGTATTATATTAAAATATATTACATCTATTGTTAAGCTAAAACTCTTTTGTAAACCTGAACACGTAATAAGGATAGATCTTGTTAGCTTTCTTAACTTCACTAGCTATAGAAACTTTAATACAATACTAATAATCACATAATACCTTAAAGCAAACTCCGTTGCTCCGTTTTCTGCTCTGGTATTGTTCCGAATTTATATTAAATCTTCTTGTCTCATCTCTTTGTGGCTTTGAGTATCATTGCAAAACATTTTTTTTCACCTTTGCTCCACACTGACAGCAATAGTGTTTGGTCATGCTGTGTTGAGCAATAATGTCTAAGGCTAAGAGCAAGAACAGTTCCAGTTCCATCACACCACACCACAACACATATATGAAGTACAAAAGTACTTCACTTCACATCCTCTAACCCATATAGCAGTAAGGGCAATAATTTATATGGAAGCTTGTTTTTGCCACACAATACAACTTTTAAAAATATAATTATAATAACAATTGCAAGTTTTATATCTTGCAGTTCTGACAGTTCTGCGATACAAAGTGAGAATTGTGAGATATATACTCACAATTGCGAGAAATAGACTTGCAATTCTGACTTTAAAACACACAATTGTAAGTTTATATGTCGAAAATCTAACATCTTCTAACATTCTAACATCTTTTCTCAGAATTTTGAGATATAAACTCAAAAAAGTTATAAAGTCCAATTCTAAAGAAAAAAATACTTTATTCTGACTTTATAACATGCAATTGTGACTTTATATCTCGCAATTACATGTTAATTTGCAAGATATAAACAGTCAGTTCTGAGAAAAAAAGTCAGAATTGCGTGATACTCGCAATTCTGACTTTATTTCTGAATTTATGATGCAAGTCTGACTTTATAACTCGCAATTACGAGTTTATATCACGCAAGATGAGATGTGAGATGTAAATCGCAATTGCGTTAAAAAAAATCAGAATTGTGAGATAAAAAGTCGCAATTATCTTATTATAATTTTTGATTATAATCTTATTATAATTATCCTAATTTTTGGTTCTGTGGCGGAAACAAGCTCACTCACATTGTGTCAGTGTGATAAGAGTCACACTTGGGTGCCCCAAACACCTCTGATTTCCTCTGAAAAGGTCAATGAAAATTGGTGAGTGGAATTTACATGCCACTTCTTTCAGATTTGTTCTTCGGAGCCAGTTATGCACAGATAAGTGCAGGGAAGTTCCCCTGGATGCTCCAACTGTCTAAAGGAGCAAAATACTCTAAAAGAGTGAACAGAAAATTTTTAAAGATTTCCACCCACGAATTTCTGAATGTGGTCGACGTATTTCTCCCTCGGAAGCCTTCAGAGCCGGATGACTTGATTGGACTTGTTGGGTCTGGTGTGGTGGCTCAGACTGAGGCTGACATTCTTGCCCGGGCTGCCGTGAGCGTCAGGCCAGAGAGCACTTGGTTTCTGGGCTCAGAGCCAGATTCACATCCGCTCTCACTACCATGGTCAGTGGTCAGCCATTACATGTAAAGTGACTGATTTGGCTCGCAGCCCTGTTCCTTTCCATTTATTTATTTACTTATTTATTATTACTCTATATTATACCGGTAGCCTAATAATCACGAATTGCATCACTCTGCTATCTACATCTCCGGAAAAAGAAAAACTATTCATGAAGCGCAGTGGAATGCAGTGACCTGGATTCCACTGATAAAGCTTGAATGTGAGGTTTGTCTTTTCCATCTGCAGCTTTGCAAAATGACTTCATTGAGAGACTATGAATTTTGTGTTAACTTAGATAAGAAAGGGAGTTCATGTTTTCTTGTATTCAGATTTTCAAAAAGAATCAGACCCTGTCAAAAGAGCCTTAATGGAAGAGGTCAAGTGATTTGGTAGTCTAAATTTAACCTTTGGAGCCCACTGCTCCCCTAATGATGATAGCTGTGCTATTTTTAGTATGAAATGACAGCTGTGAAAGCATTTACTGGCTCTGAGCTGCCAATGACACAGGCTCAAGTACTGTGTGACACATACATTGTTTGGTGGTCGTGAAAAAGAGATGAGCTTAGTCATACTGAAAGCCACATGAGAAGTACACAGACTCATCAGGCTCACGCTACAAACCACAGCAGAAGAAAGAATTGGAGCTCAACCTGAGTGGATTAACTTAAATATTAAGAAGATAGAAGCTCCTGTCGTGTGGAATATTTTTCATGACCTCCTGCAACTGCTAATGAAACGATTTTTTTTTTACAAAATCATATAAAATCACCAAAGATTAGTGTTTTGGCTGGCCCTAAATGCTAATCTAATACTACTGTTGACACGTAAGTTTGAATTAGATGTTTACTTTTTTACAATGATGTTTGTCTTCTTTTGCAATTAAAAGCAATGTCATAAAAATAATGACTTGGTAAATTGCATCACATTTATGTTTTAAAAATGTATGTTACTCAATATTTTAAGTATGGGACTGTTCATTTTTATCCTTCATAAAATTACTATTTAAACAATTATTTTATAACCTGTATCATCCTTATAGTATTATAATATAAGACATAGATATATATTACATCACTAGAATAATGCCACTAAAAGTCAACAAAAAGAGAGAGCAAAAAGAGAGAGAGAGAGAGAAAAAAAAAGACAATTGAACGTTACTCATGTATACCAGGACTCTACACTCTAAAAACTCACTCATGTATACTAGGACTCTACTCTTTACTCTAAAAAAAAAAAAAAAAACTGGGGTCACAGTCAAAATATTTTGCGTCCTTTTTAATCGTCCTTTTAAGTTCTCTTGTAATATTCATTAATCAAGTACAACATACATATACACAAGCAGGCACTTGGAACTGAGAATTACTACAAACTACAAAGGAATTACAGAATGTAAGCATCCGATATAAGCTATTTAATATATGAGACATATTCACAGAAAATTCTAAGCCAATATCTTTCAGATAACCTTGACAGGCAACACTAATTGACTGGGGCCCTGACTATGAACATGATAAACAAAATTATGTGGTGACATTTACAATAACTTCCATTAGTCATCATGGATAAACATCATATAATGCTTAGCAGATTAGTAGGTCCACATTTAAATATGAATATTTATCAAACGTTCACAGTCATGAAAAAAATCAACGCATTCTCATCCCAAGGCGTCACCTTTGACCATGCTTCAATATTTGACGTTTTAGGCGCCCTTTAGGCGCCTAAAGCGTCAGATATTGAAGCATGGTCAAAATGCTTCCCAAGGCGTCAGGTTGGTAACGCCTTGGGGTTGAGAATGGGCTGAAAAAATCTGAATGTATGTTAACTAATGATTAAATATGGTATTTATTCAGGTTTAATTAATTAACATTATTATAAGTTATTTCCATGTACACACAAGCTACCTCACATTAAATATGTACAGCCTGTTTGCTGTAAATTACAAAATCTACTGTGAGTGAAGTCTTTGGTCATGTATAATTACATTAACATTATTTTTGCACAAGTGTGCTCTATTTATCTGACAAACAAAGATCCATATTATTTGGACATGGTTCATATTACTTGACTGGATGCTCCTGGAAATCTGACCAAGCATGACCCAATTATTATTTGCATGACCCAAATAATACTTATCTTTAAGGTGCAGAATCAGTAATCTTCTATGCTGCTTTGATTGATATGAAAGTCACTGAGGATCTAGGCTGACAAATTATTAAAGGGATAGTTCACCCAAAAATGAAAATTCTTTCATCATTTACTCACCCTCAAGTTGTTCCAAACCTCTATGTGTTTATTTGTTCTGCTGAACACAAAGGAAAATATTTGGAAGAATGTTTTAATCAAACAGATCTCAATCCCCATGCATTGACTGTCAATGGGGATTGAGATCTGTTTGATTAAACCATTCTTCCAAATATCTTCCTTTGTGTTCAGCAGAACAAAGAAACACATAGAGGTTTGGAACAACTTGAGGGTGAGTAAACGATGATAGAATTTTCATTTTTGGGTGAACTATCCCTTTAAGGCCCACTACCTGAATTGGTAATGAGCTGAACACGGGTTACTCGATTTCTTGTAAATTGAACAACACATTGCTTGGCACAGGATATTATAGTGCAAGACATTAAAAATTGTGAGATGCCCAGGAAAAAACAAAAGCATCTATGCATGTGTAAATTGACCAAACAGATCATGTGTAAATACGTAGCCTTTAAACAGTAGAAAACATTCTCTACTGATTTGGATTGAAACCACTGAAAAGTAGCCATAATGTGAAATGTAATTTGTATGTATATTAGATGGATTAGGATGTTTGTATTCATGCTTACAGCAATGGTATTTTGATGTATAGTCCCTGACATAGAAAAGTGACGAATTCTGATGCTATGAGTGTTTGTCAAAGTAGTTGAGTATCTGAACACGCTTTGTCTTATGTTGCACATGGCCAACACTCCAGCGTCTTTTTTTGGCCAGACTATATTTAAAAGCTTCTTCTTGATATACAGCACCAGCTGTCTGGTCTTAAACAAGGATTGGACACTAGAGTTATCTTGACTGCTGTAAGAGGACTTCCTTTGTGCAAGGAATGTTTCACTATCCCATATAAAGTTCACAACGTACATAGTATTGTACCCTTACAAAAAAAGTAACCACAGTAATTCAACTGCAATAGAAGTGCAGTCATTTTGGACGCAGTAACAGCAGTCCTAAAAAACAAGGTTAACTAATCCGTAATTATAACAAATTTAGGACTGGGATAATTTGGTAATCAATAATTACTGAATGAAATCAGCCAAAATATTAACTAGGGGAGCGCGGGGTTAAATGTAACACGGACCGTTTACATAGTTCGTCAGGATCAAGCAGGCTGTCCATCCGCTCTTTTTCTCTTGCTGCCAGAATACGGTCTCTCGCGAATTTGCGGAAAGTTTTGATTATATTTCGTGAAGATACTGGACAAAGAGTGTTTTGACACCATGAAAGTAAACATGGTGTCAAAACACCCGCTAAACATTTGGTGCACTTCACCGCCTTCTTTCAGGGAGAGGACAAACTAGTTGAGCGTGGTGAAAACCGTGATTTGTGGAGGGAAAATGTGTTATGCGGCGACATCACATATGCGACGTGTAGTCTTTCTCGTTATGTCTATTCCACAACTGCTAGCCAAAGAATCATACAATATACTGTCAAACTCATTACATGAGAAATTATTACAAAAATTCACAGACAACATATGTTACATTCATGGCACAATTTAAACGGGAAAATAATTATTTTCTCTCATTCACTTGCATTGACGCTTTTTCAACCTAGAGGTCCACTTGGAGTTTTACGGATGGCCGGGACTTACCAGCTCTATAGGCGAACTGACTTTATGCACAGCTGCACTACTTCCTGAACTTAAGCCAGCTCCTTGTTTCCTGTCTACCATTTTTGGGCAAATTGATTAATTCAGGTGTGTCTGATTATTGTTGCTGTGACTACTGTGGTCAGTCACACCTGAATTAATCAATTTTTCCAATAATGGTAGACAGGAAACAAGGAGCTGGCTTAAGTTCAGGAAGTAGTGCAGCTGTGCATAAAGCCAACTAGGCAGTTGCCTAGGGCACCAAATGTGTAGGGGGCGCCGCGGACGCGCGCTCTAGGCTGTGTTCCAGTCCACTTTTAGACACGCACTTGCGAACTTTCCTAAGCACTTCCTCTCGGGGGGAATCCCTGCCGCCATTTTGAAGTGCGTTCCACTTCGTGAAGTGAACGAGGGAAGTTTATATGGACAGACACTCGTTCCCTCGATTTAGACCGAGGGAACGAGTCTACTTCATATGTACACTTCAGGCATTTTATATCCCACAATGCAGTACGACTGTGACGTGACCACAGATCGTCTAATCACCACCACAACAAACACTCTATGATATAATTTATTTTAAAATAACCCAAACACACCTACATACATGTGGATGCTGCATTAAACAAATTCATAAAGGGGAAAAAAGTAAATAATAAATTAACTCATAGCTGATTCAAAGTAATCAAGGGCTTAGGACGTTCCAGTTCAGCTCATTGCAGTTTCCGCCAGTAGCGGGCACTCGTGCAACGTAAGCAATGACGTACATCCGAGTGAACGAGACGGAGGGAAGTTAGCGAGTGAAGGGCATGGCAATTTTGGACTGGAACGCAGCACTAGTGTCACCCTTGACCTACTTCACATTCTCTGCTACTCCCCATTAATCGAGAAATCACAGTTAGAATGAGAAGCGAAAAAAAAAATGCATTTGTCACGGTGTTGTGCGGGTTGAAGAAGGAATCCAAGAGAGACAGCTCCAATTCAAACATTTACTAATTGAAACTCAAAGGAACTGATACAGACAGGTAGACGGGCAGAGAATCCACAAAACGCTTCAAAACATTAACATTGACCGACCAAGACTGAAGGAAACTGAAGGAACTAAATACACACACAAATGAACACTAACAGGTGATACAGATGACGGTGATTAGCAAGACACAGGTGATGAGGGTAAACTGATGAGGGTTGTCAAGGAAACTGGCGGGAAAACAGAACAGGACTAAACCAAAAAACTAGAAAACAGGGGGAAACAAAGAGTCAAATGGTGACAGTATTGAACGTGATCATCCTAAGGCGCCCCTCAGTCACACGTTTAATTAATTACTTAATTACTGATTATTAGTCAAGTCAAGTCAAGTCACATTTATTTATATAGCGCTTTTCACAATACAGATTGTATCAAAGCAGAGGGGTATTGCACAAAAGTAGAATTAAGAAAGCCAGGATAACTGAACAGTCGCGGTTTGACCTAGTCTGATCAGTGCATCCTGGCTTAATCCGTTGCACGTTTGCTGAGCCAGGATGAGAACGCGCGGCTATGTTAAGCCAGTGTATATATTTTTGATAAATGCACGTTCACGGCATTCTTAAAAAGAGCGCGAAATCGATCACAGAATCACCGATCCAAAAAAGGACAAAACGCGTGCGGCATACTTTTCATCTAATGAGCAACAGCTTCTTATGGAAACGTATGAAGAAGTGAAACATATAATATGTAAAAAAGCCAATACAGATGCTGTAATAAAACAAAGAGAGAATGCCTGGCAAACAATAGCAGACCGATTGAATGCTAAGTCCATAAATAACCACACTCTAAAAAAATGCTGGGTTGTTTTAAGCCAATTTTGGGTCAAATATGGACAAACCCAAATGTTGGATTTAAAAATGCAATTAATAAATTCAATCCAACAGCTGGGTTTGTCCATATTTGACCAAAAATTGGTTTAAAACAACCGAGCATTTGAGTGTGCAGTGCTCCATTGTAACCCTCATAATTACAATTTGAGGAGTTACTTGTCATTTAAAAAAATAATTGTATATTTTGCCTTAAATGTGACCAGTGGACATACTGTTATGCAGGTAAAGAGGACCCAACAGCGAGGTAACAGAAACAGAGTCTTTAATGAAACGTGAACCCAGGATAGACACAGTGAGGCAGACTGATCTTCTTATTAATTAACAATGAGGAAATAAACTGCCCGCAGAGCGGGCGTCGAAACGAAACTCAAGTCACTGAAGAACTTCAAAAGTCTTTAGGCAGTCGAGAGGAATCTCTGGGTTACAGCAACAGACTGCAGGTCTCACCAGGAAGACGCGGAGAGAGTGGGTACCAGTTCAGATGCAGCCTCGGGAGAACTGGACAGGGTAGATATCAGAGGATTAACAGGTAGCACTAACCAGACGAACACCAACAGGACACGACAGGACAGGACGACGGTGAAACAACCGAGACAGAGGTTTGCTTCCAACATTAGATGCTCAAAAGAGAATCTGACAAAGAACGCAGCAGTAGCAGGGAGAGAAATAGAGAGCTAATCAGGGGAGAAAGGGAACAGGTGGAAAGAGGGAGAACGAAGTAGTCAGAGGAGATGAGGAACAGCTGGACGAGCGGAGAAAGAGACAGTAACCTAATACGGCCAGCAGAGGGAGACAGAGTAAAGAGAGAGAACCAGACACAACACGACAGGACATGACAGTACCCCCCCCTCAACGAGCGCCTCTTGGCGCTTCTGAGGAGGAGACCCGGCGGCTACGGAGGAAATCATCGATCAGTGAACGGTCCAGCAAGTCCCGGGAGGGAACCCAACTCCTCTCCTCCGGTCCGTACCCCTCCCAATCTACCAGAAACTGATGCCCACGACCCCGCGGACGCATGTCCAGAATCTTGCGGACCCTGTAGATAGGAGCGCCCTCGACCCGAATGGGGGAGGAGGGGGAACGAATGGGGGCGCGGATGGCGGGTTTAACACAAGAGACATGGAAGACCGGGTGGACCCGACGAAGGTAACGAGGGAGAACAAGTCGTACCGCGACAGGACTAACGATCTGAGCAATACGGAACGGACCAATGAACCGCGGAGTCAGTTTACGAGAAGTAGTCTTAAGGGGAAGGTTAAGAGTGGACAGCCAGACCCTTTGACCGCGACAATATCTGGGGCTCTTGGTTCTACGTTTATTAGCGGCTCTCACAGTCTGAGCCCTATACCGGCAAAGAGCAGACCTAACTCTCCTCCAAGTGCGCTCACAACGCTGGACAAAAGCCTGAGCAGAGGGAACATTGGAATCGGCGAGCTGAGACGAGAACAGAGGAGGTTGGTACCCGAGGCTACTCTGAAAAGGAGATAAACCGGTAGCTGACGAGGGAAGCGAATTGTGGGCGTATTCTGCCCAGGGGAGCTGCTCTGACCACGACGCAGGGTTACGAAAAGAAAGGCTTCGCAGGATGCGACCAACAGTCTGATTGGCCCGTTCGGCTTGACCGTTAGATTGGGGGTGGAAGCCGGACGAGAGACTGACGGAAGCCCCAATCAAACGACAAAACTCCCTCCAGAATTGAGACGTAAACTGCGGACCCCTGTCCGAGACGATGTCTGTAGGGAGACCGTGGATCCTAAACACATTCTCGACGATTATTTGTGCCGTCTCCTTAGCGGAAGGAAGCTTAGCGAGAGGAATAAAATGAGCCGCCTTAGAGAAGCGATCGATAACTGTCAGAATAACGGTTTTACCCGCCGATGCTGGCAGACCAGTGACAAAATCTAAGGCGATGTGCGACCACGGTCGAGAAGGAATAGGAAGCGGTCTGAGAAGACCGGCAGGCGGGGAATTCCCGGACTTAGTCTGTGCGCAAACAGAACAAGCAGCCACGAAACGGCGTGTGTCACGTTCCCGAGTGGGCCACCAAAAACGCTGACGGATGGAAGCCAGCGTACCCCGAACGCCGGGGTGACCCGCTAATTTGGCAGAGTGAGCCCACTGAAGAACGGCCAGACGAGTGGGAACGGGAACGAAAAGAAGACCCCTCGGACAGGCGCGCGGAGCGGGAGTGTGAGAGAGTGCTCGCTTTACCTGCCTCTCAATTCCCCAGATAGTCGCCCCGACGACACGCCCCTTAGGAAGAATCCCCTCAGGGTCAATGGGAACCTCTGGTGAATCAAAGAGACGAGACAAAGCGTCCGGTTTAGTATTCTTCGAACCCGGACGATAGGAAATTACAAACTCGAAACGAGCGAAAAACAAAGCCCAACGAGCCTGGCGTGCATTAAGTCGTTTAGCCGAACGAATGTACTCAAGATTCCTATGGTCAGTCCAAACGACAAAAGGAATGGTCGCCCCCTCCAGCCACTGTCGCCACTCGCCTAGGGCTAAGCGAATGGCGAGTAGCTCGCGGTTACCTACATCATAGTTACGCTCCGACGGCGACAAACGATGAGAAAAAAAGGCGCACGGATGGACCTTGTTGTCAGCGAGTGAGCGCTGGGAAAGAATGGCACCCACGCCCACCTCAGACGCGTCCACCTCGACTATGAACTGTTTAGAGATGTCAGGTGTAATAAGGATCGGAGCGGACGTAAAACGATTCTTGAGAAGATCAAAAGCCCCCTGGGCGGAATCGGACCACCTAAAACACGTCTTGACCGAAGTAAGGGCTGTGAGGGGAGCAGCCACTTGACTGAAACTACGGATAAACCGGCGATAGAAATTTGCGAAGCCGAGAAAGCGCTGTAGTTCGACACGTGACTTAGGAACAGGCCAATCGACCACAGCTTGGACCTTGGCGGGATCCATCTCAATGCCCTCAGCGGAGATAACGGACCCGAGAAAGGTGACGGAGGGAGCATGAAAAGTACACTTCTCAGCCTTCACGTAAAGGCAATTCTCTAAGAGGCGCTGAAGAACGCGGCGAACGTGCTGAACATGAATCTGAAGTGACGGCGAAAAAATCAGGATATCGTCAAGATAAACGAAGACAAAGACATTCAGCATGTCCCTCAGGACATCATTAATCAATGCCTGAAAGACAGCTGGAGCGTTTACGAGACCGAAAGGAAGGACCCGGTATTCGAAGTGCCCTAACGGAGTGTTAAACGCCGTCTTCCACTCGTCCCCCTCCCTAATACGCACGAGATGGTAAGCGTTGCGAAGGTCTAACTTAGTAAAAACCCTGGCTCCCTGCAGGATCTCGAAGGCTGAGGACATCAAAGGGAGTGGATAACGATTCTTAATAGTAATGTCATTCAGCCCTCGATAATCAATGCAGGGGCGTAGGGACCCGTCCTTCTTTTGGACAAAAAAAAAACCCAGCCCCAGCGGGAGAGGAGGAGGGAACAATAGTACCGGCATCGAGCGCTACAGATAAATAATCCTCGAGAGCCTTGCGCTCAGGTACCGAGAGCGAGTAGAGCCTTCCCCGGGGGGGGGTGGTCCCCGGACGAAGATCAATACAACAATCATACGAACGGTGAGGAGGGAGAGAAGTAGCCCGGGACCGACTGAACACAGCGTGCAGATCGTGATACTCCTCCGGCACCCCCGTCAAATCACCAGGCTCCTCCTGAGAAGAAGAGACAGAGGAAACAGGGGGAATAGCAGACATTAAACACTTCACATGACAAGAAACATTCCAAGAAAGGATAGTATTCGTGGACCAATTAATAGATGGGTTATGACGAACTAGCCAGGGATGGCCCAATACAATGGGAGAAAAAGGTGACTGAAAAATTAAAAAAGAAATGGTCTCGCTATGATTACCAGAGACAGTGAGAGTTAAAGGTAGCGTCTCACGCTGAATCCCGGGGAGAGAACTACCGTCCAAAGCGAACAAGGCCGTGGAATCCTCTAATTCCTTAAGCGGGATGTCGTGCGCCCGAGCCCAGCTCTCGTCCATAAAACAGCCCTCCGCCCCAGAGTCTAATAAGGCACTGCAGGTGGCCGATGAACCGGACCAGCGGAGATGAACCGAAAAGGTAGTACAGGACCTTGAAGGAGAGACCAGAGTAGTAGCGCTCACCAGTAGCCCTCCTCTTACTGATGAGCTCTGGCTTTTACTGGGCATGACGAAACAACATGAGCCGCTGACCCGCAGTAGAGACAGAGGCGGTTGACGATTCTTCGCTCCCTCTCCTTAGCCGAGATACGAATGCCTCCCAGCTGCATGGGCTCAGAGCTCGAGCTGGCGGAGGGCGATGGTAACGGTGTAGAAGGAGGAGCGTAGGACGCGGCGAACTCCCTTCCTCGGACTCGGCGACGAAGGTCGAACCGTCGCTCGATACGGATGGCGAGCTCGATCAGGGAATCCACCCTGGAGGGAATCTCCCGAGAAAGAATCTCATCCTTCACCTCCGCGCGCAGACCCTCCAGAAACCGGGCGAGTAAAGCTGGCTCGTTCCAGTCACAGGAGGCAGCAAGAGTACGGAACTCAATGGAGTAGTCGGTTATGGAGCGATTACCTTGACTTAGGGAAGACAAGACCCGGGAAGCCTCCTCCCCAAAAACAGAACGGTCAAAAACCCGAATCATCTCGTCCTTAAAGTCCTGATACTGGTTAGTGCACTCAGCCTCCGCCTCCCAGACTGCCGTCCCCCACTCGCGAGCCCGTCCCGTAAGGAGCGATATCTCGTAGGCAATACGGGCTCTGTTTCTGGAGTAAGTGTTGGGCTGGAGAGAAAACACTACATCACACTGAGTGAGAAATGGACGGCATTCAGTGGGCTCACCAGCATAAAACGGTGGGTTATTGACTCTGGGTTCAGAAACTTCAGAAGCCCCGGAGAAAGTCGGTGGATCAAGGCGGAGCTGATGAACCTGCCTGGATAGATCAGAGACTTGGGCGGCCAGGGTCTCAACGGCATGTCGGGCGGCGGACAGTTCCTCCTCGTGTCTGCCTAACATCGCTCCCTGGATCTCGACGGCAGACTGGAGGTGATCCGGACTCGCTGGGTCCATGGTGGTCAGATTCTTCTGTTATGCAGGTAAAGAGGACCCAACAGCGAGGTAACAGAAACAGAGTCTTTAATGAAACGTGAACCCAGGATAGACACAGTGAGGCAGACTGATCTTCTTATTAATTAACAATGAGGAAATAAACTGCCCGCAGAGCGGGCGCCGAAACGAAACTCAAGTCACTGAAGAACTTCAAAAGTCTTTAGGCAGTTGAGAGGAATCTCTGGGTTACAGCAACAGACTGCAGGTCTCACCAGGAAGACGCGGAGAGAGTGGGTACCAGTTCAGATGCAGCCTCGGGAGAACTGGACAGGGTAGATATCAGAGGATTAACAGGTAGCACTAACCAGACGAACACCAACAGGACACGACAGGACAGGACGACGGTGAAACAACCGAGACAGAGGTTTGCTTCCAACATTAGATGCTCAAAAGAGAATCTGACAAAGAACGCAGCAGTAGCAGGGAGAGAAATAGAGAGCTAATCAGGGGAGAAAGGGAACAGGTGGAAAGAGGGAGAACGAAGTAGTCAGAGGAGATGAGGAACAGCTGGACGAGCGGAGAAAGAGACAGTAACCTAATACGGCCAGCAGAGGGAGACAGAGTAAAGAGAGAGAACCAGACACAACACGACAGGACATGACACATACATTTAACATGAAGAATAATTGCAAACACTTACCTACTATGTGTATATTTTATATATTTAGTTTATTTTATGTCTATTATCTCTTTAATCTTTTTACTCTTATCTATTTCTATGTAGGTTTTGTTTCTAATTGATTTAATGTAATCTATAATCAGATATTTTGCACTATTTTTATCCATCTAATCTATTTTATCATTTGTATCTATTCCTCTTAAAGAACAAACATGTCTGGCCAAAAAAGGACTTGGCAGAAAGTCTAGATTAAATACAAGAATATTTTGCAGGCTGGTAAGTGACTTGTCTGCAGAGAACATGGTGACATGTTTGCTGACATTTAATGGTCTGTGCTGATTTTAGCAATAAAAAAAAGTCATATATCTGGTACGGGGGTGGCCCTCCAACCCAAGACTTCACCACAGCACAGCACCACAGGCCTATAAAGGGAAGCCAGTGATTCCAATGGGTCTGCCCTCTCTCGGATGACTCTTTCATGGCTGAATGCTCGTCTGAGTATTAAAACTTCCTCATCAACTACATCATCCAACAAAGGGCAAGCCATTGTGAATAGGAAAAACAAATCTTTAGTCTATATACTATATATTGACCTTGTTGTTACATGAAACCACATTTACGACTTAATGAGCCATTTCTTATTATCTCATCAACTGCAATAAAATAGCCTCTAATTTTTTTTATCATTCAACTATACATTTCTACTCTATATTTGCATAGATATACATAGTCTTTCTATTTCTCATATTGTATAGTATAGTTCTTTTGCATTGTGTTGGCATTTATTGTCGACAGCAAAGTTATAATTGCTCAGGAAAATCTGCTTTCCTCACTGCAGGTGTATGCCAATAAACGCTTTGAATCTCAAATAATATATTCATCAAACCTCTGACAGTGAAATGAACAGCAGTTTTTAATAATAACTAAAATATCAGTACGCATTCTTAGATGAATGACAGTATATCTAGTATTTTAATGCAGGAGCATAAAGTAACTAAAACATTAATATCTAGTAGGATTTAGGGAGGAACTAGTCGATAAATCACTAGGATTAATCTTAGCCTGGTTGTTAGCCTGCTCTGGAGCAGGCTAGCTGCAAAGTGTAAATCTCCATAGTAACTTAATGTAGATTAATTTAGCCTCCATTCGTGCAACCGAGTCAGGGCTAAATTCAGCCAGGATAACTGGAAAATCCCAGCTTAATCCCTTATCTTGCTTTTGTGCAATACCCCCCAGCTTCACACTGATAACATGAAAGTAGCACAACACAGATCAACAACATTGCTAAACACTAAATAATCCCAACTGAGCAAGCTCAAAGCAAGCCAAAAGCAAGGCGACAGTGGCAAGGAACCAAAACTCCATCAGATTGGATGGAGAAAAAACCTTGGGAGAACCCATGCAGGCTCAGTCGGGGGCCAGTTCTCCTCTGGCTTACATTCATATTGTTTAAATATAAATATTAAATATAAATATTGTTTATGAATAAAACGGCGCCATAACATATCGCAGGCGTTGAGTCGTCTCTTCACAGGCGTTGAGTCGTCTCATCACAGGCGTTGGGGCATCCGAAATCCCCGTGAGAGGCTGGACACAAAACTGGACCTGACGAACGCCATTTTTCTCGGGACAAGCGTCCCGAGATAACAGCAGAAAGGCAGATGGGAAAGAATTAGCATAGCTGATGTTCATAATGATTTCCGTTATAACTCACAAACTCTCCTATATAAACTATTAGATTGAATTGATGAATTGTCTATCTTTTCCAGGGGTTGCGTTAAGGCGGGTGTACACGGTGCGATTTTTTTCTGTTTTACAAGCTCGCAGATGATTTTTTTCACTCGGGAGAAATCGCGTGTAAATTGGTTATGCTCGCATGTCGCGGCTCGTATCGTGTGCGAGGAAGATACGAGCCGAGCCAAGCACCTCTCGACCTCCCGATAATTTTAAAGCATGTCCAAAAAGTCTGGGAGCTGTCGGCTTGCATTCGTGATTTGTGTGCGGTTGAATTAGCCGATTTGTCGATCTATCTGAATTTGACCAATCAGGAGCTGAGGAAATCCACTGAAGAAAGATGAAAATGGTGTGGACTAGAAACACTGCTTCAATTATTGTTTTTATGATGACTTTAAACAGCTAAACAGCATCTGCCGTATTCTTACTGGCCAGTATTTGGCATATTTCATTCTGAAACATCTGTAGGCTATTATGCTATTGTTTTTGACAGTGTTATACATTTCTTACAGATTCTTAAACGTCACGTTGATCATTACGTTTGTATCTTCCTAAAAGCAATTACAGTTTGTCTACAGCCTAAGCTTTTTTTTATTAATGCCGACAGAACAATGTTGCCAGATATTGCTACGAAAAACAAGCAAAAACTAACAAAAACAAAGAAATTATACAAATCCGAAATAAGTTCAAAGCTTGTATTTTGGAAATAAGATTAATACATTATGAACCACTTTAATAACTTCCTAAAGTGTGACATTAATCCAAAAAACAAGTCCAGATACTGTCACCTTTCCATTATGTGGATCTGCCAACACGGGATCTGGCACCTGCCCCTTAACCCACAACGGTAACACTTTACAGTAAGGGTACATGAATTATCATGAATTCATGTATAAATTAATGCATAAACTATGCATTCATTCATGCATTAATATCTCATGAATCATCAGGAACTTACACAAGTTCAATATTTTTCATTCATGACATCATGAATGAACAACACCTTAATTAAAACATTAACTAAGATGAGCACATCTTCATGAATTATGATTTATTACGCATGATCAATATGTTTTCTCTGTTCTTAGTCTAGGTCAGTGACCTAGTCACCACTTTAGTTGAGGGGCCACACACATGATGAAGTCATTAATAGATTGATGCTTAGTTAATGATTACTACTTTGGACAGACAACAAAATAGAGCAATCACAGCTCATAGCACACATATTCTGTTAATCAAATACAGAAGTCATCATTAACTAGGCATTATCTATCAATGACTTCATCATGTGTGTGGCCCCTCAACTAAAGTGGTGACTATGTCCTTTGAAACACTGATGAACAATGTGCTATTAATGGTGGCATAACTGTGAACAAAGAAAACATCATGATCATGTGTAATAAATCATAATTCATGATGACATGCTCATTTGTGAATGAAAAATATTGAACTTGTGTAAGTTCCTGATGATTCATGAGATATTAATGCATGAATGCATAATTCATGCAGTAATTTATACATGAATTCATGATAATTCATGTACCCTTACTGTAAAGTGTTACCCTCACAACGCGCTCAAGCTCACTCAAGCCCCGTTCACGGCACTATAGACCTTATGCACCAGAAAAACAAGGGCGTTGCCATCTTTTGTCATATCTCTATGGCATTACTGTCCAGGAGTAAATAGCTTTTGAAGTGGATTTACTTAATGTAAAGTTAATGAAAGTTATCATGGGGATTGTAATGTTTAAAGCAGATGTCTTAACAGTAAACAGGTGTTCTGACAATTCATGCTACCCATCGAGATTTGCTACTTACCGGTTATGCGCATGTGCAGACTCACAGTTTTTATTTATTTATTTATTTATTTATTTATTTATTTATTTTTTTTACAAAAGGTACATTTTCCTGTTATAATGTATAATTTCCCTTTAAAAAATGTTTACTATCATATGAATATTTGTACGGTCAGCCAGCTGAAAAGGAATAACTGAAAGTTTCAGTTACTATGAGGAAAGGTGTACTTTGACAAGTCAAAGATCATAGAATTGTAGAATTCTAAGAAGAACTTAGAATTGTATTATAATTGTATTTCATACTCGGTATTCTGTGATCAATTCGCGCAACGGTAGCATTTTTCGACAAGGCAGCAAAAATTGGCAGAACACCGGGAAGATTTTAAAATGAGCCGTTCATTCATAAAATAGGCAAGACCACTGTGAAAATACAGACCGGAAGACAAAAGACAACGAGCACAGCGCTGAAAAGGGGCGGGGCGACATAAGGTCTAGCTTCTCGCAGCAAAATGAATTGCAAACAGAAGAAACACTCACAGGAGGTGGTTTAAACGGCTAATTAATCATTCAGAGAGCTTGAATTTTTATTTTTGAATGTGTAGCCTACTGTAACTACGTTTTTTAACTCATTCACACACACACACACACACACACAAGGGTTATAGAGCTATAGCAAAATAATCACAGCTTGTATCAATATTTTATATGCATTTTTGAGAGAGTTTTTAGTGCGGAACTTCGTGCGATTTCTTCGGAATGTATCACTGCCTCCATACGATTTTTGGATAAACTCACTCGTAAAGTGTGCCTTGACATACGATCTTCCGACCGTCAGAATTCGTACCGTGTACGCCGACTTTACGTTACGTCAGGCAAGTGCTCAGCTGCTGTCGCATTGATCAAAAATGAAGCGGTATAAACCTTCTGGTCCACAGGGACGAACACAGTCACAGAGAAAGCAACAAAATAAAAAGAAAGCCCAGTGTAATGGTAAGCCAGCCTTCACATCTCAGCCATTATGGTTTCAAATGAAATAAATGTAGGCTACTGCGATTCCCAGTGACGTGCTTTTTGAGCCGTTACATCTCATAGCCTACTTTTATTTATTTATTTTTTTGTCTTAACGGCCCATAAAACTCGTACATCGGCAGGCCATTTAGTTTTGTTTCGCTTACTTGGCGGCGCTGAGTTGCTTCCAAGTATAAATTTAAGCTTGTATAGAAATTTGTACAAAACTAATTATGAAAGTTTCTTTTATCTTTCTTTGGATTTGTTTTACATTATGTAGTATTGTAATATAGACAGAGACTGTAACTAAAAGAGGTTTGAATTTTTCTTTCTTCAATTTGCACACTGAATTGCACCAGATTGATGAATTTAACATTTAAATTTAATTTATACATGAATTAAACATTAAAATGCACAACATTTTATTATGGGGACACCGAAACCCCCTTAACCCTGTAGCAGCCAGGTAGTAATTGTAATTTATCTACTACAAGTTACATTACATAACACAGATAAAATGTATTTGTACAATTATGTAGGATGATTGCAACTATGTAGGATGATACTTACAGTGTAGAAATATCCTTGAACGTTATTTGTAGCAGAACAATTTATTACAGATGATCCTTCAACTTGTTGAAATTTTGGAGTGATTATAAGATAATTTTTGTTTTGTTAAATAAATACTCATCATCAGTTTGCTTTTGGGCATGTTAAAAAAGTAATTAGTTATAGTTACTAGTTACTTCTCAGTCTCTCCAGGATTTCACGATTTTATTTTGTGATTTTTGCGATCAAAATGACTGATTTTGTGGTGGTAATTTCCAAAAATTTGTGAAGAAATGTGCGATTTATATATAACATTTACCATAATAGTTTTCAGTCCTATTAGAAAAAAGCTGAGTTTTTTTGTGATTGTTGCGGGCAAAAATTGATTGATTACGTGGCCCGTTTTCTTTAAAAATGCGATGGAATATGCGGGATATTTATGCAATTTTATGCGATGAAATTGCAGGAATTTGCAGAAATTGAGGGAACTTGCAAAAATTGCGGTTTGATGAAAAAGAGAAAGAGAAAAAAGTGATTCCCCCAACATCTTGTTCTCACTAGGCTAATATAAGAGTCATTTCTTATTACTTCCTTTGACAAGCAAGCATACTACATCATAGAAAGTGCTGGTAATATTTAATTTCTCATCTTGTTTTATTTCAGACTGTAACTAGTGTAAATAAGGTGTGGCCCCTTTAAGAGCTGCGCACTCCCTGTTGAACTCTCTGCAGTGTTATATGTGCGCCTCGAACACCCCATGTGTGCGGGTAAATTCTGTTTGATGCTACTTCTTTTATCTTATGTTGTTTATTAAGTAACGATGTGACGGTAGAACGTGTGACAGACAGTTATTCGATTTGTGAGATCAATCGCCTCCGTGAGTCTGTCTGGCGTCGCGTAATTGCGTCACTTCATAACGTTCCCATGGAAACAGGGGTAAATGGCTGCTCTTGTGTGAACATAGACATATATGTCTATGTTGTGTGAAGCAAACGCAACATTTTTCTACTTTTTGCTAAGATACATGTGACTTTTTTTGCAGCGAAAATGCGAGGATTATGAAATTATGCAAACCCTGCATATTTTGCACGGAAATCGGCAATTTATACGGCGAAAGTGCGGCGTATTTGAAAAAATGCGGCCCCCGCATAAATATGCGGACTTTGGCTGATTTTGCATTGAATTCAGCGATCGCATAATTGCGTTTTTCTGGAGGGACTGACTTCTTCTCACAAATAGTAACTGATTTAGTAACTGAATTAAATCATTATAACAGAAACTAATTACCAGGGAAAGTAACTATTGCGTTACTTTTTTTTTTTTTTTTTAAATAGACCTATGTCGAAAAACTTGGATGCACCCAATATTAAATATGTTACATTAATGAAATTGGATATTATAGAATAAATTATTATTATAAAACATTGTACACTTATCTACACTATCGTAATGTTGCTGTGGGACAATGTGGGAAACACCAATAAAATGCAATATATTATTTTAAATATTATCATTACTATAGAAGAACAATACATAACATGCATACATAATTTAGTTTTTTGCAAAATAAACTAAAACTTTAGTTTTTAAAACAAAATAGTTTTTTGGGGGGGAGGGGGTCACTAAAAATTAATCTCGCCTAGGGCAACCAAAGGGACAGAGCCGGCCCTGTGCACATGCATATTACGTATTCAGTCTATGACAAAGTTGTCGGCTGTACACAAAAAAAAAAAAAAAAAAAAAAAAAAAAAACGCAAAGAAAAAACTTTGCCTTTAGTGTGATTAACTGAGCCACAAGTTCCCAGATTAATCTCATAACTCATGACAATGGCAATAATGTTACAATTGTTAGATTCAAAAATAATGACTAGTGTTGAAATTTGTTTTGTTTTTCAGAGGTGGGTATGTGCCACAGACATTTGTGCCATTCTTAATTCCAATAATAACACAGAATAAGTGATTACTAAGCAGTAAAAGATATGGATATTTTTGGAGGTGCTCCACGTGTTCTTGGTTACCCGCGGCCAGTTCTGGTGAAACTTGGAACAGATGCTGTTCTTAAATGTCAGATTAGTGGAGAACCCCAACCAGATGTGATCTGGGAGCGGAAAAATGAGCCTATTCTTCCTGAGGGTCGTTACCGTATTACCCAAGATGGAAAGGTGTATGCCCTTTACATTTCTGGGGTGACAATGGAAGATTCTGGGCAGTATATTTGCCGAGCCACGAACAATATTGGGGAAACGTATGCAGCTGCTACCCTTAAAGTGGAAGAAGAGCCCCAAGAGCTCCAGCAAACACAGCCACCTCTACAACAAAATGAAGTAAAAGTGATTCCACCAGAAAAAGAAATCAAAACGATGATACAACAACAGGATGGGGTAGTACAGAATGCAGACCCATTTCAAGACCACAAGCCTCGTTTTCTTATCAAACCCCTTTCTCTAAGAGTAGACCGAGGAGAAGATGCTGCTTTCACCTGCAAGCTGACAGGTGAGCCTTTGCCTCAGGTGGTTTGGGAGAAAGATGGTAAACAGTTGAATGAAATCTATGAGAGTGCCCACTACCATGTGGGCCAGCTAGATGGTGGCTGGTTCCAGCTGAAGATTTTCAGAACAAGAGCCCCAGATGGAGGTGTCTACATGTGCAAAGCAGTCAACAAGCATGGAGAAGTGATAACTGGGGCAGTGCTCCTAGTAGAGGCTGTTCCAGAACAAAGAGAGGGAAACATGACAAATGGCTACACCAATGGTCATTACTCACCACAGCATTCAAGGGCCAAACACTCAAAAGAGCCTCACCTAAATGTATCGAAAGCTAAGAAGTTCACTGTCACAGAAGGCAAACATGCCAAATTCCGTTGCTATGTCACAGGAAAGCCTAAACCAGAGATTATATGGAAGAAAAATGGAGAGAATATTTTCCCGAGTCGAAGACATCTCATTTTTGAGGACAGGGAGGGATATTACACCCTAAAAGTAATGTACTGTAAGCAGCAGGATGCCGGACTCTACATATGTGCTGCTTCAAACGCACTGGGAAACACACTGAGTGCCGTGCAACTGTCAGTTAAAGGTAACTCAAATTCTAATTATGCTAATTGTTTTATTAATTGTACTTAACTAACAAAGCTAAAACATCTTTAAGTTTTATGACCATTTGGCATTTTTGTGAAATAAAGCAATGTAACAATGCTTTAAGGATCTAACAACTAAAATATGCCCCTAAAATCTTTGTGTTGTATGTTTTGATAGCTACTGTCATATCTCCATTACCTTTCATTATGAGTTAATATGTTACAAAAATCACCCGAATTTTAAAAGAAAACAGTCTGATAACAGGAGCAGTGATGTAGAGTAAGGCGTGTGGCGATAGCTTTTGACATGATTGCCCAGTTTGAATCTGCCCTTTTCTGACCTCATTCTCCCTTTTCATATCACATAATAGCTATGAAATATTAGCGTGTGTTGATGGGTATTTAATAGTGAGTATAAAGTATTTAACTGGTATTTAAATGGCCAGTAATTAAAATTGAATGTGGTGTCCTCACATTGATCGGTCAGGCTGACACATAGACCGCAACGCGCTGTCACAATCTCACACCCAACTCGTCACATATTGATGCTTTGACAGGAGCCCTCAGCGCCACTTTTTTTTTGCTTTCTGCAATTTTGTCTTGTTTTGTCAATGTTTGCCTTATGTGTCAGATCAATGCATAATTATTTGCATTTGTAAAAGTAGACATGATTTTATAAATATGGCTGATTTTATATTTTGGAGCAACTAACCCCACTCCTACCCAAAAACTTGCCCACATCTTAACAATTTAAAACACGTAACAGGCAAATAAAACAATCACAAGTTTTTATTGCAAAAACTGACCACAAACAGTGTAAAAGTATTAACTAATTTTGCACTCCAAGTCTGAAGCCATATGATATCTTTATGTGAAGAACAGATGGATCTTAATATTTTAATCGCTGAAATGATTACACCTCGCCAAATGCACACAGCCAAATTCACGTAGACGCGCCCGTCATCTTGCAACGGTCAGCATGTCGTCACTCGCAGAAGAATCGATGATGCCACATCATTACGCATCTTCTGGTTATGAAACCGCCAAGATTTAAATTCCCCAAAGAAATGGGATAACCTTTTACAGGTGAGAATGTGTGGGTTTGTATTTACTAAACTAAATATTACATGTTTTTACTATGATAACTTTGTTATGTCAGGTGACGCCATCGTTTTGCGCGCATACGCTAATGAGGTATCAAAACTGACGTAATGACGCACTTGGTCACGAGACATACGAGAGCCAGTGCAATGTAACTTTGAAAGTTGACATAACATGTGCGTGACCTACGGCAGAATGATCGCTTTTGGGTCTTCTCTTCACACAAATGAATTGCTTGGCCTCTGAACACTTGGAATGTTTTCAAATAACTTGTGCCTGTAGTCATATCTGCCTGTTGCATCCTGTGTGTTATATCCTGACAAAGGGTCCTGACCAAGCATCATGTGACGAGTTGGGAGTGAGAACGTGTTGGTACAACTCATTGTGCTATTTTTGAATGGCCATTGGACTAGTTTTGTTGCGCAGACCTGGCAACACAGATTACTTCTCCCTAAAGCTCAATTTATTCTTCTGCGTCAAACTCATGCCGTAGCTATGCCTTATGCTGTGTGTAGCGCGTGTACCCTTCGGCGTACCCTGATGTGCACCTCTCCACAAATGTAACAATGTGTCAATTCTACGCGTACCACAAGTGCTGTGATTGGTCTGTTAGAACCGCTCCCCAGGTTTCACATGCTCCCTCTGCATGCGTAATTGCGTGTCAATGCACACAACGACGCAGAAGTATAAATTCAAACGAACCCGTATTATTATTATTATTACTGTAATTAAATTACTTTTCCCTTGAAAAAGTAAAGTAAGGGATTACTCTTTTTTTGTAATTTAATTACAGTTACCTTTGATGTAATTGCAATAAATACTGTCTATACTTTTATTGTTCAACTGGTCAAGGTTGATATGAGATTTAGAAAGTAGTCATGTCACCTTTATTTATATAGTATAGCGCTTTTTATAATGCAGATTGTTAATGTCAACAATCTGTCAACAGGGAAATAATGTCATAATAATATTGTTTAATATAAAAGTAAATGTCCCAACTAAGCAAGCCAAAAGCCAATGGTGACAAAGGTGGAGATATCTATAAACCAGGCTCAGTCAGGGGGCCATGTTCTCCTCAGGCCAAGCGCACTTGGATCGGCGTTCGTAGATCGACTGGTAGAGACTATTTTTCAAAGATGGCTTCTTCCTGTATTCGCGAAGCTGACTGTGTGTATAAAATATCTTCTTATTAAACTGTATGGACACTGACAAAGTTCTCAATGCTTCGGTTTGAATGTAGGGACCCTTATTATGCTGTCGTGTAAGTGTGGGGCTTTTTTGAGCCTTGTTAGTGGTAATAACAAGCGATTTTTATTTGTCATTACTCTATGCCCTATATACTAGCATTATACTAGCGTTATAGGCAAAACTGTTTATAGAGATAAAACTATTTACATTCGGCAATCATAAAAACAAATCTCAGATAACGGCTGACTAGGTAGCAATGTGTAATTAGACCAAAGGTTCATTTTGCGCCGGAGTTCTCCTTTAAGAGTAACTTACCCAACACTGCTACTTAGTGGAAAATACTGTTAAAAAAAGTGTAGGCCTATAGCATTCTATAGTGCAAATAGCATATGCCATAATTCAAATGTGACTATGGCATAGTATTAAGGCAGATATACCAAGTTTTGACCAATTATTTCTGTGTGTGTTTATATTCTTAATAATTAAAACATTGGTTGTAATGTAAACAAATTTCTTTTTCGTTATCAGCATGATATAACAGTGTCTGTCTCACTTTTGTGGGTAACTATATTTAGTACTAAAGTCATGCACTAAGTAATGCATTCGATGACATTGTCCAGTCGTCAATGCGTGATGAAAGGCATGAAAAGCCGCAGGGCTCAGTGCATTCCTGAGTGACAGCATCACTGCAATCTTATTAACAATGCAATGGGGCATAACCTAAATTTTGTTTTGTGCAAGCATGCAGGATTATGTTCTTTATTTGTGAGTGCATGACCACAACTTTTTTTTTTTACCACTATTCTTGGCCTGCCAAATCCCAACTGAGGTATTGTGAAATGTTTATTTTGTATACATAAGTATATGTTGTGTTAGGAACAATTTACGTTGTGCAATCTGAATGTCTGTAGCATCTGAAGTGTGATATTTAGTCACTGGACAAATTTTAAGAATGAAAGCCTTTTTTATGGTATATCTCTCACATTTATAGAGCCTGCAGTTCGATTTAAGCGAACTCTGCAAGATGCAGAGGTCAAGGAGAGGGATGTTGCTGTTCTGGAATGTGAGGTTCCAGAAGAGTCCATTTCTACTGCATGGTACCTGGAGGATCAGAGGCTGCAGCCAGGATATAAGTATAACATGGAACAGAAGGGCACACGGAGAAGACTAACCATACAAAATGTTGGGGCAGATGATGATGGAGTTTATCTGTGTGAGATGCCTGATGGTGGAAAGACTATTGCAGAATTGGCAGTTAAAGGTACAGTATACATAAAGATTATGAAGATTATGAAAGTTTATGAAGATTATGATTATATAAAGAAGGCTGAATCCCAAGTCTCTGTCTTACCCCTTCCCCTTACCCCTTCCCCTTCGTCTTACCCCTAGCCCTTGTCTCTCGAAACCGAGTGGTAAGCGCTAGTGCAAACATACCCCTATGAAATAAGACACCACTCGGTTACGTCATCTTACATCGTCCTTAACTGGCGTCTGTGTCACCCGGGGCGACAAGTGTTGATCACAAACTTCTCGAAACGTTCAAGATGCCGTCAAAATGTCCGGGATTGGGCTTTTGCTTTCTGCCTTCACTATTATGTTTACATGCACAAGGTGTTGTTTAAATCGGACTGAATTCATTCATTTAAATCAGTGAATCTGAATGTATTGTTGATCTAATATTCTTGTGTTTTCGTCTCAGTCGGGATCCGTTTGAAGCTGAATGCATCATCTGAAAAGCTGATCACTTACATGTCAGTGTCAAATAATGTACACAAAATGAATGGCGACTATAGAAAGCAAAAGCTGAATCCTGGACATTTTGGGTGATCTTGAAATGTGGGACTGATTGTGCAAATCAGCAATGTAACGTTAGCATAGCCTAGCGTAGCAAAGTAGCGATTTTAAAAAAAACTTTAAAAAAGTTTCAATAAATAACAAATATTGCATGTTCATAACCGTGTAGAGCACAAAACAAGATGGTCATATTTTTGTATCAATCATTTAAGCGAAAAAACTTTCAACTCTGGATGGTATGCCCGCCATTGTTGCCAGTTGCGCACAATGCGCAGTGCATTTCTTACCCCTTGGTTTCAAGTAAGCTCGCGAAGATTCTTGGTCTTAAGGGGTATATACCCCTTCACCTTACCCATACCCCTAGATCAAAATGAGAATTGGGATAGCCCTTCCTCTCACGTGAACGCGCAAAACTAAGGGGAAGGGGTAAGGGCAAGGGGTAAGACATAGAATTGGGATTCAGCCTAAGTCTTATTGGGGCTTTCATAGTGAAAATGTTAATAGATTCAGTTAATCACGTTTAACACCAGCAATTTTCAAAATAGACAAAGGCATTAAAAAATTAACAATAAAAACCGATAACAATATTTAGTGTTGGATGTCCAGCAGCAATTCATTTCAATTTCTTTTAATATAAAATGAAAAATTATCATTACAAATAATTTGACTAATTTGAATAATTTGAGAGTTTGCATTGCAGTTTGATATGCAGTAGATCTGGCTAATTTCATATACTTATTTTCTGGTAGGTACAATTGTAAAGAAACTTCCACGGAGATTAGAAGTGATGGAAGGAGAGAATGCAGCATTCTTTGTGGAGGTGGAACAAGATGAGATGGAAATCTGCTGGTTTAAAGATGGACTGCAGTTGCGAGAAACACATCAAACCATTATCAAGTCTTTTGGCAAAACCCACATCCTGGTCTTTGTCAATACGTCATATCAAGACTCTGGCACAGTCACCTTTATGGCAGGCAGATCAACAACAAGCTCCAAACTCAGGGTCAAAAGTGAGAAAACACACACACGGCTTTGTGATGAATAAGAAGTTGCAAAAACTCAAAAACTTTATACTATTGCATGATAAAAAAATGATCTATTTCTATTTCTAAAAAACAGAATTTAAATATTTACAGTGCAGGCTTGATATTGAGAATATGATATGTTTATTTTCAATCAGCTGCTCGACACTGCCCTCCCATCTGCCCAGTGAGTGTCCAAATGAACACTGACAGTTTAAATGGTGCTGTCCTTTCCTGGTCACCATCACCCAACTTGCAAAACTCCACTAAGTCAGTGTATGTGCTAGAACGACAAGAAGTAGGCTCTCAGGAATGGCAGCGATGCCTGACAACAGAAACAGGGACATCTGCTGAAGTCCTGGGTGACAGTGTGCCATGTGAGGGTGATTACCGTTTCCGTATCTCCTGTGTTAATAAATACGGCAGAAGTGGACATGTGGAGTTCCCAAAAGTAGTACATCTGGGTAAGAAAGAAAATTTCACAAATTTTCTGTAATACCAATCTGTCACGAATTATTTGCATCACAAACACACTACTACTAAGAAACCTAAAAGAAGAAGGTAGTGATGGATATTTGGTACTACTTACCCTTATGCTGGTAAAACAAGAGATTAAGGAATAAAATTTGCAGTGAAAAAGAAAATGCAGATTATTCTATCCCCCTAAAACTTGCATAAATAAATAATACAGCTTATTCTTTTAGAATAATAAAAAGTAAAGTACTACTACTAAATGATACCGTTTTTGGTCCCACTTTATATTAAGTGGCTTTAAGTACTATGTACTTACATCGAAAAATAAGTACAATGTACTTATTTTGTTCAGATTGTATTGTAAAACACTTTTGTTGCTATTGAGGTGTGATACGGGTAAGGTTAGGGTTAGGTGTGGTTGTATAGGTCGGTTTAAGGGTGGGTTAAGGTGTAAGGGTAGGGTCAACTGTGTAATTACAAATGTAATTACATTTATTAATTACAGCTGTAATTACATGCAGGTATTTTCAAAATATAAGTACAATGTAAAAACATGTATGTACATAATAAGTCCATTGTATCAAATTATTAATTTCAATGTAAGTACATAGTACTTAAAGCCACTTAATATAAATTGGGACCCAGTTGGTAACAATAAAAAGTTAATTACTTATCTATTTGGCACAGAATCAAAGTCTCTGTTAGTAAAGGGAATTAGAGCTTACAGAGTAACACTGGAAACTTCATTTTACACCATAAAAGTAGCAATGTTTCTCCAGACACATTAACTGTCAATGATGTAATTTTAAACATACTTAATTTACATGTTTATTTAGCAGACACTTTTATCCAAAGTGACTTATAAATGAGGAGCAAATGGTTGGTCATAAGAGCCAACAATATTCATACTGTAGTACAGAAATGACAAACAGGAGTCATTGGATTTGTTTAGCGCTTGCAGTATGTCATATGATATGATATGTCATTTCATATCACTATTTCTTGAAAGCTGTGGTGTCTCAGAAGGGCAGCAGTGTCTTAATAAAAAAAACAAAAACATTTCAGACGTTTCAGAAATGATTATAAGTATTATATTGTTTTTATGTTGTTGTAGATATGATAATGTGGATTAAAGTGTTAAGAGAACATCAAATCACTTTTTATATTTTATTGTCTGCAGTCCCAGGTCCAAAGATCAAAACCCCCATGACGAACGCTGTGGTGACTGAGGGGGAGGATGCTGTGTTCTCCATTGAGCTCTCTGCTAACTTGATTGGCACATGGTTTCTGAATAGCCAGCAGCTGCGGGATAGTGAACGGTTCTCCATGACTCAGTCAAAGAACCAACACATCCTACGAATCCACCATGTGCCAAATGTCTATGATGGAGCTGAAATCACCTTTATTGCAACTGGCGTACGAGATTCAGCTGTGCTACAAATTAAAGGTCAGTTCTTACATGGGGATTGTGATTTTTTTTTTTTTTTTTAAGTTTTAGCCACCATAAATCACTCATATTAATATTCAAATGTTAACAGACATCATACCTATCATGAAATTCTTCCAGTTTGTTACAATTAAAGTTATGATGAAACGGAAATAGTGACAGATCTTTTCTGCAAAACAATTGTCGGGACTTGCTTCTGTCCAAATGGATTGGATAGAGGCAGATGTGAATAAAAGGTTGCAGTCGATTATAATAAAGGGGTGGTAATCAAGGAGACAAAATAATTAGAGAAGTCTGGCATACTTCTACAGAAGGAAATCTTACATTTCACTGGAAAATCAAGTTATCAAATTTAGAACAATCAATCAATCAAGGATTTCCAATAAGAGCAATATGAATTTAGAAAAACACTAATTTCAAACCAACTTTAAGTTTGTATATTGCTCAGATAGAGGCACTCAATTTCTAGCCAATATAATTTAACTTATATTGTATTCTTTTTAAGATTTATGACATTGACAGACTCACTTTCTCACAGAAAATACTTATTGTTGTATTTTGCAGTACCTGAGGTGAAATTCTTACCATTGTCAGAGATGGACACCAAGAAGAGCACTGAGGTGGGAAATCCCATTGTTCTATACTGTGAGGTGTCCTACCCCACAGCCACTGTTCAATGGTTCAAAGACGGACAAGCTCTACATGTAGAGGAGGGTCTGAATATCCAATCAGATGGCAACATGAGGAGGATTGTCATTCAATCAGCAGAGTACTCTCATTCTGGCGTGTACACCTGCCAATCAAACAATGACATGCTCACATTTAATGTGAATGTTGAAGGTGAAAACATTACATTATACACAAGCACACAATATTTATTTTCTTTTTTGACAGTGGCAGTGGTCACATTCCTGGAATAACAGTAATTTAGGACATTTGAATTGTTTGCTGGACTATTGTAACATTAAACATAACAAGAAGGACTTCACCTACACAGCATTGTTCACATTTTATTATATTTTGTGTTGTTTATTACACATGCTATCTAAATTGTTTAGTGCTAGATTCACTGATGGAATTATGCAAATCAGACAATGGTATAAACTCTTAAAATCAGTGCTAAATGCAATCTGGTTTAGGGCACTTGATTATTCTGTGCATCTAGATATATGGCTAGTTATATTGTGCCAGTTGTATTCTTCCACATAATTTGATGAGATTTTAATTATTTAATATATACACAAACATCCCTTTTAAATTGTGTGTGTGTGTGTGTGTGACTTTCTGAAAAATTAAGAGCAATTGTTACCTTCCTGATTATTTATTATTCAATGTTTGTCTTTTCTCTTTCCAACACATCATAGCCTCAGACCTTTATCGATTTACATCAACTTTATCTAACACCACCAAGGCTTGACAACTGGACCGTACTGACATATTATCCTGACTAACTTTCAGTTTTGTCCCTTTATAGCCCTTTCTGAAACTTCGGATTCAATTAGCTTGTCAACCATCCTAATTTGAGAATAATTAATTCTCAACAATTAATTCTCAGAGGTCATTAGGCATACATACCCATAAGCCATTTAAATTTCACATTTCTGATGTAAAGATCGAGTAAGTCACCTTTATTTATATAGTGATTTTTACAGATTGTTTCAAAGCAGCTTTACAGGGATAACAGGACAATAATGCAACAAAGTTTGTTGCTAGAAGCAAATTGCATCATAGTTTAGTTAAAGTAAGTTCAGTAATTATTTATTTTTTATGTAAAAAAAAGTTATTAATTTATATATAGTTTTATAAAAATATAACATTTCTCATATCATGGTGTCAATGCTGGAAGCAAGCAAGTTGTGTTCTTAAAAAGTGTGTATGTCCTTGTAGAACTTGTAATTACAATTTTGTTAATTAATATTCAGGTAGATAATCTGCAGTCTCGAAGCTATCATTCAGTCCTTCCAATCATAGAACTCAAAGATCACCACTACCATATATGGCATATTAAGAAATATAATAAAAAGACATATCAAATGTTTAAATATATGTGCATGTCTTGAGTTGCCGTTTGCTTGCGATTGTTTAAGTGTGTCCAAGGCCTAGTACTTGTTTTGTCTAGGTGTGTCCATGATGTGCACAAAACATAACGGAAAGAAGTTACACACGGGCAGTCTTACACAAGGATAGTCAAAAGTGGAGCATTCAAAATAAGAAAATATTAACAAACTTGTAAACTGGGAATTTTACGAGAGCTCTGACCACATGACTGCTGTACCACCTGACAGCTGCAGACTGATAGTGTTGCTTTAGAAACAATGTGTATTGTATTTTATAGTTAATTTAAATAATTAAAATGCTCTTTTTTTTCCATCAGCTCCCCCTGTGTCATTTAAAGAGATTACGCAGGATGAGAGGCAGAAAAGCGCTATGGAACTGGACCCTGTGGTCCTGACATGTGAACTTTCCCGGCCAGATGCACCAGCCTGCTGGTTTAAAAATGGAGTTGCGATTCTTCAGTCAGAAAACATCACCATCCAGTCGGAAGGCACCATGAAAAGACTTATAATTCGTTCAGCAGAGCTGGAAGACGCTGGGATGTATACTTGCCAAGCAGGCGATCAATCCACGTCATTTTCTGTCAACATAAAAGGTAAAGTTGACAGAGTGGTGCTATTTAATTTTTTTATCAGTTTTGCATTTAAATACTATCTAAGTTATGTTATTAATATGTTAACATATCATTATCTTACAAAATCTTATCTAAAGTGAAGCATAGTACACTAAATGGCAAAAAAAAAAAAATAAACTGATCTAATGATGATTGACTTACATCTAGAACCTCTGGTTACAATTGTGGACCCAAAAGATGACATACATTTGGAGCGTTATGTCTCCGAGGAGATAGTCCTGAACTGTGAGCTCTCTCGATCTAATGGAGAAGCTCACTGGTTTAAAGATGGCCTAAAACTCCAAGAATGTGAGGATATCCGAATCAGTGCTGAAGGCCCGTACAGGAGGGTAACCATTCTCTGTGCTTCCAAACGGGATTCAGGAGAGTATGTATGTGACACAGGAGGTGACTCGATTTTCTTTCAGCTCATTATTAAGGGTAAGTATCAAAGCAAGAGATTTTATTCCTCTTCTTTCTCTGTTATGCCTCATTTCTAGATTTTTTTTAAATTAAATTAATAATATAATTATGAGTAATTATTTAAAAATGATCAAGTAAGTCATTAGAATGGTTGTTTATTAAATAATAACCAATATAGTAATTAATTCAGTTATTATCTAAAACAAATATGAGTTATAATCATTTATACAGGGCTTCAATTACCTATTCCTCTTTGTAGAAAAAACAATTTAAATAAATCAGCAGCATGTACAGTATGCATTTATGGTTTGTCAACTATTACACACTGTTACCTTTCTTAAACCAGAGGCTCCAGTCCGCATCGTGTCTCCCAGTGAGTCAGAGGTAGAGGTGTGTATACTGAGCTCTGAGAGACTGGTCCTGAGCTGTGAGATCTCAAATGCAAAAGCAGAGGTCTGCTGGTTCTGTGATGGCATTGAGGTGGATGAGAATGATAACCTGAAACTGGAGGATGATGGGATTTACCACAGGCTGGTAATTCCCTCTGCTACAATAAACGATTCGGCGGAATACGTGTGCGAGACTGCAGATGACTCTGTCACATTTTGGGTGAAAATAGAAGGTAACTTTGTCTCTTACCTAACTTTTGAAATTGTTCATAATATTCTATTTTAGGGCCTATGAGTTTATGTATGTATGTGCATATATATATATGAAGAGTTCAGATGCAAAAGCCTCTAAATGCCATTTGAAATTTTCTTCTTTAATGATGATTTTTATCAAGCTTGTATATTTAAGTTCAGTGATTTCACTTAAATGGCAATGATAATTACCTATTAATTGTTATTTAAGTGAAATTACTGAACTTAAATATACAAGCTTGATAAAAATCATCATTAAAGAAGAAAATTTCAAATGGCATTTAGAGGCTTTTGCATCTGAACTCTTCTGAACTCACGCTGCGTCGATTGACGATAAGGGAACGTCTACCAACGACACCATAGTGAGAAGTGTCTGTCCTGTGTGAAATCAAAAGAGCAGCACTAGGACAAAACCCCCCGAGACCCTTGTGTAGAGTCTAAGTCCAAAGAGTTAAAGGATTAGTTCACTTTTGAAAAAAACTTTTGCTGATAATTTACTCACCCCCATCTCATCCAAGATGTCCATGTCTTTCTTTCCTCAGTCGAAAAGAAATTTAGGTTTTTGATGAAAACATTCCAGGATTTTTCTCCATATAATGGACTTTAATGGGAACCAAGGTGGTTCAAGGTCCAAAAGATAGTGTTAATAACAGTTTCAGATGCAGCTTCAAATGTCTTTAAACGACACCAGACGATGAATAAGGGTCTTATCATGCGAAACGATCGGTTATTTCAAAACTTATTCCAAAAATGTAACTTTTTTATAAGGACAAATGCTAGCCTTGCTATATTCTCTGAGGCGCGTTTGTAACGTCACGTAATACGTAATTACGTTCAAAAGGTCACGGGCGACGTAGCCGGAAGTACAGAATCAAAATTGTCCGACATCGTTGTTTTTCCTTTTAATTCCTTTTTTTGTAAACGGTGTTTGAGCTAGTTTGCACGTTCAACCTATGCGTTCAACTTGTAAACACTGACTCTGTACTTTCGGCTACGTCGCCCGTGACCTTTTGAACGTAATTACGTAATACGTGACGTTGCAAACGCGCCTCACAGAATAGAGCAAGGCTAGCATTTGTCCTTAGAAAAGTTACATTTTTGGAATAAGTTTTGAAATAACCGAGCGTTTCGCATGATAAGACCCTTATTCATCGTCTGGTGTCGTTTAAAGACATTTGAAGCTGCATCTGAAACAGTTATTAACTGTCTTTTGGACCTTGAACCATCCGGTTCCCATTGAAGTCCATTATTTGGAGAAAAATCCTGGAATGTTTTCATCAAAAACCTAAATTTCTTTTCGACTGAGGAAAGAAAGACATGGACATCTTGGATGACATGGGAGTAAGTAAATTATCAGCAAAAGTTTTTTCAAAAGTGAACTAATCCTTTAAATCTGATGAATGTATGTATCAAAAACATCCTGGAGGGGCACCCAGCAGGCCTCAGCCTTAAAGTGCCACAAAGGAAATGAGATACCAAGGGGTTTTTATCCACACACAATCCACCCAAAGGAATGTGGTAAGCACCTATGGCCGCCACATAAACCTTTAAAGTGGATGGGGATGGACCTGCAGTGAACCGCTCCAGCAGGAACTCCAGCACTGTACCAACCGGGCAGTTAACTGGGTCTGACTTATGGTCACTACACCATGAAGGGAAAACTCTCCACTTCAGGGCATAAAGTTTTCTTGTGGAGAGAGCTCTCAACCTCAGTTGAGAGACCTGACCCTATGAGCTGTGCCCCCCTCAGAGCCTAAGCCCACAGGTTCCACAGTTTGGGTTGAGGGTGAAAAATAGAGACCTGGGGCCTAATTTATAAAACTTTGCGTAGGATTTGCGTTAGAAGTGGCGTACGGATGAAACATAGAACGTGTGTATGCACAGAACTATTTGGATTTATAAAACTGTGCGTACGCACATCCTACCCATTTTTACCTTAATAAAACACAATCAATTCTAAATTTAGCGCAGCTTTTGCGGCTTCATGTCACGCCCATAGTTGCCCATAAATAGTCCGTGAAACGCCCACAAGTTAATATTCATCGATTGCGAAATCATGGCAAACACAGAGAGGAAATAAGTGTGGATATTACTAATTCCAGAAAGGCTCTTGAGTCTCGGTGTCACCATTTCTCATTTCACCCGTTTTTGTGCGTACGCCTGGGTCAGAGCTTGTGTGAAGGACTGCACATTTCCCCGTCAAGTTTGCTTTTTATAAATATCAATTATTGCGTAGAGAGCAGCGTACACCTTCTTTTGTGTGTACATAACATTTATAAATGAGCTGTACTGTATACAGTTCATTGAGCTGAACTGTATTTGATAACCCTTTTATATGGTCTGCAGGACCCAACGAGAAATTTAGATTTTTTCCATTTCAAACAAAAGAGCTAAAAAAAAAACTATAATAAAATATGGTGTGTAACAAATACCTTTTATTCATTTAAAGCCAAATGAACAAAACATATTGTCACAGTCCTCCGTCTGCACCAGTCTGTCTTGTCTTCAGCACTACACTTCCCAGGATCCTCTCGTCACCCTATCCCGTATTCACTCCCTCATCAGCCACCTGTTCCTCGTCATCATCATCTGTTTCACCTGTTCTCACCCCATTATGTTTGATTATTCTGTGTATTTAGTTCCCTCTGTGTTACTCAATGGTTGTCGGTCGATGTTAATGTTACCCTGTGTTCCGCCTGCCTGTTTCCTGTTTATTTGATATTAAACCTTTTGTATTGGAGCTTTTCTGGACTCTGCCTGTTCCTTCTGCCTGAACCCGCACCCGTGACAGATCGACCGACCCCCAAAAAGGGAAAAATATGGATTTAGCCGCTGTACAGCTTCTCCTCCTGGAGCAGGAGGATCAATCCCTCGAGGCCCACACACAGAGGTATTTGGATTTGGTACCTCATGTGCACTATGATGTTACCAGCCTCTGTGTGTTCTTCCGGGCAGGCCTAAATGCTGAAACCCAGGCACGCCTGCCCGGAGAGGGGCCTCGAGGGGACTTTGCGGCCTATGTGGAGGTGTCATGTGGATCTCCCTTTACCATGTATGACGTCACCAGCCCCACTCCATCGCTCGAGTGCTCTTCAACGCTGGTTCCGTCCAGCTCTCCAGAGATTGAATGCTCTTCACCGCTGGTTCCGTCCAGCTCTCCAGAGATTGAATGCTCTTCACCGCTGGTTCCGTCCAGCTCTCCAGAGATTAAATGCTCTTCACCGCTGGTTCCGTCCAGCTCTCCAGAGACTGAATGCTCTTCGCCGCTGGTTCCGTCCAGCTTTCCAGAGATTAAATGCTCTTCACCGCTGGTTCCGTCCAGCTCTCCAGAGACTGAATGCTCTTCGCCGCTGGTTCCGTCCAGCTCTCCAGAGATTGAATGCTCTTCACCGCTGGTTCCGTCCAGCTCTCCAGAGATTGAATGCTCTTCACCGCTGGTTCCGTCCAGCTCTCCAGAGACTGTATGCTCTTCACAGCTGGTTCCGTCCAGCCCTCCAGAGACTGTATGCTCTTCATTGCTGGTTCCGTCCAGCCCTCCAGAGACTGTATGCTCTTCACTGCTGGTTCCGTCCAGCCCTCCAGAGACTGTATGCTCTTCACAGCTGGTTCCGTCCAGCCCTCCAGAGACTGTATGCTCTTCATTGCTGGTTCCGTCCAGCCCTCCAGAGACTGTATGCTCTTCACTGCTGGTTCCGTCCAGCCCTCCAGAGACTGTATGCTCTTCACTGCTGGTTCCGTCCAGCTCTCCAGAGACTGTATGCTCTTCACAGCTGGTTCCGTCCAGCCCTCCAGAGACTGTGTGCTCTTCATTGCTGGTTCCGTCCAGCCCTCCAGAGACTGTATGCTCTTCACTGCTGGTTCCGTCCAGCCCTCCAGAGACTGTATGCTCTTCACAGCTGGTTCCGTCCAGCCCTCCAGAGACTGTATGCTCTTCACTGCTGGTTCCGTCCAGCCCTCCAGAGACTGTATGCTCTTCACTGCTGGTTCCGTCCAGCTCTCCAGAGACTGTATGCTCTTCACAGCTGGTTCCGTCCAGCCCTCCAGAGACTGTATGCTCTTCATTGCTGGTTCCGTCCAGCCCTCCAGAGACTGTATGCTCTTCACTGCTGGTTCCGTCCAGCCCTCCAGAGACTGTATGCTCTTCACTGCTGGTTCCGTCCAGCTCTCCAGAGACTGTATGCTCTTCACAGCTGGTTCCGTCCAGCCCTCCAGAGACTGTGTGCTCTTCATTGCTGGTTCCGTCCAGCCCTCCAGAGACTGTATGCTCTTCACTGCTGGTTCCGTCCAGCCCTCCAGAGACTGTATGCTCTTCACAGCTGGTTCCGTCCAGCCCTCCAGAGACTGTATGCTCTTCACTGCTGGTTCCGTCCAGCCCTCCAGAGACTGTGTGCTCTTCATTGCTGGTTCCGTCCAGCCCTCCAGAGACTGTATGCTCTTCACTGCTGGTTCCGTCCAGCCCTCCAGAGACTGTATGCTCTTCACTGCTGGTTCCGTCCAGCCCTCCAGAGACTGTATGCTCTTCACTGCTGGTTCCGTCCAGCCCACCAGAGACTGTATGCTCTTCACTGCTGGTTCCGTCCAGCTCTCCAGAGACCGTCCAGCCTGCGCCAGAGACCGTCCAGCCTGCGCCAGAGACCGTCCAGCCAGCGCCTGAGACCGTCCAGCCAGCGCCTGAGACCGTCCAGCCAGCGCCTGAGACCGTCCAGCCGGCGCCAGAGACCGTCCAGCCGGCGCCAGAGACCAGGATCCCACCCAGCCTCCCTCGCCCGCCTCCTCTCATCTGTCCTCGCTCTGCTCTCCTGCCCTTCAGCTCCCCTAAACCAGCCTGGTCCTTGGATCCCCGGTCTTCGCCTCACACCTCCTCCTCAGAGACACTTCCTCGGCCCTCTGTCCCATCAGCTCCCCCGTGGCTCCTACCTCCCTCAGCTCCTCCATGGCTCCTCAGTCCACCAGCTCGACCAGGCTCCCTCAACCCTCCGGACTCCCTTCGTTCCCTCGTCATCCTCCCTTCACCTTTGGACTTCCTTCCCTTGGCTCCGCCCCGTCATGTCACCCCCCCGGTTCTGTCGGACTCCTCACTCCCTCCAGTCACCCGTCAGCCCTCACTCCCTCTGGCCTCACCGTGTCCCTCTGTGCCCCTGTCGTCACTTCTGTCACCTGTGCCTACGGTGTCACCATGGTCCCTCGGTCCCTCCTCAGCACCCAAAGTCGTCTGTCCCTCTGCTTCACCCTGGTCCCCTCTCCCATCTGCTCCGCCCCTGTCAGTCGGCCCCCTGGTCTTGTCAGCCCCGCTTCCATCGGCTCCACCAGGGGTCCTCCCTCCATCTGCTCCGCCCTGGTCTCGCCCTCCATCTGCTCCGCCTTGGTCTCGCCCTCCATCTGCTCCGCCTTGGTCTCGCCCTCAGCCTGCTCCGCCCTGGTCTCGCCCTCAGCCTGCTCCGCCCTGGCCACGCCCTCAGCCTGCTCCGCCCTGGCCACGCCCTCAGCCTGCTCCGCCCTGGCCACGTCCTCAGCCTGCTCCGCCCTGGCCACACCCCTCTCAGCCCCCAGTTCGTCCCCCCTCCTTCCTCTGTTCTGCGGCGTGAGGTCACGCCTCCCGGGAGGGGGGAGTTCTGTCACAGTCCTCCGTCTGCACCAGTCTGTCTTGTCTTCAGCACTACACTTCCCAGGATCCTCTCGTCACCCTATCCCGTGTTCACTCCCTCATCAGCCACCTGTTCCTCGTCATCATCATCTGTTTCACCTGTTCTCACCCCATTATGTTTGATTATTCTGTGTATTTAGTTCCCTCTGTGTTACTCAATGGTTGTCGGTCGATGTTAATGTTACCCTGTGTTCCGCCTGCCTGTTTCCTGTTTATTTGATATTAAACCATTTTTATTGGAGCTTTTCTGGACTCTGCCTGTTCCTTCTGCCTGAACCCGCACCCGTGACACATATCACATATATTTCAAACATCAGAAAAGTTCACATAAAATAGGAACAAATTGGCTTCAAAAACAACGTGCCAAAACGTGTTTTGTTTTAAATAAATGACACACAGTAAACAAAACCTCAACAAAAAAACTTTGCAATGAACTTTGCAATTTAGATGCGCAAACTGCGTGCCATGCGGTGGGACGTAGCCTATATGCTTGGGCAGATTCGGCTTGAAGTCGTTCATCCTTGGATGCAGGGGTTGCGCGCGCTGTTACAAAAAAGCTGTGCACTCAGCCAAGCGAAATGGGGTCTTGCGCACCCAACGAGAATGAGGTTCATAGTCAAATCAGACCTCTCCCAAACGAATCGTCGAATCCTCGACTATTAGAAGTCAGCCCTACCACAATTACCATAAACATTGCTGATAATAACAGAAACTAGCCTATATCCTGATTTACATTTTTATATTTACCTGTTCAGTTTACAGCAACACTTTTTTATTTGGTACCATGCCCTGAAAGATCTTGATAACCGAATTTTTAATGATTCACAATTACACATTGGTGATAATAACAGAAACTATTTACCAACCGTTTTACATATTGGTTTTTACCTTTTCCTTTTACAGCAAAGCGTCTACAAAGTTCATATCTACAAAGTGTGCCAAAAACAGAAAATGTAGTCATTTGTATTAGATCTGTTCGAGAGTACAATAATTTGATTATACAAGCAGCTAATTCTAAGAACGTGTTGTATATGTTGTACAAGTTGTTAACACTAGCAGAAGACCAAGAGCAAAACATTACCGACATAAATACAGAAAAAAAAACAAATGAATTATTTTGCAGATTCAACCACTGTCTTGCATAGCCTACCTGTTTATGCGACAGCTTTCGTAAATTGTCGTCGTGTTCACCCTCAGTTTCAAAAGAGTGCCGCAGACACATGTGAATGATGCTGCAGAGCGAGCGGGAAAACCTGTAGCGGATTAGTGGAATCAGCGGAATGCTTTAAGCGGTGGGGGTGGGAAGAGGGGCACCTCAGTCGATGAGGGCAGAGGGGCAGTGGCTCTAGCCACCGGGCCACCCCCATGTGTACGGCCCTGACTGTAGTGTCTGTGCCTTAACCGGGGCGGAAGTAACCCCAAGGTGTGCTTCCAAACCCTGAGAGAAGGCACTGTATCTGTGAGGTGAAGGCAGAGATAAGGCTGGCCCTGTCTCTAACCCCGCTGACACATCCATTTTCGACCCCCAAATCTGTCAAGTCAAGTCCTTCACTGTGCCTCAGCAGCAGCGGGTCCTGAGCTTTGGGGAACGAGAGCCTGAGCGTCCTCTCTAAAGAACACCAGGCAGGATGTAACTAACCACCCTTTAAATTACATTCTGTGCTGCTGCTTACTTTAAGTAATGGCAAGTAAGCAGCAGCACAGAATGTAATTTAAAGGGTAGTTAGTTACATCCTGTGTATAGACAACACCAAATATAGAAAAATTTTACATAGAGCACTTGTGAAGACCAGAAGAAAACCAGAAGAGCGCTGGTTTGTTTGGGCAGGCTTTATAGTTTCCTGGTCACTCGCCTCTGACGGGTGTACATGTACTTCAAGACATCATCACGCAAAGTGTTACCTTAGCGTGAGTTCCCTTTAAAAGGAAATACAATTCAGTTACGTCTACTGTAGTACTGAAGTAGACAGTCAATGATTAATGTGTTATGCTATCCAGACACATAATATTTTGTTCATTTGGTTTTATAGCTAACTGGCTTAAAGGATTAGTTCACCTCAAAATTAAACATTCCTGATAATTTACTCATCCCAATGCCATCCAAGATGTTCATGTCTTTCTTTCTTCAGTGGAAAAGAAATTGTGTTTTTTGAGGAAAACATTTCAGGATTTTTCTCCACACAAATTACTTCAATTGCAACCAACGTTTTGAAGTCCAAATCAATGCAGTTTCAAAGGGCTATGAAGTGCTTCAAACGGCTCTGCACGTTCCCAGCTGAGGAATAGGGTCTTATCTAAACGGTCTAAACTTATCTATCGGTCATTTACTAAAAAAAATATCTTACATACTTTTTAACCACAATTGTTTGTCTTGTACTGGTCTGTGATGCGACAGGGATGTCATCACGTTGGAAACGTCACGATTCTTTTTATTTTATTATTATTTTTTTAAATAATAATAATAAATTTAAAAAAGATGTCAGAAGATTTTGAAATTGTAAGAGAAAACGGGAGAAAATGAGATGGAATTTTTCGCCCTTTCCTGTCCAGACAAATATCTTTAACGTGACACGTCACATTTCCAACGCGATGACATAATCCCTGGCATGTCGCAGACCAGCACAAGATAAACAATTGTGGTTAAAAAGTATATAAATATATATATTTTTTTTTGCATATAAAAGTCAAGTCGTTTAACTAGTTTAATCCTCAGCTGGGAACGTGCCGAGCCATTTGAAGCACTTCATAGCCCTTTCATAGCCATTTGAAATTGATTTGGACTTCAAAGCATTGGTTGCAATTGAAGTCCATGTGTAGAAAAAATCCTGAAAAGTTTTCCTCAAAAAACCTAACTGAAGGAAGAAAGACACTGTCGGACACTTCTTTTCCACTGAAGGAAGAAAGTCATGAACATCTTGGATAGCATTGGGATGCGTAAATGATCAGGACATTTTCATTTTGAGGACTACTAATAGTTCAGATTGAGAGTTTTTTTTATCAGTAAATTTGATTTGTTGTATTTAGAAAAATGTGTATGTATTTTATTAATATATCAGTAACATATTTTAAACTAATTGGTCTGACACACAGGGGCGCAACTACCCAGTTTCAGAGGGGTATGCAGCAACAATTTTAACAATTTTTACCCCCCCCCCCCCCCCCCAAAAAAAAAATAAATAAATGTAATGTAAGTGTGCTGTGTAGGAAGAAATGAGAGCTAACAGAAAAAAATAAGTGCAAAATTGTCGTTTATTAACACAATTAAACTAGCTACTCCAACCTTGATGAACCCCCCCCTAAGAAAACTAAGCTCCATTGTAACAGCAATAGCAGTGTTTCTCACAGGATTTTAGGTAAAACTGTGGTAGGTGGACCTCTGTTTCTCTAGGGGGGTTGGGGGGCATGCTCCCCCGTAAGAAAATTTTGTGTTCTGTAATGTTAAATTCAGCAGTCTGGTACACTTTGAGAGTTCAAAATTAAAAGCTCCAACCCATTTTCAGGGTGCAAATTAAACAGAGAAAAATTTGAACCTCTTTTAGTTAGTGTCTGTCTAAATTACACTACTACATAATAATAGTTATAATATTAATCCCATGATAGTAATTGCCATTAAGGCTATTGTAAAACAAATGCACAGAAAAATAAAGGAAACTTTCATAATTAGTTTTGCACTAATTTCTATACTTGAAAGATACTTGCGCATAATGACATATTTCATGGGCCAGTGTGTCAGAAAAAAAAACTAAAGCTGACTTTTTTGACCAATGCATTACACCAGCACAGCGCCGCCAATTAAGCAAAAAACAAAACAAAAACAAACAACAAACAAACAAATGGGCCGCCGATGTATGAGTTTTGTGGGCCGTTAAGACAAATAAATTAAAAAAGGAAAAGCACGTCGGCCCAGCGGGAATCTCCCGGTAGTCCCGATGGCCACCGAGATATAGATAGCCTATGCCTGGATGTCACATTTTAAATCCTACCTGTTGGCTTTCAGCAATGCATGCAGTTATTTAGCTGCTGTTGCATCAATTGACATGCCATCTCCTTTTCTCTCTTTCTTTTTCTATTTTTAGCCCCACAGCATTTTGTTTTATCCATCTTTTTCGACGACAACTAACTACTCGTACCTGCTCGCTCAGCGCTCACGGCGCCCCCGCCCGCTCGCGATATTACCCGCCCCCTTCTCCATGAGGGCACCTACTCTAGCCTGGCTGTTAGTCCTCTAAAATTTTATATAACATTGAAGGAATGCAGAAATGATTTAGAAACGGACAACGGCAGCTACATATAGAAATACAATATAGCCTATATATAATTTTTTTTTTTTTTTTTTTTTACCATCGCTTTGGCGCCCCCCGTTGTGCTGCGCCCCTATGCGCCGCATATAGCGCATACCCACTTTTTGCGCCACTGCTGACACATAAAAGGACTAAAGATATTGAAAACAAAAATGTTTGCTTTTTGTAAAGTGTTGTTGATGAGACTTTTTTTTTTCCACAGAGCCCCCTGTTAAACTGTCTTGCTCCAAGGACATAGGTAGCATTACAGAGAGTATTGCTGGGGATCCTGTAGTCCTAGAGCTTGAGGTTTCTCGTGATAATGCAAAGGTGTGCTGGATGAAAGATGGAGTAAAGGTGGAAGAGAGCAGCAACATCACAATTACTGAGAATGGCCTCATACGCAAGCTAACTATCAATTTTCCAGCTCTGGAGGATTCTGGGATATACACCTGCAATGCCATTGATGACAAAATTGATTTTAAAGTCAGAATTACTGGTATGATGTTAAACCACTGGTTATCTTAGTTACAGGTCTTTAAAAAAAAGTATTACTCTTTTTGTATTACGCTATTCTATTTTTTTTCACTAAAAGTTTTTAAATCTTTCTCTCTTCCAGAGGCACCAATAAAAATCCTGAATAAAGATCAGATCAAGAATGAGCACAAGGTTGTTTTATATGATGACGCTGTACTGGAGTGTGAGCTGTCTGCAGCCAATGGTGTAGTCAATTGGTATAAAAATGGCAGCCCTATTGAGGAGAATGAGCGCTTTTGTTTTGAGGAGGAAGGGGCATTCAGATCCCTGGTCATTCTCTGTGCAGAGTTGCAGGACTCTGGAGAATATATCCTTGATGCTAAAGATGATACAATTTCATTTCATGTCACTGTACAAGGTAACAAGTGTCTTTCGGTTATATTGATTTTAACCTGTGAACTAGATTCAAACCTGATTTGAACCTGTGCATGAGCCCTAAAGCAGACAAAAGATATGATGACAGACTTTTGAACTCTCTCTTCACCAGAGCCATTAGTGAAGATCATCGGCAATTCTGGTGATCATGATTATCAGGAGATGGTGACAGGAGATAACCTCATCTTGGCTTGTGAAGTTTCTCGAGCTAACGCACCAGTAAAGTGGCTATTCAATGATGAACCACTGGTCCCTGATGAGCGCACGGTTATCGAAAGCCACGGAACACTCCGGAAACTGACATTATCCAGCATCCTCCTTTCTGACTCTGGAAAATACATGTGTGATGCTGTTGATGACAAAATGATAACTGTTGTTAAAGTTCAAGGTACTGTATTTATTTTCCTTTCTTAATACAATAACTGTGTTTAAGTGACATATATTTCATCTGATTTGTAAATACATTGCTTTAACGCTCATGTTTTCTTTTATCTATTAATTTATTCAAATACATTTGTTACATACAATGATTCTTACACATTATTTGTTTTACATAATTACATAACATTACAATTACATTAAACATTACATTAATTTTTGGAAAATATGGTCATTATAGTATTATCTGATCTTACTCCCTAAAAGCCTAATGATATTTATGAATAAATAATTCATGATATTTATAAAAATACATTCTATCTTGAAAAGTAAACGATAAAGACCACATGACGTTTTATTAAAACATCATTAATTGAAACATTTTTTAACATGGTATTGAAGTTTTTCAAAATTATATGAAACCAACATAAATAGATTTAGTTTTAAACTAGATTTTCCTTTTTCGTGGACACTCTTTGTGTCATTTTCCCATTTACATGCAAAACGCAATGAGACCGCATGTGCCTTACGTGTTGTATTTTAGAGCCTCCCGTTGAGTTCCTTAACAAAGAAGAGGTGAACTTGGTCACTGGTTATGAAGCAGAGGCTGTCACTCTTACTGCCATGGTTTCCAGACCTAATGCACAAGTGCGGTGGCTTAAAGACTGGACTCCATTCAGTGGAGAACGTTTCCACACAGCCAGCCTGGGCCTGACCCGCACTTTCACCATTGACCCATTAAAGAAGCTCGACAGTGGAGAGTACACATGTGATGCAAACACGGATGAGATGCACTTCAGTCTCCTGGTCAGAGGTTAGTAGCTGGAATGATGCTTATACTTGTGACATGAACAGAAATTCAGCTTTTAAAGGTGCATTGCGCAAGTATCTGAATTTTTGCTGAACTATGTCCCCTCTGGCGACAAGCGAAACTGCTATTAGAGGTGTGCACGTTCATGGACCACACGCACGCTTGCACGAGCTGTTCATAACCAAAGGAGCATCAGCTGCACATATAATTTTAAATATGTGAAAGGATAGGCATTTGTGTAAAATACACACTTGTGTGTAAGGGGTTTCCATCTATCTTCATGTTGAACTGTTTTATGTGCTTACTGTACCCACTTATGATTGTATTATTATGGAAACATTTTCATGAGCAATGTAAGTTAATACTTTGTAGAGGATATATGGAAGTAAAATAATGTCAAATGTTTTTGAAACAAAACGAAAGAAATGCTTGCATTTTAATCCACTGTATTTTTAAGGCTTGCATATTTATGGGCTGAAATTCAACATGGTTGTATATTTAAGCTGTGAATATTTCAATGAAAACATTTCAAACACCTTTTCATTATTAAAAATTCAATAATCCATATTCACCTTTCATATTTCACTTCCAAAATTTTCAAACTGTTTAAAAATACAACCTAATATTCAACAGGCACTTTTTGGTCCATTTTATTTCGCCTTGAAAATTCGCTTCCGCAAATTCAGTGGTTCAAATTCAATAGAAAATACTATGTTGACATCCAGGAACTGCAGGGAAAGCAGTAGATTGCCAAGCATATTCTCCATCTGCTGTTAGCAGGGGGTGCAAGCGCCTGCACTGTAAAAAAATATTGATGGTTTAACTTAAAAAAGTAAGTAACCTGGTTGCCTTAAAATTTTAAGTTCATTGAACTGGAAAAAGTGAGTTAATACAATGAAGGAGAATGATTTAATCATCAGAAACTCAAAATTATATGTTATCTGAACTAAATAAATTATTTAAGTTGATTTGACAAAAGAAAAAATGTTGTGATTACTACACTGTAAAAAATATTGTTGGTTTAACTTAAAAAAAGTAAGTAACCTGGGTTGCCTTAAAATGTCAAGTTGATTGAACTGGAAAAAGTGAGTTAATACAATGAAGGAGATTAATTTAATCATCAGAAACTCAGAATAATAAGTTATTTAAACTAAATAAATTATTATAAAGTTAATTTGACAAAAGAAAATATGTTGTGATAACATATCTTGAAAATATTTTTTACAGTGTGTTGACAAGCACCAAAGCAACAGCTAGAGACGAGCTGCCTTCTCAAAACGTCATTTGCTGAAATGGACAGAGCGATGAGTACGAGTTATAATTTATATGTCTGTGGAAAAGGTTGATTAAGACACAAAACACACAAGCATTTACTCAAGACTTAGTTTTACCCCTGTGTAAAGTAAGGTGATTTGTCCACTGCAAAACGAAATTCTCTTGCCGCTGGCATTGAAAAAACATTTGACATTATTTTACTTCCATAAGGATCCTGTTTGAGCCCATGTTGACTCGTCTTATTCCAACGCCTGGCAGACAAAAGTTTTATTTTCTTAGTCTTACGTGGGGTTTGCGTTGGGGTTTGGAATGAACTACAAGCCGGTCTTTTGTCGAAAGTTGACTAAAGTTTTGTCACTTGAGTTGTCTTCGCTGATACGGAGAATGGCGGCGAATACACAAACCTGCCAGACATAGCCAGGTGAGTGTGAACGCGCACGACGTCAAGCCCAGTATCAAATTCCGTCCCAAATCCCTCTTATTTATTTTAATGTACAGGATTATAGAGGCAATCGCAGTGATCAGAGAAGGGCTCATTCAGCCCATCAGGCAATCATTTAAGCATGTATGGGTTTGAAAAACTGATATTTTTAACATGAAATGTTGCATAAGGCACCTTTAAAGGAAAGTCATAGTAACATTGCAACTCATACAATGTATAATAACCATGTAACCTTTGTGCGTTACAGATATGCGTATTAAATTTGTGAAGCCGCTGGTTGACACAGTGGCCCATAAAGATGGTATGATCACACTTTGCTGTGAGCTATGCAAAGCTAAAGCAGATGTCCAGTGGAAGAAGGATGGAGTGGAGATCATACCCAGCCGTCGCTTCTCTATCCGTGCCAACGAGGCGGAAAGGAGTCTCACAATCCATCGTATCACCAAAGAAGATGCCGGAGAGTATGCTTGTGAGTCCAAAGATGACTGCACCAGCGCCAGAGTAAGGGTGGAATGTAAGTGTGAAACTAGTTACTTGTTGGAAGATAATACACAACACACTTAGTCAATAACCTCCATATGTTTTCCCTTTCAGTGCCTCGTGTGGTGGAATTTCTCACAGAGCTTCACAATACCACAGTCATGGAGGGTGAGGATGCTACCTTTAAGTGTGTGGTCTCCCCTGATGATGTTCAGCTTGTCTGGCTCATGGATGGACAGCCCATCAAACCCAGTGATCGCTTCCATATTGAACAAAACAGCCTCTGCCATACTCTGATTATCCGGAAGGTCCAGCTGCTGGATTCATCCCGGATCACTGCAGAGGCTGAGGGCATCATTTCTAAAGCCAGTCTCAAGGTCCAGGGTATGTAAATGTTCATTATGCTAAAACAACAAAACACTCACACACAGTCAAAACAGGCATTAAAATACAGAAAACAGAAAAAAAGCAGCCAATAAAAGGGCATTATTTCTATAAACAAGAACATAAATATGTGTACTGTATTTTAAGTCTTCTAAAGCCATGTAATAGTTTCTTGATGAACAGGCTGAAGCCATGATTGAGATTTGACAGCAACAGTGGAAGAGACTTTTTCAGCAAATAGTGACTTCAGTTTTATTCTGTTCAATTACGAGTTATGAAGTCAGAATTGCCAGATATAAACTTGCAATTCTCGCAAGACTTTATTTCTCGTAATTGCAAGTTTATATCCCACAATTCTGACTTAGTTCACAATTGTGAGTTTATAATTGTGAGTTTATATCTCACAATTCTGACATTTTAACTAGCAATTGCAACTTTATATCACGCAATTCTGAGAAAAAAAGTAAGATAGCAATGCTATCTTTGCAAGATATCAATTATCTTTTAATTTTATCTATTCCGTGGCGGAAACAAGCTTCCATATAAATTATCTCCTAAAATGTAGTATTATTATTTAGCTTTTGGGTCCTAAATTGTGTCATCGATGGATGTTTGTGATTGTTGTTTTATTTGATGGTTTACTGAGCATCATGTACAGCATTTTCAAACAATGTGCATTGATTTTAAATGTGCTTTAAAAATAAATGTAATCTAATTGAAGATTAAAGGGACCAACCCTTGATTTACACAAATTAAGATTTTTTTTGATTAAAGGGGTCATGAACTGGCTTTTAAAATGTTATTATATTGTTGTCTGAGGTCAACTTAAGACGTTCGCTTGGTTTTTGCATTCAAAAACATCAAAATGAATAAGTAATAGGCTATTTTGTACCCAAGTTGTGAGCCTTCCTGAAAAACGGTCGGTTTTTATGGGCGTGTCGTGTCGTACTGAAGACTTGGAAATAAACGCCCACTGCTGTGAGTGGAGAACAGTTTTGCATATTATAATGAGTTTAACTCACCCGTCGGTGTACGTGGGGGAAAACGTCCAATGTTGTCAAATGGCAACCGGATTCGCCCATACATGTTCAACCAAGTGTTGCACAATTCCTGTCAGATCCAATATAGACGGCACAGCACGTTCTTTACTCTTAATCGGTCAGCAAATCCAGTCTTGTTTACAAAACAATTCTCAGTGAAATGAAGCGAACAGATGACGATGTTTTACCCTCATCAGCTAGAACGTCATTTAAAATAAAGTTTATCCATAAGTCCTACTGGAATCCAGGGGAAGCTTATGCAGCGACTGTCTTCTTCCACAACCAGGCACTGCACACAATACGCCTTATTCACGGCAGCGCCATCTTTGAGTTTTAATGAGAATGAAAGCGAGGCTGTGAGGGATAGATATGCATCTCTTCAATGGGCTATACTGTTATTTATTGTGTTTTTGGATTGTTCTAATTATGAAACACTGAAAAAATATCTTTCCAAGAAATTTCAGTTGACAAAAAACTCCCGACAATGTAAGCTGTGGAAAATTGTAATCTAGGAGCTTTATTTAGCTTTTTACAGCGGATGCCATTGGAAACACGGTAAGTCTATCCCTCACAGCCTCACTTTCATACCTGTCATGGCGCTGCTCTGAATAAGGTCTATATTCTGTATTGCTCGTTAGATCGATCCGGTTTGTGTGAAACCGAAAGTGATTTGCTGTATTTAGAAAGCACTATAAAAAACTCAAAATGTCTGTGTTTTGAGTCATTTATAGTTACTTGAATCGATCAAACCACAAGGAGTTTTTATTGTGTACCAAAAGTTCTTGTTGATAATGCAAGAAATTGATCGAAAAACTCTGTCTGCTGCTGTCGGGAGGAGCCGATAATGCTCGTGTGTAACGTTAGAGATTACTTCGTCAAAGGTGAGTTAATACAACTTAAGTGACTGTTTGTTTGTGTAACGTGTAAGGCTTCCTAACTTTGTAAAGTCAAAGTATGTCTGTAAGACGAGGTAGTTGCTGATATCTACAGCCTCGATGGCAGGAAAATATTTCAATTAAGTTGAAAAATCGCTCCTCTTCATAACGTAAGGATCACGTCCAACATATGTTTGATTTTTTTTTTATTTCTCCTGTAATAGCATGTAAAAGTTTAAAAACTTTCCTCCATATCGTCCATAATTGTTCTCTTCACTCCCTGCCCTCCATCTGAATTCCGCGCGTCATCATAATCACGTGACTGAAACCCAGCTATTGACACAAAAGGGTGCCATGTGCGTCAGATTTAGACACAATTTCAAAAGCGTCACTTAAATGATGCCTTGGAATGAGACCGGGCTGTTAAATCTGAGAGCTGGGTCACTCCAAGAAGCCTATGGAGGAGTGATCCAGCTCTCAGATTTAATAAAAAATATCTTAATTTGTGTTACGAACATGAACGATAGTCTTACAAGGTTGAAACAACATGAGGGTGAGGAATTACTTACAGAATTTTCATTTCAATTCAAATTTATTTGTTCAGCGCTTTTCACAATACATATTGTTTCAAAACAGTTTTACAGAAAGTGCATTTCAGAAATGTACATAAAACAATACAGTTAGTAAATCATGTATTAATTTAGGGCATAACATATCACTGGCGTTGAGTCGTCTCTTCACAGGAGTTTAGTCAACTAACCCTTTAAGACGTTACTATTTTCTTTTTTGATAACAAAATAATTATATAATTTTCATTTTTGAAGGAAGTTTAACATCATTTTTAGGAAATTGTCAGTGATTGTGATTATTTCTCAAGACTGTTTGAAAGTTTAATTTAAATGGAAAATGTATATAATTATTTTCACTAATGTTCAGGAGAAAATGTGTAAATGTGTGACTTTGTAACTTGGTAACCTTTTACATTTACATACAGAGGCGCAGGTCTTGTTTACAAGGAGAATGGAGGCAGTGATGGCTGAGGAGTTTGGCGAGGCTACATTAGAGACAGAAGTGAGTCTGGAGTCTGGAGAGGTGCAGTGGATGAGACAGGGGGTGGTGATCCAGCCAGGACCCAGACATAAACTCATCCAGAATGGCTGTAAACGTATCTTGGCCATCAGTAACCTCAATCTGTCTGATCGAGGGACATACCGCTGTGAGACCCTCCATGACCGTGCGCAGGTCAAGCTCAATGTGGAGCGTAAGTGGCCTTGAGCATGTCTAACTCTGAGCATGTCTCTTGATTGTGTAAGATAAATGATCAAAGCCACATTAATTACGTAAATGGCATTTGGAGTTTTCGCTTAATTAAATACAACTCTGCTGAAATAGTATGCAATCCATTGATAATATTAAATAAAATAATGCATGCAAAATCTTGGCAGGCATTTCAATTGAAATATCAGCTATAGTTCTGGTCCTTGGCCTAACAGTTCTGAACTTGTCTCTACACTATGTAAAATTTGTATAGAGTTTTTATTAGTAGCATTATTGCATTCTTCATAAGCTCTTTTACTATTTAAAGCGAGGAAGATTGTCATACGCAAGGGGCTGATGGACATTGAAACATTTGAGAGAGAGACAGCGTCTTTCGAGGTGGAACTTTCTCATGCTGATGTGGACGGTGTGTGGCAAAAAGATGGTCTGCGTGTCAAACCCAATAACAACTGGCGTGTTAGTTCCAATGGACTAGTACATGGCCTCACTCTCTCCAACCTCACATTAGAGGACACGGGTAGCATTGCCTTCTCTGCAGAAGGTCTGAGAACTATTGCCAGACTGGTAGTCAAAGGTTGGTATTATATATATCATATCATTGTATATATATATATATATATATAATTTTAAGGTCTTAATATTTGTCACATAATTGCCAAAAAAAACAAGCTTTATGCCCCAAAATCTTAGAAACACCAGTAATGATCATTAAGAAGCTGTCTGATGTCAGACTTGAAGAGGAATCTTCAGTCATTTTGGAGTGTGAGCTGTCTAGACCAAATGTGGATGTTAAATGGCAGAAGGTACTGCTGAATACTGTAAATAAATAAATAAATAAATAATCCACGGTACCTTCCTAAATATGTTTTCACTTTTTCTCACTGAACTCTCTATGGATTGATTGGCAGAATGGGTTGGAGCTGAAATCCAGTAAGACTTTAAGGATTTATTCCATGGGCCGCAAGCGCTGTTTACAGATTTTGGAATCCAGCATCAGTGACTCGGGCCTTTATACTTGTGAAATAGGTGATCTCAGCACTTCCTGTAAACTTGAGGTCTATGGTAAGCCTATATACCATTTAAGTTTTCATCACATTTTCCAGTTTTGTTGTTTTAGGAAGAAGTTTAATTAGCTTCATGCACAGCTGCACTACTTCCTGAACTTAAGCCAGCTGTTTCCTGTCTGCCATTATTGGTCAAATTGATTAATTCAAGTGTGCCTGACCTCAGTAGTCACGGCAACAATAATCAGACACACCTGAATTAATCAAGTTTGGCCAATAATAGTAGATAGGAAACAAGGAGCTGGCTTAAGTTCAGGAAGTAGTGCAGCTGTGCATAAGGCCAATTGAGACTAGACATTAGCCGTTTCTCAATATGCATACTTGTCTGTACTTGTGTTCTTGTGGACTTGTGAAACGTCATCAGTCGCTGCCGAAGTACTGTTCCAATTCAAAGTTCACATCTAGCCAAGTCCACTTCAAATCCCCGGATGTATTCTTGATCCGCCCCATTTACCGAGGATGCATCGAGAGGTGACTTGTGTGGACTTGAGATAGCCAGGTAACCCAGAATGCACCTCGCACCAACCAGCAAGTGTCAATAGGAGAGGAGAAAATCCGCGAAATATCAAAATACTACTGTTATTGAGTCATGAAATGTAATTTTAAGAGTGTTTCAGGCGAGAATGTGGTTGTTTAAATCTCAAATCAGTAGTTTATTTATAAAGATAGCGCCTATCTGAAAAATGCATCTGACGTTTTCGGAGTTCTGACATCCAAGCCTTCAGCGGACACTCAGCGAGATCAACCCCGACTGGAACAGCTTATCCTCGGCTAGTGCTTCTGACGTTTGCCGCCGACTCTGATCTCTCTAGTCTAGTGGATCAACCTTGACGTAGCTATAATTCGTCTTGTGTATCTTTGGTCTCATTAAACTATAGTTTGTTCCATGGCGCAAAAAAAAAAAAAGAAGTTTTTGAGGGTTCTTTTTTTTATATTATCTTCACTATATGAACAATAAAATAAAATGACACACTATATGAACAATAAAATAAAATGACACAACCCTGTCTCTGTTTGATAAATATCAATAAATATCAATGTTTCATATTTTTAAAATGAAAACAAAAAGATCATGTTCATTTTGTTATAAATATATGCAGTGAAGAGAATCGCGTTGCCTGAACCACATGGCCATTAGGCTAATAGGCTATGTTGTTTTTTGTTAATGAAAAGAGTCAGAGGGGTGTTTTATAACATATTTCAATTTATTGTTGACGAAAAGATGCAGAGTTGTAGTAAATTTCGTTTTATTGTTGCCTAAAATATAGAGTAGAGCGTGCTGAGTGACGCGATCAAGTACGCTCTGTTCCATTTGCAGAAGAACAGGACTTGCGTCCTCGCATCCTCCGGAGTTCGTTCTCCGGAGTCGAACTTGCAAGTCTGAACTACCAAGGACGCAAGTCCGAAGTCTGCGTACTTGGTATTGAGAAACGGCTATTTTCTGGTTGCTTCAGCTTCTTCTCGAAATTCAAGATCGATAGTAAAGAAGAGGCTCACTATTTTTGCTAATGCTTTATTATCATGAATGGTTAGCTGGAGTTAAACTTGCAATGAAATCAAAACATATTATTTCTTTATAAAAAAAATTTGGTATAACTTGTTATTCTTGTGAAATAGCTCCCTTGATATTTACGACTTGGCTATAAGCTACTGCAGTTAAACCAGTCACATTCAGATCTGCCTCCATTCCAGGATGAATGCTCATTTTTTACAATCCAATCCACAACAGATGGATCAAATTGGCTGTCCTTGTTTCTTTTTTTTTTTTCATGTTCATTTAGCCAAATCATAATATACTGTAATAATAACATTGGTCACAATTTCTGTATCATGCCAAATTTAATAAGATCGTGTTCTGTGTAAGGGCCCACAGCTGTACTAATACTTGTTTCTCTTGAATATTTAAAAATCTGTTGTTCCAAGAAAAAATATTTTGTGCTAGCATATATTTTGTTGTCCTTTATCATTTTTACTTCAGATGTCACTGATTTGTGACAGGGATTTGTATGCAATGGCTTGTCAGATATAATCTGTGCCTTAAATATGACTTAAATATGAAATATTCATTTTCAGAACATGAATTAGAGATCATAACTGGCTTGGAGGATCTTTATATTAAGGAGGACCAGAATGCTGTTTTTATGTGTGAGCTGTCTATGGAAGATATGCCTGGGGAATGGTACAAAAATGGCAGCAGGATACGTCCCACTACCACCATCAAGACTCGTACAGAGGGTGAGGATAAACTAAACTAATGTTTTAAATATACAAAGAACGGATCCTTTATTTTTCTGTAGGAATTATGTATAATATCAGACTTTAAATAAAACTTGTAAAAGGAAAGAGTTATTTTTATTTTACCATTTAAATAGGCACAAAACACTTCCTGCTTATATGCAACGTCAAGGCTGAAGATTCTGGAGAAGTCAAGTTTGTTTCCAAACAAGTGGAGTCAGTTGCTTATCTTGAAGTTGAAGGTATTATATAAAATATGTACTTAAAGTTACACTAATATATATATATATATATATATTTTTTTTACTTTAATATTTTTATTGTGTGGTAACCGTTTTATAAAAGCAATAAGGTACTCGAGGCAAATGCTGTATCATAAATAAGTAACAGCTTAGTAACGGGGTTATTCTTTAGCCGTTACTTATTCACGATACAGCACAGCCTGCCATACCTTATTGCTTACATAAAGCACTGTGAGCTAAGATGAACAAGCATTGAACAATTTTATTGCTCATCAACGCATTCTCACCCCAAGGCGTCACCTTTGACCATGCTTCAATATTTGACGTTTCAGGCGCCCTTTAGCGTCACTTACATGACGTGATCCTACGGCGTCATCTAACTGACGCTAAAGGAAAGCGTCAGTTAGAGGACGCGGTTAGGTTTAGGTGTGGGGTGGGGGTAGGGTTACACGCGATCCTAGGGCGTCATTTAACTGACGCTAAAGGGCGCCTAAAGCGTCAGATATTGAAGCATGTCCAAATGCTTCCCAAGGCGTCAGTTAGGTGACGCCTTGGGAGTGAGAATGGGCTGTGCTCATAGTTAACTAATGCATTAATGACAACAAATGATACTCTATTGAAAAGTTTTAACAATTATCTGATCCCAATCAAAAATCCTTTGTCAATATCTGTTCTTATAGAGCTTCCTGTTAGCATTGTCCGTCCCCTCAGAGATCGAACAGCTCTTGAAAAGCATCGAGTCATTCTAGAATGCACTGTATCATCACCAAATTGTGACGTCACCTGGTACAAAGGGGATGAAGAGTTAGAATCCACTGAACACATGGAGATGATACAAGAAGGCTGTTACCATAAACTTGTTATCCACCAGGTGGCATTGGAGGATGAAGGAACTTACAGTATTGAGGTTGGGGAGCACACATGCACAGCCAAGCTAATGGTTGAAGGTGAGAATTGTTTGGATCGAAAATTACCATTTTTATTATGCAACAATGATTTTAGTATGCTAAATGGATAGAACAAATTATTAAGACAATATTTAAATGAATTTGATTTGAGAAATTAAAAGAGATATGCATGGCATTAAAGGGTTATGGTTCACCCAAAAAGAAAATTTATCCCATGATTTACTCACCCTCAAGACAACCTATGTGTATATGACATTTTTCTTTCAGACAAATACAATCAGAGTTATATATATATATATAAAATGTCCTGGCTCTTCTAAGCTTTATAATGGCAGTGAATGGCCGTTTTTGTTTTAAAGTCCATCACAGTGCATCCATCCATGATACAAGTGCTCCACAAGGCTCTGGTAGTAAATTTCTTCAGAAGCAAAGCAGTGCGTTTTGTAAGAAAAAGTATCTATATTTAAAACTTTTTTGACTAAAATAACTAACTTTCAGCACACGGCCGTACGCATCGATTTACGGCGAAAGAGTAAACATTGAACAGATGCACAATGTAATGACAAACGCAGAAGCACAGAGGATAGAGCAAAACAAAACACTAGTAACGTATTAGGAGTCTAAAACATCAATTTTTAAAGAGAGATGTCAGGGGAGCTTGAGTTTTTTTTTTTTCCCAGCCCTGTTTGTTTGAACCGCGAGAGGCATCTAAACTTATGATACTCCTACATTCTACATTTGTCACGGGTTACTTTTGTGCCACAAGTCGACTTGCGTCGACTTGCTTTTTAGTCAAAAAAGTTTGAAATATGAATATTTTTCTTACACAAACACATCGCTCCAGCGCTGTGTGGATTACTTTTATCATAGATGGATGATCGACTTTAAGAAAGAAACGGCTATTCACTGCCATTATAAAGCTTGGAAGAGTCAGAAGTTAGATAGATAGATAGATCTAGTCACACCTAGGATGACTTGAGGGTGAGTAAATCATGGGGTAAATTTCATTTTTGGGTGAACTATCCCTTTAAAGGTCATAGTTTAAACTTTCTGCTTTTCGACTTCATAGCCCAGTCTATCCTAGTGGTGAAGGATATAGAGGATGTGGAAGTGAGAGCTCCTGAAACAGCTTGCTTCCAGTGTGAAGTGTCCGTGACCCTCATCAAGCCTCCTATCTGGACATTAAATGGGGAGAACCTGCAGTCTGGGCCCAATATTCGAATCGAGAACCAAGGGACTGTCCACAAACTGACACTCAAAAACACCAGCTCTGACATGAGTGGGACAGTCAAGTTTACAACAGGGAAAGCCAAGACTAGTGCCAAACTGACAGTGCTTTAGAGAATTATCAAAGTTCACGTACATGAGGACAGTATGAAAGAGCGGGAAGTAGTATATATAAATTGATGTGTGATCATATCAAGCAAATTAAAGTAATGCTCTTAGATATTTTAACCTGTTTTTCTCAAAGTTAAAAAGTGAGACCTGATATCGAAAGAGATAGACTAGCCACAGCACACATTTACATTGATATTTGAGAGAGAAAAGTCATAATTTAAACCTGATGGTTGTCTGTTTGGTGTCAGAACAAAATGTGATAGGAAGCAAGTGTCATTGCAAACTCAATGTGGACATTGAAAGTATATGAAGATGCAAAGGGATTAAAACCTGAGGATTTCCTTTTTATGCCATTTTTTTCCTTTTTTTTTTTGTGGTAGAACCACACAATAATTTATAAATGTAACAACGGTCTCATAAATGCTGATAAAGAGGAGAATGTATGTGATGTCTAATATGGATGGAAAACTTTTTATAGTATTTATAATTTTTAATATTTTACAGAATGGAATGACAGAAATGACAGAAGGTTCTATTTTATAGACGCAAAATAAAAGTAATGTGTGTTTAAAATGTAACCTTTTCTGGATTTAGTTAAATGAAAACTGCTGATATAAAAGCTTATATCATATGCATCCATACCACAGTACTAATGATGCTGCTGTAAAAGTGATATCCCATAAAAATAATAATGTAAAAAATAAAAGTCATCACAAGATTCCCATCTGTTATGAAATTTAGATTTTATGTCTTCAATTAACCCGTTTTATTTTTAATTCTGTTGAAAGTTTACAACCATAGAAAGTGGACAAAAAACTGTTATCATAGTATCCATACTATTATTATTATTTATTTTTTTACAAAAACAGCAAAAGCAAAAATTCTATACTGAAATCGAATGTATCGAAAGACATGCCAAACACAGTGTGATATACAAAGTTTGAAATATAAAATCAAATGTAAACACAACATCTAAGGTTTACACATACATGGTAGCATTTTTATTCTCAACCAACAGTAATGGCTTTCTTAATACAAATAAATAAACTTTAAAATATCTTAGAACACCAGAGCATAATTTCTTTATAAACTTAAACGTATATTATGTTGCTGACACTATTATAATTAAAACATTGACAAATCAGCATTTTACACTGCAGACAATTCTCAAAAGAAAATCTCTTCTCAGTAAATGTAGAAAACAGTATTACTGTATTCTTCTTCATGGACTCTTACTACTTGCTTCTCCAATTCTTAAAATGATACTCAATTCAAGTTCAAATGGATGCATCACCAATTCTAACCTACATAAATACTAAATGATAATTATATATATATATATATATATATATATATATATATATATATATATATATATGTGTGTATATATATATATATATTATAATCATTCTGGTATAATCACTGATCTAAAGTTAATTTAATGCAGTATTGCTCTTTATGTAATGTTCGTCACCTTGATATAACTGTTACTTGTCGATCAGCTATCGACCAAGACCTTCTCTATTATCACCCCTAACATCTAGTCTGTTTTTTTTTCTCTTTTTTTTCTTGAGATAGAGTACAGTTTGTTCTTCAACTCATATTATTTGTCATTAAGAAAGCTCCTGCTAAGAATTTCCAGAATTTACCAGCACGGAAAGAGTATTTCCTTATACTGTGCTGAGTCCTTGATTTTATTCACTGATAGGTGTGCCTGGTGAGCTAGAATTGGCAGATTAAGCTGGGCATGAAGACCCACTCTGGTAGACTCTGAGAAGGACCTCGTGTTTAGTAGCTGACTCTGCACATCTGCGCTGGTGCTCCCCCATGAATTCTTTGAGTCGTGTGGTAGTGAAAGTCAAGGTCTGTCGACGCAGTTTCTTTAAATATGAGTCATGAAGCCATGAATGTTTGAGGCAGTCCTTAATGGTGGGTCGGCACCTGGGGAAAAAGTCCATAAAATCAGTAAAAATCAGTGGTGGGTGGTCAGGGCAATATATTTTTTCCTTTTTCGTTGCGCTGCTTCCAGTACTGTTTATTTATCATATTTCAGCCATCATGCGTTGCCAGGGTCAAATAAATCTGCCTTCAGGCCTTCTGAATCGTTTAAAATGATAGGCAGTGAAACCGTTGCTTTAACCAATCAGATAATCAGTCAGATTTAATCATCCAATCAGACTTCGATTTCACTCCAGCGGGGCCATCTAGAAGGCGTACAATAACGTCAGCATTTTCACGTCCTTAGATTGGATGGTCAGAGCGCGTACTATCTCTGCTAGCCACATCTGTAGCAAACTGCATAAACTAAAATATATTTCTGTAGATTTAATAGTTTTTAAATAATCCCTTATTCAGCCTCATCCAACTTAGCATCTGTCCGGGTAAAAACAAATATAACAGTAATGTATGCAACAAATGATTTTGAAGGCAAAAGTACCGCTGAGAGCATGGGGCAATTTTGCAACCAATCCTGTCACGGATGGTTAAAAATAATGATAAAGGGAAACTGTGAGATATAGTGGATCTAAAATGCAGCATGATATTTATTAAACAAAAATAAGTAATCAAAACAAGTGAAGGAAGGAAGAAACATTTCTGAGAGCTACATCTTTTACTTGGCCGCTATACCACCTGACCACTGCAGATTTAAAATGTGTTCAACTTGAATCGGCACTGTGAAGACTGATCAGTGTATGACACCAATAAATATACACTGTAAATAAACCAATGAAACCTGCTTAGAAACCAGAGACTGAAACCTGCTCAGAAAGGGAAACAGTAAATAACAAATACAAACTGAAAATGAAAACAAAAATATAACAGAATGTGAAAATTCTGTAGGGGAGAGCAGGGCACAACCTACAAAATTTGGTTTTGGCTCAATTATTAAAAGAAATGATTAAGTTAGATTCAACTTTTTTACACAAGCAACATGCATATCTCTGCTACAAATGAACACTTTCTATGACCTACCATTTTCATACTGATGCACAGAAAGTGACAGAAGTGCAAATGTTACAACTTACCCCATAAGCAGGGTTAATAGTAACACACATAATTCAGTACTGTTTCATTTGTTTAGTTTGATATTGTTTGTGCATCTCTATAGATAGATATCCATACATCCATCCCTGATCCAATCATCTTTCTGTTATGGATCAATATCATGGAGAGAGACATAGAAAAGAGCTGAACAGTTTTGCAATAAATAAATAAAATCATCAAATATTGTAATTGCAATATTAATATTGTAAATCAAATATTGTAATTGAAATAATTGAATTAGATCTGTGTGTGGCAGCTGCATATTAACAATAACTGTAACAATAATACAAATGAGCTTAAAATCAAAATTTTAAAGGGTTTATTGCATTAAAAACAGATGAATAAATAAATAAATAAGTGATCAATAGATAGTAAACTAAATTTTAAACATTTTAAATTCCAGCATTGTTTGTGAAAGCCCAACAAAGTTAAATATATAAACGAATACTCAAACCTGAAAAGTTGTGTGGCTCCCTGTTTTCATTTGATTATCATTGTGCACTTGGCGGCTTAGTTGTAACACTGTGCTACAACTAACCCCGCTGTGTAAAACATATTTTAAGGCTAGCTAACAGTTGCTAGGAGTTGCTGACATGTTTCAAAACGGTTTGCTTGATCCTGACTAATTATGTAAAAGGTCTGTACATTTAACGCTGCGTTAGGCTGTGGCCTGCGCTCCCCTATATGGAATTAGTCATTCATGTCAATGGTATACATAAATCGTGATTGAAAAAAAGGGGGACTCAACGTCATCAAGCCTATAATGTGATTGTTTTTTGAGGCACACGTGAACCAAGTTGTGCTTTCTCCAATGGTAAAGCCATGGAGGTAGGTATTTCTTTAAATAACAGGGGTGTCCAATCCTGCTCCTGGAGGGCCAACGTTCCTACTAAGTTTAGCATGATCCGGCCCCAACACACCTGGCTGGAAGATTCCAGTCATCCTGAAAACCTTCACTACTGGTTAAGGTGAATTTGAATAGTGCTGGAGCTAAATTCTGCAGAAAGACAACCCTCCAAGAGCAGGGTTGACTACCCCTGATCTAAAAAGTGCAATGCTGTGGAAGCTGCAGGAACAGTCTGACAATTCCTTCACTTAAAGGTGCATTGCGCAACTTTTCATGTTAAAAATAGCCGTTTTCTAACCCATACATGCTTAAACAATCGCCTGATGGGCTGAATGAGCCCTTCTTTGATCACTGCGATCGCCTCTATAACCCTGTACAGTGAAATATATAAGAGGGATTCGGGCTCGAATCTGAGACTGGGCGTGACGTCATGCGCGTTCACGCTCGCCTGGCTATGTCTGGCAGGTTCGTGTAGCTATTCGCCGCCGTTCTCCGTATCAGAGAAGACAACTCGAGCGACACAACTCTAGTCAGCTTTCCACAAAAGTAGACGATGGATTCAAAGGGGCTGTTTACACCTGGTCACTTCATGTACGTGTCTTCTGTGATCGGATAGCTATTCGATCGTGAAAAGACCAGGGTGTAAATGCCCTCCGAAACGCATTCGAGACGGATTTGAATTCGATCGCTCAAACCACTTGAGGACGTGGTCTGTGCCGTATTCCAGACGAAACTGGACAAGTGTAAATGCATCTGGTTGTTGAAACCAAGCTATATGTCATGATATTTTAGTCATATCGACGCGCATCACCTGAGCAGCTGAGCTGAGCCCCTTCATCAAGCGCCGCAATCTATCGCAAATCAAAGTGAATTAGCCTAGTGAAAGTAAGTCGCAGACGCTTAACACTACCATCTTCATTAAAAGTAAAGAAATGAAATGATCTTACCAGTTCTGTTGCCGATCTCTCTTATTGCTGTCTTTGCTGATTTTGAAATTAGCCGATGATTAATAAAATCCAGCTCATATCTGTTGCTTTCGGTGACGTGCACTTCATTAAATCTGTATATGGCGCGGAAAGAGACCGGCTTGTAGCTCATTACAAACCCCAACGCAAACTCCACGTGAGACAGAAAATAAAACTTCTGTCTGTCCAGTGCCATGCGTCGGAATAAGACGAGAGTCAACATCGGGAAGCTTTCAACAAACGGAGAGATCTCCGGTCGGCTCTAGGGCTCAAACGGGTCATAGCCTATACAAAGTGATAACTGAACGTGTTTCCATAATAATTCAATCATAAGTGGATACAGTAAGCACAGGGAGATAGATGGAAACAAAAACCGAAGTTTTCTACTACCCCCGTTTCCCCCTCTCACACAAGTGTGTAATTTACTCGAATGCCTTTCCTTTCATATATTTTAAATGACTTGCAGATTTATTACTGTATTACCTCATTATGACTGTAACAAAAGATGTGTGCCGCACAGTGTGCGGCTGATGCTCCTTAGTTATGAACAGCTCGTGCAAACGTGCGTATGTGTGTGTGTGTGTGTGTGTGTGTGTTCCTCCATGAACGCGCACAGCTCTGGTTGCAGTTTCGCTTGTCGCCAGAGGGGGCGTAGTTCTGCAAAAACTCAGAGACTTGCGTTTAGCTCCTTTAAGGGTGATTTTAACTTAAATTGCAACCAGTTCCCGGCTGTGTAATTGATACTCACCATTGATAGCCATTTATTAACTTCTTTAAAAACGTGGAGGCACTTTGGGACACCTTTGGGTAGAGCTTAGATGAGTCAAACTTTGCTGCATGGATTTTGGTCTCTGTCACTTTTGGGTCTTTGTCTTGGAAAGGATGTCTACCGCTGAGCCTACAGTAAACAAAGTGACTTAAGTGACTTTTTTTTGTTTGATAAGCTATTTATCTTCGAAATTCACCTTAATACAATAGTAAATGACTTACATAATATAGGAAAGAACTCCCAAGCTCCAAATGTCTGCTGGGGGTCCTACTAGATCTCCTTTCAGCATTTCTGGAGCTTGAAGAAGGCAGAAAACATCTCATTAATGTCAATAAGACATGGATATGTATTTTAAATCCTTATGTAGAGAAACATTACAAGATAAGAATTGCACAATGGACATACCCATATACTCCAGAGTCCCAAGATCTCTGCTGTATTGTTGAAGTGAGAGAGGGTTAAACCTTTGAGCACTGCCAAAATCTATTATTTTAATCACATTGAGGTTGGTGACCATGATATTGTCTGGCTTAATGTCCAAATGAAGAATCCGACAGTTGTGGAGATATTCTAAACCCTGAAGAATCTGGACAATGAAACCCACTACATCATCTTCAGAGTAACAGAATCTGGAAGAGAAACCAAGACCCATCTGAAGACACCGAACTTCATTTTCACATCCTATTTAAAATAAACAATCTATAAAAATTGGGCTCATACACACCTGTCAATGAGACTGTACAGGATTTCTTTGCCTGGGCAGTACTCTGTTATGAGTACAAGGTAGCGAGGTGTTATATAGGCTTCATGTAGGGCCATGATTCTTTCACAATGAAGGGACTTCAGGGTCTCATACTCCTTTATGACAGTTTGCTTAGTCTGATGATCATAGGGAATTATCTTTGCTACAAACATCTTCCCTGTTGCATTTTCTCTGCAATCTCTTATGACTCCAAAACGACCCCTATCAAAAAACAAATGTTTCATGAACGTTATTGCAGATTTTTAAACTGTAAAAATAGATGGAGAATTATATGTATAAATAAAGGGACAAGTAATTGTATTTTCTCACCTAGCTTTCTCATCCAAAAAGCTATACGGCTTCTGGGGAACTCCTTGCTTCAAAGTGGTCTCAGTTTTTGTGCAGGATACCACTCGTCCTGAGGGTGTCTCTTGTGTGGGTGAGCTTGCTCCTTCTCCTATTGGACTGATACTGCTGACCAGAATTACATTGGGCGAGACAGGTGTGGGAGCAACTAAGCAAGTGGCTGGAACATATGTAGGTACAGGGGAAATTGATCTGCCTATTGAGGGTGGAGCTGTGCATGACCTTGGAGAAACAGTCTGGACTTGCGTAACAGGGGGAATTATGTTGATAGTGCTCATTGGCTTGGGGAGAACAAGAGGAGGCATGGACGTCTTTGGGCAAGAGTGAGAAACAGGGACTTCTGAAGAAGTATTTGTAACTTCACCAGACTGTGCAATAATTGGACTAATAGACTGACTTAACACACTTGGCTGTGCTAATGTAAAAGCAGATGTAGTCACAGCAGTGGTCACAACTGGGTAAGAGGTCGAGGGGTGTGTCTTCATTTCAGCAGGCTTATGGAGTGGTGCCACTGCAAAACAGGTAGGATTGATGTACACATACATTTATTTTCCAAATCCAGAAAATAAAAATTAAATGGCATTAACCAGTTAATTAAAATAGTAATATAAGCTTTAATTACAAGACATTTTACTAAGTATTAAGTAGGCTAAGTATTAAGTACAACTGAACTGTATGCTCTGTACCTTCAACGTTAATGCTTACTCCCTCTGATACATTACTGTATGGACCTTGGCCAGCTTTATTTACACATGCCACACGGAATCGGATGGTAGATCCAGATGGAAGTTTAGAGGAATTGTAGAAGCAATCAGTCACTCCTGTAGCTTCAGTCCACCACTTATCATCTCCTACAGATAAAACGTGAAAATGTAAAACACTGCACAGAATAAATGACAAAGATATAATAATATCCATACTATTATGAAACATAATAAATCAGTATATACAAAATGTATTAGACATTCCCTACCATCAGATCTTCTCTCAAGTATGTATGAGCAAGGAACTTTGGTGTCTGATGGTTTCCATTGCACCAGAGCAGTGTTATTGTATATCTGTGCAATCTCTGGGGTTCCTGGTGCTTTTGGAACACCTTAAAATGTGATATAAACAATACATGAGAAAAGAAAATAACTTGTGCAAGCATAATGAACAAAATATGAAAACGTCTAAACATCAGTTGGGTATTAATGCTATACCCGCCCAAACATCTGTTGGGTATTAATGCTGAAAACGCCTAAACATCTGTTGGGTATTAATGCTGAAAACGCCTAAACATCTGTTGGGTATTAATGCTGAAAACGCCTAAACATCTGTTGGGTATTAATGCTATACACCTTATTCCTCACAAGCTCAAATTTTTAATTATGGGAGGCACTTCTGGTTTAAGAAACTTCCACTAAAAATAAATAAATAAAAAGACAGAATATTTTCAAATTATAAGGTTGTGCTACAAATAATCCTTATCTGCCAATTTGATTGAATAATCTGTAAATTTTTCTTTGTTTTATCTTTACACATCAGAAGAATAATCTAACGCTTGGTATATTAATGTGACATGATATCACAAGAGTGTCCGTGGCAAGAGCTCTTTTCATTCGATGCATTTTCCTCCTGATTATTTCTTTAATTTTCTCTTTCTTTTTTCTCTCTGTAACAATATTAACAACATACTGCACACTTGTGGTCTGCTCTCATTATTTGTTTTACTATATATATCCCAAGAATAATTCCGAATGCTCTCAATCTCTTTATTTTTCCTCCCCAAATCCTCACATCTCTTTCCAGGTTTTTTTTTTTTACATGGATACTATAAAATGTAATTGTCTCCTCTTTTCACTTCTAATCCCTAATCATCTTCAACAACAGGAATGTTTCTAAAAGAGGTAAATTCAATATTTGTGGCCTGTCAAAATGATGGAAAGCATTTTGAAATATTATCACTCAATAATAAAGTTAATGAACTTTTTTTTACTAAGGCAATGTTACATAATACAGACATACTGTATTACTACAGTGATATTTAACATGTCTGGTAATAACGGTAATATTGCTGCCGAAAGAATCAAGCTTTTGGGGTTATTCATGGTTTGTTGTAGTAATTTGTTAATGCTTTTAAGTTTCCCTTTAATGTTCAATGGTTAAAGTGTGAGTAGAGTAAGGTAATTTCATTGATTCATTCATCAAGTGTATTATTGCATTGATAGAGCAAGCCTTTCACAGATTATTTACAGTTTAACGGAAGTAACTCTCATAATTCACACAAAGCATAATAGGGTGTAGGAAAAAGGTGGATACTAAATAGTGAGCAATCTTCCAGAGCTTACAGGCTAAGGACAGTATACAGGAACTAGTTGCTGAAGCCAGGTTATTAGTGGCTACACATTCATAGATTCCAGCTTCCTTCTTAGTGGTCTTCATGATCATCAAAAGTTGCCTTCCATCTGGGCAGGCCACTAAGCTCATTCCGTCATGAATCTCCAAAGGTTTCTTATCTACGAACAGAAAAAAAAATGTTGGAAAACGTCTCAGGTTACGTATGTAACCCTGGTTCCCTGAGAGGGAACGAGACGCTGTGTTTGAGACGCGGTGGGAATGCCCTGCGTGATTACGCCGTGAAGCACATGTAAAATCAGTCCAATGGAAGCCCGAAACGTCATGGGTGACGTCATAGACCAGGAAACTATAAAGCACCCCTGAAATCAGACCACGCTAGCTTCTGAAAAACCTGAAGCAAGTCGATCAGGGCATGCAGAAAGTATGGCAGGCAAACACAGCGTCTCGTTCCCTCTCAGGGAACCAGGGTTACATACGTAACCTGTGACGTTCCCTTTCAAGGGAACTTCGAGCTGTGTTTGAGACACGGTGGGAACCCCATACCCATACACCCATACCCACTACGCCATAGTGACAAAAGAGAAAGTCCTGTGAGAAAGTCCTTGCGCACACTAAGAAGCAAGCAACCTAGCCCCTGGAGAGGAGAGGTCAAGGTCATAAAACCAAACAAATGTATGCGGAAAGGACCACCCTGCCGCATTACAAATGTCAAGAAGGGAAACACCCGAAATTAAGGTCATAGAGGCCATCATACTCCTTGTAGAATGGGTCCGAACAGCCATAGGTGAAGGCTGTCCGGCCGCTTCATAAGCCAATGATATAGGTTTAGATGCAGGGCATCCTCTCTTGAATGACCCAAAGCAGACAAATAGTTGATCAGACTTACGCCACAGGGCAGCTCTGTGAACATAGGCATCTAATGGCCGAACTGGACATAACAGGTTCAGTTGTTCTTGATCTGGGGTATTAAAAGCTAGAGGATTAAAGGCCTGCAGCACTAATTGGCCCCCAACATTAACTGGGACCTTAGGAATATAACCCGGTCTAGGGTAGAGAAATGCCTTTACCATACCAGGTGCAAATTCGAGACATGAAGGAGCAACCGACAAGGCATGAAGATCTCAATTTCTTTTGATGGAAGAAATAGCAAGCAGAAAAAGTCTTTAGAGTGAGAAATTTTTTCTGAAATAATCTTTTCAAAGCCAGACCTTGAAGTACAACGGCTAAATCCCATGCCGGTGCTCTAGAGTGCAATAGTACCACGGAGAAAACGAGTAATATCAGGATCTCTCCCAATAGAAATAGCCCCCATAGGGGTGTGGTAGGCAGATATAGCCACCAAGTAAACCTTTAGGGTGGAAGGAGATAATCTAGCAGAGAAACGGTCTTGCAAAAAATCGAGAACTGAACCAACAGGGCAGTTAACAGGATCTAAATGACGTTCACCACACCAGTGGAGAATACTTTCCATTTCAGTGCATACAGTCTTCGCGTGGAAGGGCCCCCTCAGAGGCGAGGCCTACAGTTTCCACAACTCCGGTAGAGGGTGATATATCATGCCCCCTGTCTGGGACAGCAGGTCCCTCCTGAGCGGAATCTCCATGGGAGAGCCGTCCAGAAGAGACATTATATCTGAAAACAGAATTAGAGTTGGCCAGTAAGGCGCTACTAGTAGCAGATGAGTCCCTTCCCGGCAAACCCTTTCCAGAACCCCCGGAAGCATGAATATCGGGGGAAATGCAAACAGGTGTAGCCTCGGCCACACCTGCACCATCGCATCCAGTCTGAGAGGAGCTGGCTTCATGAGGGAGAACCACATGGGACAATGGGTTGTATCTGACGATGCAAAAATGTCTACTTGAGCTCATCAAACTTCTCCCACAGGAGCTTCACCACCTCTGGGTGAAGTCTCCACTCGCCGGGCCTCAGCCCCTGCCTCGACAGGATATCCACCCCCACATTCTGACGCCCCAGAATGTACACTGCTCTGAGAGATAGCAACTTCCCCTGGGCCCATAAGAGGATCTGATGGGCCTGCTTGCAAAGGTGACGTGACCTCAGACCGCCCAGATGATTTATATAGGAGACCACCAATGTGTTGTCTGTACGGGCCAACACGTGATGGCCTCTCAGGTCTGGCAGGAAATATTTGAGAGCTTGAAATACCGCCATCATCTCCAAACGATTTATATGCCAGGAACGCTGATGGTCCTGACAAAGACCTTGCGCCGAGTGGCCACTCATGACCGTCTCCCATCCCGTGAGGGAAGCATCCGTCAAAAGCATGATGCATCGACAAAAGGCCCCCAACACTGGGCCCTGGGCGAAGAACGAAGATTTCTTACATATGACCAAGGCACGAAGGCATCGCCGCGTGACCTTGATCCTGCGGAACGGATTTCCCCTTGGAGAAAACCCCTTGGTCCTGGGCCACCACTGCAGGGGTCTCATGTACAGAAGGCCAAAAGTAATTACGTTGGACGCAGCTTCCAAGAGACCCAACAGTCTCTGAAACTGTTTTACAGTGAGTGACTGGCTTAGTTTCACATTCTTTACGGCTGTGAGAATCGCAGAAATACGTGCAGGGGACAGATGTGCCTGCATTGTGGTCGAATCCCAAATTACACCCAGAAAAGTGGTCCTCTGAGCTAGGAGGAGCACACTCTTTTTGGTGTTGAGCCGCAACCCCAAACCCTTTATATGGGACAGAACGGCATCTCAATGCGGAACTGCCAACTGCTCTGACCAAATCAACCAATTGTCGATGTAATTTAGAATAATCCAGAATAGGACGCAACCCTCCATCCTTCTTTGGAACAATGAAATAACGGCTGTGAAATCCTGACTCTCTGCTGGGAGGAGAAACCCTATTTATAGCTCCTTTTTTGAAGAAGTGTCAGTATTTCCTGCTCCATGACCAGAGCCTACTGTGAGTCCATGTAGGAAGGACCCCTTGAAATGTGGGCGGACGAGAACAGAACTGAATTCTGTAACCCTTTTCTATTATGTGCAGGACCCATATAGAAATATTTGGCAGAAGTTTCCACGCTGCCAGAAATTCCGATAAGGGAACCAGCCTTTTGAGACTGGCCTCTGGATTTGATTGAACAATAATTTTGGCGCCCTGAAGCGGCGAACCAGCAGGAAACAACCAAAATGACCGTTCTACAACCCTCCTCAGAGGATTGCACGGGGACGCTGACACCTCAGTGCCCTGAAACCGGCAGGGAACAACCGAAGTGGCAACGCTGCGACTCTCCTCTGAGAATCGCACCCCGGAGGGCGCCAAGGAGGGACGGTTCCTCAGAATCGTTCCTCCCTGGAGGGGACTGACCTCAGAAGTTTGACGACCCTGGCGTCAGGACTTCTTCTTTTTTAAGCCCAAGCTCTCTTAGTGATAACAGTCCTCAGATCCTGTTTACCACTAACAGGCTTGGACTGCGACCGCCACCCCCGACTGTTTTTGCTGGAATCTATGGAATGGAGAGCTTGTTGACGGTCAAGGCTGCTCCGATTTTATATTACTAGCAGCCTCGGGAACACTGGATCGGCGATGAAGAAACCTCTGAAAAGCAGCCGCTTGTTTTGTACTTTCTTGAAACCTATCAACGACACAATTTATAGCGTCGCCGAGCAGACTCGCAGGTGAAAGTGGCGCGTCCAGAAGATCAGACCTATCTTTGTCTTTAATATCAGTGAGATTTAACCATAAATGATGCTCCGCTGCCATAGCGCGGCCCACAGATTTGGCCGTCTCCTTGGTGGAAGATATAGATCTGTCGTGCGAAGTAATTCTCGAATTGTCTCAGCACTAACTTCCTCACAATCATCTATGTCCCTCAGCAAGTCAGCCTGGTGTGCTTGTAATATTGACATTGTGTGTAAGCATGCCGCAGCCTGACCTGCTGCCGAATATGCTTTACCCACCAACAATGAAGTGTTTTTTTAATGGCCTGGTGGGTAACGTTTGGGCTTTCAGTGATGACGCTGACTCGGGGGAGAGATAGCTCGCAAACATCTCCTCCGCACAAGGCATTGTCAAATAACCATAGTGATCAATCCCTTGAACTTTACTTTACTTGTTTGTTTGTAGATTATGCACTCTGAAAGACACCGGTTTATTCCACGATCTCGACACCTCTGTGTGGAGATCGGGAAAAAAACGGGAGCCAAAGCACGGGCTCATTCCTGGGCAGAGACACCGGATCCAGCAGGGAAGGGTTGAGAAAGGGTGGGGTCCATCTCAAACCCTGCTACTAGATACATCCGCGATCCCCGAAATGAAAGCCAGCGGGATTCGCACCTCGGGAAACGCGAACCGAACCGTCCACCTCAAAGAAGGTCTGGCGAGAGTGGAGAGTTTTCATAGACAAACTCATACAATGCTCGGAATCAGCTCCCTCGAGAACTGACTGGGCATGCTCCACTCCCAAACAAGCAACACAAAACTGATGTGTGTCCCCACCCGTGATGTAACGAGGGCAAGGAACAACAAGTCAAACAAGAACAACAAGAACAAAGTCCATAATCTTGCTTGCTCACCATGATAACAGATAGATATATTTATATATTGGGCTTGACAGACAACAATAAATAGACACGGACAAATTTCACAGAGCGCTTGCTGAAGGTGCAGAAGCTGGCGCTGTCTAATTTCAGGGGTGCTTTATAAGTTCTTGGTCTATGACATCACCCATGACGTTTCGGGCTTCCATTGGACTGATTTTACATGTGCTTCACGATGTAATCACGCAGGGCATTCCCACCACGTCTAAAACGCAGCTTAAAGTTCCCTTGAAGGGGAACTACCATTTTCATAATTAAAAGTAAACCAATTAATGAAAAATACCTTTCATCCATACTATTATAGGCTCAGGGCTACCAGCTGGAAGACAACTAAGGGTGACTGGATTTCCTTCAAGAAGAACATGGTCCTTTAGTGTAATATGGAAAACTGGAGGAAAATCTGAAAAAAAGGAATTGTTAATTGGAATTGCTGATCAAAACAGTAGCACTTGAAATACCAGGAACAGAAGGAATGGAACTGCATTTTTGTTTCACCTTCTTTTGGAGTTGCAGGTGCACTTGATTTAGATGGTGTCCTGTCTCTCTTACTTCTGGACAAACCCCACCTGTCCCACCTGGACCTTCTAGCAGTTTCAGGAGCTGTTAATAAATAAATGTTTTTAATACATTTTGCAGGTAATCAACAAATCTGCATAATATACTTTATATAACTCATAAAGAACCATCTAACTAGCATACTTAGCAACAATGTACACACTTGGAATAGTATTGTAATAGTTTTGAATAACTGACAAAAATTGCACAAACTAAATAATACATACTCTGAAAGGACTCTACAGACGTACTACTAGAAGTGTAGTTCAGTGTTTCTTTGGATGATGTAGTAGCAGTATGCGAGGAAAGCTGGTTCTCTGGAATGTCCACATTCTTGTGAATGAGTCCATCAGACTGAGAGCGGCGATGACAGGAGAGCAAAGGTGTTTTCTGTCCTTCATTTCTAGTTTCCTGTTCTCCCACCCTCTTGTCAGGCTGACTTTGTTTTCTTAATGAAAATCCAGATACCTTTGACTCAAACTTTTTTCGCAATGCCAGAACTGGGGAATCGTTTATTTTCTTGATGTCTTGCTTCTCTTCCTTTAGAGTTTCTTCATCAATGTGGTGTCTAGATTCATTGTCCTTTCTGTCCTTTGACTTACTATGCATGCTATCAAATATTTCGGAAACATTAGATTCAAATTTATGTCGCACAGCAAGGAGAGGTAATTCAGCAACCTTCTTATCTTTCTCAAGATTTGCTTTGTTTGTATTTAAAGTGTTATCAAAGCTTCCAGTCTCAACTTCTTTTTTGTCTAGGGACTTGCTGCGTCCCATTGCCCAGGTAACTCGTCGTCTGTTAGCGACAGAATCTGAGGTCTCATCTTTCCCTTTTTTATGAATGGGTTGCAATCTCCTTGCACGCATAGAGAATCTTCCAAAAAGTCCAAGCCCAGATTCTTTCTCCACCTCCCTGAGGTCTTGGACAGACTTGGATTTTTCCTGTAATCCTCTTTGTCCAAACTCCAATGGGGCTCCTATAGGGCCAGGTCGATAAACCTCTTCATTTGATCTCCGTGGAAGAACTGGCGAGTTTTCTTCAGACTTTGCCCTTGTTAATCGTTTCAGGCCGTGTGTCAAAGATGATTCCCTCTTCTTAAATCTTGCCTCAAATATTTCCTCTGAATCAATATCTTTGATATCTGTTCTAAAAGTCGGCTGGTATGCAGACGAAGCAGCAGCAAAAACAACTGGATGTTCAGTGGTAGGTTGAGTATCTGGCTCTGAGATTTTTAAGATAGGAGTGGATAACACTGAGAGAGAGGATGTCTGTTTGCCATTTACCTGCATTTTACTTGAATAATTTGAGGATATGTCATGTGGAAGTATATCAAGAGAAGATTTAGTACTTTTATAAATCCTTCCTTCCACACTGTCTTGAGAGAATGTGTGTTCTTCCATCTTCTCTAACTCCTTCTCTGTGTCATCTAATATAGATTCAGGCTGGGAGGTATTTATTATATGGACATTACCAATAGCCTCTTCTTCCTCACACACCTGTTTATTTTCTGGAGTTGATGGCTTGGAGTTTAAGTCTGGAGTTGATGGCTTGGAAGACATTTCTCTTGGAAACACAGGTGTCGGATCAGCCTTGGTTTGATCTGTGATATTAGATTTGGCTTCCAGAAAAAGGGAGGGAATCTCTAGTGGGGCTCCATATCTCCTATGTAGGGAAATTGACTCTGAATTTCCCTCCCTTAAAGAAGATCTCTTCCTGGATACCGTTTTTGTTTCCCCAGGACTGTCAGTGGAGAATGCCTGAGAAACTCCTGAAGAACACAACCCTGCATGTCTGAAGTTACGATCCAAAGAGGCAGTTCGCCTCTCATCATCAACACCCAGTGTCTCAAGCAGGGGGCCACGAAGACCACTCATGTTCTTGTCAACAGTGCCCCCTCTTAGCAACCTCTGCCTCAAAAGATCAAGTTTTAGAGCATAGTCTTCCTTGCTCAGCTTGCCTGTCTTTGGACTACTGCTCCTGTGTGGAAGCTCCATGGAAACTGCCTTTTTTATGTGCTTTTGGCTTTCCTTTGTATTATCATTCCCAATACCATCTTCAGGTGTGATCTGCAGTAGGAGTGCACTGTCAGCAGAACTACCTCTTCGCATCAGCTCTCTTCTGGACTTGGCTGCTACCTGTTCAGCTTCTACACTGTCACCCATTTGCAAGGATTCTTTCAAGTGTTCAGTTTTTTCTGCAATCTCCAGGTGGTCTACATTCTCCTGTCGATCAGATGCCTGACATTCTGTGATCTCTTCGCGCAAATGACTGTTTTTTTGGTAGGTATCATTGAAATTTCTGATGACATTATCATCATCCTCGTGAATCTCAGTAAGAGACATCCGGGAACCAGAGAATAACATCATTGTGTGGGGCATAGGGATGAAAGGAAGTTCATCAGTGTCCTCATCTGAGTCGGATGACGACGATGGAGGTGGTGAGCAGTCTTTAAGGTTTCTAGCCACAGCAAGGGACACATGGCTTGAAGAGTCATCCAGCAATTCTGATATGGATCTCATCACCATTTTAGATTTGTATCTTATTAATGAACACTGAAATAAAAAAGCAAATAAAAAAAATAATAAATAATAAAAAAACTGAGTAAGGTAATGAACTTTAAAGAAAAATGTTAAGGTTTTTTTATTATTATTGCTTACCTGCCATTTCCGTCGAGCTAGTACTTGCTTATGTAATGTTGTGATGATGCTTTTTCCCTTTGTCAGTGACTGAGGAAAATGTGACAATTAGATTAATGTGCTCTAAAAATACATTTCAAGCATGACAACTCATGGAATACTTAAGCATGGTAATCAACATGACAATGTTAATGTTGGCAATGTAAATTTGGTCTTTGCAAAATTGATCTGCAATGCTGTTATTGCAGAGACTTGCTACTGCCAATACAGTACATGCACAGGCTATAAAATCAAGAATATGAGATTTGATAATTCGCTTGAACCTTTATTTAACTGACAAATGTACAAAGAAAATAATTGTATAATTGTTTTCACTGCCCAACTAAATATAACCAAGTTTTGATTTCGATGGCTGCTACACACTGCAAAAAAAGTTAGGACAGAGGCATGTTTACCACTTACCACTTCCTTAATGACACCTTTTAATCATTTGGGAATTAGGGATATTAATTGTTGAAGTGTTGCAAGTGGAGTGTTTGTCCAATCTTGTCTGATATAAGACCACTGCTCAACAGTCTGTGGTCGTCACTATCCTATTCTCCTTTTCATGGTGGGTCATTTATTTTCAATAAGAGACAGAGCTGGACTGCAAGCAGGCAGGCAGGCAGTCAGTCACATCCATTCTATGGCGCAAAGTGTTTAGAAACCACTCAGTTTTAGCATGTGCAAAATTAGACCTTTTTCCTTGCTTCCCAGGAAAAAATGTAATCTTGATGGCAGTTTATGTCTCTGTATAATCAAAATATATGCCTCCATGTAGAGGTCTTTACGGGTCCAAAAATTCATGCCCGAACCGGAAGAGACCCGTAATGTGCTACACTGAACCGACCCGGACCCGTCGTTCATTTCAAAAGTTGGACCCGGACCCGTGCAGTCCCGAGAAATGTCATAAATGTACTGACCGGACCAGCGCAGTCTCATCCCAAGACGTCATATAACTGACGTCTTGGGACGTCTTTTGACCATACGTCAACATCCGCCTTTTTAGGGTACCCTTAGACGTCGGTTAGATGACGTTATCGGATCCTAACCCTACCCCAGACCTACACCTAAACCTACCCCGTCACCTAACTGACGTTAAAGGTAAAGCGTTAGTTGTATGACGGCCTGGGATCGTCAACTAACCGACGTTTAAGGGTGCCCTAAAAAGGCGGATGTTGACGTAAGGTCAAAAGACGTCCCAAGACGTCAGTTATATGAAGACTTGGGATGAGACTGTGTTACCCGGACCCGACCTGGACCCGTCTATTATTTAAAAACTGGACCCGAACCTGGCAGAAAGACACAAACCCGACTGGACCCGATTGTCACATGTCACATATAATTTCACATGAGTTGCGAAAAATAAAACGTTTTGTCTTACCTAATTTTAGTAGCTGTCTTCTCACTTCCTTGTAACGTTACCTGACTGACTGTGATGCATTACAATCCACCGACAAGAAAGTTCTATCCATGTTATTTCTCTCATCATTCCAAGCTTAATCCACTCATTATTTCAGCCTTAAAAGTCCACTTGATGTCACGGTGATGGATGACAAGACAAATGCAACCTGGCACATGTAGATTCTGACTCGAGTTAACTTGCATAATAACTTTAACTGTTTGCCCTTTTGAACTATAATAACGATTGCTTGTTGCTTGTTCAGCTTGATCATATCTGTGCTTTCTGCTCTTCGTTGAGCATGAATCTGACCACCAAAACTTTAAGATTAAACAAGACGGTTCATTTATATTATTATAAACATTGGAGAAAATGTAAAGCGTGGTTTGGCGGAAGCTCTGCTCTGGTTGCCATAGGAACATGACACGCCCTTGAGATTGCACTCTGATCGCATGGCGGGTATTACACACAATATTAAACAGACCCGGGACCCGAAGTAATAGATTCGGACCCAACCCAGACCCGGCTTATCATTTAAAATATAGACCCGAACCCGTACGGGTCCCGGGTCGGGTCCCGGGCCGACGGGTCTCGGGTGCACTGTGATGACCTCTACCTCCATGTCAGTGGTATTTTCACACAAATGAAAGTTACCCATACCACTTGAACTGATGCACCTCAGGACATATGTTTGCTTTTGTACCTGTCACTGACAAAGGTCTGGATGGTCCCTTTCGTCTTTGGGACTGAGAACTCAATGTCTGTTTTTCCCCAAAACAAGCTGAAACATGGACATTTCTGACCACAGCAGACTGTTTTTCAGATGATCTACGATCTAAGAACTCGCTGGCATCTCTGCTTAGAACTGTGGTATAGCTATCTCCTTGTGTAACAGAGATTCAATTGACATTTATTGATGCAGTGTCAGACTGTGTTAAGTAAAAAAAATGGTTCCCTTTCGTAGTCACTTCGAGTTACGTCAGAAGTGACGGAGATTGGGGGGTTTCGCATAGAAAGCCAATCCTCTTCGAGTATTTAAAAACGAGCCAATGGCATGCAATGCCTTGGGGCTGCGGAATTTTGCATAGCGTACTCCGCCCTACTCCGTGAGTATAAAAGGAGGAAGTGAACGCAACCGCAGTATGTTTTCGCTTCGGAGCCAAGAGAACTCTTCACTCCTGAAAGCCATTCTCACTGTTCAAGACTCTTCGAGACGAGCGTCCTCTTCAGTGTTGGTGTGACGGCGGTACCCAGTGAGACTCTGCATTGCCTGCGATCTGAGCAGTGGTCTGCCAGACTTTGCGCTTCTCCCTGGTCGCCTCAGCGCTGAAAGAGTGAATTTCCTCCTCTCTTTAAGTGAAAGAGCTGCACGCGGCACGTCTTTTTAAAGACGACTCGCCCGTGTTCTTCTGGGTGCGTTCGTCTCATGTCATTCTCTGATGGTCGCGATCGCTGCTCTGTGTGTGCCTGGGCTTCAGCATGCAGAGCAGCGTTCGCGGATGTTTCATGTTCCTTCTGAATGGGAACATGAGCATCTCTACACTGTGATCGAGACTCAATGATCTGATAGTGAGAGTCCCCGTGTCCGTTACTCGTTCTGCTTCTTAAAATAGAAGCTGTTCGACTCGCGGATAGGGTGATATGACGGTGAATGTGTGACAAAAAACCCCGACGTTAGTTTCTCGGGTCACACCCACCGCTCAGTGTTAGAGCCAGTGAGCGCTGTATCGCTTCAGACGTCTGCCTCTCTGAGGTACCGTCTGTTTCGCTCGGCGCTCCAGAGAATGATGCGATGACGATCGCAGCATCACAAGGCGGGCTTGACTCCTCGGGAAGTGAGGATGCGGCCGCGTTGCCTCCCTCGGGAGCGTCGGCGTCGCCGTGTCTGATCCCGCGATGATGGCCGTGCTATCTCGGGCCTCCGTGAGCATCGGGTGGGGGTGGAACTCCGCCCTATCCCGATCTCTCGCGGCTGGATAATTGGTTTTTGGGTAACGCTGCCGCCTTACGGCCACGGCCAACCCCAATTTCCTTTTTTTCGCCGAGTTGCATGCGGAACTGACACGCACAAAAAATAAAATAAATAAATAAATAGAAATAATAATAAAAAAAAAAAAAGCGTGCTTCAGTTCCCCGCCCTTCCTCCCCTCGGCGATGCGGCTGTCTGTGGGTACGCTGGGGCTCCCCCGGTCAACCGGCGGTTGCTCTCAGATGCCCCTCCAAAGCCTATGGGTTCTCGTCGTCTATGGCGGCGCGATTCTGTAGAGCGGCGGGACAGGCAGCCTCCGCCCTGCATATGATGAGCACCTACAAAGCTAGCTGCTCAGGAATGTGCACGAGGAGGTGACGGACCAAGCGAGCTGCGAGCCTGCCGCCTACCTTGTCCTTAAACGGGTCACGGAGGCGGTCGCTCGCTCCCTTGGTCAGGTGATGCCCACCGCTGTGGTCCAGGAGCATCATAATGTTCGGCGGTGCGGTCCAGGATTTTGCCCAGCACTTCTCGACCGCCTAGGAGCAGACGAAGGCGGTTTCTCTGCCCCGACGGCCAGCTGCTGCCTCCAACCAGCCGTCGGCTCGGACGCCTCCGCCAGCTCGCCGCCGAGGACGCCCCCCTGCGGCTTCCTTCCCTCCCACGCGGCCCCAGCAGCAGCCTTCAGCCGGTTCGCGTCGCGGAGGAGGCCACGGGTAAGCGTCCCCCCCCCCCTCAGGCCGTGTGCCCCGCTAAACGCCAGGCGAAGCGATGTTCCCGAGGCGGGCCGCTCAGTGATAGTGTCATGGTTTTTCTCAGGAGGCGGTGGCCGGTGGAGAATCTTTTGTTCTAGCTAGCTCCCTGAGCTGGTTGAGGAAAAGCTGACACTGTCATTGAGCACACAGACTGGAATGAGCGCGCACGACGTCCAGTGCGTCGCCCCGTTCATTCCTCTCTGTCTCGGAGGGCGGGGAAGGGTGCGTGTGTCGTCCCCGGGCTACGCCAATCCCTTCCCCCTCTGTCGCCAGAACCCCGGCAGAACAGACCCCCGTGGAACGCTCTGCCTTCCCTGGTCTCTTCTGTCGGGGAGCGGGTTCGACGGTGCATCCGGACGGGGTAACTCCTGCACGCATGCCGGTCGACCCGCCTCGCTGCCCCTCCGGGGGGACGTCTGTGGTTCGCATGACCCCGTTGGCTCACTTCCTGGAAGCCTGGCTAGCGCTTCCCGGGTATCCCGCTGGGTCATCAGAACGATCAGATTCGGCTATGCGATCCAGTTCGCACGGTCTCCTCCCCGCTTCAGGGGAGTTCGCTCCACGATGGTTGGTGGCAATGCCCCAGTCTTGAGAGCGGAGATTGCGACCCTGCTGGCGAAGGGTGCAATCGAGACGGTCCCTCCAGCCGAGGTGAGGTCCGGGCTTTACAGCCCCTACTTCATTGTCCCCAAAAAAGACCGGTGGGTTACGACCGATCCTGGACCTGCGCATTTTGAACCGTTCTCTCCATCGACTACCGTTCAAAATGCTCACAGCCAAACGCATTTTCGAATGTGTTCGGTATCAGGATTGGTTTGCAGCGATCGACCTGAAGGACGCGTACTTCCATGTCTCCATTCTCCCTCGACACAGACCTTTTCTTCGGTTTGCCTTCGAGGGCCAGGCATACCAGTACGCCGTTCTCCCATTCGGGTTAGCTCTGTCCCTTCGCGTCTTCACGAAGATCGTCGAGGCAGCCCTTGTTCCCCTTCGCGAACACGGGGTTCGCATCCTGAACTATCTCGACGACTGGCTGATACTAGCACACTCTCGAGCTCAGGTTTGCGAACACAGAGACCTGGTGCTACGGCACCTAGCCCGTCTGGGCCTTCGGGTCAACCGGGAAAAGAGCAAACTTTGTCCCGTGCAGAGGATCTCTTTTCTCGGCATGGAGATAGACTCGGTCGCCATGTCCGTGCAGCTCACGAACGAGCGCGCGCACTCACTGCTGGCTTGTCTTCGACAGTTCGAGGGCAAGAGTGCGGTTCCACTGAAACTATTTCAGAGGCTCCTGGGGCATATGGCATCCGCGGTACGCCGCTCGGTTTGTTCATATGAGACCGCTTCAGCTGTGGCTTCGCGATCGAGTCCCGAGGTGGGCATGGCATCGCGGCTCGCTCCGAGTTCCAGTGACTCCGACGTGCCGCCGAACCTTCTTCCCGTGGTCGAACCTCAGCTTTTTACGGACAGGGGTCCCTATTCAGCGAGTTTCCAGGCATCTCGTTGTCTCCACGGATGCGTCTACCACGGGTTGGGGTGCCATGTGCAATGGGCATGCAGCCGCCGGTTCCTGGACAGGAGCCCAGTGCCTCACGCACATCAATTGCCTCGAGCTGTTGGCAGTACGGCTCGCCCTGCACCGCTTCCGAGCGTGCTCAACACTACGGCAGTAGCGTACATCAACCACCAGGGGGGGTCTACGCTCGCGCCAGTTGTCGCAGCTCGCCCGCCACCTCTTGATATGGAGTCAGAAGCACCTGAGGTCCCTTCGTGCAGTTACATTCCTGGAGACCAGAACTGGGCAGCCGACGAGCTGTCCCGGGCCCGTCCCATCTCCGGCGAATGGCGACTCCATCCCCAGTCGGTCCAGCTGATTTGGGACCAGTTCGGGGAGGCACAGATAGACCTGTTCGCCTCTCGGGACTCGTCCCACTGCGCCCAGTTTTATTCTCTGACCCGCGGCTCTCTCGGCTCGGATGCGCTGGCGCACAGCTGGCCACGGGGCCCACGCAAGTGTGCGTTCCCCCAGTGAGCCTCCTTGCACGGGTGTTGTGCAAGATCAAGGAGGACGAGGAGCAGGTCTTGCTGGTAGCCCCCTACTGACCCACCAAGACGTGGTTCTCCGAACTCATGCTCCTCGTGACAGCACCTCCTTGGCCTATTCCTCCTAGACCGGACCTACTCTCTCAGAGACGGGGCACTCTGTGGCACCCTCGTCCCGATCTTTGGAGGCTGCACGTGTGGCTCCTGGACGGGACGAGGCAGGTTTGAGTTCGCTGCCACCTGCGGTGGCGGCAACCATCACTTCCGCAAGAGCGTCGTCCACGAGACACCTTTATGCGTTGAAGTGGAACCTCTTCGTCAGTTGGTGTTCTTCTCGCTGAGAAGACCCCCGGAGATGTTCGATCGGAGTCGTGCTTCCTTCCTGCAAGAGGGGTTGGAGCGTAGGCTGTCGCCCTCCACCCTTTGGATTTATGTCGCGGCCATTGCCGCGTCTCATGATGCAGTGAAAGGTAAGTCTATGGGAAGCATGACCTGGTCATCAGGTTCCTGAGGGGAGCGAGGGGGCTAAATCCGCCTCCCTCCCCTCCTGCCCTCTGGGGACCTCTCAGTAGACCTGGGTGCTTTGCAGAGGCCTCCCCTGGAGCCTTTGCAGTCGGTGAGTTTTTGCCCTGTCCTATGTAGACAGCACTCCTGATTGCATTGGTCTCCATCAGGAGAGTAAGGGACCTGCACGCACTCTCTGTTGACGAAGTGTGCCTGGAGTTCGGGCCGGCTTACTCTCACGTATTCCTGAGACCCCGGCCTGGATATATGCCCAAGGTTCCTACCACTCCCCTCCGGGACCTGGTGGTGAACCTGCAAGCGCTGCCCCTGGAGGAGGCAGACCCAGCCTTGGCACTGCTCTGTCCGGTACGTGCTCTCCGCACCTATGTCGACAGAACGCAGTGTTTCAGGACCTCAGACCAGCTCTTTGTCTGTCATGGGGGGAGCCAGAAGGGAAGGGCTCTCTCAAAGCAACGGCTGTCCCACTGAAAGAGTGGACGCCATCGCTTTGTCTTACCAGCAGCTAGGCCGGCCGTGCCCCCTTGGTGTGACGGTCCATTCCACTCGGAGTGTGGCCTCCTCTTGGGCTTTAGCGCACGGCGCCTCGTTAACAGACATCTGCAGAGCTGCAGGCTGGGCGACACCCAACACCTTCGCCAGATTCTATAATCTGCGAATTGAGCCGGTATCCTCTCACGTTCTCGTTTCGGCCAGTTCTGGATCCGCTCAGGTGTCTTCGCTTGCTCGCCACTCCACTCCCCGGACTGGATAAGTGCGATATTTTCTCAGTTCTTCCATTGAAGTCTTGAGTCCTCCAGCACCGACGATGCGGGCACCACTGCTGTTGCGCTGGATGCTGGCTAGGTGCCTCCATGCGCACGGTTCCCCATGGTAACCGTCTCATGTGTATTATCCACTGTAAGCCTCTCTGAGCATGTGTCTTCCCTTGGCAAGCCATCTGCCACCCCTGGAGTTGAATTTTAGTAGCCACCTGCGGTTGGTGCTCCAGTGTTTCCATATGCGTTCCTATGTGGCCATATGTGTATTCGTAAGTCCTCCCTTCGGTTGGCAGCTGGTAGCATGTCCCTCCCGGGATATGTTTCCCAGTGTACCTTGGTAATCCTGTGTCAAAGTGGGATCCCCAAAAAAAAAAAAAAAAAAAAAGGTAAGGCAGGGGTCCAGACTTTCGCAGGGCACTGGAAGACAGCTTGAAGATGGCGTGATGGCACAGACCCCCAATCTCCGTCACTTCTGACATAACTCGAAGTGACTACGAAAGGGAACGTCTCGGTTACGTATGTAACCCTCGTTCCCTGAGTAGGGAACGGAGACGTTACGTCTCCCTGCCACTTCTGCTGTATCGCTGGGTAGACGCCGAGTTCAGTCTTGGCTCCTCAGCGAAGACATACTGCGGTTGCGTTCACTTCCTCCTTTTATACTCACGGAGTAGGGCGGAGTACGCTATGCAAAATTCCGCAGCCCCAAGGCATTGCATGCCATTGGCTCGTTTTTAAATACTCGAAGAGGATTGGCTTTCTATGCGAAACCCCCCAATCTCCGTCACTTCTGACGTAACGTCTCCGTTCCCTACTCAGGGAACCAGGGGTTACATACGTAACCGAGACGTTTTCTAAAGTACTCCTGAGCACATGTGGCTGTATTTAACAGAGTAGCATTATGATTCTCTTCTGAGAAGTTCTCTTGTATTGTGTAAGCTAGCTTACGCTACGGGAAAGATTCATCTTTTCTGAGAAGTTGAAGCCAAAAAATTATCCTAATTTTTCTATCCATTGTCAGCGCAGTTCACCAGCTGCAGACCATGAGCGGGCTAACTAGCAGCTCATTGGTTCGCTCTGAGAGAACTGCTACAGCCTATGAGAGGACTCGGCTGAACTCGCGGCCAATGAGAGGCTGACACGCTCTCATTGCGTCAAAGCCCGACAAAACGGGTGTGGCCCGAGTGTATATAAGCCCGAGTCCCCTGCTGTTTCACTGATTTTCATCTCTTCAGCAAGGCTCTACGCATCTGCTGACTACGAGAAGAAGCCACGTTGCCGTTGAGAAGGCATTTCTAGCGAGCGTCATAGGAGTCTGAGGAAGCCGGCCGTCTTCGCCACCTTCAGCCATCCTGCGAGCTAGCGCCATCCAACGACATATCCTTTACATTTGTATTTTGCTTGTGAATCTTCACAAAAGAGCAGTGAGCGTCTTTTTAAAAATGCCTCGCACACCTGCGGCTCATGCCGTGCTCCTCTCAGCGCCGGAGACCGCCTTTCTCTGCGCTCTCTGCCTGGGACTGGAACACGCAGAGCTCTCTCTCGCCGACGCCGGATGTTACCTCTGTGACAAGGCTTCCTTGTCGACCCTGCGTACTCCACTCGAAGCGTTTAACCCTTTAAGACCGACCGGAGCTCCGGTTTGCATGTGTCTGTTTAACAGACCAAATGGCTAGCTCAATCATTCTTTTTGCATGCAAAACCAGAGATGTAACATGATCAGATCAAGCCTCCAACATGCTCATGTTGTGTTGTTTTCACCCTCGAATGAGTCTGTACAAATTGCGTAAAATGTGTTTCACAAAGATGCATTGGTAAATACAATTAAAAGTACAATTACATGTTATAAAGCCAGGAGAGTAACATGCAACTGACACAATGAGAAAGTTTTGCTTTGGAGTTGCTGGATGTACTAAGCTTTGGGAGTTGCTGGATGTACTAAGTGTAGTCAGGTAGGATTTGAGTTCTTTAAAAAAAAAAATTTAAATTAAAATTAACCCAAAAAGGATACAACTCTGATAGATAATTGGCGACCAATTTGTCTTCTTAATAACGATTATACAATTTTAGCTTTGGCTCTGGCCAAAAGAATTAGGTGGGCCCTATCTTGCACCCGGCGCAAATGACTTTATACACAAACGCATGTCTCATTCCTATTTTGCACGTGCGCAAAGCGGGATTTTCCCCTCCACAGACGCACGTCGGTAAACTAGGGAATGAACTTGCGCTCCCTGAGCGGATCGGCGCAAAAAGGAGGCGTGTTTCGGCGCAAACATTCCCTGGTGCTATTTTACACTTCCAGAAAACAATTGCGCCACTGACCAGAAAATACCTGGTCTAAAGTTAGTGGCGCGTTGCGCGTTGTTCATAATGCAATTTTAATGGCGCATGCTTGGCCATAATGTAGCGGGTGCACAGCGCGCATACACTCATCAACACAGATGCAGTAGTTTTTATTTTTGCAAATCATACATTATAACAAGGAAAAATATTAACACATGAGGGAAATCATTGTGGTTTACATGAAGATGAAAAAACCTATTGGTTTTTATAACTATAGTTACCCATTTTTAAGGCTAATTGTAGTACTGAAGGATCAGACCTGTTTGCCCAATAGTGGCAAGAAACATTCGTATATAATGTTTAACCGACGCTGATGTGCGAGGGTTTCTCCCATCCCCATACAACGTCACCTCTCTGTCTTTCACTGTCCTGACAAGAACGTCGGTCTCCTCGGCTGTGAACGCTCCTGGCGCGCGCCTGGTAAACCCGCCGTTATAATAACAATCCAACATGCGCACCTGATCTTAAAGGGTGTGTTGGATGGCGCTCTGATTGGTTTTTCACGTTACGCCCAAACCACACCTATGAATAATGAAGCTATACTTCAGACCAACCTCTTTTAGATTTGCACCAGGCGCAAGAGGCATTTATCCCGCCGGGAAAATAGCAACAGCGCCGGGACCCGCCCACAAAGTTACTTTGACACGCGTTTCAGATCGTTAAAATAGGGCCCATTGTGTTCTGAATTCAGTTATTGATGAGACTCAATCGGGATTTATGCCAAAAAGACATATAGCAAACAATATTCGACTTGTTCTAGATTTCTTAGACTATAGCTATTTAGTTGATGATGGCAGTTTTATTCTTTTTGTTGATTTTTACAAAGCTTTCGACTCTCTTGAACACAAGTTTATTTTTCTAGCTCTCCAAAAGCTTGGGTTTAGTGATCCATTCTGCAAGTTTATAAGAACTCTGTATAACAGTCCCAACTGTTCCATTAACCTTAAATCAGGTACCTCGCCTAGATATCAATGGGCTATATGCACGCATAAGGTCCGCATTTGACGCAAGGATGCTCGTCCATTTCCGTTTGTGGAGATTTAAGCGGAGGAGAACAGAGGAAAACGGGATTATGGCAGAGTCTTCAAAATTTACTGTCCTCCCGTCTTTGAAACGAAACGTACATGCGTTTGGATGTAATTTTATATATAGTTATGTTTATTTAATATAATTTTAAAAAGAAGCATAAACACAACGAGGGGTGTCTGTTTTATTTGTTTTTGTGACTAACGTTTCTTTATTATAACCATGGAGTATAAAATTCAATACAAATTCTCGGTATTGCATTGGACTCTACGATCGGCGGAAGTTATCGAGCATCCCTAATACTTCACCGGAAATACCGCCATGCATAGAGCCCATTGTCAAGAAGAGTTCGTCAGGATTGCCCTGTATCCCCTTACTTATTTCTTGTAGCTGCACAACTTCTTTCTTCCTTTCTTCTGAGTAGCCATTTACAAGGTATTACTATTTCCAACAAACATATACTTATTAGACCCCCTGCAGTTTGCCTATCAAGCAAACATGGGGGTGGAGGATGCTGTCCTCTACTTGCTTCATTGAGCTCACACTTTTCTCGATGGGACAGGGGGGTATGTGAGGCTGATGTTTTTTGATTTTACGAGTGCATTCAACACCATCCAGCCTCAGATTCTGAGAGGCAAACTCGTGAATCTTGGCATGGAGCCTGCTCTTATTGAGTGGATAATCAGCTATCTGACAGAGCGGCCACAGTACGTCAGACTGGGGAACATGGTCTCAGGCACTGTGGAAACAAGTATTGGGGCCCCCTAGGGAACTGTATTGTCCCCTTTCCTCTTCACCCTATATACATCTGACTTTACATTTAGTACATCATCAAAAATATTCTGCCATATACAAAAATATTCTGATGACACTGTGGTGGCGGCTTGTGTGAAGGGAGGAGATGAGGAGGAATACAGATGGGTCATCTCGGAGTTTGTGACCTGGAGCAGGTGCAATGGTCTCGTCCTTAATACTTCTAAAACCAAGGAGATGATAGTGGACTTTGGGAGGCGTAAGTCACACTATCTACCTGTGGTAATTGAGGGGGTGGACATTGAGGTGGTCCAGACATACAAATATCTGGGAGTCCATCTGGACCATAAATTGGACTGGTCAGCACATGTAAATGCAGCATATAGGAAGGGCCAGAGCAGACTCTTTTTTCTGAGGAAGTTAAAATCCTTCCATGTCTGTAATGAGATACTGTACCTTTTCTATCAGTCGATTGTGGCCAGTGCTGTGTTCTTTGCTTTGGTGTGCTGGGGCAGCTGTATGAAAGCCAGAGATGGGAACCGACTGGACAAATTGGTCAGAAAGGGTGTGTCAGTGCTGGGGAGGAGGGTTGACTCTGTAGGCGAGTTGGTGGAGAAAAGAATGAGGAGAATGATGAAATCCATCCTCAGTAACAGGAGCCACCCACTACATGACACTGTGGTTGCCCAGCAAAGCAACCGCAGTGACCGTCTCCTCTCTATGCGCTGCAGGACTGAGAGGTTCAGGAGGTCATTTGTTCCGGCCACCATAAGGCTATACAATGGATCTGCTTGAAGTGCATTATCATTCTACTACTAATGATTGTAGTAGTTCGTTGTGTGACCCTTTTATTGACTCTTTTATTAACTCTTATTAATTGTTATTATTGGTGCTTTCTTTTATGTGTGTATAGTAGTGAGAATGTTTGGTGGTAATCAACACACACTAAATGCTGATGGACATTGAATTTTCCCTGGGGGGATTAATAAAGGCATCTAACTAACTAACTAACTAACTAACTAACTAACTAACTAACTAACTAACTAACTAACTAACTAACTAACAGAGTCAGGTAAATCCAATCTTTGGCAAAATCTCAGTCAATCAAATCAGTGAACTTTCTTAAAATGAAAAAATACACCCACTTAAATTAACAGGTTTACCATGTTCAAGGTGGATAAATTTCAGATCCATCAACAAAGGCACGACCTCCAATGAAGTGAGCTTTCTTTCCCTCCTTTCGAGCCTTATCTACAGAAGGCCAAAGCAGCTGCCTTCTTTCTCGATCCGTCGCGATGAGATCCTCCGTGAAGCGAAGTTGATTGGTACGAAGAAACTCTGACGTCCTCGCTGCCTTCCACACTCCGTCTCTCGCAACTCGCGAAGAAAATTGAATAATGATTGACCGCGGTCGTGACCTATTCTGGAGCCTCCTTCCAATGCAGTGAACTGTATCGATTTTGTCTGCTAGTTTTCCTCCCTCAGGGAAAGTGGCTTCACAGATGCAGATGGATTCCGCCCTCACGTCATCTCTTTCCTTCTCAGTAACACCATGTAAACGTAGATTCCAACGACGGGAGTATCTTTCCAAGTCAGTGAGTCGCTGTTCACAGAATCCCATCTTTTTCTCTTCAGTGTTCAATCGTTTCTCTACGTGAATGACTTGGCCTTTGATATCGTTTTGTTCAGCACAGACGAAGTCCACTGTTTTCTTTAAACCTTCAATTTTAAGGGCATTTTCACTCACCATTTTCTCTATGGCGTCAGAGCGAGTGTTAATCAAATTAGAGAGCGTCGAAACAGCAGACGAGATATCATCATCTACCTTGCCTTTCTTAGATGGAGGTTTAGCTGGGCTATCTGGAAGTGGTGTTCTGGCCCCAGGCAGAGTTTCTTCCACAGGTAACATTACATAGTTGTGAAAGTCCATCTTGTCAGATTGCCACGAAACACGCGACATATCTTTCCTTTTGTACTTCATATTTCGATTATGAAAGATAGAAGTGGATGATTTTGCAAAAAAGTTACTCGTGATATTTTTTTGATGCGTTTTTCAAATTTGTCAGCAGAGCTTGGCGAAAGTTAAGTTAGCAGGACGCCATCTTGGACTCCCCGATCTGCGATTGATAGATACGCCTTCCGATGTGATGTGACGCCATGTGACGCCAATCTCCTCTGCCCAGTTCGGGCTCTGAGATTGTATACCACACGCGCCCCATTCAGAAGCTCTGAGCAGCTTTTCGTTTCGTTTGGTGGGTGCATTAAGGGTCTAGCCGCCTCGAAACAGACACTGTCCAGATGGATGGTTGATGCTATTGCAACCGCATATACGTCTAAAGACCTGCCATGCCCTCTGGGAATCAAGGCTCATTCCACTAGAGGCATGGCCTCATCGTGGGCATGATCCAGCTGCTTTTCCATTCACAACATATGTGTGGCAGCGGGATGGGCTTCCCCTTCCACCTTAGTCAGATTTTACAATCTGGAAGTACTCGCCCTGCAGGCTAAACTACTAGCAGTCTAGTATACTTCAGCTCTCCTGGTTGAGCTGTACTGTTGGGATACACACACTAGACGCCTGCATTTCAGCCCAAGCCCGACGGGCCCCGACTTATTTACACCCCTAGGGACGGGCTTCGCACCAATTTTAATGTCATAGTTCACACGCGGGCCGGGCCTCGGGCCTGTCTTTAGCCTGTCTTTTATCTTTTTTATAGCCTATTTTAGATATTACTTAAATTAAATTATGAGAAGATGAAAATTGAAAAGTGTCCCGCCAGCAACAGAAGTAGTGAGCGTGACTTCAGCGCAGCTGGAAAAAGAACGACTGGATTAAAACTTTCCACTGTGGATGCTGTGCTTTTTCTGCACGATGCTCTGTAAGAGATTGTTTTTAGCCATGTTAGGAGGTTGTCTTGTTGTTTTTTGTTTGATTGGACTTTAGTTTCATGAGTCTGTTGGAAACTATTGGAAATACGAATGGCCATGTTCTGTAGTGAAGACTTGATTTTTGAGGTAAGATAACCTGCATGTTTGTTTTTAATGTAATTTATTTGATTTGTTTAGATTGCAATGCATTCTCTGTATTGTATTGTATTGTAAATGCATTTACAAGCGCTATTGCGACTGAGCAGCAGAGTAATTTGCCTTGGCTTTTCAAAAATGACAATAAACGTTTAACAAACTAAACAAAATTAATTTTTGATATGATTTAGCTTACCTCAAGGGCATCCAAGATGTAGGTGTCTTTGTTTCCACAGTATTTTCAATTTTGACATTTTTCAGTCAAACCGTTGTTGTCTATCAGTCATACACTGGAGGCTAAGGGGGTCCACCAAAAAGCATGCACAGAGAAGTCAAAATTAAACATGATTTAATGACTCGTAAATGTAAGTAAACATTGATGGCCTAAGACACGAAACGAGCGTTTTTTGTGAGAAAACGTATTTATATCGTTTTTACCTTGTGTAATCCAAGTGATCTGAATCAGTTGTTCAATGTCCAACTGAACCGAACTGAATCAGTTCAATGTTACGCCTGAAGTGATCGCTTGCGTGTGACGTCACTCAATATTTACACGGAGATTTCGGAAGTTTTACCTTTTACTAAACATATTTAGATATACCGAAATCGTCTTCCATTGCGGTTTCCCGTATATGTAAATATGTTTAGTGAAAGGTAAAACTTCCGAAATCTCTGTATAAACAAACAGTGACGTAGGCGCGCAAGCGATCATTTCCAGTGCATGCACAGACTGAAGCGCCCGTGCCGTCAGATCATTTTGTCATGGCTATGATTACAAGAGGTAAAACGATATAAATACTGTTAGTTTTCTCACACAAACCGCTCGTTTCGTGTCTTAGGCCATCAATGTGTACTTACATGTACGAGTCATTAAATCATGTTTAATTTTGACGTCTCTGTGCATGCTATTTGAGGTGAACCGATTGAGGACCCCCTTCACCTCCAGTGTATGACTGACTGTCAACAACAGTTTGACCAAAAAATGTCAAAATTGAAAATACTGTGGAAACAAAGACACCTACATCTTGGATGCCCTTGAGGTAAGCTAAAACATATCAAAAATTAATTTCAAAATGAACTATCCCTTTAAGTTGTTTTATATCTATGGATTTTATTGTAGCCAAGTAAAGTGTTGATTTGAGAGGCTAGAAATGGATCAAACATGTTTAACTCGCTGTCGGGTGCTTGGTCGTCATAAAAAAATAAATAAAAAGAAACATTTGTCTTAATTAACTTTATAAAGAAATGAAAATAAACTAAACGGTAACTACTTTGCCATTGAGGACAAAACATATCTGTTTAAATGACTGCAACAGGGCAGGCTGTGTAAGGTGTGTTTTTTTTTTTTAAATAAACGGGCTCGGGTCGGACTCGGGCTGATCATTCTGATGAGCTGTCGGACACGGGCCGGGCTAGGGCCTGGACGTCTCGGGCCAGGGCCGGGCTAGGGCCTAGATTTGAGGCCCGTGCAGGGCTCTAACACACACACACACACAGACCAGCCTTGCCGCTCTGTTTCTTCCCTATATGTGCTTATGTACTACACAATCACCGGCCCGCACTGCTGGCGTATTATCACATGTACATGTCCCCACTCATAAGGGTCCCCCGGGTGCCCCTCAAAGTGGTGAGCCATGACCCATCTTTACTTACTAAGACTGAAAAGCTCTTTTACACCCAAACACGATTACCTCACCTATTGCCAATTCACCTGCTCATTGTTGACTGTTTCAAAAGAGTTGGATAATCTAACGTGGATAATCTTTTTTTACTTTGTTGTTTGTAGTGTGCAGCAGCCATCAATATCAAAATGTGTTTAAATTTACCAAATACAATTATTTTGTTCAGTGAAAACATTGGAAAACTTTTCTTTGTACTTTGGTCAGTAAATAAAAAAGAGAATTAAAAAAATCCCAGATTGCGAATTTTATTGCATTTTACAAAATGTCTCAACTTTTCTGGGAAGCCCATTGACTGCGGATGCAAGCGTGTGCCATGTAGTGTAATTTGATTGCTAGCAGATTGCATTAAGGTATTCGATAGGGACAGTATCTCTGTTTTGTTATGTTTAATGGCAGCTATTTATTTTGTACACAGCTTCTGTTGGTAGAAGTCGAGTCAAAGTTATAAAAAGTGATGAACTTTGTGTGTATGTATAATTTGTTCTCTTACAAGAGGTTTTCTCATATTGCGTAAGTTTTGCTTACGCTACGGGAAAGATTCATCTTCTTGAGTTATTGAAGCCAAAAAAATTAGCCCTCAAGACATTATAAGCCCGCCAGAATGGATGTAGATTATAAGCAGGGCTGGGAGGCTGATTTCTCTGATTTTCATTTCTTCAGCGAAGCTGCACACTTAGCTGGATCTTGAGAAGCCTCGCCGTCGTTGAACCTTCAGCCTTCCGAAGCTCCGAAGCAAGCTACGCTATCCAGCGACGTATCTGCAAAGCATCTAAAAGAGCATGAGACGTCTTTTTAAAGATGCCTCGTTCAACTCGCTGCTCTTCCCCTCTCACCCGGAGAATGTGAGCACTGCTTTTGATGTTGACCCTGCGGGCTTGACTCGAAGCATTCCACAAACGAAGCTGTCTCTCCGCCCTATGTTGGACAGTTCTCAAATGCCGCCGGAGCCTGTGGCTGCCGCGATGCGCTCACCGGATTCCCTTCCTCGAGTCTCGCCCTCCCAGCCCCCTCTCACCGACTCGCATTCGCCGCTCACAAGCCACATTGCCGTCGTGCTGAATGGACACGCGCCACTGACAGCTTTTCGTTACAAGAAAGCTAACCCGCCCCCGTTCGCATGCATCACCGGTGAAATAGGAAATAGTGTGTTAGTTTCGCCAAGGCCGGATGTTTACTCAAACATTTATCATCTCCTCTTAGTTCGAGCGGCTGGTTATGTCAATACGGCAGCGCTGAGCCTGTTATAGAACACACACACCTGCAAGCGGCGACACAAAACTGTGACACTCTCTTATCTGCTTGCGCTAAGTAAAGCTGTGGCTCAGTGGCAAAAGGCACTGCTTTCGCGCCAGAGACCCGTGAGCGGCTGGAAATGTCAATATTGCAGCAATGAGCCTGCTATATAACATGCACGCCTGCAAACAAACGCGGACACACAAAAACTGTGACGCTCTCTGTTTTAAGTGTAGTAAAGGTGCCCACCCCTACACAAACACAGCACTTCCCATGTCTCACACAGAGCCCACTCTCATAAAGCTGGCAAATGCCGCTCGAGTGTTAACTGTAGCAGATATGCCCACGTGTCTACTATCTGCCCACTCCATTACACGTCGAGCGCATCACAAAGTGCAGAATTGTATCAGTCAGGCTATAAATGTAAGTCTCGTGCCCGCTCGTAGCACTCACGCTTACTATCATGCACTTCGCACATGGCGCCACACGCAAAGTGCAGCCTTTTATCAGTCAGGCTACAAATGCCTATTATCATGCCCTCTTATTACTCATGCCTATTAACATGCACTTCGCACACGGCACCGCGCACCATGGAGTGCGGCCTCGCATGACAATATAAACGTAAACGTACCACGCTTACTAACATGCACTTCGCCAGTGGCGTTAAGCACACGTCATGAAGTGCAGCCTCATGCCGGCTATGGGGTTAGAATTCAGTCACAATTCTGCGCGCACAAGATCACATTTTGTGTGCACAAAAGGGCATTTCACACGCGCGTGGACTGAGTTTTGTGGAGAAATGTCCGTCTTGCAGATAAGCGCGTATGGCTGGTATGAGAGGAGCAAGAAAGTGAAACTTTGCACATGCGAAAGAGAACGTCTGTGCACATCCAAATACTTATTTTAAATGCAAATTTGATTTTTGTTTGCTCAAAATATTTTCTTATCTGCGAGACAAATGTTTCTCCACAAAACTCAGTTCACACGCGTTTGAAATACCCCTTTGCGCGCTTAAAATTTGATCTGGCGTGCAGAATTGTGACCAAAATCTAATCCCATAGGCCAGTTTATGAATGTAAATCTCGTGCCTGACCACGGGCCCCCACGCTTACAAACATACACGCCGCTCATGCCGATGGTGTTTTAAGTGTAGAGAAAGTGTCCACACCCCAGTGCTCACCCCTACACATAAATACAGCACTTTCCGTGTCCCACACAGAGCCCACTCTTATAAAGCTGGCAGATGCCGCTTGAGTGTTTACTGTAGCAAATGTGCAAGCACTTCACACACAGCGTCGTGCACGCACCACAAAGTGCAGTCTATTATGAGTCAGAGTGTAAACGTACGTCTCGTACCTGCTCACAAGCGCTCACGCTTACTGACATGCACTCCGCCAGTGGTGTTAAGCACATGATACGAAGTGCAGTGTCTTGCCAGTCAGTCTAGGATTATGAGACCCGTGCACGCTCACAAGAGTCCATGCTCACACATAGACGTGCCTCAGACGGCACCCCTCGCGCATCACAAAGTGATAACAAAGCGCTCCCCATTCTCAGCAATTGGGACGCTACACATAAAACAGCTTGTCGCTGTTTTCAGAGAGCCACCCCATACAAGCACAGAGAATATGCGTGCTCCTCCGGTTCAGATTCTTGAGCCAGCACAGCGCGGTAAACAGCACCCAGAGACCATTTTGCCTCTAGCTGCACATATAAAAGCATGGGGAGCTTTCCCAGAGTTATCAAAATAGGTGCTGAGCACTATAAAGCAGGGCTATGCACTACAATTCGCTCGCCGTCCTCCTCGCTTCTGAGTTTGGACCACGACGGTAGTGAATGCAGAAGTAGCACACCTACTTTGATCAGTAATAGCAAAGCTGCTGTGCAAAGGGGCCATAGAACTGGTACCGCCTTCTCTGAGCGAGTCAGGCTTCTACAGTCGTTATTTTCTCGTACCCAAGAAGGACGGGGGTCTCAGACCCATACTGGATTTGAGGCATGTGAACAAAGCTCTTATGAAAAGACCGTTCAAAATGCTTACAACCAGACAACTCCTTGCGCACGTTCGCCCAAGGGACCGGTTTATATCTCTCGATCTGAAGGATGCTTATTTCCAGATCCAGATATTACCCCATCACAGGCCATTCTTGAGATTCGCCTTCAACGGTCGGGCTTATCCATACACCGTCCTGCCGTTCGGCTTGTCTTAAGCACCCCGTACATTCACAAAGTGCATAAACGCCCCCTTGAGAAACCAGGGTGTGCGGATTCTAAACTATCTTGACGATTAGCTGATTCTAGCACAGTCAGAGAGTGGGGCATCCGCTCCTCAGTCATCTGAAAAGCCTAGGTCTCAGGGTCAACTGGACCAAGAGCTCATTACTGCCCAGTCAGTCAATTTCCTTTTTAGGAATAGAACTGAATTCCTTGGCCATGACAGCTCGCTGTGTTCAGCAACTGGCCGCATCATTCAAGAAGGGCAGCATTTTCCCTCTGAAGGAATTCCAGAGGATGTTGGGATACCTTCAGCCTTGGCGGTACTTCAGCTAGGTTTACTGCGCATGTGCCCGCTGCAGCACTGGCTGGCGGCGCTGTGTCACATCGAGCTTGGAGGTCGAGTCATGTGAGAATCAGAGTTGTGTGACAGCTTTGCAGCCCTGGTTAATGACCGACTGGTACCAGCGGGGAGTGATTATGGGGGCTGTTGCATTCCGGAAGGTCATCTCTACGAATGCGTCCAACTCAGGTTGGGGTGCAACCCTCGAAGGCAGACCAGTTTTTGGCCTATGGTCAAACCCGGGAAAAACTCCTTCATATAAATTGTCTAGAAATGATCTAGATCTAGCTTCCTCCCGTTCATCCAGGGCCACCATGTTCTAGTCCGTTCGGACAACATGTCGGTAGTGTCCTACCTAAATCACCAGGGTGGTGTCAGATCCAGAAATCTCTGCAATCTGACAGAACGCCTCCTCGTTTGGTCCCAGCACCATCTGCGCTCGCTGAGAGCTGCGCATGTGCCAGGTCACCTAAACGAAGGTCCAGACAGACTGTCCAGGAACAATGTTCCCCTGGGAGAATGGTCCCTTCATCCGCAGACAGTCCAATTATTATGGCGCTTGTTCGGCAAAGTGGAAGTCGACCTCTTTGCGTCGCAAGACAACGCTTACTGCCCACAGTTCTTTTCAAAAAATGAGGACGCGCTGGCCCAAACCTGCCCCTGCCTGTATGCCTTCCCTCTGATATCTATGTTGCCACAGGTGATCAAGAGCATCAGGGAAACACGCCACTCAGGGCCAATCACGTTGAGAGCAGACCTTTTCTCTCAAGCTCGCGGCTCAATCTGGCATCCCGATCCAGAGCGCTGGTCTCTGCATGTGTGGTTGATCAACGGATACTCGTTGCCCTGCCGGATGCAGTGTTGAACACTATCACGCATCCTAAACCCCTTTCTATTTGAAGGCTCTATGCGTCTAAATGTTCTCTAAATGGTGCGCAACAAAAATCTGGATGCACAAAGGTGTGGGGTCCCACAGCTACTTAGCTTCCTTCAAGAGCTGTTGGATAAGGGAAGATCCCCTTCCACGCTCAAAGTCTACATGGCGGCCATTGCAGCATTCTCAGAGTCAATGCACGGCCAGTCAATAGGCAGAAACGAACTCATAATCCGCTTCCTCAGAGGAGCTAGAAGGATGAACCCTCCGCGCCCCCCTTCTGTTCCTATGTGAGATCTTTCTTTGGTCCTCGAGGCCCTGAAAGCTCACCTTTTTGAACCCCTAGACTCAGCGGAGCTGAAATACTTGTCACTCGAAACCGTTTTTCTGATTGCACTGTCAGTAAAACGTGTGGGGGATTTACACACGATTTCAGTTAACGCTACGTGTCTCGAGTTTGGCCCGAATGACTCAAAAGTAGGGTTGGGTATCGGTTGGGTTTTATCCGATACCAGTACCTACTCTGTATTTTTTAAATGGTTCCGGTGCCTAAACGATTCTTGAAACGGTACTTAAGAAAACGAAACCGCACACACTTTGTCAAAAAAAATAATAATACCCCTTTATTTACAGGGCCAAACTGGACACAATATTAACTTAAAATATATAAATACAAGTAACATACTGTAACAATAAATTGCATATGGTAATAATAAATAAACCAATATAAAATAAAAGTTCATATTTACATAATATCAAATAAAACAGAAAAACAATATTATATTAAACAATGTAATTATACTAGAGATTAATAGAGATTACTAACAGGGTATACAGTATAATATCGACATGGCTACAGGTTTCCATGTTTTGTCTGCTTTAACTAGTCATGTAGGCTAAGTTATCTTGTCATTTACTAATTAAGCTCTTAGCCAGTTTGATATTTCGTTCCCACTGCGTCTTATACGCAGCTTTGAGTATATGAAAGAGAACGCCTCTGTGTTCTCTGAATAGGGAACGAGACACTGCGTTCGCTGCACTGATCTATGTAGAATGATTAGTCATTATATAGATCAGTGGTTCACTGCCAAATATCTCGCGCCGCCGACAAGCTTCCTTTTTCGGGAGAGAACTCTGAGGAGCAGATGTTGCGCGCGCTAATATAATATGACGACGTGAGCATCAACGTGGCGCGAATGGTGATTCCTCTATATCCATAGACAATCGATATTCTGACGCGTAATTTTACATGTGAAATGCAGCCAAACATTTCACGTGTGTTTAACCCTTTGATGCGCAAGCTATGGATAGCCCTTCTAATGCGCAACATGGGTCTAAAAAGACCCGTATTCATTTCCTATGGTATTTCAGTGATGGCTGAGTGTTTCTTTGCTAATCTTTAAAATATATGTATTTTATCATTTGTTATTCCAGGTTTTCATTAAATATCTTGTTTTTGATTTCCACAAATCATTGGGTTTATGTTTCCTTTATTACTTTATAAACAAACACAGTTTTTGTATTTCTACATCAATTTTACATACATGGGTCTAAAAAGACCCGTATTCATTTGCTATGTTATTTAATGCATGACTGGACTTTTCTTTTCTTTTTATCTTTTGAGATCAATTTATTTAAGCATTTAATATTCCATTATCTATAAATTTCATGATTTATAAATATTTAAAAAAAAAATTTCAATTACCAAAAATATTTTTTTTTCATTTTTTTCCTAGGTTTTGTGTTACTATATCAAATGTACGTATCAAGCATAATAAAACAAAAGAATAAAGACAACATTTTGTTAAATTAATCATCTTAGAAGTAATTTAGACAACACATTTAACACTTGAAATGTTTATTTGCCACTTTGTCTCGCATAGCATTCACATATCACAGATAACTGATAACTGATAACACTGAAATTGAACTGTGTAGTGTAACTGTATTGAATTGTGGTGAATGTGATCAAAGAAAAGAAAAGAAAACAGAAAAAATAAAATCGCACTGGTACAGCGGCATCTCAAATTGCCATCTTAGTGCTTACATGCCTCACAAATGACAACTACATGTTTGTGCTCCTTGCACACAGGCCTGGTGCTCTGGGAACACCAGCTGCTGACTTTTCTGTCTTTGGCAGCAGGGCATCATTTCAATCATAGAATGATTTCAGTATAAGAATCATTTCAGCATATGAATGATTATGAACTGTTAGGCCTACTAAATGTAAATAAGCTTTAAAAAACAATTTTTTTTTTAGTGTATAGTTAACATTAGCTAGCTAGAATATGTCAAAAGCTAGCTAGCTAATAGTATTGGACATGTTTCTCCTTCTCACAAGTAATTTCTCAATAGGTTTACAAGGTCAAGGTAACCATAGCCTAATATTGAGATATTATGTTGTAATCTTTTACAATATATAAAAAAAAGTCTGTGGTTAAAATAAAATAAGATTAATAATAATTTTTGACCCATGTATGTAAAATTGATGTAGAAATAAATTAAAAAAAAACCTTAACAAAATGATTTGTGGAAATTAAAAACAAAATATTTAATGAATACCTGCAAGAAATGATTAAAAAACATATTTTAAATTAAAGATTCAGCAAAGAAACACTCAGACATCACTGAAATAACATAGCAAATGAATATGGGTCATTTTAGACCCATGTATGTAAAATTGATGTAGAAATACAAAAACTGTGTTTGTTTATAAAGTAAGAAAGAAAACATAAACATAATGAGTTGTGGAAATCAAAAACAAGATATTTAATGAATACCTGGAATAAGAAATGATAAAAAAAAAAACATATATTTTAAAGATTCAGCAAAGAAACACTCAGCCATCACTGAAATACCATAGGAAATGAACACGGGTCTTTTTAGACCCATGTATGTAAAATTGATGTAGAAATACAAAAACTGTGTTTGTTTATAAAGTAAGAAGGGAAACATAAACCCAATGATTTGTGGAAATCAAAAACAAGATATTTAGTGAATAACTGGAATAACATGATAAAATACATATATTTTAAAGATTCAGCAAAGAAAACACTCAGCCATCACTGAAATACCATAGGAAATGAACACGGGTCTTTTTAGACCCATGTTGCGCATTAGAGGGGTTGCTATACAAAAACTATTTTTATTCAAAAAGTAAGAAAGGAAAAATAAAAATAAGGATTTGTGATGATCAAAAACAAGTTAATTGAGGAATACCTGGAATACTGAATGATGAAATTAATTTCTTGCAAAGATATAGAAAATGAAAACTGAGTCGGGTCTATTTAGACCCATGTTGTGCATCAAAGGGTTAATCTCCTCGCTATCAGCAGACGTTCGGGGAGTCTCCCGCATATTGATAACGGCTCCCGGATGATCGCAAATTAGTTCAAATCTCCCGGAATCTAGAGCGAGCGAGCAAGAGCGCGCGTGCAAGACAGATCAGATAGTGCTTCAATAAACCGTATAGTGCGCGCACGTCAGAGATGGAGAGGGAGACCGCGAGAGACTGCGTGTGTGCGCCTCATGCCACAGACTCAGGCATCGAAATCAGGCACCGAAATGTTCATTCTAATTCGGTCTCGTTACTACCGTTTACGTCAGAACCGGTTCCCTATTGGCACCGAGTTTCGGTACCCAACCCTACTCAAAAGTCATCCTCAAACCTAGACATGGCTATGTTCCCAAAGTGGTCGGCACCCCATTTAGAGCACAGGTCATTTCCCTATCGGCTCTGCCAGAATCCGATAGCGAGAGTTATGTTAATCCCACTGCCCTGTCAGAGCTCTGAGATTTTACATTCCCCGCTCTGCCCCTTTCAGGCGCTCTGAGCAGCTTTTGTTTCGTTTGGAGGGCGCACCAAAGGTCTCGCCGCCTCGAAACAAAGTCTAGTTTGCTAATAGACTAGACAGATAATAGCAAAAGGTCTGCACTGCCCTTTGGGCATCAGGGCTCATTCCACGAGAGGTCTGTCCTCCTCGTGGGCATAGTCCAGGCAAAATTCTATTCATGACATGTGTGTGGTGGCGGACTGGTCGTACCCGTCCACCTTTGTCAGGTATTACAACCTGGAAGTTCCCGCCTTGCAGGCCAGACTGCTGTCTGTTTAAGTGAGAGGTCAGTTCTGTCCAGATGTTATCATGTGCAGACTACTCTCATATAATTCAAGCTCTCCTGGTTGAGCTGCACTGTTTCAGGTTTTGTGCTGTATGCTTATACATTGACCGACTGCAACGCTCTGTATTGCCTGTGAGTGCTTATATGCATGTGCTTGTGACACACACTTATGTACACGCACTTGCCTCGCGCTCATGCACATGCGCTTTTCCCACTTATCTGGGTCCCCTGAAATGTTTGGGACTCATGGGGTGGATGCTGGCATGCATGGCGTTGATAAAGTGATCCCGTATCGTAAGTTAAACTTACGCAATATAAGAGAACCTCTCGTAAGAGAATGTACTTGGTTACTAACGTAACCTTGGAGTATTACGTGCCGTGCTCGCTTCACAGTGCTATTTCGCTTCAGTCGATGAAAACCAGAGAAATCAGCCTCCCAGCCCTGCTTATATACGCTAATCTTGGACGTGACGTCACGACGGGCTCACTGGTAGGCTGTGCAGTTCTTGCAGGGCAGCCAATGAGCGCGCCAGGATGCCCGCTCTAGGTCTGCTAGCTGCTGCACGTGTTGACAATGAATACAAAAATTAAGAATTATTCATTTTTTGGCTTCAATATCTCAAGATGGTGAATCTTTCCCGTAGCGTAAGCTAAACTTACGCAATACTCGTTCCCTGTCTAGAGAGAACCAAGGTTATGTTAGTAACCAAGTATGTTTTTCTTCATTAATTGTTACTGCAGCCTGTTTGTTAATATTCCATCATACCTTGAACCAAGGATGAAAAAGACATTCTGTGGCAGCAGGTCTCCTAAAGTACAAATGGTTGAACATTACATTAAAGAGTGCATAACTCCATGACAATTACAACCGTCAGACATATTTTCCACAATGACTGTGGTCCAATAAACACTTACAGTTTGTTTGATACGAGGAGCTTTATGATGAACCCTTTTGCTTCTCTGCAAAGGTCTTTGAACATGCTTTCCTCAAATGCAACATTATAATTCCTGATGTTCAGTAGAGTGTCACGGTCATTTTCCCCAGCAAATGGGGAAACTCCTGTTAGGCTGTGAATTATGTGAAAGATAAAGACATGTTACACATGTTGAAAATTATGTCAGTGGAGAGTTCAAAGTCAAGTCAAGTCACATTTATTTACAATACAGATTGTTTCAAAGCAGCTTTACAGAGATGAATAATGCAACAAAGTTTGTTTCCAGAATAAAATAGTGCACAGTCCAGCTTAAGTAAATTCTGTAATGTTTCATTTTTGTTGTAAAAAGTTATTAATTTAGCTCTGGAGAAAACTGTGATGTCATCGTTACCGTCGTCGTCAGATAGGCTATACATACCATAAATAAGCTATGACACCCACTGGCCTATGGAGAGAAAGGTTTTTTTTTAGACAATATAGAAAATTAAAGTTTAACCAACTGTCAAAGAGTTAGGTGATGTGATGGTGTTTTACCAAATATCTGTAGATTTAGAGATGGGTGACTGGTTTACAATCTCAGGAGCAATAAATTCGGGTGTGCCATATTTGCAGTACAATTCTTCATTTGGTTTGACTTTCAGAGCATTGCCAAAATCACAAATACGAATGTGATCACTTTTCTGGTCTGCCATGAGAATGTTTTCAGGCTGAAATATACACACATGCTGTATAATTACTTTTCTCTGAAAAGTCAAAACAATAATTTAAACTTATTAGTAAAGCATAGTAAATTATGCAGTTTTATCTGTTGACCTTTATATCAAGATGGATTATGTCATTATGGTGAAGATAGGCGATACCCTCAAGTAGTTGTCGTATGATAGACTGAACCTGCACATAGAACACAAACATTAATTCTATGGAATATATTAATCTGTAAGTAATTTACATTGTTTTAGCATCAAACAGCAGCAACTTATTTTAATTGAATACACAGTTCAAACACCAAATCAAAACACCAACCTCAGATTCTAAGATGGTAGTTCTTTTTGTTATTCTTTCCAGAAGCTCTTCGTGGCACCTTTATAATCATTTAAGGATAATGATGCAAGCAAACAGCTTCTTATTAAAAAAAGGATAATTAATCAGAGGGAAAGGATACAGTTCAGTGATAATGACCACTACACGCCTCTTTTCAAAAGCATCGTGGAGGTGAATGATCTTCTCATGGTCTAATTCTGACAGGAGGGTCATCTCTCTCAGGGAACAAGTCTTTCTCTTTGCCCGCACTGAGATGAATTTTGCTGCAAATGATTTACCTTTTTTTTGTGTCACTCGCTTTACATATGAAAAAGCCCCTCTGTGAACACATGAAGACATCACAGACCTGTCAGATCCAAATATACAGTACACAGTGTCCGGTTACACTTTATTTTGAGGTGATGTAGTTACATTGTACTTACTCAAATAAGTACTGAGTAGGCCTAATATTAATTAACTGCATGTAGTGCACCTATAGAGTACATTTAGTTACATTGTACTTACTCAAATAAGTACTGAGTAATATTAATTAACTGCATCTACTTAGAGAGTACAGTATATACTTGTAGAGTTATATACTTGTAATTATGCATACTTTAATGTAGTAATGTGTAACTACATCACCTTAAAATAAAGTGTTACCAAGTGTTCTCCTAATAATAGCAGTGTCCTTCTAGAATGGTATCTGACCTGCCAATCTCTTTGTGTATGTCATAGTAATCGGCCAGCCTACGCATCCTCCGAAGAATTGTGCCTTCATCTTCCATTTGCTCTTCTTCTTCCTCCACATTTTTGGCTGTGAATATATATTTATGTGTGTCACATTATCCTGTTAACTATACCAAACATGCAAAACAAGTTTCTAATTATTATTATTATTTATTTATTTGATATGGACATAACAACAGCATTGGACAAACCAGATACAAAGTACATTGTTTTTTTAGTGTTATAGCAAAACTGCTAATTTACAACACTTGTCCATAGGAGGCTACACATTTCACAAAACACAACACAGTACAATATACAATATTCTTTTATATACATTATATAATAAGTAAACCTTGAGTTATTCCAGCCCGGTCTTATCCCCAAGGCATCATAAATGACGCTTTTGACATTGCGTCTATCTGTTGTCTTAGTGGTCTAACACTAACACTACCCCAGACCTAAACCCACCCATAACCGAAGCGTGTTATATTAGGATGAGAATGAGAACTAGAACTGCTTTTGGCCAGGCTAGCCATATTCAAACTAATTTGTATAACTTACCAGTATGGACAGTAAGCTCAGCCTTACAGGACACTGACCCAGCCATGTTCTTAGCAGTGCAAGTGTAGACCCCCACATCCTCAGGCTGAGCATTGAGAACAACAAGCGAGCACTCTCTGTCATCATACACAAAGGTAAAACGACTGCTTTCTACAAGAAGAATACTATCCTGAAAGTCAAAAACAGCAAATCATCAAGGACAGCATAAACAAAACAATTAAAAATCTCCAGTGAATTTCAATTATAGACATTCACATTCTCACGACTATAGACATTAACATGATCAAGATTGTAAACGTACCTTGAACCAGAGGATATCAGGGTCAGGTTTTCCATCTACAACAACAGCTAAACGACATGTTTCCCCCACACAGACATCCAAGTCCTCCATGATGATCTCAAATGTAGGGGGCACTGAAATGGACACCAAAAAACTATTTAAAAACAAAATTAAAAACTGAAGCAGGATCAATGCATACAATTAATACTCAAGTACAAAGAAATTAAAGTAATAATTCGCCCCCCAAAAACTTGATTGAGTTTTGATGTCATTGACATGTTGTCAAATTAGATTATACAAACTGTTTATTATATTACTTTTACCCTTTATGTCCAATAACTTATGAGTTTTGATTTTATTGGATCATACACAAGTTAATCTATGTTTTGATTATTTCTCATCATGAAAAGTGATTCTCCCTGCTAAAAAATCCAGCATTGCTGGTCACCATCATAAGGTATGCAATGCTAATCCCCAGCATGGAAATTGGGAGTGCTGCTGGACCAGCTGCACCAGCTCATTTTTGCTTGAGAACAACATGAGAGCAATCACCCTTTTTCAATTCAAATTAGACCAATCTACCTTTTTATTTAACTAACTTTAAATTTTGGATCGAATTTAGATTGAGCGTGATGGAATATTTTTACAATGAATGCTCCATAACCACAAATCATACAAAGATGTCTGTTTGAGTGCATAATCTGAAAAGCATTTCATTCTAATGATTGCAAATAATTCGTAATATTTTTAAATCAATCGATTTGATAATTATTTTAATGATGGTTTGTCTGTTAGTAATGAATTAATGATGACCATGATGACTCAATCACAGCCTATTTATTTAACTAACAGGAGAGGGAGGTTGTAACAGTGCTTCATAAAATTAAACTATATAAGGCATCTGGCCCAGATGACCTGAAGGGGAAAGTCTTGAAAGAATGTGCAGCACAACTTGGTCGTGTGTAGGTTGTTTCAAATCTTCCCAGACAATGGTTTTGTACCATTAGCCTGGAAGAATTCCATTGTCATTCCGGTGCCGAAAATACCTAATGCAAAATCTCTCAAAGACTTTCGCCCAATCACACTCACATCTATTCTGTGTAAATGTATGGAGCGCATAGTATGTAAGGAACTGTTATCCCAAATTGAGACATGCATAGACCCCCTGCAATTTTCCTATCGGGCCAATGGGAGCACTGTGGATGCCTCTCTCACTCTTCTAAATAAGGTTCAAATTATCTAGACAACTCAAATTCCTATGTTCGAATACTCTTTATGGATTGCTCATCCGCTTTTAATACTCTCCAACCTTATCTTCTTTTTAAGCGCCTCTATACCCAGGGGGCAAAACACCTGTTTTTTAGGAAATCAGACATGGGCTGCTGTAAAAGGTTGTCATATAAAAATGAAATCTACGATGTCTGAGGATCACAACCTGGGTGGACAACCCGGTGAACAAGCTGCTGGAAACTTGTAATTAGGGTCAAAACAATGCTACCTCAAATTCTGCTTTAACTCCCAGGAATCACCCAAACATGCTAAAACGGTTTGATTATATTCATAAATCCTGAGCCATATCTCCCTGATACTTTATGCTAGAAACAAACTGAGCATACCGTTCAAAAGAGTGGAAGATAAGCTTTCATCTGATGCATTGACTGTACATGTAATTAGAAAGTAAGAGTGAACAATGCCTCTTAATTCATAGGTAGGCAAAAAAAAAGAAAAAAAATATATAACATTCCATTTGTAATCGGTAACATTCTTTACCCTTTGTTGTTGTTAAAATAAACAAATTACCATGTGAAGTTAACTTTTACTAGATGAAATCATATTTTGATCATTTTCACTAACCATACAGTCCCTATGGTCCATAACAAATTTAGAGGGAATTCAAATTCAAGCCTATAATAGCCTGTCAATTCAAACAAGTTCCAAGAAAGAAGTTAACCATTAACTGATGTTTATGTATGTACAGTATATAGTTTGCATATTTATGCAATATATATATTATTTGTATTGCAATGTCTAGTATTTGTAATATTCTTTCACAAGTGGGATAGCTTTATTCTATCAAAAAAAAAAAAGGATTTGAGGATTTTGGGTTAGGCTGGTTTCTGAGTGTGAGACAAAGGTATGACAACTAAATGTTGAAATACTAAAACACACATGAATCATGTGTGGAGTAGTTTTAAAAGTATTTAATGATTAAAACTGTTACATTAAGCAGCAATTTGTAAAAAAAAAAAATAATAATAATTAATGAAACAGATTACAATTCAGGGTGATACCTAATTTCTATAATAATGTTTATACAATTTGTTTTTGCTGTTTTCGGAGTCACTGCTGCTGTCGCTGCTCTCTAGTGTTTCAGGATGCTGAACAACTCAGCATGCAGCATGCAACCCCTGGCAATGGCATCCTATGTAGCATGGAATTGCCCTCTTTGCACAGGAGCAGTTCTTCTGACAACCTTTAACACAACCACATATATTACCATGGCCAATGACACAGGCCAGACAGGCTGTGTAGATGGAATTGGAACTTCAACTGCTTGGCCCTCATCCAGAAATCATCCAAAATTCCTGAAGGGGGGATTTATGGCTTGGCAATATCTGCATTCTTGTCAATAATGGTTGCCAGAGCTGCCCGTTTAAGGTGGAAGAGAAATGCGTTTTCAGTCGGAGGAAGTAGCTTTAAGAGTGTTGATTTGTTGTTCAATAACTTGTATGCTCTCAGTGTCCCCAGATCAGAATCTTCAAAGTGATCAGCTGAGGATGTATACACATCTATGATGAGGCCTCGTGCCTGGTGAAGCAGGTAATCTGTTATGTTATCAGTTGTATTTTGACCAAACTCTTCAAGTGCAGGTATGTCCATTCTCATGCTGCTTTTGAACCAAGACTTCTTACCAGTGAAATAAGGAGAACTAGTTGTATCTCTTCCACTAAGACTGTGGACAAATGGCATAGCACAGCATAGTGAAGGTCCCAGTGCTGCTACCATTTCATGAATGGGCAGATAGGCATTCTCTGTTGTTCTCACCCACAGCTCTGGGAGAGTACTGAGGTATGTTGAACCATAGTACAGGCACATGGCAATGATTTCTGTGTCATTGGCATGGATGACAACTCTGCCAACTCCTTCATTCTGGACACTGTAGAGGGTGTGGAGTATTATCCTTGTGTCTGCCTCCTTCTGTGTGGACTCAAGAGCAGGAACATCCCTGACAGAACCATCTGCAAGCACAACGGTCTTTGCCTCTTTTTTAAATCCACCACCCAGGTAGACACGAGTCAGGCCAATTATAGGAGGCTTGAGTTGTTCATGCTCACACCACCTCTCACAGAGGAATTGAAGGAGATTTGCTTTATTGGCTGATACAGAAAAAAACTCCTGTGGCTCTGGAGCTGTGAACTGCTCACTAACTTCATATACTTTGGCAGATTTTTGTGTGTACCTCCGGCTTTGCTCAGCAGACTTAAGGCTTGGTCCACTGTATCTGTCACAACAGAAGTGTATAATCTCAGTGCCAACAGGTACATCATTCATCAGCATTTTTTTTATATCTATCAGCAATGTGTCCAAATGTTTCACCTTTGTGAAAAGACCAGTGGCGTACGGCACACATAGCGTCGATGACAACTGATGTTTTTTTCCTTCACATGTGTTAAAGTTAACAGATCATTGCCAGTGGTGGAGAACTTAACATTATTGACTGGACTGGTACCAAGGCGAGCTTAGTGAAGATCCTTTGAGGCAGATCAGGAATGATGGTCACTCTGGTCTCCTCTTTCAGGATCTTCACTAAGCTCACCTTGGTACCAGTCCTCATATTGCCATCTTCCTGGAAGAGGGATGGGGGGGAAGTCACTGCACTCATGTTTGGCAATAAAGTCAATAATGTTCAGTTCTCCACCACTGGCAATGATCTGTTAACTTAAAAATTTAAAAAAAATTAAAATCTGCCAAAGTATATGAAGTTAGTGAGCAGTTCACAGCTCCAGATCCACAGGAGTTTTTTTCTGTATCAGCCAATAAAGCAAATCTCCTTCAATTCCTCTGTGAGAGGTGGTGTGAGCATGAACAACTCAAGCCTCCTATAATTGGCCTGACTCGTGTCTACCTGGGTGGTGGATTTAAAAAAGAGGCAAAGACCGTTGTGCTTGCAGATGGTTCTGTCAGGGATGTTCCTGCTCACAGAAGGAGGCAGACACAAGGATAATACTCCACACCCTCTACAGTGTCCAGAATGAAGGAGTTGGCAGAGTTGTCATCCATGCCAATGACACAGAAATCATTGCCATGTGCCTGTACTATGGTTCAACATACCTCAGTACTCTCCCAGAGCTGTGGGTGAGAACAACAGAGAATGCCTATCTGCCCATTCATGAAATGGTAGCAGCACTGGGACCTTCACTATGCTGTGCTATGCCATTTGTCCACAGTCTTAGTGGAAGAGATACAACTAGTTATCCTTATTTCACTGGTAAGAAGTCTTGGTTCAAAAGCAGCATGAGAATGGACATACCTGCACTTGAAGAGTTTGGTCAAAATACAACTGATAACATAACAGATTACCTGCTTCACCAGGCACGAGGCCTCATCATAGATGTGTATACATCCTCAGCTGATCACTTTGAAGATTCTGATCTGGGGACACTGAGAGCATACAAGTTATTGAACAACAAATCAACACTCTTAAAGCTACTTCCTCCGACTGAAAACGCATTTCTCTTCCACCTTAAACGGGCAGCTCTGGCAACCATTATTGACAAGAATGCAGATATTGCCAAGCCAGAAATCCCCCCCTTCAGGAATTTTGGATGATTTCTGGATGAGGGCCAAGCAGTTGAAGGCAATTCACATTTGGCTAAGCCACGCCCCTAGAATGTAGATTGACCAATCACAGCCCAGCCAAGAACCAGCTCCCACAGAGGTCCGACACTTTTTGACAGCGCTCCATTGACTTTCAACACAGGCGTCTCATATTTTTGGTTTCGGCAGGCTATTACCGTCGTAGTTTTATCCAAAATATGGTTAAACGTTGTGCCTCGGGCATTTGCAACACAGATACGCGTTTCCCAGAGAGGTTGGAGGGGGGTGTCCGTTTTTTCCCTTCCCAAAACCGAAGTAAAATCCTGACAGTGACAAGTCTCGTGTTTGGATTAAACTGTATGGACGTCCTCAGTCAGCTAAACCCCGCAAATATCAACAAGCACATCTTTTTTGCTTCTAACCTTACTGTGAGTGTGAAGTTATACTAGTTAGACCGTTTTATAATGTTTTAGGTTATGATTTCGGTTCTCATACTGGTTGTTGATACGCTAGCACATGCTGCTAATAAATACAATGTTATACAGTACTCGTGTAGTCCGTTTGCTTTGTAATAACGATTATAGAAGTGAATAGAGACCTACCCAGCTTTGCATGAACAGTGTTGCTCCCTGATATTGTTATAGTCCCAGCCTCCGTCTCCATTAGTAGGAAATGCGATGGTTCATTTTTTTGACTGTGACCGGTAACGTTATGCTTTTGCCTCTATTTTGGATGCCTTGTTGTTTCTTGCGTTTCACCTGTGTGTCTTGAATATAGCCTCTGAACGCATATTGCAGCCCCTTTTGCCTACTTCTATCAGACACTTTATATGCTGCTTTATAAAAGTTTGATACCATTTCAGCAGGAACAGCTGTTACAGCATAAGCCATGCAGAGCGCAGATGAAGTTTGACGGATGTAGCAACAGTAACTAAGGGGGGCGGGGCTTAGCCAAAGGTGAATTCCATGCTACATAGGATGCCATTGCCAGGGGTTGGCAACCAAATGTAGTAGGATACAGCATGCTGAAACACTAGAGAGCAGCGACAGCAGCAGTGACTCCGAAAACAGCTATACAACTTGTATAAACATTATTACAGAAATTAGTTATCACCCTGAATTGTAATCTGTTTGTCTATTTCATTAATTATTATTATTGTTATTGTTTTTTTGTTGTTGTTTTTTTTTGGTTTTTTTACAAATTGCTGCTTAATGTAACAGTTTTAATCATTAAATACTTTTAAAACTACTCCACACATGATTCCTGTGTGTTTTAGTATTTCACCATTTAGTTGTCATACCTTTGTCTCACACTCAGAAACCAGCCTAACCCAAAATCCTCAAATCCTTTTTTTTTTTGATAGAATAAAGCTATCCCACTTGTGAAAGAATATTACAAATACTAGACATTGCAATACAAATAATATATATATTGCATAAATATGCAAACTATATACTGTACATACATAAATATCAGTTAATGGTTAACTTCTTTCTTGGAACTAGTTTGAATTGACAGGCTATTATAGGCTTGAAATTGAATTCCCTCTAAATTTGTTATGGACCATAGGGACTGTATGGTTAGTGAAAATGATCAAAATATGATTTCATCTAGTAAAAGTTAACTTCACATGGTAATTTGTTTATTTTAACAACAACAAAGGGTAAAGAATGTTACCGATTACAAATGGAATGTTATATATTTTTTTTCTTTTTTTTTTGCCTACCTATGAATTAAGAGGCATTGCTCACTCTTACTTTCTAATTACATGTACAGTCAATGCATCAGATGAAAGCTTATCTTCCACTCTTTTGAACGGTATGCTCAGTTTGTTTCTAGCATAAAGTATCAGGGAGATATGGCTCAGGATTCATGAATATAATCAAACCGTTTTAGCATGTTTGGGTGATTCCGGGGAGTTAAAGCAGAATTTGAGGTAACATTGTTTTGACCCTAATTACAAGTTTCCAGCAGCTTGTTCACCGGGTTGTCCACCCAGGTTGCGATCCTCAGACATCATAGATTTCATTTTTATATGACAACCTTTTACAGCAGCCCATGTCTGCTAAACCCCCTTTGCCCCCTGGGTACTATGAGTTAGGTGCTAGTAGTTGGATGATTTTATGGATTAAGGAGTTTTTAAAAGGTCGCCCTCAGCAAGTTTGTGTTAATAATAATGTTTTTATTAGATTAGATTACAGATGATATGGCATTGGTCTCATGTCAGAAAGAAATTAACTGCACCTCATATTTTGAGTACATTGACATTATTAACTGTTGGTTTGAGAGCAGTTCTTTACATCTTAATATTGAAAAGACAAAAGAGTTATGTTTGAGAAATCAATCAAGAAAAGTAGATACCACATCTGAATATGAACCAGTTGTCATGAAGGAACAAACTGCAGAGCAGGTCTCGAATTTTAAATATTTGGGTCCAATTACAGAAGAGAAACTTAATTTTGAAAGTAATGTGGAGTACGTTCATAAAAAAGCATGACAACGCCTGGGTCTCCTTAGGAAACTGAGAAGCTTCAATATTAGTCAGCAGACCCTAACTATGGTAGGCTATATCGATCAATGATTGAGAGTATTCTTACATACAATATTGTTTCATGTTACAGCAATCTAACATTAAAACCAAAGAACAAACTCGCACAAATAATTAATCAAGCAAATAAGATTACTGGACAAAAACAACAGCCACTTCAGAGCTTGTTCGATCATTCTATGGGGAAAATGGCAATTGCGATTTTTAAAGATACACACACCCTCTTTTGAATTGCTCTCATCTGGACGTAGACTGAAAATTCCCTTGGCTAGGAAAAAATTCTATAAAAGATCTTTTCTTCCAATGGCAGTGATTATCTTAAATCGTACACTGTTTTAATTGAAACAATAGAACGATTGTTAATATTTTTTACATTTTTCTATAAAATACTATAACTATATACAGTATATATATATATATATATATATATATATATATATATATATATATTTTTTTTTTTTTTTTTTTTTTTTGTGCTGTTGATGTGTTACAGTGTCAAAGAAAAATTTCCGCTCTGTGAAAACAGACTGGACAATAAAGTTCAATCAATCATGCAAGTGTGTCCCAATGCATCCTGCAGTACTACAAACCACCTCTACAAGTGCCCTACAATGAAACAGCCAATTAGGTAATATAAACAGAGCCCCTTCCTCTGGAATCATTGGGTGCTTCTCAATATCCCTCCTCGTCTCCTCGCTCCTCCGTCCTCCCTCCTATGACCCGGAAACCGATCGAGCTCAGCCATCTTGAAGGACATCTCAATTCTCTAATTGCACCGTGAGGAGTCGAGGATCGAGGAGATAGGAGGCTTCCTGAGGAGTCATAAGCAAGGATACACAGGTGCATCCTACGCGGAACTGTTATACTGACTAAACGTGACGCACGTGTCAATTCTCCTCCCCCTTCACATCGGTCACAATCATTTTAATTTATACTTTACCTTTGCAGTTTATATAAACCACACATCTCAGATATTTCAACAGTATAGTCTATCTTTATTATTATTTATTATGAATTACCAAACTTCAACAACATAAGGGCAGATCCTTTTAGCGCTGCTGATGACACTGTGGAGTGACGCTCGAGTGATCAAGAATTCCAATGGATATAAAAAAGCTTTTATTCGATTCCTCTGTCCTCCTTTCCTTTCCTCGCTTCCTTCCCTCACGTCCTACAGGGGGTGGAGCTGAGACGCAAGGAAAGGAAGCAAGGAAAGGAAACGAGGATGCACAAATAAGAAATGAGAAGCACCCATTGGGTGCTTTTCAATTCTTGTTTGTGTATGCTCGTTTCCTTTCCTCGCTTCTCAACTCCACCCCCTGTAGGATGTGAGAGAAGGCTGCAAGGAAAGAAAAGGAGGACAGAGGAATCAAATTAAAGCTTTTTTATACATTAGAATAATTGATCACTCGCTCGTCACTTCACAGCGTCATCAGCAGCGCTCAAAGGATCTGTCCATATATTGTTGAAGTTTGGTTATTTAATGAATTCATGATAAACAATAATAAAGCAAGAGACCATGCTGAATTAGGCTATGTGAGATGTGTGGTTTATTTAAACTGCAAAGATAAAGTATAAATTAAATTATTGTGACCGATGTGAAAAGGGAGGAGAACGTATATGTGCGTCATGTTTAGTCGATAAAACACTTCCGCAAAGGATCCTCACTCATAGCTCCTCTGGAAGCCTCCTCACTCCTCGATTCATGCCTCCTCGCGGAGCAATTAGAGAATTGAGAATTGTCCTTCAAGATGGCTGAGCTTGATCGGTTTCCAGGTCATAGGATGGAGGACGGAGGAGTGAGGAAACAAGGAGGGATATTGAGAAGCAAGAAGCTTGCTTTTTAAGCTTCACTATTACCACCTAAGTCATACAGATCATCAGGGTGCGATTTGCCGGGAGGGATGCGTGGGATTTCCCCCTTTCTGGTCAATGGATCCCTGCCTCTGCTTAATTATTTTTATCCCCGGTGGGGATAAATTTATCCCCCCCTCAGTGTGATCAGTGATCCTACACTAGTGGTGAGACGGATCAAAAAACGTATCACGGATCCGTGCTTTGATTAAAGTTAATTTTAAAGTTTTAAATTTTTTTTTAGTTTTAGTTTTAAATGCGCTACTTTGGCTGGCTCTCATATAGCTGCCGCTCTGCACGAGTCTGCAGACTTGCTAAATGTCCCGCCCACGGCGCTATCTGATTGGTTACACCTCGTATAATAGCCTATCAACACTTGCGAGACGGTTGCAGGTCTGCGCTGGGCTGTGGAGCTGCTTGTAGAAATGAAGGCAGCATAGCTATAGTATACAGAATAAACATCACAATCTGATTGTCTGTTTCTATGATGACAAGCAGAGCTAGTGTCCAGTCACTGAAAATGGCCGAAGTTATACACACGGACCCGGTGTTTCACTCAACTGAGACTAAAGCAAAGGTTTTTGTCACTCACTCTTGAACATCTGGCGCGAGTGATTTCAATGTTAATTCAATGTAAAGACGCGTTTACGCGCGTCTAGAGGTTCTGCGGCGCAAATGAGGCGAATTAACAAACATAGATAATGCATCCGTCTTTTCTATCATTTCACTGGTCAGCATCGCGATGTAACGTTAACATTATAACTTTAATGTAACAGCAGCAGTAAAACTTTTTCTATTATGGTTTAACTTTGCAATCAATCCCTCGTTCAGGAGAGGCTGATATAAATTAGCCTCTAACGTTACCCTATTAATCTATTGATAATTGCCATAAGTCCTCCTGTTTGCTTTTCCTCATATTAATTATGAAACTCTACAGAAAATTTGAATTTTATTAGAGTAAAGATTGGGGATGGGGATAGGTTTTAGCTAAAATTACCATAGGTCTATTTACATTTACATTTTTATTCATTTAGCTGACGCTTTTATCCACACATTTATATATGTCAGAGGTCGCACACCTCTGGAGCAACTAGGGGTTAAGTGTCTTGCGCAGGAACAAATTGGTGTCTCACAGTGGATTCGAACCCAGGTCTCTCACACCAAAGGCATGTGTCTCATCCACTGCGCCATCACCGCCCGTAAAGTGGTAAATATTAAAATTTATTTGATATTTTACTTAAGGTGTTATTTCATACTTCATAAGATTCGAAAGCACTATAAGTTAGCCTTACAAACATTCCATAAAACATCCGATAAATGTACTTGAAAAGATTGTTTCAGGAAATGACTTCCCTAACCAACAATAAGTATACTTGAAGTTCATTTTATTCAATATAAACTCAAGTATATGTTCAAGTATACTTTATGTAGTAAGTATACTAATATCAATTAATTAGTAGCACTACTTGGGCCCACTTTTTAGAGTGTAAAAGTATTCTTTTAAGAACTGGTTGTTGTATACTATACGTAAATGACTGCACAATTTTTACTGTAAAAATGTTCATGTTTGCGTACTTACGGTATACTAATTAACCTGGCCCTAGCCAGATGAATGTCGTTCCGCTTAGCTCCATAGCTTCACTCACATCCATCTGGAACCTCTTCCATTGGGAGTGATTTCTCCAACCAACTTTATGGCTTAGCCAATCAGGACGCAGGGCGGGAGTTTCATAGATGTGACGTAGTGGAGAAGCGACCGTGAGACTTGCTGCGTCCCAATTCGCATACCATCCGTCCTAAATAGTATTCGAAAATAGAATTACTACGTCCCAAACCGTAGCATGTTGAAATAAGTGTTTCAAAGATACCCGGATGGTCTACTTTTTCCGGTCAGAATCCGAAGTGTAGATTGATGCACACTCTCTAACGGCTGATATTGCCCACAAACCATTGCGCGTTGGACGAGGATTCGGTTAGAACTACAAACACGAGGAAAAAGTGTTAAAAAAAACTTCAGACACGTAGTCGATACGGAGGACGCGCGAGTTGTGTAGAGAGGTTTAGATAAAGAGCTTTGAGTGATTAATTATCAGTATCTAACCTGACGAAAATGAATTTATTCAATGTTGTCCACATTATATTGCATTTGCAGCAGCATTGTGAACTTTTGTAAAGACACGTTTAGCCATTACATTTTAAATGCATCATTATATTCAAATTGCAAACACAAGGAGAGCATGAAAGTCCCACAACTGGCAGATGAACGTGCTCTCCGAAACGGTAGGATATAAAATTAGATAAAATGGAGGATTTTAACTGTGACGAGATGATTGACAGGGCAGTTTACGGTGACAGGATGCACGCAGCACGCGACAGAGCTGTCCGTTAAAGATGACGTGCTAGTATGTCCCAAAGCTTGCCTACTCTTTTGCTACACACTCAAAAGTATGTACTTTTTCCTCACAAAAAGAGTACATACTTTTAGGGCGTAGTATAAGTAAGCGAATTGGGACGCAGCAACTGTTTTGATTCAGACAACAATGGCGGCTCGCATCGAGGAAGCAAGCGTTAACATTGATGCTGCTATTTCATCCGTGTTGTCCAATCTACCTAATATTGTTTCATTAAAAGAACATCAGAGAACGGCTCTGAAGGCTTTTGTTGGTGGAAACGATGTTTTCGCCCTTCTCCCGACCGGATTTGGCAAGCGTCGCTTTTTCCTGCGTCACTCTTATCAGCGTCACGGGTTGGCTTCGGTGTGAGTGGTTGAAATAGCATGTCGATAAAGATGACAGACAAGTGGCTTATCCAATCATATGCAAGGATTTTTGATAAGGCTCAGCCTTCTAAAACGCCATTTCAATGGATCGGTTCCAGATGGATGAGTGGAGCTAGGCGGAGCGAAATTCATCTGGCTAGTGCCAGGTTATATACTAATGGCTCACTTGAATAAACTTCTTTTTTTTGGAAGGGCTGTTTCTTTGAGTTATAACTTGAAGGGGAATGGCTTAATCTGAGATGCCGACCGACCCTTCTCAAATAACATATCAGGAAAAAAAAGATTTACATAATATTACATAAAGATGAAACTAAATGTTACAAATCCTTCAAATTGCACATTGAATAGTTGCCTGCGTGAAGTACTGCACATGTGTGTAACATTTATTTTACTGCTCTTCCATGCATTGCTGCTGATGTGTAGCTAAAAAAAATTTGTGAGCCTTCACCTGCCATGACCAGCTGCAGAGTGCAGAGGTCACTGCCATACTGGTTGTTTGCCATGAAGATAAGCTGCCCTACATCCGTGCTTTTCACTTTGGCAATGTGGAGGGCATGCTGGTCATCATCAGGCATGGTCATCTCTAATGCACCAGGTTTGTTGACAAGCACCACTCCCCTTCTGGTAAACAATCATACTTAATATTCACAATTTATATTGTAGTTTGAATGTTTGATTTGCATTTATCACTAACCTTTTCCACATGCATGTTGCTTGGACATGATTTAGAGTTATTGTGATGGTGGCAGGCTGGTTCTCAACTACATACACGATATCAGGTTTGTCCAGGATGACTGGAGCCTTGTGTAAATACTGTCCTATGGAAATTATGGAAAAAATAATGAAAACATGATTTCAACAAGTCTACACACATTGCTGATTTCCCAGGCAAAAAGGCTATGACATTGCATTCATTTAAAGTGCAGAGTACCAGAAGGTGCTGTATGAGTCATCAGGAACAGCATGAAAGTATGTCATCAGAAAGTAAAGTATATCTACAAATGTATATACAGTGAGTCCTGCGAACTTGAGCACATTTTTTTTCCTATACCTCTGTCAATGAGCTTAACCAGGTCAGTGGGTTGTGAGGGTTTGCTGAATGCTTTTCCGGTGGCACTAAGGACTCTGAAGGAATAACACACACCCTTAGAAAGTGAGGGAACCGTATAAGAGGTGTCTCTGAGATTGGAGGCAATGGTTGTCCATTGGGTGGAGCCCAGAGCTTGTTGTTGAACAACGTACATGAGTGAAGCAGAATCTGAAATGAATAAAGGACAAGGAAAATTTTATAGGGGACGCAAGGATTAACAGGTATACTTTGACTGAGATGACAAGAAGTCAAGATCTTCAAAAAATACGATTGTTTTAATGGATTTTTGTTTAAATGACTAAAATTACATCTGTGGTTAAGCTCAAGATATCATGTTTTAATCTATGAATAACATACATCAGTAAATGACATCTGTGGTTAAGCTCAAGATATCATGTTTTAATCTATGACATAACATACATCAGATCATCCAAATGACTACAGTATGAAATGTGATTAATTTGTACCCATCTATTTAACTCATTTTTAGTATTTATTTTTCTATGAACTATGTTCTGTGTGTTTTTTTTATGTCTTTGTTGTTTTTTATGTCTGTATATTTATCTCAATGGTTGGTGAGCCAAAGACAATTTTTTCCACCCTGGTGGACAATAAAGATATTATATTAATGCTCCCGTGTGATTTTGTAAATCTTTCACTTGAAAAAGGTGGTTCCTAATTGGCTAAATGGAACAACAGAGATTGTCAGGGACATTAACCCCTTCAGACCTGAATTATGTTTCAAGTTTCTGAAAAATATAAAAGTACATTTTCCCAGCTCATGAGGCTTCTATAAATGAAAACAAATTAAAAAAAAAAAAAATTATATAATGGCTTTCATTGTGATTTTTTTTTTTTGTCCATTCCAATGGACATCAGGTCAAAACAGGTGTACTTCCCAAAAATGTACCAACATGAAATAAATAAAAAAAAAAAAACATAAAAATTTGTTGGTCTATACTTTAAGCTTTTTCTCAAGGTCAAAAAAAAATTCTGCAGTATACAATTTTAACTATAATTTTGAGGTTTTTGTTTTACAGATTGCACATTGTTTGTAACAAATTAAATATCTTCGAATCAATCAATTTGGTCATATTGGAGTCATTTTCTGTGTGCATCTTTCTTTTTTTAGATAAAAAAGTTGAACATTATAACATTACAACTTTAATCATAAGGTTTTTCCTTTATATATTGCACATTTGTTTATTCATAACAAAATAAACCTAGGAATCAATCAATGCATTCTTGTTAGAGTCGTTTCCTGTGTGCATCCTGTGTTTTCTTGTATTTTTACAGTACTGGCAGGACGGTTGCCAGCAAGTCACTGTATTTCGATTTCCAGTAACTAGTGTAATTCACTTTACAGTGCACAAGATCAGTAATGCAAACTACAAAATAGTACTTTACTGTATTTTTACTGTATTTCGTAATTTTGCAATTATATTATATGGAATTGTACTGTAATATATGATACATTACCGCTAAATATTATTGAAATTTTCAAAGTTACTAATAATGATAATTTTATATTATAATAATATCATATAGTTATTTGGAAAATATATAGGAAAACAAAATACTATTGAAGTCAATGGCTACTGTCAGCTGTTTTGTTACCGACATTCTATAAAATACCTATTTTGTGTTCAGCAGAATAAAAACGGTATGAAACTCATACAGGTTTGGAACAACATGAGGGGGAGTAAGTGATGATGACAAATATAATTTGTGGGTGAACTATACCTTTAAAGGAATAGTTCATCCACAAATTTAAATTAGCCCATGATTTAATAACCCTGGCCTCTAGCCATTCTAGGTGTATATGACTAACTTCTCTCAGATGAAAACAATCAGAGTTATATTAAACAATGTCCTTGCCCTTCCAAGCTTCATATTGGCTGTAAATGGTTGTTTCTGTTTTGAAAGTCCATAAAACTGCATCTATCCATGATACAGGTGCATCTATCCTTCATAAAAGTGCATCTATCCATAAAAAAAATATATATTCATATAAAATATGAAAAATATTCATATTTAAGTTGTGCTTTAGATTTAAGTCAACTCCATATGTTCTTTTGGCCAGAAGTTATTTTACTATATAAAGTTTTAAATATGGATATTTTTCCTACATCTTCATCTTCCTCATCACTCCACATAAAGTCAACATCTGAGATATTTTCATCAGCTATATGTTCAAGCACTTCAGAACTGTATATTCTGCACATTAAAAAATTTCAAAAATGTATCGGTACTTTGATATATATATTTTTTTTTATATATATATAAAAGAAATTTCAATCAGCATTACTGAAAATGTGACTTCAGTAACAGGCTTTCAAACCTACTGTCCATTCTAATGGACAGACACATTTAAAAAAATCCTGATTTAAAACGTGCAATTCTACAGTCGATTTTTAACTTTAATTAAAAAGTTCAATCTTTCTATTTTACATACAAACCATGAAATCCTAGCAAAAATATATACAAAATGTATAAATATAACTTAGAAAATGTTGCTTGCTTCTGTGTTTGGAGTGAAGTGCTGACATGCTTCTCTTCAATGTAGTGTTTTTTTATATATAATTACCACATGCAGAGCTTTTCTGGCATTCGATTGGATGACTAACGTCCAATCTCATGGACTGCAGGCTTTAAACTAGGTGAAATGCTCCAGAAGTTAAAAAAAAGGGGGCTGACATGTGATGTCCATTGTAATGGACACAGGGTCTGAATCATAGACTGTAAAAAAAGATGGACGACGCCCCTTCGCTCTTTTCCATCAGAGAGAACTGAAGTGTCTCGATATGACGCTGACATCTTGGAACTTGAGTCTGCGCACTTGCGTGTTTCGGGACCAGCCATGCGCAGTCGTGAGCAGGAAAGCCGCGAAATCAAGGCCGCGCCCTCATTCTCGCTGAATCAAACGCAAGCACACGCCCCGCACTTTTATTAAGTGGCCTCTGTCTGCTTTGTTCTTCTTCAATGATGTCTGCTGATTGCAGAACTTCGTTAAAATAAGGTAAATACAACTACTAACCACTAGGGTTGGGAATCGTGAGAAATTTTCCGGTTCCGATTCCGGTTCCGCCAAACGATTCCGGTTCCGGTTCCGGTTCCCATTCAATTAAAAATATTAGTAAGAGAAAAATCCACAATCCTTTTTGTGTTTATTTCTTATAGTACTTGACAAATTAGTTTAACAGACTGGTAATGTAAACAAACTCAAAATATTATTAAGCAATCTTTGCAAAAAAAAAAATAATATATATATATATATATATATATATATATAAAGGAAATTAAAAAATTCTGCATTCTCTATAATAATTTAGACCTCTCCTTTATTGTATCTCCAACAGTGAAGAATACCCTCTCAGAAGGAGTAGAATATGCTTTAACACACATATGTGTGTAGAACAGATTATTTTTTAAAACGGTTTGAATGATTGATTCATTAAGACTTTACCTATTTCATTACTGGATAAATCGGCGCTCTAGCAGTTAATAAACAGAACTGCATGCGTCTTGCGGAAGAACATTGTTGCCGGAGCTACTTCTCTCTGTTTATATCCATGACGAGTCACGCAGGCATATTTGGGCTACTCCGCAGCAGCTGCGATCTGCCGGCCAGTCTAAACAAGAAGTCCGAGTATTAACGCTTTACGTAGTGATTCAAGATAAGACAAAAACACGGTTTGGAAAAAAAAAACATTATGATGCACTCGCTCATTGTATATATTTTGTAAATTCTGAACACAAAAAATATACGGACTGCATCTGTTTTGACCACTACCGTCAATGTTTACGCAAACTATAATCTCACTAATTCTGTAACGGAAATCATTTGAATATGTGAAACAAATAAATATTGAGACTGTGTGATTGTAAAGCAGTTTCATATCGACAACTGCTCTCTCTCTCTCTCTCTCTCTCTCTCTCTCTCTCTCTCAGCGCAAACAGATTTGAATGTAGGCTAGAGAGTGTCAGTGACTCGGCGGTCGGCGCGCGCAGCGTGCGTGTGTCTGTGTGTGACAAATGCAGCGCGTGTGAGAGCAAATCGCAACTTCAGTGGTGAAGTTTTTTTAATTTTGGAATAAGACGGCGTCTTCTACTACCAGCACTTCGCCCACATGATGATATCGCATCGGCATCAGAACCGTTTTCGGAACCGAAACTTAGGAATTTTGCACGGTTCCGGTATTTTTTCAAAAACACAACCGGTTCTGGAAAAGAACCGGTTCTCGGTTCCCAACCCTACTAACCACATAATCAACATTTTTTTTAAAAGTCCGCTGGTGCTTCAGTGACTACCTCGCACAGAGAACCTGTCAATCACAGCTGTCAATCATGATGTCAGAGCACCGTTATTTTATCATCACATAACTAACTAAAAACAAACTTATTTTAAAAACGAACACTTGAAATTACATCAACGTGATAGAAACTACAGCAAATGACAGAAACTATCTTTGGAAAAAGGATATGTGAAGTGTAATTCAATTGTTTAGTTGGTCTCGCGTCCCATTGAATAACATGGGGAGGCGGGGGTTATGAGCTATACTAGGTCCGGTCACAGGGGGGCGATCGAGACATTTTGGCTTCACTTTTGAGGGCTTGTGCGGCACGCTTGGTCTGAATGGGTTAAACTTCATCACGCTGAACAGGTAAACTCATCTACTACTCACTAGTCCCGCATCAACAGCCTTATTGTGTTTATAGCCATGCTCTAAAGTGATCCATATGTGTCTCCATCCATTTACGTTTCTTTCCATGTGATGAAGTAAATATCCTTCTTTCTGGTGTTAATGGCTGAAGTATACTACTGGCTACAGGGATCAGCTTATTTTCTCCCTGGCGCATCAGCACACACAATGGCTGCAAATAAGTTTTTCACTGTGCGATGCAACTCTTAGACTAATGAATCCGACGTTCCTGAGAATGTGCCACAAATCCTCGACAACCGACTTCCAATGGGTGAACCAGACTCCCCATCCTCGCTGTTCCGCTTCAGTGGCTAGTTGAGCATACCGCAGTTTCTTCCTCTAATACGCCTCATCTACAGCCTCCTCCCATGGCACTGTTAACTGTGAACAAGTGCCACAAGACAATATCTGGTCGGAGATTAATGGTGGCAATCTCAAGTGGAAAATTGGAAAAGCCATTGATCAACATCTGCCAGCATTTTCCAGTCTCTAGCAGCTTCCAGTTGTCCTGGGCAAGGATTGGATTTTTACACCTTTTCCTAGTTGCTCTCCTGGGCAGAGGAATGTTTTCTCTTGTGTGTAATGTTTTGATAGAATAGGTGGCAACTCATTGGTCATGTTACACTTGTCTTTCAAGCCAAACATCACAGCACCTGGTCATGGCGCCAAGAAATCCATCCTTGGCTAAGAGCCACCTTACACCCTGTCAAAATGTGCCTTAATGTTGTAGTTGACAAACACAAAAGACATGAGGGATCCTCTCCTAGAGGTTTAGGTTCTGTGGTGATGGGAGAACATCATATGTTGACCTGATGAGGAAACTGCTCCTACTCTGGGGTGCATTTCCCATATAGATTAGGTCAGCCGGAACTTGGAACACTTCCCATAAATCCTGATGTACTCGTTAAATCATAAGAAGAATGGCATCTATGTTAAAATTAGTGTCTCTGTTTATCCCGAGGTTTACTGCAGCCTAGTATCCAGGCCAGTATCTAGTCCCCTCCTGTGAAGGCCTCCTTCCCTTTACCTCTGTACAGATAATTGTTATCGGGATAATTACGGTTCACGTGGCTATGCCGAAGCGATAACATTCTCTATTATAAATTTTAAGGCCAGCCAAGTAGTTTGTTGAGGGTTGTTTATTTTTAGGGAAGGACTACATGCCTGCGCACATATATTCAAACGCGCATACCTAGAATGAACTCTTAGCGCATGTGCATGCCATCAGCGCTCTCACAGGTTCGCGTTTTAAAGTTTGCGTAGAGAGAACTTAAAGGGCATCTATTATGGAAAATTCACTTTTACATGGTGTTTGAACATAAATGTGTGTTGGCAGTGTGTGAGCAAAACCACCCTAAAACGATAAAAATCCACCCAATTTTTTTATACTCTCTCAATAAATCATATCCACTGTCTCAGAACGAGCTGTTCTAAGATTCAGCGCTTTGTGACGTAAAATTGAGCAAGGGGTTTGATTGACAGTGTGGATGTGGAAGAGACCCCGCCCTCGGTGATCTGTACACCATCCTCCATTGTTTCAACGACAGCGGTAATGTCTCTTGGAAACATAAGAGTTCTGTCGTGGGTTAATCCTGTTGTTGTGGCTTAAAAGTTAATCCTCAACTGTGGATCGTCATCTACTGTTTGCGATCCACCGACACCTCCAGTAACAGTAAGTGCAGTAAGTGTATTTTATGATTTTTGAGCAAATATTCTTTTCAGTCGATGTCAGACAATTCAACAACAAATGCATCTAAAGTTGTTGTCGTCGTCGTCGTAGGATGTCTGTGTATAAAATTTAAACCTTGTTTGTATAGTGTGTAACCACACGTTTATATATGAAGAGTTCAGATGCAAAAGCCTCTAAATGCCATTTGAAATTTTCTTCTTTAATGATGATTTTTATCAAACTTGTATATTTAAGTTCAGTAATTTCATTTAAACAACAATTAATAGGTAATTATCATTGCCATTTAAGTGAAATCACTGAACTATAATATATATATATATATATATTAGGGGTGGCACGGTTCACAAAACCGACGATTCGGTTTGTATCACGGTTTTAGGGTCACGGTTTTCGGTTCTGTACGGTTCTTGTTATTTGTTTCTTTTAATCTTTAACACTCCAGAAATGTACTTCAGCATGTGATATATAGCTTAATTATCCACACTTTAGGATACAGTATTACAAAAATTATATTTATGCAATCATGCACAAACTGAATTTAACTCTTTGACTTTAAGCACATTTTGGGACTATCTCAGAGGAAAGCTAGGTGAGATTTTGACACAGCAAGAGAGAAGACATTGACATGCTTTTCGTTTATTTGGCAAAAAAAGGAGAATGTGTATCACTATTTCTACAAGAACTTGTGCATTTTTATCACACAAATCTTATTTACACAAAGAAATTAACTTGCATTTATCAACTGGCAACTTTTGTAGCTCTTACAAAAATTCTTTCTTTTAAAAGAAAAAAAGATTAACTCTTAAAACACTGTCTTTTATGAATAAGTCAATATACATGAAACTTCATTGCTTATAATTAGGCTATAGCAATAGCAAAGGCCATAAACATAAAGTGAAACATAAGTTCAACCTCAACACAAAAGACAGTATCAACAATGCTTCTATTCCCTAAGAGTGAGGGTACTTTTTTTTACTTGAAATGAAAGTGCAGGATTTGGAAACATTTGACTGAAGCTCTTATCTAAACATAAAGTGCCACTGTAGCGTTATATTAAAATATCATAACATGAAATCCAAAATGTTCCCACACACTGGACTCAAACACAAGGAGAGTCTCCTCATGAAATACCTACGACTGGCAGATGAACGTGCTCCATAGAATGGAGTATTTTAACTGTGACAAGATGATTGACAGGGCAGTTTACAGTGACAGGATGCACACAGCACGCGACAGAGCTGTCCGTTAAAGATGACGTGCTAGTATGTCCCAAAGCTTGCCTACTGTTTTGCTACACACTCAAAAGTATGTACTTTTTCTTCACAAAAAGAGCACATACTTTTGGGCGTAGTATTAGTAAGCGAATTGGGACGCAGCAACTGTCATGAATTCAATATCCCATCATGCCTCTTACCTGGGACTGATTGCCCTACACACCTGCACTGCACTGATTGCACACACACCTGCACCTCATTCACACACACACACACACACATAAAAGCCACTTCCACGCCCCACTGCTCTGTGAAGTATTGCCATGCCCTGGCTTTCAATTCGAAGCATTTATCTGTGTGTTTCTGTTTGATTACTGAATTAGGACTGTGTACCCCGACCTGAGCTCTGATCGTTCTCTGTCTGCTTTGACCTGGATTGCTTATTGGACTTTGCCTATTACTCTCTACTCTGACTTCTGTCTGTGACCTCATTCTGCTCTGTGTTCTCTCCGTTGATCTATTTGCTGTTGTTTTACCCTGCCTGTTGACCATTCTAATAAAAGCTGCAAATGGATCCCTCAGCATCTGTGACTCCATTACAACATTGTTAAAAGCACTATATAAATGAAGATGACTTGACTTGATATAAATGACAGACATGGCATCTGAGGAGTATTCATTTTTTCTCAATTTCGCTTTATTTCCAGATTCAATGATCGACTTCTTACATTGTAGCTAGAGCACGTTCACACATGCGCAGTCTTCAAAACGGTGTTGTAAATCTCGTAACAAACTCAAGGATGTAAATGATTTGTATATTATAAATAAAAGACACAGATGGTCTCACTCTGAAATCTGATTCTAATTATCAAACGCATGTACACACGCACGTCACTGTATAGTGGGTAATGAAGCGGGAATCTGCGGAATCAGACGCTTCAAATAGCACCAACTGCAATGTTTAATTTTAAATGAATATTACTGGCAGTCTGGCACACGTGGGTGGGTGCTCGTTATTTTCGAGCGCCTATATCGGCGCCTATGGATGGTACTGAATGTCAGCTTGCTTATTTTGCTCAAGATAAGGATTTAATAAGTCCACATGCCATGCAATGTAGAAACTATGCTTCTAACCACAGCTCGAGAAACAGGGAGAATGATTAATTTGGGAGTGTGTGGATCAATTCAAGATTGGCTGGCAAGACCTATTGTCAATGAAACAGGGGTGCATTTCCCGAAAGCATCGTTAGCCAACTATGGTCGCAAGTTCCGTTATCACCATAGTTCAACGAGTTGATGTTACCTGAAATCATCGTTGTTACCCGAAATCATGGAAATAAGCAAAAATGCTGTCAGTGTCTGGCAACTTAAAGGGGTCATCAGATGCAAAATTCTATTTTACATAGTTTGCATGCAAATGTGTCTTTGCAGTCTGTAGACACAACCACCCAACAATGAAAAAATCTATTTCCTCTTTTTTATCCTCAAAAAGCCTAAACACTCTCAATAATCAAGCCGTTTGGATTTTCTGAGCAACATGATGTCATTGCTCATGCTCTGTCCACGACCACTGATGGACTGTCCAGTATTAGCATATTTCCGCCCTCAGCCATTTGTATTCTGTCTGCCAAGGCCGTCTTGTGTCGGCACCCACCAAGGAAAAGATGGCTGGGGTGAGCAGTTGCTCATAATCATACTCTACCCTAGTTCTCAATTAATTATCACAGATTATAGAACATGATACACTAACTTTAAACAAACATAACAGGAACTATCATGCCAGCATAGTTTAAGAAAAGACAAACAAACTTACCCATGGATGGATCCAGGTTTTTTGGTCCTTTCCAGCTCAATGAGACAGTTTTCCCAGTCACACATCCAATTAGTGGAGGACCATCAGGAGGCTCGGGAAGGCTAACTGTCATGAAGCTACAATGTTAGTGAGGCAAACACATGAATATTACAATACTATTATATATGAGAGGAAGTTCCATCTTACCTGCAACATATAGATGAGCATAGCAGGCAGCCTTCCCCACTTTATTGGAGATGATACATTTATACACACCACTGTGGCCATGACACACAGAATTAATGACCAGACTGTGAACATCCCTGTCTAGAAGAGGTACATGATAGGATATGATTAAAGATGACGTATTCGGGAGACAATAAATGTAGTAAACGAATAAGAACCTCCCAGTTAGAACTATGGCCACTAATATCCTTTAAAGGTCCCCTGACATGAAATTTTCATTTTCTGAGGTTTTTTAACATTAATATGAGTTCCCCTAGACTGTATTTGGTCCCCTCGTGTCTAGAATTTTTAATCGGTGTAAACTGAGCTTTGGCTATTTTTCTCTTCTCTGCATCCGTCTGCATCTCAGACGCGCTGATCTGGAATCTCCCCCGTCATATAGGAGAAAGGTTACTCCCCTTTCTCTGCTTTGCCCGCCCAGAGAATTTGCCCCGACGATGAGAAAATGAGCTAGGAACAGGAAGTACGAACACGCCCAGGCGCGATTTTATTTTTTCCTAGAGAAATAGCTTTGAGATTTGAGTTTTTCCTCGAGAAATATCATGGCTTGCAAACGAGCGAAGCATGGCAGTTGCTCAGTGTTCGGATGTACAAATGAACGCAAAAGTATTTTTTAGTTCCTTCATCCGAGCCTCTGAAGAAACAATGGGTTAATTTTATTTACTCTGGAAATGAGCCGACTCAACTCCCAGAAGTTTTGTATGGTCCAAACGGGCAGAAGACAGGTAAGTTAATATTTCTCTCAAAATCGTTCGATACTGTTTATGCATCAGTAAGTCAAGCCAGACTATTATCAACTTCACGTCGTTTCTTTGAGTAGGATGAAAATAATCTTATTTAAAGAAAGTGTTTAGCAGGATGATATTCAATACGGTAAGCATGCGCTGCTTTGTTTACGTTATGTGTATCTGCAGCCGGCAGCGTCGGTTTTCCTTTTTGAATGACGAATATAGACTAATATATCTAGACCATTGGCTTATTAAACGCAGGTGCAGAACGCACATTTAGCTGACAGTCGCCTGTCGTTCTCCCAATGTGTTCAAGTGCAGCTTTTTATCTCGACGAGAGCGGACGGGTTTCGGGCTTGTATCGGGCAGATGTAATATGTGTTTGTGGCTAGAATTTTCACGTGATGAAATACAGAGATCTGACAATGGCACTCAAACATTTCATTAGTCCAGTGGCAGAACTTTTGCCAAGCGTGACAGAGGTTCTGGGTTCTAATCCGCACTCATATCATTTTTCTTCTATCTCTGATTAAAACCGATTATGTTTATCAGTTGTATGTTTGTGTGCATTTTACTTTGTGATTTCACCGGATCGAATATAGAGTCTCCACAACGGATTAAAGCGCGAGTCCGTGTGAAGACTGTGTGTGACAGCGCGAGCCACAAGAGAACTGTATCCACGCTACTGATCGCAGCGGCAACGAGCACTTTGATCACTCGTTTTCAAAAGCAACACATTTCAGTGCTAGATCGCCTCTTATTTAAAGAAACGAACTAAATGAATGCTTTGCTAGTTAACTAGAGATTGTTTATTTATTAGTATAATTTACATCTGTGCCGCGAGAGATGTTTCAAAAGTGGTTGGGACAATATCGACCCTGGCTAAAAGTGGTGGGGACATGTCCCACCCCTCCCACCCGCAAATTACGCCTATGCGATTCAGTAATCTTGATATCTGTAATAGTAAAAATGTATAATAGCTGTAGTACGTTTTCAAGAGAGTTTCACATGTAACATGTAGCTATTTCATATGCAAGCATGTCAGCCAATCGCAGCCAGTGGTGGAGGAAGTACTGAATCTCAGTACTTAAGTAAAAGTACAAATACCCAGATAAATATTTACTTTAGTAAAAGTAGAAGTAACACAATGACAACCATACTTAAGTAAAAAGTAAAAAGTACTTTATTTTAAATGTACTTTAAGTATTAAAAGTAAAAGTACTTGCATAACAATTTATTATCTTAATGTCTATTTTCTAATGATTAATAAAACATTTAATTCTAACTCATTCAACCTAATAGCCTTCTCGTATAATGATGTTCAATAATGATGGAAAAAATTTCACCATTTCTGAAACAAGCTTGCAATTAGACAATATCATGCTTATCCTTACTATTGGCAGTAAACGCGATTCATTTATGGTGTAATTCTGAACCTCTTGGCTTGCCATAATCCTAACCAAACCAAACATATATTACACACGGTGTGTTTCCTATGCACGTAAAAACAAATTTTCGCGTATGAGTTGCATGATAAACACACTGCGTGTGAGGCGCATTTAGTGTGACCGGGTTGGTATACTGTATCTATGGCAACCAAACGTCACTGGTGAGACAAACGTGCAACGAACGGACGGTCAGATTACGTTTTGGCAGGGGAAAAACTGATCAGGAAATGTAACGAAAATGTAACAGAAGTTGTAGAAATGTAGTGGAGTAGAAAGTATAATAATTGCTGCAAAATGTAACGAAGTAAAAGTAAAAAGTAGGCACTATTTATTCTACTTAAGTAAAGTAAAGATACGTGAAAAATGTACTTAAGTAAAGTAACGAAGTATTTGTACTTCGTTACATTCCACCACTGATCGCAGCAGTGGGCGGTTACATTGAATCCCACAGCAGACACGCCCCTTCAAACAGACCGTTCTAAGCAGAGGCTAAAATCAGGCTAGGAAAAATGCCTTTTATTTCTAAATTATGACTATTTTTGATCTAAAAAAACATACTAACATTATAAGGGCAACCCAGGAAACATTATAAAATAATACAAAAAACCCATGTCGGGGGACCTTTAAACTGCTTTTGACAAGTTTTTTTTGTGGACTTACACTGTATCATCTTTACTTCATCTGTGCTCTCTATCATCTTGCCATTGTGGAACCAAATGATTTTGGGGTATGGCATGCCTGTTACCCTGCACTTCAATACTGCTTCTTTCCCTTCAACTACTTCCAGGTCACTGAGAGGTTTTATGAAGTCTGGCATTGTCTTGAGTTCCAACTCTCCCTCAGACACCTCAGGCTCCTCAGGGATTGATGGCATCTTTTCTAACCTGGACCTGAGCGCAAAATGAACGAACAAATGAGACAGAAAAAGAATAAAGAATGTTAATTATTCATTGATAAGAAAAGTTGATCTTCTTACATGTGAGTACATATGGCAGGTCGAGGTTCCTGCACATGGAGTTCAGCAGAGCTCTCCGCTTGTCCATGAACATTTCGAGCAATTACTGTGTAAAATCCCTCACTCTCCTTGTTAACATTAGTGATGAGCAAAGAGTGATGCCCATTTACTCGGAGAATGCGAATATTATCAGTCTCCACCACAGGTTGTTCTAGGACACAAAATATGTATTTGTAATCAGTGTTGACAAATGTTTTTGTTGCTTTTGTTCCAGAGCAGTTATTTCAGAAAGAAAAAAAAAATCTTCTGGAGCTGACTCTTTATTTTACCACAATGAGTCCAGGTCACTTCAGGAGGGGGAAATCCACTGACTTTGCAATCAAATTGTGCAGACCAGCCCTCAGTAGCCTCCAGTACCTCCAGTTTCCGTGTAAAGAGTGGCTCCTTAGATGGAATCACCAGAAGATTAGCTGTACAAGAGAGATTTTCTGTACCATACACATAAGAAAAATAAGCACTGTTAATATCAATCAGAAGTTATCCAAGCAAATACTGGAAAACAATATTAATTATATTATATTATATATAGCCTATTACTGATGCATATATGCAACATGACATCATGACTTTTGCGTAAACATATACGCCACTTTCGAGTCAGGTGGCGGGTTATTTCTACGCATTTTGAGCTATCCGCGTGTATGCGTGTATGTCTACGCCATTAACGTCCGTGTCATTCCGCGTGTCTGTACACGCAGTCAAATCTCCAGTCATAAATGCCATTAACCCCAGTGACGGTTAAGTTTAGGGATGGGGTTGAGGTAAGTCATATCTTTTTTTTACCTATGGATGGTAAGGGAACAGTCATAAATGCCATTAACCCCAGTGACGGTTAGGTTTAGGGACGGGGTTGAGGTAAGTCATATATTTATATAACGTTAAGTCAACGGCGTTCATAAACACGCTGAAAGGCGATTATGCGTCTTGATAGCACGCCAAAAATGGAAATACGAATTGGCGTGGCATACACACGCTACTTCATGAGATCAGTCTGCATATATGATGTAACACAGCTATGCTCACTATTCACAGTTGGTATGATTCCTACCTTTTGCTGAACTGACTTTGCAAGTATAGCTTCCACTGTAGTCTTCATGTGCAGATTTAAACAGAAGATGGCATCGATGTCCATCAAACTGCATCTTACAATCAAATAGTGCTGGCTGTATCAACTTCCCATTGGCTAGCCAATCAACATCCAAAGCCTGTGGCCCAGTTACGCAACATTCAAACAAGGCTATCTCTCCTGCCTTGACTTTCACATCCTGCATAGGTCTGACAATGGTCAGAGATGACTCAGCAGTAGCTGCTAGGCAGAAAAGAACAGTTACAATTCATGATCAATCTGAAGTTCAAGCCTCAGCTTGAATTAGAATTACTTGCAGAAATATCAACATTTATTGACAATATTAAAAGCATGTGATTTGTTCCAGAATTTTCTCTTTGTTATGCTGGTTGAAAGTCTCTTCTGATCCTGACAGAAATCAAGTAGTCTAAATGTAATGTATGTATGGTCTGTGGAAGGTGTAGGACCATAAAATGTTCATGTAATCATTGCTCTAATTCCAAAAGGACAACAATGTCCTCCCTGCCTGTCAACGTATATATTTCTCACCTTCGCGAACCCTGCTTTCTTTCACAGTGTCACAAGTCAGCTGTGTCTTTGATGCTATCTAGAGTTAGACAGATGTTAGTTACTGAGCACCACAAACCAAAACTTTTACAGTTCCTCCTGAACCAAAACATTGCGCTAATGCTGCATTTATAACTCAGATTTATGCGTTTCAATGGCAGTACTGTCAATGGAGAAATGAATCTGCAGCAGTCAGGTGATACAGGTCAGTGCTCTTTTAAGGTGTTTATGTTCATTATTATTGTAATGTTATGTGCTTTGAGACATGAGGAAGTTCGTGTTTTGGAGGAGGCGTGGTTTTTAAAACGCTCTGAAGGGAGGGTGGGATATTGTGCTTTCAAAGTTAGCTCGCTTTTGCTAGCCTCTCCGAAAACCACATACCCTACCTTTAAGATGCAGTGAATTTGTGAATTCACTGCATCTTAAATTTATTTTGTGATTGTAGTGAATTTATTTTGTGATTGTAGTCTATTCAACTACAAATCAACAGATACAGTAACAGACATTCTGTCACCTTGTGAGTATTAGCTAGAGTATTAGAGATGTAGTTTTATGTATACCATAGTTGTAGGTGTATCATGTGATTAAACTTTTCACTGTACTTATTATGCAGATAATTTTCAAAAATAATTAATTGGTCTTAAAATTGGTCCTATTATTGGGGGAAAAATCTTGATGCAGATATTATTACTATATTTATTTTGCTATCAACATCATCACAATAAAATGCATTGTTTTACTTAATGTTAGTAATTTAATTCCACCCACTCTTACTTTCACAGTTCATTACTGCACTTGTGTTTTTATTTCCTACCATTAATGTTGTAATAACAGTGTAATGGTTGGCAACAGAAGAGAAAAACTGCAGAGGATTTTGGCCAGTGAACAAAAGCAGATGGCACAGAGTGAGATAACTGACCACAGCTGGGGAGATAATAGATTTACCACGTGGTCCCTGATCCAATAAATTTGTTTCCACTGATGAAAAGGCAATGGCCTCAGCATGGAACAGACACTGTGGCTTCATGGAAAATTCCAGGAACATTGCTTTGTTGAAAGGTGTCACAGCATTTAAGCAGAAGTAAACTTGTCCTGACAATTCTCTAAACAAATGTATATGTCCTGTTTTAAAAGTTAAGCTCACCATCACTTATTTTTTTTCAAATCCTCAATTTCCTTTGCATTGTTATAAAGTTCCCCTTCAGGGACTACCGCTGCGTGTAATCGCAGTGGGAACGCCCCCCAGTCAATGGAGAGATGGAGTGTCACAGCGAGTGACGTCATCGACCAGGAAGCTATAAATATCCCCTGAATACACGAGCCGCCAGCTTCTGTTACTTCAGCAAGCTCTCTGTGTGTGTCTGAAATCTTTTGATTGTGTTTGTCTGTTCTGTCAGGAGTTCATCACTATATATATTTATTTATCTATTAAAAAAACAATATGAACGAGCATTATAGGAAGTGTATTCCCCCCTGTACACAATACATTACAGGTGGGGATCCACACGAGCTATGTGTGGCTTGTTTGGGAGTGCAGCATGCCCAGTCGGCTCTTGAGGGAGTCGATTGTGAGCATTGCGAGCGCTTTCCTCTGAGAACTCTGCGCTCATGGCGATCGCTCTTCGAGGAGAGCGGTATGCTGCGAGCTCCCCAAGGCTCAGGTCCCGCTTCTGTTGAGGCAGAGCGGCGGCGCTTGTCTTGGGGTTTGCAGATGGATCTCACGACGTTGAGACGGGCCCCACCCTATCTCAGCTTTCTCCGGCGGGATCCAGTGCCTCTCACCTGGCTCTGGAAGCACGCGCTGCGGCGGTTACTTCTGCCTGGGTGGAGGCACATGATGATGTTGAATTGAGATTATCCAGTTCTGAGGAGCTGGATGTCGAAAGTTTTGCATCAGAGGAAACTAGTTTGTCAGATTATACTGCAAATGAAGAAAGTTTGATGGATGTGTTATCTCGTGCTGTTGAAAAGCTCAGTATTGAATGGCCAACTGATCTGTTTGCATACAATGGCCATTATGCAGGCTTATCAGGCCGACCTGCTTAAAGATGTGTGTGAGGGGGGAGAAATTTCGGCAGATATGATTACTGAGCTCAGGCAAACTGCTGATCTCACTCTCCGGGCCACCAGAGAGACCGCTAAATCTATTGGCCGGTCTATGGCAGTCATGGTGGCCACAGAAAGGCACTTTCAGTATGGTTGAGTCAGACCTCGATGAAAGAAAAAGACAAGACTCATTCTTTTAAATGCTCCTGTTTCACCTGCAGGCCTCTTCGGTGACTCTATTCACTCTGTCACGGAGAGTTTCCAGAAAAAGAAAAAAACAGGAGGCTGCCTTTCATAAGTTCATCCCTCTCAAAGTGTGTGTCACTGGCATGGCCGTGGGAACATATTTTATCATGGGGGTGCTGGGGGCGGGGCTTAATGGGCGTGGCTTGACAGAGTCGGCGCCAGAGCAGATCTACTGGAGGGGCATTGGGTCATCAGGGGGTTTGCACTGCCGTTTGAGAAATATTTTGACGCAAAAAAAAACAAAAAAACAAACAAACCAGAAACACCTTTTACTACTATCATAATTATTAATAATTATTATTTGGGAATTTCTCCACCACTTTTTGCCAGAGTCGATATTGTCCCCAGCACTTTTAAACATCTCGCGGCGTGGATGTACCAATACAAATAAATAAAACAAATCCGGTTAACTAGTCTAGCACAACATTCATTTGTTAAATAAGAGGAGAAATAGCACGCTGAAATGTGTTATTTTTTAAAATCAAGTGATCATAGTAGGCTACTCGTTGACTCAGTGCTGTGCTGATAGTGTTCTCTTGTGGCTCGCGCTGCCACAAGGAACATCTTCACACGGACACGAGCTTGATCAGTTGCGGAGAAATCTCTATTCGTACCAGTGAAACCACAAAGTAAAATGCATTCAAACATTTTGTCATGTCCCTGCTTGACAACAACTGATAAACATAATCGGTTTTTATGAGGGGGGAAAAAAAACTATGCGAGTGTGAATAGAACTCAGAAACTTTTGCACGTTAGTCTAATGTTCTTCCACTTGACTTGACCATTACATTAACTACCATTACACCACATACAGGCGAATTTGGGGGAATGCAAGGTCTCGAGGTGCATTTTTGTTGAACTTATTTTAACTTGAGTGCCGCGTTTTGAGAATGAGGTTTCATTCGCGAGACGCGAGCGCAACAGTTGCGTGCGCGTTCACAGTGAAAAGCATTTGGAACAGTAGCAGAGGGTAATGGAAAAACTCGTTCTTTGTGAACAGCCCTTAATGCCAAAGAATGCTTTAATCAAGACATCTGTATTTAGTTTTTTCACATGCATAAAATGAGTGTCAAATCAATTTTGACATGCTGGACCTCAACCAGTGTCATGCCACTCACTCTATGCGAGATCGACTTTTGCCTTATGATAGGCAGCCTATAATTTCTATACAACTCTTCGACAACATATGGAAATGAAATAATCGTTAGAGTCGTTTTATAAAGGTAGAAGGTGTTCTTAAAAAACATGTTGAAAAACAAATTTATTTAAAGTCACGTCATATTAAATTTCAATGTAGTGAAACAGCTGTCGCCAGGGGGTGCTGCAGCACCCTCAGCACCCCTACTTCCCACGGCCCTGGTCACTGGGGCTGCTGATGCAGTGTCATTGTGCCCTGGTTATGTGGAAAGATCCTTGTTTTCTGTCCCAAGGCCCTGTGTTGGGAGCTCCTTGTCGTCGCGTTATGCTAACGACGGATGCCTCTCTCACGGGTTGGGGAGCGATCATGAGTTGTTGCCCGGCTCGGGGTCTGTGGAAAGACAATCACCGTCTATGGCACATAAATTGTCTAGAGATGTTGGCAGTGTTTCAGGCTCTGAAACACTTCCTCCCAGACCTAAGGGGCCACCATGTTCTTGTCCGAACAGAAAACACATCGGTGGTCTCTTATTAGGGCTGCAACTAACGATTATTTTGATAATCGATTAATCGGACGATTATTTTTTCGATTAATCGATTAATCGGATAAAAAATTTATTCCATTTTTTTGTTTATTATAACTAAATAAAACCCTAAAAACCACACTCTTTTGTGTGTTAAACAATCTTCTTAATACAGACAACTTCATTATATAGAAAAACAACAAATAAAAAAAATATATATGACCATAACCTATGACAAAAATGCTATTGTAAACTAGATTAGTGGATAACTCCGAAAAACTTAGCCTAGAAAAATCACAAGTGCACAATAATTTTATAAAATCTGAACATTTAGTGAAAAAAACATTCCTTAGTGGGGAAAAAATAAGAGACAATAAGTGTAGCACTATCTCTGGTAAAACGTTACACATTGCTCTTTGTATTGTTGTTATACATTCATGAAAAACATCGTAAAAATCAGATGCACAGCTATTTAGTGAGGAAGCAATATTGACTGTGTATTATACAGTATCTTTGCAATAGTTTATTAAGCCTTTTCTTTTAACAGTTTTAAATTTCAGTTAGGCTACTGTGCACGTGAAGAACAATTATAGTGCGCCGAGTCTACTCTAGTGTTGTGATCTAACAGACAGACACTCAGTAGAAAGTGATTAAGTTACAGCAATAAAAGTCTAGCAAGATAGTCATTATATTACGAAACCATAGACCTTTATCTACGGATCAATTATAATAATAACATTGAATCATCTTGGAAAGAGTTTCATCATGTTAACTGTTGTAACGCGACGCGCTGTTTGAACACCGAATAGAGAATGACTGACAGCCGCAGTGGAGGGAAAAGCTTACGTTAACTTGAATTTAATGACTTAAATATACATTTCTATCTCACATTATACTACAGTATGGCTTCATAAAGTATACACGATTAACGCAGGTCACCTATTTTAGTTTCAAAACGGCGAATTTGCCGAAAGGTGAATGATTTTCATGTATGCTGCATATTGATAGCGGTTTCCTGATGCCCGCAAATTAGTTCAAAATCACGGAATCAAGAGTGCGCATGCGAGACAGAAGATAATGTGCTCCAAACCGTCCGTGTTGCGCACAGACCGGCGAGGGAGAGAGACTGCGTGTGTGCCTCATGAAGCGCATGTAAGAAGCGCATGTAAGAAGCGCATGTAAGAAGTGCATGTAAACAATCCCTGTGACGTAATCAGACCAACTAATCGATAATGACATTTGTTGACAACGATTTTCATAATCGATTATAATTGATTTAATCGATTAGTTGTTGCAGCCCTATCTCTTATATCAACCATCAGGGGGGTCTGCGTCCTCGTCCACTTTACAAACTGGCAGGTCAGATTCTCCTTTGGTCCCAGGGGAGAATTCTTTCTCTGAGAGCTATTTATCTGTGATATTTAATCTGTGATATCTGACTGATATTTAAATCAGGGGGCAGACATCCTGTCAAGACAGGGGCCGAGGCCCGGGTAATGGAGTCTTTACCCCGAGGTGGTGGAGCTCCTATGGGAACATTTCGGTCGTGCCGAGGTAGACCTATTTGCTTCCCGAGAAACATCACACTGTCCTCTGTGTTTCTCTCTCAGCCCTCCAGCCCCGCTGGGGTTGGATGCGATGGGACATCTGTGGCCGAGGTCACGTCTGTGCATTTTCTCCGATAGCTCTGCTCCCGGGAGTTCTGGAGAGGGTTCGCCGGGACGGGCTCAGTCTTCTGCTAATTGTCCCGTTCTGGCCGGCTCGAGTATGGTTTGCGGACCTAGTGTCTCCGCTCAACGGCTCTCCCCTGGTACTGATCAGGAGAGACCTACTCTCTCAGACGAGCGGGTCCATCCTTCACCCCCGCCCAGAACTATGGAGGCTGTGGGCTCTGAGGGGGCCCAGCTCATACATTCTGGTCTCTCGACTGAGGTCGTTGAGACCATCCTCCAATCCAGAGTTCCCGCCACGAGGAAGTTATTTGCTGCGAGGTGGAAACGTTTCACCTCTGGGTGTGGAGAGCACCAGCAGGACCCAGTTAACTGCCCGGTTGGTACAGTGCTGGATTTCCTGCAGGAACGTCTCTCCACTGGGTTATCCCACTCCACACTGAAGGTGTCATCTTGGCCTTAGCTGCTTACCACGTCCCTTCAAGTGGAGGTTCCCTATGACTGTATGACTCATTAATCAGAGTCATACAATTATAGGCCAAATATAATTCTATCAGTATAAGTCAAGTATACTTAAGTGCAATTTTAAGTATATTTCTGAGAAGTACATAAAGTATATTTCTGAGAAGAACATTGAAAAAGTGGACTGTAAGTACTGTATACTTTCTTATTTTTACTTTTAAAAGAAGTATACTAATAGCACACTTGAATAAACTTGTTTTTCATAAGGGTATGCAAGATTGTTTTCATGAATTGTTTTGATAAAGATAAAGAATTTATGCAGATATTGTCCAAAACCCTCTTTTACCATGGGTGTTTTTAAATCTTTGAATGGCACTATCTATATAGGCCTGTATATATTTCCTTATTGTGAAATTCTTCTCATATGACACAAATCAACCAGCATGTGAGTCATTTGTTGCTTAGTGATGATCATGCTAATGCTAGACAGATCTGTACAGATGCTGCACAAAATAGTATTTACTTCATGACTTATAAATTGAAGATTTCTGCTGAATCTTCAGAGCTTTTACATTATCTTTCCTCTAAGGGTTTTACAAACCACTGATGTTGTCTATTTCATAGAGATGTTTTTTCTAATTATAGATTCATATTTAATATATGAATCATAACTCTTTAAATTGGCTAGTAGTAAGTTGACAGCATTACCCGAAATGGGTGATTTTCATTTGGTGGGTGCTCATTTCAAACCATGTTATATGATTTAATTACAGAGTGTCTCCACTCTAACTCGTTCTTGTATTAGTCCTAAATGAGAAGATCATGAAGATGTTGATGCAAAGTGGTCATAAGATAATTTTAAAGTCCCAGACAATAATACTGTAGCTTAGGTCTGACATATCTTACCTCTGGGCCCAGGGTTTCCCTTGATGATGCTCTGAAGCATCACCTCTGATCCAGAGGATCCCATAACACCCTTACAAGGAAGTTCCGCCATGGGGGCCTCTGTGTGGTCCTCCTTCACAGACATGCAGAAGTCATCTGATGGGTCCTCTGAAAATCGGGCAACGGTTGTTACACAAAGATCAAGTGATGATAAGGTAACCTATCATGAAGTCATTACAACCTCACAATGTCTAGTCACCTGTCTCTGGTTATATGATCTACATTTAAACATTAGGCTCAAAACACAATTTGATTCTGTTCCTGCAATGCAGTAAAATAGGATGTGTCTGGTCTTTCAGTTTATAGGAATATTCCGCATTCAGTTCAAGTAAAAAAAGCAAAAAACCTTAAATTAAATCCAATTACAATGGATATGAATGGTACCAATTTATAATCATTAAAATACTCAAGGTTTCAACAATAAAGCCACAAGACATTAATAATATGTGTTAACATGATTTTAATATGAAAAATGTGGTTACTAACCCTTTCTATGGAAAACTATATCAAATTGTACAACTATCCTTGACAACGTATAGCTAAAACCTTAAAACAGCTCTCTAACAGTGATTTATACAGATTAACAGCTCAAGTCACAAACAACTTTTAACAAGAAGTAGTATAAGTGCTTTTATAAAATTTTATAAAGCTGCACATGTCTGTAATTAAATATTCAAAAAATGATCTCCAATCATTTTCATTGTAAGCACTTAACCTAAATGTTTATTAGAAAAAAAAATAGGGACAAGCCAAAGTTATTTTTGTGGTAAATAATATTATGCCACAAAGTATGTGGATTGAACTTAACCTACAGTATATTGAACCCAGAATATTCTTTTAAATGTTTACTTTAATCAGATTTATTCATGAACTTTCATCCAGTTAACTGCAGTGCTTGACATTTGACAGCATTTACACAAACACGAGTCACACAATATATTTTAACTGTACCTGGTTAACCTAACATTTCTAGAAGAAGTTTTACCTCTGTTTCTTCTGGCTGGTTTTCCTTCATTTTTGTTTGCTTCCTTTTGACCAAACTCTGCTTTTTCTGCCTCTTCATCCACAGGCTTATTTTCAACCACAATAGTAGGTATGGTTACTTTAGGTGCAAGTAATGAGTCTTTTTTCTCCTCTTTCTCCTTAAATGATTTTGGGAGCGTGGAAACTGAACCAAACAACCTTGGAGGTTTTAGGGGTGCTTGCAACAAACCCACTTGCATTTTGTGTTGGGAAGGTGGTATTTCTACAGGTGACTTTGGTAATTTGCAGGATGCATTTATTCTTGGTACCCTTGGTGAACACTGTCCTGGTATTTTACTGAAAGCAACCTTTTCATTGATGACTTTTCTGTCTAACAATCGCCCAGGGTTAGAATTAATCCTGGACTGGTTTTCTGTAATATCAGGGGGTGCTTTCCTTTCATGTTGTGTTGAGTCCTCTGGCATTTTCTTTATCGGTAGGTCTGGTGATTCTTCCTTTTCCAAGGTGGAGGATCGTTTTTTTGCCTCTGATAAATTACTTGAATTAGTATATTTTTTCTCTCTTGTATCTTGCACCTTCTGAATTATCTGGGCTTGAACTGACTCAGTGTTTCTAGTAGACTGTTTGTCAGTCTGGGTGAGCTGATCCATTGAAAAGGCTTTCTTGATGTTGGACTTTCCGACAAGTTTCTTTATTCTGTGAAGCTCTTCTGAGAGTTTACTCTGAAAACCTTTCTCTACATAGGTTGACTGTTCCTCCAGAGAGGATGCTTTCTGCTTGAAGAAAGACCTCTTAAGTGCTACATCACTCTTGTCTTGGGGCGTCCCTGCTTTACTCCTTTCATTCTCAGACCTGCACGATGATGTTCGATTGAAACCCCATGAAAGTCTTGATGAAGACACCTTTGGAATGTTACTGCTGTGGCTTTGTTCCTCAAAAGCTCTCACTTTGTCTAAAATTTTGGAACATTGCTGTGTCACTTTGGGCCTTTGGATAGAGGATGCTTCTTGGGAACCACTGCTTTGAGATGAAGTGGAGATTTTTGATATCTTAACATGAAGTTCAGATCCATTCATGGCTGTTTTGGTGCATTTGTGGGCAGTTGTTCGATCTACACCACTTAAGGTAATGGGGCTTTGAGCTTTTTGGAATGGCTGGGTTTGGACAAATAAAGAAGCTTCCCTTGTTTCAAAGTCCAATTGGCCCCTGAAATGAGGGTGATTGTGGAAAATGTTGTGTTATGACGGGAAGTAAAAATAATAAAATGGCAAAGTGCAAAATAAAAAAAATGGTCAAACACAGCATGCACAGAAAAACATGTTGAAACATATAAAACATTGTGGAAGTTTCAAATCTAAAAATAAAACAAAAGGCATGCAAAAAGGTTTGTAAAAAAAGCCATGGCAAACATTATCACAGCATATCAAAATATAATGCAAGTGGAGTCTGAGGAAAGTGAAAAAAACAGCATAAATAAATGGCTGCACTAAATGAAAACAATAATGTAATGGAAATTATTTTTAAAATGTTTCTTTAGACCCGTTGTAAACTAAATTGAAAAAAAAAATGTTGCCCCCCCTAATTCAAGTAAATTTGTGCCTTTTCATATCCAGCATGCCAGCACTCATTCTTGAACACTGTAAATGGAAAAGGTCCTTCTTCGATAGAGGCTCAAAACACTGCCATAGTAGTCACTGGCTAAAGACATATTCTCCTCTGACCCCACTGCAATGTAGTACACACTTATTTGTGAGGCCCGCACAAGAGCGTCAATCCCCAGGTGTCTGACCGGAGGGCTCTCAACACACCCAGCATTTGCTTGCCTTGCAGGTGACAAGGGAGCCTCAAGACCAGGAGCTCTAGAGCCCAAGGTTCGCATTTCCCTCTCCATTACGAGACCATCACTTGGGATTTGGGAAAGCATTGCTCTCCCCCTGCCTGAAAATATATAATCATCTGTTATATTACAATAATGTAGTGTAATGTAATGTTTTATCAATCTGTTGAATAGATGTTAAATATGAATTCTGAGCTTTGTTGGAGGGTTTACTTTGGAAGCTTGTTTCTGCCATAGAATAAAAATAAAAAAAAAGGAAATTGAGATAACTTTATAACTTTTGTATCTCACAATTATGTCTGTTTTCTCTAACACAGTCTCATCCCAAAAAGTCATATAACTGACGTTTTGGGACGTATTTTGACCATACGTCAATATCAGCCTTTTTAGGGCCCCCTTAAACGTCGGTAGATGGCGATCCCGGGCCGTCATATAACTGACGCTTTACCTTTAACGTCAGTTAGGTGACGGGTTAGGTTTAGGGTTAGGTTTAGGTATGGGGTAGAGTTAGGATCCCATAACCTCATCTACCGACGTTTAAGGGGGCCCTAAAAAGGCGAATATTGACGTATGGTCAAAAGACGTCCCAAAACGTCAGTTATATGACGTCTTGGGGTGAGACCGGGTTGGTTTTCTCACAATTGCAGGTTTACATTTAATTCTTAATTTTACATTTCGCAAACTCTTACTAAGAATTATCTCTATCTCTCGCAATTCTGACTTTACATCCCACAATTCGGATTTTATAACACACAATTGCAAGTCAGAATTGAGAGATATCAACAGTATTTTTTTTCCTCAGAACCGATTTTAATTACACGAGAGTATATGTTAACTTCATGCTGATTTGTACTACACTGTAAAAATTTTTTTCAAGATTTGTTATCACAACATTTTTTCTTTTGTCAAATCAACTTTATAATAATTTATTTAGTTGAGATAACTTATTATTTTGAGTTTCTGATGGTTAAATTAATCTCCTTCATTGTATTAACTCACTTTTTCCAGTTCAATGAACTTAAAATTTTAAGGCAACCAGGTTACTTACATTTTTAAGTTAAACCATCAATATTTTTTTTACAGTGTAGGCTTTCACCAAGATAAGCAAAACTAAGACGTAGCTTTACAGTAAACTATGCTTCTCCATCTATTTAAGCTTCTTTCCATATGGTGGTGTGACTCCCCATCTGTCCGGCGTTAATGGCTGCAGTGTACTTGGAGCGTCAGCACACATCACGGCTGCAACTACAGTGTGGTCTCCCTAGTGGACCAGCACGACAACCATCTGGATTGAGCCTGTACTTTATAACTCACAATTGCGAGTTTATATCTCAGAATTCTGAGAAAATAAATTGGAACCCCTAAAAAATTTCTATACAGAACCCTTTTTAATGGTTCAATAATAAGAACCCTTCAGGGTTCTTTGTAACAAGGAAAAAGGTTCTATACATAACCCTTTTTAAAGGGTGCAATAATAAGAACGCTTTAGGGTTCTTTGTAACCAGGAAAAGGGTTCTATATGGAACCTTTTGGGTTCATTCATTATCACTTGTTTTGTCCTTTTCAGATTAAATATTTCATATTATTGACAAACATCAAGACCCTAAAATAAATATATGAATGCATGTGAATGATCACAAAATTCAAGATATGGGGGTTAGAAAATGTATATATTTATATAATTTTATGTAATTAATCAATATCACAAGACAACATGAATAGTGCCATTTCAGTTTTTTTTTCCTCAAAAAATCTGCATGATTAAAATGTGATATTAAGTTACTACAACAGTTTAATAAACAATAATCTAAATGTTGCAGAATAATGTAATATATGAATGAATATAAAGAACCTTGTGCAAAAAGGGTTCTTTCTTGTCATTATAGAAACTTTTTAGCATAAAAGGTTCTTTGGAGTTGAGTAAAGAACCCTATTCTTCAAATATAGAACCCCAACAAGCCATTTTTTCTTAGAGTGTAGCTAAACTAGCAATGAAGTCAGACTAGTCAGAATTGCAACTTTATATCATGCAATTCTGACATAATTTGCAAATAAGAAAAAGAAAAGTCAGAATTACACGATATAAATGTTGAAATTTATTTAAAAAAAATTATTCTGTGATAGAAGCAAGCTTCCATAGTTTACCCATCACATTTTTAGTTTTCCATGCTGTATATGATTATAGTTCCTTTTGTTAGAATATAGTGATTATTAAAACACCTTGTTATGATTTTGTGGCCACATGTGGAAATTGATGCTACAAACTGAATATTGCTGAAGAGAAAAAAAACACTCAGTATGTTCTTACCAGTCGGTTGACTGTTGATTGCTTGAGGAGGCATGAACTGTTCCTTCATCTCCATGGAAACCTGAGGCTCTGCACTTTCATCTTCTGTACTGTTTGAGTCTACAGGAATGGGTTTGGCATGTTGAAATGGGCATGTTTACAAACAAAACATACATACAGTAGCATAGATGCTTTCCTATGAAAGAAAGAAAGAAAGAAAGAAAGAAAGAAAGAAAGAAAGAAAGAAAGAAAGAAAGAAAGAAAGAAAGAAAGACATCTGCAGAGCAAGCTTATTACTAAATGCTTTTTCACCCAAAAATGAAAATTAAGTATTCCATGTGACTACAGTGGCTCAACTATAATTTATCAAGCGACGAGAATACTTTTTGTGCTGAACATCCCACCCCACCCCCCATCCCCCCCCCCAAAAAAAAATAAATAAATAAATAAAAAATAAATAAATAACAACTTTATTCGACTATTCCTTTTCTTCCTTCTGGGTCTGAGACGAGAGTTCAAGCGTCGTGGAAATCTCTTGAACTCTCGTCTCAGGCCTACAATAAAGAAAAGTATAGTCAAATAAAGTTGTTATTTTTGTTGGGGGTTTTTTCACACAAAAAGTATTCTCGTCGCTTGATAAACTTATAGTTGAGCCACTGCAGTCACATCCCTAGGGTGCCTATGTAGGAGTGATCCAGCTCTCAAATTTAATCAAAAATATCGTCATTTGTGTTCCGAAGATGAACAAAGGTCTTACGGGGTTGGTACAGCATTGGGGTGAGTAATTAAAGACTTATTTTTCATTTTTGGGTGAACTATCCCTTTAAGTTTAATAATGTAAATCAAACTGAAACTAGCTTTCCAAATGAAAACCTACAGTACAGTTCTGTGTATTATATTGTATGGCTGCAATCCCCCCAAAAAATCAAAGAGCCCAGTAATGAAAGATTAGGATTTTAGAAATGTATAACAACAATTACCATTGCTTTGCTTCCTACACAAGCGAAAAACTTCACTTCCATAACGGCAGCAAGCAGAGGTGGACAAGAGAAGACTGTTACTATAGAAACCAATGTCTGCAGACATGTACTTGTGTGGGAGCATAAACATAACACACATGCTCTCTCTCTCACACACACACACACACACACACACACACACACACACAGGCTAAATTTCTAAATTGTATAATCGTTCAAGCCTTATTATGTGTTGCACCCAACAATTTGTGATGTCAATATATAAAAATGTACCTACAGAAATATTTTCTTGGCAACTATTTTAAAGCCTGTTTAACCATCTATGGCAAGATTGTGCGCACACTTTAATTGTTACATTTGTAAGAAAAAAGCTTCTGATTTTGGACTTTCTACAGTTTTGTTGTAAGCAAAACACACCATGAGTGAATCTCCCAAACGTCCAGCTAGAATGCCCAGCTCTCTGGAAAGACAAAAAAAATAAAATAAAATAAAATAAACAAAAGGCTGTCTGTTAATTTTGAGAAGTGCTAATTAGTATTTTTTTTTTTTTCTTAGCCTGCTTGTTGCATCTATAGGGTTATGCCAGTAGTGTAATTTTATGTGGCTTTCATTCAACAGTCTATACATAAATATATGGTGATGACACAGGACTGATAACTATAGTATATTAAACAGAATGCCTATATGCTTTTTCCCCATTTGTCAATTCTCATGCTGGCGTGCAGCTTTTTAAATGCACTCCCACATTGCTACCAAGGCAACTAGGATGTTCCTATGGGTATAGTCTTTTCAGTGCGTGAGAAATTGTTTATTATTCACATTAAAGGCAAATAACTAAAAAATGTCTGACATGAAAAAACAACAACATTGTTTCTGTGCCATCAGTTCTGTTGTTTTAAAGTCAGTGTACTGGCTGTACATAAAAAAGGAACTATAACAGACCTATACAACTTATTTTACATTGCTTGCCAAATGTAATAAAAATCTCGAAAGGTAAATTTGTAAAGTTTCTGAAGTTATTTATCTGGATAGACTGCTTCGACTCACCTGGAATCTTTTCTTTGACCAGATTTTCTTCATGGCCTCAGATGAACTTAATCTCCCTTTCAGACTAAACAACAGAGTCACCTGTCAGTGTTTCTGTAAATAATATCACTGTCTATTTCTAAACTGACTCCTGGTTATTTCTGACACTCCTGATAGTCTCAATTACTGCAGGTCCTTCCCAGAGCTTTTACCTCAGGAAGAATGTACCAGAATCCACTATTATGCAAAAAGCACTAGAAATAGTACAAACATCCAATCATGATCCTCGTGTGACAAATGAAGAAAAACAAATTCCTCAAGTAAACAACAACATCCAAGTTCTATTGAATCCCCCAGAAGCTTATGAATGACAAACATAAATCCAAGTGACAGTATATTCCAAGGCACAGCAGGAGGTGGAGGTTAGATCGTTCCTAGTCACAACAGAAGGGATGAGAAAACTGTCTTTAACAGATACCCACTTGCATTCTCACAATCCCTTTTGGAGATAAAGATATAAATAGGGGAGTGGTAGAGGAGATAAACTGAAGAGAGAAACAAAGAACAAGCAGCAGCCAATAACAAAGGCAGATCTCAGTGCAATCAAAGCAAAAGATTTTCAGCAGCCTTAGCGGGCACTCTCTCTTTCTCTCTCATCTCTTCCTTTGTCTCTGGTGCTGGTGTGAAGAGAGAGACTATTGGTCTCAGCACAAAGCATTAATTATATATTCTGTCAGGCAGTGATTACGTCACACTACTCCCATGTCGATGGTGCTGCTGCTGGAACTGGAATGATAAAGGAGGAAATCTGACACAGAGAATTAGCTTTCGCTTCTAAATAATAATACATTTAATTTGTAAGAGCTTTTCTAAGTACTCAAAGACAGAAGAAACACAATAGAAAGTAGGAAACACTAAAAACAGACAGGATTAATTTAAACATTAAAATGAATTTTAAAAAGATGCGTTCGTGTCAAGGTTTGAATTTTGGAAGGTCAGTGCAGTCACAGATTTGTTGGGGTAAAGAGTTCCAGAGGGAGTGGGCAGCGACTGAGAAGGCTCTATCACCCCAGGTCCGGTGTTTGGTCCTGGGAGTCAAGAGGTTTGCATCAGAAGAGCGGAGGCAACGAGATGGGTTGTGGCGGTGGAGCAGGTCAGTCAGGTAGGAAGGGGCCTGGTTATAAAGGGCTATTTGTGTATTCAAGGAGAAGGATCTTGAATTGAATTTGTTGTGGGGCCCAATGGAGGTTCTTGGGCCAATCCCAATTCTACCCCTTACCCCTTCACTTTCCCCTTCCCCTCCGTTTTGCGCGTCCACGTGAAGAGGTAGGGCTGTCCCAATTCTCTTTTGGTTGGAGGGGGAGGGCTAGGGGGAAGGGCCAGATAGCCCTTCAAACGAAGATTTTTCGGGAGCACACTTCAAACGAAGGGGTATGAGAAGTGTCATTGCTAACCCAGGCTACAGATGCAAAATGGCTGCCCAAGCGAAAAAGGAGACCTATAAATGTAAGTATTTGTGGCTTTAATAAGTATTGTAATGACAATAATGATTTGCTTTATGTTACATTCAATATTGTGTTCATATTTACGGTCAGTTTCTTCACAGAAACGTTTGTAAAAAAATCGCTAAAATTACTGTAGTTTGCTAACGATAGTCCCGCAACATATTTTCGTCGTCTCCGTTGTTTCCTGCGAACTTCACAAGATAAATGCAAGAAAATAGCTGTAACCCACGCGACTGAGATAACTGCAGCTGTCGACGGCATCTTGGAAGTTGTGATAAACATCGGCGCATCTCCTGTGACGTAGGCGCTAGCGACGACTTATAATGACGTTTAACGGAGGCGTAGAGGTGTCCCATTTCTTAGGATAATATTTTCACCCCTACACATTGCCACTCTGTTTCAAGGGTCAAGGGGAAGGCGAAGGGGTAGGGCTAGGGGAAAGTGAAGGGGTAAGGGGTAGAATTGGGATTGGCCCTTTAAGGACTGGAGTGATGTGATCACGGGTGTGGGAGTGGGTCAGTAGACGAGCAGCAGAGTTCTGAATGTATTGGAGTTTGTTTAAGCTTGTCAATGTTTTGCCGTACAAGATGCTATCACAGTGCATGCGACTTCAACATTCATTTATAGAAGCCATATGTTGCAGACTTCATCTCTCTCCTAGCTTCCTTTGATCTCAAATGGCTCATCACCACAGGTACACACAAGTCAGGCAACCAACTGGACATGGTCTACACACGCAACAGCATCACAGACTACATTTTGGTGAAACCTCTCCACGTTTCAGATCATTTACTCATTACCTTCAATCTACAACTTATTACCCACACACCACCAACTCCACCTGCAGTTACTTTCAGGCGAAACCTGTGCACTCTTTCTCCATCCCATCTTTCCTCTGCTGTGTCATCTTCTCTTCCTTCACCCTCACATTTCTCATCCCTGGATGTGAATACTGCAACAGATACTTCATGCTCCATTCTAACCTTGTCTTTAGACAATATCTGCCCTCTCTCCACCAGGCCAGCAAACGTTACTACCTCCAACCCCTGGTTATCTGAGGTTCTTCGTGAACACCAGACTGAACTCAGGGCAGAGGAGAGGAAATGGCACACATCTGACCTCAGTAGGTACCGATCTCTGCTTTCTGCCTTTTCCACTGAAGTTCATGCTGCAAAATCTTCATACTTCCACAACAAGATCAACAGTGCCTCTAACACACTAACAAAACTACAACTATCAGCGGTCAGTTCTCAGCGCCACACACACAGGAACCCAGACTACCCTCTCCCCCAGCCAACAACCCTCTCTTCTCCTTCACACCACTAACCGAGGAAGAAGTATCTAAGCTTCTCCTCTCCAGTCATCCTACCACCTGCCCTCTTGATCCCATCCCATCATATCTGCTCCAAGCAATCTCTCCTACACTTCTTCCAGCTCTCACACACATCATAAACTCATCCCTCCACACTGGCATATTCCCTACAGCATTTAAGCAGGCTCGGGTAACTCCACTGCTTAAAAAAATAAACACTGAACACATCACTCTTAGTAAACTATAGACCTCTCTCTCTCTCCTACTATTCATTGCAAAAACACTTGAACGAGTTGCTTTCAACCAAGTATCATCTTTCCTGTCTCTGAACAGCTGGATGTCAACCAATCCGGCTTCAAGAAAGGGCATTCAACCGAGACGTTGCTGTCGGTCACCGAAGCCTTGCGGATCGCTAAAGCTGCTTCCAAATCATCAGTCCTTATCCTCCTGGATCTGCTGACCTTCACAGACCACATTTCAAAGACAGCTAGATCATGCAGGTTTGCTATGCACAACATCAGGAAGATCATGCCTTTCCTAACTGAGCATGCAACATAGCTTCTTGTCTAGGCCCTAGTCATAGGCTTGATTACTGCAATGCTTTTCTGGCTGGACTTCCATCATGTGCAACTAAACCTCTACAAATGACCAAGAATGCTGCAGCTCGTCTGGTCTTCAACGAGCCCAAAAGGGCCCACGTCACTCTGTTCATCTCTCTGCACTGGCTGCCACTCGCTGCTCGCATCAAGTTCAAAGCATTGACATTTGCGTTCAGATTGGCCACAGGATCAGCTCGCTCCTACTTCCACTCATTACTACAAGTCTACATCCCTAGCAGAAGCCTACAATCAGTCAATGAGCGACGGCTCGTGGTACCATCACAGAGAGTCTCAAAATCACTTTCCAGAACGTTCTCATTCACGGTACCACGGTACCACCCTCATCCGGAATGCAGAATCCCTGTCAGTATTTAAAAGACAACTGAAAACTCTTCTCTTCCTTGAGCACTTAACATCATAATAATAAAAAAATCCTTTTCTTTTAAATCCCTGCTTATCTGGCTTATGCTACCCGTGCAATGTCTGAACTTTGTATTTTGAGAAATTGCGTTGGTTTTGCCTTTGTAAGTCGCTTTGGATAAAAGCGTCTGATTAATGACTAAATGTAAATGTACAGTAAGTAGTCGATTCTGGAAGTGATGAAGGCGTGGATGAGGGTTTCAGCAGCGGAGAAAGAGAGCGAAGGACTGAAAGAGGCAATGTTTTTTTAAGTGAAAAAAGGCAGTTCTGGTGATTTGTTTTATATGCGGTTCAAAGGAGAAGTTATTGTTAAAGATGACTCCGAGGTTGTGACTGAGAGGTAATGAGAGAGTTATCAACAGTGAGGGAGAAGCTGTGAGCAATTTTAGTGATGATTTGGGACCGATGATGATCAAATGTGTTTTTTCATCGTTAAGGAAAAAAAGGAAGGAAATTGGTGTGCATCCAGGATTTAATATCAGTGAGGCATTTGGAGACAGTAGAGTGGGTTACGGAGGTGATGGATTGGTGGAGATGTAAAGCTGAATATCATCGACAGAACAGTGAAAGTTGAGACCATGGCGAATGATGTTGCCAAGGGGGAACAGGTTTATTATGAAGAGGAGAGGACCAAGCACCAAACCCTGGGGACACCTAGGGACAGCGGAGCAGTGGAAGAAGTATGACCTGTTTTCTGTCAGTTAGATATGATTGAAACCAGGAGAGAGCGGTGCCGGTAATGTTGAGGGAGATTCGAAGAATGGAGTGGTTGATAGTGTTGAAAGCTGCAGTGAGATCCAGGAGGATGAGGATGGTGAGATGACCAGCATCAGTGGAGAGAACAATGTCAGTGGTGACTTTAAGGAGGGCTGTTTCAGTGTTGTGTTTTGAAGGAAAGCAAGATTGAAATGGTTCGAACAGATCACAGATCATTTGAGCAGAGGTGGGTTATGAGTTGTTTGTTCCAGTATCTTTGACAGAAAGGAAAGATTGGAAATGGGCTGAAAATTTGACATGATGGGGGTTCAGTCCAGGTTTTTTTAAGGATATGGATGACAGCAGCCAGTTTGAGTGAAGCAGGAATTGTGCCAGTGCTGAGAGAGGAGTTAATGATTTCATTAACTCATGATTTTTCGATGAGTGTAGAAATAGCTGGTAGACAGTTTTTGATGTGGTACGATGGGATGGTGTCCATAAAAATCTATCTCGCCTAGGGCAACCAAAGGGCTAGGGCCGGTCCTGCAAGTAAATGTTTTTATTCCAGTTATGATTGTAGACAGCTCCCCTGCCGACACAGGGGAGAACTGACACAAGGACAGAGAAGTTAAGAGAGCAGGAGCAAGTGATGGAGTAGGAGTGTAAGCAGTAGTGTGGACAGGTTGCTGTAAGGGTGTAAATTTTTGTCAGAAAAAATGAAAGAAAAAAAAGGATATTTTTTTCAGTTGTGAAAGAGTTGGTGGTTTTATCACTGGGTTTGAGAAGTTTGTTTACTGTTGAAAAAAGAGCCTTGGGATTGGTAGAACCAGAGTGTATGAGGTGTGAGCAGTAGGTGGGCCGGGCAGTCTTGAGTGCTTCTTTATATTGCTCAATCTGTCTCCCTCCACCCTGAATGTCTATGTTGCCACTATCTGCGGCGTTCCAGCAGTACCTCCCCCAAAAGGCGAAGTCCAAATCGAGTAGGGTGGGGCTGCCCCCTCCGCTGTGGGACAACCGAGGTTGTTCTCACAATGGCGCCCTTTAGGAAAGGATGCATGTTGCCCGCCGTTTGCAGCGTTTCGGGCCGCATCACTTTCCAGCGAAAATATGATAATAAAGCATCGATTATGGTCGCAAGGGCCGTATCGACTACAGCCTGCCGGTATTCCGCTTCAGGTAGTTGAAAGAGATGCTCAGAAGACACCAGAGGCCAGTCTCGAGAGGCTGGTACCCTTAGTAGATTTTGTAGAAGGGTGGAATCATCTTCCCAGCATATCTGCATGGGTCCTGCAGATAATTAAATCTGGGTAAAGACTGCAGTTCACGAAACCCCCCCCCCCCCCCCCACCCACACACTTTTTCTGGGGTGGTGCACACTACGGTGGTCCCAGAGCAGGCTCAGGTGATGGAACAAGAAGTACAGACTCTGCTGTTGAAGGGAGCCATAGAACGTGTTCTTCCGTTAGACAGGGAGTCCGGGTTTTACAGCCGGTACTTTATAGTTCCAAAGAAGGATGGGGGGTTGAGGCCAATTTTAGATCTCAGGGTGTTGAACCGATCTCTGAGGAGGTTCAGGTTCAAAATGTTAACCATCCCTGCAATCGTGAGTCAGATCAGGTCCAAGGACTAGTTTGTCATGATAGATTTAAAAGACGCCTATTTTCACATCTCCATCCTTCCATGTCACAGGAGATACCTGAGGTTCGCTTTCGCGGGCGAAGCTTACCAATATCGGGTTCTTCTGTTCGGCCTAGCACTCTCTCCCCGCAGATTCACCATGTGTATGGACATGCTCCACTGAGACTTCAAGGGATTGGTATATTGAATTATCTCGACGACATTCTGACTCATTCTGGCTCAGTCTCAAGAGATGGCAGTTCGGCATCGAGATGTCGTCCTTGGCCACATTCAAAAATTGGGATTGAGACTCAATGTAAAGAAGAGTGTGCTAGAACCATCCCAGTCCACGACATTTTTGGGAGTCGTGTGGAACTCGACTACAATGCAGGCACGTATGTCTCCCGCACGTATCGAGTCAATTCTGGGGATGGTATCCAGGGTGAAGCTGGGCCAGGCCATCACTGTATACGTCATGGCAGTGGCATCCAACATTATTCCTTTGGGCCTCTTACACATGAGGCCCCTTCAGTGGTGGTTGAAAACCAAGGGGTTCTCCCCCAAGGGGAATCCATTTCATATGATCAGGGTAATGCGCAGGTGCCTTCGTTCTCTGCAAATATGGAAGAAACCTTGCTTCCTATCCCAAGGGCCAGTGTTGGGGGTGTCATGTCGCCGGGAAACCGTTTCGACAGACGCCTCCCTCACTGGCTGGGGCGCGGTTGTGGACGGCCGCTTTGCCAGGGGTCTGTGGCAGGACCATCATCGTACTTGGCATATAAACTGCTTAGACATGATGGATGTGTTCAGGGCTTTGAGGAGCTTCCTCCCAGACATCAAGGGTCGCCACGTCTTAGTACGGACAGACAATACGTCAGTGGTAGCCTTTCTGAACCGACAAGGGGGACTCAGATCGCGCCCCCTGTGCAGACTGGCGCATCAGATTATCCTTTGGTCCTAGGGGAAGATATTGTCAATAAGAGCAATGTATATTCCGGGGGTTCAGAATCAGGGAGCAGACATCCTGTCGAGGCAGGGGCTGAGGCCCGGGGAATGGAGACTTCATCCGGAGGTGGTGAAGTCGATATGGGAGAGGTTTGGACCAATAGAAGTGGATCCATTTGCGTCTCGAGAGACGTCCCACTGTCCACTTTGGTTCTTCCTCTCACATCCAGCCCCACTGGGGTTGGATGCCATGGTACAGGTCTGGCCGAGGCTTCGTCTGTACGCATTTCCCCCGATCGCTCTAATCCCGGGAGTCCTGGAGAGGGTCCGTCAGGAGGGCATCAGTCTACTTCTGGTTGCCCCAAGATGGCCAACACTAGTATGGTTTTCGGACATAATATCACTCCTCATAGCTCCGCCATGGCAGATCCCTCTGAGGAAGGATCTGTTGTCTCAGGCGGAGGGCACAATCTTCCACCCGCACCCAGAGCTGTGGAAGCTGTGGGTCTAGCCTCTGAGGAGGTTCAGTACCTGAATGCTGGCTTATCAGCTGGAGTGGTCGAAACCATACTTAGCTCTAGGGCTCCATTTACCAGGAGATTATATGGCCTCAAGTGGAACCTGTTTGTCACTTGGTGTAGGGAACTTGGGTTAGATCCAGTAAACTGCCCGGTGGCTTCAGTTCTGGAATTTCTCCAAGATCGTTTCTCTGCGGGTCTCTCCCCGTCCACTCTTAAGGTGTACATGGCTGCCATTTCGGCTTTCCACGTGCCATTAGATGGTGGACCTCTGGGGAGGCACCAGTTGGTCATTAGGTTTCTCTGTGGTACTTGGAGGATGAGGCCGGCAACCAGGTCCAGGGTTCCTGCCTGGGACCTGGCAATAGTTCTGGAAGGGTTATCCCTGGCCCCCTTCGAACCTTTAGAGTCGCCTTCACCTCGTCCTTGCCTTCACCTCTGGCCTTAAGGGCTCACTCAACTAGAGGCATGGCTTCCTCTAGGGCCCTTCTTTCGGGAGTACATCTACAGGAGATCTGTGAGGCAGCCGGCTGGGCTACCCCACATACTTTCATTAGGTTTTACAGTCTCCACCTTCCCAGTACACCCGGTGCACACGTGCTCAGTCCTTGCTGAGTGCCTATACAGTTTCACTCCGGCGCGGGTCTTTTCGGTGCGTGGCCTAGTGGGCACTCGTTCCCCAAAGAGTCGATTTTATCGACGCAGTGTTGAGTTCCCTCGATAGGGAACGTCTTGGGTTATGACTATAACCATTGTTTCCTGAGAAGGGAACGAGACACTGCGTCGTGTTGCCACACCCCTTAAGACCCTTGAGCGTCTTGCTTCATCGCGAAGCTAGTGTGTGTTGTGACAGCGTCACTTTTAGACTTCCGGGTATGCCGTCACATGTTACGTCACGACGCAACACCAATCAGGATTGGATTAGTTTCATTCATACTTCAGAGGCGCACGCTTAGGGAGCGTCCCCAAAGAGTCGATTTTATCCATGCAGTGTCTCGTTCCCTTCTCAGGGAACAAGGGTTATAGTCATAACCCGAGATGTTATCCATGAACAGGGTGGAATATTATTACTGGCAGGATCAAATAGGGAGTCAGACAAAGACTACAAAGACTCAGTGTGGGCTTTGTGTGCCCCCTGAACCCCAACCCTCACCACCAAATACAAAAATAAATACATTGCATAACTTTAATTTATATTCATAAGCCTTCACTATTTTGTGACATCAGTGGGGAATATACACCCTTACTTTTTCTATAAACATTGTAGTGCTTTGTGTGAGACAGTACATTGATGTTAAAGTGATTCTTTCCTTGTCAAAAATGTATGTAAACCCCCTCATCAGGTTGATCAAAAGTCAGTCTTTGTTTGCAGTCAGACAAAAAAAAATTAATAGAATAGAATTATGTTGAATATGCCAAAACCGTTTTATGTAGTGTGGACAAAACAATTGGTCAGTTTGATCAACGTTTTGATATTACAAACCTTATCATAGCAAACTGGATGCTAATAGCACTCACCTGTTGTCTCTGCCACACAAATATAGATCTCTGAATTCAGAATTTAAATTGCACAAACGAAACTCACCTTGTTCTTTCTGCTTCCTAGAACAAACAGTTCTCCTCCTTAAACTACTCGAAGCATCCATCTGATCAAACAGCTTTTGCTTTATCATGTCCTCAGTCTTATGATGTCATTCTTGACTTATCTCTCGACCAAAAAAGTAAAGCTTATATTTTCCTCCCTAAAAGTGTGGAAATTTCACCCTTTTGTCCATGTATGCTTCTCTCACTGGATTATACATCAGAATGCACTGGTGTTGTTGGGAGAGTCCAGTGGTCTATTTTGAGTGGTATAATAAACCCTTAGAGGACCCCTCTCACACTCTGCCTTTCACTAATACCACCAGATTACCATGAATGCATATTCAGGTTTTGGCACAAGCTCTTCATCATAGCTCTTCTTTCTATCTGTGAATTTCACAACAACAAATCTCCATTTTCATACTTTTTTCAATCTCATTGCTTGTACTTCAGGTGTTCTTCCCCAGCTACTAAGACATTCTGTGCTCTCCTCTATTAGTTTTCATACAAAGTCCAAATTTATTTTAATTTTATAAGTCAAGCCAAGAATTATCCAACTGTGTTTTTCAATAAGCAACCTTTCATTCACTTAATGGGAAATAAATCTATCACTGGATAAATGATTCTAAGCAATTCCTAAAGCCTTTACTTGTTATCATTTTGAGTCTAAATAGAAACACAGGCAGCAGTCCAACATAGCCACATCTATAATTGAGGATGATGTGTAGCAGAGTAACAGTAAATCTGTAACTGGAGCTCTGGCACATTCCAGGCTGTAAATACCCTGAGATAGACAGAGAGAGAGAGAGAGACTGTGTGAGAGAAGAGAACGGGATGAGATACACACAGTCCCTAAAAGCGAAAGAGTAAGAGGTGCTGAGTGTTTTGACAGCTGATGACCCTGCAGTCATAAACATTTATTGTGTTGTAGTTGGTGTGGCTCTTATGTGCTGAGTGTACCTCTATTATTAATAATAATAAATAAATAAATACTTTAAGGTCTATGGATAATATTTACACTATAAGAATTTTTATTTTACAAAATAATATTTACTATTACACTCTTACAAGAGAAAGTTTCTAAAAATAGGATTTTACCGAAAATGCCATAGAAGAACCTTTTTGGGTTCCCAAAATAACCTTTAAGTGAAAAGTTCCTATAACAATTTTTTTTCTTGCTGATTTTATTAATATAAAGAGCTCTTTATTAATATTTTATTAATATAAAGGGCTCCCTTTCCCACTATAAAGAACCTTTTGTGGTTTGGAAAGATTCCATGGAGGATGAAGATTGTTTTATAAAACCAATAAACCTTTTGTGACGATCAGCAGCTGTGGTGCCCTCGAGAGCCACTGGAGGGCACTCTCTTCCCATGTTATGTTTCCCCATGGACTCTTTGTGTTTTATTATGTTCAGCTGTGTTTCATTATTGGTTATTGAGTTCCTTATTTAAGCCTGAGTTTTCCCTGTGTCTCTTGCGAAGTCTTGTTACCCTGTAAGCGTATATCTCTGAGCATTTTCTCAGTTTGTGTAGTCCGTGTTTCCGGACTCTCGACCTTAGCCTGTTTCCTGGACTGTTTGTGAACCTGTGCTGCCTGCCTCGACCATTGCCTATTTAGACCATGCGTTTCTGGATTGCCCCTTGCTTTGTTTGTGTGCCTGCTTGATTTCAGTTTACGTTCAAGTATAATAAAGTGCTGCACATGGATCCGAACGTCTCTGTCCGTACGTTACACCTTTAATTTTAAGAGTGTAGAGATAAAACAGTTTGTGATTGGGAAGTATGCTTAATGGGAGATTTTTAACTTATTTAACCCTAAATATATATATATATATATAACAGTACTTTAAGGGAACATGTTACTAAGGCACTATTTTGCACCTTTTATGGGGTATAAAGTAGTCCCTTTAAAGAAGGCCTATTATGCAAAATTCATTCAAATTGGTGTTTGAACATAAATGTGTCAGCAGTGTGTACACAACCACCCTATGGTAAATATCCTTCCACTCCACTTTTTTTAATCCTGATTAATAATAAGCAGTGTCGCAGTCCTTTACAACTTCACAAATGATTAGACACCACCCACAACTGCTGACGGACTCTCTGCCCATTAGCATAACTATTAACAGGAAATGAAGCAGGTTCTGTATAATATTTTCACTTTTTCATTATGCATCTTACACTGCTTACACACAGATCTAATATACACATTTGATTTCTTTCCCGGCTGATTATGTTCACAGACATAACCGACTGTGTTCATGTGAACTTTGAAGTTTTGAGCAATAAATTGAAAGAGAAATTAGTTTAATACTCACAGGATGCGGGAGTGTGCTCTCAGAAAACCATATACAGAATAAGAAGTTTAGACTGATATGGCTTTAAAAAGGCATGCAGATAATTCACTTTTATAATGATAAAGAACTGCAATGTCAAGTGAGCATGACCACGATAGAGATCATAATAAAAGCCAGATGTTTTAGTTTTTGGCAGAGTATTGTGAGGCAAGAGCTGTAAAGGCGGGTGGGGAGCAACAGCTGATTTGCATTTATAGATTCATGCACGAAAAGAGCATGTTTTTCCTTCCACTCAAAAGCATAAGCATTTACAACATGGTATAATAAATGATCTGGAGGGTATTTCGTAGTTGTGGCCGAAATTCACAGACACATTCTCAGAGCCAGACAGTAACGGAGTACATTTACTTGAGTACAGTATACTTAAGTACAATTTTGAGGGATCTGTTGGCTACTTTACTCGAGTATCATTTTTGGGGAGTACTCGTCATGACTTTACTCAAGTACATTTGAGACGGAAATATTGTCTTTACTCCACTACATTTCTATCCATAACCGTGAGTACCGGTTACTACTTTTAAAAAAAATAAAAAATAAAAAATAAAAAAAGGAAAAAATAAAAATCTCGGAAAACCTCAATTTGTTGTTTCTCTCTCAAATGTGATTGGATTGTGCAGGCGCCACTGATTGGGACAGCCTATCAGCAATCACCTTCAGCTTTCCGCCAAAGTCAACTCAGTGGTCAGATTTGGATAAGAGAACATGGACGAAACACTGGATGGAGATACAGCCGGTTCATCTCGGGAATGTGCCGACCCGTGGCCCCACCTCGCCAGACTATTTAAATTTTCTGAATTTTCTGAAATTTTCTTAAATGTTAAATAAAGCAACTCCTTTTACATTCTCCAAGGCATTAACATTAACATTTTTCATAACTCCATGTAGGGAGTTTCTGTACATAAACGTAACCACTGTGGCAGTAGTAATACAATATTAGAAAACGTACTCTTTCTTGATCCTTTTAAAAACAAGTACTTCAGTACTTTTACTTAAGTAGACATCTGACTGTAGTACTTTTACTTGTACTTGAGTCAAATTTAGCAAGGGGTATCTGTACTTTTACTCAAGTAATAAAGCTGTGTACTCTGTCCGCCTCTGATCTAAAGGACACCAGGGAATTTGGTTTGTTGCATCTTATAAAAAGGTGCATAACAGGTCCCAGTGGGTCAACGTGATTTTTCCAAGACCAGGAACTACCCACACTCTAAAAAATGCTGGGTTGTTTTAAGCCAATTTCTATCCCAATTTTGTTTCAAACTCAAACATTGGGTTAAAAATTTAATTAAAAAATGTAACCCAATGGCTGGGTTTGTCCATTGTCCATAACTTATCCCTAAAATCAGAGGGAAATGATGAATAACGCTTATGTAAAAGCACCAAACCCAAGCTTGACATAAACTGTAAACTTGTCCCTCAAATTTGATTGGTTGATCCAGGATCAACAGAGATGTTGATCCAGAAACATGTTGCTCTTGGTGAAATCAGGTTATGCGTTGTACTTGGTGGAATCACGTTCACCGCATCCATCATACCAAGAGAGTCAGGACAAAACAACTCTCCCCTATTATATTAATTTAGACCATATAGCCAATCAGTCAAGCTGGCTTCAAACAAACATTATGCATTGGGATTGTTCCACTATAGTTCCAGTAATTCAAGACTCTTCAACCCGAAACTCAATTATCAATCTCTGTGGTTTCTGAGAGGTGCTGCGTAGTTGCAGCATACATCTTACCTTCTCCAAGGTCCAGCACAGCAAGAACAGCGCTGGTTCTAGCTTCACCCAGGTGATTAACAGCCACACAGGTGTAGAGGCCTCCATCAGCTTGTTTACAATCTCGTATCCACAAGCCATCATAATCCTCATGATCATTTATCAGAGGGTCATCATTATGGTACCAATGCAGTGTCGGTCTCGGGTTGCCTCCCACAGACACCCTCAGACGGACATCACAACCTCCCGCAACAGCAGCCCACTTCAGCTTTCGGAGGAATTTAGGTGGAGCTTCGACGGGGTACTGATCCGGGAGTTCATTCGAGGAAATCATGGAACTAGAGTTTGTCTTCAGCAATTCAGCTTTTCTCATTGTGATTATTATCTTAATCAACACTGTTAATAAAATTTTTAACCCTGTTGTGGTGTAATAACTCCTTTTGTTGCATTGACTTTAGATATTATATTCCCCAATTTTTCAGAGACTGTCATGATGAAACTTCTCAGTAATCTGCAAAAAAATTAAAAAATAAAGATTTAGCAATAAAAGAAAAAATATTTCTCTTTTGCAGAATATATAAAGCTATGAAAGCTTGTTTATTCCACACCATAAAACAATTTAAAAGATATTTGCGACTTTTTATTAATTGCGAGATATAAACTCGAGATATTTGAAAACGTCAGATTTGTGAGATAAAAAAATGCATTTACCTTTTTTATTTTTTATTCTGTGGCGGAAACAAGCTTCCATAATAAACAGAACCGTGTATAAATGAACACAAAATGAATATGTATAACATCAAAATATATCTATAATTTATTGCTATTTATTTAATAGAGTTATTAAATAGAGAGATTTTTAAAAAATTTAATAAAATAGATATCATGTATACAATGCACACCGGGGGAAAAAATGGGGTAGAAAACAATATTCACTCAGAAATTGCTAGTAAATTTCACAATCAATTACAAACAGCAACATTCAATTTATCATGATTTTTTTAGAAAGACTGAAATAGTATTTTCCTGTAAAACACACTACAAAAAAAGAGGACAATGTAGTCACAAGGGAAATTGTGCCTTACCTCATACCTCTTTATACAAATATCCAGTTAACAAGAATAAAAAGATTTTATTTTTTAAACATTTTACATGTAATTTACCTCAACTCATTGCCTTTGAATATCTCCATTCACTGCAGCTTAATCTTTAAGCCTTCTCAGGATCATGTCGTATTACCAGTGTCAGTACCAGTGTCTGTTTACACAAGAGAGGGTAATTGAGTGTTCCTTTCCTCTTTTGGATAGTGACCCTCTCTCCCAGCAATCTACCAGCACGTCACATGGCCCCTTGCTGACTAGATGGCGGGGTAGCGCATGTTAGAGCTCAAGTCATTTAAAGATCTAACACATTCCATTCTCTCTTCCCCCCTATCTTTTCTTCCATGACCTTTATACTTCACTGACTCCCTGTGGAGGTGACAGGCGAGTATGACCAGCTTTCAAGTGACAGCTGGAGCAAGGGTAGGCAGAACTTTTTAAGTCATCCCAAAGCCTCTTGTAATACTTTTACACTGAAAATTGACCATTCAAGACAGGTATGAGCTTTGTAACATTACAAAAAAAAAAATGTTACTTTGGCAGAATACTTGATTAGTTTTCAGTGGTGATCAACTGAGAAAGATGTCTTTGCATGCATAAAGACGTAGTTGCATTTACCACCAGGGACTAATTGTCGAAACTAACTGGACAAAACCAGACCCCTTGCTCTTAAAGGCATAGTACAGACAAGTAAATGTGATCACGCTCTGACATTCCTGCTCCACTCCCCTGAAACATACACTTTGTTACCATCCACCACCATTGTATTGTGAGTGTGAAAGCAAGACATTGAATGAATGTTGACTGATTTATTTGTCAAAGACAGCATGAGCCACATTACCGGAGAGTTAAGAATAATATAATGGAACATTGTTTTTTTTTTTAAATTTTTTTATTTATTTTTTTATTGTGTTGAAACAGAGAAAAGTATGCAGATGTACTTATAGTGAAGAAAACAACCAGTTTAATTGTTTTAAGTTTTCTATTGAATTAATAATACTACTATCCATTCAATTATGACATTTCCTACATTTTACAGACTGCAAATCTGGAAAAGCAAACTGTATTAATTAGCCAACTGCAATAGGTTTACCCCACCTGCTGGCAAAGGGCAGAAAGCTTAGACATATTTCCAGGGTCCTACAATATTCTATTACAACTATTATGTTGACTATAAGAAGCATTGTAATACATTGTTAGTTAATGTATTAACTAACAAGAAATAACAATGAGCAATATATTTGTTACTGTATGTGTTAATCTTTGTTAATGCTATACAGCTGTTCATTGTTTGCTCATGTAACTTTTGATTTTTATAATGAATTAGTTAATGTTGAAATTAACATAACAAAGAGATTAATAAATGATGTAGAGGTGCAGTTCAGTATTAGTTCATGCTAAATAATGTAGTTAACTAATGTGAACTAACCCTTACTAACAGAATTATACAGTATTTGCTTCTGTTAACAGAACTTACAAAAGTACAAATTAATTTTAATAATTAATTATTTTCCTTCAAATTCAGGAAAATAATTAATAATTTAATAATTAATTATTGTATTAATTATTTTTTAATTATTAATTATTTTCCTCCGAATTCTGGTGGTTTATGTGAAGTGGTTGAACTGATTTTCCAAAATAGTTCTGCCAAAAACGTCTCGGTTACGTATGTAACCCTCGTTCCCTGAGTAGGGAACGGAGACGTTACGTCAGAAGTGACGGAGATTGGGGGGGGGGTTTCGCATAGAAAGCCAATCCTCTTCGAGTATTTAAACACGAGCCAATGGCATGCAATGCCTTGGGGCTGCGGAATTTTGCATAGCGTACTCCGCCCTACTCCGTGAGTATAAAAGGAGGAAGTGAACGCAACCGCAGTATGTCTTCGCTGAGGAGCCAAGACTGAACTCGGCGTCTACCCAGCGATACAGCAGAAGTGGCAGGGAGACGTAACGTCTCCGTTCCCTACTCAGGGAACGAGGGTTACATACGTAACCGAGACGTTCCCTTTCGTAGTCACTTCGAGTTACGTCAGAAGTGACGGAGATTGGGGGTCAGTGCCATCACGCCATCTTCAAGCTGTCTTCCAGTGCCCTGCGAAAGTCTGGACCCCCGAGCCTTACCTCTTTTTTTTTTTTTTTTTTTTGGGGATCCGACTTTGACACAGGATTACCAAGGTACACTGGGAAACATATCCCGGAAGGGACATGCTACTAGCTGCCTACCGAAGGGAGGACTTACGAACACATATGGCCACATAGGAACACATATGGAACACTGGAGTACCAACCGCAGGTGGCTACTAATTTCAACTCCAGGGGTGGCAGATGGCTTGCCAAGGGAAGACACATGCTCAGAGAGGCTTACAGTGGATAATACACATGAGACGGTTACCAAGGGGAACCGTGCGCATGGAGGCACCTAGCCAGCATCCAGAGCAACAGCAGTGGTGCCCGCATCGTCGGTGCTGGAGGACTCAAGACTTCAATGGAAGAACTGAGGAAATATCGCACTTATCCAGTCCGGGGAGTGGAGTGGCGAGCAAGCGAAGACACCTGAGCGGATCCAGAACTGGCCGAAACGAGTACGTGAGAGGATACCGGCTCAATTCGCAGATTATAGAATCTGGCGAAGGTGTTGGGTGTCGCCCAGCCTGCAGCTCTGCAGATGTCTGTTAGCGAGGCGCCGTGCGCTAAAGCCCAAGAGGAGGCTACACTCCGAGTGGAATGGGCCGTCACACCAAGGGGGCACGGAAGGCCTTGCTGCTGGTAAGACAAAGCAATGGCATCCACTATCCAGTGGGACAGCCGTTGCTTTGAGAGAGCCCTTCCCTTCTGGCTCCCCCCATGACAGACAAAGAGCTGGTCTGAGGTCCTGAAACACTGCGTTCTGTCGACATAGGTGCGGAGAGCACGTACCGGACAGAGCAGTGCCAAGGCTGGGTCTGCCTCCTCCAGGGGCAGCGCTTGCAGGTTCACCACCAGGTCCCGGAGGGGAGTGGTAGGAACCTTGGGCATATATCCAGGCCGGGGTCTCAGGAATACGTGAGAGTAAGCCGGCCCGAACTCCAGGCACACTTCGTCAACAGAGAGTGCGTGCAGGTCCCTTACTCTCCTGATGGATACCAATGCAATCAGGAGTGCTGTCACATAGGACAGGGCAAAAACTCTACCGACTGCAAAGGCTCCAGGGGAGGCCTCTGCAGAGCACCCAGGTCTACTGAGAGGTCCCCAGAGGGCAGGAGGGGAGGGAGGCGGATTTAGCCCCCTCACTCCCCTCAGGAACCTGATGACCAGGTCATGCTTCCCATAGACTTACCTTTCACTGCATCATGAGACGCGGCAATGGCCGCGACATAAATCCAAAGGGTGGAGGGCGACAGCCTGCGCTCCAACCCCTCTTGCAGGAAGGAAGCATGACTCCGATCGAACATCTCCGGGGGTCTTCTCAGCGAGAAGAACACCAATTGACGAAGAGGTTTCACTTCAACGCATAAAGGTGTCACGTGGACGACGCTCTTGCGGAAGTGATGGTTGCCGCCACCGCAGGTGGCAGCGAACTCAAACCTGCCTCGTCCCGTCCTGGAGCCACACGTGCAGCCTCCAAGATCGGGACGAGGGTGCCACAGAGTGCCCCGTCTCTGAGAGAGTACGGTCTCAGAGGAATAGGCCAAGGAGGTGCTGTCGCGAGGAGCAAGAGTTCGGAGAACCACGTCTTGGTGGGCCAGTAGGGGGCTACCAGCAAGACCTGCTCCTCGTCCTCCTTGATCTTGCACAACACCCGTGCAAGGAGGCTCACTGGGGGAACGCACACTTGCGTGGGCCCCGTGGCCAGCTGTGCGCCAGCGCATCCGAGCCGAGAGAGCCGCGGGTCAGAGAATAAACTGGGCGCAGTGGGACGAGTCCCGAGAGGCGAACAGGTCTAACTGTGCCTCCCCGAACTGGTCCCAAATCAGCTGGACCGACTGGGGATGGAGTCGCCATTCGCCGGAGATGGGACGGGCCCGGGACAGCTCGTCGGCTGCCCGGTTCCGGTCTCCAGGAATGTAACTGCACGAAGGGACCTCAGGTGCTTCTGACTCCATATCAAGAGGTGGCGGGCGAGCTGCGACAACCGGCGCGAGCGTAGACCCCCCCTGGTGGTTGATGTACGCTACTGCCGTAGTGTTGTCTGAGCGGACAAGCACATGCTGGCCCTAGAGCACGCTCGGAAGCGGTGCCGGGCGAGCCGTACTGCCAACAGCTCGAGGCAATTGATGTGCATGAGGCGCTGGGCTCCTGTCCAGGAACCGGCGGCTGCATGCCCATTGCACATGGCACCCCAACCCGTGGTAGACGCATCCGTGGAGACAACGAGATGCCTGGAAACTCGCTGAATAGGGACCCTGTCCGTAAAAAGCTGAGGTTCGACCACGGGAAGAAGGATCGGCGGCACGTCGGAGTCACTGGAACTCGGAGCGAGCCGCGATGCCATGCCCACCTCGGGACTCGATCGCGAAGCCACAGCTGAAGCGGTCTCATATGAAGCAAACCGAGCGGCGTTGCCGCGGCCGCGGATGCCATATGCCCCAGGAGCCTCTGAAATAGTTTCAGTGGAACCGCACTCTTGCCCTCGAACTGTCGAAGACAAGCCAGCAGTGAGTGCGCGCGCTCGTTCGTGAGCTGCGCGGACATGGCGACCGAGTCTATCTCCATGCCGAGAAAAGAGATCCTCTGCACGGGGCAAAGTTTGCTCTTTTCCCGGTTGACCCGAAGGCCCAGACGGGCTAGGTGCCGTAGCACCAGGTCTCTGTGTTCGCAAACCTGAGCTCGAGAGTGTGCTAGTAACAGCCAGTCGTCGAGATAGTTCAGGATGCGAACCCCGTGTTCGCGAAGGGGAACAAGGGCTGCCTCGACGATCTTCGTGAAGACGCGAGGGGACAGAGCTAACCCGAATGGGAGAACGGCGTACTGGTATGCCTGGCCCTCGAAGGCAAACCGAAGAAACGGTCTGTGTCGAGGGAGAATGGAGACATGGAAGTACGCGTCCTTCAGGTCGATCGCTGCAAACCAATCCTGATACCGAACACATTCGAAAATGCGTTTGGCCGTGAGCATTTTGAACGGTAGTCAATGGAGAGAACGGTTCAAAATGCGCAGGTCCAGGATCGGTCGTAACCCACCGGTCTTTCTTGGGGACAATGAAGTAGGGGCTGTAAAGCCCGGACCTCACCTCGGCTGGAGGGACCGTCTCGATTGCACCCTTCGCCAGCAGGGTCGCAATCTCCGCTCTCAAGACTGGGGCATTGCCACCAACCATCGTGGAGCGAACTCCCCTGAAGCGGGGAAGAGACCGTGCGAACTGAATCGCGTAGCCGAATCCGATCGTTCTGATGACCCAGCGGGAACCCCGGGAGCGCTAGCCAGGCTTCCAGGAAGTGAGCCAACGGGGTCATGCGAACCACAGACGTCCCCCCGGAGGGGCAGCGAGGCGGGTCGACCGGCATGCGTGCAGGAGTTACCCCGTCCGGATGCACCGTCGAAACCCGCTCCCCGACAGAAGAGACCAGGGAAGGCAGAGCGTTCCACGGGGGTCTGTTCTGCCGGGGGTCTGGCGACAGAGGGGGAAGGGATTGGCGTAGCCCGGGGACGACACACGCACCCTTCCGCGCCCTCCGAGACAGAGAGGAATGAACGGGGCGACGCACTGGACGTCGTGCGCGCTCATTCCAGTCTGTGTGCTCAATGACAGTGTCAGCTTTTCCTCAACCAGCTCAGGGAGCTAGCTAGAACAAAAGATTCTCCACCGGCCCTCCACCGGGGAAGGAGGGGCCCTGCCACCACCTCCTGAGAAAAACCATGACACTATCACTGAGCGGCCCGCCTCAGGAACATCGCTTCGCCTGGCGTCTAGCGGGGCACGCGGCCTGAGGGGGGGCTCTTTTCTTGGGACGCTTACCTGTGGCCTCCTCCGCGACACGAACCGGCTGAAGGCTGCTGCTGGGGCCGCGTGGGAGGGAAGGGAGCCGCAGGGGGGCGTCCTCGGCGGCGAGCTGGCGGAGGCGTCCGAGCCGACGGCTGGTTGGAGGCAGCAGCTGGCCGTCGGGGCAGAGAAACCGCCTTCGTCTGCTCCTAGGCGGTCGAGAAGTGCTGGGCAAAGTCCTGGACCGCACCGCCGAACATTATGATGCTCCTGGACCACAGCGGTGGGCATCACCTGACCAAGGGAGCGAGCGACCGCCTCCGTGACCCGTTTAAGGACAAGGTAGGCGACAGGCTCGCAGCTCGCTTGGTCCGTCACCTCCTCGTGCACATTCCTGAGCAGCTAGCTTTGTAGGTGCTCATCATATGCAGGGCGGAGGCTGCCTGTCCCGCCGCTCAACAGAATCGCGCCGCCATAGACGACGAGAACCCATAGGCTTTGGAGGGGCATCTGAGAGCAACCGCCGGTTGACCGGGGGAGCCCCAGCGTACCCACAGACAGCCGCATCGCCGAGGGGAGGAAGGGCGGGGAACTAAGCACGCTTTTTTATTTTTATTTTTTTTATTTATTTATTTATTTTTTAGTGCGTGTCAGTTCCGCATGCAACTCGGGGAAAAAAGGAAATTGGGGTTGGCCGTGGCCGTGGCCGTAAGGCGGCAGCGTTACCCAAAAACCAATTATTCAGCCGCGAGAGATCGGGATGGGGCGGAGTTCCACCCCCACCCGATGCTCACGGACGCCCGAGATAGCACGGCCATCATCGCGGGATCAGACACGGCGGCGCTGACGCTCCCGAGGGAGGCAACGCGGCCGCATCCTCACTTCCCGAGGAGTCAAGCCCGCCTAGTGATGCTGTGATCGACATCGCATCATCATCTGGAGCGCTGCCCGAAGCAGCCGGTGCCACCGAAGAAGCAACCGACTGAATCGAACTAACGCTCGCTGGCTCTCGCACTGAGGCGGGAGGTGTGGCCCGAGGAATCGTCGGGGCTTTATCCCACACCATCACCGTAAAATCACCAGGTCCCCGGGTCGACGGGCCCCCTATGGAGGAAACCGATCGAGCGGGGGGGACCGGGACTCTCACTCAAGTGAGATCATTGAGTCTCGACCTCAGTGTAGAGATGGTCATGTTCCCACAGAAGGAAAATGAGTCATCCACGAACGCTGCTGCTGCATGCTGAAATGCCCAGGCATACAAAGCAGCGATCGTGACCATCAGATGACGACAGAAATCAATCACACCCAGAAGAGCACGGGCGAACCGTCTTTAAAAAGACGTGCGCGTGCAGCTCTTTCAATGAGAGGAGGAAATTCACTCTTTCAGCGCTGAAGCGACCAGGGAGAAGCGCAAAGTCTGGCAGACCACTGCTCAGATCGCAGGCGATGCAGAATCTCGCTGGGTACCGCCGTCACACCAACACTGAAGAGGACGCTCGTCTCGAAGAGTCTTGAACAGTGCTTTCAGGAGTGAAGAGGTTCTCTTGGCTCCGAAGCGAAAACATACTGCGGTTGCGTTCACTTCCTCCTTTTATACTCACGGAGTAGGGCGGAGTACGCTATGCAAAATTCCGCAGCCCCAAGGCATTGCATGCCATTGGCTCGTGTTTAAATACTCGAAGAGGATTGGCTTTCTATGCGAAACCCCCCCCCCCAATCTCCGTCACTTCTGACGTAACTCGAAGTGACTACGAAAGGGAACTGGCAAACACCAGACAGAGATATTTTCACGGCAAGGTCAAGCCACAAGCGTTTGATAATGTAATATTTTGTTTGTACTTTTCAAGCTTACATGGGAAAGCAGGTGTCATCCAAACTCTCTGAGAAAATCTTACAAAGAACAATACGATTTTGCCAATTATGAGTTTTGATAACAGGCAACAATAGAATTCTCAAAAAAATATAACATAAATTTAGCCAAGAGCCACTATACAACCACAATATAATACATAGTTCACATATAAAAACCTTGTGAGCACTTATGAGTTTATTCATGCAAAAAAAATGTATTTAGCTACTCACCCTCATGTTCTCAAGTGAAGTCACCTTAATGTATATAGCACTTTTTTACAATGTTCTTTTGCAATATATTCTTTTGAAGTCCACAAAGGAAATTAAGACATAATAGTTTAGAATAACATGACATTGACAAACAATGACACTTTCCTTTCACCGTTGGGGTTAAACTCTGTATTAAGGTGTCCTAGGAGCAGGATACTTATAAGGAACAATTTAATAACATCACATGCACATAATAAATATTGTAGGCTTCTGTATTTAAGATTTGAAAAATGGATTAAACATTTCAAGCAGGAAGAATAAAAGCATGATCCACTTTTGCGAAGAAAAAAAATCTTATACTGTTATACTGTGTTATACTAGATTAATCAAAAACTTGTTATACTGTGTTAATATGTTATACTGTGTCAATTTTCTCCAAGGACAAGGGGACAGGGAAATATTTCGTATCCACGAATTGTAATCTCAAAAGCTGTTTTATCCTGTCCAGACAGTGATAGCATGAACCCAAACAAATAGTTTCCATTTGCTAAAATGTAAAACAAATTATTACAGACTCCTTCTACAACATAGATCAAGAGAGAGGACACTAAACCTAGCTGAGCTTGATTCCATCTTTCTCTCTCTCTTTTACCTGAAATAGTTTTATTTAGTCTGCTACATCCTCTTTTGAGTTTTGAGGATGTTGACCTGGATCAGCTGTTTGTCTTCATTTGCTTGTGTCCTGACGCTGTGGGCTTTGTTTTCACCTCCACTGGTCGGGGCCTGTCAAGGAGATGAATTACCGCGTGACATGGTGCTTGGCTGGCTGAAAAGACGGATCCTAGAGGGTTTGGAGATGGATGAGCCTCCTCTGCCAGTTCTGCAGCTGCCAACAAGGCAGGCGGTGAACAGAGTTGCTCAGCATGTAGCTTCACGAATGACTAGGGAGACAAGAGTGGGAAGAAGACACCATCAGGAGTCTTCACAGGTTATTCTGTTCCCAAGCTCAGGTAAGCTCCAACAGCTTTCTTAGAGAAATGCAGTATCACAGCTTTAACATGAATAACATAACTATTATTATTATAAATATTTCAAATATGAATATCTGAAATACTCTGTCAGTCAAATTATCATGTGGTGTGAACCCTAATTAAATAGGACTTTTTATGGTTAAGAGGTGTTTACTATAAGCCAGGTGGAAGGAAAATATGTAACTTTTTACTTGATAGTTAGCTTACACCACATTACATTTAGAGTCATTATTACATTTAGTCATACAATTTAAATGCTTGTTAAAATATCTATATAAAAGCTTTTAAAAAACATGAAACCAACATTTATTGAAAAATGTATCCTTGTATCGGTAACACTTTACTTGAAGGGGTGTGACTAACATGACACCTTCATAATGACATGAAAAATGTTATGAATATGAAGGAAGTTTTATGCATGTTTATGACAACTGTCATTAAGTGTCATTCGCTCAGTTATGACATTTTAATGCAAATATGACATTGTTTGAGATGTCTTTGTTAAGACACCTTGACGTAAACCAATACATCATAACCTATCAGTGTCTTTGCAGCCCATTCTCACTCCCAAGGCGTCACCTAACTGACGCCTTGGGAAGCATTTGGACATGCTTCAATATCTGACGCTTTAGGCGCCCTTTAGCGTCAGTTAGATGACGCCCTAGGATCGCGTGTACCCTACCCCCACCCCACACCTAAACCTAACCGCGTCCTCTAACTGACGCTTTCCTTTAGCGTCAGTTGGATGACGCCGTAGGATCGCGCCATGTAAGTGACGCTAAAGGGCGCCTAAAACGTCAAATATTGAAGCATGGTCAAAGGTGACGCCTTGGGGTGAGAATGCGTTGGTCTTTGTCATGACAATTTGACATTACTAAGAGAACACAACCTGTGATAAACATGACATAGCAGATTAATTATCAAACTTAAGAAACCACTTAGCTTTATTGGTTAACATTACATTAAACTGTCAGGTGGTTGGTTTTGACATTGGCTGTCAAGCCATTATAACTTTTTAATGACAAATTCAATTTTTACCACTGTAGTTGAGGTCACAGAAAATATTCATGACACAGTTATAATGGCCTCATGACAGCCAATGTCAAAGCCAACCACATTACAGTTTAACTTAATTTAATGTCAAGTTGACATGACAAAGACACTGATAGGTTATGATGTATTGGTTTATGTCAAGATGTCATAACAAAGACATCTTAAACAATGTCATATTTGCATTCAAAATGTCATTATTGAGCGAAAGACACTTTATGACAGTTGTGATAAACATGCATAAACCCTACTTCATATTCAAGACATGTCATGTCAGTATTATCCACCCCATGACCCCTTAAACAAATAAAGTGTTACCTGATTTTCTTTGTCTGGAATCATTAAATTATATTTTATAGCAACAGGGTTATCTTGCAATGTTGACATTGTTTCATTTAATACACATTCTGACCTATCTTATTAACTTTTCAGAGTCTACATGCAAGGATATGCCTGACCACTCCTCAGATGCTGCTTCCCATCACTTTACTTACTATTTCCAGCCCTCTATGGACAGCCAGGACTCTGTCATCACCTCTGCCCACTTCTGGTTCTATGCTGGAGAGACCATTGCTTCTAGCAACATCTCAGCACCCCTTTTCATTCTCACTCATTACCAGGAGCTGCTCCAAGCATCTGACAGTCCAATCAAACGCTCCCCTGATGGCTGGACCACCTATAAGTTAGCTCCCCATCTCCACGTTGCCATGGCTGATGGCCCTTTCATGCTGCAGGTCCGTTGCCCATCCTGCAGTTGCTATGATTCAGAAGACAAAACACCCTTTCTGCACCTCCACACACGCTCAAGCGGCCCTGACCGCTCCCGCAGGGCACCCAAAATCCCTTGGTCACCAGCTGCTATTGAAAATCTCAGGAGACCTGCTTCTGAGGATGCAGATTGCAGAAAAATACAGATCGAAATCTCCTTCGAGGACCTTGGCTGGAACAACTGGATTGTTCATCCTAAAGCTTTCACATTTTACTACTGCCATGGCAACTGTTCCAGCACTGAGCGCACTACCACGCTACTCGGGATCAACCAGTGCTGCGCCCCTGTTCCAGAGAGCATGAAGTCCCTCCGCTTCACCACCACCTCAGACGGAGGATACTCATTCAAGTACGAGACCCTGCCTAACATCATACCAGAAGAGTGCAACTGCATCTAACACTCAAGAGTTAACTTTAAGATTATCTGTAAGGTGTGAGAATTTTGTTGTTTTTTCAAACACAAGTCAGCTATTTTAAATGCTTTGTGGATTAAGAAGATACCGTAGATAGATAACCTCTACTTGTAACTTTAACTTTATCAAATTTTAAACTTCATTAACATGACAACTTTGTTGACACAAAAATTATTGCTCTATGACTTTTTAAAAATTTCTTTATGCGAGTAAATTAAACAAGTATGGGGTCTCTGCGGAACAAAAGTGGGCATTTATAAAAATGGTGGGTGTTTTATCCTTTTATCCTTTTACCCGAACCCATCCCTAAACCCCACCCTCACTGTGGCGTGGGCAAATCAGGTAACGTGGTATAAATGCCCCTCTGTTTATGGCCTCACCCCCTGATCTGGTAACTCCTGTACTGCAGACACCTATACTTGAATTAAACAGCTATTTGCAGAGTATAAAGAATCTTAACCTTGTACACTGATTTTAAAAAAATGCACGTTACATGTCAATAAAGAATACATATTTGAAAAAGAGACGTGTCATTTTTATATAGTTCTTTTTATTCATTTTTACCTGAAGAACAAAACAGAAAATAGAGTTCTCCTCTGGCCAATGAATGAACAATGATTATAATTCAGGCAGCTTTACAGGTCAGAAGTCAGATTGTAGAAATCATACAGAAATCTCTCCAATCGTTCTCACGGTACTTTGATGTCATACACCGATGGATCTGCGCAGCACTGCTTCAAGTCTAGCATGCAGTTTTCCAGGACCAGGGTGAGAAAGGCTCCATTAAAGCATAATGGGTTATATAGCAGATGCTTCAAAACAAGCTACAAACTACTTGGATAGTCCCATAAAGCATTTTAGGTTTGCTCAAGGGCACAGTGAAAAAGAATGGCTCTACAATAATTCAATAAAGTAACACTTTTGACCTACCAGGCCAGATTTTTTTTAAAAAACAGGGTAACACTTTAGAATACGGTTCCTTCGTTAATGAATAACTACACAAGAACTAATGAGTAACACAATATTAACAATCTAGTAGCTATTATTAACTAACAAGAAACTCTGATTAACGAACTAGTAAGTAATAGCGCACAGACGAAAGTGGTAGTTCACTATTAAGTAATCAATAACTACTATTTTTTAATACTTCCCAGAGAACTACTGAAAAAGTTTATTAACAATCTAGTAACTACTATTAACTAAAAGATACTCTTAATAGCGAATTAGTAAGTAATAGCTCACAGATGAAAGTGTTACTAGATACTTCTGTGGGAATTACTAATTATTTGGATCCGTATTATAAAGTGAAGATCATTGGAACTAACTAGTAATTACTCAAGTGTTACTAAAGACATTTTCTAAAAGTTACTAAAGTTCACCAAAAATCTCAAACATTTGCACAAATCATGACTAGATCATGTAGTAACACTTGAGTCATTACTAGTTAGTTCCAATGATCTTCACTTTATAATACGGATCCAAATAATTAGTAATTCCCACAGAAGTATCTAGTAACACTTTCATCTGTGAGCTATTACTTACTAATTCGTTAATAAGAGTATCTTTTAGTTAATAGTAGTTACTAGATGATTAATAAACTTTTTCAGTAGTTCTCTGGGCAGTATTAAAAAAATAGTAGTTATTGATTACTTAATAGTGAACTACCACTTTCGTCTGTGCGCTATTACTTACTAGTTTGTTAATCAGAGTTTCTTGTTAGTTAATAATAGTTACTAGATTGTTAATATTGTGTTACTCATTAGTTCTTGTGTAGTTATTCATTAACGAAGGAACCGTATTCTAAAGTGTTACCAAAAACAGTTGTAACATTCTGATTACAACAAAAATGATATGTGAAGATAGGTGAAGTTACAGTTTTTGCCCATTGCTTGAACACTATAGAACCCATGCTTAGACTAAAGTAACACAATTTGAAGCTTTTGTTACCATGCCTCAAACACATGCTTTAAACAAAAGCGTTGCTTTTCACTCTAGTTGCAATTCTGCAACACACTTACTCCTTTATGCAACACACTTGGTCCTTCATACTACACTCTATTTCATACATAAGACACTTTGTTCAAAAGTGAAATCTCAGGGTGCCATTTGGAAAACACATGTATTCAAAATACAAAACACATTGGGTTATTGCAACCACTCAAATACACATCCGAAGGCACTTTATTGCAAAACTGAACACCAATCAGCCAGCTACAAAAAGCCCTCAGTTTAGCCATTTGAAGAACTTTGTAAGCATGGATAGAGGGAGGGAGAGCAAGAGGAAGAGGAGGAGGAGGAGGTCAAGGTCAAAGAGGCCGTGCACGGACTCTGATGATATACTGTAAGAGCAACTTTGGTGGACCATGTAATCAACCATGGCCTGACGATGAGGGAGGCTGGGCAGAGAGTCCAGCCACATTTACAGTAAGCCGCTTCACAATGACATCTATAACATTCCGACTAGAAAACAGGTATGTCTTCACCTCTCTACCTTCTACTCCACTCAGATGGTATTTACAGCACTGTAGTGTATATCACATCAATGACTAGAAGACCTTTTGGGAGAGGACGCCAACGCCTGTTCATACAACAGAAGGAACTCGCCATTGTGGACCTAGTGAGGGCAGACAATGCCATCCGTCTCCACCAGAAAATACTTGCAGACAGAATAGTGTTCAACAACACAAACCAAGTGAGGATCACCACCATCAGACGCATCTTGGGAAAAAAAAAAAACAGCATCACCATGAAGCAGCTCTACAGAGTCGCATTTGAGTGGAACAGTGACAGGGTCAAAGGACTTCGAGCTGAATATACTGCATATGGGTAAGTGTAACTGTCCTTTACATGTACAATACAGTATTGGTGAAATCCAGTACCAGCTGAATATGTACCATATCAGGACCACATGGATCCATTTGGAGAGCTACACAGGTACCTGTGTGATGGGGTGAGGGTTCGTGTAGGGTATGTGTAGCACTATAGTGCAGTAATATATGCTATAGTGCATACAATAGCCAACATATACTCACATTTCTAGATGCTCTCCATAATGTATGTAAAATATATATAGTGTTCTTTTTATTATTATTTTTTATATATATTTTTTGCTTTATCTGAATTGATCTTACTGCAATGTATAGTGCTGCAATGTACAATATTGAGTATGCCTGTTTGCTTTTTTGGTTGTTTGAAAATGTTCCTCCTGAAAATATGCCTTCTGAATAAACAGCCAAAATCAGAGACTGCAGTGTTTTATATAAAGTAGACTAGTGTGTTCCCTCTGATCTGAAAGTGTTAGCATGTTAAAGGATGAGAATGCGTTGGTCATTTTGTCATCAGAGTTACATTTTGACAAAGGAATGTTAGGTTTTGATCGTAGAGTTTCAATTTGACACAGATGCGAATGGTATATTTCCCAGTGTTGTGTCACGTTTACTTGTGTGTAGAGTTTTGGCACAATGAGTGAAATTTTGCAAAATGTGTTCAAGCAATGGGCAAAAACTGTAAGAAATGAAGGACACTTACTGTAATTTATAGAGGCATTAAACAGTGTTATGCGTCCCTAATTTGGATTTGATGGCTATAATCTCAACCTGGCAGCCAAAATAAGAGGGAATCAATTAATACAGAATAACAGGAATTTAAGGCCTCTGATATTTTTTAATTCAGCAGAAGGTATGCACTTACAAATGAAGGAAAACAGAATTGATCAAACAGTAAACAAGAGTCTTCATCTCATTTGTGTACATAATTTCAAACATATTGTCAAAACACTATTCATTTAGTATTATAAAACCAAATAAAAGGTCTAAAACTCTAAATAAAAGGTCTATAAAAAAAGGTCAGTTAAAGGGAGTTACCCAAGAATTAAAATGTCATAATTTGTCCCAAACATTAAAAACATTTCTTTCTTTTGCTGAACATAAAATATATTTAGAAGAATATGGTTAACCAAACACTGGATGGGCCCCATTAACTTCCATAGTATGGAAAAAAAAAATACATTCTTTAACATAATCATTCTTTATGTTTAGCAAAATAAAGAAATTCAAACAGGTTTGTAACAACTTGATGTAACAAATATTGTTTGGATCACCAACAAATCCACAAATAGTGTGCATATATATATCATGTCATTGCACAATCTGAAATCCAGTTAAAAAAAAAACCTATGTAAACCACAGTCACAAACACAAAGCATGAAACCTTTTAATAAACAATTCAAGCATTTCCCAGGTTCTTTGTAGTTTAACAATCTGGTCAAATGTACGTGTATTGAAGTCAATTTATTATGTTCTAAATACAACGTCAGTTCTGTTTGTAAAGCACCCTCCCATGACTTAAGACATTTACATTCAGGATAATGTAACAAAATATCAGAACACAGGCAGACTTTAACCAAAAACAACATAGCCACCTTTTTTTAAAGACAAGGATATATCTATCTTTCATTGTAATGATCTGAACAGAAAGACTTGTTTTTGGCTTCAATCTATACCGATTTGATGAAATGGACAATAATTAACAATCATGAAAATATCTTCGACATTACAGTCAGGGAATGTATCTTTTTCTTGTGCTGTTGTTATACAGTTTTTCTCAATTGCTTAAACACTATAACCAGGCTTTTGAACTAAAATTTCAAAACCATAATGCCATTTATCAAAAAGCACACCCATTTCCCTAAACTATAAACACTATTCCCTGTTTTGACACATGAATCAGAATTGTTGAACAATCACTGCAAAACTCTACACACAAATCCCTTAATTTCTCATTGCCTAGACCATGTGGTCATTTAGAAAGCACTAGCATTCAATATTGTTCACTCAAGTCAGCATAGTTTCAGCTCACTTAGCACACAATTACCCAGATGAAAACACTGAGAGTCACAATTTAACACACATCATTCAGAACTTTCAAGGTGCCTAAAAGTGCCAGAGTCAGTTCATCTGAGTTTTGGAACAATGGATCCACAAAGAAATGAAGGAAGAGGACGTGGAGGGAGCGGAAGAGGATATGGTGAAGGAGGAGGAAGAGGATATGGTGAATCCTCTTTAAAGAGAATCACCATAAAGAGGATATGGTGAAGGAGGAGGAAGAGGATATGGTGAAGGAGGAGGAAGAAGAGGAAGAGGAGGACGTGGTGAAGGAGGAGGAAGAGGACATGGTGAAGGAGGAGGAAGAGGACATCGTGAAGGAGGGAGAGGAGGAGGAAGAGGACATGGTGAAGGAGGGAGAGGAGGAGGAAGAGGGGGACGTGGTGAAGGATGAGGTAGAAGAGATGGTGGTGAAGCAGGAGGAGAAAAGCAGTCTCAGATGAAATTAGAGCCACTTGAGTTGATCATGTCCTTGTCCATGGCATGACTATGAGGGAGGCTGGACAACGAGTACAGCCTAATTTGAGTCACTTCACCTTCGCCTCCATCATCAGAAATTTCAGGGAGAAAAACAGGAAAACAGGGGTGAGTCAGGCAAAAGAATTTTACCTCTGCTGCCGGGCTAGGGCTAATATAGCCTGTGATGTGGATGTGATTGGCTTGACCCAGACCAAAGGCAGGAGGCTGAGGTGGAATAATCTTTTTTTTTTTTTTTTTTTTTTTGTGGTACTGTGTAGTACATGAATGAATAAAAATGCGCCAATGTATCCATTGGTTGTGTCTTTTGTCATGTGAAAAAGTTTGTGAGGAGGGGAACCACAAGTAACATAACTTACCAGTTTTGGAAATGTTGTTTTGAATTTATTGGACCAGTGTGTTAGACTATGTTGTAGTGTGTGTTATTTTGAGGGCTTGTGTGTCCTGTCTGAGGGCAAAGTTTGTTTTTTCAGCAAGAGTGAATGGTTTTGAATGTAGAGTTTCATTTTGACCTGAAAATAGGTTGTTTGGGAAACTGGGTGAGACGTTATGGATTTGTGTTTACTGTTTTGAGAATAAGAGGCATAGTTTCAAGAAATGTGTTTAAGCAATCGAGAAAAACTGTAAAACCATGTGAGCAAATATTGCTGGGAAGATAATAGTACAGTAAGTGTGCATTTTATGAACTGGTGTTTTTCTTGTCATTATATGTGGCAGCTATGTTTAATACTGTAAATAACAATTTCTAATGTACAATTAAAGGAGAACACACAAAATGTTATCAATAAATGCTCTCCATTATTTGCATCTCATTCTTGAGTTAATCCATTTAATGAGTCAGAAGAACAGGAAAAACACAAAATCTGGTCACTGACTGCCCTCCAAAATGTGCATCTCAGCAGTTGGTGTGTTTTTGACGGAGAGCCAGCTGAACAGGAAAACATGCTTCAAGCACGAGCCTCTTTAAAAACAGAAAAAGAAATTACATTTTATTACATATCCACCAATTATCAAAAAAGATTGCAACAAGGCACATGAAGAAATCACATTAGAACATGACAATTTCTGATGACATTCACTCCATATTTGAGTAGAAATAATTATCCATTTCTTATGTACAGGGTTTGAAATGAACTTTTACTTACCAGGCTATTATACACTAGTTATTGCACATTCAGAACTTTTACTATCCAAAACAAAAAATATCAGATTTAAATATTTTTATTATAAAATCGGATTATGAATTACTGAATCACATTAAGTTTTTTGACGACAGTCAATCATTGTTTGTGAAAACCATAAAAATAAAATAGCATTAACACAAAATGAATAACAACCGTTAAAAAATTCAGCAACTTCTAAGTGAAGCGCCTCTTAGCACCACGTGTTTTAAATTGAAGAAATTATTTTCTATGAGTGCAGACACACCGGCAGTGCCATATATCTGTCCGTAGTGCAGCGATGCTACTCAGGAGGCTGTTCAAAATCCTGCCACTACAAAGAGCACAACTAACATTTTTTTAATTCAATTAAATGATATATTTTTCCCAAACCACCACTAATGTACATAGGCTACAGACTTCACTCTGTACTGCAAGATACTGACTGACTGACTCATTAAGACAGTCTTTGTCTCCATCTATTGGTTAAAGAAATGTATGTAACTCCTTTTGCGGTTTACGGTCAGGGACTATTTTTTTCCGGAAGAAGGGCGGCTTTTAGTGATTTTACTTCATGAAAGTTGCACAGAAACATATTTTTCGGCTAATATTTGTATTGCGTGGTAACCGTTTCATAAAAGCAATAAGATATTCAAGACTAGAGCTGTATCGTGAATAAGTTACCGCTGAAGGGGCCCGCTTCGCATCGTGCCTAACAACCCCCTTTCAGCCGTGACTTATTCACGATAGCCTACAGCACAGCCTCTCGTACCTTATTGCTTACATAAACGTAGCCCTTTATAATCTTTAATTTTGCCCTTTTGTGCCCTTTTTTTTTTTACACTAACCTGAGTGCAAAAGCATTTGTAACTTTTGACTGTCGTGGTAACATTCACTGTCGTGTGCTGTCACCTACTGGAGGTGCCAGGTGACAAGACACCCGAGTGTAGCTCAGGGGCAAATTCAGGCAAATTGGGCAAATTCGGTCCTGGAGTCCCGCTGTCCTGAAGAGTTTAGCTCCAGCCCTGATATATATATATATATATATATATATATATATATATATATATATATATATTAAAAAAAAAAACTTATGCCACGTTCCAGGCAACTTGTAACCCGTGTTTTTCCAACCTTATACCCGTGAAAGTGCCCTGGAACAGCAGTCAAACCCGTGACTTCCCACCCGTGAACTCGTACTAGATCGATGTACTCCCAGTTACGAGCTCTGGCGTCACATAGCCCGTGAAACCATACAAAACAACAATGGCCGCCCCTACGGTTGCAGTGTTTCTGCAGATGGTACACGGTGAGAATACACTTTAGGACAATATGATGTTAAGTAGTTTTCAGTCCATTGAGTGCAAGGATAAATTAATACCAAATAAATTTCCAAATATACAAAGAAAGTCAAATAAAAGGTATAACAGCTTATCTTGCCTTATGTGCCGTTTTTTCTCCTGAGTTTCCCTCAAATAAACAAGGAGTAAGCACCTTTGGCGACCGAAATTATTATAAATGCGCATAAGCCCCGTAAGGTCCACCATGCTGGTTTGTTTATCTAAGTTAGCTACCTCAATTCCTTGCACAGATAGTTTGGCGTGACTGGCCTGGAATACTACAAAGTCATGAGTCGTGATTTGAAGTCACTGCCTGGAACGCAGCATTAGTAATCTTAAAGACATTGATTAGCTTGTTCAGGCGTGTTTGATTAGGGTTGGAGCTAAACTCTGCAGGTCAACTGACATTGCCCATCCCTGGAGTAGCATAACGATATTAAAAAGGACAATGAAAAACTCAAAGAAGTTGGGAAATACCTTGAATTATATGCCAAGTACCACATATTCTACGACAAAATACAAAATACGGAAATCAGCTGCTTGGAGGAAGATTGCTGATGTTACTGGTTAATGGTTTTTCGGACGAGATTCCCAAATAATTCAGTAATTCAGTATAATGTTCAGTGACTGAGGTAAGCAACGTTCGTATTCAATTGCATCTAACCTACAATTCTATAACATAGCGTACAGTACAGACATTATCTTAATTCTGTCGACAACTCTCTGAGACACTGGCATGGTAATGGATATAACAATGTTAATGTATTTGTTTCTTGGCAGAATAGATCTGCTACACCAAGATTTTTGTTTTCTTTTAAGAGCCATGAGACCACATGTTTTTAATATCTATGTGTGCCTGGGGTACCTTGCCGAATGTCTTCACAGTAGTGGCCTATGACTATGTGTGCCTGGGCTACCATGCCGAATGGCTTAACTCTACAAATGCGCCCTGTATGTTCTCATTAACAATAGATATAAATAGCAAGCTGATAGAGATAAAAACACAACAACCACCTGATCAAGTATCATATTAAATCATTTGATGTATCATTGACATAACCTAATTGATAAGTGAGAAGCTGTTGAGGCGATATCGAAAGACGGCATGCTCTCATACTGCATCAAATCAACTGGACACGTCAGCAGAGCTAATGAAAACATTGGCTCAACAGTAGGGTTGGGTTTCAAAACACGGTGCCTTCGGTAACCAGACCGAATAAGAACGAACATTTCGGTGCCTGAGTCTTTATGTCATGAGGCGTACACACGCAAAGTCTCACGCAAATTAGGCCCGAACCCAGAGTACTCCCCCCTGTATGTAAAGTGGTTTAGAACTAGAAGATTGGAACTACATATAGAACTACATAGCAATCATGATTAAAATGTATATGATGTATGAGTGCTCTCCACCCGTGTTAATTATCTGAACGTGCTTCTTCCGAACTTTGTTAATAAAACATCATATAGAGTCACGCCAATCCATTGGATGATGGTGCGGGTACCGCCTTGACGCTCTTACGTAGTCCTATTATATTAGCGTGTGCATCATCTGCTCCTCAGATTTCTCTGCCAAAAAAGGAAGCTTGTCGACAGCGCCAGGAGTTTGGCAGCGACCGTAGCGTTCCCTATTCAGAGAACATGGGTTACACCAGTAACCAGAGACGTTCTCTTTCATAGGTTTACTCAAAGCTGCGTAGCTAAGACGCAGTGGGAACGAAATACCAAACTCGCTAAGTGCTGCGTAACTAGTACAACGACCAGATAACTTACATTACTGGCTCAAGCAGACAAAACATGTAGCCAGTCGATAATAGATTACCCTGGTAGTAATCTCTATTAATCTGCAGCATTATTACATTGTTTAATACAATATTGTTTTATTTGATATTATGTAAATATGAATTTTTATTGGTTTATTTATTATTACCATGTAACTTGTATTTATATTGTTTAAAGATTTAAGTTAATATTGTGTCCAGTTTGGTCCTGTACATAAAGGGTATTATTATTATTATTTTTTGACAGTGTGTGCGGTTTCATTTTCTTAAGTACCGTTTCAAGAACCGTTTAAAAAATACAGAGTAGGTACTGGTATCAGATAAAACCCAACCAATACCCAACCCTACTTTGCCCACTGATGCAACAGCAACCAATCAGCTATGTAGATTTGAATTAAGGACCTATCAGCCTGCACCATCTAGAGTTTCATGCCAGAACTGGTTGTTATCATAAAGTCCTTAAAGGGATACTCCACTTTTTTTTGGAAATAGGCTCATTTTACAACTCCCTCAGAGTTAAAGAGTTGCGTTTTACCGTTTTCGAATCAATTCAGCCAATTTTCTGATATTTTGAAGAATATCAGTAACCAGACCGTTTCTGGTCTCATTGACTTCCATAGTAGGAAAAAAAATATACTATGGTAGTCAATGAGATCAGAAACTGTCTGGTTAAGTCAAGTTCACAAAGGATTTTAAGCCCGAATTATGCCCGATTTGCAAATCGTTGAGCTCGCCGATAGGTCAGGGTGTTTGCCAATCTGTTAGTATGAAAGAGCCAACAACCCAGCGAAAACGCTCGCAGACGCCTCGCAGATGCTTCGCCGAGCCCAGAAAAACATCTAGCCTCAGTGATGTCATGAGTACAGCCAATCATAGCAATGCATGGGTTGAGGACACCAGGTAAATCTTAGTTTTTCTTTTTATTTTGCATTTTTTCCTCAGAGCAAATTATCGCGCAAACAGTGTGCAGCACTAGTTTCTGTCTAACGTCCATATTCGTGTGTTGTGTTCTCTTCTTCGCTGTATTGGCGCACGTGCTGTTTCACGTCATTTATGGTTCATTTTATTGCGTGGTTTTTCGTGACAAAACATGGTTTGTAGACAAGTTAGAATCGATGGGTGACAGAGTTGTTGTCAATTCGTTATTTATTTGATTATTTTCCGGATGTAGACCGTATAGTACTGAAACAGCTCTATAAGAGACAAAAATGATTTGCTCTTCTCATTCGATCATGGTTGTATCTCTATATAGTGCGTTGTCAACTCGTGTAGTGAGTTACCTCCTGTTGTGGATCAATCACGTTGTGTTGTGTGGTGTGAACAGCTAAACAACTTGAACACTCCTGATTTCACTGAGAACAAGTCATGTAGTGTGAACCGCACAGTTCAGCCCGACGTTTTAAAATCATGTAGTGTGAACAAGGCAAGATGTTCTTCTAAATATCAGAAAAGTGGCTGAATGGTTCGAAAACGGTAAAACTCAACTGTTTAACTCTGAGGGAGTTGTAAAATGAGCCTATTTCCAAAAAAGTGGAGTAATCCTTTAAACATAATATTGTTGACCACCACAAACGGACAATAGAATGTGCAAGTCCATTGTGCGATACCTACATCAGCGCTTTGCTTCTCCGTTGAGCGACCACCTTAATAGTGTAGATACATTAGCGATATTTCAGTATACATTTGTGGGCAAGAATAGGTCCACTGTCAATAGTGCAGTCATGAACTCACACAGAAAATCAAATAGGCGAAGCCAAGAAAATTTGCAGCCTTTTGAAATTAATGTATTTTGCTTGCTAGCTCATGGCAGTGCACACCATGGTTGATTTTTACCCAGATTTGGAGAGTTAGTGGGAGTTCATTTAAAAAAATAAAAAAGAAATGATTTGGAAGAATGAAGTGTAGCCCAAAACAAACCTTTCTCCTCAGCACTGACATAGGCCTCCTGTGCTTGGTTAAGTCGGTTTTGCTCAACTGCAATGCTGTTAGCGTTTGGACCGCTGCTATGTGAAGGCCCTACTTCATCAGAGTGGTATGCCTTGTCCAGATGTTGCTGCGCCATTTTCAGGTGTCTCCGTAGACGGTCTAGGTCACGACTAGAGTTGTCATCACCCAGTGACTCCCGTCCCGAGTCTCCCAGGAACTCAGCCTTAAGCTTAACAGATGAGTCCTTTTTCAGGGCAGCCTGATATCCCGGTGGGGCATTGGCAAGGCGATGACAGATGGTGGATGTTGATGGCCTATGTAGGGGGAACCTCTGAGTTGATCTACTGCGGAGACCGTCCCTTATGCCACCAATTCCCAGATGAAGGATTTCCAGGAACGTCAGCACAAGGCAGAGTATACTGACAACATACATGATGATCAGGAAGATTGTCTTTTCAGTGGGACGTGAGATAAAGCAGTCCACCGTGTGTGGGCAAGGGCTTCGATTGCAAATGTATGATGGTACAACTTCAAAACCATACAGAACATACTGGCCAAAAAGGAAGGCTATCTCAAAGGCAACACGAGAGACTAATTGTAACACATATACTTTCATAAGACCGTCTCTCTTGATGCGCCGACGGCCATCATGTTTCGTAGCTGGAATGTCGGATTCAGCAACAGACTTGGCTTTAGATACCGCTTTACTATCCTTCTCAGATGGCTCAATTTCCTCCAAGATCATGGGAACTTCCTCACCCATCTGGTCAGCCTCGTCATAGTCATGGCTCACTCCACGATGAACCATAGACAGCAGTTTGCGTTTATGTGGTCTGTATTCGTCATCAGCTACTCGAGCAATTTTGTGCATGGCAAAGCCGAGGTACATAATGGATGGTGTGGTGATCATAATGATTTGAAAAACCCAGAATCGAATGTGTGATAGAGGGGCAAACGCATCATAGCATACATTATCACAACCTGGCTGTAAAGTGTTGCACACAAACTTGCTCTGTTCATCCTGATAGATAGTCTCACCGCCCACCACTGTCAAGACAATTCGGAAGATGATGAGGAGAGTGAGCCAGATCTTTCCCACAAAAGTGGAATGATTGGAAATCTCATCAAGCAAGCGCGTCAAGAAGCTCCAACTCATGTTGCCACCAACGCAGGAGACCTGTCAGATCTGCAGAAGATAGGAGGTAGTAGAATCAGAGAAATTTAAATTGGGACAACCATCAGAAACAATGTTTTGTAGATGACATGTAATAAAAGTAAAAAAAAAAAAAAACTTGCAATAACCAATGCATGTTATTAATTGCATCTGTTTAACACTGTAACACATTACATTTTTGGACATAATGAAGTGCTTCATTTGATGATGAAATACTAGTCAGAGCACCAGCAGGTGTCAGTGTTCAATACAAAAGCATGCACATATACGTTTGTATGACTATCTGTGAGAGGACATTCATTGATACAATGCAATCACTAGCCCCTAACCCTAACTTATTCTTAATAATAAAGCCAAAAGGTCACCACTTTACTCGTTCCTCACTAGGATAGTTTTTATGGTGCGTTCACGTGCTATGGTAATTATGGTAAATAAATACCAAAAGCCAACGTGGAAAATGCATATGAACACCCCCACATGTGGTATTTTCCACTGGGTAACTTGTAGAATATTTTGATGCACGAGTTGCAGAGATGAGATAAACTTTAACTTCTTCGAAATGGCGGAGAGCAACGCGAGAGTCGTAAATGGTAAAAATATGTAATATTCATGATCTAGAAAATATCAGCATATTTTCTTGCTGTAGCAGATGACTTAAGCAATCTAAAATAGTTTTAGCTAAATAACAGGTCAAAAGACAAACTGATCCTCACAAAGAAAACTATACAAGTTCACACACACTATTAATGGGTTTATGTTCAGCCGAAGGGAAATACAGCAGTCAACATTTGAAGTGGACCGAAACCTTTCATCCAAGTTATACATGAATTTTGAACAATCGCTGTTCTTGCCTTAGAACAACTTTTTTTGATCCAGTTAAAAAAAATAAAATAATAATAATTATATATATATATATATATATATATATATATTCAGTGCACATAAACAAATAAAATAATAATAATAATAATAATAATAATAATAATAATTCTATTAAAAGGATTACAAATACACTAGCCAGAAAATTTGATTGTAACTAAAAATAAATAAATAAATAAATAAATTCACCAGATTTTAAGAACATGCAGATTGATGTACATAAACATTGCACATATGATAATAACTGAATATGAAATATACCCATATATATATATATATATATATATATATATAAAGCCAGTATTTCAAACATTAGAAAACCATTAAATTCATGTTTGTCATGTCTTGTACTGAATAGCTTCTCTTGCCTGCCAACATTTGCAACCTCACCCTATTGGAGCTTCAAAGCAAAGGACAAGTCATGGCAGGTCATTATCTGACATAAAGACTGAGGTTCTGTGGTCAAGAGATAGCTAGACGAATGTGTTGTGAAAAGTTGTGTACTCTGACAATTCCCTTTAAAATCCACTATTTAACCAGTGAAGTCACTGAGTGTCATTGATATAGAGGCATGTTGGCATAATACTATGATCATTGATGATTCGGTTTTTCTGTACACTTGTGGGCACAGACATGCCATTAAAAAAAAAAACAGCAGCTACTTTGCTGCAATAATCTCATAACTGACTATCACTCATCATCCCAGTCTTTTCAGAAAAGACTATCATTAACATTCCCAAAAATAGAAAAACTTTAATCTCAGCTGAGGTATGATCATTGATAGCTGTCTGACTATTCTAACTTGAGGTAAAAGGTGTGAACTAATAAAAACTTAGTACTAAAATTAATAAAAACCTAGAGTTGCTACTGACACTAGCTACTCTTAACACGTGCAATATTGAAAAACACTTGAAAAATGTAGGTGACAAGTAATATAGCCTATTGCCCATGGTGACTCAATGTCTAAAGGAGGCTAAAATTATAACATTAGGTATTAGGAATATTCAGATAGACCAGATGTTTTTGTTTTGTTTTGTTTTTTTAATGAAAAAAATATAGCTAATTAATAATAATAATAATAATAATAAAACACATCAAACCACACGTTCATTAATGAACTAAATACTGTAACTAGCCTACAAATTATTGTATAATATTAATAATAATAGGCTATCGTTTGTTGGAGTTTACCTAGCCATGCATTCAGAACATAGTTCATGTCTAAACTACAATAATCTAATGATTAATAAAATAAACACCATTCATTAAATTTGCGGTTTCGTGTGGCAATGGTTAGCCTACTAGGTTCGGAATTTACCGCGTATAATCAACGTGAGAAGGTAAAACTTTCTTTAAAGTTATCAACACGGCAACTTTAAATCAATGGAATGAATTCTAAATCCTTAAAAGTCACATACACAGCCCATATATACACATACTTAGAAACAACAAAAACATTCTCATACCTTCGACTATCAAGTGATTAGTGGCTATCCTTCCCTCAGCTGTTGAACAAGGCTTGTGCGTTAAACCATAACCCGACACAGCGTGACACTCGCATCTCAATTAACTTCCACCCACTTTTTTCAGGTTAACCCAAACACTGTTTGGAACCCACACCACGTGAACATCCATCCAAGGCAGTTCACCTCCTCTGACTACACCCACACTTAAGGCCTTTAAAGTGTGAAACCTGAACTTATTTGTTTCCCGACAAAACCCATTCAGTCTCTCCACTGTAAAAATAATACTAACATAAAATTCGTAAGGATTAAAAAAAAAAAAATCACTGTTAGAGGAAAATTAACAGAATTGACCACATGAAAGTTGAATTGAAATGAGAGAAAGGGGAATTTATTAACTTGATATAGTCTATACAATTCCATCAAAGGTAATAAAGTGTTCTCACTACAAAATAAAGTTTAAATTAATTAAATGTATGAAATAGTACATAATAAATAATGTAGCATCATGTCTGTCTGATGTGACTATTTGCCTCATCTCTCTGTCTGAAAAGTTGGTCTTGATGAACATTCTTTAGTTAAAATTATACATTTAATTCTACTTCATTTAATTCAAATTCACAATGCAGTTCTGTATCTTGTTTGTTACCTCAATTCAGAATTTCACTGGAATTTAAAAGGCATACTCATTTGGGACACACAACCTTAACTTTAAGCATAGGCTTGACATGCCTATGCAAGATTTACAAAGGATTTTTGCATGTTCTTATATAAACCAGAAAACAAACTCAATTATTTCTGTGCAGCCGTTTCTATATAAAATATGTCTGCTGAGTGCTGAATGAAAAAAACAAATGTCATAAGATAAAATACTTACTGTACCTATATTATAAAATGTCATAGCATACACCACTTAACCTATATGTGCAACAATCAATTTGTGTATCCTTATTTCTCAGCCATTGATAGGACACAATGAAAAGATGGATAAGATTTGAACACTTTATTATGTTTAGAAAAATAAAAGTTATCATGTTTCCTTATTGGAGACCAGTACAAATATAAATAAATACACATTAAATACATTTTAAATTGACTGACAATATGCTTTCAACTTTGTTAACAACAATGTGCCATTTCACTATTATTTTAGACCAATTATAAAGAAATAAAAGTGCAAAACATCTGAATGACACAAATGACATGGTACAAAACTGCATGTGGTTATATAAAATATTCTCTTCAGGCTCTTCACAGCCATTTGAGGTTTCCTTTCCCATGACCATTACGTTTTAAAGTGTAGTCACTAGCTCTCTTTACATGCTCTATAGAAGTGCTGGAATAGAATATTTTGTTACTTGGCAAGAACAAAAACAATTGTTAAACTTTACATTTATGAGATACATGTATCCCGGTTTCCTTATAAAACAAATCAACACAAAATTCTGCAAGTGATTCATCGCAGAAAATCAATGTGCAGTTGAGAAACTTCTACAACAGAATGTTTCAAAGAGTAAGATGGTATTTAGTTCAGCAACATGTCTTAACAACTAGCATTTCATTAACACCACCAACACACAAATAAAGCTGTTATTATCCTGTGACAGGCATAACCAAATTATGAACCTTTCTGAGAGTACAATGAAAGGCTTTTCACCCTGAGAAACAAAAACCCCGTCAATTCCATATTCCAACCATCTAAAAAAATTCAAAATAAATCAACTTAAAGCATGCATAGTTGTGTATTATAAGGTGTATTGGTGTTTTGTTGTACAAAGTCAAAAAGACACTCAGAATTGCAGCATTGTTACTGTACAATTTGCACAACCAAGAGCAGGTAAAAAGGGAATTTTTTAGGGCAATTTGGAGACAAAAAGACAAACAGCCCACATTTACACAAAGACAGTAATATGGATTAAAAGCAGGTCGATTGAGGCATGAGTCTTCATTTTGTTAGGTATGTGCTTTCTTTAACACTGTGGCAAGAGGTCACTGCTTGATAGTAGCCAGTTTGACGCCAAACATTTTTTCCCACTGATTTGTGATCCAGTCCACCAGGTCTTGTACCAGCCCTTCATCTTCAGCATGTAAAGACCATGTCTTTTCTTTCTTGGTCATCTGTGAAAAAAAAAAATAATAATAATTTAATTACAATTAACAGGGCAATTAACTGGTAATTAATTGTAAAAAAAAAAAAAAAAAAAAAACTTGTCCTTTAAGTTCTCAGTGGCTCAAGTGAAAACATGTAAAGATGCGTGAGCACACACCTCATCATAAAGTTTTAAGTCCACCTGGCATGGATTGGAAGAGAACAGATAAATGGAGCTGAGGCAACTGATTGGCTGAGTTTCCTGAACGGTCACCTTCCCACTGCTCATTTGGCCCTCAGGTTGACTCTTGCTCCATTGGTGGTCTTCATCAAGGAGAAAAAGCATTTCTTTGGTGGCAAGTACACTCACTGAGTCCAAAGAGCCATCTAAGAAAACAGAAAGACCAAATTTGTAAACTACTTTTTTTTAGTAGGTACCTGCCTTTGTTGTTTAAAAAAAAAGAAGCTTTTAAATCTTGTATAGTCTCTTAGTTGTTGCTATGGATGAAATGATTAGTTGAGATTATCAACAATGTCAAAAAAAGAAGATTTTTTCGACTTATTGTAAAGGCCTGTAATAACACAGTTTGGCCAGTGACAGTGCAATGCTGTAATGCAGTTACAGCTTAACAATGCTGACTTCAGAGGACACATTCAAAGGCAGGAAAGCCTCAAGGCATTTCTGAATCCAATGTTACCTTCACTTCTTGTCTCCTGAGATACATTTATCTGATCAATTTTGCCTTTGATATCCAACAATCCTGTGCGTTTCATTCTGTGACAGTTAAACTAAAAAATAAAGATGGTGTCAGAGTTGGTTTTAGTTGTCAGTTTTCTGATTTTGATCTGATTTTGACTAACGTTTTCCACTTTCTAGCGAAAAATTGCTATTGTGTTAAATAAATATTCAGTTATCAGCCACGAATCAGTGTATCATTTGTTCATTTTTTTATATGGAAAGTAGAAAAATTAGAAAATGAGAAAAATTCTTTAAGAAAAACAAACAAAAAAAATAATATAATTTAGCTTGATTTTTCGTTTTACAGTCAGGGGTAGAAAATGAATAAACAGCTTGAATGTTGGTTGTGGTTGGGAATGAAACTCTTTCCACTGATTGGTCAGCCAAAGATCAAACCTTGCTATCATCAACAGAACAATAATCATCTGCTGCAACAGTTGTATGGATTCTTAAAGCGTTTATTTAACTACATATAATAAATCAAGATTATTATCTTTTTAAATTATTAAATTAGTAGTACAATACTAATACAAAAAGAAAATAATAATGCATCGACTTGGGTGTATTATATGCCTATAATTTTGTGTCCCAAAGTTCATGCACGAATTTCCATTCTGACATACATACTCTTCTGAGGTTTATACTGTAGGTCTTGTGTAAAAAAATGTTAGCAAACATCCCGATGCAGCCCACGCTGTAGGGAGTGGTGTTTAGATGAATGTTCTGCGTGTTTTCCTCTCAATAACAAAATAAACACAACAAAAATGACAAGAAAATGCCAGTTAATAAAGAAATCTTTGCATGAGCTCTGCAAGTTGGCACTCTAGTCAAGTCATTTTATGTTTATTTTTATAGCACTTTATACAAGCCTTAAAGCAAGCAGCTGTATAGCCTTAAACATAAAAAAAATTAAACAGTGTCAGTGTCTCTTTCAGTCAGAATTACAACTTCAGTTTCTACTATAAAGCAGGTCTGAGGTGTTTTCAGGTTTTGAAGTGCAAACGTCTGACCTTGACCGACCAAACAAAATGTTCAAGATTTTGTTTTAAGCATATCAGGGCCTTACCACGTGGCACTGTAGCTGGACCTTCTTCTCTTTTTTTTCACAGATGTAACGTAACCAAGCAATGACGAATGACATGAAACTAACTTTTCCTGACAGCTCAAATTTGTGTTTTTAGTGTAAACGCACTCCTCGCACTATACTACTAAATGACATAGAATTGTGCACAAATACACAAATTGGTACTAAGAAGACAGTTTTTAACACTGTTTTTTTTTTCACTTGCTCTGTTCCATGAATTTTTGATTTTGAAAGAACTGTAACTGTCAATTCCGTTCACTGACCACCTACACAGATAAAACAATAATATTTTGCAAGGGAGGAAACAAAAAGTCTGTTTAAAATATCAGCTGTACTTTGTTTTTATTCATTAAAGTGTTAATGAGCATTTTGGTATGTGCACACAACTGAAATCATAAATGATTATGTGAAACAATCAGTGCGTTGGAGAAAAAGTGGGCATGGGTGATGTTCCTTTATGTTCCTGTCTTTTTAAAATCACTGTCAGATTGTTGAGTGGGTTTGGGTACACCAGCAGAATGCTTATCACACACAAGTCAAGCCTGCTGCGAGCCCTTCCGATAGGGGGGTTCTGCAGGAGAGTCAGGCTGCCAGCAGGGGGCTGGGGCTCTTGAAAGCTGAACCAGCCGCTCACAGTTGGATCACTCTCTCAAGAAGAATAAGATAAATCTGTTTTCTGTGACTCTCCCATTTTACATAAAGACCTCAGAGTTTAGTTCCAAAGATAACAGCAGGACCCTAACAAAAGCAAGTGCTGATACAAATACCTTTGTGTCCTAGTGTTAACCTAGGCAGCACTTTTTCCCACAGTGATCTGATGAAATCAGTGCACTACAGTATGAATCATTAAAGAACTTAACTGTGTGATTCACATTTTAAATGGAACTGAAGGGGCATGTGCAACAAACGGACCATGCATTCCCTGAAGGTGAACATCACACCCATCTCAAGCTTTATTTAGTTTAATAATCTCTAATTATGTATTAATGTATTAGATATAAATCATTCTTTGAGTCTACAACTCACACAACGTCGTTGTGCAAATGAACGGCCAGAACGCATTAAAAGTTTTCTGTTTTTAGTTAAAACGGTGTCGTGTAAGTGGCTCCTAAGTAAATAAATAATGATCTTTACAACGGAATATTCTAGAACTGCTGTAAATCCCAAACAATCTCTGTTATTTCAATTTCCTACGATCACTGAAAAGCTGCTTTGAAACAATCTATATTGTTAAAAGCGCTATATAAATGAAGGTGATTTGACTTGACTTGACAACTACATGTTCAGCTACCCTGACCATTTGTAGCTCTTCCCTGTTACGGGCAAGTCATTACAAGCCGTAGTCACCGTATAATTCCTTAACTCATTCCTCGTACTGTTGTTGTTGCTAGCTCTAGCAACAAAAACCTTTTGGGTGAAACAGGTAAAAGCTTGCATTTCTCCATCTTGGAGAACATAAACACTCACCTCGCTGAAGAAATGCCAAGAGGTACCGGAAAGGAGGATGGCTGTCTTCTACATCACATGGCAGGGCGTCCTCACAAACTAGATGCCTAAAGGACAGACAGATCAGGATTTAAAATATGTTAACATGATTAATGGGATAATATGCATACCTTGTGGCAATTAACAATAACTTTTTTTTTTCAACCATGTGCAATTAGGAGGGTCTTCTTGTTTGCCATTGTGTTTTAATGCTGGCCTTTGGGGTAGGATAGGCAGACAAAAAAATCAAATGCCTGAGGCAGAGATACAAAGAGAAGGAGTTGGTAAGCAAAAAATGCCTGCCTGTTTGCACTGCATACCAGAGGTGGTGCTGTGGGTTGAGCCGGGTGGTAGAGATTCCCTTCAGCTTGCTGTCAGACTTTGGAGCCAATTCCCTTGCAATTTCTGCATGAAATAAATAAATAAACAAATAAATAATATATATATATATATATATATATATATATATGCAAAATTTCTTCACATACTCTAAACTCAAAATGAAACAGTCAGTGTTTAAAATAGCTTTATCACATCATGTACACATAATAGCTTAATTAAATTTAATTAAATAATTTAGTATAATAAAATACTTCATCGTATAATTTTAAATCGCACTTTGAAATCAAATCATGTGAAAAAAATACTGTTGGTAAACCAACTTCATGGTACAATAAAGCTGCAAACAGAAATTATAGGAGCACCAACATTTTGATTGAAGAAAAAAAAGACTGAACATATAATGTGTTGATTTGTTTGATGACTTCAGTTAAAGTCATTTAAAGGCCTTTAAAATAATTAATTAATTACTTACTTACCAACTGCTTATACTGTAACTTTTGAAAAAAAATACAAAGAGTGCTGATACAAAACTGATATTGTAAGGGCATGCATACATATATATATATATATATATATATATATATATATGAAGAAGAGTTCAGATGCAAAAGCCTCTATGTGCCATTTGAAATTTTCTTCTAGAATGATCATTTTTATTAAGCTTTTATATTTAAGTTCAGTGATTTCACTTAAATGGCAATGATAATTACCTATTAATTGTTATTTAAGTGAAATTACTGAACTTAAATACACAAGTTTGATAAAAATCATTAAAGAAGAACATTTCAAATGGCATTTAGAGGCTTTTGCATCTGAATATATATATATATATATATATATATGCACACACACATACTCACCTAAATGATTATTAGGAACACCTGTTCAATTTCTCATTAATGCAATTATCTAATCAACCAATCACATGGTAGAGTCAGAATTTGGAATAGACAGAATGAGAACATGGATCCATCATGCCTTGTTACCACTTTGCATATATATCATGCAATGTTTTGCATTTCAAAACAGCAATGTTTCAACTTTTATTTCAGCCCAGACTTCAAAGTTGTAATAATTTTTCACAACATCTTGTGTTGAGGATAGGAGAGGTGAACGACAGCGTAGTCTTCTCCAGCACATCCCAAAGATTCTCGATGGGGTTAACATCGTGACTCTGTGGTGGCCATTAATGGGAAAGCCTAATCATTCAGTATATTCAGGTAGTCAGCTGACCTAAAGAACTCATTTCTGGCCTGACCAAGTGAAGCAACCCAAGATCATAACACTGCCTCCACAAGCTTGTACAGTAGGGATTATGCGTCGCTTCATGTGCCCGCTCCTACCCTGATGTGCCCATCACTCTGGAACAGGGTAAATCTGGACTCATCAGACCACATGACCTTTTTGAATTGCTCTGTTTCCTTGCAAACTTAACCCTTTTCTGTTCATTCCCAATCACTTGAGCTCTCGTTTCATAGTGCGTGTGGAAATGCTCTTACTTTCACCATTACATTGCTGTAACTTCTATTGTCGATTATCAACAATTCGACTCAACCAAACGTGATCTCCGCCCATGGCAATTCACGATTGTTTTCCGAACACATTTTTTTTTCGCTGTGATGGTTCATCACTATCCTTCCAAGTTCTAATAATGTGCTTGACAGCTCTTAGTCCAATTTAAGTAATTTCAGCAATCTCCTTAAGCCTAGTTCACACTACATGATTTTAAAATGTCGGGCTGAACTGTGCGGTTCACACTACATGACTTGCTCTCAGTGAAATCATGAGTGTTCAAGTTGTTTAGCTGTTCACACCACACAACACAACGTGATTGATCCACAACAGGAGGTAACTCACTACACGAGTTAACAACGCACTACATAGAGATACAACCACGATCGGATGATAAGAGCATATCATTTGTGACTCAATGAGAGCTGTTTCAGTACTATGGTATGGTCTAAATCATGAAAATAATCAAATAAATAACGAGTTGACAACAACACGATTCTATCTGGTCTAGAAACGTCTCGGTTACGTATGTAACCCTCGTTCCCTGAGTAGGGAACGGAGACGTTACGTCAGAAGTGACGGAGATTGGGGGTTTCGCATAGAAAGCCAATCCTCTTCGAGTATTAAAACACGAGCCAATGGCATGCAATGCCTTGGGGCTGCGGAAATTTGCATAGCGTACTCCGCCCTACTCCGTGAGTATAAAAGGAGGAAGTGAACGCAACCGCAGTATGTCTTCGCTGAGGAGCCAAGACTGAACTCGGCCTCTACCCAGCGATACAGCAGAAGTGGCAGGGAGACGTAACGTCTCCGTTCCCTACTCAGGGAACGAGGGTTACATACGTAACCGAGACGTTCCCTATCGTAGTCACTTCGAGTTACGTCAGAAGTGACGGAGATTGGGGGTCTGTGCCATCACGCCATCTTCAAGCTGTCTTCCAGTGCCCTGCGAAAGACTGAACCCCCGAGCCTTACCTCTTTTTTTTTTTTTTTTTTTTTGGGGATCCGACTTTGACACAGGATTACCAAGGTACACTGGGAACATATCCCGAAGGGGACATGCTACCAGCTGCCTACCGAAGGGAGGACTTAAGAATACACATATGGCCACATAGGAACGCATATGGAACACTGGAGTACCAACCGCAGGTGGCTACTGATTTAAACTCCAGGGGTGGCAGATGGCTTGCCAAGGGAAGACACATGCTCAGAGAGGCTTACAGTGGATAATACACATGAGACGGTTACCATGGGGAACCGTGCGCATGGAGGCACCTAGCTAGCATCCAGAGCAACGCAGTGGTGCCCGCATCGTCGGTGCTGGAGGACTCAAGACTTCAATGGAAGAACTGAGGAAATATCGCACTTATCCAGTCCGGGGAGTGGAGTGGCGAGCAAGCGAAGACACCTGAGCGGATCCAGAACTGGCCGAAACGAGTACGTGAGAGGATACCGGCTCAATTCGCAGATTATAGAATCTGGCGAAGGTGTTGGGTGTCGCCCAGCCTGCAGCTCTGCAGATGTCTGTTAGCGAGGCGCCGTGCGCTAAAGCCCAAGAGGAGGCTACACTCCGAGTGGAATGGGCCGTCACACCAAGGGGGCACGGAAGGCCTTGCTGCTGGTAAGACAAAGCAATGGCATCCACTATCCAGTGGGACAGCCGTTGCTTTGAGAGAGCCCTTCCCTTCTGGCTCCCCCCATGACAGACAAAGAGCTGGTCTGAGGTCCTGAAACACTGCGTTCTGTCGACATAGGTGCGGAGAGCACGTACCGGACAGAGCAGTGCCAAGGCTGGGTCTGCCTCCTCCAGGGGCAGCGCTTGCAGGTTCACCACCAGGTCCCGGAGGGGAGTGGTAGGAACCTTGGGCATATATCCAGGCCGGGGTCTCAGGAATACGTGAGAGTAAGCCGGCCCGAACTCCAGGCACACTTCGTCAACAGAGAGTGCGTGCAGGTCCCTTACTCTCCTGATGGATACCAATGCAATCAGGAGTGCTGTCACATAGGACAGGGCAAAAACTCTACCGACTGCAAAGGCTCCAGGGGAGGCCTCTGCAGAGCACCCAGGTCTACTGAGAGGTCCCCAGAGGGCAGGAGGGGAGGGAGGCGGATTTAGCCCCCTCACTCCCCTCAGGAACCTGATGACCAGGTCATGCTTCCCATAGACTTACCTTTCACTGCATCATGAGACGCGGCAATGGCCGCGACATAATCCAAAGGGTGGAGGGCGACAGCCTGCGCTCCAACCCCTCTTGCAGGAAGGAAGCATGACTCCGATCGAACATCTCCGGGGGTCTTCTCAGCGAGAAGAACACCAATTGACGAAGAGGTTTCACTTCAACGCATAAAGGTGTCACGTGGACGACGCTCTTGCGGAAGTGATGGTTGCCGCCACCGCAGGTGGCAGCGAACTCAAACCTGCCTCGTCCCGTCCTGGAGCCACACGTGCAGCCTCCAAGATCGGGACGAGGGTGCCACAGAGTGCCCCGTCTCTGAGAGAGTAGGTCCGGTCTCAGAGGAATAGGCCAAGGAGGTGCTGTCGCGAGGAGCAAGAGTTCGGAGAACCACGTCTTGGTGGGCCAGTAGGGGGCTACCAGCAAGACCTGCTCCTCGTCCTCCTTGATCTTGCACAACACCCGTGCAAGGAGGCTCACTGGGGGAACGCACACTTGCGTGGGCCCCGTGGCCAGCTGTGCGCCAGCGCATCCGAGCCGAGAGAGCCGCGGGTCAGAGAATAACTGGGCGCAGTGGGACGAGTCCCGAGAGGCGAACAGGTCTAACTGTGCCTCCCCGAACTGGTCCCAAATCAGCTGGACCGACTGGGGATGGAGTCGCCATTCGCCGGAGATGGGACGGGCCCGGGACAGCTCGCGGCTGCCCGATTCCGGTCTCCAGGAATGTAACTGCACGAAGGGACCTCAGGTGCTTCTGACTCCATATCAAGAGGTGGCGGGCGAGCTGCGACAACCGGCGCGAGCGTAGACCCCCCCTGGTGGTTGATGTACGCTACTGCCGTAGTGTTGTCTGAGCGGACAAGCACATGCTGGCCCTAGAGCACGCTCGGAAGCGGTGCCGGGCGAGCCGTACTGCCAACAGCTCGAGGCAATTGATGTGCATGAGGCGCTGGGCTCCTGTCCAGGAACCGGCGGCTGCATGCCCATTGCACATGGCACCCCAACCCGTGGTAGACGCATCCGTGGAGACAACGAGATGCCTGGAAACTCGCTGAATAGGGACCCTGTCCGTAAAAAGCTGAGGTTCGACCACGGGAAGAAGGATCGGCGGCACGTCGGAGTCACTGGAACTCGGAGCGAGCCGCGATGCCATGCCCACCTCGGGACTCGATCGCGAAGCCACAGCTGAAGCGGTCTCATATGAAGCAAACCGAGCGGCGTTGCCGCGGCCGCGGATGCCATATGCCCCAGGAGCCTCTGAAAAGTTTCAGTGGAACCGCACTCTTGCCCTCGAACTGTCGAAGACAAGCCAGCAGTGAGTGCGCGCGCTCGTTCGTGAGCTGCGCGGACATGGCGACCGAGTCTATCTCCATGCCGAGAAAAGAGATCCTCTGCACGGGGCAAAGTTTGCTCTTTTCCCGGTTGACCCGAAGGCCCAGACGGGCTAGGTGCCGTAGCACCAGGTCTCTGTGTTCGCAAACCTGAGCTCGAGAGTGTGCTAGTAACAGCCAGTCGTCGAGATAGTTCAGGATGCGAACCCCGTGTTCGCGAAGGGGAACAAGGGCTGCCTCGACGATCTTCGTGAAGACGCGAGGGGACAGAGCTAACCCGAATGGGAGAACGGCGTACTGGTATGCCTGGCCCTCGAAGGCAAACCGAAGAAACGGTCTGTGTCGAGGGAGAATGGAGACATGGAAGTACGCGTCCTTCAGGTCGATCGCTGCAAACCAATCCTGATACCGAACACATTCGAAAATGCGTTTGGCCGTGAGCATTTTGAACGGTAGTCGATGGAGAGAACGGTTCAAAATGCGCAGGTCCAGGATCGGTCGTAACCCACCGGTCTTTCTTGGGGACAATGAAGTAGGGGCTGTAAAGCCCGGACCTCACCTCGGCTGGAGGGACCGTCTCGATTGCACCCTTCGCCAGCAGGGTCGCAATCTCCGCTCTCAAGACTGGGGCATTGCCACCAACCATCGTGGAGCGAACTCCCCTGAAGCGGGGAAGAGACCGTGCGAACTGAATCGCGTAGCCGAATCCGATCGTTCTGATGACCCAGCGGGAACCCCGGGAAGCGCTAGCCAGGCTTCCAGGAAGTGAGCCAACGGGGTCATGCGAACCACAGACGTCCCCCCGGAGGGGCAGCGAGGCGGGTCGACCGGCATGCGTGCAGGAGTTACCCCGTCCGGATGCACCGTCGAAACCCGCTCCCCGACAGAAGAGACCAGGGAAGGCAGAGCGTTCCACGGGGGTCTGTTCTGCCGGGGGTCTGGCGACAGAGGGGGAAGGGATTGGCGTAGCCCGGGGACGACACACGCACCCTTCCGCGCCCTCCGAGACAGAGAGGAATGAACGGGGCAACGCACTGGACGTCGTGCGCGCTCATTCCAGTCTGTGTGCTCAATGACAGTGTCAGCTTTTCCTCAACCAGCTCAGGGAGCTAGCTAGAACAAAAGATTCTCCACCGGCCCTCCACCGGGGAAGGAGGGGCCCTGCCACCGCCTCCTGAGAAAAACCATGACACTATCACTGAGCGGCCCGCCTCAGGAACATCGCTTCGCCTGGCATCTAGCGGGGCACGCGGCCTGAGGGGGGGCTCTTTTCTTGGGACGCTTACCTGTGGCCTCCTCCGCGACGCGAACCGGCTGAAGGCTGCTGCTGGGGCCGCGTGGGAGGGAAGGGAGCCGCAGGGGGGCGTCCTCGGCGGCGAGCTGGCGGAGGCGTCCGAGCCGACGGCTGGTTGGAGGCAGCAGCTGGCCGTCGGGGCAGAGAAACCGCCTTCGTCTGCTCCTAGGCGGTCGAGAAGTGCTGGGCAAAGTCCTGGACCGCACCGCCGAACATTATGATGCTCCTGGACCACAGCGGTGGGCATCACCTGACCAAGGGAGCGAGCGACCGCCTCCGTGACCCGTTTAAGGACAAGGTAGGCGACAGGCTCGCAGCTCGCTTGGTCCGTCACCTCCTCGTGCACATTCCTGAGCAGCTAGCTTTGTAGGTGCTCATCATATGCAGGGCGGAGGCTGCCTGTCCCGCCGCTCTACAGAATCGCGCCGCCATAGACGACGAGAACCCATAGGCTTTGGAGGGGCATCTGAGAGCAACCGCCGGTTGACCGGGGGAGCCCCAGCGTACCCACAGACAGCCGCATCGCCGAGGGGAGGAAGGGCGGGGAACTAAGCACGCTTTTTTTTTTTTTTTTATTTATTTATTTATTTTTTAGTGCGTGTCAGTTCCGCATGCAACTCGGGGAAAAAAGGAAATTGGGGTTGGCCGTGGCCGTAAGGCGGCAGCGTTACCCAAAAACCAATTATTCAGCCGCGAGAGATCGGGGAGGGGCGGAGTTCCACCCCCACCCGATGCTCACGGACGCCCGAGATAGCACGGCCATCATCGCGGGATCAGACACGGCGGCGCTGACGCTCCCGAGGGAGGCAACGCGGCCGCATCCTCCCTTCCCGAGGAGTCAAGCCCGCCTAGTGATGCTGTGATCGACATCGCATCATCATCTGGAGCGCTGCCCGAAGCAGCCGGTGCCACCGAAGAAGCAACCGACTGAATCGAACTAACGCTCGCTGGCTCTCGCACTGAGGCGGGAGGTGTGGCCCGAGGAATCGTCGGGGCTTATCCCACACCATCACCGTAAATCACCAGGTCCCCGGGTCGACGGGCCCCCTATGGAGGAAACCGATCGAGCGGGGGGGACCGGGACTCTCACTCAAGTGAGATCATTGAGTCTCGACCTCAGTGTAGAGATGGTCATGTTCCCACAGAAGGAAAATGAGTCATCCACGAACGCTGCTGCTGCATGCTGAAATGCCCAGGCATACAAAGCAGCGATCGTGACCATCAGATGACGACAGAAATCAATCACACCCAGAAGAGCACGGGCGAACCGTCTTTAAAAAGACGTGCGCGTGCAGCTCTTTCAATGAGAGGAGGAAATTCACTCTTTCAGCGCTGAAGCGACCAGGGAGAAGCGCAAAGTCTGGCAGACCACTGCTCAGATCGCAGGCGATGCAGAATCTCGCTGGGTACCGCCGTCACACCAACACTGAAGAGGACGCTCGTCTCGAAGAGTCTTGAACAGTGCTTTCAGGAGTGAAGAGGTTCTCTTGGCTCCGAAGCGAAAACATACTGCGGTTGCGTTCACTTCCTCCTTTTATACTCACGGAGTAGGGCGGAGTACGCTATGCAAATTTCCGCAGCCCCAAGGCATTGCATGCCATTGGCTCGTGTTTTAATACTCGAAGAGGATTGGCTTTCTATGCGAAACCCCCAATCTCCGTCACTTCTGACGTAACTCGAAGTGACTACGATAGGGAACCATGTTTTGTAACGAAAAACCACGCAATAAAACGAACCAGAAATGACGCGAAACTGCAGAGAAGAACACAACACGCGAATATGGACGTCAGACAGAAACTAGTGCTGCACACTGTTTGCTCGACGATATGCTCTGAGAAAAAAAAAATGCAAAAAAGAAAAAGTAAGATTTACCTGGTGTCCTCAACCCATGCGTTGCTATGATTGGCTGTACTCATGACATCACTGAGATTGAGTCGCCCGACTGCTCGAGATATCTAGCATGCTAGATATTTTTCTGAGCTCGGTGACCTGTCTGCGAGGTGTCTGCGAGCTGTCTTTGATGCGTTGTTGGCTCTTTCACACTAACGGATTGGCGAGCGTTAATCGTCCGCTAATCGCCCGCGATAACACCCTGACTTGTCGGCGACTCAACGATTTGCAAATCGGGCTTAAATCGGGCTTAAAATCACGTAGTGTGAACTAGGCTTTACTTGTATTCTTTGCTTGGTGCAGGCTAATGACCCTTCTAAAACGCAGATGGGATGCGTCTTCTGACAAGATTGTTTAGGAATTGACAAGGTACCTACTGCATCAAATAAGATTAAATAACTACTGGCCACAACAGCTATTCTAATGGGCTGCTTATGTAGAACATGTTTTTGAATTCACTGCAATAAACTCAAGTTAAAAGTTGTTCTACTTTTAAAAACTACGTCTTTAGACGTGCATTTTTTCTTCATTCCACTGTCCTGTGTCTAATGTTTTTAACCACAAAACGCATTCTGTGTGAATTGCCCTATACTGCACACAAAATAAATTGATTTCTCCAAAGTCTGTCTTTGGACTTTTTTTTCACATGCCTCTATTTCTGATTAATCTAATAGGGCCAATTAGCAATTCAACTAAAAGCTTGCCTCAGCACAGTCTGACTTGAATCACATTATTTTATTTGATGGGTGGGGATCTGTGTAATGGACCCAATCCATTACAATGTTCTTCAGTCTCATAGCTTGTTTGGCTTTAGATTGTAAAAGAAAGTCATCAGTAAATGAGTCATTTTGAGTCATCGAAGACAATGCAGCCTCTGTTAATTTCTTAAGAAACAGGTTCACAAAGGCACAGAGAACAGCATGCTAATATATATATATATATATATATATATATATAAATAAAATGTATTATCATTAAAACCATGTTTGATTATCGCGATTTTTATAAATCACTATAAATCATGTCCACAGTCTGACGCAGGGGCACAATGCGCAAAATTGTTTTTTTTTTTTTTTATTCGAGAAGTAATGGCAGATGGCACTGACCGTGATCGGGAGATTTTCCAGCCTTTTAAGAGAATCTGAGGTGTGGTCATATTTTGGTTTTTACAAAGTCCTGAGGAAAAATTAATCGAGGATGGTCAGTTTGTCTGCAGAACATAAAAGTCACTGTAATAGGGAGAAATACTTCAAATCTGCAGATCATCTTATGTCACTCACTTGAAATAAACGTGAAGCTTCCGTGAAGAAAAGTCTGCAGCAAGTGGCTTTGAGCCAAAGACGAACGAACACATTCATTTAAGAGTGACATTTAAGAGATAATAATGCAAGTTTATATATTTATTGTACATTTATTATATATATATATATTTTTTTACCACATAATTAAGTTACAGGGACATATTGAATTGAGATTAATGTTTTAAATCTTAACTGTCAAATCAATTTTGTACAGCGTACAAAACTCGTCCAGATAAGATCACAAAAATATTATCAAACTCTGTAAATAACTAATAATCTCTGATTTCAGTTTCAATACAATCAAAAACGTCCCTGGTTACTTACTTAACCTGTGTTCTTTGAATATGGAACAAGACGCTGTGGAAAGCGCAGTGGGATATTCTCTGAATGTGCCGATTGTCTGAAGCACAATAGAATCACGCCAATTCATTGGATGATGGCGCTCGCGCAATCTGGCCCCACCTGACGCAATCACGTCGCATAATCATATACGCGCGTGCACCACCCCTCTGATTTCTCTGCTGAAAAGAAGAGACTGTCAGCAGCGCAAGGAGCTTGGCCACTATATTAATTTTACCTGTTTGTAAAACATGGTCCGTGTAATTAATCGCAATTAATTTGTGATTAATTGCAGAGATACACATGCATGCATGCAGGTAAAATGACAAGTATCCCTCATCGGGAGATTTATTAACATGTAAGACTGGTCGGATCCAAATCTGTATGAACAATTATTAATTATCAATTATTAATTATGATATGCAAATTCCCCCATTGATCAGACCCAAACAGAGTCTTTACATGAGCTGTGTCTGAAATCGCTCCCTATCCATTATATAGTGCACTATATCGGGTGTCGGCCATTTTGTAGTGGTGTCCGAATTCTGAGTGAACGACATCATTCCCTACATTCATTCACTACTTTTACCCACAATCCTCTCTGAATTCGAGTGTACATTCGATGTACACTTGCTGAAGCACTATTTCCCACAATCCAATGCGGAGAGAACTGAGCGCACATGAAAGTGCGGCGCGAGCAAGTTTAAACCAGAGATTACAGTGGAGGATTTGAAAAATATCCGTTAATTCATTCGGATATATTAACGGTCGCCGGAGGGCGCTCGACGACACGTCATCTGTGAGTGTGAGAATTACAATTTCAGTCGATGAAACTACAAAGCTGGCACGGAGGTATATATATAATTACAAAATAAAGTCATTATGATTGTTATTGTTGTTAATATTATTTTATAAAGTAAGTAACGTAAGATAAAAGAAGTTTTATCAGTACGTGTGATGAAGCCTTTTCTGCGACAGCTCCAACTCTCCGACGCACAGTGTAAACGTCAGCGTCCGAATTCACTCACTTCATCTCATTCACTCCTTGCAGATATAGTGCACTCAAATGCCATACACTATATAGGGATTAGTGAATGAGTGAACGAGTGAGCGGTTTCAGACACAGCTATGGTGTGTAGTGTTTGTGAGTACTACTGAGTCGTGGGGATGTTCACTACATTTAATGTAACGTTACATTTGACATGAGTTGATTTTATTTGTGCGAGCCTTGCTCTGAGGCTGTGTTTGTGTGTAGAAATGAACACTGGGCTGTGGGCATTTTATTACAATCATAACACAATCGGCTGTGGCCGGAATACCAGAAATACTACACTGCTTATTTGAATTTATCCGGGTTACCAAGGAAACGGCATTTGTGTGCAGGCAAGCGTCAGCATCGGTCAGATACTCTTCCTCCTCCTTTAGCTCATGCCAGCAAGTGAAACGAAAGCTGTTAATCCTCGTCCTGGGTTTTAATTTGTCAATCTCCCCTTTTCTTTTTTTAGTTTCCACTGATAAAACCATTGCCTTCTTCCTTGTAGCTGTTGTTCGGCCATGACAAAAACATACAGACGGCAATCAAACGCGAGTTGAGCACTAAAACGTCAGAATCTGAGGAAGCTGGGGTGGTGGGGGAAGTGATGTAAAGCGGTCGAATTTTGTAGTTCTTTTTGTGCTCGGCAAGCCCGCGGCGGCTAGCACCAAAACAAACCAGAAGCTGGTTAGATTTTCTCCAACTGCTGGAGCGGTCTACATATGACTTCAAAGACCGTACTGGGCAGAGCAGATTAAGCTTCCTATCCTCCTCAGAAGAAAAAGGAGGAGGGTGGAGAGTGTTAAGGCTAACAACCTGAGAGCGGAATGCTGTGGAGAGAACCTTAGGAACATAGCCTGGCCTGGGTCTCAAGGAAACTTTGACTAAACCGGGAGTGAAGTCCAAGCATGACTCGCTAACAGAAAGAGCTTGTAAGTCCCCTACCCACTTCAAAGAAGATAAAGACAACAAAAGTGAAACCTTAAGAGTCAGAAATCTTCCATTTGGAAGAATACAGTCTCCTTGTAGAAAGGGCACTAGCCATGGTCTCCTGAACGTCAGTTGGGAGATCAAAGCCTAATGCCGACGGCCTCTGATCGGCCAAACGTACAGCTTCCACATGTCTGGGCGAGGATGCCAAATCCTGCCCTGAAATCGGGAAAGCAAATCCTCTCTGACTGGAATCCTCCAGGGGGACGATTCCAGCAGAGGAATCAACTCCGAAAACCCTCAACTCCGAAGGACCCTGTACTGGAACGCCCTTCCTCCAAAGGCGAACCTGAGGAACTTTCTGTGTCGCCGCACGACCTGGATGTGAAAATAGGCATTCTTGAGGTCTATTGTCTATTGTCATTATCTCCTGGCCGAATCTGAGATATGATGGCTTTCAACGTCAACTTCTTGAATTTTCCTCTGTAAAGGGTGAAATTCAGTAGGCGGAGGTCTAGAATGGGACGCAAGCCGCAGCCTTTCTTCGGAACCAGGAAATAACGGCTGTAGAAGCCTTGTTCGTTTCCACCGAAGGAACCTCCTCTATAGCACCTTTGAGAAGGAGGGAAGAAATTTCCTGCTGTAGTACAGAAGCCTGAGTGGCGCTGTCAACTACAGTTAGAAAAATCCTGTTGAAGCGGGGGCTGGAGCAAAACTGGAGAGTGTAGCCGAACCAAACTGTGCGAAGAATCCACGGCGATATCCCTTGTAAGCGCTCCCATTCTGGAAAGAAATGTGAAAGAGGAAGAGGGGTGTTGCAATGCAGATGACATACCTGAGTGAGGGTGTCGTATTGAAGATCATAGAGTTGAGAGGTTGTCTGTGTAGGAGAGCACTTGGCGTCCTGACACGTGATTGGAGGCAACAATGCTGGGGTCTGGATGACCGGGCCTGTCTGCTCCAGAGGAAAAAGAGGAGTGTTTCTGAGGAAGCAACCGGCAGTAAAAGAGTGTGTAGGGGGAGAGGGGAGAGAACAAAAGGTGTCTCCTTCCTCTCGCACCGGGCTGAGTAGAGGCGGTAAAATAGGGCCTGCTCTTCGAAACACCCTGGGTGGCGAAGGAGACAGGGTAAGGAAAGGAGAGCTGGTTGGAGGTGGACAGAAATGCTTGCGCGGTCTGTCCCAACCTCGTGTATGTGGAGGAGCTCTCCTTTTTCTGACCAAAGGGTCAGGAGCGGGACGAGGCAGCTGGGGCAGACGGTTTGTCGGATCGCTTCAGCTGCAGACGCTTGTCAGGTCGTTGACGGGGGAACAGGCGACCGCGGGCTCCCCAAACCGTAGAAGGTGGGGGATGCACTGGGTCACTTCTCATGAAAGAGAACTCTGTTCTATGACAAGAACGTTCTCTAGGTCTTTGGGCTGGGAAGGGAATGGAGGATTCCCTAACTCTCCTGGGCATGAACTGTTTAATCGTGGCCGATTGAGACTTGGAGGCACGAAATTTCTCAACCACTGTGTTGACCGCCTCTCCAAACAGCCCTGACTGTGAGATAGGGGCGTCAAGGAGGAAAACCTTCTCCTTATCGCGGATTTCAGTGAGGTTAAGCCATAAGTGGCGTTCCGCAGCTACCGCCATAGAGCGGCCTACCGCACGTGCGGTATGTTTGGTGGCCCTCAAAGCCAAATCCGTGGCCATGCGAAGCTCTTTCACAGCCCCAGGAGTCACACCACTACCCTCATCCATCTCCTTAAGGACATCGGCCTGGTAGGCCTGAAGGATGGCCATAGTGTGAAGGGTCATGCCTGCTTGTCCAGCTGGCATATAGGATTTTCCGATGAGAGAGGAAAAAACAACGGAGCAAGATGGCTGGCCAAAGTATCTTCAATCGCTGGAATGGCAGAGTAGCCCTGTTCCACAGAACCCACAAGGTTGGTGAAAATCAGCAGCTGCCGCATTAGTGAGACGCGCAGAGAAAGGCTGCTTCCAGGATCTGGAAATCTCTTGATGCAGATTATTGAAAAACGGCAGTTTTCTCTATTGTGGCCTAGAATTAGGGCCACTGAGAAACCTCTCGTCAAGTTTGGATGACTGAGACTCGCGGGGCTCGTCAGGCCAGTCGATAGAGAGTTTCTCCGTAACGCGCGAAAGCACTTCCACGAGCTCAGAGTAGGCCGCGGTAGGCCGCGCTTCCTGGCCACTAGGCGGGATAACGTCATCGATAAAAGCAGGCCCGAAATCCTCGGAGTCGAAAGCCGCGGTAAAAATTACGTCCTCCAGCCCGAAAGAAACAGAGTCACATGCTCCCGGGCTGGGGCATACATAATCATGAGTGAACTCGACTGGCATGTGAGCGTGCTCAGGAGATGAAGGGAGAGAAAGAGCGGGGCCTGTCTGCTCAAACTCCACATCCTCGAGCTCAACATCCGAACCCCAGATCGCGGATCCTCGAGAGGCCTCGGGAGCGCGACGGGGGAGGCGAATTTAGAATCCTTCTCAAAAACCGTGAGCCGAGAGCGGAGAGTTTTTAGAAGTAAATTATCACAGGATTTACATTTAGACGATCCTAAAACGGCCTCGCGCGCATGTGAGAAATCCAAACATTTGTTGCACTTACTGTGAGGGTCGTCGCTTGCAATGAAGCGAGCACATGGCGGAGAGCAACGTCGGTACTCCATTGCAGCTTCACTGGAAGGAGAACTGAGTTCCACTTATTCAGTCGCTGAAGTGCAAGAAGAATCCGTTTATAGGCTTAGAAAAACAGAGAACGAAGGACGATGTGATCGCTTCATGAAGGCAGAGAAATCTGAGGGGAAGATGGCGCACGCGCGTATATGATTATGCGACGTGATTGCGTCGGGGCAGGGTCAGATTGCGCGAGCGCCATCAGCCAATGAATTGGCGTGATTCTATTGGGCTTCAGACAATCGGCACATTTAGAGAATATCCCACTGCGCTTTCCGCAGCGTTGAGTGAACCTATGAAAGAGAACGAAGATACAAGACGGCAAGTTGTATTTGAATGTGTTGCTATTGACGACGGTCATTATAAGGAAGGAAATTTTCACAGAATACAATCCTGCTTTAAAAAGTGCATGGAACTGCTTGTTTTATTTGTTGTTATTTGTTGTACATTTATTAAATATAAAAATGTTTTCAGTGTGGGCATGAGTTGTTTTTGAACACTTTCATCTCGTTTTAACAAAACCGTGATAATACTGATAAATTTTCATTTTCAGTCAATTTTCAGTCCCATCTCTAGCATTGACCAAAGAAACTGAAATTCCTGAGTGAAATTTAAAACAGCAAGTTTCAAAACAACCTGGGAGAACAATGTCTTAACCCTCAGGTGCTCTTCAGTCATTTCTGACCGAAAAAATTTCTGTTTTGAATTTCTAAAAATCACAGCTTCATTAGAATGTTATGAAACTTGGTGACTTTTATGGCATTATGTATGTGAATACAAAAAAAAAAAAAAAAAAAAAAAAAGAGGCCCCGCTCTTTCTCTCCCTTCATCAGCATGTTAAGTGGTCGTAAACAAAATATTCACACTTGTGGTCTTCAGTCAAAAATGACCGACCCAAAGGAAATGAAGGGGAAATTGAGAAAAAAAAAAAAAAAAAAAAAATTCTCTGAATTTTTGTATGTGCAATCTACAAATCGGCCACAATTCTAAAAAAAGTACACCGCAGAAAAGGGGTGACACTACAACATCTAGAGTGACAAACCCACGCACACACACACACACACACACACACACACACATACAAACACACTTTTATACACATACACACCAATAAATTTTGATTACAAAAAGTATGTTTTCAATTTTTAAAAATCACAGCTTCATCGGAATGTTACGAAACTTGGTGACTTTTATTGCATTATGTATGTGAACACACAAAACAATTGAGGTCATGATCTGAGCATGCTAAGTGGTCTTAAAAAATTAGCCACACTTGTGGTCTTTGGTCAAAAATGACCCCCATAGGAAATGAATGGGAAATTGACAAAAACTAGGGCCGTGCAAAAGTTAATTGCGATTAATCGCATCCAAAATAAAAGTCTGTTTTACATAATATATTTGAGTGTGCTGTATATAATTATTTTGTATATATAAATACCTATGCATGCATGTATATATTTAAGAATTATTTGCGCTTAAATTCTGTATATATATATAAATACATAATCTATATTATATAAATATAAATATTTTATATAGGAATAACACATTTTCTTAAACATATACATGCATGTGTGTGTATTTTATATATACAAAATAATTATATACAGCACACACAAATATACTATGTAAACAGAGACTTTTATTTTGGATGCGATTAATCGCAATTAACTTTTGCACAGCCCTAACAAAAACACAAAAATTCACAAATTTTTATTATTATTTTTTTTAAACTTTTTTTTAAATAAAAAAACGTTTTTGAGATTGTTTAAACTATATATTCAAATCCACCAAAAAAAAAAAAAGTGTGTTCATAAACATCTGGGGAATTCACATGCTTCTCCATAGAGAGCTGTATATGCCATCTAGTGGTTACATCATGATTCTACGCTTTTTCTCTATACTGTAACCAGATGGTGCTAATTTTCTTCAAAAAATATATTTTTTTTCTGAAGGCCTAGACTCTATATTAAACTAAAATACTGCATTAATAATTTTTTGGGAAAATATATATATAGAAAAACAAACAATATATATATATATATTTTTTTTTTTATTTTATTTTTTTTCCATGGCAAAAACAAATGGTAAATGGATTGCATTTATATAGCGTTTTCATAGACCTAATGGCCACCAAAGTGATTTACATTTTGCCTCACATTCACCCATTCATACACTCATTCATACACCGACGGCGGTGTCAGCCATGCAAGGCGCCAGCCAGCTCGTAGGGAGCAGCTGGGGTTAGGTGTCTTGCTCATGGACACCTCAACACTTGGTCAAGTGGAACCGAGGATTGAACCACGAACCTTTCGGTTTGTAGACAATCCACATGAACCACTGAGCCACTGCCGCCCCAAAGACCATAAAAATTGCATAATAGACCATAAATATTGCATAAATATTAACAAATTCAATCAAATTGTCTCAAAATACTAAATAACAAAGAATAAATATATTAGAACAAAAATAAATTGCATTGGTTTTACTGGGATGGAGGAAATTTAATTTTTAGGTGTCCGATCACTTTTGACCGGGAAGATAACAAGTGTGACTCCGAAACGAAGAGCACCTGAGGGTTAACAGAGAACATGGGTCCTTTCTAGCACAGCCATTAACCGTTTACACTTTCTGGTGTGATCATGCAGGTTTACAATGTACAACATCAGGAGGAACAGGCCCTTCCTAACTGAGCATTCAATACAACTTCTTGTCCAGGTCCAGTGGTGGGCAATATGACCAATTTCATTTCACGTTATTGTTATTTATTCTTTAAATAAGGTTATGATTACATTTCATAATTATTGTAACCATTTTCAATATCACAAAAAAATGTGAGCCATAATAAAAAAAAAAAAAAACTCTCAAGCTTACTGAAGACAAGTAAACTGATAAAAGAACAATAAAGCTAATTACAAGCATATGGAATAGACCTACCTGAAAAACTTCAAGCACTAGAAATAAGAAATAGCTACTACATAAATTGTATAAAGTAATAAAATGTATAAAAAAAACCCACTGCAGTCTTCACTGTATAAATTAAATATACATATATTCTTATTAAAGTTACAAAAGTGATTCAGTCAAGAGCAGTGAGATATTTTCTTTTTTTATTGATTAACATTAATAATGACAGCAGGTAAATTTGGATGCTGTCACATTAAGACTGACTGCACAGATCCAATCTACTTGTGCATTCTCTCTCTCAACTGTTTACGTTCACTTAAGACATAAATTATTGTGTTTGCTTGCAAATACATGGCGACTTTGTTGAATGTTCAAACTCAATTAGTCAGCAAAAAGCACTCAGTTCAGTTCTCACATGCTTTATGAGCAACGGCTTCCTGTGTGAGTGTGTCTCTCAGACAGCGCTGAGAAACATTCTCTCTGACAGCATGCACATATAGCAAAATGAGTTGTCTTTCACTGATTATTGTACTTCCAACAGTTTAAAATCACTTGTTTTTAAACCAAATACTTAAAAATGCATGCAAACTTTCATGACTGAATAGCACAGCAATGTCACGTGAGCGTAACCACGTTAGAGATGATAGTCCAAAATCTCTACCGGTAAATCGTGTCTACCAGTATATTGACCACCCCTAACCGGGCCCTAATTTCTAGACTGGACTACTGCAATTCTCTTCTGGCTGGACTTCCAACATGTGCAATAAAACCCTTGCAAATGATCCAGAACGCAGAGAGGCATCACTCTCAAGAACATTCTCATTCACTGTTCCTTGCTGGTGGGAATGATCTTCCGAACCCCATCCAGACAGCCAAATCACTCACAATTTTCAAGAAAAAGCTAACTTTTTAGCTAACTGCAGCCTGCTGAATATTAATAATAATATTATATAAATATAAATAATATATTTACCTATGCTCTCAGTATTCCTTAATCTCTCCCTATTCTAGCTTGTAATATCCTGAACGATGAAATTTTATATTAATAGCACTTTTTTGTGTTTTTTGCCTCTTTGGATAAAATTATATTTGTATTCCTCAATTGTAAGATGCTTTGGATAAAAGTGTCTTCTAAATGAATAAATGAAGAGTTCAGATGCAAAAGCCTCTAAGTGCCATTTGAAATTTTCTTCTAAAATGATCATTTTCATCAAGCTTGTATATTTAAGTTTAGTAATTTCACTTAAATTACAATGAAGATTGCCTATTAATTGTCATTTAAGTGAAATTACTGGACTTAAATATGCAAGCTTGATAAAAATGGTCAAATGGTCAAAATTTCAAATGGCATTTAGAGGGTTTTGCATCTGAACTCTTCAAATGTAAATGGTGCAGTTGCTCTGATAAATCACAAATTAAATGGTCCAAATGGGTTGCTGTGAAAAAATGATCCAAAACGATTGTTGTGAAAAAATAAAATAAAACAGTGTCAGTTTCATTGTTCAGGTCGGACAATGTGCCATTTTTTTTCTGTAATCAGGTCAATGTTTTGTTTTGCCTCTGCTGTATAGATATTTGTAACACACTTTTGTTCCTTTGCTTTCCAACAGTATGTGATGAAAATTAATACCATCTAAAAGAACACTGGGATAGACATGTAAATACTCCTGCTGGTTTGTCTGGTTGCAACTAGTTCCTGCAATTTGTAAGAGTGTCGGATATCTTTCGGCTTCTAAGATCACAGTGGCTGTGCCAGAAGGTTACTGTTTCCACAAGTATCCTTTCTGAGCTTGGCATACTGGTGGATTGTGGTTGAAAGTTCATACCGTCAGTTGATTCATGAAGAGTGACAATGGCAATGACCATAAATGCAAGTTATCTTGAAGTATTATACTATTTTAAAGGTATGCAGATCTCCTACGAGCAGTTCTACATCTAACCCATGGTAAAAAAAATATATATATTTTTAGTAGTTTGATTAAGGATTCTAAACCCCTCTCTAAACCCCTCCTTTCCGAGAGCCTACTCTGCTCTGGGCTGTGTTACCCAAAAGCATTGTAAGGCTAAGTCAGGGATGTGATTGTGCGACTGAAAAAAAGCAGGACATTTTTTTAAGACCAAGCGTAAAGCTCTTATTACTTTTTAAACACCTGAATCAGCCATTTACTGCATGAACTACCAGGAACTGTGATCAGTGACATGCATGGAAATATATTTAACGGCTATGATTTATTTCTAGTAAAACAAAACAGGATGTCTTATATTTGGGGAAAATGTAAGGGCGAAAACTGTTCTGTAGTTCTGTAAAGAAAACAACTGTGTTTCCAATACCAATCAATCTCATTCAGTAAATAAAACTCCACACAAACTTCTACAAAAGGAATAGGCATTTTTTGTATTTTGGAAAAAACTGTACACAAAATTCTGGCTACACATTTAAAACAACCTAAGAACCATTCATGAATTATATTAATGCTTTTTACGCATTGGAAAATGAAGACTACACAATCTTCTCAGCATGATGAATAAATGATATTAACTGGAATAAACTGTACACAGAAAGGGAGCAGAGAATGTGACCGATTGAGCTTTGCTTGCTCTTTATACGCAAAAATTACCTTTTACGTATAAATGACCTTTTACGTGCATCCGATACGCAATTTAGTGCTTACATATGATACGCATAGTAGGCTACATATGATACGCACTTTTTTGCCTACGAGATGCACGTATTAATTTTGCTTATAAAGAGCAAGCCTAATAAAAGCACTCGTGCTATAGGCCTAGATTTGCACTGTTTATTTAATTTAAATTTTTATGTATATTTATTTGAACTATTGTCTGTAATTTATTATTTTATTACTGGTTTACTGATCTTTATTTTGTACATTTTTTAAAAGTTTGAAATCAAGCTTTTTTTGTACCATGAAAGCCCAATCCTGTTCCTGGAGATTGCATATTTAAGGTCCAACCCTGATCAAAGGCTACGTTCAGACTATGACTACAGACTACAACCATGACACACTCAAAATTGCTTAAAGGAGTAGTTCAGTTTTAAAAAAAAAACTTTTGCTGATAATTTACTCTCCCCATGTCATCCAAGATGTCCATGTCTTGCTTTCTTCAGTCGACTCAGACTCAGAACACATACTTAATTTTGACTTTACAGGGACTTTAAGGTTTTTGATGAAAACATTCCAGGATTTTCTCCATATAATGGACTTCATTGGGTACCAAACGGCTCAAGGTCCAAATGAGAGTTTCAGTGCTGCTTCAAAGGGCTTTAAACGACGCCAGACGATGAATAAGGGTCTTAACTATCGAAGCGATCGGTCATTTAAAAAATAAATAAAAAAGTTTAAGTTTTGTAAGCACACATGCTCGCCTTGCTCTGTTCTGTGATAAGCATTCATGACTCTCCTGTTCAAACTCGTTCATCAAAATGAACAAATCTTTTTTCGAGTCATGACTCGAAGGGTCCTAGATAAGACACTTATTCATTGTCTGGTGTCTCATTTGGACCTGTCTCATTTTGGACTCTCATTTGGACCTTGAACCATTAGGTTCCCAATGAAGTCCATTATATGGAGAAAATCCTGGAATTTTTTCATCAAAAACCTTAAAGTCCCTGTAAAGTCAAAATTAAGTATGTGTTCTGAGTCTGTCATACCACAGAAAAATGTGATATTAGCCACCCAGCCAAATTTTAAATGATAAAAAAAGCCGGCAAGTACATAAAATAAGCTATCAAAATCTTGAAAAAATCAGCAGTTATCTCTGTTCTCAAAAGCTGGGGGCGTGTCCGCTGGCTGCGCTGAAATCACGCCCACTCGCGGGAAAGCTGTCGACGGTGATATTAGGTGAAACTGCTCTCGGAATGGGAGGATGAATGCTGAGGCGGAAGATAGTCGTTTCGGCCCCGTTCACCAGCAGCATCGGATTTTCAGCGAATGCCAGTTCTCTCTGAGGAAAGTTTATAAAACGATCCTGTGTAAAATGATCACTACAGAGGCGGGTGTTGCTGTCGGTGATCCTCAGATCTTCATCAAGGTTGGCTCAACACAAAATTAATCCACCTCTACTTGAAGTGATAGCTTTTAGGAAATTTAAATAAAGAGACACCGACCTGTTTTGTACATGATCGCATCCAGGTAGTAGCCTATGCATTTCCTTGTCAAAGGCATAGCAAGCTAGCAAACTGTAGACTGTAGTAACTAATAGTACTGACAGTAATGCAAATATGCGAATATGCTCTATTGTTAGGGGAGAGATCAGCCCCCGTCTATGGATCAGCCAACGTGCGTCATCAAGTTGGGGCGTGTCCACGAGCTCTTGGGCTCCAGTGCGTCGTCGAGCCCTGTTTTAGCCCCGCCCAAAAAATCCGTAAAATAGCAAGGGTGAAAAACTGTTTAACGGTCTAACTCCGTATTTCAGTACTTCACAGTTCACAGTCTTTGTAATATGTTTTAGCAATACATTTGTAACATTTATAAATGTGTTTAGAACTTTTTTGTTGAATTACCTTTACACAGACTTTAATTTCTTTTCAACTGAAGAAAGAAAGACATGGATATCTTGGATGAAATGGGGGTAAGTAAATTATCAGCAAAGTTTTTTTTTTAAAAGTGAACTACTCCTTTAAATCATCTTTCTTTCCCATTCTGACATTCATTTTGGAGTTTAGGAGATTGTCTTGACCAGGACCACACCTCTAAATGCATGGAAGCAACTCTTGGATGATTAGATAATTGCATTAATGAGAAATGAGAACAGGTGTTCCTAGTAATCCTTTAGGTGAGTGTATTTTAGGGCTGTCAGTTAAATGTGTTATTAACGCCATTAACACAAACCCATTATAACGGCGTCAATTTTCTATCGCAGCCTTTTTGGCCAAGCAAACTTTGTAGTTTTTCTTTGTAGTTCAATTTTTTATCGCAGCGCTATGAAACCCATTCATTTCAATGGCTTACGCCACACAAGGACATTTTGTTGCTTCATCGACAAAAGCGCAACCGGATCTAGCTAGACCGGAAACAAAAAAAACAGGCATGCCGCACACACTTGTTTAGGCTTGCGAGCCGGCCAAATAGTTGGTTAATGTTACGTTTTGGGTGGATGCAGAGCGCGAGATGGCGAAATGGATGCCAATAAGATTCTGCATGGAGTTTACTTTTAAAAAGTTGCCAAATGATTCTATGACAAGACCAAAGTGATCTGTGTGTTTTGTCATTGTGAACTGAGCTATCATCATCACAGCACGTCCAGTCTGAAATACCACTTGATGATGGCCAAGCACACACACAGATGATGCAAATTAAAAAAAAAAAAACAACAACACTTTTTTGGAAACCATCTTCATTCATTTAGTACATCCTTCTAAATATTGAGTAAACTATTCTTTTGCTTTCATCCAGGACGCAAATCTTTTGTTCATTTTATTAAACAATAATTAGTCATGTTGCAAGCAAACCTGCTAATCCATTGCTCACCCAACATTGTTTTCAATAAAAAAAAAAATTTCTTTTCGTTTTTTATTTGCTATTTGTCACTTCCACCGAGCATGCAAAAGGAAGCCTTGCCTGTAAGCTTGCTGAAGAACCATTTGCAGCGGGCACTGTTTCGCACTAGTAGTGTGTACGCTGCTGCCCCCTCATCAAACTCCAGATGGATGCTCTGAGAGCCCAGACCCACCTCCAGATAGCTGAGTTCACACAACCGATGGCTTTCTCTTTTCCGCAGCCAGTCTGAGGGTTGCCCACTGCATCAGGAGTAAGAGAGGGTTAAAGAAATGGAGAGGGAAAATGGTGAAGAAAAGTGATAATAAATATTTATATTATTTGTAACACTTTACAATGAGGTTCCATTAGTTAATGCATTAGTTAACATGAACTAACCATGAACATCTCTGTTCAGCATTAGTTAATATTTGTTGACGTTAACTCGCATGTACTAAATAATGCATCAATCCTCATTAACAGCATGGTTAGTTGACATTAGTTAATGCATTTGTTAACATGAACTAACCATGAACAACATCTGTTCAGCATGCTAACTATACTCACACATGTACTATTGCATCAATTCACATTAACAGCACGGTTAGTTATCATTATGCATTAGTTAACATTAACTAACCATGAACAATGCCTGTAAATTGCTTTACTGTTTTTTAAGGTTAACTGTACATATTTACATTAGTTAATGTAAATGTATTAGTTTAAACATATTTACATTACATTAATGTAAATATGTACAGTAAGTTAACCTTACAAAACAGTAAAGCTATTTAGAGGTACTGTTCATGGTTAGTTCATATTAACTAATGCATTAACTGTGCTTTTAATGTGAATGTTTAAACATTTAAATGGTTAGTTCTCCTAAAAATTAAAATTATCCCATAATTGACTCACTCTCAAGCCATCCTAGGTGTATATGACTTTATTTTTCAGCCAAACAGAATCAGAGTTATATTAAACAAATATACAAACTTTATAATGGGAGTGAATGGCACTGTTTTTCTGGAAGTCCGAACAAATAAAATGATCATAAAAGTATATGCATTCAACTTCAGGGGGTTAATAAATGCTTTCTGAAGTGAAGCAATGCATTTTTGTGAGAAAAAATTCCAGAATTATAATTTTATAAACTGTAATCACTGGCTTCTGGATAATGGCCGTCTGCATGCTCACAGGCAGACTGATCTCATGAAATTTGTATTTCCATTTTTGGTGTACTATCAACACGCATAATCGTTTTTCAGTGTGTTTATGAACGCTGTTGGCTTAACGTTACATTACTGTATAAATATATGCCCCTACCCCAACCCCGTCACTAAACCTACCCGTCACTGGGGTTAATAGCCTTTATGTGTATTCCAAAAAAATTTAATTTTAGACTTAATTCATGACCAGTGATTTGTTTAGTTCTATCCTCTTCAATACGTCATGCGTCAGGTTAAGATTTTTACCACCTGTTTACTTATTCTTTATTACTTATGCGATTGAATGCCATTTTTTTTAGGACAACACATTTTAATATAATATGGTGCATTTAATCATGATAAATTACAGAATCCTGTGCAATAGTTAAACATTAACCCTTGAGCATCAATTAAAAAAAGTTACACATAGGTACATAGAGGACAAAAAATGTCCATGTCAACTGTCATAAAAATGTGACGCTTCGGAGCACAGACTTAAGTTTGGTATCATTTTAAAGAAGATCCTTTGCAGATTATTGCTGAAGTAATATATATACAAGTAAATCCAAAAAAAAGGTATATAGGTATACGTTTCTGAAAATTATTTATAAAAAATATTTTATATATATTTTATAAATCAGGTTGTACTCAAAACTGCAATAAAATCAAAGCCATAAATCTAAATAGGTGGTGTTCCAAATTTAAGGATGATATCTCAAAAAATGAGCTTTCGGTAACAGTTTGTTTGGGCGTAGTAACATATTTTCCCCATTGGGTGCCAACAAAACCCTACTGGTGCTCACAGTGATTGGATTTGTTATTTGCAGTTTTTCTCTCTCAGTATTACAAACACACACATGCGCGCATACACACATATTTTTTTAAAACACACATACTAACCACATTCTGACATCCATACCAACACACCCACACAAATATCGTTGCATAATTTATCCAGCCGGCTCTATAGTATGCCAAAGCAGAAAACAGGAATAAAGTAAAGTGATATTTGTTTTATAGGCCAAACAAAAAATGCACCATCTGATAAAAAATAGTAAAAAATAAAAATTTGAAGCCTTGCCAACAGAATGAAAGCCTCTTAACAAAGATTGCATAATTTTATAGTTAACTGAACCGGGGATTAAAAATCGCAGTTTTAATGGGTTTCAATGGGGACATTTTTGTCCAAAAGGCACTGAGAGCGAGTATTTTTTGTACCTAATGCAAAAAATATATTTTTTTAAGAAAATGACGGTGAAATACTAAAATTCCAATAAAAATACACACCTCTGCCAATTTTTGCAGTTAGCTTTAACACAGGCAAAGTGATCAAAAAAACAAAATTGAAAAGGACAAAAAAAGGCCCCTCACGCCTCACATGTGCTGTTGCCATCGGCGCCCCATCGTGAACTGCTTGGTCCTTCTCCGGAACGACCAGTCGTTTCCTTTGGGGCACCAGCTGACGATCAGATGTCGATCGCAGCATTGGAGGGCGAGCTTCAGTCCTCTGGACATGACGACTCGGCTGTGTTACCCCCTTGGGGGTGTGTAGCGTTGTCTCAGACCAATCCAGAATGGGCTACGCTATGCTATGCTTTACCGGGCTGCAGAGAAGGTCGGGCTTGCGTCGAACCCTCCACCACGTCCCGAACCTTCTCGGTTGGACGATTGGTTTCTCGGGGCGGGCCGTGCTGGTTCTCATTGGGTCGTCGACTCCCAAGTGCGCCCTCTTGAGGCCCAGAGGTTTCAGAAATTGCTTCTTTTTTTAAAAAAAAGGGGGTCCGTGGTGGAACAAAAAGAAAAGGAAACAAAAAAAAAAAGATTAGTTTGCAGCGATCGACCTGAAGGACGCGTACTTTCATGTCTCGATTCTCCCTCAACACAGACCATTTCTTCGCTTTGCATTTGAGGGGTGGGCATATCAGTAAAAGGTCTTATCCTTTGGGCTGGCCCTGTCGCCCCGCGTCTTCACGGAAGTTGTGGAAGCGGCCATTGCTCCCATGTGTGAGCATGGTGTTCGCATCCTCAACTACTTCGAAGACTGGCTTATTCTGGCCCAGTCGAGAGAGCAGTTGTGCGAACACAGGGACATGGTACTCAGTCACCTTAGCCACTTAGGTCTTTGGGTCAACTGGGAAAAGAGCAAACTCACCCCAGGGCAGAGGATCTTGTCCCTGGACGGGACACGGAAGTTCTAGGTGACCTACCCCCTGCGGTAGTTGACACCATCACTTCCGCTAGAGCCCCCTCTACTCGGCGCCTCTATGCACTGAAGTGGAACCTGTTCGTTCACTGGTGCTTCTCTCATGAGAAGAACCCCAGATCTTGCTTGATCAGAGCCATGCTTTCTTTCCTGCAAGAAGGGCTGGAGCATAGTCTGTCACCCTCCACCCTTAAAGTGTATGTTGCCGCTATTGCCACACATCACGATGCTGTTGATGGTAAGTCTTTGGGGAAGCATGACCTGATTGTCAGGTTCCTGAGGGGAGCGAGCACACTTAATCCTCCTCGCCCACTCTCTATACCCTCTGGGATTTGTCTCTGGTCCTTTCAGCACTTCAGAGACCACCCTTTGAGCCTCTGCAATCAGCTGAGTTAAAAATCTTGTCCTGTAAGACAGTTCTCATGGTTACATTGGCCTCTTTCAAGAGGGTAGGGGATCTGCATGCATTTTCGGTCAACGAATCGTGCCTAGAACTCAGCCGGAATAACTCGCGTGTTCCTGAGACCCCGGCCGGGATACGTGCCCAAGGTTCCTACCACTCCCTTCCGGGACCAGGTAGTGAACCTGCAAGCGCTGCCTTCAGAGGAGGCAGACCCAGCCCTGACTTTTCTCTGTCCCGTTCGCGCTCTGCGTGTTTACGTGGACAGAACACAAAGCCTCAGGACCTCAGATCAGCTCTTCTTCTGTTATGGAGGCCAGCAGAAAGGGAAGGTTGTCTCCAAGCAGAGGTTGGCCCACTGGATAGTGAATGCCATCGCCTTGCCTAATGAAGCCCAAGCCATGCCCTGCCCACCAAGATTGAGAGCCCACTCCAATAGGGGTGTCACTTCTTCCTGGGCGCTGGCACACTGCGCCTCAATGACAGCCATCTGTAGGGCTGCGGGCTGGGTGACACCTAACACGTTCCCTAGGTTTTATAGCCTATGTGTTGAGCTAGTTTCTTTCTGTGTGCTCGTTCAACCAGCCGGTAACACCGAAGTTCCCGCTCTAGTTTCGGCTTCCTGCGCCACTCCCTTCCTAGGAATGGATACGTGCGCTTTTTTGCTCCAGTCGAGTTCCCCACTTGGCGAACCCTGTGTGTTCCTCCACACCCCTTCGGCAGTCGGACGTTGCGGAGTGTCCGACACCAGGCCTAGTGCTCGTATGCTTGTGTAATTTGTGCTAGGCTGGGTTCCATATGTTTGATTCATTTGGTGATCCCATATGTGTATTCTTCCACGACCAGCTCCCTGCAGTGAGCCTGTGTCTTCCCTTGGCAGAGTCTGCTCTGCTGTCACTATCCAGTGTAGTCGCCCCCTTCGGGCTGGAGTCACCCCAGTGATATTCCATATGTTGCACTGCTACTCCGGCCAGTCCATGTGTTTCTCCACATGATACCTCCCTTCGAGCAGGATGTGGTTCTGCAGCACCACTTTCCTCTGGAAAGGTACACTTTCCCAGTGTTATCCAAGAGTTCACTATGTGGGGTATAATGGAACAGCAGTTGAACTCCCTCTACGCAGGTCTTCCGCCCAAGCAGTTGGGGGTCTGAGAGTCTTGCGTAGGGCACTGGATATGGCAGCAACCGTGGCATTTTCCATGGGATCCCAATTTTGTCGTGGGGAAACGTCTCGGTTACTGATGTAACCCATGTTCCCTGAAGGAGGGAACGAGAGACGTAACGTCCCGTTGCCACCGTTGCTGACCATCACTGCATGGCCGTCACAAATCTCGGCTCCTCAGCGAAAAACAATGTGTGCGTGTGCGTTTTTTTTTAACGATGCATCATACTAAGGTAGTGAAGCATTGAGTTACGTCGTTGTGCAGGAAACGCACACCTGGTTGATTCTGCCAGTAACATGTATATCTCAGATATTAATATGCAGGTATAAGTGAAAGTCCAATTGGCTCATTAAATCATATTGAGTGGAGCAATCCACACATAAAAATCATAGGCACACTTTTTTGTATAAAAATAATACACTGTGTTTTTGTATTTACTATGAAATTTAAAAACAAAACAAAAAAGAAAAAAGAATGTAGCTGCAAGCAGCAATAACTGGGGCCAAGTGCAAAGACGACAAGACATACCAACATTTGTCAAACCAACTGCAGAAAGGAGCATTTGAAGACATTTAAAGAAGGCAAAATGGCTGAAAAAAAAAATCACATACTTTAACTAAAAATGTGATTAAATGGATCATCACTTTCGACCAACAGGTGGCGTAGTTACAAAATCAATGTGATGTGGTCAGAGTTTGGTGACGATGAAAAAAACGTTAGACCAGTGGCATTAAAATACGCAGATTTATTCAAAAGTTATAAGTATTATTAGAATTTTTGTTATAACTTTGACCAAAAGGTGGCACTGTCTTGAAATCTTTTGAGTACCTTCAGGGGATGGGCTGATGGCATAAACTGAGTTTGGTAATGTTACACCAATGCATGGGTTAAGTATAGCATGTTATGTTCTGTTATAATGTCACAAAGAGGCAAAATCCCACATTTTTTTCATGTGTTCTCAGAATGAGCCCATACATGTGTGTGTGCCAAATTTGGTGAAAATATCTCAATTCGGAGTTATAGACATCTATATGTAAAAACAAGAAAAAAAAAAAAAAACTGACACGTGACTTAGATTGAATTTTACAACCCCTTGCTATCAATATTTTGGCATCAACGCATTAGAGATTAACCAACAACCTATGTTTCCAAACTTCTGACGGTGGTTTAGTCTAGATCGGACAAACGGTTTCGAAGATCTCTGCAAATGTTTTTTTAAGCACTAAATTACTGCGCTGCAGCAACCATATGCCAGAACCTGGCAAGTCTGGTATCATTGGACTCGGTCGGCAAGGATTCAAGAGTCTAATGATATGACCCCCCGTTAAAATAAGTCAACTACTGCCAGAGTTATAAGCATTTGAAAATTATATTTTACCACTAGGTGGCGCTGTTTCAAAACTTCTCAGACTCCTTCAGGGCATTGCCTTGATGACCTATTGTGAGTTTCGTAACAATTCGTTCATGCGTTCAAAAAATACAGCATTTTTTAACATAATTTAAAATGGCCAACAGCCAAAAGGGCCAATCTGGGAAAATTCAGTCGACCTGCCATGACGACCTGAATTTAACAAGACCTCTTTTAATGTTTTTTGGACAAATCGTTCAGTAGTTACAAGCAAAAATATCAATTTTTCGCATCCCTGGACCGGTGGGTGGCGCTGCACCGAAAAGCAGCATGTAGCCTCAGGTCATGCTTATGATGACAAGTTGAATACGATAAAGCATTGTGGAGATACAGCCTTATGTCTATTTTTGGAAGCGCTATGTAAAATTAATTTGTGCTGTATTCGAGAACGACTTTCATCATTTTTATGAAATCCATAACAAATTATCATGACGGAAATGACGACATAGTGTGCAATCGAATCTGCTTGAGCCAAGGAATAAGATGACAAAGGAATTGGAATTCTAGCCATTATGGTTCAAAAGTTATTAGCATAAACAAGAGTGAAACTTTGGACAGTTGGTGGAAATGGAAATTTGCTATGAAGACTTTTTTTAGACTGTCCTCTATCAGTGTACCAAATTTCATAACTTTCCCGCAAGCGGTTCTATACGCTGACTTCACGCAGCCCCCATTTTGAAATCAAAAGTGAGACTCAGGTGGGAAGAACCCAGAAGTACGGATAGACAACAATTTACACTATTGATTTACGATTTACACTATTGGATGTTAAAGGGGGTTGATTGTGATTTCACTTTTTTCATTTTAAATAGTGTGTAATGTTGCTGTTGGTGCATGAACAGTATCTGCAAAGTTGCAGTGCTGAAAGTTCAATGTAAGCAGAGATATCGTCTTTTAAAAATCAGGAAGTTTAATGCCTACAAAAACGACTCGATTGGGACTACAGCGGGTTTTAGACGTCACTAACCCATACATTTACATCAACCCTCCCTCCGGAAAATGCAAAAAAGGGCATGCGCATATTTCTGCGGCTCGTCGAGTGTGCGCATTTTACGGAAGACAGCTTCCAGAATCTCCACGAATTCAATGCCGGATTCAACAAGTAACTGTTACTAAAACATGTAGCAGTTTCAGCTTTAAAACTAGAGGCAGCAGTTGTTGGGCCACAACCTGTAACTAGGCTAAGACTTAATCATTTTAAATGTATTTGCATGTATAATTCCAGACGTAGCCTTGTGATTTAATTTTTTTTCAAATGCCAGCGCTGGCTTTACAGCCACTAGGCTACTAGTTATGCTATTTTGTGTCTACAACAAACGCATACAAACATTATGGACCTGAATTTTCTATAGATACCTGTACTAATGTTTTAAACGTATTTTTCATGTATATATGCTTTATGACGTTTTCGATTTGATCAAGAACGTAAACTAATGCCAACGCTGTTTGAGTATAACATTAGTAGCCACTCAGTTGCTATTGTTTCCAGTCAGATGCTATTGTGTTAAACAAACGTGTATAAAGTAAAAAAAATGAGTTTAAAAAAAAAAATCTCCCATTTAGCTCTCCTTCTCTTAACACTACAAAGACAGTTCACCTATCAAAATAAACCTCATAACAGAACAAAGTCCAGTCCTGGGTGAACTACAACGGCACGCAAGTTTTTATTTATTTATTTTTATCCAGCGTTATCGTGTGGTGTGACGCAGAGCACAGGAGAACAACAGAGTTTGAAGCTGCTCGTTTAAAAGACCTTGCTCGCCTCTCAATCGTCCAATTTCAAAACGAGTTTCACAGGATGAATTTTGAGTTTGTAAGCTTTCGGATGATACCTAATCTATGATGATTACTAAAATATGTGATATGAAAAAAAAGCAATAAAAAAGGGAGCACCAGTTGTCCCGCTAGCAGGACGTGACTGTTAATTAAACCTGTTTTTCTGAAAATTCTGTTTCTGAAAATCACAGTGATCAGCCGACTTCAGATAACCATAACCTTTGTTACAGACAAATGATAAAATAAATAAAAACAGATTTGGAAAGGGCTTGAACCCAGCTTTAATATGGTCTCAATGGGTTTTCCCAGATCGCATCATATATATATATATATATATATATATATATATATATATATATATATATATATATATATATATATATATACACACACACACACACATATATATATATATTTTGCCAAGATAACTGCTCTGAGTTTTCTGCAATAATGCCTGATGAGTTTGGAGAACACCTGACAAGGGATCAGAGACCATTCCTCCATACAGAATCTCTCCAGATCCTTCAGATTTCCAGATCCCTGTTGGTGCTTCTTCTCTTCAGTTCAGACCACTGATTTTTTATATGGCTCAGGTCAGGGACTGGGACGGTCATGGCAGAAGCTTCATTTTGTGCTCCCTAACATATTTTTGTGTTAATTTTGATGTTTATTTTGGATTGTTGTCCTGATGGAAGATCCAATCATGGCCCATTATAAGATTTCTATCAGAAGCTGTCAGGTTTTGATTTTTTATCTGTTAATATTTAACAGAATCCACAATGCCATGTATCTGAATAAGAAGTCCAGGACCTCCTGCAGAAAAATAAGCCCCCAACATTAAAGATCCAATGGTATATTAAATTGTACACATGGGGTACTTTCTATCCTCATGTCCACCAAACCCATCTAGTGTGCTTACTGCCAAAAAGCTCTTTTTTTAGTCTCATCAGAACCCTGTGCCGTTTGAAGATCCAGTCGTGTCTGACCACTGAATATGCTAGAGGTTTTTTTTTGGCGGAGCGGGGAGGATTTTCTTGAAACCCTCTCAAACAACATGTGGGGATGCAGGGGTTGTTTGATTTTTTTTTTTTAGGCTTTCTGACCCTCAAGACTCAACTAATCTCTGCAATTCCCCATCTGGGATCCTTGAAGAGTCTTTAGCCACTCAAACTTTCATTCTCACCGTTCATTAAGAAAAAATAGACACACATCCACTTCCTGACAGAATCGTAACATCTTTAGTTGATTATAACATCTTACGTATTGCCCTGATGGTCAAAATGGGAATTTTCAATTCTTTAGCTATTTTTCTTATATCCACTTTCTATTTTGTGAAGCTCAACAATCTTTTGATGCACATCAGAACCATGTTCTTTGGTTTTATTCATTGTCATGGATGATTCATGAAATTTGGCCTTTGTGCTTCCTCATATTTAAACTCCTGTGAAACAAGAAGTCATGACTAGACAATTTCATGTTCCTAGTAACCCGGGTGTGCTAAAAAAGGTAAATATTAATGGGAATATATTTCATAGACAATTCTAGGGGTATGAATAATTGTGGCCAACGTGTTTGAGAAAAACATTTATTTTATAATGAGCCATATGGATTACTTTTGGTATTGGTACTTTTACTACTGATGGATGGATGCGCTTTTTTGGGCTTAAAAAAAGGGTGCCATTCACTCCCATTATAAAGCTTAGAAGAGCCAGAATATATTTTTTATATAAATCCTTTTGTGTTTGGCTGAAAGAAGAAAGTCATATAGACCAAGAATGGTTTGAGTGTGAGTGAATTATGAATTATAATTTTCATTTTTAGGTGAACAAACCCTTTAACTAGATTTGCATTTCCTGAACATGCGCAGCAAACATAGTGTTAAGCCGGTCACACACTGGACAAGCATTGTGTAGAGGGTGCACAGGTATCAAATGCCAGACACATGATTATGTACTTGCATTCAAAACTGAATGTATCGCTATGAATGTAAACATTTTCAAGAAAGAACAAGTTGATGAGTTTGTAGTTTGGTGTATGAAAAACAGTGCAACAGTACAAACTGAACTTGTTAAAAGTTTCCAACTTGTTCAAGCTGACATGTCACAAAACTATGTGTTCAACTTTTAGGACAATCTGTGTCATCCCACAGACATTTATGATCTCAAGTGTTAGGAACATTAAGGTTTTTTGCCTCTCCTAAAATGCTACATCAGTGCTCCTTTTTCATTGTCATGACCAAGTGTGATGTACACATCTTAAAAAGTGAATCCAAAGCATTTTGATCGCCCCCTGGTGGCTGGCTGCAGTATAAGTCATAAACCGCACCCTCGCCGTGTAATCGAAAACAAGTCAAATAAAAAAAATCTACTTATCACACAGATGTGTGTTCACGTAAGTTTAGTTACGTTTAATAAGTTTATAAGTTTAATAAAATCCAATTTGGCACTAATGTATGCTGAGAATACTGATTAGGTGAAGTGGATTGGATATTGTAGCCATTACATTTACCCCACTTATACATAAAACTCAGTATAATATAATAAGGAAAGAATTAGTGTTTTTTTTTTTCTAGACTACATAACACACCAACTTAAAAGTTGATTTTAGCGAACAATAGCTAGTTACACTTTCAAAACCTAAGAAGTTAACAGAAGTTGCTTACTCAGATTGTGAGGTGATTTCTAAGATGTAGATGTACTGGTCTGACACAACCATGAGGGAATGGAACTCCATTGAATCTCCAAACTTCACAATGGACATCTGAAATCAAGTGAAACAACAAAAAAGGTTAATACAAATAATTACAGCTTCACAAGCTGAATGCTGAATAAATTGCAAACACTTGTAATCACGACTAAAAACTTTTCAAGCCTGTTCGGAATAAATACAAAAGAATTTTAAGCGTTACCAGCTATTTGGAATTTGAAATTAACAAAGGGAAAGACAGTCTCTAAACTGTGAGAGAGCAAAAGGCTGGTGTGAAGTGATTGTATCAAATCAATTGTTTCTTTCTTCAATCTTGCCTTTAAAAAGCAGTGAAGCTCCTCTTCTCCTCCAAACACTTCCACATCCAGGAAAAGCTGGAGCCGATGGTCTACTGTCTCTGACAGCAGGTCAAACTGACCTACAATGAAAATAATTATGATTAAATCCCCCAATGGAATAAAAAGGTACAGGCTATTGTGCCAGAAAACATCAAAAGATGACAGCATACCTGTAATATCAATATAATATCTGTAATTCTAGCTATATCTATACACTTTGTTAACATGGTTTGTGGCCAGAAAAGTCTGCCATATTGGGTATTCATTAGGCTTTATTGTCTGGTACCAATTTAGTGCGTCACATCTACAAATACAAGAGATAAATTAACTTATTATCTCTCTACAGTTTGTCATGTTTACAAAGCACACAGTTTGGACAAAGACTTTAAATCAAGGTATATGCAGAGTTCTTAAAATCAAATTTAAGAGTTAAGAAATTAAGACCTGCACAAATAAAATTAATTCTGTACATACATGCGGAACAAACCCATGCAATCACAAAAGAGCATGTTTTATCTTAACTAAATTGGCTGCAGCACACATTCAAATGCAAAACAAGGTAACTGCAAGTCTAAAATCCTTAAGAAATGATTTATTCAATACGTACTGAAGATAGTGGCACTAATCATTTTAATTAGAGATCAATCGATATAGGTTTTTGCTGACTCGATAATGTTTAAAGAAAGTCAAGTCAACCAGATTTTTTAAACGTTCTAGTAAAATACACATATTTAATTAACATGTTAAATAACATTTTAGTTTTCCTTCCTATGACTAAACAGCACATCATTGCCTTTTGTTTAATAGTGGAGTTTAATAATCACATTAGGACGTATCATGATTCCTGTTTTTCTTTCAACATTTTAAGATGATAATTATTTAATTAAACTAATGTTAGTTAAGATAATTGTTATACCTTTTAAGACTTTCTATGGCCTTAAATTTGATCAAATTGAATTTAAGACATTTTAAGACTTTTGTTTTCAGGTCTATGCAATTTAAATTCCATTCCTAAAACAGGCCTAGCCTGATAATTACAATGTTTTGTGCTATTTTTTTGTGTAGTTTCATCTTCTTTAGTTTCTTTATTTTTCTAACCACCCTACTGCTCTTCATCCCCAGAGTGGACCACCTACCATTGCTGTATCCTTCTGTGTGCTTAGGTGACTGTTGGTCCTGATATTTTTGATAGCCGTTGTAGCAGGAGTTGTCAGCCACCTTCTCTTTAAACCCCTCTGAGCTACCCTGCCCCTGTCCATCCGTAGTGCTGAAGCTGATTAGTTGAGAGGTTCTCTGGTCAACCCATGCCTCATTCTGACTATTGGAAAGGAAGCTATGGGCTGTGTGAAAGTAAGCTGTGGCTCCCTCTGTGGAGGCCTCTGACTGCTGAGTCAAATGGAGGGGGCTGCCACGGGATAGCAAAGACTGTCCTGGGACCAATGCCTAGAGGAATGAAGCAAGTCAAGAAAGTGAAAAGAGAATAGTAATGGAGAACTGTCATGAATAGATCAAGCCAAAAGACCATACAAACCCAGACCTTGTTGCGGAGGGGAAGGACAGGGTTGTCCCTGTCATCAAATGTAAAGTATCTGGCATCATTCTGTTCCAATGGTGTACTGGTGGAAGGAGCTAACTGAATAGCCAACTGAACCACATGATCGCTCTTGCACTCTGAGCAGATGACAGTACAACCTGTTGAAAATAATAATAATTATACAATCACATTAAAAAAATACATAATTTAATTTATTATAAAAATAAGGTTTACAAAGATAAATCCTCGTGAGATATCCAGTCCATATAATAAAGTTTAGGGTTTAAAATATGGCAGATAAAAATAAAAAATAAAAAAAATCAAAGAGATGTACACAGTGTTTAACATGCTTTCCTTCAGATGTATTTTAAGAATGTTAATGCTTTTAAAATAAACACCTTCACTGATCTCTGCCCCCATGCACAATCAACTATTTGTTTGACCCAGATCTGCAGGACGCCAAGCAAACAGACTGAAAGCAGCTGAACAAATGTCCTAGGACCTCTGTTTTTTATGTTTTAAAACTATGCAGTGCTACAGAGGAGGATACACTGTATTTCAAACCAGTCATTAAAAGAAAAATGTCCTGCAAGATGTAACAGTGGAAAAAAGTAAAAGTCTATTTAGTGGGTTATTCTGAAAATGGCTCATATGATAAAATGATTGGCTGCCTGATGGAGTCCCAAGATAAAAAGTGATCACACCCAGTGCTTGACTACCATTCTGTATTCATGAAATTCTTTAGTGAGACATTTTAGCCAAGTTCTGTCATGCTCCAACAAGATGATCACCCACTTATGGCAAGTCAGATTCATGTTTTTTTTTTTTATTGTAATTGTTGTAATATAGTACTAGTAAGATGTTTGTTGAGAGGTGCATGTGTTTGAGCCACTCCCTGGAATGTTCTGCCAGGAGTATAGGTCCGCCTATCCATCAAAGGCCTTGATCATGAAAAGAAAAAGAAAATTGCTCTTTTTGATTTTTAGGGCCATATCCTTACTGTCATTCTTTAGCTCATCCAGATGGTTCAGGCTGTTGTCTGACTCAGTGGCTGGCTGGCAGAACTCAGCTTGACACTTCAGACACTGTAGCCAAACTGTTTCTGGTCTCTCCTCATCCACTTGCTGCTTGTTTTCCTCCACAACTCTTGAGAGTACCTCTGCTAATACCTGAGGAGTCAAAATTCTCATCAACTCAATAAAACCATTTTAAAAAACAGGATAATACAAGGTAAATTGGGTAACATCAAGTTTCTTGAGTTTTTCTATACCCCCTCTGGCGACAAGCGAAACTGCAACCAGATGTGCACGCTCATGGACCACACGCACACACACGCTTGAGCTGTTCATAACCAAAAGAAGCATCAGCCGCACAATCTTTTGTTACAGTCATAATGTCTTCAGAGGTAATAAAGTTATAAATCTGCAAGTCATTTTAAATATATGAAAGGAAAGGCATTTGAGTAAATTACACACTTATGTGTAAAGGCCCGTTCAGACCGGGACGAATATCAGCGCGCGTTATTCGTCAGCGTTTTTCAACGTGTTTTTTGTGTTCACACCCAAGCATTTTCGCTGACGATGAGCTGAGTGAACAAGCAAATTCATTCCCTGACATTAGATGGCACCCATTTGACATGCAATACCACTCCATAACAGTTATCTTTTATCAAGATGTGTGTAGTCCCCATCACGTTTGTCATATAGTTCTTTATGTTCTAGCACCACGAGAACAGCAGCTCTACATTCATCTTGCCTTTCATCTTCCTCGTCTTATTTCTTCTTGGCTGTGTAGACGGTGACGCGTATTTCTTCTTCACCGTTGCATACGTGTGCTCGGCAAGACCGTTTTGTGTTTGAGCGCCCCCAAGTTGTGTTTTACTGTCTCTTCAGAGGTTCCAAACACATGAGCAAAAGCTTCAATTTCATTGGTCAGATAGTTTTTGACGCGCCGCGTCAAATAAAAAAAAAAACGAACCCGAGGAATCTTTTTAAAATGACGCTTTTACACGCGGCGTTTTACGCATCGGTGTGAACACTCACATTGGCGTCCTTTGTTTAGTCACGAGGCGTTAAACGTCGCCGAATACCGCACGCAAAATTATTCCCGGTGTGAACAGGCCTTAAGGGGAAAACGGGGGTATCGTATAAAACTTCAGTTTTTGTTTCCATCTATCTACATGTTGGAACTGTTTTATGTGCTTACTGTATACACTTTTGATTGTAATTATTATGGAAACACGTTCATGATCAATAAAAAAAAAACAACAAAGAAAAACAACAAAGTTATTACTTTGTATAGGCTCCAAGGGGCGCAAGGGGAACGGCAGTATGGGGAAGCATGGAGGCTCATCAATGAAATGACGGGGCGGAAGAGGACCAAGGAGGGACAGGTGAAGGGACACAGCCCGGAGGAGAGGGTGGCGACCTGGTCAAGCCACTTTATAAGGTTTCTGGGAGAAACAGCAGACGCAGCTGTGGAAGAGGAAATACAATCAGACCTCCCAAACCTAAACATCAACGATGGTCCCTTCATACTCGGTGAGCTCGTCAGGGCAAAAGCCACAGTAAGAGTGGGAAAAAGCGCTAGCCCGGATGGCATACCCCCAGAGGTGCTGAAGAACTGTGATCTTGATGACATCATTTTAGAGTTTTGCAACTTTGCTCTGCTTCACAATCGGCAGCCTGATATGGCGTCTCTATCAAACATCGTGCCAGTGCCCAAATCCGGAGACCTCTCGAAGCCGGACAACTACCGAGGTATCAACCTGACCTGTATCACTGCGAAAATCTACAACCGCATGATTCTAAACCGGGTCCGGCAAGCAATCGACACTTGAGAGTAAATCAGAATGGCTTTCGAGTAGGGCGAACTGCTACAACCCAGATTTTGGCACTCAGGAGATTGATAGAGGAGGTGAGGAAGGACTACCATACTGCAGTCTTATGTTTCATAGACTTCAAAAAGGCATTTGACTCGATTCACCGAGGCATGATGAAGAAGATCCTGAAGGCATACAGAATTCCTCCGAACCTACTCCGAGCAATAGAGTAGTCCATGTACTCAGGGACAAGGGCCAGGGTGGTGACTCCAGATGGCAACAGCGAGGAGTTTGACATCCAGGCTGGAGTCATGCAAGGGGATACATTAGCCCCCTTCCTCTTCACCATAGTCCTTGATTATGCACTCAAGAAGGCAATCAGTGGGCGAGAGCAGGAACTTGGCTTCACGTTGACACCAAGGAAATCAAGTCAGCACCCGGCAGTAGTCTTGACAGACCTTGAATATGTGGATGACATCAGTTTGCTCTCCAATAGCATGGAACAAGCTCAGGAACTACTACACAGGGTGGAGCTAGAGTGCACTAAGGTTGGCCTTAAGCCTGTTTTATGCTTCTGCGTCGAATTGACGGCGTACCCCCGCAGAACTCTCTGCGTCGACGCAAACCCCTCTCCGACCCCTCCGCTGTAGCTCGACGTCCACCTCCAAAAATTTGTAACTATGCGTCGAGGCGACGCAGACAGCAAGGGCTTTGATTGGTCAGTATATCAATTCAGGAGTTTAGCTTTTCTGGTTTCCTTTTAAACATTTGCACCCTCGTACTGATAATTATAATGCTCTTATAAAGATAGTAAATTAAGATTTAAACCTAAATAAACTGTTGTTTTTTATTTCATTGATAATATATGTCTATAACCGTTATTCCTTTCTTTCTTTTTTGCTCACAATAAACTTCAATCAATCAATCAATAAATCAACGTTTGTTTTGAAACACAGTTTGTTGTTTATTTTCAATACAATGTTCACGGTTAACTTACATCATTGATAATACAGTAGCCTACTAACCAAGTCTGCCACGGGACACATTATCCTGCCATAGCACAGTTCCATGTGGATACTGAAAAAAATCCTTCAAGTCTTTCCGAACAGCTATCGTTATGGCAGCTCGGGTGGAACCTTTATTTTACTGTCTATGGGTGGAACGGGCCCTGGACATCCGTGTTGATTCTGTGGGGATAAAGTTTGTGTCGTCTTGTTATTCAACGTCGATTAGCTCCAGCTGGCAGCTGAAACAACATTCTCGCTCTTTCGCTCGCGGCGCACGGAACCAAAGAGATTCGCGAACCACACACCCCCTAGCGTTCTGGCGGTGAAATGCACCGCGAAGCCCCACAACCTCACGCAGAAGCATAAAACGGCCACGACACTGTAGCAGTGACGACGTAGCTACGCCGTGGAGTTGACGCAGAAGCATAATGAGGCCTTTAGGGTAAATGCAACGAAAACTGAGGCCATGACCTACAACGTACCACCGGAACATCAACCTCTGATAACAGTAGGAGACACTGTGCTGAAGGAAGTTGAGGACTTTAAGTACCTGGGCGCATGGGTCAACTCAACTGAGTTGCATGGAGGGCCCTGAACGGCATGAACAGTGTATAGAACTCCAGCCTCTCCCGCCAAATCAAACTCAGCTTATTCTACGTGACGGTAGAGTCTGTTCTCCTCTATGGCAGTGAATGCTGGACCATGAATCCAACCCTAGAAAAGTCCCTGGACGGGTGCTACACCAGGATGCTGCGTGCAGTGCTTAATATCAGTAAGGGAGTGCATGTTATCAACAAAATCCTGTGACCAGCAAGTGACCAACAAGATTCCTGTGAGGAGAATGAGACTTGCAGGACATTGCCGAAGGCATCGAGAGCTGCCAGCCAGCAAGCTGGTGCTATGGAATGAACTACAAGCCGGTCTCTTAGAATCCATCTTCTACTTTTGTCGAAAGTTGACAAAAGTTTTGTCGCTCGAGTTGTCTTTGCTGATATGGAGAATGGCGGCGAATACACAAACCTGCCAGACATAGCCAGGTGAGTGTGAACGCGCTTGACGTTACGCCCAGTCTCAAATTCCATCCCGAATCCCTCTTATTTATTTTACTATACAGGATTATAGAGGCAATCGCAGTGATCAGAGAAGGGCTCATTCAGCCCAGAAGGCAATCGTTTATAGGTTAGAAAAACAGTATTTTTACCATGAAATGTTGCGCAATGCTAGCCTGGCTGCGCCCTCCTACGCACTTCCGCTCAATTTCATTTTACTTCTGTACTACGTCTGGGATCGCTCCATATCCTTAGGTTTCCAGAAATCAATTTTTTGTAGGACCAATCAGCGAATAGAGGGAGTGGCTGAGAAAGATGACGTTGATGTAAGCGCGTCAGTTTCAATTCAGTAATGGCAGCGGAGAAAGACGTGAGAAAAGCTATTCGGTCCGTTGGAAAAGAAACTGCCGAATATATAGAATTTAAAGCCGGATTGTTATCGTCTAACCTCTTGTTGCACAACTGAGGACCAAGTGAAGGAGGCAGAAAGTTTGGAAGTTTGTGCTGGGCAGTTCGTGCACGATGACCGTGACATTTTGGACGGACGGTTTAGCCTGGTGTTCGCGGTGTTCGGAAGCCCCGAGTCCTGGCTGCTAAACTATTGTTGAAGATCCGCTCAGGAGTCACGTCAGTTGCTCATATTCCCAACTGTAAATTTACTGATTCTTGTGATGAATAGAACATTTTGAGCCCCTTTGTTGCACTCGTGCAGGAGGTTGGTGTGTCAGTTTTACATGTTGTAAATCATACAAATTGGTTGTGATTTAAAAAAAATAATTGTCATAAATAAAAATGTGAAAAACCATACTTTGAAGATATTTGATTTTCAGTTTTAGATGGCAATGGTTGATTTGTTTTACTAAAAAAAAAAAAAATGCCACATAAAAATGTACAAACACATACTTTGAAGACCATAATTAAGGTAATTAAGAAACAATAAGACGTAATATGAAAAATTGTTGTTTATTACACATCTGCATATAGAGACAGACTGATCATTCACTGTAGCTGCTACAGCATTTGCGGCAGATCAGAAACGACCACAGCGGCGTATTTGTAATGATTAGACACAGCTTCCACCGTTGAATGAATATACCACTGTCCTTCGTGTCAAATATACATTTCGAATTAATAATTGTTCCTAGATTAACAAAACCTGCGGCGCTCGTTGACTGAAATCTTATTGTAAACATAATCCTCTGATCATTCGGACTTGTTGTTTCCAGCCATTTCGGCGCGTGACATACGTCACTCACGACACCCCGTTAGCGATTGGCTATGGCAGATCGTGAGTGACTTTGGGCAGATCCAATAGATTTGAACTTTAATAGTGAACCCGCCTACAAGGAAGGAAACGTTTTTCAATGGAGCGGTTCCAGACTCTATGTGGAAATGAAATGAACTAGAGTCTGGTTGAACCAGGCTAGCGCAATGCACCTTTAAATTTTAAAAATTCTACGCATGTTATTTTGTGGGAATGTATCAAAAAAAGACTTAAGAGTTCAGATTCCGGGAGATTTTAACTAATTTGCGGGCATCAGGGAGCGGTTATCAATATGTGGGAGACTCCCGGAACGTCTGCTGATAGCTAGGAAATTAATGAAGATACTGAAGACAAAACGCTCCAAGGTTTGTCTGCATTTCACGTGTAAAATTACGTGTCAGAACAATTGTCTGAAGCCCATATAGAATCACGATTCGCGCCACCTCCACGCTCACGTCATCATATTATATTGGCGCGCGCATCATCTGCTCCTCAGATTTCTCTGCAGAAAAAGGAAGCTTGTCGGCAGCGCGAGGAGTTTGGCAGCGAACGCAGTGTCTTGTTCCCTATTCAGAGAACATGGGTTACACCAGTAACCAGAGACGTTCTCTTTCATAAGTTTACGCAAAGCTGCATATTCTATTTCATAAGTTTACTCAAAGTTGCGTAGCTAAGATGCAGTGGGAACGAAAAACCAAACTCGCCAAGCTAAGCGATGCATAACTAGTACAATGACCAGATAACTTACATAACTGGTTCAAGCAGACAAAACATGGGAACCTGTAGCCATATTAGATTACCCTGGTAGTAATCTCTATTAATCTCCAGTAATATTACATTGTTTGATACAATATTGTTTCATTTGATATTATGTAAATGTGAATTTTTATTTTATATTGGTGTATTTATTATTACCATATGTAACTTGTATTTATATTGTTTAAAGATATAAGTTAATATTGTGTCCAGTTTGGGCCTGTAAATAAAGGGGTATTATTTTTTGACAAAGTGTGTGCGGTTTTGTTTTCTTAAGTACCGTTTCAGGAACAATTTAAGCAGAGGAACCGTTTAAAAAATACCGAGTAGGTACTGGTATCGGATAAAGCCTAACCGATACCCAACCCTAATTAAAATGTACTACTCATTTTAGACAACTAACTGCTAACTAATTAAAATGTGCAGTTAGCAGTTTGTCCTCTTTGGCACCATCTCTGTTCGAAATCTGCAATTGCAGTTATTTGCGGAATCATCAACGTTGCGTGAGTTGTGCCTCGACACGGCACAGCGCAGATGAATCCAATGTTTGGGGTGAGTGTGCGGCTGTCAGTCACCGTGCAGTATGGATACTGGCATTCAGAATCACAGATTATACTTTTTAGAAGAATGACCAACATAATAATTTTCACCGGAAAATGTCATCTAAACAAGTAACATCCATTTTTGTTCTGGTTCCGACCAACTAAGGGAAAAAGACTAATGGTCTCTTTTTTTCTGTAGCCACTCCAAAGTCTGAATGAAGTCTATTGCATTTTACAACAGGTGAGTCCAGTTGTCACTGGTGATTGTCATTTAAACTTTTCTGAATCTGCCATCAAATTGATAAGTTTAATTAAGTTAGTGCTGTGAGGAAAGTCTATAAATGTCCACCTCCAGCATCCTCACACGCAATATAGCTTATACTAGCCGAGACTCCTTTTTGTGTACAGATGTGACATAATGACGCAAAAACATGCTTGAATCTCCCGCGGAAATCCAACAGTACCACTGGAATTAAAAACATTATTACAAGTTTACCGTTTTGAATCAAGCTAAGGCAAGCAGATTGTTTTGAACAGTAGATTGTAATGCATTTTCTCAAATTTATTTTGGATAATTTTTAACCTAAAAAAGCTATCGAATGCAGCTTTGATAAGAGCAATGAACAGTTTTGTAGTCACTATCACTATCATATTCATTCAGACATACTGGCAACCAGTGAACTCAATGGAAGTTCACAAACGGTCTCTATTGGTCCAAACCATCTGACTGCCACAACTGATTTTGCATCAAATATAAGTCCCTCCAGTTTTTAAAAAAATTATCTATGGTGGAATGCAATTGCAAAAGCTTCTTGCCATTTTTTATGCAAAAGTGGTAATGTAACCACAAAATAATAGCAACACACAAGCCTGTAATTTAACAAGATAAATTCTGATGTATGATGCAAAGCTCAACTTGTTGCCTACAGTAATCGCATGTTGCACACTTGATGCCATTAGCTTTTGGTCTGTCTGAAACAAGGCAAAAGAGAATCCGACTCTGACATATATGCAGTTTTTACATTTATTCATTTGCACAATTTTAATTATAGATACCTACAAATGAATTTCCACTAGTTAAAATTATTATTCTTAATAATATTAAAAATTTTAAAAAAAAAATCCACTAGTACCAAAAATTCTGTATCGAAAATCACATCATCAATAACAAAATAATATTTTTTGATGGTTAAAAAAACAAAAAGACAAAATTCTAGTAAAAACAATTTCCACTTATATAAATTTTTAATTATCATGCCATTCATTTGCAAGCCAAATTGACTAATAAGTTGCGGGATATTCATTTTCTATATCAACAGTTCAAAAAAGAATAGGGCAAAGCAATATGCCAACCTATCACACAATTATTTAGCAGTTCTTGAAATACTGTTACTGTTTCTCCTAAAGTAAATCTTTTACTAAAAAGTAAAAGTAAAGTAAAAAAGAAATGTGGCAACAGGACCTGTGGAATGAAAATATGATGATCGATTGGTGCACCTCTACTTGTAATATCTGTCATCAATTCCAAGCACTGGTTGATTATGTCTGATAGTCTAATATTAAATGTACCTCCTTACCTCCAATGCTTCCTGTGGCTTGTCATCCAACATTATATAACAACGTTTACGTCTCTCACGACTAATGTACCGGAAGTGGAGCTCCAGGGCTGGGTGAGTCGTCTCAACCTTCTGTAAGATTTAAAAAGAGAATGTAAAACAGAGAAAAAAAAAACAACCTTTAGAATTATAATCAACTTATAGAGCTTTATGAACAGAAAAAATGTCATCTTACCTCTACTGTGCATGTAGCCTCAGTGATCACAACATCTCGCAAACTGTCAAGCTCCACTCGTGTTTTAACACACCCCTGGTGCATGTCTACCTCCAGCAGGTGACCCTGCCACACTCGTAGGAAGAGTGGTTCAGAGGCCCTTTTCCGATTCATCTCCACATCCTCTGACAGTAGCCCCACCAGCATTGGCCTGCATAGGTCCACTGTTAAACAGAGTGCAAGAGTGAAAAATAGCTCTGGACATTAACTAGACAGGTCCTTCAATGGTTGTTCTTTTATTCAACCGGAACCATTAAATTATTAAAAAAGTGTATCATGACATGATTTTTTAAGAACCATTTGGTTTTGTCATTTGACAGTACAAATGCATAAAATCAATATTTACAGTAATAAAGTAGCTCCAAACCTTTGTTCCTGAAAGAATATGTGTTTTGTAAAGAAAGTAGACCTAAACCTTTTGATCAGAAAGGATGCAATCAACATGTTATAAAATATTTATGATTCAAATTAAAGCTGTTCTTTTGAACTTCAAAGAATTCTAATTTATTACAGTTTCCACAAATCATAATATTTAATTATTGATATTAATAGGCAATGTAACTTAGCACCAAATGCTGAATGAATTGTAAAGGATCACACTGAAGATGTGTAATGGTGGTGTAATGGCTGCTGAAAAGTAAGCTTTATAACCGGATAAATAAATAATACTGTAAAATATATTTTAATAAAAAAAAAACAGCTGCCTTGTTTTCCCATGAGACCGGTTGTCTCTTTTTTTCTGTGCTACTTCGAAGTCTGAATTCTTTTGCATTTAACAACAGGTGAACCTCCAGTGGTCACTTGTGATTGTCGATTGAACCTTTCTGGATCCGCCATTAAATTGACAAGTTTAATTAAGTTAGCGCTATGAGAAAAGTGTGAGAAAACAAGTTCGAACAGGAGAGTCACAAACGCGCATCACAGAACAGAGCAAGGCGACCATTTGAGTTTATAAAACTTTAACTTTGTTGTTATTTTTTTTTTTTTAATGAGCAATCATTTCGCTTGATAAGACCATTCAATTATTCATTGTCTGAAATTGTGTAAAGCCCTTTGAATAGTTCGCAGTTTGCACTGAAACTGTCTTTTGGACCTTGAGCCGTTTGGTTCCCATTGAAGTCCATTATATGGAGAAAAATCCTGGAATATTTTCATCAAAAACCTTAATTTCTTTTCGACTGAAGAAAGAATGATATGGATATCTTGGATGACATGGAGGGGAGTAAATTATCAGCAAAAGTTTCTTTTTAAAAGTGATCTACTCTTTTAAATATCTTACCGGTAAGATTAAATATCTTACCGACTCCAAACTATTGAACAGAAGCGTGAATGAATGAATGAATCTTTCCAATGACATACACTACACAGAAACTAAGCTAGACTACCGCTGAACTACTGTTATGCTAGTGAAAATTTATATTGGATGGTACAATCACAGAATAAACATAAGTACGTATCCAGCCAGTATAGTTATCACTATCAATGCATCCCTAGAAAAGAATAGACAGACCTCCCTTATCATCGTCGTCTTCCTCTGGCGGTGGTTGTGGGTCAGAGTAGGCCTCAGTTGGAGCTTGGATGTTTACTAGACTTGTCTCAAGAGTAGATTCAGTGTTCAGGAGGCTTTGCCCTGTCCACTGCAGGGTAGACTCGGTCTCAGGCTGCAAGTCTGTGCTATCTGTCTCTTCTTTGTCCCCTTCCTCTTTCAGTTCAGAGGACAGCAGCGGAGGGGGGAGCAACTCCAGACTGGTTGGAGGTGTGTTAAGCAGGGGAGATGGAGGTGTACTGCAACCATTGGTGTTCACTTTAATGGTCACACTTTCTACACCAGGGAAAGCTGGGTTGACTGGAGTATCATCAAGATGATGCTGATAGCGTAGCCAGTCCTCCCCTAACTGCTCTCGAAAACTGTCCATTCTCTCAATGTCCTTCTTATGGGTGAGGACAATATCTGAAGAGATTTCACATGAGAAAGACATTCATATAAAATAAGCTTAATAAAAGCAAAAACTCATCAATTCATTTTTAAATGTTAATTAACATGATCACTGAAAACATAGTTCATTTTAATATGCCCTATGAAGAGTTAACGTTTGTCAAGTCATTTGTTCATCACCTTGTAAAGCAGACTGCACTCTGATCTCATGGTCTGTGTCACTGGGCTCTGAAATACTGGCTCTCCTCACCTTCACCTTACTCTGCAAATGGGAAAAAGTTGAGCTTTGCATATAAATCAGAACTTATCTTACTAAAATTGTAATGGCAGCTTCATGTTTTCCATGAGGAATCATGTTCATTGAGCCTGCTCATTTTAAAATCAGTTTACCACAAACACATTGGGGAGATTTTAGACATGCACTTACTTTGCGTTTCTTCTTTCGAACTTGGGTATGCTCCCCTGATATGCTTATAGTCACACTGTCAGTAATGTCTCCACCTCCACTGGACACTTCCTGCCCTCCTTGGTCAGGTGCCACATAAACATTTTGAGAAGTGTGGGAGATCTGACCAGTCAGTTGTCCGGATTTAGCCAAGTTCTGTGAGAAAAAAAAACATGTCACAAAAGCCACAGAATAAAAACAAGAGATTGTTGTTCAATAAGACAATATTACATAATACATTTTAATTTTAAAAGACAACTACAATATCAGTATGTATTTGTGTGTTGTTGTTGTTTCTTTTTTAATCTATATTCTTGCAATAAAAACTCAGTGATTTTGGAGCTGGTTTGTTATTTGTTATAAACCTTTTGAATTATTTTATTAACCTGGGTGACAGGGTTAAAGATTGAGTTTGTAAATAACAAACTTTAAGAAAATGTTTATTAAAATGTCCCTATTATGCTTTTTCAGATTTCACCCATCATGTAGTGTGTAATATAGATGTTTGTGAATGTAAGACATCTGCAAAGTTTCAAAGATCGAAATGCACAATAAAATAAATTACTTTATCCCAAAAGAGAGAACCGATTCTGCCTGTAATTCCAGTCTAAAATTTCTGCATGGTAGGTTTGTAACACATTTGCATAATGCCAGCCTATGGTCTTCATTGGCTGCCTGTTAAAAAATGTCTACTTTGACCCAGCCTCAAACACTGCAGTTGTAGCTGAGGCCTGGAAGAGTTTGGTTTGTGTGGTCGATATGTTGGGAAGATGCTGTTTTCTGCACTGTGAAAGCAAGTGCAGACTCGTGTTTGAATCGACACGGTAACACCATCATTACTGTTTGTATCACTGAATATACAAGTGCTGAGGAAGCATCCAGAGCTGAAAAATAGATATGGTAATGAACATTTTGTTTCCGACACGATATAAGTGGTAGACCAATCAAAACAGACTGATCCATCTGACCAATCAGAGTAAAGGAGGCTCGCAGAAAGGATGTGCATGTAAACTAAATGTACAAGAAACTAAATTAGGAACCTTTAAAATACCATAATATGAAGTTACCAAAATAAGTTAATTATAGGCTAATCAAAATTGCTTGTAATCTAATCAAAATTGCTTGTAAACAAGTGCTATCAGAGATGTGTCCAGCACAGCTAAATATGATATTTTTGGTAATTCAATTTAGTTTACTACTTTTTATTTATTACAATTAATTACAATACATTTGCTATCAAATTGTGATATAAATATGTTGAGAAAACGATGAGACCGCTGTTTAAAACATCCACTTTAAAGGGGGTCACATTTTTCATGCTAGATTTGTTTATCAGGTTTTTTTTTTTTTTGTCTTTTTTGATGGATAGCACTTATTATTTAGTTCCTAGAAATCATAGGATCGGTGCATCTAATACAAAGGTATCCTGCAAGACATTTTAAAAGTAAAAAATGATTTTTCCTGTTTTTGTAAAAAAAAAAAAAAAAAAAAAAAAAAAAATCGAAAAAAAAAATCATTATACTGTATGGACACTGGGTGTCGCTATCACATCTTTGTCCTGCATCATTGTCAAGAAGGTGTTGGGGGTGGGGGGAATTCTTGGTAAAACATTTGTAAAATGAATTCTTTTCATTTTACCAATGTTTTCAAGACTTTGGTTCCATGGAAAAGGACATCATGCTGGTGTAAATTCCTTTCAATGTCAACATGGAAGAAGTTAATAAAATGTGCAATTGAATGCAATGTTGAAAGGCTCCTATTATACTTTTTTACTTTTTACATTTTTAAATGTTCTTTAGTGTGTAATGCTGCTTTTCATCATTAAAAAAAATTTAACACCTGGTTGAGTTCCATTAGTAGTGTGTTTAAAAAATTGCGTTTAAATTTGGTAAAGGTGTGACATTTCTGAAACAAGTAGACCAATCGAAGCGGTTGAAAGATCACATTGGTCCACTTAAGGAAGGAGGGGCTTCATAGAGACCAGAACTAAACAATGCAATAGAACTAACTGCAATAATATAAAATAAATGGAAAATCATTGGGTTTTTGAACATTCAAGCATGAAAACCTATTCTACTATATCAAGACTTTAAAAGGGGAACAATAGGTCCCTTTTTAAATATTATAAAGCAAATTACATCAACAGCTATAATTGCGATTTGTTTCTACACAATAAAAAGCATTCCTGACTTGACATCAATTCTGTGTGCCTACTTCTTTCATGCCTGTATGCCTTCCTTGGCTTTTAAATGGGCTGTTTGAGTGTTACTATTAATAAAATACACACTCCCTGAAATATATAGTGGATGTCATACCAGTATCCACCTTATTCTTATTCTTTTTTTTTTTTCGATTTAGTTTAGCGATGTGAGGATGACACAATCTAAAACACATGGCAAAAAAGCATAGACTAGACTCGAACCGGAAGTTGACAACCGTAGTCGTTGTCATGGCGGCGCCCATTGTTTAGAGCAGAATCATAGACATATACACTAGACCTCACCTTGGGGTTCTAAGCATGCGTCAAAACCGCCGCCATCTTGGAACAGGGGTCTTGTCATAGGAAGTAACTAGGTAACGCTACTTTACTTCGAATTCATTGATGGTGGCGGACTTTTGTGCAGATGTTCACGGATGAAATCTGAACTAGGAAGAATGTTTAAAAAAAAAAAAAAAATTCTTTCTGGAATCAATGATAAATACATGTCTGACCGTTGGAACAAACCAAAAAAAAACAAGAAAAATCGCATTCATGATGATTTATGGTGATTTTATTTCCGTTAGACCTGTGTCTACTACATTGACGCTGATGCATTAAAGTGGAAGGGCTCCCCTGTTTCAAGATGGCGGCTCTATTAACGCATTCGTTCCAATGAACTGCCGTAGCCAAGGTGAGGTCTAGTGTATATGTCTATGGAGCAGAATAAGGTGGATAGTGGAAAATTAAATATAGTGCATATCAGTGGAAGATTTAAAAATAAATAATTAAAAACACCACAGTAGTATTTTATATTTGAATTTCTTTTTTTCCTCACATCAAATGTTATTGTGATTGTTGGGCCATGCCTGTAGCCATTTAAAGTACACAAACCCCATTTGATCAGAAAAAGTAAACCCACTATTCTACTATAAATTAAAAGGAGTTTTGCCTCCCACAATTCAGCATGAATCACAAGAGAAACAAAGAGGGTGGAACGACCTGACATGGTACATGAAGTGACATTTAATACCCACCAGCAGATCAGACTGGGACAGAGGGGTGCCATCCAGCTGGAGCTGAAACACAAGTAGAATGTCAGTTTACACTCTGAAACATCTGCAGAACAGCAAGAAAGAACTTCAAGAAAACATCTTACTGCTATAAATTGCATCAGAAATAAAGGAGAAACTGGCACCTCCCTGTGGTTGCTATGGTAAACATGAATCCAATCAATAATGTATATTTAATTCACACACAAAAAAAAAATTAAATTTTGGAATTCTGCTCTTTTGATATCACAACATATGAACTTCTACTATACAATTTTGAGAAAAGGAGCAATTAAAACAATGACTTGATCAGGGAAAGACTCACTTTGAAAGAAGCTTGTGAGAGGTGGCAGACAGTTGATGCCCTGTGTGTCTTCAGAAAATACAAAGGGTTTCCTTCCAAAGTCAACTGAAAAGAGATCAGAAAACTGTCAATGTGCTATACGGAGAAGACAAAATAATCAGAGTTACATCACATGCAGCAGAGGGAAATATTCATATTGAGACTATAATATCCAGTTGGCTAACCTGGAAACCGGAAATTGGTACACGTCTTTTCTAGACTGTTGGAACTTGTTAAAATCATAAAAATCTTTTGAAGAAAGTCTTTTTGAGACTAAAATTTGGGATTGGGGTAAAACTGAAAATAAAGGGAGTTTAAGACAAGAATTACCTAGGCAAGGTGGGTCTAACTTACTGTATTGAGATTATGAAGGAGGGACAGAGGTGCCAGCTGAGAATGCTCCATAAGGAGGTTATAAGCCAGGTCAAGACACTGAAGTGAAGACAACTGCTCCACACCTGCAGTTAGGACAATACTTTTACATTAAATTAGATTAACCTTTATTTTAGTACATTGACTGTTTATTCAAACTAATCACATTTTGCTAAACTATTCAAAACACAAATGATTGCATTACATATACAGAATATTTTGCAATCAGGAGCGCTGACAAATTGTAGGTGTTTAAAAACAAATGAGCATCGAACAAAATGTTAACTACAATTTTTTAAAAGTATTCAATAAAGATTAAGTTGTTAAATCTGATGCGGACACTCAGATAACATTTTCAGAAATTAAATTATTCTCAACAATTTCAAAAAGCCAAAATGTTTTAACTGTAAACTCAAAATTATTTTAACAGCTTAACATCTGAAAGAAATTGCATCCAGTAAAATCAATGAAGGAACAAACAAACAAACAAACAACAAGAATGGCGAAGAAAGGTTCTGTAAAAGAACCAACGTGGTGAATGAAAGGATAGAAATATGCATTTTTCAATTTATTTTCCATTTATGGCAAAGTCAAATTAATTCATCATGGAAATGAGTAGAAAACTCACCGTTGATAGTTTCCAGTTCATTGTTTCTAAGGATCAAGGTGGTGAGTTTGGCTTGGGCGCTCAGGCCCAGTGCTGGTGCTCTCTGGAGGTTATTATAAGATAAATTCAGATGCTCCAGTTCAGTAAGAGGCTTGATGGAAACAGAAAAGGTATCAATAAATTCACTCAATCCTAACATGTAACATACCTCAAACCTATGTCTCCCCCCCATTTCATTTGTATTGGGTGTGAACTAGTAGCCCATCACTGATGTAGACAGAAAAAGTATGAATAAATGCACACTATTGTTATTTTTAGCAATTTAGCTCTTTCAAAAAGTCTACCCATCCGTTTATTATTTTGGCTAATTTGATTTTGCTTTCACACACCAGTAACCGCTTAGTATTACATTTCATATCTTTTTTTCCCCTCATGCATCCACAGATTTTCACTTTCAAAAAAAGTCAAATACTGAAAAAATAAAAGTAAACAAGAGCAATTTACCTTTAAAAATTCTGCACAATCTTGGATCTTGTTGTGGCTCAAGTCAAGCCACTTCAGGACATTTAGCAGACTCTAAACAATTTAGAAAATTGTTAGATACAGATTTCAAAATCAGTAACTCTATACTCTACAGAAAACAGGAGATTCTTACTAGTGACTCGTCGAGACGGGAAATGGAATTGTAACTGAAATTAAGGGTATGAAGTTCTAACCAAGGTAAAGCTGAGCTGAGATCTCCTCCACATAGAGAGAGAAGCTCCTGTTAAACACACAAACACAATTACTTTCTGTATATGAACATGGTTAAATTTATGGTCATTGTACCAATGCCCGTTGGTGAAAACAATACCTCTAGAGAACTGACTCCTTTTGAGCATGTGAAGACTTCCAGCTGAGAATACACTCCTCTGAGACCCTCAAGACAATGAGGAGGAATACGCTTGAGCTGAACAGAAAAACAAATCAAACCAAAAAGCAATATTTAGAACAATAATGCAGAATAATGCAACAAATGTAAGTGAATTAATTTGGTTAGTTTGTTTTGAAATACCTCTAAATATTTGAGGGATTTGAAAGGGAAGATTTTCACAGCATACTGTAGTTTCACACCAGGTGGATTCACAAGCTGATTTACAGACACAAATGATCAGATCATTGCAACTCATTCTATTGGATTGGAGAATTATGATGCATTTCAATACAAATTAAAAAAGGACATACATAAGGATCAGTCAAGAAACATCTTAATAGAAAAGATTTACTACTATTAATACTAATCTGGAGTAAAATTTTCTCAGAGTATCAGCATCAAACTGTACACTTAACAAGTTTGTAATTCCATTTATATGTAAATCCATCTTTAGAGTCTTCAGTACCTTAAGTGATACTGTCTTTTGCAGCATGTCAAAGAGTAACTGGACTTCCAGCAGAGAGGCAGTGTCTGCTGGGTGGGACGGCAGGGCCAGAAAACCATGCTGATGTGTGCGTGAGAGAAGGTGCCGCTCAAAGAGTTGTGTCAGGTGTTGTAAACATCCCACTTTCAGAGTGAGAGTACTGGAACCATCCAGCACAGAGTCACCTATACAGAGAGCAACAAGAACTTTATTGTTATGACCGCCTTATTAAACTAATTGGCAGCTTTAAAGGAAAAGCCTGAGCATACCACACAGCCTCAAACTAATGCAAAAGCGTCATGGGATTTCACCGATTATATCTTAGTCAAAATGCAAACAAAATCATATGCACTAATCATTCTGTATTGTCCTGCATATCAGTCTCTAAATCTGAAGTTGTAAATTAGGAATATAGTGCTTTGTCTCCACATCTTCAACCTAAAGGGAGTAGCATTTTATTCTTAACTTACTAACAATATGTGTATAAATAATATATAGATCAGTGGATGGACAACTTATTTGTTACATTTCTTGCAGTGTGCATGCATAGACAAATCTTGTTTGTGTGTGATTTATAAAAATAAAAGAATAATAATGAGTGGATACCTATGAAAGCATCAATGCTTGTCACACTGTCACATGGTACACCAATTTATTAACTGCACCCTCATCAAATTATTTTCCCTGGAAATATGCCTGGTGAAACTGCAAAAATAAACAGTAATAAAATTGAAATACTGATTATATACCATTATTTCGCAGCAATGTGGCAAGTCTGTGAACAACCATTGGCTGACCGGCCTGAGTGGATGTCATCCTAAAATGGGTGAACAGAAATAACTCAAATCAGTACAAGCAAAAGGGAAATTATTCTAATCTGAATATTCATAGTTGCTACAAAAACATGATATTAATAATTTGGGTAATACAACGACAATTTGACCCTTGTGAAATCATATGTTGCTAAAAAGAGGGTGGGATTCCACAGCCAAAAAAAATCCTCAGTCACACTGTCAGTGAACTGCTAACACACGCAAGTGTTATATCGAATAGCTGAACTGTCAGAAAGCAATTCAAAATATAATTAATATTATTAAACAGAGTATAATAAAGCAGGTGTCTAGACATTAACTATATTATTTTAAGAGGTAGACTATAGCAAATTTTCAAGCACAATAGCAACTAAACCTCTAACGTTACAGTGTTACGTTATAACCTTCTGAACGGAAAACATGAATAACGTTACTGGCAGCTCTTCCTGGTGCCCAAACGATCATGTTAAGGTAATATCTGTTCTCATGAAATGCGCTAAAACATACCTTATATTTCAACAAACACGTGTGCCGTAGCCACGTAAATAACGTTATATCCGTTTTTGAACCGTCATTATATTAATTTCAGCTTAATTCCCTTTCAAGTTTGTTGACATCCGTGGTAGCAGTCATGTGATCTTGTTTCTTAAAGGTACGGCGGCCCGAAGTAACCAAACAAGAGGATATTTAAGCGCGCCCTCCTGTGTTTATTTTCACATGCATTATAAAACAGCAAGAACTTGTATTTTGAAGGTAAGCTTTTTATTTGCTAGGAAATGTTAAACTAATTGTGTCTTAAGCCTTAAAACGCGAGAGAAATTTGTTGTTTTATTCTGTTTCTGTACACAGGATCCTGTCTCTAATGTCCAGATTTTTAAACCTTCTTGCCGACGCTTATTTTAAGTGCCGTTTAGTCAAGCAGAAGACTAAACACTTTGAAAATTTACATAACCGGAAATAAATTAGTTGTAGGCCTATTATTTCAAAACGGAAGTGTGTCACGAAACTCAGTGCAAGAAGGCTATAGACTTTGCTATTATATCCAATTGTTCACGGTCTAGACTCTTATCTCATTGAAAGCAGTTGTCTGTCTTTACAATGGCTTAAAGTGCAAAAACAGAGCTCTACCAACCTGATTGTGTAACTGCCGTTTTTTTTATGGTAGACATGTAGCTAATGTGCAAATATGAGTGTCCACATTGATTAACCATTCCATTCTGTTTTTTCTTGGAAATTAACAATATTCCAAAGTAAGCATTAGTGTCACAGATTCCAATATGCAATTTAACATAGATTTTTGTCATAATGCAGTCACATATCATAAGCTTGTTTCCGCCATTGAATAAAAAATATAATAAAGAATTGTGACTTTTTATCTTACAATTCTGACTTTTTTTCTCACAATTCTGACTTTTTTTCTCACAATTGCGAGTTTATATCTCACAATTCTGACTTTATTTCTCAGAATTGCGTGATATAAAGTCGCAATTGCGAGTTATAAAGTCAGAATTGTGTGTTATAAAGTCAGAATTGCGAGATATAAAGTCAGAATTGCGTGATATAAAGTCAGAATTGTGAGATATAAAGTCGCAATTCTGAGAAAAAAAGACAGAAGTGTGACTTTTTTTCTCACAATTGCGAGTTTACATCTCGCAATTCTGACTTTATAACACATAATTGCGAGTTTATATGTCGAAATTCTGACATCTTTTCTCAGAATTGTGAGATATAAACTCGCAATTGCGACTTATTAGGCCAATTCTTTTTCCCCCATCAGAAGAGTTTAAATCTCACAATTCTGACTTTATATCATGCAATTCTGACTTTAAAACTCGCAATTGCGACTTTATATCACGCAATTCTGACTTTATAACTCGCATTGCGACTTTATATCACGCAATTCTGACTTTATGTCTCGCAATTCTGACTTTATAACTCGCAATTGCGACTTTATATCACGCAATTCTGACTTTTTATCTCGCAATTGCGACTTTATATCACGCAATTCTGACTTTTTATCTCGCAATTCTGACTTTATAACTCGCAATTGCGACTTTATATCTCGCAATTCTGACTTTTTATCTCGCAATTGCGACTTTATATCACGCAATTCTGACTTTATATCTCGCAATTCTGACTTTATAACTCGCAATTGCGACTTTATATCACGCAATTCGGACTTTTTATCTCGCAATTGTGAGAAAAAAAGTCAGAATTGTGAGATAAAAAGTCGCAATTATTTATTTTATTTTTTTATTCAGTGGCGGAAACAAGCTTCCATACATATCTGACCTTTTAGATTTTTTTTTATTTTTTTTTTTACTTTTGTCAGTCCCAGATTCTACAAAATAAGTAGGCTATTTCAGATCCACTTTCTCAAAACGTTTTCAATACACAATATTTAAATTTAAAACAAATAATATAGATTTTTCTGCACTAAAGCTGATTAAATATAGCCTACTGAATCTATGTGCTTGTATCTTAATTAAGTATAAAGGTTATCATTTGCTACAGTGGAGTATGAGGTGTAATTCATCGGGGCATTAGTGTAATCTCTTTTGTTTACTCCGAAATGTCAAGAACTGCACTTAACCAAGATAGCCCACTGTGGCTTATAGCCCTCAAAATCCTACAGAAACCCGGACAACTCTTAGTACACAGACACTGGTTATGAGCCTGTGGGTCCAGTCTCCAGCTCTTTTTTTTAAATGACACATGAGGTTCTAAATACTCCTGCTTCATCAAGACGGCTACAAGACCTGTTATATCAAAAGCCAGCTTTCTCCATCAAAGTCTCCAAGGTGAAAAGGAAGCCTGGCAGCCAAAAATACATAAAATGCATTGAAATAAGAGGGCACCCACAAAGAAAAAAATCCCAAATCTTCGACAACCACTGCAGCTATAGGTCTCAAGCAGCTATTTCTGTGCCCTTAAATAAACAACGATTAGTCTCAAAGGGGAACAGAGTGTGGGCTTTGCTCTGGACGAGTTAATGGTTGTTTGGTTGGTAAGCATGATCTCGACTCCTGGCCCCTGTAATCAATAGGCAACTGAGAGATTGCAACAACATTCAGCTTGTAGGCTAAGTACAAGAAGGTACAGCACTGATAATGCCAATGGATTTTCAGAGATTGTAGAGATGACTACAAAGACACAGAAGAGTTTACTTATTTGTTTATTCACAATAACTGTGTTGCTGTGCCACACTTGTACAGTGAGAGGCACTTCACTGCAGCTGCCTTTCTCCACTTTAGTTATTTTAGAAAAATGTATCATCATCAATCATTAAAATGTAATCATTTCATAATGTAGGCCTATATGATACACTTGACCAGTATTGCACATATTATGTAGCTATAATTTCTTTGTTTTCTTTTGTTTGTTTGTCTTAAAAGTAATAATCTGGTTGCCTTAATTTGTTCATTTGTTCAAAGTTCATTGAAATATGGAGTTTGGTTTAATCACCAAAAACTAGTTATCTGAACCACACAATTTATATAATGTAATTTGATTTGACAAAAGAAAGAAAAAAATGATTCTTTTTTTTTTTTTTACAGTGGAGATAATATTTCACACATTTGCTGTGCCTTGTTGGAGGAGGATAGGCTCCCCCAGTTGAAAATAAAGAACTTTAATAACTTGAATTCCACTTGAGGGTAATTTTCACCAAGAATTTAATTTAATTAAGCCGTTTAATATATCAAGACCCTGCTGGTTTAGCTTAGCTCAGGAATTCTCTTAACGTCTGTTGGAGCTAATGACTTTCTTGTTCCAGCTGCAGTTTAAGGTTAAATAAAAGTGCTAGGATGAATGCCTAAACAACACGCATCAAAACGTTACGATTAAAAATATGAATTATGAAATATCCGTTTTAAAAATGAGTCAGGACCTTGGCCTAACATAATACAGACCCAATTAAGGCTCTGTAGCCCTTTTGAGGATTTGTTTGACAAAGCTGCAGCCCGCCTGCCATCTCCTATGATGTCAGCGGCATGTGAACACTGATAGGAGCCCGCGCAGCAGCCCCAGTTAGCCTTCACCTGTCCGCGTGCACTTCTTACCTGCACAAGTTTTGTCCTCCGATTTGCATGGTTACTACATTGTGGACACGATGTTGTTTTACGTGAGTTGCAGCTTGCTGCTGGCACTGGTGACTTTTCAAGGCGCCGCTGGATCAGAAATGGTTTTCCGTTGTCCAAGCTGCACCGCAGAGCGCCAGGCGGCTTGCCCGATGATCACGGAGCCATGCGCGGAGATTGTGCGCGAGCCGGGCTGCGGCTGCTGTCCGGTGTGTGCCCGGCAAGAGGGCGAGCTGTGCGGTGTTTACACACCGAGATGTTCCAGTGGTCTGCGGTGTTATCCCAAGCCGGATTTGGAGTTGCCCCTGGAGCAGCTGGTTCAAGGGCTCGGGAGATGTGGACGTAAAGTAGACACTGAGCCCACAGGAAGCGCAGAGCCTCGGGAAGTCAGCGGTAAGTGATTTAATGGGTGCACAATTATAATATGCTGCAATTACAGTGACAACGTTATGAATATGGGATTTTCATAATTTGCGTCTTCTGTTTTTTTTTTTAATTATTATTATTATTATTAAATATGCTTAAATATATTGGCCTGTCAGCTGATTACTTGGGCTTACAAAGTGTCCCAATAAAATTCGACTTGGTCTTATTTATTTTACCTTTCTCGTGAACAATTTTATAATTGATGAAAACTACAGATTTGTAAAGAAAAACAATCTAGGCTAATCTTTACTAAAATAGGCTACTATGCACGGATAGGCTAATTGTGACAGCAGTGTTTGTTGACCGTGTCACATCAGAGCAGTCATCGATATTTGATTTCGTACTCAAACACTACACATTTAACATCGTGTTAAATAAGCACTTGTTGTAACAGTGCAAGTATTGCATTTCTATAAAAGAAAGAAAGTGGAGTTAAACTTTCTGGAGAAATGGGGAAGTATGGAATGCAACAGTGATAGCAAGCAAGACGAAATTTGCGCTTTGACCCTTTCCTGCAGTAAATTTATCATTGTGTGTTTTTGCGCGTGTGTGTGAAAGAGAGACGGGTCTGAAGTGAACAAGCACAGCAGGAGGACGGGTCTCGACCATAGACTGTAAAAAATAGGTCTCGACGCAGAACAACAAAGCCCTCGCGCCTTGAGAATATTTAATGGGATGGCCAGATGAATCCAGTAAAAATAGTAAGGTGGGGTGGCACACTAAAAAATGTTTAAAAAATGCGTTGTTCTAATATTTGAAAACGTAGGCTACTGCACAGCTTATGCACGTCTCTAAATAAGATATCGAGAATGATCAGGCGTGCTCGAGTGAGTAGGCCTATTGCGTTTTGACTTTATGCCCACACAGGAGGTTTGTGAATCGATTTGAGATTCAGAAATTTTCTGTTAACTTGGTGAGATGATAGGACTTGGCTACGTTTGAAATTTAGACTATAAATCAGTAGATCGTTCCAGAAAATTCAGAATGGCAAATTATAATCAAAAAATTAATTAATTAAAATTTATAAAAAATTAATTATTATATTTATATAATACAATATAATAACATTAAAAGATGAAAGAAAAACAATTTTGATTCTGGAATTTATTCCAAAAACGTAAATTTAACACCACTTAAGCCCCTTTCACACAGAAATTCCAGAAAATACATGGATAATGTGACCCGGCATTTGTCCCGGGATTGTTTTCGGTTCATTCACACTGCCAGTGATTTGCCGGGATCTGTGAGTGCGTTCACACACAACCCGTAAAAATCCCGGGAAGACACATGACGTCAGGATGAGACGTATAACGGACGCGTCGAAAACATGTACACGCTCATACTGTTCCACAAAGCTGGTGAACTATCAAGAGAACTATCAAAGCTGGTGAACTATCTTGATAGTGAGGACTTCCTGGTCTCTGCTTCGCTCCAGTTTGCAAGTATTTGTCCGTCCTTTTCTTTGTTGATGACGAACACAAACTTTCTTCTAAAGCCCCGTTCACACTACACGCGACTTTGTCTCTGCTGGTCGCTTGTGGCTGAGCTGGAGGGCGTTCCCCACTACTGGTTGCCTAATGTTTGTGAGTGACATTCACGGAAGTTACTCTATGTTAGACAACAAATACGTTTTATTGCCGCTACAAACAAATATTTTGTAAGGAAAAATCTAAATATAAATGGAATCAGTACATAAAATGCATAATATTAAAGAACGAGAAACAGTGAGTGCTCTTTGCCATCGCGGCAATTTAACTGCAGCAAACGGGCAAATACCAGTCTATCTGGGTTCCCTGAAACCATTTAGTCACGGAGTCAGTACGGTGAACACCACTGTATGTACACGGAGATATATCATCCATTAGGACAGTTTCTGACTGCTAAAATGAGCTTCTCGTTCAATTGCCTCGGTCAGACTCAGCACTGAAGAGTGCTCCACTGACTTCACTCCTATTGGTTGTCGGTCGCGAAAATCACCCTTCATTTGCATAAAGTTAAACATTTCTCAACTTTGTCGCGTCGCTGGACACGCCCCTCCGGTCGCTGTCGCGCATGTCGCCGGAAGTCGCCTGCTCACCATTCAATGGTATCGTGTCGCTTGGTCGTGTGTAGTGTGAACGGGGCTTATCGGTAGAGATCCACTTGTCCGACACGACATTCGCGTGTTGTCGCGACGCCTCCCCACGTTTGTACTTTGCTTTGCCGGCACTGGTCCTGGCTTTTGTTCACACAGCGTGCGTTCCGGGACTGATCCCGGCAATGTTACTAGGTCCCCAACCCGGGATCAGTCCTGGTATCAATCCCGGGTCATGTTTGCGTTCACACAGAAGGCAATTTCCCGGCAATTTCCCGGGATCAATGCGCTGTGTGAAAGGGGCTCTAGTGGTGGGTGCAGGAATTGCCATTAAAGTCCCCGTGAAATCAAAATTGAACCTATTTACTTTGTTAGCGCATATTACTAGTCTTGTGGTGAACAATTAATCCGTGCAAGTGAATATATATTTAAAAAAAATTTTTACCTTAGTAATCTTTAATCAAAATCGGAAAAGTTACTTCCGGTCTGGAACGGTTTCTTTTTCTGATGAAGTAGGTTTCACAGTTTGGGTGGGGAAACGCTTAACCACTCCCCTCAAACCGTTAGTTTGCTATGAGCGAGAGATGGAGAGGAGGAGCGCTAGAGTAAAACCCTGCCCTCTGTTCAATATTCCGTTTCACTTGGAAATACGTCACAGCACTGGAGAAAAATCGTTTGCAACTTCCGGTTCACGGGGACTTTAACATTTTTGCTCACCAGCAGCTAGTGGTTTTCATAAGTTGCTAGTCACTCAGCATTTTCACTTGCCACAATTTTTTTTATTGAGAAATTGTTTTATTGGGGGTGCCGATTCACTTAGCTCACGAGATGCAACATTCTTTTAACATTTATTTATTTTATTTATTGCGATAATGAACAATAGCATAATGAACAATAGCATAATAACAATAGCGTATCAAAGCAGTTTTACAGTGATATGAGAATAGTAAATTGTTTTCCTTGTACAGCAGCTCTAGAAGAAAGTCATTGTCGAGCTTAAGAAAGTTTTTAATTCATTTATTTCCGTTGTAAAAATAATTAGTTATTAACTTGGGGGTAACACAACATCTCACACCTCATTTACACTACAATGGCGTTTTGGTGTCCTGAGAACACAGACTTTGAAGTAGGTTTCAAAGTGCAACTTTAAAAACAGGTTTTAAAAGTTACTGTTGATACTGTTATCATCTCTATGCGTAAACTTCAAAACCATGGATCTGTGAAAATGGTGACGGCATGCACTATTAGGCCTCCGCGTTTGAATGCGTATGTACGCGGTGACGTAGTTTTTCCCTTTACAAAGTGGCATTGCCAATTACTTGTCTGGCATGCATAATACAGTGTTTTTAGTCGTTTCCGCAGATGCGTGTGAACGGGAATCATTTTGATAACGTTTTCATCTTTGCAGACTAGGGAAAAAAAGTGAGGCATTTGCAGGGATAGTCTAGTTGACACAGTCTATGCTGACACTTCAGGGCTGCATTGTGGTCGTGTCTAAGCGCAGGTCCTCCATCTAATCTGGATACGGCCCGTATCGGCTAAGTACAGAACACCTCTGGAAATAAAGAGACTTATTTTAGAGTAGATGCCATTCTTCTTATTATGTAATTAGTAGTACATCAGGTGTTATGGGATGCTATAAGCTATAATAACAATGAGGCAATAATAATGAAATCAAATAAAATATCAAAATGAAGTAATTATTTGTTTGTTTTTATTGAACAACCCTTCCGAAATACATGATATCATATACATTATAAACATAATCAAGTGATGTGTGTTATGTATTATAACATAATTTATGTGTGTTATGTAATTATATTATAAGTAGAGGCAAAGGCTGCCCTTCAAATTGGGGATATCGTGGGACAGGTATAGCGTGGAAGAGAGGGTTTTGGGCTCAGTTTCACTCCTCCTAAATGGCACAAGGCAGACCCAGCTCAAAGGAGGAAGCTGGTAGTCAACGAGGTGCGAAACCAGGAAGAGAGGATGAGGTGTATATAGGCCATTTCCCAGACCAAGCATGGAAAGTGGATGAGATGGGAAAGAAGACCTTTGGTCAATGGAAGAGAGTAGGATCAGTTTCCTTATCAGGTCAACATATGTTCATGTCACCACAGAACCCAAACCTCTGAGTAGGAGAGGATCTCTCTTGTCCTTTGTGTTCATCACCTGCCCCCTGCCACATTAAGGCATATTTTGACAGGATGTAAGGTGGCTCTTAGCCAAGGTTGATTTACTTGGCCCCATGACCAAGTACTGCAATGTTTGGCTTTAGCATTGGAAGGCAAGCATAATAGTATGACCAATAAGTTGCCGCCTGTTCTAGCAAAACATTGCACACAGAAGACAATATCCCTCCGCCCAGGTGAGCAGCCACCAAGAAAAGGTGTTAACACCAATTCTCGCCCAGGACAACTTGAAGCTGCTAGGGACTAGAAGATGCTGGCTGATCTTGATCAATGGCTTATTTTTCCACCTGAGATTGCCACCACTAACATACGACCAGATATTGTTTTGTGGTCTTGATCAGCACGTATTGTTCAACTGACAGAGTTAACAGTGCCATGGGAGGATGTGGTAGATAAGGCATATGAGAGGAAGAAACTCATGAGGTATGCTCATCTGGCCACTGAAGCAGAACAGCAGCAAGGATGGAGAGTGCAGGTTTATCCAGTGGAAGTGGGTTGTCGAGGTTTTGTGGCACACTGTACAACAACCCGGTTCCTCAGAAACGTCGGATTCAGTGGCCAAGAGTTGCGTTGCACAGTAAAGAACTTATCTGAAGCAGCAGAGAGGAGCAACAACTGGCTGTGGTTGAGACGGAAAGATTCTAGCTGGCTGTGTATGCTACGCTTTCTATAGAATTCTTGAAAAACTTGAAGAGTCTGTTGGTTTATTTGTATAGGTTGCATAGTAATTACAGTCATTACGTTCCTGTGTATATTGCTTGAATGACGGGTGGTGTGTGGGCAGATACTGTGTTTTGCGGTGGGTGGTATGCCATACGGAACCATTGCCACGGAAACTGCTTTAACGCAACAGTGGGGCTCGACAGCCTTAGTCAAACGGGTTGGCGTATATGGTTGGGTTGCAGAGAGATTGTGAGATTTGGCCACATGTGAACTATGAAGGAGCAACCTCAGCAGCAGGAGGTATGTAGAGGTCAGTAAGCTGGACTGAGTTGAGTGGGGGACGGAGGGGGGTGACTCTGGGACGCCAGAGTCAATGTCGAGCCCATTAGAGGTGTCGTGGGCTAGTCGACGAAACACTTGAGGACTGAAGGTGCCCACTTGAAGACCCTAGATGTCCCCTACTCAGCTCAATCCAGACAGTTGTGGTGCTGGTTCACTGGGGTGACCATACTGTAGTTGCAGCCGTCATTGGATTTCATCCAAATGTCCACTTAATCTTTAATATTTAACCACGTATTTACCTTAAAAATCCTACAGCTTTAACAAAAAAATTTTGACATCAAAACACAGAGCGAGGGTTTAAACTTTCATTTTGAAATAACGATAAACAATAATTTTGCATAGAAACATATTGAAGTATTCTGCTGTTTTGGTGTAGGTTTATATTTATTTTACATTACAAGTCTGGTGAAATTACACTGCGTTCCCAGATGAAGCTTATTAGCAACCCAAACGCACAGAATATGCAGAGATATGGAGTTTGTTAACCAAGCTGCTAAGATTATATCAGGGCAACACTTCGCTATTAAACACAAAGCGCATCAGACTTTATATGCGTTCCCATATGCACGTAATTGGAAACCCAAACAAACAGCACATGAAGAGACAGTTGTGGAGCAGCATTTACTGTGAATGGAGCCACTCTGAAACACTGGAAGAAACACATAGCATGGAAAAAAAGAGGCATGCTTCCCGCTCTGTATAAGTACTAATGTTTTAAACATATTTTTCATGTATATGCTTTATGACGTTATTTTCGATTTGATCAAGACAGTAAACTAATGTCAACGCTGTTTGTGATAACATTAGTAGCCAGTCAGTTGCTATTGTTGCCAGTCAGATGCTATTGTGTTAAACAAACGTGTATAAAGTTAAAAAATGTAGCAATCAGAAATGTTTATCATTCAGAAACGTTTAGTAAGAACCGTGTGTGGTGAGGTTCTGCTTGACTCTTTCATCGCCGCTTTCTCGGTCTGATTCTGCCTCAAACTGATACTGCAGCACACACCATTATTTACATCTGAGCGCAGGCACATTTCACCCGTAAAGGTAATGGGCGTGACGTATTCGGACAACGTGAGCGACAGTTTAGCCAATCACCACACACCAGCCCAAACTAACCAATCTGAGCCCACTGCCTGTTTCTGAGGGAGTGGTTTCATAGAATCAGGAAGTCGACCGCTCGTTCAGGGGACAGAGGAGAGCGCGGCTTACAATAAAGGTTAAGTTTATGAAAAATAAGACTTTTTAAAAAATAAAAACCACGAATATATGTTATATTGCACCCCATAAACAGAATCATGCAAAAAAAAAAAATGCGCTTTGACCCTTTCCTGCAGTAAATTTATCATTGTGTGTTTTTGCGCGTGTGTGTGTGAAAGAGAGAGAAGATGGGTCTGAACAAGCACAGCAGGAGGACGGGTCTTGAACATTCCAGCACTCAGAAGAGTTAGAAGGCATCCACTTTCTCATCAATATCCCATCTCTGAGGAAGTAACGGTGGGGGGGAGCCTTCAATTTCGCCTGCTCTGTATGAACTACTTCAAACAATGACACAAGACAGAGTAGGATCCGACCTTTGAGTGGCAATTAGGTCATCAGAAGAATAAGACGAGTCACTAAGGTGTTCAAAAGCTTCCCCAGTACTCAGATGATGTGGATCTAGTTCCTCCTGTGGAGCAACAGAGGGCAAAATGGTTAAATCAGGACTTGCAAACCACGTATCACTTAAATCCACCCCATCTGAGATGTGAACTTTATCAGGTTTAACCTGAGCGTGTAACCGCACATGCTGAAAACACATCAGGGTGCTTTACAGCACACTCAAAAGCCGTATCAGCAAAAGGTGACGTCACAACTTCAGGTGACACATTTGAACAACTCCACACACTGCCTCCAGCTAAATCGTTTCCTAGGATGAAAGATACATTAGCAATTGGCAGAGACGAACGAACGCCAACTATCACGTTCCCGGACACCAATTCAGACTTCAGGTTAACAGTGTGCAACGGAACTTTTATCACTCCCATTTCAAAACCTCGAACTAGAGCAAAAGTACCAGTCGCAGTTTTCTCAGACAATGGTAATACTCCTTCCAAAGTAAATGATAGAGCAGCCCCAGTATCTCGGAGGATGTTAACTGGCACACACTCATTAGAATCAGACACGGACACAGTTCCAATATTTAGGAACGGCCCATATCCAGCCTTCTCGGGCTGAACCACAGAGTCAGATGCAAGTACTGACCTTGAATTTACATCACCTGAAATCAAACCAACAAACTTTGGGCTGGACTTATTTTTAAGAACAGGACAGTTTGCAATTAAATGTCCAGACACTTTACAATAAAAACAAACCCTGTCATCAAAAGGAACGAATGTTTCATTGCCAAATGACTTTTTAGCACTTAAGACCGGCGAAGGAATAGGAGATCGGTCCCATGATTTCTCCTTAAACGGTACCTTATGTTATATGTTAACGCTACGTTATGTAATGTCTCAGCCTTCTGTTCGTTTAAATATGTAGCAAGAACAGCAGGCAAGCCATTTTTAAAGTCTTCCACTAACATCAGTTGTCGCAACTGTTCTCTTTTTTCCGTTTTCTTAGACGCGCACCACCGATCAAACCATATTTCTTTTTCACGTGCAAACTTTAATGCTTTTTCTGAGAATTTATATTTCAAGTTTTGACTGCAAATGCCACGTCCATAATGCTGGAATTCCCCAATTTTAAATAATGTATCCTCAACTAGTTTTGTGGTGTGCAAAATGTGCAAAATAAATAATCCCGGGCCCATATGCAAAATAAAATACCATTTTAGCTCGATCCGGTTTGTCATCACGAGGTAGGCATCTATGTTATTTAGCTATGCGTGTAATGTGGGAATCGGTGGGTGGGGCTAAACCGGCCTGTTGAAGTAGGCGTTGAGATTCTTCTGTGGGGTGGTGTTTTATCCGATAAAACACCACCCCACAGAAGAATCTCATCCTCTTTGACGTCATAGTTCTCCCCTTTGAAAAACGAGTCGTTTGCTGAGCCTGGTGTCAATAAAAGCTTTTATTGGACAAACAAGGACGTTTTCAGTTCTGAAACTTACAGGATATTCTTATAATATGATGACCTCTTAGATGTCAAAAGCTCAAGGAAAATTTGATTTCTCAGTTCATCCCCCCTTTAATTATTAAAAGAGTTTCATTATATTGGTTATCTAGTCAAAATTTATAGGGATTTTAAGAAGTAATTTAAATTAAATTACTTGTTGAGTAATTAAATTACTTTTCAGACAGAGTAATAAGAAAAGTATTTTAAATAAAATATTGATGATGTAATTAGTTATTAATTACTTTTTTCAAGTAACTTACCCAACACTGCTTATAGTTTACTATTTATGTATTATTTTTGCTCTTTTAATGTACTCTGTCATTAAACTACTAGTTTAGTTGTTGTATATTACAAGTTTTCTTTAAGTGAACCAAAGTCCTTTTAGGCAAGTCATGCCACTCGGCTGCCATCTTGGCAACGCCTCCGGGCAGCTATTTCGGACTTAACAATACCAGGCTCTATCAAAATGAATGGGCAGAGAGTCAGAACTGCACTTTCACTGGTCACTGGGGAAAAAAAACTGCATGTATAGAAACAGCAATAAAATATAATAAAAATCACTGAAAAAGTTTGATGACTTTGCCCAAAATAAGGTTTAAAACGCCGTTTCCCACAGGTTAAAATTTTACTGCGCATGCGCAAGGGTTCTCTCGCTCTCTGTCATGCGTGCGCTGCACAGTTTGAAACACCGTTTGTGCACGCTCTTGCTCGCTCCGCTCGCTCTAGATTCCGAGAGATTTGAACTAATTTGCGGGCATCACCGAGCCTCTATCAATCTGCGGGAGACACCGTAACTTCTGGGAGACTTGGGATGTCTGATATTTACAACGCACACATACACTACATATCAAATCTGCCGCCTTTTCAAACAGTAATGCATTTAAATGTTTCCCAGCTTGACCGTTCAAAGCAGACGATTGGCTGTCAAGCAGGAGGGGTGGGGCATTTGCATGCAACCGCCATCTTTGGTGTTGTGGGTTTTACCTATACATTTGTATTAAGGATTGAGGAAGTGGCATGTCTCTATATAAATAGTCTCTGAGTGAACTTAACCCATTTCAAGGTGCTATATGTATTTTTAGCGTCCTCTATCGGTGATGCTTCAGATTGCAACCAATTTTTACAAAATTGCTTGTGCTCGGTCAGAAATCTTCAATTAGGGTATGCTGTTAGGATAATCTATAAATCGCTCATATAGGAACTGTTGTGAGATGCACATGGAGTGACTTTCTATTGTATGTGAAAAGATGGATGCTAAAGTTTGAGTTGACTCACAAACGTACTCTTATACAATAACTTTTCCTCTTTTCAACATGGACTGCGTGTTCCTGGGGGCGGGGTTTATCTACATTTTAGGGTTTGTGATGTCACTAACCTGGGAGTGTATTCCCTACCAGCCGTTTGTTGTAGTCCTTAAACGATTTCTTTAAAAGCAAATATCTTCCTTTGCTTTAACTTTGAGCGTTGTAACTTTGATAATGGTGTTTATGTTCAAACAGCAACATTTCACACTAACTAAAGTTAGACAAGTGAAATCATACTTTCCCACCACTTTAATGATCTAGAGTCTACAATAAAATACAGAGAGCTGTGGTGACAACCAAGTGTATATAAAATTACTGCAGTGATCATTTCTTGCAACAATTTGACATCAACATTTAAAAAAATTGGTCAAAACGTACATTTAGGGTGTATTCACACCTGCCTTGTTTGGTTCGATTGAATCGAACTCTAGTTCGTTTTCCCCCTTGGTGCGGACCTTTTGGGCAGGTGTGAATACAGCAATCGAACTCGGGTGCGGACCAAACAACCGAACCGAGACCCAGCTGAAGAGGTGGTCTCGGTACGGTTCCAAATTAACTCTGGTACGGTTCGTTTACGGTGTGAACATGAACCGACCCAATTGCAAGAAAGCACTGCGTCGAAAGAGAATATTGCGCGTCTTTCTGCACGTCTTTCTGCGCGTCGTGTGTGAATGTCTAATCGCGCAAAGATGCAAAAAAAATATCATTTGCAGTTCATAAAGCATTTGCAGTTCACAAAGCATTTGCAGTTCACCACCTTTTGGTGGTGGTTGACGAGTTTCCCCCTTAAAGCGAGTGCAGAGAAAAATTCTATATAAATGTAATGAATTATTATTATTATTAAAGTAAGGATAGTTACAATACAAGGATGATGATGCGTTAATTTACGTTAAACTGGACAAACTTAATCGCAAGCGTTAACATTGACAGCACTTGTTAGTACACAATAAGAATCTCATTATTTGAATGAGTGAACATAGCCCCTCTCTATGAATGAAAACTTTATACCTTCTCCGTCTTCTGTGCAGTGCCACTTGTAACGCAAAGTTGAGATGTTGCCCAGAGATAAAAACAAACAGAAGGTGGTCGAATGAAAAGATGCACGAGAGACGAGAGTTGTCGTATTTCCCCGCGTTTATAGAGCCACTCAAACGTTACACTCGTTGTCTTCTCAAAATCCGAATTACAACTTCGTATAGATGACAGAGTATCATACTCATTAGTTTCTTCATATTGCGTTTGTACAGAATTAACACAAAATTAGTAAAAGAACAAATATTGCAGTATGAAATATATGGAAATATCTCCATGCTGAGCCTTTTTTGCACTTCCTGATTTCCCTTGAGAATCCTTGTCCACTGAATGGACGACCTTAGCACACGTGTGGTTTGGTTTACAAATTTTGGTTCACTTGCAAAAAGAGCAGTGTGAAAGCGAACCGTACCAAAAAAAATAATAATAATAATTTATTTGGTCCGGACCAAAGCAAGTGAACTATCGGACTTTCCTGGTGTGAATACACCCTTACACACAAACTGCCCACCAAAAGCAACTTTCAGAAAAAGTTTTTTTTTTATATATAGCTCAACTGTTAAAGACTCAAATGCTCAGGATAATGGGATATGATAGACAGTGAAAGATACATCTATGCTGCCTTCAAAAATCAATAGTATGTCAGTAGACAGGCTGTGACACGATCATTAGATTCAGGCGTGGCTTGTTGCCTTCCTACCTCCGAATCCTGCCTGTGGAGGAAACATTTTTCCAATTTCAGACGCAGCCAGCGTAATGATCCAGCTGTCTTTAACATTCTGGTACACTTGTTTACATTATATACTGTTAACTTAAAAATGTTGTACTCATTACACAGCATGCTTAGAAACAAAATAAGGAAACTGTTTGTTATTCTTAAGAATGTTTGTTTTTTGCCTGTAAGATCTTAAAGTGTATAGCTTAATTATATCATGGATGGGAGTTGAGTGGTGAGGTTGTTAAAAATGGGTCATGGAAAACCCCCATGTAGAGAATTGTAGAGTGCTGAAAGAGAAAAGAGCAAATAGGTACTCAAATATTGGTCTCATCTTCATCAAGAGGGAAATGGCTGGTGACCCTCTTCTCATTTGCAGTGACCCAAAAAAATAGGCCTCACAAAGCCCTCAGCACCTGGCAAAGGGTCTCAAAAATAAACGGACTGCTTATGGACTTAACAGACTGTTCCTACAGGGCTGTGGAAAAGCGCTACCCCTTGGACTAAAATAGAGCAAACTAATCCCCCAGTTTTCTGCAAGAGCGGGTATGGCTGCCACCCCCCAGGGCTACTCAGCAACTCAAATGCCAAGAATCTTATTGTGCCTATGTCCAGAATAAACTCTCTAGCTCCCCGCAGCAGCTTGGAGAAAACACCAACAATGTGAGAAATGTTGAGGCGAGTGCACTTGGGGTGGGAGCAAGCAATGGTTTAAAGACCTCTTTGGAATTTGTTCAGAATTTTTCATGGTATAGTTATAGTTCATACATGTTGGACTGGGTTGAGGATGTAGGGCAACATTGTTACCCTAAGGGTCAAGGCCCAGATTATGGTTACTTAGTGAACTTTCTTAGTTAACACCTTTTAGTCAAGCTTGTACTGTCTTGCCTGCATGCTGTAAAGCAAACCTCTTTGTCTCTAATCATTGAACATGTTTATATAGACACCAATACACTGATAACTCCTTAAAATAATAAAGAGGGGGGGGGGGGGGGGTGATTGCGATTTCACTTTTTATTTATTTTTTTTTTCATTTTAAATAGTGTGTAATGTTGCTGTTGGTGCATGAACAGTATCTGCCAAGTTGCAGCACTGAAAGTTCAATGTAAGCAGTGATGTCGTCTTTTTAAAAATTAGGACGTTTAATGCCTACAAAAACGACTCGATTGGGACTAAAGCTGAGTGTTAGACATCACTAACCCATACATTTACATCAACCCTCCCTCCGGAATATGCAAAAAAGGGCATGGCCATATTTCTGCGGCACGTCGAGTGTGTTATGTTCACCCAGCTGTCAGGTCTTCTGTGTTCAAGCTTCCCACGGACGCTGTACTTCGTCAAGAATGGATACAATTTATGTTTGATTATGTTCCTGAAAATAATGATCGTAATTTAGCTCTCTGTGCTGCGCATTATACGAGAGACAGCTTCCAGAATCTCCACGAATTCAACACCGGATTCAACAAGAAACTGTTACTAAAACATGAAGCAGTTCCAACTTTAAAACCAGAGGCAGCAGTTGTACTATTACTTACATTTGACAGGAATACACATGCAACTTTTGCCTGTAAAGGTAATGGGCGTTACAGGTTCGTTATGTGTGGGTGATGGAAGGAAACACAGGGTCGGCGAATACTGGGACTCGTGCACTTTTATTTATACAACTCATTTCATAGCTCAAGGTCACGCTCAAATAAAGTTAACTCAGAATGTCAAAGGCAAAAATATATAATAGGCGAGAATGCTCTTCACACTGAACACAGCTTCAAATGGTCACAATTGTGGTAATACTCTTCCCACTGGAAACAGCTTTGCCGAACACCGTTGCAGTGAAAACTCTTCCCGCTGAAAAAAAGCTTTCAAATGTCACGCGTTCGGTAACAGGACTCCACAGGATACATGCACAAGCTCCCAGTCTCTCTCTCAAACTGTTGTCAGCACGGCCCGCTTATACATGCGGTTTCCTCACTTCAATCACTGAAATCACAGACAGGTGTTTGTCATTTGAACTTGACCCACCTATTCACTGCTCGGCTCCGTCCCCGGTCTCCCACTACAGACTTCGTTGAACCACGTCCCCCTCGCCACAGGCGTTAGGCTTGTTCAACTTCATGCAGCTCTGCGCATGCTTCTCAAGAGCAACTGCACGAGCTCTGATGATGTCACAGCTGTTCCACGATTCGCCGGATTTAACGCATGACAACGATCACGTGCGTTTATTCTTGCACATTTAGTTCCACTAAAGCTCACAAATCAGTTTTCTATAACAGTAAACAGTCTTTTCATGTAGTCGCGATGTTATATTGTGTCATGTTTATCAAAATAAAACTGATTAAAAAACGTTGACTCACGTCATTGATTATAGGCTTTGAACTTTATTCCAGTTCAAAGTGTTGAATGAAAACGTGTCTGAAATATCTGTTTATTTGGCAAATGTTGCATTTATTTCGCATAAGCTGTGGTAAAGCATGCAAACACCACGTGAGCCGTCAGTACGGGGACCAGAAATTATCCGACTTCACGTCTCCGTTTGCAGTTCCTCCCCGCCTGCACGCGGCTGTTCTCGCCGATCGGTTGCATTCTGCCGCAGGCGATGTCGAACACACCTGTTAAGTATCCGGACAACGTGTACTACAGTTTAGCCAATCACAACACACCGGCCTAAACTAACCAATCTGAGCCCACTGTCGATTTCTGAGGGATTGGTTTCATAGACTCAGAAAATCAACCAGTCGTTCAAAGGACAGAACACGGCTGACAATAAAGGTGGAATTTATGAAAAATAAGACTTTTTTAAAAAGAAAAACCACGAATACATGTTAAACTGTTTTTAACTAAATTAAACTGTTGTTCCAACCCGATCTCACGACCAAGTCGTATGAATTCGACGAATGATTAAAAAGTGGCTAATTCGTAACAATTCATACGACCTCACTCGTACGAATTAATAAGATTTTGCTAAATCGTACATATTTTACGAATTGACCAATTCGTATGAATTCGTACGAATGACCTACCCCTGACCCCGCCCCTAAACCTAACCATCACGTGGGTTTAGACAAATCGTACGAATTAGTACGAGTGAGGTCGTACGAATTAGTACGAATTAGATACTTTTTAATCATGCGTCAAATTCGTACGAATTGGTCGTGAGATAATGTTGGTTGTTCCGGTTTTCATGCAAACCAATAACTTGGTAACGCAAGTAAGCCATGTTTACAAAGTGAAGTCAAAACCTAATCATTATATAACTCTGAGTATTCCATTTGTTACAGGAGATGTTAAATAAACAAGCAGTAAATACTTCTACTTGGACTGCACAAGATGAGAATACGTATTTATAATATCTTGGGTCAAGAAAATGCTTGCTTTTTCTGGATGCGCTTAAATCTGCAGTAACGATGCTTTCCTGTTACATTTCACATGCACACCTCAATAAGCCAACAGAACACAGATTAATGTATATGCTGAGCAAAATTAGAGTAAGGGGCAAAAATCTAGCTGTGTGTCAATGTGTGTGTTTGCACGTTCTTAAGCAAAGTCAATGAAAAATACAACTAAATGACAGTTGTTAAAACACTAACTGAAATTAAAAAAATAATTATTCAAACATTACAGTTTTTGCAGTCATTAAGCTCTTACTCATCGCAGTGGAATAATCTGACCTGTGTGGCTGTATGTGAAGACCTTCAGTTGGTGATGTGGTGTGTGATGCATGTGTGGTTCGTGGATACTGATAATGACGACAGGGAAATGATGGCTGGTTGGAAACAGCAAAGCCCTGTGTGGGACTATTTTGAGTTTAATTATGAAAATGGAAAAAGCAAAGGAATTATCACAGCCAATTAAATGATTTGTGGTATTCAAATGAAAGGGATAAAATCCCACAAACCTAATAGAGGAAAGTGATTTTAGAGCACAGCAAGGAGTACAAAATTATCCATGACCCAAGGTTTGGAAAAGAAGAGTACCATCTATAATGAAGCCTGTGCTAGAAGTAGCTGACTTTAACCCCATATTTTCAAACATTTGAGGTTTGGATGACAATCCAAATTGGATGACATATAATCAATATAAGAAACTTAACTTTGATATTCAACTAAATGTAAAACTTTTAAAGGGATAGTTCACTTTGAAATTAATTTTTGATATGTTATAGCTTACCTCAAGGGCATCCAAGATGTAGGTGTGTTTGTTTCCACAGTATTTTCAATTTTTATATTTTTCAGTCAAACCGTTGTTGTCTATCAGTCATAATGCAGGTCTAGGGGGTCCACCTTCGGTTCACCTCAAAGAGCACAGAGAAGTCAAAATTAAACATGATATAATGACTGGTAAATGTAAGTACACATTGATGGCCTAAGACACGAAATGAGCGGCTTGTGTGAGAAAACGAACAGTATTTATATCGTTTTTACCTTGTGTAACCACAGCCTGTCCAACTGTGGTTAAAACGATATAAAAACGATATAAATACTGTTCATTTTCTCATACAAACCACTCGTTTCTTAGGCCATCAATGTGTACTTACATTTATGAGTCATTAAATCATGTTTAATTTTGACTTTTGTGTGCATGCTTTTTGAGGTGAACCGAGGGTGCACCCCCTAAACTTGCATTATATGACTGATAGACAACAATGGTTTGACTGAAAAATATCAAAATTGAAAATACTGTGGAAACAAAGACACCTACATCTTGGATGCCCTTGAGGCAAGCTAAAACATATCAAAAATTAATTAGTAAACTATCCCTTTAATGCTGATCTTGACCCCAATTTCATCACTCCAAGTGCTGCACTAGTTAATTTGATGATTGTGCTAAAAAGAGAAAATGGCAACTCATTTCAAATGCTATTATTATACACAAATATGCTGAATCTAAGTAAACTATGCAAATATAATATTTTCAGCTGTTTGGGTTGTGTCCATTACTAAACTGTATTATTAAAAGAAACTAAAATATATAAAAAATGAAATAGATCAGTATCCACAAAACAAAAACTAAAATGAAAGATATCTGAAAAATTAAACTAATAAATATAATATAATATAATATAATATAAAATAAAATAAAGGAAAACTGCTTTAAACATGCAAAACTAGCCTGGGTTAACACAGAGTCATATCCATTACAGTATCTGATCCATTATTATATATCATTATAAATGTCCCACTTCTCCTAAAGCACATTAACTTTTTATCAGCCCTTATCCATGTTTATTGGGAATCCTAATGAAGAATTAAATTGGCAGGACACTTTTGTGCTATAACCTTTATGTATAAACCTGGCCAATCTGCTTACTGATGAGGATCTAACAATCACAATACTTTTCTTCTGCTGAAAAAAAAGCCTTGTAAAACACATAGGATATTGAATTAGTGTTGAAGCAGTGGTGCCGATCTCTATCTTATGGTTTTCACTGCCATCCTTTCAGTGGATACTACAACAGAAATGTTTGATCCCAAACAGATGTAGAGGGAAAAATCTTATTAAAGCAAGGAGTGTGTAGTTCCCATGTACCATCAGTGCTGACTACCATGCCAGAGTTCCAGTGTAGAGGTTGCACTGGATGATGCCAGATAAGATGGTTGTGATTAGGCTTGTTGGCATCACCCTATGCCAACAAATTGGCATCCCTTCCAGCACTGTAAGTTCTTTACCCATTCAAACCAGCATGCATTTTGAGCATCCATGCAGTTATATCCTCATGGAAGATGTAAAGGTAATGGAAACAACTTAATAAAAACTCTCTGCCCCCTGCTTGTAAAAAATGAATCACATTCGTTTTGCATTCATTTGTTTCCTGCTTGACAGTGATGATTGGCCCTCCATGTGGATTATTTTAAGAATTGCCATCCTTAGAGTATGCTTCCTTCCCCCTATTTATTTCCTTAAGGACTTGGAAAACATCTGCAGATAAAAAAAAGTTCCTTCCACTTTCCACTGAATGCTTGTACTTGGGGAACTAGTGAAGACATCCAAAAAGTCCAGTGCAACTTCTAAATGGTGGCTTGTGAACACAAATACATGGAAAACATGAAGACAAGACTTGGAACTAGGGCTGAACGATTATAGAAAATAATCTAATTGCGATTTTATTTTTTTTATTTTTTTAACCAATATTGCGATTGCGATTTAAAAAAAAATTCTTTACCTTCTGTATTAGTCGACAAAGGCAAGCAATAAATCATTGTACAGTAGGGATGGGAATCTTTACGCAGCTCATGATCTGATCTACTTTTTTTTTAATTAATTAATCTTAATAACACTTAAAATATGTATTTAATTACATCTGTAAAAACACATACTTAAAAAAATAATTATAAAAAAAAAACATTTAATTAAACCAATGTTAAGAATTTTAAATCGGCTTTATAAAATAATATATTATATTCATAATATGACCAGCAACTGTTCGGTTACCCACATTATTCAAAATAACTTTTATTTTCAACAGAAGAAAGAAACCTATTCGGGTTTAAAACATCTTGAGAGAGTAAATTAAGACCATTTTAATTTTTGAGGGAACTATCCCTTTAGTGTTAATAAAAAAATAAAAAAACACAAGGAGAAAATCACTCACTGACTGAGAAATTTAATAGTAGCTTTAATAAGAATCAATTTATTCAGTGAAGTCTATGTAGTGTTTTAATTTCATATTTGTTAATTTAATTACTTTCTTCAATGCTACTGCTACTGTAAATACACCTACTGCATCTGAAAAAATAAAGCACTATTTATTTAATTTGAATATTAATTTGTGTAATGTTTATCTTGTCTTATATTTTTAATAACAAAGAAAATAATGACAAAGATTTTTATCTTCGCCACTGGCCTAAATGTATGCCTTTCTTTTTTCTTTTGTTACCTAAGACTTTGTTTTTAACATAGGGACATTAGTTTGGCTGTAATGAACAGCCACCTGCAAAATATTAAAACCAACTTGAAAAAGAATCGTGATAAAAAATCGTGATATGATATTTTTTCCATATCGCCCACCCCTACTCTGCACCACACAAACAATTCATATATATATATATATATATATATATATATATTGAGAGATGTATTGAGAGATATGACGAATGAACAGCAGTTTAAGAAGTGTGTTCCTCCCTGCTCGCGTTATCTAACGGGCGGGGATATTCTTTGCGTTGTTTGTTTGGGAGTGCAGCATGCCCAGTCAGCTCTCGAGGGGGCTGATTGTGAGCATTGCGAGCATCTGCACTTAAGGATGCTCCGCTCCCGCCGGGCGCTCTTTGAGAAGAGTCGTTCGGTGCGCGCTCCCTGCGGTTCGGGTCCTGCTTCTGCTGAGGCACAGCGGAGGCGCTTATCGTGGGGATCGCAGATGGATCTCACAGCAGGGTTAGAGACGGGCTCTGCCTTATCTCTCCCTTCACCTGTGAGATCCAGTGCCTCAGTCCCTGGTTCGGAAGCAGGCATTGCGGTTTCTTCTGCTCGGGCTGAGGAACCAGTACTACAGCTATCGCGTTCCGAGGAACTCTATGTTTTTTTATGATTGAGGATTCGCCACCTTACACTCCCGAAAGTGATGAGCTGATGGAGGTTTTAACGAGAGCGGTTGAAAAACTGAGTATTAAATGGCCAGTGATTAGACAGGAGTCTGTGTCAAAATCAAAGCTTGATGAGAGATTTTTGCCCTCCCGTGTTCAGCCTCCACTCCGGTGTTTGCCGTTCTTTCACAATCTCCACACTGAGGTGTCGAGATCGTGGAAGAGACCGGTTTCTCATAGAATATTTAGTCCCCAGACATCCACATATTCAAACATATTGGGGGCTAAATCATTTGGTTATGGCGCTATGCCTCGTGTGGAAAAGACGCTTGCGAGCCATCTCTCCCCGAGGTGGCGGTATCATTTAAAACACCGGTATTACCCACCAAGCACCTTAGAAATACATCTGCTTTGGTGGGTAAAGCGTATTCGGCAGCAGGTCAGGCTGCGTCATGTCTGCATACGATGTCAGTTTTGCAGGCATACCAGTCTGACCTGCTGAAGGACGTGAGTGAGAGTGAGGAGGTCAGTTCTGACGTAGTTCGAGAACTGTGTCAGGCTACTGATTTATCCCTGTGTGCCACCAGAGAATCAGCCAAGTTATTGGGTCGATCCATGGCAGCTCTGGTGGCCGCAGGAAAGATGGTTAAATCATGAATCACGATTTATGGTTAAATCAAACAAACATGAAGGAAAAAGAAAGATCGTTTTTGTTAGACGTTCCTCTCTCTCCTTGTGGGTTATTTGATGAAGCTGTAAATTCTGAAAAAAAAACAGAAGAAAAAACAAGCTGCAGCTTTCAAAAAATTTCTTCCACTAAAAGATCATGTCCCAGGGGCTGCTGGGTGGGAGCAGCCTCGGCCATCTACAAGCTCATCCCATAGGGCGCAGCAGAAGCAGAGTGTCGTGTCTCGTGCTCCCCCTCCTGGACAGTGGGCTCAGGCGCGGCACTCTCAGGCAAAGCCTTCTAGCAAAAGACCTGATCTGAGAACAGTGATATTGTCTAAGAAAGTAGACGGTCCCAGCGAGCGCTTTCCCGAGGGATGCTCGCTCCCTCTGAGCAGTCAAACCAGTCATTCCCTGCCAGTGCGCCATTACAGGGCGCTGTGTTTGCTGCTCAAGTTACACCAGACGCCAGTCTCAAGAGACTGGTACCCTTAGTAGATTTTCTGGCAGAGTGGAAAAGCCTTCCAAAAATATCTCATTGGGTCCTGCAGACAGTAGAAACGGGTTATGCTATCCAATTCAGGTGTCGTCCAGCAAAATTCAGAGGGGTTCTGCCCATAGTTGTGGGCCCCGAGCAGGCTCTGGTAATGGAACAGGAGGTGAAAACGCTCCTTCAAAAGGAGGCTATAGAATGGGTTCCTCCTCCCAGTTTGGAGTCAGGTTATTACAGCCGATATTTCATAGTTCCAAAGAAGGATGGGGGGTTGTGTCCAATTTTAGATCTGCACCTATTGAACTGCTCGGTAGGGAAACTGAAATTCAAGATGCTCACTATCAAGCAGATCGTGTCACAAATCAGATCCAAGGACTGGTTTGTCACGATAGATCTAAAGTACGCATACTTCCACATTTCCATCCTTCCACAACACAGGAAGTTCCTGAGGTTCGCCTTCGGGGGCGAGGCGTATCAATACAGGGTTCTTCCATTTGGCCTAGCTTTATCTCCCCGCACTTTCACCAAATGCAATGGATGCAGCACTAGTGCCACTGAGGCTTCAAGGCATTCGTATACTCAATTACATTGACGATTGGTTGATTTTAGCTTAGTCAGAGCAGATGACGGTTCGACATCGATATGTCGTTCTCACTCATATCAGGAAGTTGGGGTTGAGGCTGAACGCAAAGAAAAGTGTTTAATCTCCATCTCAAAAGTCCACTTTTTTGGGCGTAGTTTGGGATTCGGTTTCGATGTGGGCGCGACTCTCTCTGTCCCGCATCTCTTCGATTCTCTCAGCTGTGAAACAAGTAAAGCTAGGCCAGCTACTCGCTGTAAAGCAATTTCAGAGACACCGAGGGGAAATCCGCTCCGGATGATCAAAGTCACGCTCTGGTCATGTGGAGAGAAACTTGGTTCCTAACTTCCTATCCAAAGGTCCTGTGTTGGGGGCTCTTTGTTGTCGCGTAACGCTAACGACGGATGCTTCCCTCACGGAGTGGGGGGGCGGTCATGAGTGGCCGTCCAGCCCAAGGTCTGTGGCAGGACCATCATTTATCGTGGCACATAAATTGTCTAGAGAAGTTGGCGGTGTTCCAGGCTCTGAAACACTTCCTAGCAGACCTGAGAGGTCATCACGTGTAAGTTCAGTCAGACAACACGTCGGTGGTCTCTTATATAAAACATCAAGGAGGCCAATTCTGCAGGCTTTATGTCCTCCTCCATTTCTGTCGTCGGACCAGGAGAAACTTAATTTACTCTGCCCTGTTAGGGCGTTAGACGCTTATGTCCACAGAGCTGCCCAGTGGAGGAAATCAGAACAACTCTTTGTGTGTTTTGGCCCATCTAGAAAAGGGTGTCCCGCGTCTAAACAGAGAATGAGCAAGTGGGTAGTCGAGGCTATCTCACTTGCTTATGAGTCGGCTGGTCAGCCTTCACCTTTGGCTGTACGAGCCCACTCTACCAGGAGTATGGCTGCTACTAAAGCTTTATTGTCAGGAGTATATCTGAGTGATGTCTGTGATCCGGCTGGGTGGTTCTCACCTCATACGTTTATTAAGTTCTATGATCTAGACTTAAGTTCTACCCCTGGGGCACAGGTGCTCTCGTCCTCTGTGCGCTAGCCTCACATGACGGTCACTTGGTCTTATGGTGGCTAGAGATCGACCAATTTGTTTTGTTTTTTTTTCACGCCCGATGCCGATACCGATCTTTTGAAATCCGGGTGGGCCGATGGCCGATTAATGCTGCTGATTTATTTTGGCCGATATTTGCTTGGTTTTTAACCTCTATTTGAAAGATAAAATGTAAAAGAAATGATAACTACTTAACATAGACAAACTTTCTCAACAAAAACATTTTATCCTCTCAAAAATGTCCTGAAACATGTATTTTTGGTTCGTTTTGTTTGTTGATGGACAAAGACAAATGGATATAACCTAATTATCACAAAAATGGAGAAAAAAAACTTTTAATGATTTTTTTAATATATATATCTATATATAAGATTTACTATATTTTATTTTATTTAACTTCTAACAATAACATATTTCATTAGTAAATTGCTGTTGAACGACAAAAACAACCACCAGATGGGAAAATGATATTTTTCAAAAAGCTTTAAATGCACTATCCGTCTGTTGTTCTTCAGACAACGGTATCCCGCTGTTGGACCTTTTATTCTACAGTGAAATACAGTCACACTATACACTGTTTGGCCAGCATTTTAACCATGTTTAATCCAGCTACTAACGGTCAGTGATGTGCCTGAATATGCGTTCATATTAAGGTCTGCTGCTCACTCAGCTGGAAAATGACTCTAGCAGCAGCGTGCATCAATCACGTGTTTCACGACAACACTAGGCTGCCCACAGATGTGCCTGCCTAATAATCGACTTGATATATTGGCCGATGCCGATTATGTAAAAAAATGCCAAAAATCGGCCGATTAATCGGTCTACCTCTAATGGCGACGTGGGTATTCGCTTTCCCAAAGCGGTTGACACAGCTCGAAGTTCCCTTGAAAGGGAATGTCTCGGTTACGGATGTAACCCTAGTTCCCTGATAGGGAACGAGATGCTGCGTCGTTCCACCATACTCCCGGCACTCCCGTTAGTGTTCCTTCAGGCCTATCAGAAGCTGATGCGGTTGTGTTTTTGGGGTGCTTTATAGTTTCCTGGTCGATGACGTCATCTGCCTTGACGTTCCATCTCTCCATTGGGTTGATTCCATACGTGCTTCATGACGCACAATGCAGGGGCATTCCCACAGCGCTTGACGCAGCGTCTCATTCCCTATCAGGGAACTAGGGTTACATAGGTAACCGAGACGTTTTTGTTCATGTATCTGTTTCTTGAGTTTTCTTTCAAGGCCCTTTTTCATTCACGACTCCGTTTTCAACTAAAAATGTACAACTTTTGGGGCCGTTATAAATTTACAGCGTTTTAGGGGCCTGAAAATACAAACTTTTGAAAATGGGTTTTAGTTCAATTTTGCAAGTTTTTAAAAACAATACCGCTATCGTCTTTGTGTAAATAACAAAAATGCGAATTTGTTAAAACATTGTTACATTATTCCTAACATATTACATTATGTGCATGCATGCATATTACTTGTTCAGTCTAAAAGCATATAGTTTTTCTTTACAAAGTGACTTCACTAACTACTGGCCTAGCTTTCATAATACAACATTTTCATTTTTCCCCCCGGATCTGTGTGAACAGTTTGGAAAATGGTGTCGTGCAGAACATGCTAAGGAAAAGGTTTCCATTTTTAGTACATTTTTGTCGTGTAAACATATCCTCAGTTTAGTCTCGATTATTGTCTTCTTGCTAGTTTCCTTGGTTACTGATTAGTTACACCCATGTATCGTTTAGTTCCCCTTTTTAGCTCCTGTTTTGTTCAGTTCTTTGTAGATTTTGCTAAGTCATTGAAATGCACAGCCTCTGCAAGAGGAGGGGAGAGTGCACTAATCTTCTGTGTTTAGATTAGAAGGGACACTGTGTGCAGGACTTTAGTGGCCTTTTGCTTGGTGGGGTTATCCCCCTTTATTCCAAAATAGACTGTGTCTGATGTTTCTCAGGAAAGGCAGAAATGCTTTACCTTTGGTGTGGTACTCTTTCATACTGTTACCCTAATTTCTTTCCTCTTCTGTAGAACCTGCTGGGATACTAGCTTCAAAGAGATCGCCATTGAGGTTAAGCAGCAAGTTCTTAAGAAGTGTTGACGAGTGTAAAATTAAGCAGTTTTTGTTACCTGCTGTTCAGTCTTGCTATTTATTTCAGATGTGTGCTCCTTTTTCACCCGTGCATTTTGTGCCTTGGTAAGAATTTTATAACACCCCTGGACTTTTAAAACTCTAGGTATTGGTTATTTTTAGTAAGTTATTGTGTAGGAGTAGGAATCTTTTGGGTCTCACGATTCAATTCATATTGATTCTTGAGTTCTAATGTCATAATGTGGGTTTTGTGTCTTGTCATTTCGTTATCAGTGGTTCCCAGTCTATTAATTTATCCCAGATGTTTCTTATTTCTCATGGCCCTGGTTATCTTGTCTAGCTCGTTTGTCCCTGATGATTTAAGCCCTGTGTTTCTGCCTTGTCTCGGTGAGTTCTTGTTTAATGTCGAATGGTTGATGTTGGTTGGTACTGAGTCCTGAGTATCGAGTCTAGTCTGTTTAAGTTTGTAGTCTGTTAAATAAAGTGTGTACTGCACTTGGATCCAGCACCTTATCCCTGCTTCAATCGTACCACTGTTACATCTATATTCTGAATAAAACTTTGATTCAAAATATGCATAGGTAGGTTTGATTCTAAACTTGGAGTCTTATTTTTTATTAATTTGAACTTAAATTGTGCCTGCGTGGAAAGATTGATGAACTCTGCATGTCCTCTTCTGGATCCTTCACAGAAATGGATGATCTAAAACAGTGGTCACACTCTTTTGTCCTTGAAGCTTATATACGGCTCTGATTGAGTAAGTTTGGGGGTTCTCCTCGTGAGAAGAACACCAGTCAACGAATAGGTTCCACTTCAATGCATAGAGGCACCTCATAGAGCGGGCTCTAGTGGAAGTGATTGTGTCAACTACGACGGAGGTAGTTTACCTAGAACATCCGTGTCCTGTCCAGGGACCAGACATGGAGTTTCCAGATGTCTGGACTGAATTGCCATAGGGTTCTCCGTCTTTGAGAGAGCATGCAGGTCCTTGAGAGAGCAAGAATGGGCCAGGGAGGGGCTTTCGCGAGGAGCACCAGTTCTGAGAACCAGGTCCGGTTGGGCCAATGCTGTGCAACTAACATGAACTGCTCCTCGTCCTCCCTGACCTCGGACAAGGTACGTATGTGCAAGAAGGCTCACTGGGGGCAAAGCATATTTGCATAGGTCCGGGGACCAGCTACAGTATGTGCCAGAGCATCTGTACTGAGGGTCCCCTCGGTCAGGGAATAGAACAACTGGCTGTGAGATATGTCCGGGGCAGCAACAGAGCGTAGGGATGGGACGATTACAGGTTTCACTAAAAACCACGATAAAATGTACTGACGTTTACTATTATCGTTTAAAATTTAATTATCATTAAAACCGTGTTTGATTATCAGGATTTTTATGACTCACTATAAATCATGTCCACAGTCTGACGCAGGTGTGCAGTGCGCAAAGTTGTTTCGTTTTTTTTATTCGAGAAGGAATAGCGGAAGACAGTCTCATTTATAAAGCGTGCGTACGCACACAATGGGGCTGGAAACGTACGTACGCCAGTTTCCATGCAAAGGTTGTGATCTATAAAAAACAAACTTAATGGGAGAATGTGTGCACCTTTAAGCAAACTTTGAGTCGTGCGTACACATTCTGGAGACAAAGGGAATTGGCGACACTGATGGTGAGCTGGAGTTAAATGTCTTTTTGGTCACTTTTAGACCGAAATTCTAAATAAAATTATAGCCTATAGGCTACAGAAAGATAATAGCCTACAAATATAATTTCACTCACCAAGCCTATCACTTGAAGCCAATACACAAATCCGGCGAAACGCAGAAGTAAAGCAGCACCGTTACTGCGGGCCTTGCTGCTGCGGAAGTAGCGTTGTTCTCGTAGGCGGCTATAGCAGATGTTAGATGTTTTTATTTAGTTATTTTGTGCGTATGTCGTGTGCGTGTTGTGTGGTTGGCTGTTTTAACAATTTTCTCTGTATTGTTACTGACACATTATGGTACGAGTTCACTGCCTGTGAAAACCTCACGACACCTTTTAATGTGATGAGCTCATCTGCGACGGTATGCAGTATCTGGCCAATCCATCCGGAGCTCGTGTAATTCTGACCTTCAATCAATGCCCTGTAATTTAGGTTCTGAAGCTCATCGCATGCCAGATTATTAATAAAATAATATTGAATACCTGTAAGAACATGTATTTTATTGCTGCAACTGGTCGTGGCTAATAGTTATCTGCAACTTGTGAATAGCCAACTTCAGAGAAAAATGTGGGACAAGTGTTGTTCTTTACAGGAAAATAAGAGACACTCAAAATATTTGTACTGGATCAAAAAGTATATGTCATTTCAGGTTAGGATGCGTATAAAATTTTCTTTTTTTATAACACAAAAGATTAAACAGTTGTTTTGTTTAAGCTATTTATGTTCAATTTAATTGTAAATCGGATTTTAAGATCACACAAAAAAAGTCACATTACACAAATCAATCATACTTCAAAATAATAGCATTTATCTGAAATAAAAAGCTTTTGTAATATACGCTACATTTGAAAAAAATGAAAAAGTAATATACTACTTTTATTCAGCAAGGACGCATTAAAGTAATCAAAAAGTGAACGTAGACATTTAAAACCACCCACGAGCACAGTTTCAGCAGACTTAAGCCCAGGCATGTGAAACATACGGTTTCATCACCTCCTTCATCATCTCGTGTTCGAAATCCACCTTTGGGAAGGGCATCCATACTGACCTTTGCAGAAGAATCCAATTGCACCAAGTCTGGCTAAACAGACAGAAGCATGCAGCCAATGCCAGGTAAGGCCCTGCCCCCTACCTGAGGATATACGTATAACGCCTGCAAGAGCTGCTATTCTCCAGTTGACATTAATTTCTCGCGATATCTGCATGTACACAGTTAGATTGGATTACACTGTTCACTTGCGTGTCTTCAGGAGGACATCAGCCTTCACCAGACGTGACAGTTGTTTTTCTTCAACCTTTCAGCTGTGTTCTGCATGTGGAGCTACCCACGCTCTCGCCGTTCTCTCCACCTCCTTCCATGGCTGGCGGCCACAGATTTTTACGAGTTCTTAGCTAATATTTTGCTGTCTAAACCTTCTACTTCTCTGAGAAACAGCCTATCACGGGCCTTCCCGGCCGTGTGTGGTGCTCTAATTGCAGCTAAGGACCTGCGCTCTTCTGCAGGGTCTGCTTAGGCCTCAAACACACTCAAGAAGCCTTGGAGAACCCGGAGAATTACAGTCATTGTCTTATGCTGTCCAAGAAGCTTTTACCACAACGTCTCAAAGTTGCCGCAACCCAGTGTGCCGAGCTAGGCCTTTCTGACTTGGATGGGGGACACGGAGACGACGACAATGCGCTACCGGGGGACACCCGGGGCACCACCTTATTTGGGCTGACCAGCCCAATCCAGCTTTCCCCGAAGAGGACATCTTCGCAGGCAACCTCATGCTCGTCAACGAACCGACCGATTCTGGCGACACGGATGACACGGCCCTTCTTGGGGTCTCAGAGGACGAGGAGGCCATCCCGCCCCTTGGCTTTCCCCTGGCCATTGCCCACACGGCCTTGCCTCAGACGATCCTCCTGGAGGTTTGCGAGCAGCTGCTTGCCTCAACATTGAGTGGCCAGCTCCAGAGTGCCACTGATCAGGAGAGCGACATTTACGACGGGAAAGTTCTGGGACACCCTCCCGGTCCAAGAAAACAACTCTTCCCCATCCTTCCAGCATGCGTGAAGCACATGAGGCACAACTGGAGCGACCCGCTCGACTTCAAACGCAGTCTCATGGGCTTTGCGGTTGAACTCAGTTGCCATGTAAGCGCGTCTCTCTCTTTCTAATGAACTGTCCGTTGCAGTTTTTTTGGCTCCTGGCTACTGTTGCTTTTTGCTTGCTCATTTGGGTATTTTCAAATGAATTAACCAATCAGTAATGCCATTGATCAGATTCACCAAAAGTGAATGTTTTTCCACTAAGAAACGAACATTGTTATTATGTTTTGATTGATACTGTGAAGACTGTGCTTTGATGCAATCTATATTGTGAAAAGCGCTATATAAATATACTTGACTTGACTTGTTGCAGTTCAGAAAGGGGGCGAAAGTACAATATCGCACATGCCTCAGGCTGCAGGGTCTAATGGCTTCATCCATCCAGTTTGTGGCGCTGGGACTCCTGAGAATGAGAGCGTTCATGAGTTTTGTCACTACATTTCAGCCCAATTTGTAATCTTTGCTACGCCGTTATAGTGATATGCGCCTGCTCAGCAGCCTTGCGCCACTGGAAGAGTACAGACTATTACGCACAGGAAACCCCTCTGGGGACGGTTATGATGCGGAAAGTTGTGATGACGGATGCATCTTTAGCAGGCTGGGGTGCCACTCTGGAGGGCAGAACGGTGAACAGTCTGTGGCCGAGCAGACTACGTTCAGTGCCATAAATTATTTAGAGCTTATGACCGTATGGAAATCTCTGATTTTATTTCATTACAGTGTCACGTCGACTTTACATCGAACGTGAGCAGCTCAGCTGCCTCATGGGCTTTGTTTAGGGGATTGTCACTGCAGGACATCTGCTCCGCTGCCAGTTGGGCTTCTCCTCATACAGTATGTTTGTGTGTTACTACCGGCTGGATGTCACCAGTATCTCAGTAGCACATTCGGTTTTAGGGGTGGGATCTTCTTAGCCCTTCCCTGCAACCATGTTGGAAGTAATACATAAGGAGTGAATGGGCCGGCTTGCCATGCACATTCCTGTCACCAAGCACTTCTGTCTGTATATATACTAATTCGTGTTGCTGGAGTTATTATCATGTGTGTGCCACTTACATGTTTCATGTCTGTGCTGTAACACCAACACCAGCTTTGAAGAGGCATTCCCCTGAACAGTAGACTTGTTTTCTTCTTTGAAGACAATGTCAGAAGAACCGCTCGGCCCCCGAAGCAAAGACGATATGCAATGCACCTGCTACTCGTTTTATGCACGCATTGTAAGCAGAATATGCATTGGCTCGTTTTAATACTCTTGAAGACCATTGAGACCAACACAATCTCTGCTTTCTCAAGGCGATCCCAATTACACTGTCACGTCGACTTTACATCGAACGTGAACAACTGAAGGGGAACTATGAATGATGATATTATGCATATCTGCTGACATATTTTTTGTAGACCAATATGGATATTAATCGGTTTGAAAAAGACAAATATTTTGACAAATTTTAACGCTCAAATTTTACTTTTTTTTTGTGTCCTATCATCAGGCGAGGTACAGGACTCTTTGGACATTGGTCTGACTGAGGTTCCTCCTGTAAGGAAGCCCACCAAAGACAGTCCATGGAAGGAGAGTGCTGTCCTTCAACACCGCCAGCAACTGAAGACCAAAATGAAGTACCACAAAGTAGAGGACCCTAAAGCGCCGCATGCCAAACAGGTAGAGGATCAAAAATACAACAAAACCAATAAAAATGCTTTATCTTCCCCTATAGGTTGTCTCAATGGCACTGTATCTTAGATCTTGTGGAATTGCAGAGAGAAGTTTATATTTGCCTAAAGTGTATATTTTCTCTGAGTGGGATACTCATTTATGCATTCTAATGTTGTGAGCTGTAGGTTAAGTCTAAATCTGCCATAGCTGTTCCAAACCCGGACAAAACACGTTCCAATGGACTTATGCTGGATATTTGTCTCTAGAGCTTATTTATCTTTACTGAGGGCCTTGACCACGATACAGTGACTAAATCTGAGCAATCTACAGACTTCAAATACACAGTAGCATGTTCAAATAACATTTTTCAGGTTGTATTTCAGGTCTTGTTACCTTGAATAAACTTGAAACATCCACAAATGACACAAAAACATTAGTAAGTTGAAGTGATTTTAACGATGTGTATGCATTACAGAGTTTATTTAGAGAAAAGCTAAAATGTACTCACTTCCACGTCATTAAATGATTGGCTGGAAAAAAGTAGTTCTGGGGTCAATTTGATATTAATGTTAAATATGACTGTAGAAACAGCAACCTGACTACTAATGTTCTATCCATTGAATTTTCCCTGAGATATTTTCCACCTCAGCTGTGATGATTTAGTGTGCATTAGCTTGGCCTAATACTTAACTTAGACATTGATAACACAAGTGTTGAAAATTACACTTTATGAGTACTGGTATCATTCAAACATATCTTCTAAATATTTTGAACAATTCAAGACACAATGGTGTTATTGAATACTTCGATTGAAGACAAAAATTCAAACACTTATATTTACATATTTTAGAGTCAGTGTCAGCAGGAGCTGGACCAGGTGCTGGAAAGAATCTCAAAAATACCCTTCAGAGATAACAGGGGTCCCCTGGAGGACCTCTATTCCCTGCACATACCCAACTGTGACAAAAGGGGGCAGTACAACCTGAAACAGGTATTTAATTCCCTTTCTAACAGCATAAAGTTCAAAGCAACGCACATTTTTGTAGATCTAGGTATTTGACATGAAATAATAAATGTGACTTGCTGTGATCCACCTAAACCTATTTTAATTATTTGATGATAATTATTGTGCGTGCAGGCAGCTTTTAAAGCCCATTATTAATTGAGTTCTTAAACGTAATATTTGTACCCTTTTAAAATGTATTTCACATGGCAGAATGGGAGGAGCTTGTTTATCTAATCTTATCAACCAAGCACAACTTACCTCACTCCACTGGCAGTTCATCTAGCATCCCTCTTCCTCCCCATCTCCACTAACTTCATAATCTTCAGGCTTCATTCAGCCCCACCTTAACTGATGGTGCGCCAATTGTTCCCCCCTTTATCAAGCTCTTAAATTTTATGATTGTTGAAGTTAATTAACTATCCTCATTCACTTCCTTTGTAAGTGCTTATTAAAAAAATACATGAAATGTGTTTGTATTTATCAACATTTTGCCACAAATGATGTCAATGGGCTTTATGCACAGCTGCACTACTTCCTGAACTTCAGCCAGCTTCTTGTTTCCTGTCTGCCATTATTGGCCAAATTGATGAATTCAGGTGTGTCTGATTATTGTTGCCATGACTACTGAGGTCAAGCACACCTGAATTAATCAATGTGGCCAATAATGGCAGACAGGAAACAAGGAGCTGGCTGAAGTTTAGAAAGTAGTGCAGCTGGGCATAAAGTCCATTGAGCTTAAAGTCTCTGGTTAATTTTTGTTCTAAAAACTTATTTTGACTCTTTCTTGTGTTTCAGTGTAAGATGTCAGTGAATGGGCATCGTGGTGAGTGCTGGTGTGTGAATCCACACACAGGTAGTCCCATTCCCAACTCTCCACTGACACGGGGTGATCCCAACTGCAGCCAGTACCTTGATGGCCTAGAGATGGATCCCTCTGTCGACCCTCAAAACTAAAAATATCCCGAACCTTCCCATCTTGACCTTCAAGCCTACAAACCCATAATCATGCCCCCAAAAGAGTCAGTGTTTCACACTCTCTAAACAAGCTACAAAATACCTTGTTTTTTTTTTGTTTTTTTTTGTGATTGTAGATTTGAGATGGTTTAAAACATGTTACACTTAAACATATTGTTACAGTTGAAGTACTGATTTAACTGAACTGATAGTACTTAAATTAAATCCAAATTATGACATACAGTTGTCGTCAGATTTATTGGCACCTTAAGTAAATATGTTCAAAGATGCCTTTACAAATAAGGGGGTTGTTGGAGGGGGAATTCTGACCACAACTGTATGACCAGAGGACTGTATTAGCAGGCTGATAATACTACTTTTCTGTAGGAAATTAACTAGAATTGTAAACATACCTTTTTAGTGTTTAACCTTAAAACCTTTTACATACTTGGTATGTATTTTGTGCTAATCATACTGTGTACGGTTGTAGTTCTCTCATTATGTTGCTGGTGCTATTCATTCCAATACATTTCTTTAACAGGTTGACCCCCTTTCACATAACGAAAAAAGTATTTTATTTTATTTTATTATAATTTTTTTTTTTTTTACTGGATAGGACGCTACATTATAAAGTTAAAAAGAGATAGTTCCTTACCTTAAATAATTTACAGAAATAAAAGATATATGGGGCTGCTTATGAAGTCTTGAACTTTTTGCTTAAAAAAAACCCTGATGTATGCTAATAAAAGTTGTCATTTGATTATTATTATTTTTTTCTCTGAATGCTTCGGGAATGTTCAAGTCATAGGACTAGGGCTGCATCCGAAATCGCATACTCTCTTGAGTAGGTACTTATTTTGAATGAGTAATTACTTCTCAACTGCTAAAAAAAACTATGTTCTATATTGTATGAGTCTGTGTAGTTTGAATATAATCTGAACGTACAACATTCACCATGTTGTCATTATCATGTGACCTTATCAGCATCAGTTGAGTCACTTCACTGTCATTTACAAATCCTCTCCCTAGGCCTCATGATAGTAAAGTGTCCATTGTTTGCACATTTCAGAATTTCGCCGGAAATAGTTGTTCATTTTGCCTACTCTTCTTTGAGTACTGGGAATTCGGCAACTATATAGAAGAGAAGTGTCTGATTTCAGATGCGGTCCAAGACTAAGCAGTTTATACTAATGCAGTTGATGTTCTGCTACAATTGCATGTAACTACTGACATCTGGTGGTCACACTAAGGAAGAGAAAACATAATTGCAACTGCATAAATACTCATTGAAGATGTGTTAAATAGATTTAATAGAGAGAGATGTTCACTGAAATTTTAACTTAACATTATGGTTTATTTGTGCACATTTTCATAATTCAACATTTCTGTTGGGTGTTATTGTCACTTGCTGTTTTGGACCCTATGTCTTACATGTACACAAATAAAGAATATTTCAAGGTATTTATAACTTGTATTTTATTTGTAGTGACTGAATGAATAATCATCTCTCCAGTGATTATTTTTGTGACCAAAGTATAAGTAGATGTACACAAACAAAATAAAAACAGATTATATTCGTATATCTGAATATCTTTATATGTATATATTTATTACATAAATGTATTGTCTATACAAAGTGGACAAAATTAAGAGTACATAAATTACATGAATAAATATTGCACACAGATATTTAGATGTCATACAAATTTAATCACCCATATGACTTGATTTGGGGTTAACTTAAATGAGCTATTAAAAATGTATCCAAATTATTAGAAACTTCAACTGAAAAAGTTATGGAAAAAATGACCAGTTTTTATTTTGTATAGCCATCAATATTCACTCCATTATTAGATAGGCACCTTAGAAAACTTGTCACACTGGTCTGCTTTGTATTTTTGTCTCATAGTAGTGTGCCTAATTTCCCCACACGGAGTTGTATCGTTCAGAATCATTTCCGTGTTATTCAATAGTAAAAAGAAGGATATTGTCCTTTAAAAATGCACTCACTGTTGATGTTGATGACATAGAACTTTCTAAAATTATTCAATCTGGGAACAATTCTAAACTGTTGTCAGCCTCTGATCTGACACTAAGTCACACCATGCAAATAACCTCATAAGCACCAAGAACATATTTATAGTATTAGGAGGGAAACTGGTTGCACCAAATTCAATTATGTAGGCCAAAACCTAATAGTCCTTTGGTATTGTACTACTATGGCATTTTCATAATGCAAATAATCTCTGAATTTGCTTTTTTGAATCTGCACTCCTGCAAACTAAAGGTCAGCATTTTGAGTGTTTGTGTTTTGCCTTCGTGGCCCCTTTGATGCCTTTGATGTACGTAAATCAGTATTCAAATATTTGACTAGAAAAAAAGGCACTGATATTTCCATAAGAACCCAAGGACCCTGATCTGTTAAAGTTAGAAAAAAATAGAAAAATGGCTGGTTGATTCGTCACCATTGTGCATTCTAATGGTGAGTCTTTCTTGCATTCTATGGTGATTCATATAAACTACATGTTTTTCCATGTGTCTAAGATCAGTAACAAGATCTTTCTTTATTTTTTTTTTGCTTCTTTTATAGTGCACTAAAACAGTGGTTATTAGAATATGAATTTTCCTATGTGGTTCAGGTTGGCAAAACAATGTGGTAAGACTAATAATATAATTTCCTGAAATCTTTGGAAAGGGGGAAACAAAACAACAACAAAAACAGAGTCTGTGAAGACAAGTTAGTCCTGTGCCATGGACAAAAGCAGAGTCATATGAAACAGTAGGCTAATATTAAAGGGATAGTTCACCCAAAAATGTAATTCTTTCATCATTCGCTCACCTTGTCATTTCAAACTTGTATGCATTGCTTTCTTCTGTGGAACACATAGTGATAGTTTTTTGTCCATACAGAACAATGAAAGAAAAATGGGTCAAGTGTTGTTTTTGACCCCACTGACTTTCATTGTAATAATTTTTCAACTTATAATTATTATTTTGTGTTCCACCGAAGAAAGTACTGTGTGTCATACATTAGATGACACGAGGGTGAGAAAATGATCTATTAACTATCCCTTAAAGTTTAATTAACTATCCCTTTCAGCTCTTTAAGCTTATAAGACTTTCTACGGTGTCTATGACATAAGATACAGTGGAAACTAGTTCACTTCACTCCCAAACGATACTTAATAGATCCCACCAACCAATGAAGATCAAAGAGGACAATTTCAGGATTCAATAACAAATGCTTGTATTGTGCTTTAAATTTCCACAAATAAAGGTCAGACTCTTTAAGATTAGAAATGATTGGCAAATCACATAATATGGTAGATGAGAGAGAGAGAGAGAGTGAGAGAGAGAGAGACAGTGAGTGAGTGATGATGTTGTTGTTACGTGACCAAATTTAAGTTGTCTCATTCATTGTTGCTGCCGTTGCTTTCAAGATCTTTACACTGGATGTTGCTTCCATTAAAATCAGTGCCAGGCATTTGAACTCCATGCTTGTCTACGCACCAGCAGATGCCTCGCTTGCGCCCCCTGGAGGGTTTACACTGTAACCGAAAATGAACAAAGCAAAGTAATTTGACCATACCCTCAGCCAAGTGCCAAGTGTTTATAGGAAAGAAAACTTTCCGACAACTAAGCATGCCAGTAGTTGACATCTACAAACATGCTGAAGTGCAAAACTAACCTGTTTGCCCTTGAAGAAACCTTTCTTATCACAGTTGGGTAGGTACAGTGAAAGAGCCATGACTCTGGGGCTGTCCTTCATCCTCTGGATAATTCCATCCAGCTTTCTTCGGCATGGACCCTGCAGTTAGCACACACATCATTAACAGAACAGTCTGGAAAAGGTGTCGGGCATTTATAGAAAGTTGTAAAATAACACAAAACACCATGAAAATATTAGTTGATTAAAAAAAACCTTACAATGTCAGAGAGATGTTTGTCACTTCCCAAGAGCGGGTAGTCCATATTTGTCCTGAGTTTAGCCTGCTGTCTCTTCCGATCCTTTCGCATGGCCTGAGCCTTCTTACTGTTAATGTGGTCTCGTTGGAATATTGGAACCTTAGCCTGGGGAAGCAGATCCTCTGTTACCTCTGTAACCAGGCCTTCTTCGTGTGACTCTTGATCTAGAAAGAGGACAATAGTCAAATGCAATGGCAATTGTCAAGACGCCTGTATGTCAGTCACAAAACCAAAAAGACCATCGATCTATAGGCCACATTGGATTGGTGCGCTTAATGTGGATTACAGTGAATTTTCCAGCTATCCATATTTTCACTGTTATACGGTAGGGGTAAGCGGTAGCAAATGATAGAAGATGTAAAAATGTAAAATAGCACCATCATCAAACATTAAACAGCATATAAGTTAAAAACTGCCAAAGGGTTAAAATCTGTGAAGCTTTGGGGGTGTTGATGCACTTGATCTAGGCTACTCCATCTGTTTTGATCATCATTCTGAATTCGATGTGCCTGGAAATAGTCTTTGGCAAAAATGTGATTTTCTCAGCTTTTTGCTTAAAATGTTGTTTAAAAAAAAAAAAATACCCACATTCAAGTGTTGATAAAACAGGATGCATGATGCTAGCCAATTTTTAATAGTACCAGTAAAAAAGTACAGTTAAAGGTAGGCCTATATTTCAAGTATAAAAAATAGGAACATATTAATATATTTAAAGTGCTAAAATAATATAGTGATGAGCAGGACAAGGCTGAGGGCTGTGGGAGAACGGCGCAAGGTCGGTGGCGTGATTAATGATGAGTGACACCTGCGCGACCCGGTCTCGTATCTTTGTTTGTTATATGTGACAGCAGGGGCTGCTGTGTTTATTTTCATTTTGTATTTTTCAATTTTTTTTATTATTATTCAAGTTTGTTGAATGTTCGCCGGTTCCCGCCTCCTTCTTCCCATAACATCTAACTACGTTACAAATGTATAGTAAAATATAAGCATTATGTTATGTTCACTTAAAGGACAACTCCGGCGCAAAATGAACCTTTGGTCTAATTACACATTGCTACCTAGTCAACCGTTATCTGAGATTTGTTTTCATGATTGCCGAATGTAAATAGTTTTATCTCTAAAAACAGTTTAGCCTATAACGCTAGTATAATGCTAGTATATAGGGCATAGAGTAATGACAAATAAAAATCGCTTGTTATTACCACTAACAAGACTCAAAATAGCCCCACACTAACACGACAGCATAATAGGGGTCCCTACATTCAAACCGAAGCATTGAGAACTTTGTCAGTGTCCATACAGTTTAATAAGAAGATATTTTATACACACAGTCAACTTCGCGAATACAGGAAGAAGCCATCTTTGAAAAATAGTCTCTACCAGTCGATCTACGAACGCCGATCCAAGTGCGCTGAACTGTGCAGAATATCATATGGTCCGTTGTTTTCGGAAGAAACACAAACACGAACCGTTTTCTTCTCTTAAATATGTACATGTAGCCTACTGTTCACGCTCACCTTATCACCTTATTCACATCTCACCGGTGCACATGGATCGGCGTTCGTAGATCGACTGGTAGAGACTATTTTTCAAAGATGGCTTCTTCCTGTATTCACGAAGTTGACTGTGTGTATAAAATATCTTCTTATTAAACTTTATGGACACTGACAAAGTTCTCAATGCTTCGGTTTGAATGTAGGGACCCTTATTGTGCTATCGTGTTAGTGTGGGGCTATTTTGAGCCTTGTTAGTGGTAATAACAAGCGATTTTTATTTGTCATTACTCTATGCTCTATATACTAGTGTTATACTAGCGTTGTAGGCTAAACTGTTTTTAGAGATAAAACTATTTAGATTCGGCAATCATGAAAACAAATCTCAGATAACGGTTGACTAGGTAACAATGTGTAATTAGACCAAAGGTTCATTTTGCGCCGGAGTTCTCCTTTAAAGAAAACTTTTTAAAGAAAAGTATACTTGCAGTATAGAACTAGTACTTTACTAAGTGTATGTTTCATAAACTAAAAAAAATGTACTACAAGTATTTACCAAGAAAAACTATCAGTAGGCCTATATCTATAAGCTCACTTGTATAGTTGCAGCATACACACAAAATACTTAGTGTACTCAGTTTACTACTCTTACACTTGGTTGTTACACTGGTATATAGGCATACTTTAATACACTAAAAGTGGGACAAATTTCCCTTGGTATTGAAACTGTACACTTCTAGTACATTGATATGTGTAAACTATCCTTAACATATACTTGAACCTTCCTTAAGTATAGTTAATAAAAAATAACTTGAAGAATACTTATTTTTGTAAGAGTTATCTAAATTGAGAATATTGTGGCTTAGTTTATTTGTGGACCATTGATTTTAACAGAGGCTTAGCAAGACTAATATCTGAAAGAAAGCAGAACTCTTCAGAAGAGACAACAGAACAGCAGACATATTTAAGGTTTTGGCTTTCTCCAGGTGTCTCATAACTGTAGCTCATTGTTTCGGAAATCACTCAAGTCTGCCAGAAAAGAAAAAAAAAAATAGCTGTCATGCATATGTCACTGGCCTTGCCTTCCAAACAATACAACCATAATCATGAATGTATTCTAGAAAAGTTATTGAAATTCCGAAAAGTGAAAGCCAGGTATTTCTGAATACACAGTCTATGAAAACCTATCATGACTATTTTGGAAGTTACAAATCAAGCATGACAAGTGCTCAACAGTTTGAACTCAACCACCAGCTCTTTCTTTTAATTGAAAGCATAGATGCCAGATGCCAACTTCAATTTACCCATTCTAGACCCACTTCCTCTCCCTTACACGTCACTGCATTGCCCAGCTGTGAGTAATCAGATTCAAGGGCTTGACCCATTCCTCGCCCCTCTGCGTCTTCTGTAGAGAAGCTAAGCAGCCAGGGTCACAGCAGATGAGCAAATCTCCCAAGCCATTTGTGACATCACTGACAAATCAGAGAAAAAGCCTCAGCAAAGCTTTGAAATCATTGAATAAATCAACATGGTGCGTCCGCTTTCTTAATCTGTTGTTTTATCATTTGCCAAGCATTAGTTAACCGGATGTCTTGAGGGATTTTATGTTTTATTTTAGTGATGTTACGTGCACTTCCATGCCTAATAATCTGGGGTTATTGTTCTGGGAATGAATGCTGAATCTGAGATCTGTGCAGCCCTGAGAGAGAATGTGTGCTTGTTCTTTCTATCTGCTTTCTCTTCTAAGTTTTTTTTTTTTCTGTTACATTTGCCATGCCTTTTATTATTAAAATCTCATTTGTACAGTACAAATGTTTCACCAAATGAGTGCATTTACACAAACTGTTTAATACAGAGCCAAAAGTTATGGCCACAAATTAAGCAATCAATCAAATTTTATTAATATGTGAGCATGTTTTGTTAATTGTTACATCATTTTACCTGTGACAACATCTAGTCCATTTTTACGTTTTAGCAAATTTTGGCCATGTTTTTTTCATGCCCTTAAAACTTGTGTTGTCCTTTTACTGTGTCTGATGAGAGTGTTTTTATGGGCAGAGACAATTTGCAAGATAAATGAATTTTATTTAGAATTCTGAAACCATTCCATGCGCATGGTTTGAGATTTCACAATGCAGAATAGACCTGAATCAAATTGTCTCTGCCAATATAACAGTGGCCATAGATGCATCTTCTCACACAAACAAATTCTTAATTTGTTTCAACAATATCTCGTTTTAATGCCTGACACAACATACTTTCTGAATACAAATAATTAAATGAATACAAATATGAAATTATTAATATCATTATTACTTTAGATACTAGGTCAGAGCTTAGTAGCCTTATACCGTTTTGCACCTTTACACAGAATGTGCAGCCTCCTTAAAACAGCCTTAACTCAGGTGTGTAAACTTTAGGGGTTGTTTTGTATTCTGAATACTGCCTAATTCTTCCAAGTCATTCTCTATTAGAACTCAAGCCTTCCATTCCAGGCTAAATTTTGTACGACTTGTAAGATGATGATTCAGAATGAAATAGCTGCAGCAGCTGTTTTCAGTAAATGTGATGAGTTTGCATAATCACAGTTTTAAGGGTGCTGCAGCTGACTTAATCGCAGATTTTTGCAAAGAAAGGCAGGGGAGGCTAAAGCTTGTGAAAGGCAGTGAGATAAAGAGGATGACAGAGAGATAGATCTGCGGGTGTGTGGGTGGGGATTGCTAGGAAAGAATTTGATTTGAATACTAATTCTGTATTCAATAAATGCAAAACTCATCAAGAAAATAGGCTATTATAAATCATACAAGACTGTCTGCTATAGCCTAGAAGTCCTGACTAGATAGATAGATAGATAGATAGATAGATAGATAGATAGATAGATAGATAGATAGATAGATAGATAGATAGATAGATAGATAGATAGATAGATAGATAGATAGATAGATAGATAGATAGCACAAGTCTATTTGATGTGATGTTTACATATTTTTAACAGTGTATGCTCATCTGCAATACGTCTATAGGACGTTTCCTGTAGACATTTAGAAGATGTTGCTTTCTAAATCATTACATCTTAAAGACCTCTTCTAAAAGTCTATTTGACATCTGACAGGAAATGTCCTATAGATGTATTGCTGATGAGCAAACACTCTTAAAAATACGTTTTCAAGATGCAAACATCACATCAAATAGACTTGTGATAGATGATAGATAGCTAGATTATATAGATAGATAGATAGATAGATAGATAGATAGATAGATAGATAGATAGATAGATAGATAGATAGATAGATAGATAGATAGATAGATAGATAGATAGATAGATAGATACGTTTTGCAATTCGTTTATTGCATATAAAACAGATCTTTTGTAGCAATAGAACTCACCCTTCGGCATATGAAGTGGTTTGTGTAGACCTAGTTTCTCGTTCATGCAAACTCCTTTGCCGTAAAGCAGAGCGTGTAACGGCTTTTCCTCTCCGCTCCGAGGCAGGCAGCGCAGTCCCTGTCCACATGTCCCCGTGTAGACTCCACACGCCTGCCCCTCGGTCAGTGCGCAGGTCAAGCAGCATCCGCAGCCGGGCTCCTTCGCCACCTGACACCCCATCCGCACCGGTGGACACATGGACAGTGCCTTCTGATCGCAAGGCTCACAGGGCACGTACGAGGCAAAAAAGCCGGGTAGACACCATACAAATGTAATCAGAGTATACAAACTTAGCTGCATGGTCAGAGAAACCTATTCCAGTAGCCTTGAATTAGTCGAATTATTTTGAGATAGGCTATCCGAGAACGAAAGTAACGTCCGGTTAAAGGGAAGTGTATCGCTGTTTTGAAAATAGCAATTATCAATCCTCTCTTGATATTAGAATCCAATGGTTCATAGGCTATACATTATCTAATTAAGTCCTGGGATTAAATGGAATGGATTTCGGGGGAAGATAAACCTCAAAAATACGTGTAGGCTATATTCAATCCAATTTAAAAAACGAAATCAATATGTCCCGGTTCTATTAGAAGTCCTGCAGCGTAATCAAGCGAACAGTGTTCACCCTGAAAAGCTGCTGTCAGTATGAAGCTTTGCTCACGTTAACGGCGGTGGAGGGAGGCGCACTGCACTTCATTTAAAGGTAGGCTATTGGTGCTTCTTGGGCGGATCCCAGATTGATGCTGTGCTATTTAGCTCAGGTTCAGATTAAGCAAAACATAAAGTGAAAGATAATTGAAGACTACACACCAGTAAGATGACAAAAATTTAGGAATTGCTCTACATTGAATTATTTTGTCTTTAAAATAGTTTAGTTACCATGAAATCATATGGTCCATTCTCTTCTTAATAATTATTTATGTGTGCAGATCTTTTTTTATCATGAGCCCTTGTAGCCTAATCTTTAATCAAAGTAGTGTTGCAGGGATGACGCATTTTACCATCATCCTTAAGTCAGTGAGTTTCTTGAATGGGTTTTTGCTTGGGGAATAAGGCCTGGTGAACACAAGCTTAAGATTTTCACGTTTTATTCTACGACATAAAGTACACCAATAATATACTTATTGTGTTTGTTTTTTTTTAAAGCTTTGACTTGTCTTGTAAAACATGGTTTCTAACAAGTGGCTAATTGGGACTGTGGTTGTCGAGGACAAAGCCGAATGTGACAATGGCGACGGGTGTGGCGATACATGTCAAGTCAAGTCAAGAATATCCGTTAATTAGACTTGAGCTAAACCATTTAGAGCTTTAAGTCGAAAGCAATACCTTGTAATTATACGGAACTTTATAGGTAACCAATGAAGATAGAATCGGTGTTATATGATCATATTTTCTTGATCTTGTAAGAACTCTAGTGGTTGCATTTTGGAATATAACTGTAGCTTGTTTATTGAGGATGCAGGACAACCAGCTAATAAAGCGTTACAGTAATCTAGTCTCGAGGTCATGAATGCATGAACTAACTTATCTACTAACTTGTCGTGACATACTGGCCGCGCCCAGTTACTGCGTGCGCAGACAGAAGTGTAAACTTGAAGTCTACACATTCAAATACTTCATCATAGCATCATGTCGAGAAGACGCTGTGTTCTACAATGCAAAGATAGTTCAGCCACTTTGTTTTCATTTACCAGGGACGAGCATGTGAAGAATCGGTGGTTAGAGTTCATATTTGCAACAATACCACAACAGATAGCCCGATTGTGTTTTCATCATTTTAATTACGAATCGTTCAAAAACATAAATTAATTCAAATGTGGATTTGCAAGCGGTTGTTCCTGAAGGAGGGCTCAGTAACTTACTTACCCAGTGTATATGGATCAGCTTCCTCGTATGAATCACAACCTGTAAGTATTATTAATAATTGTTGCTTTTATGGGTTTTGAACGGTTTTGTAGCGCCGGGCGCGAGGAGGGAAGGCGCGATAAGTATGTGTGTGTGTGTGCGCGCGCGTGTGTGTGTGTAAGTTACGCTCAGTGCAGCTTCTAGGTCTCCAATGTCAATTTTTTTTAAATATGGGAAATATTTGTCGCTGTTATTGGAGTTGTCATAAAGAATAGATCGTCTTGTAGTACTGCAGTGCTTTATCAATATGTTTATGCGTTATGCTAACAAACTGACTGGGTCTGTCATCTGACCAATCACCGCCGATTAGCATCACACAAAGGGGTGGTTTGGAAAAATGAGTCCTTGTACGAATCATTTGGGAGTCGGTGAGCAAACCAGTTAAAAATAAATGCATATTATAAGACAAATAAAGTGTTTTTTATCCTTGCATGCATGTTAAACTGTTTTTGGGAATTCCTAAAACAAAAATAGGAACTGCAAGATCGCTGTCAAAATACAGACCGGAAGTCAAAAGACAACGAGCGCAGCACTGAAAAGGGGCGGGGCTTCATAAGGTCTATAGCAGGGGTTCTCAACTCCAGTCCTCGCGACCCACTGCTCTGCATATTGTGTATGTCTCCCTTATTTAACACACCTGATTCAGATTCTCAGCTCGTTAGGATAGACAATTGCTGCGTCCCAATTCGCATACTATCCGTCCTAAATAGTATTCGAAAATAGAATTAGTATGTCCCAAATCGTAGTATGTTGAAATGAGTGTTTCAAAGATACCCGGATGGTCTACTATATCCGGTCAGAATCCGAAGTGTAGATCGATGCACACTCTAACGGCTGATATTGCCCACAAACCATTGCGCGGTGGACGAGGATTCGGTTAGAACTACAAACACGAGTAAAAAGTGTTAAAAAACTAAAGACGAAGGACGTGCAAATCCCACACTGGTCCCGCGGCTGTGTAGAGAGGTTTAGATAAAGAGCCTTGAGTGATTAATTATTAGTATCTAACCTGACGAAAATAAATGTATTCAATGTTGTCCACATTATATTGCATATGCAGAAGCATTGTGAACTTTTGTAAATATACGTTTAGCCATTACTTTTTAAATGCATCATTATATTCAAATTGCAAACACGAGGAGAGTCTCTGCATGAAAGACACGACTGGCAGATGAACGTGCTCCGAAACGGTAGGAAATCAAATTAGATAGAATGGAGGATTTTAACTGTGACTAGATGATTGACAGGGCAGTTTACGGTGACAGGATGCACGCAGCACGCGACAGAGCTGTCCGTTAAAGATGACGTGATAGTATGTCCCAAAGCTTGCATACTGTTTTGCTACACACTCAAAAGTATGTACTTTTTCTTCACAAAAAGTGTACATACTTTTAGGGCGTAGTATAGGCTATGTGCACAACCGTAGTTTCGAACTTCGTGTGTGTTGTGTACACTCCGCGCAGCTTCTAAGCGGGGTAAAGTTAGTTTTGTTTTTGATATTCACCAGACATTCATTGAAAAATGGCAATTACCTCCTAAACGACTTAGCCAAGTATGACTTCACTCTATATAATAAGCACTGTCCCTCAAAAGCCGCCGCAATGTGAGTTTCGCCGGGAAAGCTCGCTCTTGACGGAGTGTGGAAAGTGCACTTTTTCTGACATGTTTGTTCAAACACTATATACAATTTTCAACAATAGACAAGCTATAATCCTGGTTATGGGCGTTCCGTTGCCGACAATCTCTGCCTACGGTTTACCAATAATAACTGACTGGGTCATTTGACCAATCGCCGCAGATTCACGTCACTCAAAGGAGGTGTTTGGGAAAATGAATTGTCGAACGAATCATTTGGGAGTCGTTGAGCAAATCGGGTAAAAATAAATGCATATTATAAGACAAATAAAGTGTTTTTTATCCTTGCATGCACGTTAAACTGTTGGGAACTCCCAAAACAAAAATAGGAACATTTCAAATGCTATGATATGGGCTCTTTAAATCGAGTGTATGATTAAGACGATGAGTTGGTCCGGTGACGTTTTGCTTGACCCCGAATGAGTTTAATAAATCTGTGAACGCAGCCCATAACGCATCATTTTGAATTATCTACGTATATGTTAAAATCTCCAACAATTAATGCTTTATCGACATTGACCAATAGATCTGATAGAAAGTCTGCAAACTCTTTTAGGAAATCGGTGTAATGCCCTGGAGGTCTGTATACGGTAGCCAATGCTAGAGATAAATGGGATTTTTTTCTTACATCTAACAGCGTACCATTTAGCACAAGTACTTCAAACGAATTAAACCTATGACGAGTACATGCTAGAGATGTTCATTTATAAATCAGCTGATGGGAAAGTGATAGTGGAGGACATGCTTTTGAACTTCATTGCTGTCAAAATGAGAACATTGGCCGATGATGAAATTGTTTTGTTAGCCTCAAACAATTTCTCATCAGAGTTGATTGAGGAGTCCAAGCAACTGTTGCTTGAAATGTGTATGACTTCTATAAGCTGCATCAAACATAAAGGCTTTCAGAAGGACACTAATAACATTAATACATACAGGTTTGTATCTCACTGCCTGGATGAACTTCCATCTGTCGGATTTGGCAACATGGAAGTCGGCGCTACTCACCCGAGTGGAACAGCTGAGCCGGGAAGTTTTTGGTTTGACAGAGGCCATGGAAGTTCAGACCAGCGGGAGCGAGAACTTGGGGGCAGCTACAGTGTTAATGGATTGCCGGGTGATGGCTATTGAGAAGCTCCGCGAACCCCCTGGCACAGTGGGCAGGTGATGTGTCGTATCAGGAGAGAGAGTTGCAGGAGCCGGCGGCACAGGGTGTCTCCGAGTCCTCTGCAACAGTCCCCGGCATGGAGCACTGTTGTGGGGCGCTGGAATAGTTCTTCATGGCAGAATACCTGACGGCGTTGCCGTATTATGGCACAAAAAGTTTGATCTGCTTGTTAAAGTGGTCAGACTGGATGTTGAATGGGCTATGGGAATTGAGTTTAGTTATGATGGGGGGGAAAAAATCATCATTCTGAACATCTACACACCCTGTGAGAGTACCCAGAATGAAGATGAATATCTTAACAGGGTGGCATGTGTCATGTCTTTTATTCAAGATAATGTTTCTACTTGCGTTTTTATAATGGGTGATATGAATACAGATGTGTCTGATGGTTGCTCCTTATTTGCCAATCATATAATGCATTTTTGTTCTGACAATGGTTTGATTCTCTCTAGCAAAGTGCATTTACCTGATAATAGCTACACTTAGGGGAGCGCGGGGCTAACACACTTGTTTTAAGTACTTCCACACATGCAAGCATGACAAAATTTTGTGTATGTACTAGTTGCGCTTTCAACATTATGGAGAGAAAAAAATGTGCCAAAATTCAGAAATATCACTGAACATTTAACCATAGCAAAAGTATATTTCTTACTTAAGTTAATGATACTTAAGTTAATGATTCACTTGCAAGGAAACTGCAAAAAAATAATCAAAATGATTTCTGGAAGAATAAATAACTTTAAAACATGTTTGCCAAAGAATATTGATAAGATATCTGCTAGAAAACTCTGTCCTCTTCTTGCAATTTGTTTTACTGTATTTTTAGTTCATGGTATTTTACCATTTTATCTGTGATGTTAGTGCCTATTGGAACAGTTTATCCTGGCCAGTGATAATCAGTTTGGTTTTAAACATGGCAAAGATATGTGTATTTTTGCTTAAAAGGAGATTCTAGATTTATACAAAAGGCATAATTCTACAATTTTTATGTTTTATTGATGTCTCTAAAGCATTTGATCGTGTGAATCATGAGCAATTATTTTATAAGTTACTCAATAGAGGAGTTCCCAAATTTCTAGTGAGAATTTTGGCTTTTTGGTACGCTTTATCAGCATGTGAAATGGGGTAATTTTGTGTCTGCTCCATTTAATCTATGCAATTCTGAAGCATTCTGTCACCCTTTCCCTTTAATGTTTATATGGATAAATATAAAACAGCTGTGGAACTGGTTGTATGGTCGGTAATATCATCAACCACTTCATATATGCAGATAATTATCTTCAGTCTGTGACGGTTCAATGAGTGTTTGTGCTCATGTGTTTGTCCCCGAGTTACAGGCTGATTACTGGAGGGCGTGGCTTTACACCTGAACCAGATCATGGCGTGTTAAAAGACACTGGGTCAAACAGAGAGATGGACGATGGCTTACTGGTGTTGTTGCGGCTCTGGGAACTTCCAGAGAGCTCACAGGACACATGGGTCACGGGAGAGCACAACCGTTTCGGAGATCTGAGATGATGTACTTCCCCTGATGAGGATCTTTTGATTTTGGATTTTTGATTATGTTTGGTTATGTTTTGTTAAACTGACATCACTTGAGCTTGTTACTTACAAATACATGCTGACATACTAACTAACATTTATACTGATCTCTTGACACATCATATTTAATTACTTTATGTAAAATAAATCTTATGATTTATGCAGCGGTTGTGTGGCGTCTCCCTTCTTTGTTGCGATCTTTGAGAAGAATCGTAACAAGTCCATATAGTGCTGGCCTTCAACAGTTACAGTTACGGTTTGCTCTCATATGGCTCAGATTTTGACATTAAAGGGTCTGTGTGTAACTTTTTAGGTAATTTGTTATTAAAATTTTTATTCATAAATATGTCCACAGTGGTGTACAAACCTCTGCCAATTATCAGACTTATCCTCGTAAACGAAGAATTTATTATCTTTATATACACGGGTAAGTCCACGGAGGCTTCCATGTCATTCCGCCAACTTCAAAAACTATAATAGCAGAGAGGATCAAAAAGTACTAAACGCATTTCCACAACGCGTTTTCATTCAGAGCCAGTGTCACGTGACTAAAGCAGCAGAACCGGATGAGCAGAGCAGCGAGAGGCGCTTGTCTAAACCATAGGCTGTCTAAACCCGGCAATTTTAAAAAGCTAAATTGCAATTTTATTTTCTATGCCAGATCATACATATGCCGAGCCACAGGAGAAGAAGTCCTCATGCCAAAGTCCCAAATTAAACTAAAAAAAAAAAAGGAAACGTGACCGCAGAGTACGAAGAACAAGAGTAAATGTCGGGATAGCTTTTTCAAAAGAGACGCTGAAGTTGCCTACTTTTCTCCTCAACAGGTAATTCAGTCTTACGGTCTTAATTACAAGCATTTTTTCTTTGCTTGGTTGTGTATTTTATAATATAGACAGTAGAACATTTATAGTAAAGGTTAAACAGACTATTTGATGAATAATGTTAGCAGCTATTGAGTAAAGTAGAGAAGGCGCTAAAAACAAGGTTTGTTACCTAGAAATTCGATAAGAGTATATTTTAATAGAGCATGATTGTTCTTGCATTGTTTGCACATAGTAAAAAAAAAATACATGGTGAACGTTTGAAGAAATCAGACCAATCATTAAGGCTATCACAATCGTGTTTTTATTTTATCTGTCAGATAGCCTACGTCTCGTCTCTGTATACCTGACTACCATAAAATAAAGCAACTTTCTTTTCGGGAGCTTCCTCTTTTTCTCTGACTGAAAATATCTGTAGCCTACTGGGTGTTGAGAGAGTGGTAAAGCTCCCGATATGTCCTTTAACCAGGTTGGTCGAGTTACTTGGAAATAGTAATTAGTTACTGATTACTTCTCCAAGAAAGTAATCCAGTTACTTTACTGATTAATTATTTTAAAAAGTAATTAGTTGCTTTACTAGTTACTTTTTATAAGTTATTTTTTCAAACACGATGCACGACCTGAATACGCTAAAGCATACCTTTCAGCCTAATTCTATTCTTTCTGCATATTCAATCATCTAAAATGTAATCAAATGAAACATTCTCTTTTTTAAACTTGTTTTATAATTAGTTTCAATATTTTAACTTTATGCACATTGTATCAAGCAAAAATTCAATTAAATACAACAGTCTCAGACTAGAAGAAAATTGTTGAACATTTAAACCTATTTTCTGCACATTCCACCATATTTTAATGAAATAAAGAAAGTCCTTCTTCTGTTAACTTTAATTTCTACATTCCAGCATATAATATACTGTATATATATATATATATATATATATATATATATATATATATATATATATATATATATATATATATATCGTCACTGCCCGATGAAACTCACGTATGTCCAAAACGGTTACTTTTCAGGGAGTGAAAAAAACATGTAATTTCAAAAGCAGCTGTAGCGTTGTCATGCTTGGTACAACATCTTTAAATGTAACCATATTCTTGCCAGTGTCATGATTCAAATCCACATTTGACCCAAAATCGAGTTTAAATGGACATACGTGCATATTAGGCCTACAGTAACGGTGGTCGATACGCGATCATAAATTAGAATGACCAAATCACAATTCATATAGAGCGTCACAGTCCCGCCCACAGCCGTTGCCGGAAGTAAAAATTCAATACAATTTCTCCAGTGACATTTGAGATATAAGCCATAAAAACGTAACCATACATGGTAGACTTAACACCAGCTACGGCTGTACTAAGCGATTGTATGTGCTCATATAAACGGCAAAAGTTCATGGGGCACTAACCTTGTTTTAAGATAAATCCCTTTTATTCGCGATGTATTGGATAAGTAATTCATTACCCAAAATCCTGAACAATCCCACAATCCAACAGTGATGCATCTGATTGGTGGAAGTCGTGTCACGTGTCTGAAACCCCGCGAAGGTACGTGAAGACTGAAGATCGCGTGATGACGTAGGGCTAAGTTCATTGGTCGCACTTCTGAGACGCCCGCGCGCCATTGGAAGACACCAGGAAGATAGCGCACCTTAGGGTTCATGTGGAGAGGGTAATTGGTTGTGTTCGCGGAAAGTACATCATATTGAACGACACAATTCCACTAAGCATGGTGGTTCCCTGTGAAGGTGAAAACATGGTCTTACTGGACAAAATTCTTTGTGTGTGCTGTGCTCTGACTAATATGTGCCCCAGTGTTGTTTTGAAACCATAATGTAACAGCAAAGCTGAACTATTTTTATTGTCATTGTTACTACTATATTGCTGAATGAAGACTGCTGTTCAGATTGTTCTTAGAACTTTGGTGAATATATTATGCCTGTTGTTTAGATAAAAATGCAGTCATTTTATTTGTGAAGTACAGAACATGTAAATAAGTAAAAATAAATCATATTAAATCAAATTAATTCAAATTCTGTCATTTTATTTGTGAAGTACAGAACATATAAACAAGTAAAAAATGAATAACATTAAATCAAATGAAAAAAAATTAAGCAATTTTTTTTGTGCAATAAGAACGTGTACAGAACATGAATTAGTAAACAATAAGAAAAAGTGCAGAACATGTAAGTAAACAACTAAAAAATAAATATTAAATCAAATGAATAAAATTTAATTTGAATGTAAAGTTTGAACATATTACTCTATAACTTTTTCATAGTCCCCCGCGGCAGCACATCGTTGGACTGCTTACAGCCGCAACACCTAGCAACACACAATAGTGTCTAAATATGTCAGCCTTTCTGTGTGCAGGTAGCACAGAGCCACGGTTCACTGGCTGAAGGTGCCTCACTAAGCCCCACACACCGGAGATGGAACCACTGAACTACACAGTTCTCATTGTCACATGCTACCATGTCATCGAGTCCTTCAGGACCTCTACAGAGGCACCACAGTTTGCTTTTCTTCTGTAGAGCCCATTTCCTTGGCCTGGATGTCATCGGGGAATCTGTGTGTGATGTCTGCGAGACCTCTGTTAAAGGCTCGGCATGCTGTGGTGTGGAGGCTGCCCTAGTGTAATGGTGAGCCACAAGCTCCGGCAGACACACTTTAAGAAAGAACTCCCGTGCTTTAGCTAAACACATGCTCCAAAAACCTGCATCAGGTCAAATTCGAACCACAACACAGTCCATCACAGTCCACACTACAAAGTCACAGAACTTTGACTCAGTAACAAAGATTTGTGTTTGCACTTGGCTGTAGTATTTATGTGTCTTCTTCAAGCTAAATTTTTACCATCAGTTACCTGGAGGCAGAAATTCATGTCATCCGCACAGGCTTGTAGGATGTGGGTGTCACGGTGTTTAAACGTGCACTTGACTTCCAGACAGCCTTTTCCACAACAAGTGCAGTGGATGAGCCCATCAGGTGAGGCCCCAACTTCTGGAAAGGATGGATTTAATGTGAACCCACACTGCTCCACCTTCAGGTTTTCATGCTGTGGTGCCATAACACTGACATAGGCCTGCCTTGCCTCTTCCTCATGTTCTATCCCCCATCTGGTTGCAGCTGTAGTGGCTGATTTATTTGGGTAGCAGACCTTCCTCACAGTGGACATGGCAGGTTTGGAAACACTGGTGGGCAAAATGGCATGAATGTTGGATGCGGTTATCCTACCTGTTCTTACGGCGTACCAGGCCGGTGATAGGTATTGCTGCTTTGTTTCGGCTTCCACCAGAGCTGCCTGTGCCTCATTTACTGCAGTCATGTCTGCGAGGCCCTCACAGTGCTGTTGGAGGAGAGACAACTCACATCCATACTTGCCTGGATCATGAAGCTGCAGCAAGGACTTCGGAAGTATCCAAGGGGAGACAGGGTCTGTATAATGTTGATAATAGTCCTCCATCCCCGTCAGACAAACAGCCTTGCTATGTGTGTGCAAAATGCTTAAAAGAGGTGACAGGTCAGAAAGTGTGGATTTGTGATCACATGTTACCAGCACGGGTACGAATACCCTTTTTCTCCACTGATGCGCCGGTTCAGTTCTTTCCGTTGAGCAGCACCAGAGGAGAAATCAATTTTGTAGGCCACCTCAGCTCGAACCTTGTCCACATTAGAGGGCATCATCCAGTACGCTGGAACATCTGTGACCGTCTTGGTCCCCTGTATCCTCACTGCTGCCTCGATTTTGAACAGCAAAGCCCCAATATGGGTGCAAGACTCAGCAATGCCAGCCATGCATGTGCAGTGCCCATTATCAACCTTGCCACAGGAGCTGAGGATAACCCATGGCTGAAGTGGAGGTTCATTCAGCCGCTGGGAGTGCATAACCTAAAACACAATTGATGCAGCACATTCGATAAAAGTGAGAGGGAATGTCTCCTCCAGATATTGCATAATTACAGCACTGAAGTGTGGCTGTAAGGATGGATGGGTGATGACACAACTGCTGCCACTCCCTCCTTTAAATGTATTCATTTATTAGATGCTTTTAACCAAAGGCATTTACAAAAATCAAGAATAACATTTAAGCTAAAATGCAGAGACCTCAGTGAGCCATGGCTGTCTTGCAGGATTGAAATATTTTAGCACTGTTGTGTTTGACAAAAGCTTTTATTCTGCACAAATAAATACAGACATTTGCAATAATATTTTACTACATTGATATTCCATTGGGTTAGTTATTAAAATATCCCTTTAAATTAGTTCACCAATCCGCCGTCCACCAATCAGGCGAGGTCGACGTCACAACCAGAACGAAATCAAAATAGAAAGTGAGCCGTCTTGCTTGGTGAACGCTGGGTTGTGTCTGAGGTGAATGTTCGTCAATATTATACCGGATTACAGAACTACCAGACGAAAACTGGGGCGTATTACACGTATGATAGGTGAGTAATTACTCCTGAAGTGTAACAAAACCGCATAGACAAGCTTCATAGCTTACAGAATCTGACAAGTGTGTGTGTGTGTGTGTGTGTGTGTGTCTGTGTGTGTGTGTGTGTGTGTGTGTGTGTGTGTGTGTGTCCACTGATGTGTGGGTAACGTTAAAATTACCTTAGTGCGAACGATTGTTTTCTCCTCGTTTACTTGGAAGATCTGCAGATCTTGCACCCACCCATTTGTGAACTGCAGGTGAGCCTCTAGTGACTTAAAATTTTTAAATTGATCGGAGGTGTAAGCACTCACTCCACAGACCAGGTAGGAGAAGATGTCAGGGAAACTTAGGCATGGCAAACTTTCATAACTTTTGGACCATTCTCTATGTTCATAGAGATCGATTCCGCCTATAACCTCAATTTTTTTTAAGTAACGTAGTTTGGCTTCATTATGAAGTTTGTCTATATATGGTATAGCCAACTTTTTTTTGTCACGGTCCATAACTCTTGGTGGAGACCGGCCGGCTACTATAACTTATTACAAACCGGCTTTTGCGTTACCGCTAAAATGGCCGCCGTTACCCACAATGCACCGTTCCATGACGTCTACGCCCGAGCTCTATAGCCCTGGTAAGTTCATTTTGTTTTTTTTACTTGAAGATGATTGTGTGATTGTGAAGATGATTAAGCGTATGTACTTTCACTTTTATTTGCGATGTGATGCGTGTCGCAGTAGCGCCGTCATATCTGACTATAACATGTCATATATAGCCTATATAACGCTCTCACTTGTTTATTTTTTAGCATTTTTGGGAGGAGTAAAATATGCGGTTTCAACAACCAGATTGCGTTTAGGGCGGACTGGCCATCTGGAGCACCGGGACTTTTCCCGGTGGGCCGCTGGCCAATGTGGGCTGGCCTGGTACAAATATCAAGTATCAAAAATATAAAACAATGACGGAAATCATAATATTACATTTCTTTTCAACACAAATGGCTAGGGAATCGATCGCGCGGCCGACAAGGAGTGCGTTTCGTGTGAATGAATGTGATTGTCTCTCCCTGTTAATTAGTTTGGTCTGCTCCGTTGCGTATCTTGAAACATGCCCCCTTTCACGTCCTGGAAAAACACAACACAGACAGCCGTGGCGCGCAGATGAAAGCCGAGTCCCTCGCGTCGTCACCTGTGTCGCGGGAAAAAAAGCTCCATTTGAACACCGAGAGACCTAAAGCCAACTGTTAGCTAGAGGTAGATGCTGTGAAATCTATGTGTGAAATGCTTCAAATTAACAGATATTTTCATTTGGCGCGAAGAGTAGCAGTTCAACAGGTTCTGAACGTGGTTCTGATGGCGAAAGCTAGCTCCCACTGACGTTGTGTTATTTAAAATAAATGTTTAAATAGCATATAGCTTTATATTGTGTTATATTTTTATGCTATATGTGGTTTTAAAAATGTTCTGCACATTAATGAGCCAATTTGTTATTATATGGGATGTGGTGGTACGGAGGCCGAGAAAGCTCAACGTGTTGCAACTGAATGAAAACGCATGTAAATAGAAACACCTGCAAATTAAGAAAACATCTTCATCAGTTTCACAACACACGTGTGAACCAAATACTCACAACACCACCCAAATACAGAAACGCACAAATAACACAGACCACAATGGACATCTTTCCAGGGGAACCAAATAAGTGACTAACCCCTTACAGCTTAAAATTCTACTTTCTGTATTTTTTTTATTTTTCCAAAACGTACAGAGATTACATTTTTATGACATACAACTTGTATACAATATTCAAAATGGATTAACAATATGTTCAATGTCATCAGAATACAAATGAGAAAAGAGCAATGAGCTGAAAACTTAACTAAATAAATATAGAGAAGAGCATGAAGGAAATTTATATTTAATCCATTACACTGTAAAAATTGTTTCATGTTATGTTTAAATTTTTCATAAAGAAAAGTTTCATAAGAAATATTAGGTAATGTAGGGTCCAAAGTTTTAAAGTTGAGACACACATGCACATGTCACGGTGCGGGTTCAGGCAGAAGGAACAGGCAGAGTCCAGAAAAGCTCCAATACAAAAGGTTTAATATCAAATAAACAGGAAACAGGCAGGCGGAACACCGGGTAACATTAACATCGACCGACAACCATTGAGTAACACAGAGGGAACTAAATACACAGAATAATCAAACATAATGGGGTGAGAACAGGTGAAACAGATGATGATGACGAGGAACAGGTGGCTGATGAGGGAGTGAACACGGGATAGGGTGACGAGAGGATCCTGGGAAGTGTAGTGCTGAAGACAAGACAGACTGGTGCAGACGGAGGACTGTGACAGCACACATATAATGCGCTTCGTCACTTGGGCCTATTTGGTTTAACTGCAAACATTTCCGTTGTGGTCTGTGTTATTTGCAGCGCGTTTCTGTTGTGGTCTGTGTTATTTGCAGCGCGTTTCTGTATTTGGCTGTGTTGTGAACTTTTGGAGTGCATTTCTATATTTGGAACACACATATGTTGTGAAACTGATGACGATGTTTTTTTTAATTTGCAGGTGTTTTTTTCTATTTGCAAGTATTTGCTTCAGTTGCAGCACGTTGAGCTTTCTCGGCCACCGTACGGTGGGCTGCTGTGGGCCAGAAAGTCCAGGGCCACTTTTTGGTCCCAGTCCGCCCCTGGGTCCATCATCTCACGTGACCAACATCTTTGGCAGCCTAAGATGTAATATTGGTCTCAGGTGTCCCCAGAATGTATTTGTGAAGTTTCAGCACAAAATACCCCACAGTTAATTTATTATAACCATTTGAAAATGTAATTTTTGGAGCCTGTTTTAAAAAGATCTGTTTTGGTGTGTATCACCTTAAATGTAAATGAGCTGCATATCCCCACCAAGCGGCAACCTTCCCGTCTCTCTCTTGAAGCCAACACGGAAGTGAATTAAACTGCAATTTATCGAGTGGCCGCTTGAGGCAGGCTGCAGAAGGGAGTCAAATCTGTATCTCCCCCATGTTAAAATGCCCAACTTTACAGCAGAAAAAAACATGTTTACAGCCTGGAGCAAAAAGTGGCTTTGGTCTATAAAGCTCATTTTCCCCTTCATGACAACTATGAGGGGGGTGAATTTTTTACAACTCATATGTTTTAATTATATTTAAGCCTTAAAGTTCTGCATAATTAAGGGCGTGGCCACTTGAGTGACAGGTGGATTCTTGCCGGCGCATTCACTGTCGTTTGTCTGCTGTCTGTTAGCATCACCCTTAGCTGTGTTTGTGCTTTTCCATGATTATTTCATACAATTTAATACATGTATTATACCTTCGCCCGTGCACGCCGTTGGATTCCGTCGTGTTGAGTATGGACAGAACGACCAGCTCTGTGTTTCCAGCTGTTTCCCTCGCATGCAATTAATGGATGTCTGATGATTTCAGTGCTTTCTCTCCTTCCATGCAATAGATGCACACCCTTGAATGAGCGCGGATTTCTAGTTCATTTACTTGACGTTCTGAGATAATATCTTTGGTTTGACCCATCTGAGAAACTGAGAGGCGGCCAAAATCAGATTGTAATGGACTGAATTAAAGCTCTTTATGAACTTGACGTGAGATGCCGACTGACATGTGTGCTTGCCTTGAATCACTGTCACATGCACAAGCTAGAGCAATATTGTAAGTAATTAATACATTTTTAACTAGCAGAATAATAATAATGCATCACGATGCACATAGTTGACTGCTTGTAACGTTATGTTGTGAGAAATGTGTGTGATCCGTGTTAATGTACTTGTATACTCTTAATTGCCCCTTGTGAGATTAATAAAGTTCATAAAAAAGTAAAGTAAATAGTCTCACTTTTAGTTACGTCTTAACTATTATAATATTTCGAAGGGCAAAACATGAACTTTAACCATTGGCTTTAATTTTTCAATCAGCTGTCATTTAGCGTGAGGGCACAGGGCAGTAGCATAGCATTAGCACCTCAGCTCCACCCACGTCCCGCCTCTTTGCCCATTTTAATTTATCCGGTAGTGACGAGAGGTGACGCACTGCCAAGATGGCGACGGTCGGCCCCGCCCACTTTAGGCTTCAAAAACGCTCTTCAGAAACCTATGGGTGACGTCACGGACACTACGTCCATATTTTTTTACAGTCTATGATCCCCACCCTGCCTTTGGATGAGGGCATAAGTTGCGTACCTATGGCAATAAACAGTCGGTAGAAGCAGAATGGCTGAGAGTTCAGCCGTACATGTTTGAACCGGAATCAGACCAAGATGATGAAGAGACTCCGGCAGAAGAAACACAAATGAGAATGGACCAGGATGTCATAAAATGGTTATTTGATACATTTATGTACTTATACATAGTTGTAATTGCATCCCTTTTGCAATTATGGATGTGCAACACACACATAGACACAAAAAAAAAACTGTGATAACGTTGGCGCAATTTTTTGAAACTACGAACACAAATACTGTGATAAATTTTGCTACAAACATACATTTGCATACAAACGAAATTACATTTATGCGAGGGACATGTTGCGTCATGTTTACATTACTTGGCTCACAGGTGCTTATGTGACAAATGTGAGAAGATGGCTACAGAACATACACAGTTTTTAAAACAATATCATTGAAAATAATTATAAACATGTGGTTACACATTATACAGATAGGTATAATTTAATACCTATCTAAAATATAATACAGATAGGAAATTATAAGGTTTAAATTATATACACAGACATCCTACGACGACGACAACAACTTTAGACGCATTTGTTGTTGAATTGGCTGACATCGGCTGAAATGACTATGTGCTCAAAAATCATAAAATACACTTGATACACTACTGGAGGTGACGTTGGATCGCGAAGAGTAGGCAACGATCCACACTTGAGGATTAACTTTGAAGCAAGTCCTGATTTGAATTGACCCTCGTTCACAAAACCATCAGTCAGAAAAACGTATTTTGGAAGTTTAAGAGGCGCCTTTCCTTCGTAAATAAACTCCATACACTGCATTTTCAGTGGCTCTGATGTTGGAAGTGAAAACAGCTCATTCTGAGACAGTGCTTATGATTTATTGTGATTTAAAAAAAAATAAAAAAAAACATTGGGTGAATTTTTATCATTCTAGTGTGGTTTTGCTCACACACAGCCAACACACATTTATGTTCAAACAAAACATACAATTTTGTATTGTCATGTATTTTAGGATCACTTTTGTTGGCTATGGGGGTGGCACAGTATGATATTTGGTATAGCAGATATAATCAGCCATCTTGTTTGGAAGCTAAGCTAACAAACGCTGTGGAGATAGGAAGTATGATAATGATGGAATAAACTAAACATGATTTGGAAGAAGAGGATTTTGAAAGTCTGCTGCTCGAATCCGATGTTCGTGGCTGTCTTTATGAGTCGCAGTATAGTGAAGAGCAGCTGAGGCTGATGGAGGAACCGCAGGCGGCTGCCTGTCGCGGTGGGGAGCCCGGACTGACTTGAGCTGGGCGGTATGCTGGTGCATGTGCTCTCGGTCAAGTAGCCCGGACTGGCTCGAGCTGAGGCGGACTGCTGTGCATGTGCTCTCGCTGTGAACTACGAACACAGATAGAGTCCGTTTGCTGCAGAGAATTTCAACGATGGCAATTTCTCCTGTACGAAAGCTCTGAATCAGACGAGTGTTGTGATGTGAACCATACTAGTTTCGCCTGACTGAACATCCAGGTATCATGCAGTAATTCACCATATAGAAATAAATACAAACGTGGAGTAATTCACTAATGAGTTTGCCAATGTAACGTTAACGGGGTTTGTTGTTGTGGGAAGAAGGAGGCGGGAACCGGCGAACATTTAAACATTTTAATAGTAAAATGAACAAATATAAAACGAAAGTATAAGCCAGCAGCCCCTCATTGACGACTGCTGTTACTCACAGCAGAAACAAAACACATCATAAAATCAGGCCTTTTTCTCTCTCGATCTGCCGTCGTCACTCCTCATTTTATGCTTTCGCTCCTCCGTGAGAGACGCGAAACCGGCGTGCGGTGTCTTTAATTATCACTCGCGCTGTCCTCTTACGTCCCTCTCCTTCGATCGTCCTGCTCGCCACAGCCAACTAACTAGAAATTTTGTGTGAAATGAATTTCAAACTCTGGTGACAGCTAACGTTAGCCTTGTAGATGGAAGAGTGATTTCTCTGATGTGTGCGCAGTTCCGGATTAGTGGGTGTGGCTTGCAGAGCTGTGCAATGTGGTGCATTGTGGGAGTTGTTATCTTACATACAAATGCCCCCTCAGTTATTTTCTGTCTTTTCTCTGTCAAGAGGGCACCAAATTCAAAAATTATTTTACATTTCGACTAAATATATGATCCACTTTCAATAAAGATTAATGTTGAAATGGGTGAAATTCTCCTTTAATCCCCAAACATCTATAATAATGTTATGGGTATTAAGTATCATGGTATGTGTAATGATTTGGTTGTGGTGGTAAGACAGCATTCAGCAGAGAGTGAGAATCCAAACGCAGTTTATTAACAAATATAATCCTAGGTCATAGTCCATACCAGGCAGAGGGGTCAAGCACTTGTAATCAGACTCAGACTCTTGCAAATACAATCCACTGAGGCAGACAGGAACAAGAAATCCAAAATTCAGGAAAATGTAAAGAAACCAGGAACTGCTCAAAATACTTACAGAGTGAAAACCAAACCAGCAAACAAACGAGAAGTAAGAAGAAGTTCATACTGAAGTAAGGCAAAAGGCATTTAAATAGACAGGGTGATGATGAAATGAAACAAGACACATTTATGGAAATTATTCTCCACCTGGTGCAGTGAACGTCACTGAGATCCTGTTAACTGCCCTGTTGGTACAGTTCTTGATTTCTTGCAAGACCGTTTCTCTGCTGGATTATCTCCTTCTACCTTAAAGGTTTGCGTGGCGGCTATATCGGCCTACCACACCCCTCTGGGGGGTACTTCTATCTGAAAAGATCCTCTAGTTTCTCGTTTTTCTCCATGCTACATTGAGGTTGAGATCTGCACCGCACACAGGCTTTGGTGTGGCTTTGGGTCTGGCTTTGGCTCCCTTCAAACCCATTGATGAGGTTTCAGAAAAATCTCTCACTTTAAAAACTTTATTTCTCCTTGCTGTTTCATGCTATTATGTAACCCTGGTTCCCTGAGAGGGAACGAGACACTGTGTTCGCCTGCCATACTCCCTGCATGCCCTGATCGACTTGTTTCAGACTTTTTCAGAAGCTGTCGCGGTCTGTTTTCGGGGGTGCTTTATAGTTTCCTGGTCTATGACGTCACCCGCCTATGAAGTCTCACTCTTCCATTGGACTGTTTATACATATGCTTCACGATGCAGAAACGAAGAGCGTTCCCACCGTGTCTCAAATGCAGGGTTACATACGTAACCTGGGATGATAACAAGCCAATCAATACGTTTCAGAAATCTGATTGTTGTATTTCAGGTTTTTAATCTGGACTGTCTGCAAAACAAATGCTAAAAAATAAAAAATAAAAAAACTGAAATAAAATAAATGCATATCATGGATCTAACAGACTCTTTGGATAATGAATCCTTACATTGTGCCAATAATCGTCCATTCAAATTAATTGTTAGCATTGCAGTAAAGATAATAGAGGTTTTAAAAACATCTATATTCATGCTATTTGGAGTGTATAAAAGTCAAAGACTTACAAAAACAGTATTAGAAAGTGCAGAGCTAATGACCTTTGTAGCTCTTAACTGTTGATGCTGTTGACCTTTACTCCTAATATTCTCAAATCTCTCATCACATACATATGATGAAAGTTTCTGGACAGCAGTGCATCACTGCTGAGGTCACTGCTGAGGCAACCCTAAACATTTTTTGATGTTTCAACAAGGAACCTTAAATTCAGTTCATGTCACATGTATTTCAAGAGGTCACATTTGCCCCTAGGTAGATGCTTTAAAACAAAGAGATCCATTCAGGAGCAAACTTGCATGGCCTGACTAAGAGGGTTATTCTACAACACTGATGGCTATAACAAATGAAATAGGGCAAGAGTGAATGTTCTAAAGGTTTATTAAGATTTATTAAGGTATTTTCTCGAAATGAGTCTTAATGATTAACACAACAGCAAAAAGACGTGTTATTTCTTCCAAAAACTAATGTATAAATAGGTAATTTGGGTGAATGATTTATTATTCACTCAGAGAACAGGTTAGTGTGTGCACATTTGTCATGTCAAGTATATAGGCATTCCTGTAGGTCAAAGAGAGCATGACTAGCAGCCAATTGGTTTATTCGTTTATTGGTTTATTTATTTTCTGTATATTTAATTCAATTACACTTTAAGAGTATTGAACATACATTAATATTATACTGATAACACACTTTAAGTGATTTAAAACACATTGCAATGACATTCCAAGAAAACTTGAAGTGCATTTAATTATGCAAATGGCATCATTATAGGGTGCTTCTAAGTAATCTTTATGGCAGTGCTCGAAAATTTGCCTTTTACGGACAAACTCCAGTATACCAGTAACTCGCTTATCCAGAGAACAGATGTAGGCTATGTACATTGAATGCAGCAACAACAAAGGACTGGAAGATAACCCGGGTTGCCCAAGTCATAAATGGACTCGTTTGAATGTGCCAGGATTCCAGATTTATTTCCAAGAGGGAAATCACAAGTGGCAACAGCTGAAGAGAGATAGGCCTAGTATAATGATTAGCATTAACAATGTTGTATTTATTCAGCGAATACCATTGGAGCGTTGTCAACCTATTCACAAGCAAAATATTGCGTGTAATTAAGGTGAGCCACGGCAGGGGAAAATATTGTTTTTTTACTGGTCAATTTTGAGATTTTTGGATATTTGTCTTTTTTCAGACTTGTTGTGAAAAAAAGTTTGAAATACACATTTAGGTCTTTATCTTAATACACTTTATTTGTTTGCGTCTGTAGATTTCTCATAAATTCATCAAAAGTTGGCGATCTAAGTCATCCTGCTGCACCTCGATCGCTGTCTGGCACCCTGTCATCATCACACACACCGCTAAAAAGCTCTCTCTCTCTCTCTCTCTCTTTCTCTCTCTCTCTCTCTCTCTCTCCTATACAATGCTGTCAGATCCAAATATGGTCATTTCCTTTTTATCAATAACCCATCGTAAAAGTAAAAGGGGGGATTTAATGCGCAATCTCATTTGCTGATGCTAAAAATAAGCCATTTTTTTTAAATGACCTTTCTCTCAAACTCCAAGTACGAAATCTCCATTTCAGTAGCAGCCATATACACCAAACTTTCCCGTCTTGTACCTAGTTATATTATGAAGAAAATTTCTGAGGGATTTGTATATTATTCGTAGCCTGATTTATATAACATTTTATTACAAAAAACATGGCGAAAATATTTTTTTTGAAGGCTATTGACAGTATATTCTTATTTACAGGATAACAAAAGTAGATATGCATAAATCCCTGTGTAATTTTAAGAGTAGTATACACTCACCTCGTATACACTCAAGGGTAATTAGGAACACCTGTTTAATTTCTCATTAATGCAATAATCTAACCAACCAATCATATGGCAGTTGCTTCAATGCATTTATTGGTGTGGTCCTGGTCAAGAAAATCTCCCGAACTCCAAACTGAATGGCAAAGAAAGTTGATTTAAGCAATTATTTCACAATTTGCTCAGTTACTGGGATTTTCACGCACAACCATTTCTAGGGTTTACAGAGAAAATGTGTGAAAAGGGAAAAACATCCAGTATGCAGCAGTCCTATGGGCGAAAATGCCTTCTGCCTAGAGGTCAGAGGAGAATGGGCAGACTGATTCAGGCTGATAGAAGAGCAACTTTGACTGAAATAACCACTCGTTACAACCGAGGTATGCAGCAAAGCATTTGTGAAGCCACAATACGCACAACCTTGAGGCGGATGGGCTACAACAGCAGAAGACCCCACTGGGTACCACTCATCTCCACTACAAATAGTAAAAGAGGCTACACTTGCATCAGTGGAAACATCTTATGCTGCAGACTGATCTCATGAAGTAGCGTGTGTATGAGACGCCAATTCGTATTTCCATTTTTGGCGTGCTATCAAGACGCATAATCGCCTTTCAGCGTGTTTATGAACGCCGTTGACTTAACGTTATATAAATATATGACTTACCTCAACCCCGTCCCTAAACTTAACCATCACTGGGGTTAATGGCATTTATGACTGTTCCCTTACCATCCTAGGTAAAAAAAAGATATGACTTACCTCAACCCCATACCTAAACTTAACCGTCACTGGGGTTAATGGCATTTATGACTGGAGATTTGACTGCGTGTTCAGACACGCGGAATGACGCGGACGTTAATGGCGTAGACATATACGCATACACGCGGATACACGCGGATAGCACAAAATGCGTGGAGATAACACGCCACCTGACTCGAAAGTGGCGTATATGTTTACGCAAAAGTCATGATGTCATGTTGTATGCTGAGTGAACATGTTACTTGCACACATACCTCTAAGCAATATACAGTTTCCCCCTGACATGTGCTATCTCTTCTTATGCATTCAAACTCATGCTTTTGAAACTCCATAAGATAATACACTGATTATGAATATTAATAAATAACAATAATACAGATACATAATATAATTAATAAAATGTAGTGCTGTCAAATGATTAAAATATTTAATCGCGATTAATCGCATTAATGTCATAGTTAACTCGCGATTAATCGCACATTTTTATCTATTCTAATTGTCTTTTGATTTCTTTTTGTTACATTATTTTTTCTCATTTTAATGCTCTTGTCAACATGGAAAAGTGGATCGGCTTGTTTATTGCAAATGTTTTTATTATTAATATTATTGAAAATAACAGTGTTAATAGTGTTAATAATAGTGTTCTAAATATTATTATTTAATAACTAAATAATAGTGTTCAATTTCACACTAACATATATAAATAATATCTCACACACTGTAACACTGTCTATCAATAAAAGGGTGAAAGAAATACTGACGAGGTCCTGATATTGATGAGGGGGTGGAGAATTCGCATCATCTGTGTGTGTGTGTGTGTGTGTGTGTTTTTGTGTGTTTACTTGGCCATCATCAAGTGGTGTTTCAGACTGGACGTGCTGTGATGATAATAGCTCAGTTCACAATGACAAACACACAGATCACTTGGTCTTGTCAATGGGACAATTTGGCAACTTTTTAAAAGTAAACTTTCCATTCAGAATCTTTTAAGGGCATCCATTTCGGTGTCTCGCGCTCGTCATCCACTCAAAACGTAATGTTACTATTTGGGCGGCTTGCAAGCCGAAACGAGTGTGTGCGGCACAAAACGTCCTCGTGCTGCGCTCTGAACCCATTCATTTCAATGGCTTGCGCTGCACGAGGACGTTTTGTTGCTTCTTCTACCAAAGCGCAAGCGGATCTAGCTAGAACAGAAACAAAACAACAGGCACGCCGCAAACACACTTTTGGGCTGGCGAGCCGGCTTTAAGTGGATGACGAGCGCGAGACGCCGAAATGGATCAGGACACATGCCGCGTCCTGTTGCAAAAGCATGTGAAAAAACTACAAAGTTTGCTAGGACAAAAAGGCCTTTAATCGTGCAATAAAAAAAAATAACGCCGTTAAAATGGGTTTGCGTTAAGGCCATTAATAACGCGTTAAACTGACAGCCCTAGTTTAAAAGTATCGTTCTTTACAACAGTAGCATGAAAATAGAGACTAGTAGGTTAAAAATGATTAAACATTAAACGGCTTGCCATACTCTATCTGTCGTTTCGACTAGTCACAATTACGTTACAGATATCTTAAATGATAATACAAACTATCCAAAATGTAATTACGACTAGTCAGAAAGACGTTGTTGATATCCACAATGTTAATTCTGGATAGTCAAAAGGGCTTTAAATGTTAAAAGGGCTTGCCATAAAGAAACGTACAGTAGGCTCAGAGAGAGGCTCACCGTATTCAAACCAAAATAGCTAGCTAATTAGTGAGGAAGTTGTCCGGCTTGAGGAGTACAATATGTACATGCCGATTTTTGTAACTGTAGATAAAACTAACAACCCCATTTTTGTCAAAAGGTGGCTCTACTGAGCCCTCATCACACCCGTTTCTGAAACTTTGCACATGTCTACTGGCTAATAAATGTGATGTGTCTGACGAGTTTCATGCAATTTGAAGCATGCTAAGGGTCTCAAAAGCATCCTAAAAGAATGGTAAAGTTTGATGCGTTGCCACGGCAACAGTTTCAAAGATATCAAGAATCCATTCACAGGTCTTCATCTGCCATGTATTTACATTATACAGATGAAGTTTGAATCAAATCGGGTAAAAATAAGAAGGTGATTTCAAAGGATTTTGAAAGTGACACACTTCCTGCTGCCAGTTGGTGGCTCTATAACTTTGACTCACAATAGTCACATACATGTGATCGGCCTCTTACAACGAATACACTGCTGTGATGAAGTTTCATCAAGATCAGTTAATGTAGAAGTTATGACACACTTCCTGTTTCACGTTTCTCGCCATGATTTCGTTTCCACGCCACGGCCAAACCGTTCGAGATATCAAAAATCCCCAAACAAACTTTCATCATCAATGTCTTAACTTCACGCTAACGAGTTTCAACGAATTAGGATCAGTGCTCTAGGAGGAGTATTTCAAATTCCATTGTGTGTGTTTTACAAAGAACCCTAAATAGCCGACTTCCTGTTGGGTTGTGGTAAAAAGTAAAAGTATGAAGTATATATGAAACGATGAGATCTACATGTGTACCGAGTTTCATATTATTACATGCAAGCGTGTTTGATTTATGGATCAAGTTTTCGGAACCCGTTCAAGGGGGCGCTGTCGAGCCCCCCTGCCACGCCCGGGTACCATCTTCAGCCCGGCCCTGATGGCCACGGGTTCTGACCTGTGTCCAAAGTTTCAAGAGTTTTCGAGCATGTTAAGGGCCCCAAAAGTGCCTGAATATTCGTAAGAAAAATAATAATAATAGAAAAGAAGAATAACCCCAAGGAAAACAATAGGGCCTTCGCCCTTTCAGGGCTTGGGCCCTAATAAGAATCCTAAGGAAAACAATAGGGCCTTCGCCCTTTCAGGGCTTGGGCCCTAAATATATTTACAATCAGGCAAACCAACTGAAAAGAGCAGTCCAAATCAGAGTCAGTAAACAGGCAAAGGGTATATCCCATAAACCAATGGGATATTTAGATAAAAACTGTTCACAAATCAAACAAACAAATGCCACTCACAGTCTCAAATCTCTTAACGGTTCCTCCGTTAGGCAACACAAACGTGTAAAAATTATCTAAATTGTTTATCAGAATGAATCTTGTTAAATGTAGTAAAACATACTGAGAAACAGTAAGGCAATTTATAAAAAATCTAAATTTAATATTATTCTTCTTTTTACATTAATTTGATTTTCATTCAGCATTCAAAAGATCCTTTGAGTCCAAGTGCATTCTGGTTTATCACTTGATAATACTAATGCTGTCTGCTTCTTTGCTGCTGTCTTTCACATATTTATCATCTAACAACACTAAACTAGACTTCCTTGTTAAAACACTGCTAGATTCTCAAAGTGGCATGCAGAAAAAATAATCTTTAGACTGGAGTTTTCAGTCAAGCACACAATCATGCAAACACAATCTTCAGCACTTCACCAAATCCACTATGATTAGACTAGCCTGGAATTTTCTCACAGTATGCAGAACACCTAAAGCTAAAAGAGAATACTGCTCTGGGTTGGCACTGGTTCTGGTGACCGACAAGCTCAAGCCTCTGCTGTATCCTGGCAACAGTAATTGGTTCTTTATGCAAGTAAATTGCTGAAACCCCTGAAAGAGGATAAATAAAATGTATTTAGCATTTTATTTAGCATTTTATTCTACATATATTATTCTATACCTCAGACGCCCTCTCAACGTTTGATCTTAAACTCAATTTAAGAGTATAATTATTGACCCCCCAGTGAAAATGAAATTTACTAAAATATAATTTAAATACATTTATTTTATGATAAGTATACTACACATACATTTACATTATTATGTGCTTACATAACTTAATATAAATACCCAGCAAATGTACTTTTACTAAATTGCTATACTTAAAGTCTGCCAAAATGGAACTAATTTTGTACTTATTGTATTTTTGTTATTCAGACACAGTGCTAATTTCCAACTAAAGATATACATGCTAAAGTGGGACTACTTCAAGTATACTTTAGGTACACTTTACATATCTTGCATTGAAAGACTGATGTTATACAGAGATCATACTATCTTTTCTAATATAGATATTGAAACAAATTTTTGGCTTAATATTAAGAAGTGTGCATTGTGCAATAAAGTTTAAATATGACGAAATGTCAGTAAATACATTCATGGATTTGCTGTTTACTGTTGTACAGTTCTATATAAAGTGCAATGCAATTACCCTGGGTACTTGTCTATTGTAGACACCTTTTTCTTACAGATATTTAGCCAATGTACTGAATATAATGCAGTGTGTACAATTTTATAAGAAATGACTTATACTGTATTCGCAGAGATGTACAGTAATTGATAGTTATTTATGTGTATGTGCCTACCCATGAGAAGGAAGAGCAGAAGTCTGTGCATATGTGTGTGTTCAAGGACACAAAGTACGTCTCAGCTGCACATGCAACCTCTGTTCCCTGAAGGAGGGAACAGAGTTGTAGTCGACGTTCAACTGAATGGGTTCACACCAGGGAGCCAGTCATCTTTGAGTACTTTTGAAACGAGCCAATGAAATTGGCGGCGTGCATGACTTCCATCACACAGTCCGTCCCCATGGCACAGGTATAAATACGGAAGTGGATGCACACATTAGTTGCTTTTTCGCTGAATAGTCGAGTGTAACTTCGGAATCAGTGGTGGTCCAGCAATAGCGGCAAGTGTACTACGTCTCCATTGCCTCCTTCAGGGATAGGGATTGCATACACAACCGAGACGTTTCCTGTCAGTCATTCACGTTCAACGTAGTCGACGTTCGACTGAATGGGGTCACCATAAAAACGCCACTAATGCTGCTACCTTCCAGTGCCTCGACAAAAGCCTCCTGACCCCTCCACATTGAAATGGAGATGGCAGGGCTTAGGCCAGGGAAGTCACTAATGTTCCACAGGACCACTTAGAAAGTGTACCCTATCAATGGAAGGAAGGGACGCTGCGGAAGCCACATCCTGCCTGAAGGGAGGTAACAAAGACACATATGGACTGGGCTGATGACTGGGCAGTACAACATATGGAATGTCATTGGGATAAATTTGGCCTATACATGGGGGGGGGGGGGGGGTATCATGGAAGAATACACATATGGGATAGCCATATTAGTAATGTGAACCCTCACCAGTGCCAGAGCACATAAATATTTCTCTTGTTCACACTTACATAAAATTAGAGGGAACAATTTTAATGTATATTTGGCTTGCTGGCCGGGGGAAGGGCTTCGAGTTCGGAATTCAGCCCGAAACCTAGTACTCCCCCCGGTATGTACGTGCTTATGACAAGAAGTGAGGAGAAAGGGGCGGTGGAGGGATGCAGCAAACTGCCAGTGCAACGAGGTGAGACTGCTGGGATATATATACCTTTCCTCGTTGATTGCTGATTGCTCTCCTCTCGTGTTAATTTTCTGTGCGTGCTCCTCCTGAACTTTGTTAATAAAAAAAATCATATGGTAAAAGTAGTGCACGCACTGAAACACAAGTTTGGCATGTTCACATTCTTCCACCAACGAATGTCCAGGGCCGGATTTTCAATTGATTGAGTGGCATTGATTCAAAAAGGTGCTGAAAGCATTCTTTAGAAATGTTGGGCTATATTGATAGGATAGCATCTTGCGGTTGATGGAGATTTGTGGGATGCACATCCAGGGCACGAAGCTCCCATTCCACCACATCCCAAAGATGCTCTATTGGGTTGAGATCTGGGGCCTCATTTATAAACAAAAGGTGTACGCCGCTCTCTACGCAATAGTTGGTATTTATAAAAAGCAAACTTGACGGTAAATTGTGCCTTCAAATTGGTCCTTCACGCAAGCTCTGACCCAGGCGTACGCACAAAAACGGGTGAAATGAGAAATGGCGACACCGTCGGCAGTTGGAAAAAACACGTGAAAGTGTGTGAAACTGTAGACGGTTGTGTAAAATAAATGGCTATACTGCCTCTCATAAATAACATGAAGACTTCACAAAGCAAGTCTTACAATTAACAGCCTACACGAACACCCATTTGATCGATCTGTAACAGAAAAGCAAATTAACCCATATTTCCAAAAAGAAAGTGAAATATGTTCTGCAATAATATTGGCATATACAATTCATCCTTATAAATAAGATGGTAAACAGAACGAAATAATGTACAAAATATTCTCGCCAATAGGCCTATGTCCATCTAACGGAGCAGATATAGCAATTAGTCTGTCAGATAGATAGATACTAATTAGGGAGGTAGATAGATCAATAAATAGATAGATGTATTATTTGTCCACTGGGGAAAGTTGTTTTCATCGTAAAAATATCTTCATCAGCTACGGAATCATGGTATTCATGCATATGCCTTTAGTTCGTTTTATTTTTGATAAAGCAGGCTAACGTATGACGTATGTCTCAATCATTCAGAAAGCTGCAAGAAATTACATTTGTGCTGAACTATTTCCCATTTAGATTATAAACGACATAGTGTCAGATGCAGAATTAAATGGATGTAAATAAAATGCCCATCACAATGCGTATAATGACGCACTTGGCTGATCTTGCACTCTTAGAAGATGTGGCGATTAAATGGAATGATTCGGAGTGAACGCATCATCTTCACAACAAAAGGTGTGGAAAAAATATATTATTTAAGAATTCCCTCATTGTGCAGTTTATTTCAGTTAGGATAGTCTTGATTTCGCCCAACTCCTTGGCCACCTCTCTAATTGAATTAATGACTAGACCCTTTTTTGCCTCGACTTTGATGTCCGACCATTTCTTTTTTATTTCGGCCACAGTCCGAGGTTGTGAGGCTACAGCATTTACGGCGTCTGAAACCTTTTGCCACTCAAGTGCCTTTTTGGCATTAGTAATGCCCACACTGTGTCCTCCAAACAACATTTTTCTACTCTTTTCCACCTCGCCAACGATAACTTTTACTTCACATTGAGTTAAGTTACATTTTTTGTTTATCCTCTCTGTGTTTAACATGATTTCGCAATCGATGAATATTACAGTTTTTCTCGCTTGTTTACACACATTTTCTGGTACTTGAGACACAATGACCACAACATGTAACTCATTCACCAACCCCCTGAACCAATTCTACTGAACTACAAGCACAATTCTTGCTTTACACTCAAATTGCAGTTCAAAAACACACTTTTTTCAAAACACTACACACAATTCTCTGCATTTGGCACAATTTTCATGCAGAAAATCTCTTGTTTTCATGAGGAACACACTGCCATTCAAATATTCAAACTGACTCGTCACATGGGCAAACACATTTCACACAGTTTTACAATTAGCGATCAGAGCTTTGGCATAAAATACCAAAACCAAAGAGAGGATGCAGCATAGATATTTTTTTTATTTCTTTTTTTTTACTGTAACAGCATAAGAAATTCTGTTGTTTTGTATGTAGACCACTGTATGTGCAACTTTGTGTTGGTTGGGGTGTACAACATGTTGGATCTATCTCCCATTGATTTTGTGGGAAAAATAAAATATATTTGTTACCGTGTATTTGTGTGTTCTGTGTATAAAAAACAATATTCTCAAATATTTTACAACACAGTTATGTATGTAATATCTGCAGTAAGTGTAACACTGAACAAAAAAGGCCTAAGTCATTATGATGAATGGAGAAGAAGTGTTTTCCATTACAGTTTTTTTTCGATTGCTTACACACTAAAATTAGAACTTTCCCACAATAAGCGAAACCTTACACTCAAGGAGCAAAACACCGGCCTAGATTTGCACAACTGTAAGCACATTGTCAGCTTCACACTTTTTGCAAAACATTACACACAGTGATTTGCAAAACACTAAACACACTTGTATGCATTTGACACAGAAATTTATCATGATTGAATTTCCTTGCAATTTTAAAGCAAAGGCTTTCAAATAAACACACACATGAACCAATTGGTTAAACACAGCCACCAGGTGTGCACACACACTGGTGCTTAACTGTAGACACACCAATCAGGTTTAAGTACTATAAAAAGGCAAAAGGTAAGTTCATCTGTCTTCAAAATGGACAGTGTCAGAGGAAGAGGGAGAGGAAGACCTGGAGGAGTGATAGGACATGCACAAAGAAGAAGACAACCAAATTCAGACAGGGTCAAGGTCCTGCGGTGTGAATATGTGGTGGTACGTTTTATTCACTGACTATATTGTGTACTGCACACATAACCTTTTTTACGTACTGTACATGTAATTTTTACTATATACAGACCTACAGTATATTGATCTACACAATGTGATCTTTTGCTGTATTTCAGAGAGTTTTGCAAATGGATGCGGAGGAAGTCCTGCATGAGTCCCACATTTCATCAATACGCAAAATTTACAGTTCAGTATTTTCCACCATACACCCTTCTTCTTACAGTAAGGGACTATGTTGAGTTCTTCTCAACATGGCGGTGGAAGGTTTATGATCTCTGGCCCTATGTCCAGATGCCCCTCATTCAAGCTATGAAGGAAGCATGTGATCAAATTGAAGCAGCATCCATGGATTCGTCACTCAAAAAGATTCCTCCCATGTTGCCTTGCAAATGAAAATATAGCATAATATATGATGTTTACGAGGCCCTGTGGCCAGAACCAGCTTGGCGGAGAAATGTTTAGTACTGAACTGGATATGTAATCTGTTACAGTATTACAGTATGTACTGTAAGCTTATAGTACAATGCTACGTTCAGTAATACTGTATGAAAACTGGAAAATGTTTTTTTTGTTTTTTTTTTTTGTTGAAATGTTCAGTATTGACTGAATTGAGTACATGAAAAGAAATAAATATTTTCATTAGTCTGCAAAATTTGTGCCATGTGGTGTTGGTGAATTTATTTTTTTCACTTTCTCTGTAAATGCTAAAAGTGTTTTAGGTTGAGCATAGGAGTGTTTAACTGATTCAAACAGAATCAAACCATATGATGGTTGTGTTCATGTTATGACAGCAAAATAAGGTTTTTATAAGACGTTAAATAGTTTTGATAAAAGTGTTCCATTTTGCAAATGATCTGAAGTGTTGTGCTACTTTGGTGTAGGGTTGTGTTAATTGTTTGTAGTGTTTTGACAAACCGGGCCCTGTTTTCAAAATTGTGCTTAAGCAATCGAAAAAAACTGTAATCATAGTGTTTTACATTGAGCACATCAGTGTTCAACTGGTTCTTATAAATGTCTATTCATATGATGGTTTGTGTGTGTCATTTGAAAACAAAATACCATTTTGAGAAGAAATAACATTGTTTTGAATGTAAAGTTTCCATTTACATTGTAAAGCCATTAAAAGAAATGTAAAGCCATTAAAGGATGGGTACATGGTGTCTGAAGACTAAAATTTCATCTTTTAATATAATTTTATGTATATATAAGCTATGTATATATGTATATATATAATATATATATATACCCCAGTGCCTTTAGGTAACTAAAGGAACCGGGGTTGCGGTGCCACCGGCTTGGGTATCGCTGCTCGCAGCTATATTTTATTGTTAAATTTAGAAGACAATGTAATCTATGTAATTGTTACTCTAATAACAGGGGAGTTTTAAATTATCGCGTTAGGTAGAGATTAATCCGTGTTAGATATAGATCCAGGTCGCTAAAGACTCGAATATGTAAGAATAATTGGCAAATTCCCATTTAACAGTTAATGGAATATGAAAACCTAAAATAGGCCTTCAGAGGAAAATTGATATGTTTGTCAATTGGGATATTCCTTTCTCTCTCAGTGTTGCAGTTCCTTTGGGAGATATAACAATGATGTCTGGCTCACTGGACAGCATTGCTTAAGCCACATAAAAGTTGAAGCATTGTCATTGTTTAATGAAATTGAAGCCACAGCTCTGAAAAGACAAATAACTAAAGCAATAAGTGTGTCACAAGAACTGTATTTATTTAACAATCCTGTAGTTTATATAGAGATAAATACCAAATCCCAGAATGATATATGACACTTTTCCTTTATTTTGTAGGAAAGTTGAGAACACACTGAGAGGAATAGTAGGGTAAGACAAGAATGTAATTGGGACATGACCCAGGTTGAATTCCGAGTTCTTTTGAGCCAACAGCTCAGTATGTACAGTATATAGTATAGTATACTGTGCAACTCTAAACCAGATCTCAGAACCATCACTCTGTGCATTATTCCTGATCTCATTGTCTCCCAACTTTTCTCCATTCTCTTTTTTTGTAGCTTTACTTCACTCTTTAGTCTATATTTGTCTCTTACTTTTGACCTACAACATGTATTTTATGTGCTGAACAAACAAGACTGGCTAAATTGACTGTTTTTATTTTAGTGTTAGGCCCTAATACAAATGCACACCTGACTCCACAATCGGTGATAAACTTTTAACTAAACAACTAAACAGTTGCTTTGTTTACAAGGATTCATAATGACCCGTCCACCATAATTTACACACCCTTGCAGTCAAACAAATCATTGCAATACCCGTTCATTTGAAAACATAATTTTTGAATGAATTGTTTGTGTTTGTTTCATTTCAGTGAGCACATAAATGTCCCAGTATTGTTGATAAATTCTTGCACACCATGATTCTTTGGTTACTATGGTGTATAAGTGACATTTCCAGACTGATCAAATGACATACACAATGATCACAATGCACTTTGACTTTCCCATGCTCCTCACTTACAAATACAGTTTAATGAGTTTGTTTAGTTCTCTTGCTCCCATTGTTGAGCATGTGCAACGAAAGGCAGTTTTCAGTCAATTGAACAAGTCTACACATGAGCTGTTTTTCTAAAGGCAGTTTTTCCAATAGACTCTATACTGATACTATAACTTTTGATTGCCACATATAAATTATTTGTATAATGCATAAATCATACTGCTGTTATGTATAAACAAAGTGGGTAATTCTGTGTTCCAGTAAACCCTCAAAGTGCACATATACCCTGGATATATAGTTCAGTGCTGTTTAGATATTAAAATGTGATGTATACTGTGGTTAAACTCCTGACTCCCGTGCATGTTCCTTCATAAGGAGTAGGCTATGTGAATTGATGTGAAAGATTGATGTAACCCACCCAATTAATTGAGGCTGTGTTGCTATGTATTTTCATGTATTTTTTTTTGTTTTGTTTTGTTTATATACATATTTTTTTTTCCTTGCCTAATGCATGAAATGTTCAGACATATGTTTTAGTTTTATTTTTATTTTAATTACTATTTTGTTTTCGCGGAGTGGTGAAAATAATTCATTGCGTCGATGGGTGCTGACGTCACATGCGCGCCAGATCATTGAAGAGAGAGACGTGAGCCACATGTGTGAGCTCTCGTTAATCAAATCCATCGTTGTTAATATTGTTCTAAATCGATGTCTGAACTGTTTCATTGTATTAGGTAAGTCACAATTGGGTCATATTTTCATGAATAATGTTCAAGTTTGTGTTTGTTCATATAAGAAAATGTGGATGGTTAATGGTGTTTGTGATTGAGTATATAGTGTGCAATAGAGAACATGTAAAGCACTTATGCTGCAGTAGTATACTTGTTAAAAACTGGTTGCACATTTATGTAATGGGAATAATGTAAGTTTAAACATTATTGAATGTTAAATGCATTTTTGCGATGGATGCTGACGTCACATGCGCGCCAGCTCATTGAAGAGAGAGACGTGAGCCACATGTGTGAGCTCTCGTTAATCAAATCCATCGTCATTAATATTGTTCTAAATCGATGTCTGAACTGTTTCATTGTATTAGTTGGGATTGTTTCAACGCTCTGGGATCGTGTTTGAGTTGCGCCGTGAGGGAGAACGCGCTGGATTTCCACTGGAGGAATTGCGTCATCAGGGACTCTTCACTCAAGGGACTCTTCACTCAAGAAACTCTTCACGTTCGGCTTTCATCACTGCACGGAGTTTAGTAGGCATTTACGCAAACAAACAAACCCAACTGAGTCATTTTCACTTTCACGCGAACTGAGTCATTTTCACTTTCACGCGAACTGAGTCATCTCCATCTTCTCAATGAACTGAGTCACATTTCGAACAAATTGAACCGAGTCACTTTACGAACAAATTGAACTGAGTCACATTCCAATGAAACTGAACTTAGTCATTTGCATGGCACTTATACTGCTGTGAACACGAACTGAATTTTCTTTATTTTTTATTTTATTTTTCTTTTATATATTTTAGTGTCCTTTGATTGGTCATTGTTTTTTTTTGTTTTTTTCGAAATGGTGATTTGTCAAATGGGATTCTAATGTGATGTGTGAAAAGCGATTCGTGCGCAATGACATTCAAGTAAACAGTTACTGTTCAGTGATCTGATTGACCTATCTGTTAATTCCTTTCATTATCATTTATTAATTCATTCTATTTTATATTGAAGTTTATTCATTGGTTTATTTAATATCATTTTCATTTATTTACTTTTCTAGTTAGCACTACAGACATTAATTTAAACAAGTGCAGACACACATTTAATTTTTTTTTATTGCAAGGTGTGAGACCCCGAACCCGGGACTCCAGATACCATTATAAACTGTGAATTATAGGTATTTGGTGAGCTCAGACCCAAGTAGATATTTTTCCTCCTTTTCTTTTTGCGGTGTTAAATCCCACTAATGGGTTACATCCAAGAATAGAGAGAGAAAAATTTGGCGCCCAACGTGGGGCTGCGCTTGTTTGACAAAATCGGGTTTTAGTCCTAATTTTCAGAATAATTTTCTTTCTTTTCTCACAATGGAATTTTGCAAGCAGCATAATTTTGATCCTGAACGGTCTGTAATACTTACAAAAGTAGATCCAAAAACTACTCTTATGGACGTGAGGCGATGTTTTGATCATCTTGATGAGGTGAAGAAAGTTGAGTGGTTAGGTGACAAATTCGCAGGAGAGCTTCTTTGCGAATTTCAGGAGGTTACTACTCCGTTAATAGCTGAAGAAGAATATTTGAATGCAGATGGCCAAAATGTATGGGGTGTTGTGCCACTAGAGGGTAGGCAGCTCGACGATATGCAACCTCACCCTAGTTCCCCAACACCAATACAGAGTAAATACTCGGGTCAAACCTTGGATGATATGGCTGATCAGCTATTGGTGCAAATAGAGAGTTTGGCACAACTTCACTGTGTAGATGTAAATGAACTAAGCCAGCAGGTTGTGACTAAGCTTGCACACATAGCTGATGGTGTTGATAGGGGCCCCTCCACTTCAACCCCTGCTCCAAGAAAGTTTGGTAATGTAATGCCAGCAGCAACGCCTACTGTAGCCGCCAATTCGGCATCAAAAGTGTCTTTTGCAATTCGAACCGATTCACCTCCTGTGGGTAGAAACACAACACATGAGACTCCTATCACTTTCACTATACCACAGGACGTACAGCGAGTAGTGGTGGAACATGTGGTGAAACATGACTCTGATTACCAGGGACATGTTCCCTTACCCCCCAAGTTGAGAATGTTTTCCGGACATTGCCCCAAGCCTAGTGGGGAAGTTGATTTCGCCACGTGGCAATTGTACGCTAGGCAGCTACTTTCCGACACTTCTCTGATGGAGAGGCATAAGAGAAGGCACATTTTGGATAGTCTCCTTCCCCCTGCTCTTAATGTTGCTCTAGGAGTAGGTACAAATGCGCCACCAGAAACGTACGCACGGGAGCTAGATAAAGCTTATGGTAGTGTCACAGGGGGAGATGATCTGTACATTCAGTTTATCGAGACGCACCAAAACCGAGGTGAAAAGCCCTCTGATTATTTGAGGCGTCTTCATTCCTTGATGCAGGAGGTGGTTGAAAAGAAGGGAGTGGTTGGCAAACATTCTGACACTTTGCTTCTCAAGCAGTTCATCAGAGGGTGCTGGGATGATGTCCTGATAACGCAGTTGCGTCTTAAAGATTTGCTATCAGATTCTTTACATCCCGATTTGAGCTATTCCAGCTTGCTTTTCAAACTGAGGTCTTTCGAGCATGAGAAGCAGCTTAAAGAGAAACGTATGAATGTCCATTTATGCATGCCTCCTGTTAGAGCGCAGAGCCAAGTGCATGTTACTGCCGATCAGGGATTTGTAGCAAACTCTGGGGAAGCACAAGTAAATCTGGCCTTGACAGAACGCATTAGAGAGCTTGAAGCTGAGGTAGCTAAAGCAAAAGCACCAAAGCCAGTTTCAGTGAAGAAACTGCCATATGATCAACACCAGTCAAAAGTGCCAAACAAGAAAGGGAGCAAAGAAGGGAAGTCCTCACGCCCTGTGCCTCAAACTCAAGCTAAGTCACTGCCCATGAGTGGATTTTGTTATCGCTGTGGTGAGGATTCTCATTATTTGCAACAGTGCACTAATCCAGTGAATGCAGCCTTGGTGCAGAAAAGGCTGGTGCAGAGACATGAGCAAAGGAGTCTTCCAAACAAAGTGACGACACCCGCTGCTCATTTAAACATGGAGTAGCCTCTGTTGTGGAACAAACAGAGGCTGGAGTTGTAAAAGGTTCCATAGAAAAGACAAACCAGGTTCCTAGGGGATTAGTTGGAGAACCTTGGGAAAGTCAGGCTTGGGTGGATGGAATTGAATGTTGTTGTCTAATTGACACTGGGTCACAGGTGACTTGTGTAGCTGAATCTTTCTACAAGCAGTGTTTACAGCATAGGGGTATTACCCCCATGGTAGAACTACTCCGGGTTGAGGGGGCTGCAGGGCAATTAGTCCCTTATCTAGGATGCATTGAAATCGATGTCCAGTTTCCAAAGTCTGCTTGTGGAACAGATGCAGTGGTTGCCGTACTAGCGCTGGTCTGTCCTGATCAAACCTACAGTGCTCGGTCGCCCTTGTTAGTGGGTACAAATGTTCTCCGTCATCTTGTACAAGATTGTAACACGGTGCAGGAAAAGAATTACCTACCGCAAATGCCCATTAGCAGTGACTGGATGGCTGCTTATAGTACTTGTGAAGCTACTTCGACACCTTGTAAAGGGGCACAGTGCCTCACCCCAGTTAGACTGTCGGGTAAGAGATCTGTAACGATCAGTAAAGGTGAAAAGTGTGAAGTGACCGGGGTGTATCGAGCTAAAGATTTCGGCCAGAGCAAGACAATGATCATTGATGAACCAGTGATGCATCATCTTCCAGGTGGTTTAGTCGTGGAATGTAAGTTGATACAAGCTGAGGCTAGAGCTCGAAATAAAGTCAAAGTGGTCATTCGAAATGTTTCAGACCACAGTGTGACCTTGCAGCCAAAAGGCGTTCTCGCTGAGTGTTCAGTGGTGGAATGGATGAAGTCTCTGCCTATATTTGATAATGCTAGTACTTCTCAAACTACCACTTCTCTGATGGCAAGTCTTATGGTAAAGGCAGACGATCCTGTGGTTCTCGATTTTGATGGTTCCCCCATTTCTGAGGAGCTCAAAGCTCGCATAGTGGGAAGAATAAACCGTGAGGCATCAAGTGCATTTGCCAAGCATGATCTAGATGTGGGACGAGTGTCAGGCGTGGCACATAGGATAGAGCTAATTGAGCATGTTCCGTTCAAAGAGCGTACTCGTCGTGTCTCTCCAGCTGACTTTGAGGACTTAAGGAAACACTTGTTAGATCTGCTGGCTAGTGAGATTATAGAAGAATCAAATAGTCCCTATGCTTCACCAGTAGTACTGGTGAGGAAGAAAAACGGTGACTTGAGAATGGTGGTTGATTATCGCAAACTAAATAAGTTGACAAAGGGAGATGCATATCCTCTTCCCAGGATCGAGGAAACCTTTACATTGCTGTCAGGTTCGAAGTGGTTTACGGTCCTAGATTTAAAAAGTGGATATTACCAGTTGGAGGTGGAAGAGAGTGATCGCCCCAAAACTGCGTTCACTACGCCATTTGGAAATTGGCAATTTCGGCGTTTACCACAAGGGCTGACGAATTCTCCAGCCACTTTTCAGAGAACCATGGAGAAAGTCATGGCGGGTTTGAATTTGCAGGAAGTTATAGCTTTTCTTGACGACTTGATCATTTTCTCTGACACACTTGAAGAACATGAGGCTAGACTTATGAAGGTTCTCCAACGTATCTCCGCGTTTGGGCTTAAGTTAGCACCGTCCAAGTGTAAGTTCTTTCAAACTTCCGTCAGATATCTAGGGCATGTTATTTCTGCGCAAGGCATACACCCTGACCCAGACAAGATTTCTGCTTTGACAGAATGGCCCATCCCAAAGACTGTCAGAGATTTGAGGTCATTCCTAGGCTTTGCTGGGTATTACCGGCGATTCGTTGAAAGCTACTCCCAGATAGTTAAGCCTCTGAATGCGTTATTACAGGGTGAATTCTCTACTAGAGGACGGTCAACATCATCTTACCGTGTTAGGAGTAAAGCGCAATCTCTAGCTGGGAAATGGGATAATGAGTGTCAAGTTGCTTTTGACACTATCATTCAAAAGCTCACAACAGCGCCTGTTTTAGCTTTTGCAGACTGGAAGTTACCATACATTCTTCACACTGACGCTAGTGTCACTGGCATAGGTGCTGCTTTGTATCAAGTTCAAGATGGAAAGACAAGAGTGATCGCCTATGCCAGTCGTGGTCTTTCTAAGAGTGAGAAAAACTACCCAGTGCACAAGCTAGAGTACTTAGCACTCAAATGGGCTGTGTGTGAGAAATTTCACGATTTCTTGTATGGCACAAAGTTTACCGTGCTAACAGACAACAATCCATTAGTGTATGTGCTCACTACGGCTAAATTGGATGCGGCTGGCCATAGGTGGCTCGCGGCTCTGTCTATGTATGATTTTGATATTAAGTACAGAGCGGGCAAAACTAATGTCGACGCGGACGGGCTGTCTCGTCGTCCTCAAAAACCACTTATGGATGATGAGGAGGCCATACAGATCGATGAACGAGTAGCAAACTTAATAAGCAGAGCAGAATGTGCAGCAAGTGAGTTTGAAAACATCGAACATCAAGCAATCAAAACTGTGTGTTTGCGACATTCAGTGTGTTGCGAGACGCATGTTGTACAGCCGTGTGATGAGGGAGACCTGCTGGAAGGCAGCGTCATCTCGAATTCCGCTGTCGAGATGCTTCTTTGCAATGATGATGTGGTTCCTGATGATTTGATAGAACCTGAGCACTGGCCTGGACAGACTGCTTTACCCAGTATGACTCCCACAGATTGGTACCAGTTACAGAGAGAGGATGTAGCCATCGGAAGGATAATTGCCCTTGTGGAGTCTGGAGAAATTTTAGCTCATGCGGATAGACTAAAAGAATCTAAAGAAGTGAGTCTGATGCTGAGGGAAAGGCCTAGACTAAATTTAGTTGATGGCGTTCTGTATCGTACAGTATCTGATCAGTATGGGCAAAAATACAGGCAGCTGGTGGTTCCCCCGAGTCTTAGAGACAGGGCTCTTGAAGGAGTTCATGACGAGACAGGGCACATGGGGTATGAGAGGACACTGGAGCTCGCAAGGGGCAGATTTTATTGGCCTAAAATGGCAGAATATGTGGAGAAAAAGTGCAGGACTTGCGAGAGATGCGTCAAAAGAAAAGCTCGTGCACAAAGAGCTGCAGAACTAGTGAACATCAAAGCTTATTCTCCCTTGGAATTAGTTTGTATTGACTATCTTTCATTAGAGCCAGATTCAAATGACACCCGCAACATATTAGTCATTACTGATTTTTTCACTAAGTTTTCTTGGGCATTTCCAACCAAAGACCAAACAGCCAAAACGGTGGCCTCGGTGCTGTGGGAAAATCTGATTTGCAGTTTTGGTTTTCCTAAGAGAATACATAGTGATCAGGGGGCAAATTTTGAGTCCGATCTTGTGAAGGAGTTGTGCACACTAGCAGGAGTTAAGTCCCGCACTACACCTTATCACCCGCGGGGAAACCCAGTAGAAAGATTTAATCGAACCCTACTGGATTTACTGGGAACCCTTAGTGATAAAAAGAAGGAACATTGGAGAAAATATGTCCGTCCTGTAGTGCATGCGTACAATTGCACTAGAAATGATGCGACTGGTGAGACTCCTTTCTTTCTTATGTTCGGACGCCAACCTCGTCTCCCAATTGACCTTTGCTTCGGGATTAACCCAAAGGGGCATAATTCCAAAACGCATACTCATTATGTCAGTGAGTTGAAACGAAGGTTGAGGTACGCTTATCAATTGGCAGTTCAAAATGCGGAAAAGAGGCAATTGATGAATAAAGCTAGATGGGATAAGAAAGTGACTGCTGCTACAGTAGAAGTTGGCGATCGCGTTCTTGTAAGAAATGTTAACATCCGGAGAAAGCACAAGATTGCAGATCGTTGGGAATCCACCATCTATGTGGTGGTAAAGCAGCCTAATGCAGAGATCCCCGTGTATGTTATTCAGCCTGAGAACTGCGAAGGCCCTGAGCGTGTCCTGCACAGAGATCTTTTACTTCCATGTGGGTTTCTTCCAACGAGTCATGATGAGATTGATGAGGCTCCGGTTGTCGAAGGAGCAGTTACACGCAGGAGGCGTAAACTTGAGTTGGAAGGGGATATGGAGGCTGAATGTTGTGATGAGAGTGTGGAAATTGAAGGTCACAATGTGTCTCTGAATCCTTATGCCCCAGAGTTCCAGTTGGGGACAGTCTTGCAAGAAGTCTCTGAACCTTTTGTGTCTCACAGTTTGTTGAATGAGCATGAAGTTGAAATTCAGAAAGGTGATTGGCAAGGCACTCAATCTGTTGAAAACAATGTGGATGATGTTAATGAGACTGTAATCCAGCAAGATGTCTCGCCCTTAGAGGATGATGTCAATGAGGTGTCAGTTCATCCTGATGAGTTGAGTGCTGAAGGGAAACTTGATTCTCATGTTGAGTTAAGGAGGTCCCAAAGAGAGAAAAGACCCCCAAGTAAATTGAAAGATTTTGTTTGGAAAGCACAATGTGGAAAGCAGAGTGTTCATGTAGAACCCAAATCGAGTTATTTTAGCCAAGTACTTGAAATGATGCAACAACAGATGAGAGTGCAACAAACTCAAAGTGAATTGTTATTTAGCCTTGTGGGTCATGTATCAAATTAAGTATCTGATGAGGACATCAGAGTTTCAGCAGGGGAGGATGTAACCCACCCAATTAATTGAGGCTGTGTTGCTATGTATTTTCATGTATTTTTTTTTGTTTTGTTTTGTTTATATACATATTTTTTTTTCCTTGCCTAATGCATGAAATGTTCAGACATATGTTTTAGTTTTATTTTTATTTTAATTACTATTTTGTTTTCGCGGAGTGGTGAAAATAATTCATTGCGTCGATGGGTGCTGACGTCACATGCGCGCCAGATCATTGAAGAGAGAGACGTGAGCCACATGTGTGAGCTCTCGTTAATCAAATCCATCGTTGTTAATATTGTTCTAAATCGATGTCTGAACTGTTTCATTGTATTAGGTAAGTCACAATTGGGTCATATTTTCATGAATAATGTTCAAGTTTGTGTTTGTTCATATAAGAAAATGTGGATGGTTAATGGTGTTTGTGATTGAGTATATAGTGTGCAATAGAGAACATGTAAAGCACTTATGCTGCAGTAGTATACTTGTTAAAAACTGGTTGCACATTTATGTAATGGGAATAATGTAAGTTTAAACATTATTGAATGTTAAATGCATTTTTGCGATGGATGCTGACGTCACATGCGCGCCAGCTCATTGAAGAGAGAGACGTGAGCCACATGTGTGAGCTCTCGTTAATCAAATCCATCGTCATTAATATTGTTCTAAATCGATGTCTGAACTGTTTCATTGTATTAGTTGGGATTGTTTCAACGCTCTGGGATCGTGTTTGAGTTGCGCCGTGAGGGAGAACGCGCTGGATTTCCACTGGAGGAATTGCGTCATCAGGGACTCTTCACTCAAGGGACTCTTCACTCAAGAAACTCTTCACGTTCGGCTTTCATCACTGCACGGAGTTTAGTAGGCATTTACGCAAACAAACAAACCCAACTGAGTCATTTTCACTTTCACGCGAACTGAGTCATTTTCACTTTCACGCGAACTGAGTCATCTCCATCTTCTCAATGAACTGAGTCACATTTCGAACAAATTGAACCGAGTCACTTTACGAACAAATTGAACTGAGTCACATTCCAATGAAACTGAACTTAGTCATTTGCATGGCACTTATACTGCTGTGAACACGAACTGAATTTTCTTTATTTTTTATTTTATTTTTCTTTTATATATTTTAGTGTCCTTTGATTGGTCATTGTTTTTTTTTGTTTTTTTCGAAATGGTGATTTGTCAAATGGGATTCTAATGTGATGTGTGAAAAGCGATTCGTGCGCAATGACATTCAAGTAAACAGTTACTGTTCAGTGATCTGATTGACCTATCTGTTAATTCCTTTCATTATCATTTATTAATTCATTCTATTTTATATTGAAGTTTATTCATTGGTTTATTTAATATCATTTTCATTTATTTACTTTTCTAGTTAGCACTACAGACATTAATTTAAACAAGTGCAGACACACATTTAATTTTTTTTTATTGCAAGGTGTGAGACCCCGAACCCGGGACTCCAGATACCATTATAAACTGTGAATTATAGGTATTTGGTGAGCTCAGACCCAAGTAGATATTTTTCCTCCTTTTCTTTTTGCGGTGTTAAATCCCACTAATGGGTTACATTAACTCAAAAGAATTACATGATTCACGACAAATTTAACTAAAACAATGAAACACTTTCACACACTGAATGAAGTTGTGTTAATTGCAAATAAAATATTTAAAACAAGTACACAGACATGTTAGTACACATATAACCTTGAAATACCTGCATAACTCTGACTTGTATCATAACCCACGATAGACAGAAAAGACAGAGATAAGAAGATAAAAAAACTAAAATAAGCAGTAATATAAGTTATTTCCGCTGATATAGCAGATTCTTACCAGATTTGCCATGAAAGGAACATCGCTCAGCTCAAACTGAAGGATGTTTTATATGCAAGCCATATATTTCACTGAATCGTGTAACCAGTTTCTAGCTCTGTGAACTACATGGTGATGTTTAACAGACCATTTCCTCTGGACTGCTTGCTCAGCTGGAGGAGTCCCCCCCCCAGGCCAAGAGATGCTAACTAATAACACTTATAAGATAAGTGTGCTAATTAGCAAAGGTGAAAAAGTTGAAGCTCCAGTGAAAGCAGTAATTAATTTTGTACAAAAAGTTCATTAGCCACTCATTAATCATTCATTGCTTGGGATAACCAATGGTGTAAGTTATAAAATATATAGGTTAGAATACTGTATCTTACTTACTGCATAACTAATAAGGAATTAATGAAGAACTAATAGGTAATTCGGTAACACTTTATAATAACTACACGCTAATAATAATTAGTTAAGCATGAGTAAACCATTAATTCATCATTCATAAAGCATTAATAGACATTAATAAGCAGTTCATAAATACAGCTATAAATGCTTTCTTCTTGATTTAAAAGCATATGTATAATTTGTTTAATAATTGTATTTTCATCCTTTATCAATGATCAATTTATCATTTCTAAATGAAGAATTGCATTTTTTATGAGCCAGTTATTTAAGAGTTTTCAGTGGTTCATACGATTTCTTAGAGCGAGTAAGTAAATTATTAATAAACTATTTTAATGTACATTCATACATCTTATTATTCAGACATATAGTGATGGTTACTTAATGTGTTAATAAATGCTTTATTAACATGTATTAATGCTGTAATTAAGGGTTAATTTGGGTAGTTATAAAGCATTTAGTAGTGGTCAGTTAACTATGTTCGTGAGCTCATCTAAAGTGAGGACTAGTCATGCCTTGTAAAGCATTTTTAAAGGCTGTTAAATATTTCTATGTTCTGTATCACTGCGTTGTGTTTGTTACTTTTTACTGTTTAGAAGATTGATAAGTCTTTAAATCGCCTTTATAAATGCTTTACAAAGCATGAACAGTCCTCACTTTAGATTAGCTCACAAAAATAGTTAACTGACCACTACTAAATTCTTTATAACTACCTGTATTTAGTATATTTACTTTCTAAGTGATCTTATGAATGACTGACAACTCTTAAACAACTGGTTTGTAAATAATGCTATATTTCATTTAGAAATTATTAATTGATCATTAACAAAGTATGAAAATAGAAGCATTAAACGCATTATAGATATGCTTATAAATCAAGAAAAAAGTATGTATAGCTATATTTATAAACTGCATATTAATGTCTATTAATGCTTTATGAATGATGAATTAACTGTTTACTCATGCTTAGCTAATGATTACAGTTTTTTTCGATTGCTTAAGCACAATTTTGAAAACAGGGCCCGGTTTGTCAAAACACTACACACAATTAACACAACCCTACAACAAAGTAGCACAACACTTCAGATCATTTGCAAAATGGAACACTTTTTTCAAAACTATTCAATGTCTTATAAAAACCTTATTTTGCTGAAATAACATGAACACAACCATCGTATGGTTTGACTCTGTTTGAATCAGTTAAACACTCCTATGCTCAACCTAAAACACTTTTATCATTTACAGAGAAAGTGAAAAAAAATATTCTCCAACACCACATGACACAAATTTTGCAGACTAATGAAAATATTTATTTCTTTTCATGTACTCAAGTCAGTCAATACTGAACATTTCAACAACAACAACAACAACAAAAAAAAAAACATTTTCCAGTTTTCATACAGTATTACTGAACGTAGCATTGTACTATAAGCTTACAGTACATACTGTAATACTGTAACAGATTACATATCCAGTTCAGTACTAAACATTTCTCCGCCAAGCTGGTTCTGGCCACAGGGCCTCGTAAACATCATATATTATGCTATATTTTCATTTGCAAGGCAACATGGGAGGAATCTTTTTGAGTGACGAATCCATGGATGCTGCTTCAATTTGATCACATGCTTCCTTCATAGCTTGAATGAGGGGCATCTGGACATAGGGCCAGAGATCATAAACCTTCCACCGCCATGTTGAGAAGAACTCAACATAGTCCCTTACTGTAAGAAGAAGGGAGTATGGTGGAAAATACTGAACTGTAAATTTTGCGTATTGATGAAATGTGGGACTCATGCAGGACTTCCTCGGCATCCATTTGCAAAACTCTCTGAAATACAGCAAAAGATCACATTGTGTAGATCAATATACTGTAGGTCTGTGTATAGTAAAAATTACATGTACAGTACGTAAAAAGGTTATGTGCGCGCAGTACACAATATAGTCAGTGAATACAGTAAAACGTACCACCACATATTCACACCGCAGGACCTTGACCCTGTCTGAATTTGGTTGTCTTCTTCTTTGTGCATGTCCTATCACTCCTCCAGGTCTTCCTCTCCCTCTTCCTCTGACACTGTCCATTTTGAAGACAGATGAACTTACCTTTTGCCTTTTTATAGTACTTAAACCTGATTGGTGTGTCTACAGTTAAGCACCAGTGTGTGTGCACACCTGGTGGCTGTGTTTAACCAATTGGTTCATGTGTGTGTTTATTTGAAAGCCTTTGCTTTAAAATTGCAAGGAAATTCAATCATGATAAATTTCTTTGTCAAATGCATACAAGTGTGTTTAGTGTTTTGCAAATCACTGTGTGTAATGTTTTGCAAAAAGTGTGAAGTTGACAATGTGCTTACAGTTGTGCAAATCTAGGCCGGTGTTTTGCTCCTTGAGTGTAAGGTTTCGCTTATTGTGGGAAAGTTCTAATTTTAGTGTGTAAGCAATCGAAAAAAAACTGTAATAGCGTGCAGTTATTATAAAGTGTTACCGGTAATTCTTTATTAACACTTAAGTCACTACTGTTAACTACTAAGGAAGATGTGTTAACTAATCAGTATGTAATATAATTTTATGATTGTGTTAAGTATCAGTTAGTTAATCAATAGCTAATGAATTCTGTCATACCTCCTGAAGAACTACTATTAATTATCTATTAATTAAGGTTCAAGAAAAATAACTAAGTAACTACTAATTAACAGTCATACACAGTAGTCAGTTTGTCATTCTTCAGCACTAATAAGAAAGATAAGTGCAGACATTTACCTATAGGCTGTGATCTGCAAATAAGCAAAAAACATATCATAGATATGACGCCTTATTATTATACTTAGTTCTTATACATTTTAAACTTCTTTTGCACCATTCAAGTTCCGGCAATATCGTGGTAGCCACATACACTGAGCCTGGGTTCTCCCAAGGGAACCCCTCTCAATTGATATGAGGATAAATTCAATTTAAAGTACAAAGGTACAATGACTGTCTATTTTTGTCTGATGAAAGTAACTGTATTCCAAATACTCATAATTTAAAGTTTATTTGTTAATGGCATCTACGTCGGTCCGCTCTGGTTACCAATGATAGGTGGGTGGGGAGGTGTTGGTGGTGGGATGGACCCCTATTTATAAGCTATTGCTTCTTGGGGATCCATTTTCACAATAGAATATATCTGCTTTACTGATCAGTTGTTGGGAAAGTTACATTGATCTATGGTGTACTATAGTAGTAGGTGTAATTGTAATGTGTGATGTACTGCATAATTTATACTGCTTCTATCTATACTATTTATACCCCAACAACTGCTTTTGTCAAAGTAAAATGTACTGAGTTATTGTGAAATAAATTGTGAAATTGAATTGAATTCTCCATTCTGTCACCTGATGGAGTTTTGGTTGCTTGCCACTGTTGCCTTTTTCACCTCTCTTCGCCTTTGTCGCCATTGGCTTTTGACTTGCTTAGTTGGGGACATTTAACATTTAATTTTAATTTAACAATACTATTATAACATTGTTTTCCTATTATCTATGTGAAGCTGCTTTGAAACAATTTGTATTGTAAAAAGCGCTATATAAATAAGGGTGACTTGACAGTGATTTGGTGACGCAAGAGCGCGGGCATTTGCATCCTCCTCTGGAGAGTTCTCAGCACCGCCGATTTGGTACATTTCTTTAGCGAAATACAGATTTGTGTACGTTTTATTTAATCCATAAAATTATTACTGTGCTGTAAATAATTTTGTTTTATGCAAGGCAACATACACGATGTCAGTTACCCTATAGCTAGCTAAATCTATTTACATCAGATGTTAAAATCTGTTCTCAGAGCTGTGCACTGTTATGGGCAGGTTATGGAGTCAAGTATTTTTTTTTTATTCTAAAATGTTTGTTAAATGAGTTTAAATGTAAACAGTATTATACATGTTAAAATGAAATAAAAAAAATTACAGTAAGTTTGATTTGAGTCGGAAGTATGTGGTAATTCTTTATTAATTACTAATGGGTTCCCTATATTGTCACTTTAGAATACTGTTCCAGGTTCTAAGTAATTCCTGAAGAACTATTTAAAAGTTAATTATTAATTACTAATAAGTTCCTTATATTTTCACTTTAGAAGACTGTTTCAGATTATAAGTAGCCTAATTCCTGGATAATTATTTGATAATTCTTTATTAATTACTAATGGGTTCCCTATATTTTCACTTTAGAATACTGTTCCAGCTTCTAAGTAATTCCTGCAGAATTATTTGATACTTATTTATTAATTACTTATAAGTTCCCAATATGTTCAGTTTCCCTCAGTCGTTGCCTCAAATACATGAATTTACTCAGTGGCATTCTATGCTGAGGAAAACAGACACACAGTGTATATAAAATATACAAATAATCTGAGGTTAGTTTTGTATGACTCTTCAGTAATTACTTCTTAGTTATATTTCTTGAACCTTAATAAGTAGATAATTAGTAGTAGTTCTTCAGGAGGTATGACAGAATTCATTAGTTATTTATTAACTAACTGATACTTAACACAATCATACAATTATATTACATACTGATTAGTTAACACATCTTCCTTAGTAGATAACAGTAGTGAAGAAGTAGTTAATGAAGAATTACCTATTAGTTCGTCAATAATTCCTTATTATAATTCTGCAGTAAGTAAGATACAGTATTCTAAAGTGTTACCATGCCACCTGTCTCCCTTCTTCTGAAAAGTTTGAAAAAAGTTCACCGTTGATGATCTTTTGTGATATTAGTACAATGAGCTTTGAAAATGTATGTCTTGCTTGTGAAAGCAGTACCAAAGCGAATAATAAAAACTATAAATCGAAAAATTGTGGGCTTAAGCGACATCTAGTGGACATTTGACACTGCTTTCAACAACGAAAGGATCATCTGCCATTTGTCCTCTTTAGAAAGCCAGTGTCCCCCAAGTTTCATAAGTTTGAATTTAAATTGAGTTGGCCACACCCAAAAGAAAGTAGAATTGAATTTTAAATGGAATTGACAGAACTTTACATTCACATTCTGTATTTGACAGATGGATTTCATGAGAATCTGCAGCTGGAGCACAACAGTGATGCACAGATAGCCTACTATAGAAGAACAAACAACTGTTGATAAGACATAAAAATGTTTAATAAATAATGAGATTTAAAGAACACAAAGTCTAATTCAGTTATTTACTCACCCTTGCACTATATATGTAAGCAATATCACACAAGTAGCTGTGCTATCATTCGGTCGTTGGCAATCACAGCCCTGCTGATACGTAGCCATATATTGCACAACTACAAGTGTGATATTGCGTTTATACACCAGTATAGACCTTATATAGAGTATACAAAGAATATCAAATATAAAATATAGAATATAAAGTATAGACCTTAGGACTATTTCTGGATAACTAAAGTGCATTAAGTACCAAAATAGTTAAAACAATTTAGAAGACTTTATACCAATTTAGAATAGCAAAAGTGCAATTGCAGGGTATTTATATTTATATTATATTTTCAATTTATATTAAATGTAAATGTATTTGTCAAATACATTTTAGTATATTTATTTCTTATTTTACTTATTATTTTATTTCACAAATAAGCAAATAGGTGGTTTGCAGTCACGTGATTGTGTTGACGCGCGAAATGCAGACGGAGGGCAGGGAGTGAAGAGCGCAATGAACGAGATGGAGGAAAGTCCGTACTGTACTACTTTAGACGCTATTTCAAGAGTAATATATAAACAGAAAATCAAAACATATGTTGGACGTGACCCTTACGTTATGAAGAGGACTGATTTTCAACTGAATTGAGAGATTTGCCTGCCATCGAGGCGGAAGATACCAACTACCTTGTCTTCGGAAACTGGTATGTTACACAAACAGCCACATAAGTGTATTTAAACACCTGGATAATGTAATTATAATAAGCCACATAAATAATGTATTAACTCACATTTGACGAAGTGATCACTGCACACACACACACAGGCATTTTCCTATTCGGTTCCTCCCGCAGACGTAGGTTTGCAAGGCATTTTTCCCGGTGTTTTTCTGTCAATTTCTTGTATTTTCCCCCCTTATGAACAACAACTTTTGGAACTCCATAAAAACTCCACGTGGTTTGATCGATTTGAGCAACCATAAACGACGCAAATCATAGGCATTTTGAGTTTGTTATAGTGCTTCCTATCACTTTCTGCCCTCCATCTGCATTTTGCGCCATGGCAACAGAGTGTTGTGACGTCATATGAAGCTATAAATACATTCAAATAGCCTAGCACTCCATGCTGATCTATGCTGGTTTGGTGCTGGTTTAGCTGGTGGACCAGCATGGTCTTGCTGGTGATGCTGGTCAAACAGCATGGTGATGCCTGTCAACCAGCAAGGTCTCATTGGTGATGCTGGTCAACCAGCATGGTCTTGCTGGTGATGCTGGTCAACCAGCAAGATCTCATTAATGATGCTGGTCTACCAACATAGTCTTGCTGGTGATGCTGGTCAAACAGCAAGATCTCATTAATGATGCTGGTCAAACACATTTTTGTGACAACCTTACGGGAACCTATACTTAATTACTAAGTAATAAAATAAAAACATTGAGGAGCAACACATAACATGTGCTAGACAGATGTTGCGTTATGAGTGTATATGTTTTGTTGTTGTTGCTGTTGTTGTTGTTTTTTCAACAGAAACAAATAAATGCATTCAAATAGCACTCCATGCTTCACTTTTTCCCTGCTCTTCTGAACAGGAACAGAAGAAATCTTAAAGGGTCACACAAAAAAACAAAAGCACCAGTTAGTTCATTTATTAATGATTATGTATGTTTTAATCAAGTGACTTTTTGCAATGTAGGCTACTTTTATTTTTGCACTGTTTGCCATTTCTAAAGCTACTTTATATATATTTTTTTTATTATAATCAATATTACTTTCATATTTACAACTTGTAAAAGCACTTTCAGGACATCTTTATTTGATTTTGATGGACATCTATATATATATATGTTAAAAATAAAAATAAAATCAAAAGCAAATGATGGTATAAACAATATTGCAAGCACCTTTTGCAAATTAAATACAGAGGTTGTTAAATTCTTAAACTAAATTAAAACTGGGTTAATATTAATTATATTTTTAATTATGTTATATGTTTTAATTCTAGATGTTTATTTATATGCTGCGTGCATTTGAAGTGTTTTAATGCGCGTGCACATAAACATTCGAGTCGCAATGAAAGACTGGAGCGCGCCCGAGAGCAGATGGCAACAAGGAAACGTCATCAACTGACAAACATCAAAACATATCGGTTACCTAACGTAACCGCGGTTCTCTCTAGAAAAGGGAAATTTTTGAGTATTGCGTAAGCTGGCTTACACTACGGGAAAGATTCATCTTTTCTGAGATATTACGCAGTGCAACAGCTGCCAGACCTAGAGCGGGCTATCTAGCGAGCTCATAGGCTGCTCTGTGGCAACTGCAGCAGCCTATCAGTGAACCTGGTGATGTCACGCCCCCCGCCAGAATGGTTGTGGCTTGGTGTATATAAGCGGGGATCAGAGGCTGCTTCCCTGGTTTTCATCGATTGAAGTGAAAGTCGCTCTTGGCGCGAGCACTGCCGGTTACGCAATCCTCGTTCCCTCTTCAAGAGAGAACCGAGGTTACATTAGGCAACCAATACGTTCTCTTAGGAGAGGTTTTCTTGTATTGCGTAAGCTAGCTTACGCTACTGGAACCTTTTGTCAATGACATGCGCACCACACATCCACTACATGAGCCTAGGGGGAACCTGGGGATCCCTGATAAGTGGGAATAATAGGTGGCCAGCAGCAGTGCGGGCCAGCACATGTACTTAGAGGGCGGGGCTGCGGGCTGCGGTACTCAGAGCGGCTGGGCCGGTCTGTGTAAACACATAGCAACCCAATAGTACAGCTCAACCAGGAAAGCTGTTTGTGGTGAGAGTTTCACACTTATACCGCCAGAAGTTATGCCTGCAGGACGGGAACTTCCAGATTGTAAAATCTGACAAAGGTGGACAGGGAAGCCCAGCCCACCGCCACACGTGTCATGAATGGAAATCCCACTGGACCATGCCGACGATGAGGCCATGCCTCTAGTGGAGTGAGCCCTGGCACCCAAGGGGCATTGCATGCCTTTCGACATGTAAGTAGTCCATTCGCGTCCATTATCCATCTGGGCAGTGTCTGTTTCGAGGGGGCGAGACCTTTAGTGCGCCCATCAAATGAAACAAATAGCTGCTCTGTGAGTCTGAAAGAGGCGGAGCGCGCAGTGTAGAAAATGAATGCTTTGACTAGGCAGAGGAGATTAGCATCGCATTCGCTATCGGATGCTGGGAGAGCCGATAGGGAAATGACCTGCGCTCTAAAGGGAGTATCAATCACTTTAGGGTCATAGCCGTGTCTAGGTTTGAGAATGACTTGGAGTCATTTGGCCCGAACTCAAGACACGAGACTCAAGACACCACACAGTTTGACTGATGACAAGGCTGTCAGAAAAACGGTTTTGAGTGAAAGATACTTTAAATCCACGGATTGTAGTGGTTCAAAAGGGAAAGTTTTAACCCCTTAACGCCCACTGTCGCAAATATGCAACAAACCATTTGACTCAGTCAACCAGCCGAGATAACGTCTGCATTCCCCCAATGCCGGTTTGTGCATATTCACTACGGACCTATGGACCTTCGACAAGCACTTGTTTCAAAGTGACGGACTTATTTCCTGTTTAGGCACGAGGATTTCTCCGGTCAGGAACATTTGCAACATACCAAATTGACCATTATGCCCGTTGTTGCAGATTTGCAACATACCAAATTGACCCCAAATTGACCATTATGCCCGCTGTTTCAGATTTGCAACATACCAAATTGACCCCAAATTGACCATTATGCCCGCTGTTTCAGATTTGCAACATACCAAATAGACTCCAAATTGACCATTAATGCCCGCTGTTACAGATTTGCAACATACCAAATTGACCATTATGCCCGTTGTTGCAGATTTGCAACATACCAAAATTTCTATTTATTTGTTGTGCAAAAGTGAAATTGATAATCTCAACATTATTTACCATCTACTTAAAGGCAAAAACACACATAAAACATTTTTTTATATACAGCTATATAAATTCAGACGGTAAGGGGTTAAAGGCCTCGAGGACTACAGAAATATCCCGTATAGGAAATGACAAACTCCTCTAAGGAAGCGGATGACCAGCTCGTTTTTTTCCTAATGACTAGCTGTGCAAAGGTTCTGAGAAAGCCACGACAGCCGCCACATATACTGTACTTTGAGCATGGATGGGGACATGCCCTTATCCAACAGCTCTTGTAGAAACACGAGCAGCCACGAAACCCCACATTTCCGTGGGTCCAGATTTTTGTCGGTGCACCATTTAGAAAACACAGACCTTTTAGACACATAGAGCTTTCTAGTAGAAAGAGCTCTGGCATTCACTATTGTGTTTATTACTCCTTCTGGCAGAGCAACAGGTAGTCGTTGATCAAAATTCAAACAATGGCGTTTTAAAAAATAGTAGGATACTATGGTAGTCAATGGGGATTGAGATCTGTTTGATTAAAACATTCTTCCAAATATCTTCCTTAGTGTATAGCAGAACAAATAAACACATAGAGGTTTGGAACAACATGAGGGTGAGTAAATACTGACAGAATTTTCATTTTTGGGTAAACTAACCCTTTAAGAGAAGGAGAGCTAAACGGGAGATATTAGCAGTTTCTTAAAGGAGAACTCCGGTCAATTTTAAAATTGAGCTAATTTTTTTATACATTTGGAGTGTTTTCAGTACAGACAAAAGCACAAAAATCGGTGTTGCCTACACCGTGTTATCGTCTTTTTAAAATTTACTGTCTTTTTACATTTTTTCAAATTTTAAAATGTTATCGACTAGCCCCCGACACCTCAAGAGGGCTCGACATTGACTCTGGCGTCCCAGAGTCACCCCCCTCCGTCCCCCACTCAACTCAGCCCAGCTTACTGACCTCTACAGAGACCTAACCAAAATCCAACCATATATACGCACCAACCCATTTGATAAAGGCTGTCGAGCCCCACTGGAGCGTTATAAAGCAGTTTCAGTGGCAAACGGTTCCGTATGGCATACCACTTATCGCAAACCACAATATCTGGCCAACCACCGTCATTCAAACAATATACACAGGAACGTAATGACTGTAATTTCAGTGCAACCTATACAAACAGACTGATGCATTTGTTAAATTGTTTTCATTAAAAAAAAAATGTTTTGGCAGCAAAATATCTTGCAGGTCAAGGGAGTTGAATAATTTTGATTATCAAAATTACAGTAACAACTGTATGTATTATTTATTGTGTCAAATGACAATGTCAAATTAATTGTGTCTAGTTGGTATTTTGAGGAATCATGGGCTTTTTAATGTTTGAACAACAATCTTTCCAGGCAAGTATCGCAACTTTTGATCAAGTGTTTAATCTGATTGCACTTGGTTGGACAGAATACCACATATCATGCTCTTTGCTTAGACTTCTCTTTGCCCATGTGACTGATGTGAATGCATGTGAGCATTTATTCTCTGAGTGAGGTGGGTATGACTAATTTCTCACTTTGAGAGGACATTGCAGGACACTGTCTCCTCTCCCCAGGCCATCCATCACCTCTTTTGAGCTGAACGAGTCATTTTCTTAGCTCTCAATGTACTCACAACATTAACATCTATGCTTTTACATAACAGATAACACACTTTCTCTTCCACCTTCACTTTCTCTCTCTAACACAACCAGGGCTTGACATTAACACCCGCCAACCTGCCAAATGCGGGTGGATTTCACCCATGGCGGGTAACACAGTCACTCCTACTAGCCACTTTGGCGTGTTGAAAAATTGTAGCCTTGTCAAAAGACATTTGACATAACAAACGAATGGCAATTAGAGAAGATTAAACTCGCGGACTGGCCGTCAGACTGAAGGCTATTTTCGTCGGCGTTTAATTATCAACTTAATGTGATAATATAGCGATATTTTTTAAAAGCAGGGGAATCCAGAACATGGGCGCGTGTCACGCTCTCCTGCCGTGCCGCTGCGCGAGTGTGCGTGCGCCAAATATGACATCCAGACTTTTGTAAAACAATCACACCACCACACGCGACTTTTCGCATGCACACACAAATCAACACAGCGTTCAGTCCGTTCGTCAGTGTGCGTGGCCGATATAAAGAAAAAATAGTCTACATGATTTATGGACACGGTGTTACTACTAGCAGGGCTGCCCTTATGCCACGTCATATCACAACTATATTGTCAGAGTTCATTTTATGTTTAAAATTAATCATGCAATGAAAGAAAGCAGGAGATGCGTTTGTGGGAATAATCTGGAAAATAAAGACCTGTAGCCCTATACTTGTTTCAGATGCACATATCTCCAGTTGATGATAATTATTAAGTTAGAGCTCTGAGGAAATACTGATGCAAAACAAACAATTCAAAGTCCCCAAAACTGTCATATAGGCCCATATGAAGTTGTAATCCTGTTGCCTTAATTGTGGATTTTTTCTTAGAAAAAATAAATTATTCTTTGCTCATTGTTTCTAATGCAGATACTTATTCTACCCTGTATTACAGTATATACTGCTGTTAAAAAACAAAACAAAAAAATGATGCAGCAATTTTATTTTATGTAAGAAGCTATTTTACTGTATGTGTATCTTAATACACATCTGTTTAGCTGTGCATTTACTGAATGAGCACCGTGCCACTGTTCGTCCGACTGTTACTGCATTTTATTTTATTCTAAATAGTTTTAATTTACTGTATTTTATTTTTATCATAATTTTTATTTTTCATTATTTCTTATTTTTTATTCTAAACTGTTTTAATTATTCTGATTCCTTTTGATTATTTTAATTTCTTCTATGTAAAGCACTTTGAATTGCCATTGTGTATGAAATGTGCTATACTGTATAAATAAACTTGCCTGGCCTTAATAGATAACATGTTTTCAAAAAAGGAGCTTTACAACAGAGTTAGTAAATTTTATTACGTTTAAAGCCCCTTTGTCAACTTTAATCATATAAACGTAATTTTCCAACAACAAAAATGTGGCTAGTAAAAGTGCTGCGTGGGTAGTAATTTTGGAAAACCAAAGTTAATGTCAAGCCCTGAACACAACTCATACCATTAAACAAATAAATGTTTACATTAGCCTACATTTTAAATAAAAGCTTTTCCAAAAAGTTATTTTTGTCTGTATTTGTTCTGTAACACATTATAATCACAATACATTGACCTGCTATAATGTTTTTCACATCACCATGAACATTGAAGGGTAACTAAACCCTAAACCAACTTTTTTAGTTAATGATCTGTAAGAATGGGGCTTTTTAAATGCTGATCATAGATTCGAGTAACTTTTTTAACATTTGGGAATAAAGGGCCCTATCTTGCACCTGGCGCAAATGACTTTATACACAAACGCATGTCTCATTCCTATTTTGCACGCGCGCAAAGCGGTATTTTCCCCTCCACAGACGCACGTCGGTAAACTAGGGAATGAACTTGCACACCCCTGGGCGGATCGGCGCAAAAAGGAGGCGTGTTTCGGCACAAACATTCCCTGGTGCTATTTTACACTTCCAGAAAACAATTGTGCCACTGACCAGAAAAAACCTGGTCTAAAGTCAGTGGCACGTTCCACGTTGCTCATAATGCTATTTTAAGCGTGCATGCTTGCCCAATGTAACGGGTACACAACGCGCATAAACTGATTCTCTCATCAACACAGATGCAGTAGTTTTTATTTTTGCAAATCATACATTATAACAAGGAAAAATATTAACACATGAGGGAAATCATTGTGGTTTACATGAAGATGAAAAAACCGAATTACCGATTTTTTAAGGCTAATTGTAGTACTGGATCAGACCTGTTTGCACAATAGTGGCAAGAAACATACGTATAGGCTATAATGTTTAACCGACGCTGATGTGTGAGAGTTTCTCCCATCCCCATACAACGTCACCTCTGTAAGGACTTTTGGCTAGGCAACGCAACTTCTCAAAGGAATTTCAGAGAAGTTTGGCCCTCTCTCCCTCTCTCTGAATTCTAACTAAGGAGAAATGAATCCTTATTTACATACATGTGCATTCTGTTATATATTCTCTTGAGAAATTGTATAAACAATGCATCCAATCTCCTTATCTCACGATGTGCCTTTTATTTTGTGTTTGATCGATGTTGTTTGAAAATGCTAATGGGTTAGTGTTTTAAACTCTACAAACTACGACTAACCAACATAATGTATGGCATATCTGGTACCCACCAACTGGTACAGGGAAGATTAAGATGGACAAGTACATTATCCGTCGATAACAACTTGAATATTACCAGAATGTGCTCACAGTTTCTTCATTGAAGCTTTCCTCACCCCTCCCACACATGCCCACGTGCATCCCTTTAGAGAACAAAGGACCATAAAAGAAGGCTTCGCGCGTGCAACATCCATTCTCCGATTGGCTCCAGCCAACAGGAAGGGGATGGACTTCTCCAAGGTGATAAATGTGGGAGCGCGGCTCCGCCCACTCTCTTCTGAACTTTCCTGCTCTCCTTCAGCATGTAAACCTCATGGGACTCTGATCCAACCATGGATCTTTCCTTTTGTTGGTCTAAAAGTTTCGTCTTTTCCTCAAATGGACTACCAAGTTCGTCTCCCAGGAAAGGAAGTGGACTTTGCCGAACTATTTCCTCGGGTAAAGACTTTAAGCCTTTCAAACACTCGCGCTGAATGCCAATGAACGCCACGTGAATCCCGGCGGAACAAAGGAGCCACGCGCAAGCAACCGACCAAGCACGCGCCGGGACGGGCCGTGCAAAAACGCTGCTCCAAGTGATGCGCGCACGCAGGACAGCACCTCCAGTCGACACGCGGCCCGAACAGGCTGAGCAACGAGTCCACGACTCACACAGACAAAATATGCTCTGCAAGTATACCTTCTTTTAGCGCTTCTAAGCAGAGTATGTAAGCGAAGTGGAGCGGCAACAATTTCCCCTCCACGCTCCAAGCATTATATAATCACTCCGCTCCAGCTCCGCTCCGGGTTCACCATTTACCGCTCCCGCTCCACTCCTCGCTCACTGATATCAGAAACACCGCTCCGTGTTCGCTCCCCAAGGAAATTCCGAATAAAGTATTTAAGTATGCTTTAAAATCTCACAAAATGTCTCCTCATCATAATAGATACATAGGCATAGTAAATAAATAAAAAAAACAACGTTAGGAGAATAGTTGCAATGTTGTTTATTGGATTTGGATAGTGTGCAAACTTTTCCTATGACATGCTATGCTTATTACAGGTTATCAGCATTATAAATTAAATATCATTGCTGCTTTTTGCAGAGCACATTTTGGAAAGAAGAAAATAACTACGTTTTCATCAGTTATTTATCTACGGGTCGCTACATTTCTCACAGATTCATGCTCATTTAAAATCAAATACTGACAGATAGCCGACTGTATGATTACATTTGTTTGAATGCAATGCATTAGTGAGAAAGCGATTGCGTTGGTGAATAAGTGTTACCTGTTTAAAATGTGCTTTCACCCCGCCCGATCCAGCGCCCCATCTCATGAAAGTGCGTAGGCTATCTATATTTTATTTCTCGTGGGCATAGCCTACGATACGCACTTAATGGCAAGAACGCACTTCACACCCATCCTAACCAAGGGGTTTAGTGTGCGTCATTTGCACGCACAAACAATTTTTTGGCATATAATAATAGGCACGAGAAATAAAATGTGTGCTATAGATTCGCACTTTCATGAGATCGTGGTGCCCACTCAGGCTTGATAACTATAACCTCCCGCAGCCACTCATGTCCATCGGCGTCATCATAACCCTCACATTTTTTTCTGATTTGAGTGATCCATCTGTATCATGCTAGTGTAATGTGTTTAACACGTGAATCCTTACTAAAAATGCAGTTCTATAATGAGCCGTTGGCATGAATTGTCCTCGTGATAGAGCGGTAGTGGAGCGCGCTCGGAGCGAGTGAAAACCACGACGCTCCGACTTTTAAAAAATCCGCTCCGCGCTCCATTCAAAATCATGCCGCTCCACTCCTCGCTCCGCTCCCACTCCACTCCGCTCACATACTATGCTTCTAAGAAGCATTAAGAAAGTGTTTCCGTGGTGTTCAGAAAGGTTAACTGACTGTTTTGGTGAATGTAACTCACTCTCTCTCACTCTCTCTCTCCCTCCAACTCACTTATGTGTATCCATTGTCTAAACGCCCTGCGTCGTCTTAGTTTGTGTTTTAATGTTTGTAAATACATGTATCATTGTAACGTAGTAAATGCTTAAGTAGTTGCTTTATTAAATACAATTATGCTAATTTCTGACTGAATCATTATCTCGCTCATGATACAAGCCCCTGAAGTGTCAGTTAATAAGCTACACGCTTTACAGAACTAAAAATACCTAAGAGGGTATTTGTTTATAGAGCTGGGAAAATTAAATTCTTGTGGCCACAGAATTTGTTTTCACAAGCTCTATAACTTAATTGAGCTATTTGCCTGTCTTGTAAAATGTGGTCCTTGCAATTAATAACAATTAACTTGTGGTTAAGTGCGGGGATGCACATGTATGCATATGGGTAAAATTAATAAGCCTCCCTAAATGGGAGATTTATTAACATGTAAGACCGGTCTGATCTAAATCTGTATGAATAATTATTAATTATAAATTATGAATTACGATATGCAAATTCCCCCCCTGATCGGACCGCCTTGTGTCTTTACACCTCTCTGTCTTTCACTGTCCTGACAAGAACGTCGGTCTCATCGGCTGTGAACGCTCCTGGCGCGCGCCTGGTAAATCCGCCGTTATAATAACAATCCGTCATGCAACATGCGCACCTGTTCTTAAAGGGTATGTTGGATGGCGCTCTGATTGGTTTATTTCACGTTACGCCCAAACCACACCTATGAATAATGAAGCTACTTCAGACCAACCCCTTTTAGATTTGTGCCAGGCGCAAGAGGCATTTATCCCGCCGGGAAAATAGCAACAGTGCCGGGACCCGCCCACAAAGTTACTTGCGCCATGCGCTTTGACACTTGCGTTTCAGATCGTTAAAACAGGGCCCAAAGTGTTTTATTTCTACAATATATGGTGTAAAAACGTCTTAGTGATGCCCTCTTCAGGTTGAACGGTGGCTACTGCAGTTGAATTTTCCTATTAGATGCTCCACACTTCATGACATAAACAGGTTTCAGCTCACCACGCCCTTGGTATGAGCTACCATGCCCCAGAGCCGGCTGCAGAAACAAACCAATGGACGGGCATTTAATATTGTAGAGGGGGGGCCTAATTATGACATCCAATAATTTTTTCTATAGGACAAAAACCAACTATTGCTACAACAGTTTCACGCCGATTTCAAGTACCAGGCGTTATTTGCGGGTGGGATATGTCCCCACCGTCGATATTGTACCCACCACTTTTGAAACATATCCCGGCACGAATGTACCAATACAAATAAACAAAACATCTACAGTTAACTAGCAGAGCATTTGTTTCGTTCGTTTTTTAAATAAGAGACGATCTAGCGCTGAAATGTGTTTTTTTAAATCAACTGATCAAATGCTTGTTGCCGCTGGCGCGGATAGGCTAATGTGTTTTTTTCTGGCTTGCGCACAGTCTTCACTCGGACGCGCAATCCGTTGTGGAGAGACTCTATTTATTCCGGTGAAATTAAAACACAAAATGTTCTGAAGATGTTTTGTCTCTGCCTGATATACAACCACTGATAAACATAATCAGTTTTGATGAAAACATTTTTTTATTAGAACGGATTAGAACCCAGAATCTCTGGCACGCTTGGCAAAAGTTCTACCCCTGGACCATTTACATTCACGTTAATTTCAAATATAAAGGCGTAATTGAACGACCACATAAACCTAAATCAATAACTATTTAAATCGATTAAAGGACATCGTAATGTTATTGTACATATCTTTTTTATGATTTAGCATTGTCAGGGCTGGTGCAACTTAAGAAGAGTAATAAAAATAACTGCCCCACTCACGACCTTAATACAGCTGAAGTCGACGTTTTTGGGAGTGGAATCTCCGCATGAGTTTCTCTTTCCATTCATTTCTGAATCTCCTGGTAAGGTCCTTCTCGAAGGCAAGTTGGATGAGATGGGCTTTCCGTTTGTGAAGCATGCTCTGCCGGTGTTCAGAATAGATGTTTTTGAGTGCGGAAAATGATTTTTCACACATAGCTGTTGATGCGCCTAGTGTCACAGCATTTGTCATGGCAGTAAGCACACTGGGCATTGCTTGCAGGGCACCGTTGAATTTGGTTAACATGTTGCTCAGTGTCCATTTTCCATCATCGGGAGGAAGTTCACTTTTACGGAGTTTGTTGTAAAGGAACTGGCGGCCCACGATATACTCTGATTCAACAAGTTCAGTGCCTGTTAGCTCCAGTAGAGGTTTTATCTTAACTGTATCCATAAAGTTCTCTCTGTCGGCCTCCGGGTCCAAGGCAGCCAGCGCACCAATAAGATGGCTATTACGCTCACCAAAACGCGCAGATAGCTCTCCGTGCACTGCATCCACAACACTATAAAACAACCTCTCCAGTTCAGATTTTTCATTAGTTTTGTTTTGTCCAACGCTTTCCTCCACTACAAAATCCCGTAGATTCTGATTCAAGACACGCTTTCTCTTACTTGGTCCAGTTGTTGTTGTCGCGTCGTCATTGGCGGCTGGTACAGATGTGTTCCATAACGCACAAAATGCTGTCTCATTGCGAAGTTGTCCAATGCATTCCGAAGCACTGTTAACGAGTGTTACAGCAGTATACAAGTCCATGTTCTCGGCTTGTAGCATGCGGTTTGGGGGCTCCCCTTACAAAAAATTACTGCAGGTTTTTTAGAAGTAATACTGCATGTAGAAAATGCAGTTTTTTGGACACGAAAAAACTGCATTATTGCAGTATACAGTAGTTGGAGTACAACTGCAGTAGAACTGCAACATAACTGCGGTAGTATTACAATAATACTGCAATATAACTGCGGTAGTATTACAATAATACTGCAATATAACTGTGGTAATACTGCAATATAACTGCAGTAGTACTCCAATAATATTGCAATATAACTGCAGTAGTACTACAATAATATTGCAATATAACTGTGGTAGTACTCCAATAATATTGCAAAATAACTGCAGTAATACTGCAATATAACTGCAGAAGTACTCCAATAATATTGCAATATAACTGCAGTAGTACTCCAATAATATTGCAATATAACTGCGGTAATACTGCATTATAACTGCAGTAGTACTACAATAATACTGCAATATAACTGCAGTAGTACTGCAATAATACTGCAATATAACTGCAGTAGTACTACAATAATACTGCAATATAACTGCAGTAGTACTACAATAATATTGCAATATAACTGCAGTAGTACTACAATAATACTGCAATATAACTGCAGTAGTACTACAATAATATTGCAATATAACTGCAGTAGTACTACAATAATACTGCAATATAACTGCAGTAGTACTACAATAATATTGCAATATAACTGCAGTAGTACTACAATAATACTGCAATATAACTGCAGTAGTACTACAATAATACTGCAATATAACTGCAGTAGTACTACAATAATACTGCAATATAACTGCGGTAGATCTGCAATATAAGTGCAGTAGTACTACAATATAACTGCGGTAGTACTGCAATAATACTGCAATATAGCTGCGGTAGCACTGCAATACATAATTCGACTAAAGTACAATACTACTGAAATGCAATACAAATAAAATGCTGTACAATACCATTGGAATACAACCAGAATATCCCAAATAAGTAAACAAATCTGCAATAATGAATTAAGGTACAAAACAGTGAATGTCTCAAACTGCAATGCAACAAATAACGTGATTTTTATTTTTATTTTATTTCAAATAACAGGCTGAGAGTTAGACAATGTATTTAAAGTGTTTATTTACAAATCATGCAAACATCTCCCCCCACATTATTCAGAGAAGTTGTGTTTTTTGAAGAGCTTATTCTTATTCCACTTCGTTCTTTTCACTGCCTTCATCTCAGATGTGGAAACACAATTTTGGAAGTAGTCTGCAATAAACAAACAAAAAGAATCAGAGACAATCTTTTCAGTTACTCTTCACCACAGGCATATATTATGCTTAAAATGAATCTGCAAGTTAATGCAGGAACACGCCACTGTTTTTTGAAATAGGAGTTATTCAATGGAATTAATATTGTGCCATAATTAAACAAACAAATCCAGCATTTGCAAACAAACTCAATCTGCTTTTTAAAGGAAAACTCGACTCATAAACAAAGCAAGCAATGCGCAAGTGAAAAGGTCAATTTGAGCGAAAATGCAGTGTGAGACACTTGGTAGGGACGCAAATTATTGGATTTTGGCCGATATTCGATATGCCGATATTTGCAAACTCATTTTGGCTGATACCGATATTTATACACATTTCCCCCCATATAATAATATATATATATATAAAAAAATACAGGCACGGCCCGTGTACTTTTTCGTTCATTCATTATTCTATTTCGGAATGAAAGATGACATTTAAAAAAGGGTGCAACTTGGTTTTTTGTTTAAAAGAAAAAATCAGAAATGGCTGTATTTTGTTTTCCAAATGTATTGTTGTCATCAAACAATAGTATTAGAAAATTGGACGACATTTCCGATCGTTTTTTAATCTGTAATATTTATTTGTACGTTTATTGTATTTCAAATGACTCGTAGCCGAAAAGTGATGGTCCGCCGAAGATTGATGGCCGGCCGCGGGAGCGCGCGCCGCGTGTTACAGGTGTATCGCCCATTCACTTTACGAATGCAGTTGCTTTTATGTGGATCAAGCAGACATAACGTGCAAATAAACATCACTCACCCAGTACAACCATTATTACAACCAACCTTCAGTGATTGAAGCCTCTACTTATTGATTGAAAGGTTATTTCTGCCCTGAAATGTGTTGCTTATATTAATGAGGTTAAATCTGACTGATTATTACTCACCCAGTACTTTTGACCTATTAAAATACCTGTAAAGGGCCAATACAACCATTATAATGCAGTATTTTACCTGCCAAAAAGTGATCACTTGATTTAAAAAAACAACACATTTCAGAGCTAGATGGACTCTAATTTGACAAACAAACAAATTGAATGGTCTGAAAGTTAACTGGAGATGTTTTATTATTTTGTATTGGTACATCCTTGCCACGAAGATGTTTTAAAAAGTGTTGGGGAGAATATTGAACATGGCAAAAGAGTGGTGAGTGGTGACATGTGTTAATGTGATCGCCCCCTCATCAGCGCTCCGCTGGCGGAGGGTGGCAAATAGGCACAACACCGGCTCTGAGTCATTTGAAATTATGAAATTATGACTATTTTTGATCTAAAAAACATACTAACATAAGGGCAACCCAGGAAACATTATAAAATAATAATAAAAAAAAATGTCAGGGGACCTTTAAAACTGCTCTAATGAGGACACTCGACAAAACTGACATTTTGGCACATATTGTGTGTGTGTTATGGTTTGTTCAAGCCTGAAAAAGAACTCGATACTGAAGCGCACCTTTTCCTCCACACAGCTGGACATTTAAGTTGCTGGCGCTCATGCTACGTTCACGGTCGTCACGTGCGCATAGTATATCCACCACACATTGGCAAGGCTCATCGGCAGAGATATTACTATCGGCCGATACCGATGATCATTAAGCTTTTATCGGCTGATACCGATGTCGTGCTGATGTCATCGTGCGTCCCTAACACTTGGCTTTATATAAGAGATCTCGGCTCAATTTTCTCACAAATGCAGTTGAGCAACTTCCTCTTCTAAAACAGTAGACAGCACTAAACTAGGTGATTAATTTAGTCTCCCAGGAGAAGCCCACTTGCCTTTGCATACAGCTGTGGAAAATGACCAGTGAACAGGTGTTTACTGTATCTTACTGTATCTATAATGAACCTTTTTGAGGTTTTCTTTAGCAAAATGTTATTCTATATCTAGACATATCCATATTAGATTTAATCTTATTGAATTACATCCTATTTATGTTAATTTATGGTTTATTGTTCAGCATTAATAATGAGTTTGAACACTCCAGATAAAAAGTTAAATTACTCACCCTCATGTCATTCCAACCCCGCAAGACACGGGGAACACAACTGAAGATATTTTTGATGAAATCTTTCTGTCACTCCATTGACAGTCTACACAATTTGCCCAATAACATGCATTTCTGGAAAAAAAATTTAAAGTCTGTGAGTGCATATTTGTTCCACCCCAGCCATCGTCTTCTGTTTTTAGTTGTTACCAGTACATTTTCCTGGAAATAGCAATCACACAAAAAAAGTAAGTTAGCCTACTTAAAAAAAAAAAAAAAAAAAAAAAAAATCTTTTCTACACATAATGTCAAACTACTGAACATAATTTGCTTGTATTTTCCAGTAAGTTAGTGTCTGATATTTCTAATATTCCTGATATTAAATTTAAACAAGTAAAGTCACCGTGTATAGCACTTCATACAATACAGATAACGTTAGTTTTTTTAAAAAAAAAATGTGTTAAAAGTGATAGACAATATGCTGCAAAGGGCAAACATAAGTTACACAATCTGCTGTGACGCAGTTAACACTAACGTTAAACAGTGTAACGTTAAACCGGAGAATGGTAAAACTAACATAATAGAAGCGGCGTTTCCTCTTATTTTCCCACCGGGTTGAACAACATATACGTAAAGTCTTTTTTACACCAATCTAAAATAAAAAAAAGAGAAATATGAGGACATTATATGTTATAATTTACTCACCTCTAAGCTGAATGACTTGACAAGGCCTCGCGCAATGAACTTCTTTTCTTCCAGAAAACGCTTCTCTTCCATTCCACTTGTTAATGACCGTCGTCACCACGAGTAATGCTGTCATGTCTTCGTGTTTTAATTGTGATAGTTCATAAATATGAACCTATATGAACGATAATTTCAGTGAGGAAATCAACCAAACCATATTTTATGGAGCAGACACTACGCGGAAAGACGCTGACTGACAGTAATGAGCATCAGCTGCTCTCGAGACTCGTTGTCAGGACAACGCCCGCGGCGCGTGCGCGCGAAGGAAGCTCGTCACATGGGCTATGTCTCGCACAAAACAGCAGAACTGCAGTACAGTTTAATATTGGTAGGCCAAGACTTCGAATGCAAAAAACAAAAACTTCATCTGTCTTTTTTTGCTCCTTTATTTAGGTTCAGTAATTTCACTTTTTAATGGCAAAACTGATATCATTGCCTGAGAGCCCAATAAAAACAAAAAGATAAAAAAAAAAATTATTAGTTTTCTCTATCAAAAAAAGTCTATCACTTTTTAAAGTGTATCACTGAACTGAAGTTATTGCAACTACTTCATTATACTGCAAATCTACTGTTGTACTGCAGTTTTACTTCACTATTCTGAAGTTGTACTTTTTGTACTGCTGTTTTACTGCAGTTGCACTTCAATGTACTCTAGTCACATTGTATCTATACTGCAGTTATACTTCGTTAATACTGCAAATCTACAGTTGTACTGCAGTCACATTATATCTATACTGCAGTTATACTTCGTTAATACGGCAAATCTACAGTTGTACTGCAGTCACATTGTATCTATACTGCAGTTATACTTTGTTAATACTGCAAATCTACAGTTGTACTGCAGTTTTACTTCACTATTCTGAAGTTGTACTTTTTGTACTGTGGTTTTACTGCAGTTGCACTTCAATGTACTACAGTCACATTGTATCTATAATGCAGTTATACTTCGTTAATACTGCAATTCTACAGTTGTACTTCATTGTACTGCAGTTATACTGCTTTAAACTGCAGTTTTACTGCAGTTGTACTTCATTGTACTGCAATTATTTTTCGTAAGGGTCTAACAGGGCTAAAACTCTCCGGATCAGGTTAGCTATGAACTTGAAGCTCATCTGCGTAACTGCGCGAAGGAGACCCACGGCCTCGATGCGCACATCTGCTCCAAGGGCCCTCGAACTCTCCACTTCAGTGAGTACCGTTAAAATATCATCAAAATTGTCAATGATGATAGATACTGTCGCCAAATTACCTGTCCACCGCTGATCCAACAGGCGTTTTAAAGTTTGGCCTTTGTAGTGAATTGATATTGTGGGTTTTCTAAAGAATTTGTAGAGCAGATTACAGATATGGAAAACTTCCTCAACTGCATTCTCGACTAGGGTTGGGAATCGTGAGAAATTTTCCGGTTCCGGTTCCGCCAAACGATTCCGGTTGCGGTTCCGGTTCCGGTTCCCATTCAATTAAAAATATTAGTAAGAGAAAAATCCACAATCCTTTTTGTGTTTATTTCTTATAGTACTTGACAAATTAGTTTAACAGACTGGTAATGTAAACAAACTCAAAATATTATTAAGCAATCTTCGGATAAATCGGCGCTCTAGCAGTTAATAAACAGAACTGCATGCGTCTTGCGGAAGAACATTGTTGCCGGAGCTACTTCTCTCTGTTTATGTCCATGACGAGTCACGCAGGCATTGGGCTACTCCGCAGCAGCTGTGATCCGCCGGCCAGTCTAAACAAGAAGTCCGAGTATTAACGCTTATTACAGGCTTTACGTAGTGATTCAAGATAAGACAAAAACACGGTTTGAAAAAAAACAACATTATGATGCACTCGCTCATTGTATATATTTTGTAAATTCTGAACACAAAAAATATACGGACTGTCTGCATCTGTTTTGACCACTACCGTCAATGTTTACTCAAACTATAATCTCACTAATTCTGTAACGGAAATCATTTGAATATGTGAAACAAATAAATATTGAGACTGTGATTGTAAAGCAGTTTCATATCGACAACTGCTCTCTCTCTCAGCGCAAACAGATTTGAATGTAGGCTAGAGAGTGACTCGGCGGTCGGCGCGCGCAGCGTGCCTGTGTCTGTGTGTGACAAATGCAGCGTGTGTGAGAGCAAATCGCAACTTCAGTGGTGAAGTTTTTGTCATTTAGGAATAAGACGGCGTCTTCTACTCCCAGCACTTCGCCCACATGATGATATCGCATCGGCATCAGAACCGTTTTCGGAACCGAAACTTAGGAATTTTGCACGGTTCCGGTATTTTTTCAAAAACACAACCGGTTCTGGAAAAGAACCGGTTCTCGGTTCCCAACCCTATTCTCGACTGACATGGCATGAACAATAACCAAATGGAGCTGGTGATTAAAGCAGTGCACGTATGGGATATCACGGCCAAGTTTATCCTTGAGTAGTTTCTGCACTCCTCCATATTTTCCTGACATAAGGGAAGCACCATCATAAACCTGGCTTAATATCTTGTCAGTGCTGAGTCCGCTTTTTTTCAACTCATCAATTATTGTTGTAGTTAGAGTATCCGCATCCCCCTTTTCAGCTGTAGCCATGACTAATAAGCGTTCACATGCTGTGTAATTTTCATCAACGTAACGCACAACTATTGAAATGTTTTCTTGACCTGTAGGGTCGCGGGTTCCGTCCACTTTGATGGTGTATCACGAGTCCCCGATCTCTCTGACAATTTCCTCTGTCAGTATCGCGCTCATCATTTCGATGATCTCGTTTTGCACATCATGGCTTGTGTATGTTGCATTTCGAGGAATGGATTTGGTTATTTCAGCCAGCTGATGATCTTTTCTCAAAGTATACTCAAATAATGAGAGAAAAACTCCAATGTTTGCATTTTTGTCGGTCAAATTGGCAAAACTTTCATCATCTCCTCTGAATGCCATTTGGTTTACAGCTAAAAACTCAATCATGTCAATAATAGCCGATATATAATATCTATTACGTGCCAGCTGCTCTGCGTGGACAAGTGTGCTGATCTCTGTACATGTCTGTCTGCGTCTTTTGGATTCTTTCCACATAGATTCACACCTCATGTGTTCTCTAGAGGAACTATGCTTGTTCAATCCCTTACTAGTCTCCGTTGCATGTTTTCAATCAGTGAATCCTTTCATGGTGAATGTTGTGTCTGAGGAACTGAATTTGCGACACGGGAAACAAAAGGCTGCATCTGCTTTTAACGAGTATTCAAGCCAATCCCTGTTTTTGTACCAACTGCAGCTAAAAGAACGCTTTTTCAGTCCATACAGTTTCACAGGATATTTGTCCAAAATCACCTGCTGGGGTTCATCAGTGCCCAGGTCACACACTGACTCTGTTAATTCCACTGACCTGCTTGGTCCCACCGTGACGACGTCGACATGATCGAAACATGAAAAACATAGCTTGGATCAGGACTGGTGCTGCTAGCCAAGGCTTCACCACCTTCTGTCGTTGTAGCAGGTGTTTCAGGCGCCACAGGTGTTAGTTTCGTGCCTCCAGAATCTGACGATTTGAAAAATCTTCGTATATCCATGTTTTCAATTTCCACTTGCACTTTCACGATTAATTTAACATAGCTAGTTAGCACATCTCACAGCTATAACTTTACCGAGATTCTGTTAGAGCGGTAGGCGGGAAACCCCCTTTTGTAAACAAGCAGTCAAACGTTCGGGTGTTTTAAAAAAAAATAAGATTATGACTCAAACATTACACGTAAACACACATCAATAAATATATAAATACTACACGTACATTATTGTTATTTTTAAAATAATTTATTAAATGCAAATTGCATGGAGAGGGGGGTACAGGGGGGGCACAGGCGCTCGGTAGGCGGGCCCGGCCCCCTAAGGCCCGCCCATAGCGCCGGGTATGCCATGCCCTCGGCAGTTTAAAAATGATCTTGTTTCGTCAAAACCACTGCGAGTCAAGAGTTGGAATTACGAGTTTTGAAAATGATCAGGATAGAATATTGTAGCATCTATTTAGCATAGCATTTATATAGTTATTTAGATTATTTTGTGTAGCCTAGTTAGTAGCATAGTACAGTTAGGATAGCTTCAAGTTAGCATAGATTTATCTGTGTTTAGTACAGTGATCAGGATGGTAACGGACATGCACCACACAGCTCGCGCTGAAAGCGATGCAGTGCCACACACTGCTCCTCCTGCATGGACTTCACGACCACCGGAGCGCCATTTTGATGTGAGTGATCATGCATATTTTAATCACAAGTTATGGTTAGGCTAAACTTAATCCTCTGGGGTTGACAAACGTGCCGGCGCATTTTGCTGGATTTTTTCACACAGCGGCAAAATATCGATATGAACATATGCCTACAGAGCATGCGCTATTGAGATCAACTCGACGAAACTCATCAGATGCCGATCGTGATGTGGTAGTTAAGACCACAGTTTGAGTCAGTGGCTGGAATTGATATCGCCCTGTCTCCACAGACAATTCACCCCCCTCCACTTCAGGTGAAAGTGAGGGAGAAATGTCATCGACTTCAAATGACCGCTCTGTTGCAAAGCTACTTGCGTCACTCCAGTCACTCTCATTTTTAGAGTCTGACAGCAGCTGTCACTGTGGGTCTCAGGTGGATGCCCCCCGCTCAGACCCCGCTGGGGTCTGCCCATTTTTTCAGCATTTTTCAAATATTGCTAGTGGGTGGAGTAAGGCTCTGACCAGGGGTTTAGTTACCCTTTAATTCCAGATTCACACTGTCACATAAATGAATCTCGCATTCAGTTCCACATAACCTCATGTTGTACATGCAAGTCACCATTTTGGCTCTAGCTCGCGCTTATTATCTCTCACTTCACCTCAAATTCACATATTTATCACTCGTGTGTAATTCGATATATCACTCTCATTACTGCATGCATTAATCAAACTAACAGTCTTTTTCAGTCTTCTTCTAGGTAGTCCATCGTTGTCCGATGATGACTTCTCCTACAGTATAACTTGTGGGTTCTTTGATGACGGTATAGTCCAATGCGGGATGCACACTGTCTTTCACAGACAGGGCATATGAAAGTTTCTCCTGATGATCTTAAGGGGTCAGGAACAAGCTTGGCCTGCTTTGTCTGAAGTCTTTTAGTTATGCAATGTTCAGTTCTCCTGTCTTCATAGCTTTGTACTCCATTTTGACAAAGTTGTTTCCAGAGCTTGCGATTCACAGCACTAGTTTCAAGGAATGTGGGCCTTATCACACACTTCTTAAGAAAGTTTTTTAGTTGGTCTTTCAGCCTCTTTTTTTGGCCTCCTGCAAATTGCGTGCCAAGATGTAATTGACCGTAAATTATCTTGCGTGGAAGGCAACTTGGTGGCATTCTCACAACATGACCAAGCCATCTCAGTTGATAGAGCATCAAAGTTGCCTCTATACTCCAACAATTGTTTTTTTTTCAGGATCTCAGAACTCGATCTTGCCGTGTCACTTTGAGGATGCGCTGCAGGCATCTAATGTGGAAAGATTCCAACATTTTCAGATGTTGAGCATTGTTTCGTCAAAACAATGAGGTTTTTCTTTAAATTCTGTCATACTCAAAAATTCCTGTAGAGGGCAGTGTAGTGTGGTGACTGGGCAGGAACCATTGAGAGGGTTTGTTTCCAAGGGGGCACAATAAAGTGGTGCACCACAAGAGCACATGCAGGTGAAAAGTTTGGAGAAGATCTCTTGCTGGACTTGCAACGAATTTCACCCACATTCAGTTAAAACTAATTCAAACTTGAAGAAGCAACTGGTATGAACATGAATTTATTTATTTATTTTTGATGTGAACTATAAGTTTTAAGAGATCAGTATTGTGTTTCAGCATATTTGATGAATTGTGCTAGTTTGCTTGCTACAGTACTGATTGATAGTGATGGCAAAATGAGGCTTCCTGAACCACTGAGACCTCGCAGCCCATTGCTTCACCCAAAGGTTCATTACTCGAAGCTTCATTCATCATTGCTCACTAGTGACACCTAGCTACCGTGCAGAGAAATAGCAGACAAATTAAATCATTCTGAACCCATGACCCGCCCCCTCCCGCTTTGTTTTATTTATCTTCTTCTCACTGTTAATGTCTCTGTAACCTTTCATTTGCAATAATAAAGAGATCTGTGCAAACTTTTGTCCATTGCCTGGATATTAAATAAAACGTGTATCTTTCTCTGTCTGCATTTTGTACAGAGACAACTGTCACACCATAGACTGTAAGTGTCACACACACAATTATTATTATTTTTTTTTAAATGGAGTGACAGTATGAACAAAAAAAGTGACAGGTGTTGAGTGCAGTGCTTATGGTGGAGTGACTCGAGGGAGTGTAATAAAGTAAGCAAACTGCAGTGATGAAGGAAAGGGTTACAGATTTTTTTTTTTTTTTTTTTTTGAGAAAATGAATTCTTTTAACTGTGTTGGGGTTTAGACAATTCCTCTTCTTGGACAAAACCTCTCCACCCTTGGAAAAATATCATTTCACAAGGAACAGAGGACGTCAGTGTGTCAGCGGGTAAAAATGAAGATGCTGATGCTTAGCCCAGACAGGGTTGGATTTCCTCTTTCTTGTTGGCTCCATTACCATGAAAAAGGAAGATGTCATAAAAAAAATTAAAAAAACAAATCCAAAAGGGCAATCCAAATCAAAAAGCAGTTCAGTCCAGTCCAGAACCAAAAATCCAAAGCAATCGAAATAATCTTGTCTAATTAATATAACAAGACTATAATATAGTTACTATAATTGATAATGACAAATATTAATTATTATTTCAATTTATACCTGTTAAATAATAAAATACAAGGTTAAAAATATTTTGGACTGGCAATTTATGTAAAAATTAACAGAAACAATCTTTCCATCATTAACCGTCATTTCCACCACTTTCCACCACTACACAGTTTTTAAGTAAAAACATAAGAATAACAAATTATGTGGATCTAAATGTATTTTAAATCAAATATTAATAGTTCATTACTTACAATAAATGTGTGAGTGACTTTAAAAAATAATCATAGACCTGAGCAAAAATGAAATGCTGTAGGCAAAAAATCCCAACTCGTGGCAACTCGTGGCATTTAACAACTTTAAATGGAAATGTATTAAATTCATGAAGTATTAAGATTTATTTTGTAACATGATTAGGTAGCCACTGATGTTGTTGACTGATACATAATCTTATATAATCAGTTTTACAATATTATATTGTAATAAAATACATAAATTGAAAAGTGGTGGAAATGACATCTTTGAAATCGCTCTTCAGAAAAACTGTTAAAAATAATAATATTCCATGGAATTCTAAAACTGCCCACTATTATATTGTGTTAGAAGACAAATTAATTAAGCTAGGAAGATTGTTTTAAGTGTGTTTTAAGAAAGTGAATTTTCCAAAAACTCACAGTGCCAAAAGTGCTCCTAGTTGGAGAATCCTCCAATAACTATTCTAACCTGATATAGACTAGTGTAGTAATATACAGCCCTAGCACATGACACAATAACGATAATGAGATTTCTCTGACTCTGACGTTACTACAACTTCTTATTCTGCTCATGAAACAGCCACAGGGTGGCGCGAGCCGAACCGCAGACCGAACCGATGACGTTTTTACACAAACCGAGGCCTCGTTTGTCATCAGTCACGTGATTTTCACGGTAACAACACAAGCCTCGAATCGCGGCTTCATCTGGCACGCCCATTTTTTCTCGACACAAGCTCCGAGGCCTCGGTTCAAACGTCACATTACTACTGATTGATGCTAAGATTTTGTATGATTTGGTGTGATTTGAGGGAAAGGTGTTCAAGTTTGTTAACATTTATTATTTCTTGTCAAAACATTTTGATTTAGTTGATTTACATTGTAGGTAATATGGTGATGTTAAAATGTTACTTTAAATAACATCTTTTTTATATTAATGTGTGTTTCTTTTGTTTATTTTTATCTTTAAAGATTATCAACCTATTGCAGACCTATTGCAGACCTATTGCAGATCTGTTGCAGATCTATTGCTGATCTATGTCTGACCTATTGCTGACTACTGCTTCTGCAAATACCTCTGCAATCCCAGAAAATAAACAGTCAAGTCAATGAGTTGCTTTCTCTTGCGTCCTTCAATGTTTGAACGTCATATCAAGTTTGGGCAGAGCTGAATAAAAAAGTGGGAAACTTGACAGTTGATAATCAGCGTGGCAATGAAGACAGAAGGATCAAAGGCCTAAACGTCTCAAAGTGTCGACGCAGTGAAAGAGAATCATCTGAAATCGTCTCGCAATGGCAGAGGAAGCTTTTGGAAAAGCAGTGAAGCAGCTGAAGCAAGAGAGGACCTTGGCTAAGAGTGCATTCACCAGGCAGGCAAACTTCCTCAGCAGAGGAGCCAAAAACTTGATGAAAAGTGAACTACAAGAGGAGTTCAAAAAACTCATTTCTGAGGCAAGGAGTGTCGGCGAGACAAATGATGAGTATAGAGCTGGTTTACTGGCAGACATTGAAGCGGACATGTCAGATGGTGAAGAAGCTGAACTTGATAAGCAGCAGCAGGCTGATTTCGAGAAGACAATCCATGAATGTGAGGTAAGATTGGAAGAGGTCAAACAAATTATCCTGTTCAACTTATGGTCAAGATATGGTAAAGATGAGATGGGAACAGCAATCCAGGAAGCAGAGACAGCCTGTGATAGAGCTGCTGCAACACCCGTTGTCGCTTTAAACAGAGATGGTTTTGAGTTCCAGCTGGATGGCGCAAAAAGAATGATCCAAGGTGTAATCACTACCCTAGCAGCTTGGGAGATGTGGATTCCAGAAGCAGAAAAATCCAGTCTAGAAACTAGAGTAAAGAATCTGAAAGGATGCAGTAGCAACCTTGAAGCACGAAAGGTGGAGTTCATCATCGCACAAAGAATAGCAGAAGAAGAAAGAGACAGAGCGAGGGTTCCCCAGATACCCATGCCAGTTCCACAACCACAACCAACGCTGAGAATAAAGCCAACCAGTCTACCCAAATTCAATGGATGTAAAAGGAATTTCCATCGATGGAGGAAAGACTGGGAAAGTCTACAAAAGCAGGGAGAACCAACTGGCTCAGCTGAAGTTAAAAAGATACAACTCTTTGACAGCATAGACGACAGGATGTGCAGAGAGCTCCGTTTGTCTACCTACAACACTGCTGAAGACATATTCCGAGTGCTTGAGAATAGATATGGAAACAAGTCCACAATTGCTTTGGAAATTATTGAAGATCTTGAGAAGATTCCTGTTTTAAGAGCAAATCAGCCAAGAAAAGTCATTGATTTAATTCAAAATATAGAGAAGGCCCTGGATGACCTCACAGAACTTGGAAACACGGGAGCCATTAACAACCCTCTGGTGATCAAATCAATAGAAAGTAAGTTACCTGACAACATGAGGCCATCCTTAAAAATATTTTGGTTTGCAGTAACAGCAATTTTTTTTTAAAAAAGGGTCGGTAGGTAGGTCTATATTTTTTTTTTCCAGGATTCAGTGTAAAAAAAAAAGTAAAATTTTGGTCATGGTGATCATGAATTTATTTATTTATTTTTTTTTTTTAATTGCATACTGTGACGTCACTGACTGGGTCTTCAAACTGTGCATCCACCACTAGGTGTTATTGCAACCTACAACCGGTTACGTTTTTAGGCCAGTCACACAATGAATAAATATCTACTGTATTTGTTATGCAGCAGTGTGCAGGCTTTTTTCCCCCCAAATACATGAGATATAAGCAAAAACAAGTACAAACACATGGTGAAACAAAGAATACAATTAAACAAAGATACAAATTAGCCTATATACACAGTGCTTTAATTTCAGAAAGGTCTAAAATTAGCTACTTTAATAGCTGTCTGAAAAGAAATTTAATTTAGTAAATCAAATGTAAAATGACACTGCATGGTTTATCATAGTTAGATTAATGCTTATTAAAGTTTAAGTTAATAATTCAAGAGCTGCGAGTGATTTTTCTCTGCCTCTTGTTGTGTTTGATTCCCATTACTGGCTCAATCGTCACATGTTTATTAGACTACTGCCCCTTTAAGACCGAGTGCGGATGATGCTGATGCACCACCATATCCTCCCAACTATTCACATCCATTTAAGACATAAACTGTGTTTAAATGAATCTCAGAGCAGGTCATTTTAGATTTTATGTATTTGATAGTTTAGCTGCGCACATGAAGCCCAAAATGAGGCTATAGCCTACTTTTCTTGTCCCGTTGCAGTGCATTTCGGAGCACGCATCACCTTGTGAACAGCGTCTCTTGCGCAGACTTTTGTGCTTTTAATAGCTCTTTTAATGATTGAACACGTACGCAGTTTAGCAACAGTACAGACTGCATTTTACAACAATTACCGATCGTGCTGATTCTGACGGTACGTTTGGGTTTTAGGAAGAAATGACAGCGCAACGCTGTGAAGGGAAAGTTGCGCTATAGACAGAATGCGTCTGTAATGGTTTCATCTCAAATATCTTTTTATAATCTTTGAAAGCGGAAATCTAAAATGCAATTAGAATAATATCCCAGATCTAAAGTGTAGGTAACCACGTTCTGTCCTCATTGTCACTCATTAAGCAGGGCTGTCATGTTGTTCGCGCTGTGGCTCCGGGTGATCGCTCTCTCTCTTCTGGACTGGGAATAGCAAAATTGCATCAGACAAATTGTTTAATATTATTATTATATATAGAAATGGATGATATTCAGCCCATTTAATACCGGGTTTACCAAGCGGGAACACTGAATGAAACGAAGCGAACGTAAGCCTTATAGACAGTGTGACACGGGTAAACCAATCGTGTAAACATAATCAGATGACTATGACGCCACGGGTTTTTATTTAAAAGAAAGAACGTAGCCTAGACATAAGCAACTTTCACAATACTAACTAAAATATCATTTTATGGAATTTGAATTAGTCGTTTGAAGAGTAAAAAAAAAAAAAAAGTCGGTCGGTCTGAACGCAAGTTACAACCGGCAAGTCGGTCGGACTAAAAGGGAAAAAAAATTAAAAATTGGGTCGGCCCTAAATTGACAGGGTCGGTCGGGTTACGGCAAACAAGAATATTTTTAAGGGTGGCCTGAAAAGAGATTGGCTTGTCTTCATGGTTAACCCAGCAAATGGCGTAACACCGGACAATCACTTTGAGAATCTTCTTAAATTTCTGAAAACACAAGAAGAAATTCTAGAGAAGTTAGAGCAGTTGGGAATTAGTGAAAAGCCAGAAAAGAAATATGCTTGTATGGAGAGAAGATATGCGTCCACACGTTCCACAAGGAAAGGCGGATGTGTTGTCTGTGGAGATGAAAAGCATGGAGAAAAGATATTCTTTTGCAAGCGTTTCAAAGAACTGAAGCCTGTGGAAAAGTTGGCTGCTGTAGAAAAGCTGGGGGCATGCAAAAGGTGTTTAGTCTGTCATGGTGAAGATGATGAATGCAAAGATACTTACCTGTGCAGGAACAGAGACTGTAAAAGAGATCATCACTTCTTTCTTTGTCTGAAGGGAGATTTCAAGAGAACTGACTCAGACAGAAGACAATCCCATGTGAGAAGGCATAAGTTTACGGAGGAGCAAGAGGAATTTGTATCTAAGCTCTCCCCAGAGATGGCAGAGAAATTCAAGAAAGCATTCACTAACATCACTGGGAAGACAAACTGTGGTGAGAAGAGTAAGCTTGGAGTGACTGATTCAAGTGCTATAAAAGAATTGCCAGTTATACTAATGCTGCTCGAGGTAACTGCTAATGCAGGAGAAAAGATTGGGACTCTGATCGACTTAGCATCAGATACAAACTACATCACCCACAAAGCCGCCAGGAGATTAAATCTTCGAAGTGAAAACATTTCTTTAATTATTCATGGAGTTGGAGGAATGAACATGAATGTTAAAACAAGAAGATACTTTCTTAAAGTGAGGGTCAAGATGCCTATGGGCACGGAGAGAGCTCATGAGCTTATCTGCTATGGTTTGAATGAAATTGCCAACATCCACAAAGTCATCAAGCCTGAGCAACTCAAGAGGTTCTTCCCAGAAGTCAATTTAGAAGATCTGAGGAGACCGGAGAGTATTGAGCTACTGGTAAGCCACCGCGAGGGAAGACTTGCTCCACAAAGAGTGAAGGTAATTGGAGACCTTGTCTTATGGGAAAGCCCACTGGGAAAGACTGTTGGTGGAGCGCATCCAGATCTTTTTGAAGAGATGGATATAGCGATGCACAATTCAGAAACGCATTTTGCTCGATCCATGAGGGCATCGGCAGTGAGGTATCAAGAGATCACAGAAGCACAAGAGTTCAAAGCTGAAACCAGAGTAGCTAGTAAAGAGTTTCTAAACTGGTGGAAATGGGACAGCATTGGAGCAGCCTGCGAGCCCAAGTGTGGAGGATGCCGGTGTGGCAATTGCCAGCCAGGAGGTAAGGAGATGACTCTAAATGAAGAAAGAGAATTAGAAGTCATAAAGAAGGGCCTCACCTACGTCAAAGCAGATTCTCACAGTGAGAAGCCACATTGGGACACAAGATACCCGTGGATTCAAGATCCAAGTTCCCTTCCCAACAACAGGAGTGGAGTGGAAGCCACCTTCATGAGAACAGAGAAACAACTCAAAAAAGAGCCAGAGTGGAAAATAGCATACACCGCACAAGTCCATGAGATGGTGGAGAGAAGGGCAGCGAAGAAACTCACTAAAGAGATCATTGCCAGCTGGAAAGGGCCAGTATGGTATGTCAGCCACTTGGTGGCACCAAATCCGCATTCTCTCACAACACCTGTGCGGCTGGTATGGAACAGCAGCCAGAAGTTTAAAGGGATCAGCATGAATGACCTTCTGCTGAAAGGGCCTGATGTCCTCAATCCCATCCGAGCAGTACTACTCAGGTTCAGAAGAGGCGTCCATGCTGCCCTTGGTGACATCAGGAAAATGTACAATTCTGTGTGGTTGAAAGATCTGGAGATGCACCTCCACAGATTTCTCTGGAGAGACACTGAAGAGGAAGAGATTGAAGAGTATGTGATTACCAGAGTCAACATTGGCGATCGACCAGCAGGGTGCATAGCACAATTGGCCATGAGAGAGACTGCCAAATTACCCATGTTCGCTCACCTGGAAGAGGAACGTAGGATTCTTGAAGAGGATGCCTATGTCGATGACATCCTAACTTCCCATAATGACTTGAAAAAGCTGGGCCAGAACATCGAAGGAGTTGAGGAGATCCTGAAGGCAGGTGGGTTCTTCCTCAAGCCCTGGGTCAGGTCAAGTCAAAGTGGGAGGCAGGAGATTGTACCAGGAGAACAAAGAGCGGAGTCAAGCACAGTACTTATTCTTCCAAACCAGATGAGGGAAGGAGATAATAAAGCTCTTGGAGTCGGATACCTTGTTGAAGAGGATAAACTGTATCTCATGACTTCAATCAATTTTTCAAAGAGGAAAAATAGAATGAGAGTTGGCCAAAATCTCCTTGATAAAGAGGTGAGAGAGAAAACTCCAAACCCACTGACAAGAAGAGAACTGCTGAGCCAAGTAGCTAGCTTGTATGACCCAATAGGCCTTGTCACACCTGTCAAACAGAGGGGTGCCATTCTTGTCAGAAAGGCATTTCAGGAAGCTGGAGGCAAAACTTTGACCCGCGACACTTGGGACAAACCTTTGTCGGAAAAATTGAGGGAAGAAGCCATCCAATTCTTTGAGGAATACACACGTCTTGGACAAATCACTTTCCACAGAAGTCTCACACCAGTCAACTGGATTGGAAAACCTTGGGGGAATAACATTCTCTGATGGAAGTGACAAGAGCTATGGAGCCGTAGTGTATTTCAGATGGGAGACTGAGCAAGGCATCCAAGTCAGATTGGTTGAGTCTAAGGCAAAACTCACACCATTGGACCAAAAGGGAGAACCAGTAAAAGCTGAAATCTGTGGCGCTGTCTATGCAGCACGACTGAGAAATTATGTTGAGAAGCACAGTCGAATAAAAGTTGAACGATGGCTCCATCTGCTGGATAGTCAAACTGTGCTGGGAGCAATCCAGAGAGACAGCTATGGATATCAAACTTTTTTCGCAAATAGAGTTGGGGAGATCCAAAAATCCACATCAGTCGAAGACTGGTGGTGGATTCCGGGATACCTGAACAGTGCTGATGCTATAACAAGAGGGGCAGCCCCAGAAGACCTCCAGGAAGGTTCCATGTGGCAGGATGGACCAGCGTTTCTGCGACAACCTGTGGGAGAATGGCCACATAAGTCAGCCAAAGAAGTCGCCACGTATGCCAAAGAAGGCATAAATAAACTTCAGAGGAAAGCTTTCTCAGCAGCACTGACTAGAATGCAGGCCAAGAAAGACAAGAGGGATGTACAGCAAGCTAACCCAGATGAATCTAAGATTCAGATCCGAAGATTACCAAGCGGCTCTGCAGTAACTAATCTGATTGACATCAAGAAATTCAGCAATCTGACCAGGCTGATCCGGGTCATTGCCTGGGTTTGGAGAGCTGCAAGAAGATGGAAAGAGTTGTTGAACAAGAATTCAGCCTCAGATAAACCAAAGTGGGAGGGAGCTTTTTCAACAAATTGGAGGTCCAGAGCCAAACAAGCTGTACTCACTGTCGGGGAGTGTAGAGATGCACTAAGAGACCTGTTCCTTGCAGCTCAAGAAGGTATAACCTTTCAAGACACCACTCTCAACAGACTCGCTGTTTATAAAGAGAAAGAGACTGGGCTTTTAGTTTGTGGAGGAAGGTTCCAGACTTTTGATGAGGACAAAACTGCTGTACCCATTCTACCCTATGATGCGTGGATATCCACTCTCCTAGCTCAAGAGGCTCATGGTGAAAATCATGAAGAAATAGCCGGCACACTTCTCCGGATGAGGAAAAAAGCCTGGATAGTAAAAGGTCGAAAGCTGGCTAAAAAGAGTGTTGATAGCTGTGTTGTGTGTAGAAAGGCTAGGGCCATAAAGTGCCAACAGATCATGAGTGACCTTCCATCTGAGCGGATAACACCAGCCAGACCATTTGAATATACAACGGTGGACTTGTTTGGACCGTATGAAGTCAAGGACGAGGTGAAGAAGAAAACAAAGCTCAAGGTGTGGGGAATTGTCTTCTGTTGCATGTCATCCAGAGCTATACACACAGATGTTGTCAGTGACCAGTCAACTGAAGGCTTCCTAATGGCTTACCAGAGATTCACAGCACTGAGAGGGCACCCAAAGAAACTGTGGTCAGATCCTGGAAAGAATTTTGTGGGTGCCAGACCTGCACTGAAAGAACTCTATCTCTTCCTGGATCAACTAAATAAGTCTGAGCTTGAGAATGAAGCTTCCTTGCATGGAACAGAATGGAGCTGGAAAATCCACCCAGCAGACTCCCCTCACAGAAATGGAGCTGCAGAAGCAGCTGTTCACACAGTGAAGCGGGCTTTGCACAACCTGGGAGGAGAAGGACTCTTTACATGGAGTGAGTTTCAGACATTTATATATATGGCTGCTAACCTGGCCAATGAAAGGCCTGTAGATGCCAGAACTCAAAGCCGGGAAGACTGCATAGAATATGTCAGCCCAAATTCCCTTCTGCTTGGACGAACTGGACCCAGAGGAGATTTTGGATGCTTTGACTTTGAAAACTACCCATACAAGAGGTTGAGAGCTATCCAAACAGAAGTTGACCGGTTCTGGAGGAAGTGGAGTCAGTTAGCTGGGCCCAATCTATTTGTGAGAAGTAAATGGCACACAACCCATAGGAACGTGACTGTTGGAGATGTTGTCTGGCTTGCCGACCAAAATGCCTGGAGGGGCCAGTACAAACTTGCTAGAGTCATCAGTGTCAATATTGACAAGAAGGGCATCGTCAGAGATGTACATGTCAAAACTTTTCCCAGCTATCCAGTCCCAACTGTGAAGCCTGTCCAAAGAGATAAAGTGAAGAAACTGTCAACCAAAATCCCTTCTACAATCCTTCATAGGGATGTAAGACGACTGATCGTTTTGCTTCCTTTAGAAGAACAAAATCAAGAACAAAAGTGAAAGTGTTGAAGGTGATTGGAGTGACCTCCTTAGGTTCATGAACCAGGAGGTCAAATGGGAGGTGTTTCGTCAAAACAATGAGGTTTTTCTTTAAATTCTGTCATACTCAAAAATTCCTGTAGAGGGCAGTGTAGTGTGGTGACTGGGCAGGAACCATTGAGAGGGTTTGTTTCCAAGGAGGCACAATAAAGTGGTGCACCACAAGAGCACATGCAGGTGAAAAGTTTGGAGAAGATCTCTTGCTGGACTTGCAACGAATTTCACCCACATTCAGTTAAAACTAATTCAAACTTGAAGAAGCAACTGGTATGAACATGAATTTATTTATTTATTTTTGATGTGAACTATAAGTTTTAAGAGATCAGTATTGTGTTTCAGCATATTTGATGAATTGTGCTAGTTTGCTTGCTACAGTACTGATTGATGCTAAGATTTTGTATGATTTGGTGTGATTTGAGGGAAAGGTGTTCAAGTTTGTTAACATTTATTATTTCTTGTCAAAACATTTTGATTTAGTTGATTTACATTGTAGGTAATATGGTGATGTTAAAATGTTACTTTAAATAACATCTTTTTTATATTAATGTGTGTTTCTTTTGTTTATTTTTATCTTTAAAGATTATCAACCTATTGCAGACCTATTGCAGATCTGTTGCAGATCTATTGCTGATCTATGTCTGACCTATTGCTGACTACTGCTTCTGCAAATACCTCTGCAATCCCAGAAAATAAACAGTCAAGTCAATGAGTTGCTTTCTCTTGCGTCCTTCAATGTTTGAACGTCATATCAAGTTTGGGCAGAGCTGAATAAAAAAGTGGGAAACTTGACGAGCATAAATGGTCCATGTTTCACATCCATACAGGAGGGTAGCAAGGCAGATTGCCCAAAATACACCAATCTTTGTGTGTACTGTAGATCTAAATTAGTATTACAAAATACTCTTTTCCTCAATCTCCCAATCTCCACTAGATAAGTAACTGCCAAGATATTTGAAGTGTGTCACTGTGGCAAGTGGGGAATCATGAATAGTGAATACTGGATGTTTTTGCAGAGGATCCAATGACCATTGGCAGAGGACTTCTGTTTTCTTGATATTCACATCTAAGCCCATCCTGCTGTATGCTCTAACAGCAGCATTAAGAGTGGTCTGCAAATCTTCTGGAGTGTGTGAAACCAAGGCACAATCATCCGCATACTGTAATTCCAGCACACGAACCAACTGAAGCTTAGTGACTGCCTGAAACCTCCTGATGTTAAAGAGGTTACCATCCAGTCTATAAGCCACAGCAACCCCACTTTCTTCTTCCATCTCTTTGTACAGCAGCTTTGTAACACATAGTAAGAAGATGTAAAACAAGACAGGCGCAAGAACACAACCCTGCCTTACTCCAATACCTACTGGAAAGTGTGCATATTCTAATCCACCCAATGTTACTTTAGATGTTATCCCATCATGAAACTGTCGCAAGATTGTGATAAACTTTACAGAGCATCCAAAATGCAAGAGCATAAGATGTCACGATGTACAGTGTCAAAAGCCTTGGAAAAATCAACAAAAACAATGAACAAGTTCTTATGTTGCTCACGACATTTCTCCTGCAACTGGCGTGAGGTGAATATCATCTCCACTGTACTTCGCCCCGCTCTGAATCCACTTTGGGATTCTGGCAGTAGGTTTTCAGAAATGGCATTGACAAGTCGATGGAGCATGACCTTTGCCAGAACTTTGCCTGCAGCTGAAAGAAGTGAGATCCCCCTACTATTCCCACAGATGGACCTATCACCTTTGTTTTTATATATTGTGACAAGATTTGCATCTTTCCATTGTTGGGGAATACTTTCTTGCTGCCACACTAGGCTGATGAACTGATTGATTGCCCTTGTGCAGAGGTACCCTCCTTCCTTCAGGAGCTCAGCAGGAATACAGTCAGGTCCAGGGGACTTGTTGTTTTTCAATTCCTTGATTGCAGCATACACTTCAGAAAAAGACGGTGGAACATCAAGACTCTGTATTCTTGGTAAAGTTGGTAGTTCCTGTAATACTGTAAGATCCACTGTTGCCTTTTGATTTAATAAGGCTTGAAAATGTTCCCCCAATCTTTGAACAATGCGTTTTTGGTCCTTAATGAGAGTCAGTTCATCGACTGATCTCAAGGGGCAAACAGAGTAAGATCTGTGGCCATATGGTCTTCACTGCATTGTAAAAGTTATGCATATCATGCTTGTCTGCAAGAGAATGAATCTGTTGAGCCTTAGACGTCCACCACTCATTCTGTAGTTGCCGCAGAGTCCATTGCGTTTCTTTTCTCTGTTCATGCCAGACCTTCTTAAGAGATTCAGAGGATGGATCATCAAGGTGGGCTTTATGGGCACTATGCATTTCCTCAAGAACGGTGGAAATATGTTCAGAATTTTCATTAAACCAATCCTGTTTTTTTTCTCTTAAGTTTACCGATTGATTCAGCTGCTGCATCGTAAAGTGATGTACTTATAAGGCTCCATTTACTTTCAATTGCCTCTTCATTCCTGAGAAGAAGCTCAATGTCCTGGAGCTTTCTAGCAACAGAGCATCGATAGTTGTTCCTCGCTTCAGTGTCTTGGAGCCTTACACAGTTCAGTTTCCCCGTCGCTGCCTTTCTAAGATGTACAACCCGCCGAATCCTTAGATTAAAGAGGCTGCATGCGTTTTCCTGAAATTTAAACTCGCGACTGACACCTGTGGCCAAAAAACAGAACTGCTCTTCCTTTCTGCTCGCTCTCGCAGCGAGCGCTCGTACGTGCACACTTCACAAGTCATCTGCTGCAAGGAGTCAACATTATGTTTACAGAGGTAAGAACAGTTAAATACATATATTTTTTGAGATAAGTGTTCTGTTTGCGAGTGTAGGCTACTTTCTGACTAGCAGTGGTGGGCTGGCAGAGTGATCTGAGGGTTTTCACCGACGTCACGTTCTGGGCGGTAACCCGGATGAGCGGCCATTATGGAGGCACTCGGATGTAAACAACAGCATCGACTGCACTGTTAATGTACAACTGAACACATTGTTAAACAAAAAAAAAATCCGTGGTAGATGCGAACTCATATAGAGAAGGACCTTATTCATTTGGATAAAGGTGGGCATCGGCCAGCTTTTTGACACGCTGCATTTTTTCAAATGTAGCGCCGCGTTGATGCTTTGCGGAAAATACGTAACATGAACGCGCTTGATGTTACATCCGCAGACAGCGCAGGAAAAGTCCGACCCGACAGAAAATAGGAAAAATAGGATACAGGCTTATAGGTGCACCCACTGTGAGCGGACAAGGTGTCAGTATGCTCATCAGGAGACGTTTGAGTCATAAATGGTAAAATAAAAAGGCTATTGTTATGTTTATTTTGGGGGAAAAGCTGCATATAGCCTCTTTAAGCTTGGCAACAATCATCCAATGATCAGTCCAGCACTCTGCTCCTCTCATAGCTCGAGTTATGAGGACATCCCTCATATCATTTTACCTGACTACAACGTAATCCAGGAGATGCCAGTGCTTGGATCGTGGGTGTAACCAGGAGGTTTTATATTTGTTTTTTAATTGGAACATAGTATTAGTAATGGTAAGACTGTGTTCAGCACAAAGACTAATCCATTGGTGTTAACATTCCCAGTGCCCTGTCGTCCAAGTATTCCCTCCCAGATATGACTATTACGTCCCACTCTTGCATTGAAATCACTCAGCAGTCAGATTTTATTGTGTCGTGGAACTTTCCCAAGGGCCTCATCCAGTGCCTCGTAGAAACTGTCCTTCACCTCTTTTGCTGATGGTAGAGTAGGTGTGTAAGCATTGAAAATGGTAGCATATTTTTTTCCAGCAAGGGGGAAGCGGAGTGACATTAACCTTTCATTGATGCCAGTTGGGGCCTCAGTGAGGTTTGGGAGAATGCTATTTTTAATCCTGAGATCCACCGGTAGGGTACCCTCTCCAGAAAAATGTATAGCCCCCACTTTCCTTCCTTAATGATCCCTCACCCAGAAATCTTGTTTCACTTAGTGCAGCTATATCGATGTTATAACGCTTGAGCTCAGCTGCGACCAATGCTGTCCTTCGACTAGGCCGATTAGTGCCATAGTTTGAGTCCAGGAGTGTTCTAATGTTCCATGTTGCTATACGTAACGAAATGTATTTATTTTTCATTCATTTTTCGGCCGCTGAGATGGAATGGCCTGATAGGTGCGGCATCCTGTCCAGGCTAGGTCTGAGTGGACAATGTTTAGATCACCTTTTCTAGATACTTCCCCAACTGGGGTGAGCAGTGTGATTCCTTAACAGGACTGCTCAGTCGCACAGGGGTCTGCCGGGAGCAGCTGCCACTCATTCCAGCTGCTGACGACCATATACCCTGTGCCGCCACTGTGCAGAGTCTGAGCTAGAGGCTCCCAGATCATTCAGTCCTGCCCATGTTACCAAGCACAGAAATGATTTAAGTGATGAGAGAGATGCGCCTGCTCCAACACCACTACTTTGCTGTAGGGGGACATAATCCGATGGCAAGGACAGAATCTAGGACAACCCCCCCCCCCCCCCCCCAGCTGCAGGAGGCTGCCAGAGCTCCGGTCTGTTGGAGGACTGCCTTAATGTACACCTACCAGCACATGCTTTGTTTTCAGGATAAGCTAGCCTAGTCTTAGTCTTACCAGACTTACCCGTAAGGCAACAGGATGGTGGTTGATCAAAATGATCTCTGGGGACCACCGCAACTCCGAGATCCCCTGTCAAAGTTAGCCTGAGACCGCAAGGCACCCAGTTACCGTGTGTAGCCACGTGGAGGCCTGACAGGAGTCTTGATGAAGGAGAGGCTTTATACTGGCATGGGGAGACTTACACAATAGCTGCTTCCATGTTCACCTCCAAGGGCTAGCCAGCGACAGTAAGCTGTAAGCAAGAGGATGACAAGCAAGCAAGTAATACACAAGCATGCCACTTCCTCTCTTCCTACACCACTGCACTAGACGCATCACAACACCCTGTGTGAAACACACACCTACACACAGTAACCCATCAACTTTTTCAGTAACCCATCAACAATCAACATGTTTGAAACACAGTATTTAACATTAATTTCGACCAATTTCTGAATCGTTTTTGCTCACCTGTAGAAAAATAAGCAAATGCTGTGAGACAGCTAGCTCTCTGTCTTTTTCACAACTATGAGGGCATTAACAGTAGAACTACCAAAACAGTCATTTTGACCTTTTTTATTTTATTTTACAATGTAATAACTTTGTTGAAATAAAACTCATATAGCTATTAGCTACTACCCTGACTTTTCTTAATTGTGTGCATTTTAGTCTAACTTTTTAAAATTACAAAAGAGTTCTGAGTAGTTCTACATTGAATGGCCAAAACTGTCAAATTGACCGTAAACACATTGCTGACAGTGTATCACATTGCTGATAGATTGTTGCAACATTTTTTTTTTCTTTTGGTTTTATATGTTATTGCTAAGCTAAAACTTAGCTTTACCTTTCAAATGTCAGCAAAAAAAGAGATTGGCTGCCACAGAGGTTTTATCCTTGTTTCAGAGCCTTGATGATGCTGAGTCTGATGGAAGGAGCAGGTTCAGATAGTGATGTCTCTTGACCGTTCATCTGACACTGACTCTGAGAGTGATTCAGAGAGCCCAATGTCCTGGCACTGCGTGTCTATAGCATGAGTTCATGCTTTTATTTTGCATGCTATTTATATGCAGACATTATCTTTTAAGATTACTTTTGACTATATAATAAAAATTACTAAATAATAACTTTCAGGTGGCATAAACACCATAAGAGTATGGAATTATTAATTCTAAAAACAGGTTGTGATTGGTGTGCTAGCTAATAAAGGTAGTGATAGCCTGGGAAAGATGCTTCAGTGCACAGAGATCTGTAACATCTGCCTTAGGGCAGAAGTGCAAACAGGCTGTGGCCTGGGTGAGAGGGATCTGTGATGATGTTACCTGCCTGATTCTTCACTTTAGATATACAAGTCCTGACAATTAGACAATGTAAGTGTCCCACTTTAGGTTTCCTGAGAGATGGTGGAGTCCAGGAACCTGGATGACTGCTGCCACAGTGCTGTTCATGATGGTGTGCTGTTTCTCCTGAAGTCCACAATATCTCCACTGTTTTGAGTGTACTGCACCAGACAGCCAGTTGTCGAACTACCTGTCTGTATCCAGACTTGTCACAGTTGTGGATGAGGCAGAGAGCACACCTCTGAGGAGCACCAGTGCTGATGGTGCAGGTGTTGGATGTGAATTTTCCAAGCCTCACTATCTGCTGCCTGTTTGTCAGAATGTTTATGATCCACTGATGGATAGAGGTGGGTACAGAGAGCAGGGTTAGTTTAGTCAGGGTGGATATCTGAGATTATGGTGTTGAAAGCCGAGCTCTACAAACAGGATACTTGCATAAATCCCTGATTTGCCCAGATGTTGCAAGATGTAGTGCATTCCCATGTGAACAACATCATCCATAAACCTATTTGCCTGATAAACAAACTGAACAAGGTCTAGCAAGGATCCAGTAATGTCTTTCAGGTGGCCAACACTATAGTCTCTCAAATAATTTCATAAACACGGGCTTGTGATTTTTGGTTTCTTGGGTACAGAGATTACTGTGGAGCATTTGAATCGGGGGGGGGGGGGGGGGTGGAGTGATCTGCACAGCTCTAGTGATCTGTTAAAGATAAGTGTGAAGATGGATGACAATTGGCCAGCACAGGTTTTTAGACAGGCTGGCGAGTCACTATTGGCTTTCCTTATCTTCTGTTTCCTGAAGACCTGCATACATCCTCCTCATGAGATTCCAGGCTGAGATTCAATAGGGGTGTTAATGGTTTTGTGGAGAGACTGGGTGAGAGATGGTTTTGTGGAGAGACTGGGCTTTTCAAACCTGCAGTAAAAAAAAAACTTTCAGGTCTTCAGCCAGTTGTTGATTCGCCACAGTGCTGGGGTATGGTGTCTTGTAGCTGGTGATCGCTTTTAGGCCTTTCCACGCAGATGCAAGAAAAGCTTTTCAGGGTAGCTTCTCTTAGCAACTGTTTTCTTATTTGTCAGTGTATTTTTGCTCTGTTTGTACAAGGATTTATCCCCACTTGCATCCTTGTCGGCCTGCAAAGCTGTTTGAGTTTTGCAGTGAACCATGGTTTGTCATAGTTATATTTTAAATTAGTCCTAGTGGGATGTCATTACAAACAGGCCTGTAGTGCCTTCTCTATTTCGTTGGTCCTCTTTACAGTCCTTACTACAGGCTTCACATATTTAAGTTTCACCCTGTAGGCTGAGAGAAGATGAACCAAACAGTGATCAGTGAGTCCCAAAGCTGCCCAGGGGATAGAGTGATACACATTCTTATAAAACAAAGGAGAAATCGTCCAGTATGTTACTTTCCCCCCCAGGGCATGTGTGGGGCTGTCTGTTTTAAGTCAGTTTGCAGGTGTGATTATCTATAGAGGAGCAGGGAGCGGGGGACTCCTGCTGTCTGCCCAAGGCACCCGAGGAGCCATCACCATCCACCGGGGGCGGGGGAGCGTCGAGGCGTCCACCGAGGGCCGTCCAGCGTCGCCGCCCGGTACCGCGGAGGAGATCGCCCAAGCTGGTGAGGGACAAGATGGCAGCGCGTTGTGGGAGCCGGACCATTTTTTTTTTCTTTCCTCGCTCCCCTCTCTTGTGTCCGTCGCTCCTCATGCTTCCGTCTCCGTTTCCCTCGGCTCGTCGATCCATACCCCCAGGGATCGTCACCGCCTTGGGGGGGGGTATAGGCTCAGTCTCGGGCCTGTACCCCCCAGCCTGGGAGGGGTGATGGGGGTATGTGGTGAACAGGACGGCCGAAGGACGCGAAAGAGAGTCGCGAGCCCGGTGGTGCGAGTGCTAATGAGCAGCACCTGTGAAGCACACCGGTCTCGCATCATTCACGGAGGAGCGGAGCCATAAAGGGGGAGCGACGGAGTGGATGATTGAGAGAGAAACAGGCCTGCTTTTGTTTGTGTTTTATACTTTATTTTGGTAAGCCACCAGTCGTCCACGAGGGGCTGCTGGCCGGTATTTATGTTTTATTTTGGGTAGCCAGCAGTTCCGTGAGGCAGGTAATTTGTTTATTTCATTTAAATAAAGTTTTATTTTTGATTGTCATCCGGTTCCTGCCTCCTTCTTCCCTGAACCTTGTCACACTGAGATTCGCCAGATGAATTCTCGGCACTGGGGACCTAAACCCATTGGGAATTTCACCAGTGCACCAGCTTGCTTCCCTCATTTGCATCCCTTGGTGCACTTGTGCAGGATTGCTGTTCTTCCGTCTAGAATGTCTCTTTTACATGCCTGGTGTTGCTGTAGGTTTGGGCAAATAAAAGCCGGTCTCAAATAGAGGCCGGGTCTGTTTTTTAGTTTCGGGTTGTTAATCTTCTGAAACCGTCAAATCGTCCGCTTTTTGGTGGCTGCTAAATCAAAATTTTGTTCCGCCAAAGTCTATTTTGATCAGTGAGAGAGAATAGAATGACAGCTGCGCTTGATAGGGTGCATCACAACAAGCAGAGAGAGCTCCCCGGCCGTGCGCGCACTCTTACGTCTTCAAACAAAACGAGCGCTGTCTTGCTCTCTCCCTCACGCATATTAATCAAATCAATTGACACGATAAAAGGTTGGAAGACTGCAGTTTCACGTAGAGCATTTGGAGATTGTTAGAGATTATAGACTCAATGAACTGTCAAGGTTCATCAATCCGGGTGTTCGTTCTGAGTTTCTGTTGGTGTGTTTTGTAGGTGTGGGTTTGTGGGTGTGTACTACCTGTTTGTTGCTTAGCACCAGTTGATCAATTATCAGCCTTCAGCTGCAGCTTGTCATTATGTTAGCTGTCTTATATCGCTGAAGTTGTTTGTGCTTAGTGTCGGTCCGTCACTCTTGTTTGTGTCTCTCACACAGTTCCTGTGTCCTAGTCTCCGTGCGGAGTTTATGTCTTTGTTTCCTGCGCATCCAGCCCTTAGGGAGATCGCCTAAGTCCATTCACCTGTCTTCGAGCTAGCCTTCACTGGGGATTCCCCGTTTGACATCCTTCAGTCGGAGTGTTGTCTTCCATGTCTCCCATCTGCTGAATGTGGTAATCTCCTGTTCTGTGTGTCAACAATAAACTGCTTAACTTGCATTTGGATCTACGGCTCATCACTGTGACAGGAAAAACTGTAGCAAATGCAACATTAAATAATATACATAAAATGTATTTAAGAGGGCCGGAAGGCCAATTTAGCTCATGATTCAATGATTCAATGATTTGCAATGAATCTTAACCGAATCACCATGGAACCGAGCAACTGACTCGTTTAGAGTTCATTTGAACGGGCCGTAATTATAACCTTTGCAAGGATATAAATACCCAATCTATAGTGAAGCAATATATATTAGCATGGTAACTTTAGATCGAACAGTACAAGACATGCAAGCACGACACAAGGCAATTATCTTTCAAATATATGGAAGACTTTATTAGCTATTCTAAACACACAAACCTAAGGTCTAAACATAAACACACACATTCATACACACATTCATACAAGGCGCAGAGGAAAAGAGAGAAGAAAGAGTGAGTTGGAACGGGAATGAGAGAGAAAGACTCTCTATGCACTTTACAAGACGTAACCTGGAATGGAACACCAATCATTAATTTAAACCTTCGTTTCTTAGAGAGGTTATTCGATTTACATTAAAGCACCAGTTCAGTTAGAGTCTGGAGTACTTGCTTGTCTTGCGTGGATTAGGGAATTCCTTTTGTCGCTGCGTCGAAGGGGGGTTTCCCGGCCGGGTCCGTTGCGGGGTTGTCTTCTCGTGCTTGGATGGAAGTTTCGTTGTTGGTCACGTGTGATTAGCAAGCGAATGAGAGTCTTTTCCAATTCGAAGTGCGTTGCAGGAAAGCCATTTAAAAACGAAACTTTGCAGCAAACTTAACTTTGAAACGAGACTTTTACGAAAAAAAAAACAAAGGAAAGAAATTAAAGTAAACCGAGTTAGATGGCTTGAATGAGCTGTTTAAGCCTGATCTTGATTCGGGTTATTTGTCTGGCTGGTCTAATTTGTAGTCGTGGTTTCTTGATGAGTTTCTAGACGAAGCTCTCTTGCTGTTTTAGAGAGAGGCTCGAAATTAACAGTTACAAACCGAACGAACTCGGGCTCTTGGTCTGAACAACTGAACACTGAACATGAGGTCTCGTTCCTTTGTTCGGATCTTTAACTTAAACTTTAGTCCAACCTCTTTTGGAGAATTCTGACCAATGAGACAATGGCATCATCTAGGAGGTGGATCTAGTTTCTGCTGATCATTATCTTGTGATCTGCCTGGTTCTCCCGCACTTAGCAGAGAAACAAGAGAACACAGTTTAAACATTAAATAGATTATTATAATCATAAAACAAAGCATTTTACACAGATTTCAATCAAGCCACCTTTTGAATTAAGAGAATACGATTCTTTTGATAGGAAACGAGGCATTCACACTCTAGAGTTATAAACAATCACAATAGTTAATAGTTAACAACAATTACATGATTAATATGTGATATAAGCAGAACACATCAACATGTGAATTGTAGAAACACATAAACTTATGTAGTTTGATTATGAGTCCAAGAATTGTTGTGTTTGAGTTTTAATGATCTTATGTGTGAGATCTCAGATCTCAACAGTGAGGTCATGGTATGTTTGACTCGTGGGGGAAGAGGTCTGTGTGACATCTTTGTCAGGGGATCAAAATGTGCCATTCATGTGGCATTCTGTTGATCTACAGGACTATAAAAAGTCTTTGGGGGGGGGGGGGGGTTGTTGTGATTAAGTTGTGTTTGATTCGCCTCAATTCGTTACAGAACCGAGCATATTATGGATCCAGCAAGTGCGGCAAAATTGCATGACGTATTGGTCGACAGTGACGCTCGTCTTCAGCAACAGGAGGAACAAACTATGGCCACGGGTCGTGCTGTTCAGGCGCTAGTTACCCAGGTCGCTGAACTGACGAAACAGGTACAACAACTATGAAGCGATGCTGCTGCTTCTCAACAACAGGCCACGACTAATCCACCGGCTGCAGTGATCCAGACCATCTGTTCCACTGAACCCCACCTTCCGTCTCCTGCATGATACTCCGGTGAGTCTCAGCTGTGTCGTTATTTTTTGGCAAAATGTTCACTGTACATCTCGCTTGCTTACGGTGGAATCCAAGGTGGCCTTTGTGATCACTTTACTTGCGGGTAGAGCGGGCTGCTTGGGAACGACAGTTTGGGAGCAGAGACTTCCGTGTTGTGCATCCTTTCAAGCCTTTTCTAGCAGGCTTGTGCACAATTCAGAATTGAATTGAGAATGACTACTAAATTCCAATTCAATTCTTGAATTTGAATTGATGTCAAAAACAGGATCTAGAATTACAATTCGAATTTGAATTAAAGGAAGCAGAATTACAATTAAATAAATATTCTAAGAAATTCATATAGATATTTTAAGTGAAGTGTTGAACAATGTAGCTTCACAATATACAGTATGTCATATGATTGCATATTATATAAATTATATTAGCTGAAATACCAGGAAATGTTTTCCCTCAGCAATAAATGTTAAAATCTCTAGTCACAGAACAAATAATAAGTTTGATCTATTGTAATTGTAAGGCCATTTCCCAGAATTACTTTAGTAAATCTTTAGGAGGAATTTCAAATTAAAAAGGAAATTGCTTTACATTGATAAAGTAATCCAAATAAATTAATCTAAACCACATTTATAATGGGTTAACTTATAACAGTAAGCAATTGCATTTCCAAAGTACGCTTCCTAACCCTGACTGTAGGGGAGTGCGGGGCACAACGTAACGCAGGGCTAGTTGTAACACACTTGTGTTAAATACTTCCACACGCTAGCATGACGTAACTTGATGTATTTGCAAGTTGCCATTTCAACACTATACAGAGAAAAATTTGCAATCTTTGTAAGATATCACTGAACATTTAACCATAGCAAAAGTACATTTCCTACTTAAGTTAATTTTTCATCTCTATTTTGTGTTTAATTAAAATGACACAAATCTGATTTTTTTTTAATCTCTAATCTGTAGTTTAACAGTTGATATAGTCCTAATACTTCGCTAACTAGCAGAAGACACTAGCAGGGTTTAAACCCCAGTTGTGCAGTTAGGGCATGTTGTCACACTGCGTTACATTGTGCCCCTATTAGAAATATGCTATTATATTCTATACTGTTATGAATTCTATTGAAAAAACATGAGAAACATGTAAATAAAGACTGAAAGTCAATGTTCGGAAATGATTAATTATTATTTTGTTTTGAATTATGCTGTATAGTTGTGTTTTCCTGTGTTTGTTGTCAAAATCAAAAAATAGAATATTTTTAATTATTAAAAAATTCCATTGTTTTATATGAAAAAGTTAATAATTTTGGTTTGATTTGTATATTTTTTTGATTAGGTGAGATAGCATTTTAAGCTGTCATATGGTGATGTTACAATGTGCCCCTCATGTTACAATGTACCCCACCTATGGGGCATGTTGTCACATTTAACATTTATTTCAGGGTAAATCAAGAAAAAAGTATACACTGTATTAATAAAACAAAACCACATAATTGTACTAGACATGTGGGAAATTAATGTGGGAAAAAATAAATACTTAATAGATTTGCACAAAATGAGAAAGTCAAAAAGAGTTGCGTTGTGCCCCACTTATTTCCTCTATGTGAGATTCAACACATTCTTTCTGTTGTGTGACTGTGTGGAATTTCTTTGAATTGCCATGAATTTAATTCCACTTCCTGTCATTCCAATTAAAATTCAACTTCTTGGGGGGCGGAGTCAATTCAATTCAAATTCCAATTCATGAATTGAATGGAGGCCAATTCTGAATTTTGCACAAGCCTGGTTTCCAGTTTTTACATTTTGTAGTACTCCACCTTGTAGTATGGTGAGAAAACAGTCCAATTTGTGACACCTGTACACATAAAACTTTTTTTTAAATCACACACAAAAATACACAAGACTGGAATTCATTAACCAGCCAATCAAGAAAAAAAAAATTAATGCAAAAAATTAACACTTACTATCAAGCCAATGAAAATGGGCTCGTATCCTGAAGCCTTCCCATGTCACAAGGTCTCTGAAGCAAGTGCACACAAGGACCAGCTTCAAAATTGCCTCATCACCCTACTGGAGAACCACATCGATAAAAATGTCCTCCAGAACAGATGCTGGCAACTGTGAACAAATATACAAAAAAGAGAAACAAAAGAAAGGATAATGGCCCAAAAGCCCAGTTCTTCAATTTATCTAGGTCTTTGTTTTTGGTATATGTATGTAGTGAATACTACATAAATATATACCAAAGTGGATGGTGGATACTACATACATATATACGTGACGGCCCGACTGTTTTTATTGTGAAGTAAAATCTAGAGTGATTGTGAAGTCAAGGTTGTATAAAATCCACATACTCGCTGAACAAGGAATACAATCACCGGTATTCTGTGAGACAAAATTTTCTACAATGTACAAATTGCTAGTGACTTGTCAGAAATTATACCATAAGAATCCAGTGGTCCTGGACTCCTTGGAACAACCATGCATGTAATCCACTTGATACTTCTTGAGGCTTGAGGCTTCCCTATAACATGGTAAATGGTTTAAAAATTAAAAAGAAAGTGAAAACTTTGGAAAGACTGTTTTTTGTTTTGCAAATCTGATTCTCACCTTTCATGGCTCATGCACTTTAATGCTAGGTTCAGCCAACACTCTCCGATTAAAGGCATGTCAGTCTAAGGAAACAAGAAACAAAAAAACTGAGACAAAATGAAAGAGTCATCAAAACATGTCTCTAATAAATTAAAGGCTCTCACCTGGGTAAAATAAAATGGCGACTCAAAAGTAATGTATAGTGCATATTGTAACACGTAATTTATTTATTTTAAAATTATTCATTTCCAAGCACTTACAAATTCTTCCTATACCCATTGCCTTTGAAAAGGCACTAATGCAATCCCCAAAGTCAGGTAAGGTTAACTTAAGCTTCATTTGTCACATACCATTAGCATGAACACTCCACAGTCCAAGTGGTCTCTCTGCGATGGTGGAATATATACCACTAACTGGGTTTATGCACTGTGAAGGTAGGTGACGAACATCACAGATCACAGATCTTTTTAGTGTGTTTTCTTTTAACATGAACATCAAGATTTTTCTTGTTGATGGTTACTTTACAGTGAACGCACTGCACTTTTTTCTGGATACGAACATTTTTGAGATCAGGCAGGGATTTTACAGGCAAGGAGACTCCTTCAGCCACAGCTGGTTCTTTAAAGGAAACTTCTCATTCATTTGAAATAATTGGTTCACTTGGAATAATTGGTTCACTGGTGGCAACTGGTTCAATGATTGCAACTGTCTCAACAGTGTCTGTGGGAGGAACTTACTTTTTGAACATACTTGTAGATGTTTTATAATCTGGACTTTCCTTATGACTGTTTCTGAACAGTAACAACAGTGAAAATGTGCATGTACTCTGCACTGCAAGTTGCACTTGACAATAAGGAATTCTGAGAAAAAAAAGTGATATATATATATATATATATATATGAATTTTAATGTAAATAAAGGGATAACTTATAGGGTTAGTTCACCCAAAAATGAAAATTCTATCAGTATTTACTCACCCTCATGTTTTTTCAACCCCGTAAGACCTTCGTTCATCTTCGGAACACAAATTAAGATATTTAAGATATTAAGATCGCTCCTGCATACAGTCCATAGGCTTCTTGAGGTACTGGCTCTTGCTGTCCCCGAAAAGTCATTAAAGACATCGTTAAAATAGTCCAAGTGACTACAGGGGCTCAATCTTAAGTTTATCAAACGACGAGAACACTTTTGTGCGCAAAAAAACAACAAAAATAAAGACTTTATTTCAACTATTCACTTCCTTCTCCATGAGCCTGTAAGTCAGTTAACGTAGTGTGATTGCGTAGAGCTACGTCACACGTCAACACAGTCTCATGAAGATGCGTATCTATACCACGAGTGTCATTTCTCGTGGCATTTATACGCCAAAAGTGTTTTTTTCGTGTATATGGTACGCACTAACAAACCCTGGGTTAGGTTTAGGGGGGAGGGGGGTGGGGAGTTCGTGCGTATTATACGCAAAAAAGTGCGTATCATATGTACGCGAAAATCGCGTGCCAAATACACGCAAAAACTGTTTTTGGCGTATAAATGCCACGAGAAATGACATTCGTGCCATAGACACGAACTTTCATGAGATCGGGCTGCACACGTAGGCTCACTATTGGCCGACGCTGGTCATGTGTGTGTGATGCGTGTGACGTACAATAACAGAAGCTTGTGTGACAATCACAAAAATGTTGAAATTGTATGTTAAATATATTCAAAATTATTTGTTTCATTTTGATGTTATTGTGTTATTTTGAAAAAAAAACATTCAGAAGGGTTTTATTCTAAATTTGATTCCTTTTAAAAGAAAAAAAGTGAAAAGTGTGCAATGCTACTCCTGACCGTTAGGGGCAGAGTCGAGTGATGGGTGTTAAGCTTGTGCGAGTCGTGAGTTTCTCATTACTCCAGAGAGCTTGAACTGACACGACTGTCTCCTCGTTTCTCTCCTGTGTTACAGGTGGGTTTACGTATAAAAACACTTTAAAGTTGAATTTAACCATGCTGAAATGTGTTGAGAATATAAGTGAATTATGTTAGAGAAGTGATGTTCATCAGGGGTTGGTTTTGAGTTTGATTTATACGAGAGAGAAAAGCTCGAACGATTAGCGGCCTATACTGAGAACGCACATGTAACGTAGTGAGCGTGTCAGTTAAAAATATATACTTTCCATTGTACAAAATGTACATGAAGGTATTTTACAAGCTTTAAAGTTTAATAGGTATTGTTTAATGTACTATATATGTGGTTTAAAGATCGATTGATCATTGTTAATGTGTTAAACAAGGTTTAAAGTTGGTTGGAGTCTATTAATAATTCTGAGAGTGATTTGCAGCAATGTAATACTGGTGAAATACTGTGAATAGAAATGATAATCATTTAAGAGAAGTAATTGATGCATATCTCTATGGTTTTTGTATTTCTTTTTTGATGAATAGTGTGAAACATAGAAATACAGAGTCAGTGAACATGAATGTGAAATTGAGAAGTTTATTTCATTGCAGATTGTGAATTGACATGAACACTAAAAGTCATTATAATGTTAAGAATACATTTAAAAATGTGACTCTGAGAAACAGATATTTGTTAATGCATATTGTGAATAAATTACTCCAGAGAGCTTGAACTGACACGACTGTCTCCTCGTTTCTCTCCTGTGTTACAGGAGTATAATCTGTCCCTCACGGGTGCCGTCGCCACGGTACCCGTTACAGATTTTTGGTGGCCCGTACGGGGACTGACAGTACATGCGCAGGCTACAAGCACGACCAGAATCAGAAGTTGACATGTTCCAGAAACCGACGTCTCTTCAGGCTTGAAGTGAGAGGAAGACTGGGTGATGCGTGGATCCTGCTTTCACCAGAACGAGTGCCGGTGAGGTGACGATTGTGCTGCACACGTGGAACCAGACCAGCAAGAGGCGAGTGAAAGCGTGACCAGGACGAGCAACCGACGGAAGGGAAGAGAGAAAAGCAGTCATGGCGGATGGTGAGAGAAAAGGCTTGATGTGGAGCATCAAGAAAAGTCTACTCATGCTGACGGCCGATGAACTTTTCCAACTAGCCCAGAGAGTTGGTCCAGTGCCAGGGAAGGACTCATCCACGCTTCAGGTCGGCGAAGAAGAGAGTTGCTTTGAGTACATTCTAACTTTTATGAACAGTGACATGTTGGCGGAATCTGAGGATTCAGGTATGGCAGTGCTGTTAGAGCTTAATGATACTGTGAATAATGTCATTCAGATTCGTTATGCTCAACCTAAATTAGGTGTTGGTGAAAATGTGGACGAGACAATGCCAATTCCAGTACTGAGTGAGAACAGGACAGTAGGTCCGCTAGCGACAGATACTGATAACTTGACAACTGTTAACGTGACAGCCAGTGGTTCGAATATTACTCGCACAGCTGCAGTTAGCATGACCAAACCCCCACTTACACCTATTGAAAGCAAAAGCACCCAGAACGCTGACACAGAGTTACAGAAAGTGCTCTCCAGTTTCGCTGAGCTTAGCAATAAAGTCATGCAATACATTAACAGCCCCACATCCTCACTCACACCAACACCTCCACCATTACAACCTACTCAACAATATGACAACACTACCACACCAGAACAGCAGCCACATGGAAGACAAGACCGAATAATTCCCCTTCGAGACCTTTCACTGCTTCGTCGCGAGTTCAAGATCCAAGGTGGACAGATCGGCGACCAGGGCTCAGATTTAAGCTACAATAGCATATGCAGACAAATCGATGAGGGTGTTAAAGAGCGATTCAGCGAGACTGAAATATTGAGAGGCGTTCTCAGAGCCATTAAACCGGGAAACTTCAAAGACATGCTAATACACAAAGACGACTTGACGATAGATGAGCTGAAAGGATTTCTGCAATCTCACCTAGGTGGGCGAAGCAACACAGAACTTTTCCAAGAGCTCATGTGCACAAAACAAAATGATGGCGAGACTCCACAACAATTTTTGTATCGAGTGATAGGCCTCAAACAAAAGATCCTGTTCGCTTCAAAATACGCTGACACAGAAGTGAAGTATAATGCGAACACAGTTAAAGACGTTTTCCTGCACGCTGTGTATCAGGGTCTCAGCCATAAGCATAACGACATACGTCGAGAACTGAAACCATTTCTGTCAGATAGCAGCGTGTCTGACGAGACAATCTTAAAGCAAATGATGAAGATAACAAACATTGAGAATGAGAGACAGAGACGTTTGGGGTTGGTTGTGAAGCAGAAACAAATAAGTGTAAATAGCACAGAGCTTGAAGCGGCAGCAGTACAAAGCAGTAGTACAAAGAAAGATGTTCCAGACAAACAGTCAAAGGCTGATGTACTCCAGCAGTTAACTGAGAAAGTAGAGGAGTTAATGAATAAAGTTGAACTACTGCAAAGACCCCCCCATATTCAAAACCCAGAATGCTGCCATCATTTCCAAGTCAAAGTGGATCAAAGGAAAACCAGACCAAATAGCTGTGCTAATTGTCTAGACCAGAACCGCCCAGGTTGCACTCATTGTTTCTACTGTGGTGAGGACGGTCACAGAGCAGTAGGCTGTTTGAAAAAACCCAAGCGTCCGGAAAACTGGAGCCGGTTTCTGCCACGGGACAAGCAGTGACCGGGCTTCACGTTCAGTCCCACAGTGCTGAGGGTGGCGTACGGAGCTTTGATAGTCGTGCAGAGACAAGTTCAGCTAATCAGAGACCAAAAGAAAACAATGAACAAGTCAATAACCAACTTTCTCTCTCTTTACCCACTCAAACCAGTAGACGTCTGGCCAAGTTCATAGGAGCCAAAGCCCTTGCACGATGTGACCTCAATGGGATGACATTCAATGCCTTACTGGACACTGGAGCTCAGGTGAGCATGATAGATAAAAGCTGGAAAGAGAGGTATCTACCAAACACACCCATTAGGCCGCTTAGTGAAATCTTTGATGAGAGAGAAGAGCTGGAAGTGCACGCGGTGAATGGAGAAATCCTCCCTTTTGATGGCTGGGTCCTTATTGCAGTCAGTTTCAGGGGAGATGGTGCGCTTAGCCAATCGATCATGGTGCCTTTTCTCATCTGTAGCATTCCGCTTGCACAGCCACTACTTGGATTTAATGTCCTAGAGGAAGTGATTCAGAATCGAACAAAAGAACTTGTTCCAGCACTTACCACGCTTCTATCTGACGCAATATCGGTTCCTGCTGAGAAAGTTGAGCTGCTGATGAACTTCATTCAGACTGACAAACCCTCCATGTATCAGAGATTAATAAGAACTGGTAATTATGAGACTACAGTCCCAGCCGGACAAGTAGCCTGTGTGAAGTGTCAGGTTCCACCCGCTGTAGACCAGTCAGACCCCCTTCTCTTGTTTGAACCTAACGAGAACAGTGGCCATCTCACAGAGGTTGAGATTGAGGAGGGCTTACTAGAACTACATACCGCAAAGAGACCTTATGTCATAATACCAGTAAGAAATAACACAAAGCATCCTGTTACAATACCAAGGAAGACAGCCCTTGGTAGCGTCCAGACGGTGGCCAGAGTGATAGAGAACAATCCATTAGAGAACCCCAGACCCAGAGTAGCAGTCGTTAAAACAACAACAGCCCCAGGTAAACAGAGTGTTCCAGCGTTATGGCAGCCTTGTGTGGACCTCAGCCACCTTAGTGATGAGGAACAAGAGAAAGTCAAGAAAATGCTGTGGGAAGAATCGGCTGCTTTTGCACAAGACAGTCATGATATTGGATGTATTCCTAGTTTACAGATGTCTATTTCACTCAAAGACGAGATTCCAGTGCAGAGAGCTTACTCTTCGGTGCCCAAACCACTGTTCAAAGAGGTGAAGGAGTATGTACAAGATCTGCTCATGAGAGGTTGGATTGTGAAGTCAAAGTCCTCTTATGCTGCTCCAGTGGTCTGCGTCCGAAAGAAAGACGGTACACTCCGCCTCTGTATCGATTATCGTCTCTTGAATCAGAAGACCATTCCTGATCGACATCCCCTACCTAGGATACAAGACCTGACTGACACCCTCGGTGGTTATTCCTGGTTCAGTATCCTTGACCAAGGAAAGGCTTATCATCAGGGCTTTATCGCCAAGGACTCCCAGCACCTCACTGCTTTCATTACCCCCTGGGGGCTATATGAATGGTTGCGTATCCCTTTTGGTCTCTCTAACGCCCCAGCAGCTTTCCAGAGGAGTATGGAGGAGATGTTGAGTTCCTTGAGAGATGATTGCTGTCTTCCGTACCTTGACGACGTGCTCTGCTACGCAAAAACCTTTGACGAGCATGTGGAAGGGGTCCGTAAAGTACTCCAAGCTCTTCAGCGACATGGAGTGAAGTTGAGACCTGAAAAATGTGAATTATTCCGACGAGAAGTTAGATATGTGGGTCGTCTTGTGTCAGCTCAGGGAGTGAGAATTGATCCCAAAGACCTGGATGCAGTGCGGTCGTTAGTCAGCAGGACACCACAGACAGTGGGAGATGTAAGAAAGCTCACTGGGTTCCTGGGCTATTACCGTTCCTACATTCAGGACTTCTCAAGGATAGCAAAGCCCATCTATGAGCTGCTACAAGTCAAGCCAGGACAAGCTGCTGTAGCACGTGGGAAAGTTAAAGGTCCTCAACTACCATCCAGAACCCCTGTGGAGTGGGCCATCGAGCACCAGGAAGCCCTCGATCGACTTGTATCTCTCCTTGTTAGCCCCCCCGTGCTAGCATACCCCAACTTCGACTTACCCTTTGTATTACATACCGATGCTTCAGACCAGGGGCTCGGCGCGATTCTTTATCAACATCAGAACGGCAAGTTAAGAGTCATTGGGTACGGATCTAGGACTTTGACTGCGGCTGAGCGAAACTACCACTTGCATAGTGGAAAGCTAGAGTTCCTCGCCTTGAAGTGGGCCGTGTGTGAAAAGTTTAGGGATTACTTATTCTACGCACCCCACTTCACAATATTCACCGACAACAATCCCCTGACCTACGTCATGACTACAGCCAAGCTAAATGCAGTAGGCCATCGATGGGTAGGAGAACTCTCCGATTTCAGATTTGACATAAAGTACAGACCAGGAAAGGCTAACATCGATGCCGATACGCTGTCGCGTCTACCTTTAAACATTGAGGCCTATGCTGAGTCTTGTACCAAAGAGTGTACCGAAGACGTGGTTCGTGCGATATGGGATGGAAGTAAAGTAGCCAAACTGAAAGATGTACCGTGGGTGGCGGCTCTCAACATCTCTTCTCAAGCCAACTCATCCCCCTCATTTGATCACTTGACCGCAATCAGTCACGATGAGCTTGTGGAGGCACAACATGCAGATGAAGCCATCGGTGAAATGATCAAGTTAAAAGAGGCGGGTACACCTTTAACTGACGAGATACGGAAAGCGGCTAGTGGAGCCACTAGGAGACTCTTTCATGAATGGGGAAAGTTAGTTTTGGAGAATGGTCTCTTGTACAGGCGTGCTAATGAAAGAAGGCAGTTGGTGCTCCCTGCTAAGTACAAAGGCATTGTCTTGAAGAAACTCCATAATGAAATGGCCCATGTCGGTACGGAAAGAGTCCTCAATCTTGCCAGAGAGAGATTTTATTGGCCCTTCATGGCTAGAGAGATCGAAGAACATATCACGAGGAAATGTCCATGCATAAAATCGAAGAAGCCAGTTACTCATGTTCGCGCGCCAATGGGTAGTATCACATCAAGTTCGCCACTGGAGTTGGTGTGTATCGACTATCTACACCTAGAGACCAGTCGTGGGGGTTACGAATATATCCTTGTGGTTGTCGATCACTTTACGAGATTCGCCCAAGCTTATCCAACAAAGAACAAGAGTGGGAAAACGGCAGCTGAGCGCATCTTTAATGATTTCGTCCTCCGCTTCGGGTATCCATCAAAGTTACACCACGACCAAGGCCGCGAATTTGAGAACGAGCTCTTTCGCACGTTGCAACAGTTGTCAGGCATTCGTCATTCGAGAACATCACCATACCATCCCCAGGGGAACCCGGCGGAACGGTTTAATCGGACAATACTCCAGATGCTAAGAACGTTGACAGAGAAAGAAAAGGAACGATGGAAAGATCAAATCCCACAAGTCATTCATGCGTACAATTGTACTCGGCACGAGTCGACAGGCTACTCACCTTTCTTCCTCCTCTATGGTCGTCATCCTCGCCTTCCAGTTGACTTACTGTTTGGGTTGGTTGAAGAAACAGAGCCTGACTCACCAAAGGGATATGCGAAGAAGTGGGCAAAGCAGATGTCGGAGGCTTATCGAATTGCTAACGAGAGTAGTAAACAGGCCAGTGCCAAAGGCAAAGTGCTTTACGATAAGAAAGCGAGGGGAGTGGTACTACAGCCTGGCGATAGAGTCTTGGTCAGGAACCTTGGTGAGCGTGGTGGACCAGGAAAACTACGGTCATATTGGGAGAAATCGATCTACGTTGTGAAAGAACAGTTTGCGGATAACCCAGTATACGTAGTCTACCCTGAGTTTGGAGACAAGAGAAAGACAAGGACATTACACCGTAATTTGTTGTTACTAGCAAATGACCTTCCGGTGGAAACTCTTCCATGCCAAGATGCTCCTGAAAAGAGAACACTGGAAAGGAAACACCAGACTCGACGCACCAATGTGTCAGAACGTGCAAGTCTACAGAAAGCATCAGGTTCAGACTCAGATTCTGGAGATGACTCAGATGGTCCTCGTTATTGGTTGAGGGTACCAGGAGAAAAGATAAAGGAGATACCCGTGGTAGTCCCACCACAACGACCAGTAACCTCTCTGAGCCAGCCAACTTCAATGCCTGCTGAAGAAGAGGAGGAATATAGGATGCACCACTTACCTGAAACGGATTTGTTACCTGAGGGAAACGTAGAGATAGAGGAACCCGGAGAAGAGGAAGATCAGTCTGTTGTTGCGGGACCTGAGGAAGAAGATGGATATGATGAGGATCCAGAGTTCAGTCAAAATGAACAGTTTCCAGTCAGTGCAGTGCCAGATAATCAGACCCAGGTCAGAAGGTCAAGTCGGGAGCGACGACCTAAACAGATTTTCACATATGAGAGCTTTGGTCAGCCTTCACAGACAACACAGGCTACAGTTAATGTAACAAACACACGCCTACAATCACCCGTTTACCCTGTACCTCAGACCACTCAACCTTTGCACCCATTTATGCCTTATTTGACCCCAACATGCCCACTTAACCCTTATTCTACTCCTTACCCCTTATTTACATACATGCCTTATACGGTATCAGCAACACCATATATATTGCCAGTTCCGGTTGCTTGTTAAAGGAGACTTTGAGTTAGAGAAGAAAATGGTGGGACCCATTTCTTTTTGCTGGGAAGTGTGTGACAATCACAAAAATGTTGAAATTGTATGTTAAATATATTCAAAATTATTTGTTTCATTTTGATGTTATTGTGTTATTTTGAAAAAAAAACATTCAGAAGGGTTTTATTCTAAATTTGATTCCTTTTAAAAGAAAAAAAGTGAAAAGTGTGCAATGCTACTCCTGACCGTTAGGGGCAGAGTCGAGTGATGGGTGTTAAGCTTGTGCGAGTCGTGAGTTTCTCATTACTCCAGAGAGCTTGAACTGACACGACTGTCTCCTCGTTTCTCTCCTGTGTTACAGGTGGGTTTACGTATAAAAACACTTTAAAGTTGAATTTAACCATGCTGAAATGTGTTGAGAATATAAGTGAATTATGTTAGAGAAGTGATGTTCATCAGGGGTTGGTTTTGAGTTTGATTTATACGAGAGAGAAAAGCTCGAACGATTAGCGGCCTATACTGAGAACGCACATGTAACGTAGTGAGCGTGTCAGTTAAAAATATATACTTTCCATTGTACAAAATGTACATGAAGGTATTTTACAAGCTTTAAAGTTTAATAGGTATTGTTTAATGTACTATATATGTGGTTTAAAGATCGATTGATCATTGTTAATGTGTTAAACAAGGTTTAAAGTTGGTTGGAGTCTATTAATAATTCTGAGAGTGATTTGCAGCAATGTAATACTGGTGAAATACTGTGAATAGAAATGATAATCATTTAAGAGAAGTAATTGATGCATATCTCTATGGTTTTTGTATTTCTTTTTTGATGAATAGTGTGAAACATAGAAATACAGAGTCAGTGAACATGAATGTGAAATTGAGAAGTTTATTTCATTGCAGATTGTGAATTGACATGAACACTAAAAGTCATTATAATGTTAAGAATACATTTAAAAATGTGACTCTGAGAAACAGATATTTGTTAATGCATATTGTGAATAAATTACTCCAGAGAGCTTGAACTGACACGACTGTCTCCTCGTTTCTCTCCTGTGTTACAGGAGTATAATCTGTCCCTCACGGGTGCCGTCGCCACGGTACCCGTTACACTTACGCTATTAAACTAGTAACCTGACTCGCGCAGAGGGAGAAATAAACGAATAGTTGAAATAAAGTCATTATTTTTGTTGTTTTTTTGCGCACAAAAGTGTTCTCGTCGTTTGATAAACTTAAGATTGAGCCCCTGTAGTCACTTGGACTATTTTAACGATGTCTTTAATGACTTTTCGAGGACAGCAAGAGCCAGTCTCTCAAGAAGCCTATGGACTGTATGCAGGAGCGATCTTAAATATTTTAATTTGTGTTCCGAAGATGAACGAAGGTCTTACGGGGTTGGAACAACATGAGGGTGAGTAAATACTGACAGAATTTTCATTTTTGGGTGAACTAACCCTTTAATGTTGTGAGTCATGATGGCATAAGTCGTGGTGATGCGGTTATGATATAACTGATTAAATAAACAATTTATCTATTATTTGGATTATGATTATTTTACTTATGAAATAGACTGATGTAAGAAGCATGCTAAAAAAGGTCAACAATATGTTATTTAGTTAAATAAAGCAAATTAGGCTAATAAGCAAACGATAACGTCAGTAAAGTAATATCAACATTAGGAACATGTATAATAATGACACGTTAAAATTTTTTTCGAATAAAAATAAAATCAATGCCAACTTGCCTTGATGCTGTACTGCCAACGATAAGTGGTTGGAGACATGATTCTTAACCACGTGAAGTTCCGTGGTGGGTTTGAAGATGCAGAACGGGCAATGATAATTACAACAACAGCTCTGGCATCTCTGAATGACAACCTTCCCATGTTGCAACACTGTTCTGTGCATCTATGAAGAACGTTAATTACATTTCAAAGGTTATTTCTTGCCAAGTTAGCGATGCATATCCTGGCTAGTGAGTAACGTTAGCGTGACTGACAACACATATTAGCTTACCCTAGCTATAAACATTATATCTATCAGTAGTACCAGCAGTATTATCCCAAGCTAATTACTTTAACTAAATAGATAGGTAGGCCACATCTACACGTGTGTGCTAATGTTAACGTTAACGCTAAAAACGACCTAAACTTGATATTAATGGATGGCAGTTTGGCGGACTAGTTAAACATGTCTTGGCGTTATCAAAAAGTATGGACACTATCAAAAATTTACTTAAATACACACACTAAATTATTAATCTATCTCGACTATATTAGTAAGTTAATCAAAATGTAGACTTACACTGATGAGAGCAAACAATGGACCACTATCTTCCTCAAAATGCTGGTTCATCTGGTTGTGGTCGGGCATGGGGGCGAATAATATAAAGTGGGAGGAGTTGGATCTGGATTTTCACTGTAAATATGAACTTTTTGGATTTTCACTGTAAATATCAGATGCACTCTTTTGGAATATCTTTGTTTTTCACTTTTTTTGGTATAAACACTGTACTTTTGACTTCATCAGCACGTCATCTCATTTTTTTTTACGCCTCGGCCGGTACATTCAGAGCAGTGGTGCTGCACAACCCTGTCTCACAGTTACAACTACATTCCCCTTCTGTGTCGGCACATGGCCAGACTACGAGGTTAGCGATTCCAATGCATTATTATTGCTTTGACAAGCAAACATATGAGGCTTTGTATGTTAAACACACATTTATTTTATTGTCAAAAAATAAATGAACCCAACCCACTATCTTGCAAGCTTATTTTTACCCAATCTGTATAGATCTACAGGCGAGTTCTCATCCACTGTTTCACTCGAATACAGATTGATGCAAGGGCCATCACTTCACTTCCACCCTACTCGGGGGAGCAGTGATCTGTCCTGCTTAATATATATATGTAACGGAGGTACTTTTCTAACGGGACTTTTATTTTGACGGGGTTTTTCCTTTTTCCGGTGTGCTCGCGCGAGATGCAGAGACGTCTGGGAAGGAGAAGGGTGAGCAGGAGAATTCGAGAGTTTCGCTGAAAACGAGAAGTAAAACTGTCAGATTGAGTTTTATGAGTTTAGAGTATACCTATATCGTCGTGTGACACGAGAACCGCAGTTAGAGCTGAAGTTCGGTCGGTTATATCTTCGGACGGAGAACAGTGTTGGAAGCTTGGCTGAGTGCACGAGGAAGATTGCTGCCTGGAGTCGTGAGTTCATTCATAACACTGCCGGGTGTCGTCGTTGCTTTAACCGAACATATTTTCAAGAGCCTACTGTTTTTTTAGTTTTTTTTCTGAAGTGACGTGAACCGTGCGGAGCGAGAGTTTTCTGCCTGCAATCCGTTTAAGTGCACTCGTTAGTGAACAAGATCGCGTGTGCAGACTGCAAGAGTAGTTTTTGGAGTGAATCGTTTTAGTTTTGTCTATAAAGGGGCTGAAAATCGTTCCAGAACAGTGTGTATTTTTGAGAGACATTTTTTTGTGATCCAGATCATTCCGTGTACGCGAGCCGTGTGAGAGCTGAACTGAGTCATTTTGTCTTAGGAAGATTTTTTGGGGCCCACACTGAAACTTTTCTTGTGATTTTTATTTTTTTTGCTCATTACCCTGCCATCCTGACGACATCTCGCTGTTCTGTCTCAACTGTTCATTGAATCATCACAGGTCATCATCACAAGCCTTCACGAATCTCCTAAAAGTCTTCAAAGTCATTGCTTCGAAGCCGTCGTTGCCACAGACTGGTACAACATTTCAGTACACACACGTACACATGAACATATGAACATTTTACTGAATCAGAATGGACTGAACTGAATGTTTGAACAAACTGATTGTTTCGATTGTAAGTTTGAACTGTGATTGCTGAGTTGATTGAAAGCTGAATCATAAGATTGATTCAAAAGAGTCGTTTAGTGATTTCAAGGTTAACTATGCATGTGAAATGGGTCATTTGAAGTGAATCATTTGATTGAATGAGTTATTTGAATTGAATCACAAAAGTTATTCGTACTCAGGGTTGTGAATAAGTTTTTCTGTGTTTAATGAGAATATCCTTATCCAGATAATAAGGTTGGGTAAACACTTTGAAGGTGTTTAAAGGTGTTGTTCTGAATATATTAGTCAGTTGAAGATCATTCAAGAAAACAAGAACACTAGAACTGTTATTTTATTTATTTTATTTTGATTGTCATTTTATTTGTTTGAGCTGTCTCTTTCAGCAAATACGTAACCTATTGAGGGAAGGAAAATAAATTATTAGTTGTTCAAACTAAAATATTTGACAGTTATTTCTGAACTTATCTTGGGGTAGGGGCGTCTCGCTTACACTATTAGGATTAGGTGGGTGGGGACGTGAATTCAATTTACTTCCATTTCACTTCGTGCACTTCAGGAAGCCACCGCTCTGACATACTGACCTGAAGCCTACACCACGTATTCCTGTTGCATTTTGTAGTAGTGTAAGATAAAACATACACTTTAGTGCATACTGAGACTTAAAAGAACTGGAGCGGGGACTAAGTTCCTTTCGCTTCTAAATCTCCCAGGGTAACTATTTAAATATTCCCCTACTAGGCGAGACTTAAAGTCCCGTTACATTTGGCGTCACGAACAGGATAGAATTAGACTGTATTTACCTTTTTTTGTGTGTGTCACTAGTCCCAGGCCTACAAGCTGAAGAATGGCAGAGTTTGAGGAACTGAAAAAGGAGATGGCGGAGATGCAGAGGCGGTTTGCCGAGCAGGCGGGAGCGCTCGACCAAGCCAGAACTGAACAAAGAGAGGCCCTGTCACTAGCGAGAGCTGTCATCGAGCATCAAGCCACCGCTCAAGCACCCCCAGCTGCCATTTATATTCCCAGGGACCGGAAACTTCCCGAGTTCAGTGGCCGTTCGACCAAAACCGGGGAATTAAGTGTGGAGGAATGGGTTGCATCAATGAAATCTGCCTTCCAAGTGATGAGAGTACCCGCAGAAGATCGTGTAGAGTTGGCGAAACAGCATCTCAAAGATGAAGCCAAAGCGACTGTGAGGTTCATGTTGGGTGATGGTGAAAAATCTACTGACGATATCTTTAAAGTACTGCTAGACACCTATGGAGACAAAGTGCCAATTGGGACCAGACTGAAAGATTTTTACGAACGAAAGCAAATGCCAGGTGAGACGATACGCTCATACGCATACGACCTACAAGAGAGACTCAGCCGAGTTCAGCGCAGAGAGCCAAACAGAGTTCCAGAGGCCGAAAGTGTGTTAAAGGAACAACTTGTCCTGGGCCTTCGAGATGATTTTCTGAGGCGTGAAATGAAAAGGCGAGTTAAGGAGGATGAAAGGTTGACTTTTGTTCAGGTGATGCAAGCCGCAATCACTTGGGCTGAAGAAGAAGAGACTCAAACACCGGACATTCCTAAACCCAGCCCCCGTGTCAGAGCAGTAAGTGCTGATGCAGAACAAGCTTCCTCTACGTTAACACTGGAGAAACTGCATGAAGCTATACAAAAGATCGCCGCCCGTCAAGATGAACTTTACCAAGCAGTGCATGGTAATAGCAGGCTACAATTTCAACAGAGCCGTCCAAAAAGACAACCCCTGAAGGACAGTGATGGCAGATACATCTGTTATTCATGTGGTGAACCGGGGCACACTAGCAGGCGATGTCCACAAGGTACTGATGCAGCTACAGTGACTGATCGGGCCCGACATTCTACGGGGGTGCCTGGAACTAACACTGGAAACATTCCAACAAGTACAGCACAAACCAGCCCTGGCCCATCAATGATAAGAAGTCATACAGCTGAATGGACTGACGAAGTGACGGAGACGTTGAAAAGTGGCGCATTTGGAGATTGCCTGACTGTTGAAGTTAGAATAGCTGGTGTCAAGACAAGCTGCTTACTGGATACAGGCTCAGAAGTGTCCACTATTACAGAGTCACACTTTAGGAAACACTTCGGAGAACAAGAGCTGAGGTTGACATCTGCTCACTGGGTTAGACTCACCGCAGCGAATGGACTCGACATACCTGTGCTAGGATGTTTGCAAGCTGATGTGGAGTGCATGGGGAAGGTTCTCCCTGGGAAGTGTATCTTTGTGCTGACAGACACGAGCCCACAAGCAGAGGAGATAAAGGGGCTCTCAGGAATCATTGGAATGAACATAATCAGGGAGTTCAAGTCAGTGTTCGTCACAGGAGAGAAGGTGAAGTCAGCCAATAAATATGGACAACCCGCAGAAGCAAAGATACGAAGGGTGTTAGCCAGTGTCGAGAAAACTGAAACCCTGGGTCCTGATGGCAAGATTGGGTTCGTCAAAGTTGGTGGAAAACAGGCTATCACCATCCCTCCTCTGAGTGAAAAGGTGTTCGAAGGTCGTTGCAGAGTGCCACCTAAAGTGAAGTGCCAAGTATTAATTGAGCCCACCACTAGTGTGAGTCTACCCAAGGGGCTCCTAGTGGCCAATGTGCTAACAAAAACTGAGGGTGGTAAAGTTTCTGTACGTGTGATGAATTCAAGCGAGCGGACAATCAGACTTAACCCAAGATGCAGAGTGGCAGTAGTGTCTAAACCACAGGAGGTGTTAACTGAGAATACGCTGGAGTTTGAGGAGGAGGAAGGGACACTTCATGTTAAACGAGTGACGCATGTTCAAGCAGTTGAAATCTCTGACATCCCTCCAGTACCAGTTCAGGTGAATTATGAAAAGCTCACCCCTGCACAAAGAGAGGAACTTAACCAGTTGTTGGCAAAGTACAGAGACATATTCTCCAAAAATGACAGTGACTATGGTTACACACAGTCCGTAACGCATGACATTCACACTGGTGCTGCTCTGCCAGTGAAACAGCGACACCGTAGAGTACCGCCACATGTCTTTCAAGAATTCAAGAAACACGTGCAGGATCTAGTGTCACAAGGCATCCTTAAGGAGAGTGCGAGTCCCTGGGCATCCCCAGCAGTGATAGTTGTGAAGAAAGACGGCAGTGTGCGCTTCTGTTGTGATTATAGAAGGCTTAATCAAGTCACATGCAAAGACGCATATCCACTTCCCAGAGTGGAAGAATCTCTGGACGCACTGGGGAATGCTCAGCTGTTCTCCACTTTAGATCTTACAGCCGGCTATTTCCAGGTAGCTGTAAATGAGCGTGATCGTGAAAAGACAGCAGTCACTACCCCGTTTGGACTGTTCGAGTGGACGCGGATGCCATTCGGGCTGTGCAACGCACCGGCCACCTTCCAGCGCCTTATGGGAGTAGTGCTCGGGGACTTGTCTTTTGATGTACTCTTGATATATCTTGATGATATAATCGTTTTTTCCAAGGACTTCCAGGGTCACTGTGAGAGACTAGAGCTGGTCTTTGATCGACTGAAGCGTCATGGCCTAAAGTTGAAGCCAAGCAAATGTTTCCTCTTCAGATCTGAGGTAAAATTCTTGGGCCATGTGATCTCCTCCGAAGGAATCAAAGTTGACAGTGAAAAGGTTAGTGCCTTGGATGCTTGGCCTGTGCCTAAGAGTGTGAAGGAAGTGAGACAATTGATTGGATTCATGAGTTATTACCGGCGGTTCGTACCACAGTTTGCTCAAATAGCAAAACCGTTGCATGCATTAATGGGCAGCAAAGACAAAAGGAGAGCCTCCGAACTGTTCACGTGGAGTAGTGAATGCCAGACTGCATTTGACAAATTGAGACAATGCTTGATGTCACCACCGGTCCTTGCTTACCCCGACTTTGGCCTTCCATTTATCCTCACTACCGATGGAAGTCAACAGGGCCTCGGAGCTGTATTGAGCCAAAAGCAAGGGGGAGCAGAGCGTGTCATTGCATTTGCTAGCAGAGGCTTGAGAGGGTCAGAGAAAAACGACAAGTACTACAGTGCGTTTAAACTGGAGCTGTTGGCCCTTAAGTGGGCTGCAACGGAAAAATTTAAAGAGTATCTGATGTTCTCCTGCTTCACTGTGATCACTGACCATAATCCACTGCGTTATCTGGAGACCGCAAATCTCGGTGCAGTTGAACAACGCTGGGTGGCCCAGTTAGCAGAGCTTAATTTCGAGGTCATGTATAAGCCAGGACGACTGAACACCAACGCTGATGTTTTATCAAGGATTCCCTCCAGTGAAGTTCCTGAACAAGAGGACACGGAGAAGGATTTCATCAAGTTGAACTCTGAAGAAGTGCGTGCATGCATGTGGCCTGCACAAGAGTCCAAGCAGGGCGAGACTGACGTTCGAGTAACTGTACAAGCGTCCATCAGGAAAGTGCTGAATGGTTACAGCTGGGATGAAATAAGGGAGCTGCAAAGAAGTGATGCCTTGATGGGACCCATATACAATGCCGTGTCCAAAGCCAGAAAACCAAGTGGGGCAGGACGGCAGAGTATGCCACCAGAGTCGAAAAAGCTTTGCAGAGAGTTTGAACGTCTTCAACTGCATCATGGAGTGATGTTTAGATGTCTTCTTGATCCAAGGGATGGAGAGAAAATTAAGCAGCTGGTTGTTCCGGCCCCCTTACAGCGTTCAGTTTATGACAGTCAACATGAGCATGGAGGTCATTTTGGGGAAAAGAGTACTTTGACACTGATGAGACGAAGCTATTACTGGCCGAACATGTCTAAGGATGTTCAAGGATGGATATCACAGTGTAAGAGGTGTACTTTGGCAAAGGATGTCTTTCCGAGAATCAGAGCTCCGATGACTTGTAGCAATGTCACTGCTCCTTTAGAAGTGCTGGCAATGGACTACACCCAGCTGGAAATGTCCTCAGGAGGATATGAAAATGTACTGGTGCTTACTGATATGTTTACCCGGTTTACAGTTGCTGTCCCAACCAAGAACCAAACAGCAAGTACCACTGCGAAGGCCCTTATCAAGCATTGGTTTGTTTACTATGGGTGCCCAGCTCGTCTGCATTCGGATCAGGGAAGGTGTTTCGAGGCACAAGTGATTAAGGAACTTTGTAGAGTATATGCTATTGGAAAAAGTCGTACAAGTCCTTACCATCCCCAAGGAAACTCTCAGTGCGAGAGATTCAACCGCACCATGCATGATATGCTGAGAACGTTGACACCTGAAAAAAAGAAAGATTGGAAAACCCACTTACCTGAGTTAGTGATGGCATACAACAATCATGTCCACTCATCTACTGGTTATTCTCCTTTCTACCTGATGTTCGGGAGGGATGCACGCCTTCCATTAGATGTCTTGGGTGGCAAGGATTTGGATGAAAGTGAGGTGGAAAACCTGGATGATTGGGTGAAGGGTCATCATCGTCGATTAAAGACTGCAGTAGAAGTCGCAAATACTGCCGCACAGGAAGCCTCTAAGAGACGGAAAAGAATGTACGACCGCAAGTCCTCTGGAGCGCTTGTAAGGCCTGGTGATCGTGTGCTGCTACGTAACCACAAACATAGGGGCAGAAATAAGATTCAAGACAAGTGGGAACATGCGCCTTACATTGTAGTAAAACAGAATCACCCTGACACACCTGTATTTACTATTAAACCTGAAAAGGGGGGTCAGTCCAGAGTAGTACACAGGGATCAGCTCCGTCACTGCACATTTCCTTTGTCGCCATCTAGTACGCCACGTAGAATCACAAGTAGACCCGTAAACCAGTCAGACTCTGAAACTGAATTCCCAGATCTTGTGTGTTTTCCAGCCACTGCACATAGTAGAGATAAAAGGGTGGTACAGATGGAAACCAATGATGTAGAACAAAGTGGGTGTGTAATGCAAGAACAGGAGAATGTAGTAGATGTGGTCCCTGAAGTAGAGTGTGAAGTACAAGAAGTTTCTGATGATGCTGACATTTCAGATGTTGAATGTGAAAATGTTCCAAAGCTCAGATGCTCTCAAAGACAAAACCGTGGTAAATTACCTCTGAGGTATAGAAATGATTATTTTATGTGATGAGGAATATGTATGAGACTGTGATTGAAAAGAATGTATTTTGTACAATGTTGCACCTTTAAATTGTTTTCTGTTTATATTTCAGGGACAGGCTGTCTGGAGATGTCGATGGTATGGCAGGGTTTAGCAGGGGGGAATGTAACGGAGGTACTTTTCTAACGGGACTTTTATTTTGACGGGGTTTTTCCTTTTTCCGGTGTGCTCGCGCGAGATGCAGAGACGTCTGGGAAGGAGAAGGGTGAGCAGGAGAATTCGAGAGTTTCGCTGAAAACGAGAAGTAAAACTGTCAGATTGAGTTTTATGAGTTTAGAGTATACCTATATCGTCGTGTGACACGAGAACCGCAGTTAGAGCTGAAGTTCGGTCGGTTATATCTTCGGACGGAGAACAGTGTTGGAAGCTTGGCTGAGTGCACGAGGAAGATTGCTGCCTGGAGTCGTGAGTTCATTCATAACACTGCCGGGTGTCGTCGTTGCTTTAACCGAACATATTTTCAAGAGCCTACTGTTTTTTTAGTTTTTTTTCTGAAGTGACGTGAACCGTGCGGAGCGAGAGTTTTCTGCCTGCAATCCGTTTAAGTGCACTCGTTAGTGAACAAGATCGCGTGTGCAGACTGCAAGAGTAGTTTTTGGAGTGAATCGTTTTAGTTTTGTCTATAAAGGGGCTGAAAATCGTTCCAGAACAGTGTGTATTTTTGAGAGACATTTTTTTGTGATCCAGATCATTCCGTGTACGCGAGCCGTGTGAGAGCTGAACTGAGTCATTTTGTCTTAGGAAGATTTTTTGGGGCCCACACTGAAACTTTTCTTGTGATTTTTATTTTTTTTGCTCATTACCCTGCCATCCTGACGACATCTCGCTGTTCTGTCTCAACTGTTCATTGAATCATCACAGGTCATCATCACAAGCCTTCACGAATCTCCTAAAAGTCTTCAAAGTCATTGCTTCGAAGCCGTCGTTGCCACAGACTGGTACAACATTTCAGTACACACACGTACACATGAACATATGAACATTTTACTGAATCAGAATGGACTGAACTGAATGTTTGAACAAACTGATTGTTTCGATTGTAAGTTTGAACTGTGATTGCTGAGTTGATTGAAAGCTGAATCATAAGATTGATTCAAAAGAGTCGTTTAGTGATTTCAAGGTTAACTATGCATGTGAAATGGGTCATTTGAAGTGAATCATTTGATTGAATGAGTTATTTGAATTGAATCACAAAAGTTATTCGTACTCAGGGTTGTGAATAAGTTTTTCTGTGTTTAATGAGAATATCCTTATCCAGATAATAAGGTTGGGTAAACACTTTGAAGGTGTTTAAAGGTGTTGTTCTGAATATATTAGTCAGTTGAAGATCATTCAAGAAAACAAGAACACTAGAACTGTTATTTTATTTATTTTATTTTGATTGTCATTTTATTTGTTTGAGCTGTCTCTTTCAGCAAATACGTAACCTATTGAGGGAAGGAAAATAAATTATTAGTTGTTCAAACTAAAATATTTGACAGTTATTTCTGAACTTATCTTGGGGTAGGGGCGTCTCGCTTACACTATTAGGATTAGGTGGGTGGGGACGTGAATTCAATTTACTTCCATTTCACTTCGTGCACTTCAGGAAGCCACCGCTCTGACATACTGACCTGAAGCCTACACCACGTATTCCTGTTGCATTTTGTAGTAGTGTAAGATAAAACATACACTTTAGTGCATACTGAGACTTAAAAGAACTGGAGCGGGGACTAAGTTCCTTTCGCTTCTAAATCTCCCAGGGTAACTATTTAAATATTCCCCTACTAGGCGAGACTTAAAGTCCCGTTACATATATATATATGAAGAGTTCAGATGCAAAAGCTCAGAGCCGGCCCGAGGCATAAGCGAACTAAGCAGCCGCTTAGGGCCCCCTGACCACCAGGGGGCCCCCTAATCGGGGTTATTTTTTATTTTTATTTTTTTTTAGATTATTTAAACAAGTGACATAAATCAATGAATGACTGAAAATTACTGAATGAATCATTCAAGACAACAAAACTCTGATTTAATGATCAATATACCTGCCTAAGTTACAACTGTTGCTGTGTCTGCCTGCGTTTAAGTCATGCGTCTAGATCAGACTGTAAAAAACCGGATTGAATATTGTTTAGGCCACTTTGTTTGATATAATCACAACAATTTAACGCAAGTATGGGAATTGAACTCAGATCTTCTTGATTAAAGCCCAACGCTTTATCAACTGAGCCACTGCATCTATTGCGGGTTCAGTTTTATTTGTTGGAAAAATAAATATAGAAATATAATTTGACACAAGAGGGCAGTATAGCCCCATTTATGGTTCTGAGTTTAAACTAAACCGTGACATCTACACGTTTTCCAAATTGGACCAACGTGATTATTTCACGTCTTGTCGTGATACGGGTTAGTACTGAAGTTACAGGAGTTTCTTCCCGTTGCTAAGCAATGGAACTAGGTCGAGTATTTAAAAGGTTATGGTTAACACGGTTAACGTGGTTTAACGTCGATGTAATACGTTGTTTTAGAGTACCTTTTGCTTAAACGAGGAGCTGGGGGACGCCGGAAAAGTAGACATTTTACTCATTAGGCTGCTTCATTAAAAACGTGACATTTAAACGTTTTCTTCGGGGTGGATCCAGGCAAATGAATCCTTTTCACCTTGAAAACAATATATATATATATATATATATATATTGCATTTTAAATAATAGAACATTTCTCAGTGATCGTAAATAAAACAAAATTCCATTTTTCTCGGTTTAATGAAAACCTGACATCTACACATTTTCCAAAGTGGAATATTTAGGCTGCTTCATTAAAGTGACATTTAGACGTTTTCTTCGGCGTGGATCCAGGCAAATGAATCCTTTTCACCTTGAAAATAATAAATGTTTTTTTTTTTTTGTTTTTTTTTTTTTTGCATTTTAAATAATAGACCATTTGATTTCTCAGTGATCGTCAATAAAAGAAAATTCCTTTTTTCTTGGTTTAATGAAAACCAGGTCGTGATGGTAAGTTTTAAGTGTTATTCTGCTTAGGGCCCCCAAACGGCTCGGGCCGGCTCTGCAAAAGCCTCTAAGTGCCATTTGAAATTTTCTTCTAGAATTATCATTTTTATCAAGCTTGTATATTTAAGTTCAGTGATTTCACTTAAATGGCAATGATGATTACCTATTAATTGTTATTTAAGTGAAATTACTGAACTTAAATATACAAGCTTGATAAAAATCATCATTAAAGAAGAAAATTTCAAATGGCATTTAGAGGCTTTTGCATCTGAACTCTTCATATATATATATATATATATATATATATATATATATATATATATATATTGTCACATCCAAATTCAGACTCAACGCAACCAGAGGAACGTAGTCGTGAACATTACACCATCACTCCTTGGCTTACCGGCTTTTCGTGGCCCCCCCAAATCTGGATTAGTACCTGAAGACAGAAGCAGAACGTGTTTGGTCACTGTCCCGCCGAGCACGTGCTACAGACCGCTCGAGTGCGCAACGATAGGGCTGCTGGTAGCGCCCAGCACACATGCATTGGGATTGGAGAGATTCCAAACATACTGGTGTGAGTTACAATATATCCTAATAAACACCCACATAACTTATGTTTAGATACTTCTCATGAAAAAGTATTAGTCATTTGTTAGTTGTGCTTGAGCTAAACACTTCTCTTTTATGCCTTTTCCTTCAACAATAGTAACCACTGTGGGATTTCTTGTGAATGTGGCATATGTTTACAAAAAAGCCGAGACACACAGAAGTCGTATTACATGCTTTTACTGAACTTCCTTTTTACTTACATCCTCGCATGCGCACCAGTGGTGGAATGTAACGAAGTACAAATACTTCGTTACTTTACTTAAGTACATTTTTCACGTATCTTTACTTTACTTAAGTACAATAAATAGTGCCTACTTTTTACTTTTACTTCGTTACATTTTGCAGCAATTATTATACTTTCTACTCCACTACATTTCTACAACTTCTGTTACATTTTCGTTACATTATCTGATCAGTTTTTCCCTGCCAAAACGTAATCTGACCGTCTGTTCGTTGCACGTTTGTCTCACCAGTGACGTTTGGTTGCCATAGATACAGTATATCAACCCGGTCACACTAAATGCGTCTCACACGCAGTGTTTTTTTTATTGTGCAACTCATACGCGAAAATTTGTTTTTACGTGCATAAGAAACACACCGTGTGTAGCCTAATATATGTTTGGTTTGGTTAGGATTATGGCAAGCCAAGAGGTTCAGAATTACACCATAAATGAATCGCGTTTACTGCCAAACATATTAACATATAGTAAGGATAAGCATGATATTGCCTAATTGCAAGCTTGTTTCAGAAATGGTGACATTTTTTTCCATCATTATTGAACATCATTATAGGAGTAGGCTATTAGGTTGAATGAGTTAGAATTAAATGTTTTATTAATCATTAGAAAATAGACATTAAGATAATAAATTGTTATGCAAGTACTTTTACTTTTAATACTTAAAGTACATTTAAAATAAAGTACTTTTTACTTAAGTATGGTTGTCATTGTGTTACTTCTACTTTTACTAAAGTAAATATTTATCTGGGTATTTGTACTTTTACTTAAGTACTGAGATTCAGTACGTACTTCCTCCACCACTGATGCGCACCATAAACATCGCGCAGCTGATTCTATAACCAACACAGCTAGATTACTTCATAATAGTAGTCCTCTTGTTATTTTCCTAGCAGTACGTAAATAAATGATTTCAGTAATTATGTGAACACAACATTTCCCCCTCCCTCTCAAGAACAAAACATATGTGTGACATTATTAGTTAAGTGATTGACAGTTGTGGCATCCTATCAGGGGATAGTATCATCTATTTAATGCGGGTTGGCTGTGTCCGGAGATGCGTCGCGTCTTTACTCCGCCTCCCCGTGTGCGTCATTCACTCGCGTCTCAGGTATGTTTTGATCGCGTCTGGTTTAAATCAGGTGTTTGGAACCTTACTGATATTATTCTTTCAAATTGTAGTTGTCAATCAGCACTTTTCCGGCGGTGCACATGAGTTCAGAGTGAGTGTCTGTTCACCCCTCAGGTAGGTTCTGTCTCTGTATTGAGTACTGGGGTGCAGTAATAGTGGGTCGCTATGTTACCATTAATGTGTTGCTTTCTGTATCCCAGTTAATCGGCGGTCTTGATGATTGCTGTAAACAGTAGCCAGAGGGAATTATATGTGAGGAATATTTGTGGTAAGTGTTATGTAAAATGGATGGAAATTGTAGTAAAGAGCAATAGTAACATCTCGCTTTCTTTAAGGCGTGGGTCTCCTCTCTCATTCTCCGGACTGTTCTTTGCTCTCGTCTTCAGTACGATCTTCTTCCCGTTCTGCAGTGGATTGCGCTCAAAATAAATAAATAAGTGCATTTGAGAACCACGTGTTTACGCTGCGATCGCGCCGTGGGCCAGCAGCAGGATTTGCATCGTCTACTTCCTCTACTTCTAAAGCAATCGCAAAGTTATAATCGGTCTGTCCTTTGTATGAGAGCCGATGTGTGGGTGTGTGTGCGCTACATTAGCTCGATTTTGCTGTACGTATTTTCTTGAATTCTAATGTGTGAATAGTGTTTAGATTTTGCTTTTATCTAAATGTGTGCGTATCCTTATCGACCTTGATTATTTTATTTTTATTTTCTCTGTGGTCATTGTTGTGTTTTTTTTTATTAAACTCAGTTTATTTGTTTTCTCAGGAACTGAGGTGGCCAGGCGGAAGGACCTTCTCTTGTATGGTGATAGCGGTGGTTTTGCAGTGGGTGAGACTTTTGAAGTGCCTGTGTGTGTGATTTGGTGCACGGTGACGTGTGTGTGCGTGAGTTGGATTGTGCTTTTGAAAAAAAGCCATTAAGTGGTCCTTCCGCCGGCAGACTCGGCCTGGTGGTTTGGTATATTGTTTGTTTGTATTACCTGTAAATTGAGCTTTGTAGAGTTTCTTGCTGTTCCTCCTACCCTCGTGGGTAGAGGACTGCTGATGTAGCCATTATATATTGCCCGCTGTGAGTGACGACACCTTTTGTCAATTGCCATTATTTGTGCATGTAGCGTTGTGCGCTCCTTTTTTTACAAGGACATACCACTTTTTAACTCTTTTATATATCAATAAAAACTATTTTTTGTAAATTCTTTGTACATGTCTCTGACCTTCCTGGCACACACGAACCTGTGACCTAATGCAAATTGCTGGGTTATTTAGATATTCCCTGAATTATTCAGGGTGGCGTAGTCGACAATTATCACTGGAAAACATAAAGTAAAACGTCTCTGGTTACGTATGTAACCCTAGTTCCCTGAAGGGAACGAGACGCTGCGTGTAAACGCCGTGGGAACGCCTCTGCGTGACGAGTCATGAAGCACGTATGAAATCTGTCCAATGGCGAGACGGAACGTCATAGGCGGGGTGACGTATCGACCAGGAAACTATAAAGAAACCCCGAAACACAAGCGCAACAGCTTCTGATAGGACTGAAGCAAGCGCTCACGGGCATGCTGGGAGTATGGCATAGACACGCAGCGTCTCGTTCCCTTCAGGGAACTAGGGTTACATACGTAACCAGAGACGTTCCCATTCAGGGAACTTCGAGCTGCGTGTAAACGCCGTGGGAACGCTAATACCAACGCCGCCATGCGAGCAGGTGTCCGTTGTATGAAATCAGGCACATATTTAGACGAAAGCACCTGCGCCCCTGGAGCGGAGCTACCATACCCCTGGTTGAGTGAGCCCAGACAGCCAAAGGAGAAGGCTGACCGGCGGACTCATATGCAAATGAGATGGCCTCGACCACTCACTTACTCAACCTCTGCTCAGATGCGGGACAACCTTTCTTCGGAGGTCCAAAACAAACAGATAACTGTTCAGGCTTTCTCCACAGGGCAGCTCTGTGGACATAAGCATCTAGAGCCCTCAGAGGGCAGAGCAGATTAGTTTCTCTTGGTCTGACCTCACAATACCACGAAGAAAAAGAATTACCAATGGGTATCTCCCGTGAAAAGCTCCACTCAAAGCGACGTGGTAAGCAGATAGGCCACCACATACACCTTTAGTGTGGAGTGGGATAACCCTGTGGAGAAATGCTCCAAAGGAATTCCAGCACCGCCACACCGGGCAGTTAACTGGGTCCAACTGGTGTTCTCCCCACCAAGAGGTGAAACATTGCCACCTCAAGGCATATAATCTCCTCGTGGACGGAGCTCTGGATTGGAGGATGGTCTCCACGACCTCAGTCGAGAGACCCGATTCTATGAGCTGGGCCCCCTCAGAGGCCAAGCCACAACCTCCATAGATCTGGGCGGGGGTGAAGTATCGACCCGCATCCATACTCGGGCCGGCCAACGCGGGGCTACTAACAGTAGAAAGACCCCGACTCGGTGAACCCTCTCCAGAACTCCTGGGAGCAGAGCAATCGGGGGAAATGCGTACAGGGGTGACCTCGGCCACTCCTGTACCATCACATCCAACCCCAGAGGGGCTGGTGGATACAGAGAAACCACAGCCTGCAGTGTCTCAGTCCCTGGATTCAAATAGGCCTACCTCGGTATGACCGAAATGACTCCATAGGAGCTCCACCACCTCGGGGTGGAGTCTCCACTCCCCGGGCCTCGGCCCCTGCCTCGACAGGATGTCTGCTCCCCGATTTAAATATCCTGGGATATATAATCGCCAAAGAAAGAAGCTTCCCCTGGGCCCACAGAAGGATCTGGCGCTAGCCTGAATAATGGACATGAGCGCAGACCCCCTTGATGGTCTATAAAAAGACCACCAATGTGCTGTCTGACCGGACAAGAACATGGTGACCCCTCAGGTCTGGGAGAAAGTCCACAGACCCCGGGCTGAGCGACCACTCATGATCGCCCCCAGCCCGTGAGGGAGGCGTATATCGTTAGCTTCTTTGGAACAATGAAGTAACGGCTGTAATACCCAAACTCTCTGTCGGGGGGAAGAACTCGTTCTATCGCCCCCTTCAGTAACAGAGCTTTCACCTCTTGTTCCATGACCAGAGCCTGCTCGGGGGATACCACTGTAGGCAAAATCCCCCGAAAACGAGGCGGACGTGACCTGAACTGGATCGCGTACCCGCGTTCGATAGTCTGCAGGACCCATCGAGATATATTTGGAAGACTTTCCCATTCTGCCAGAAATTCCACTAAGGGTACCAGTCTCTCGAGACTGGCCTCTGGAGTAATTATAGAGACAGAAACAGTGCCCTGTGACCGCGCACAGGCAGGGTTTAACGACTGTTCTGTATCGCTCCTCGGAGCAAACGAGCTTCCCTCGGGAAACCACTCGCTAGGACCGTCTGCGCCCACCCTCACAGGCAGGTTCAGCAGAACGGGTCCCTGCAGACCCCCCTGGTGGTTTATGTAAGAGACCACAGACATGTTGTCTGACCGGACAAGAACATGATGATCTCTGAGGTCTGGGAGAAAGTGTTTCAGAGCCTGAAACACCGCCATCATCTCTAGACAATTTATATGCCATCGGAGATGATGGTCTTGCCACAACCCGCGGGCCGAGCGACCACTCATGATCGCTCCCCAGCCCGTGAGAGAGGCATCCGTCGTCACCGTTACCCGGCGGTTCTCGTCACCGTTACCCCACCGTTACCCGCGTTCGATAGTCTGCAGGACCCAACGAGATATATTTGGAAGACTTCCCCATTCTACCAGAAATTCTACTAAGGGTACCAGTCTCTCGAGACTGGCCTCTGGAGTAGTTTTTAAAACAGAAACAGCGCCCTGTGACGCGCACAGGCAGGGTTTAACGACCGTTCTGTATCGCTCCTCGGAGCAAACGAGCGTCCCTCGGGAAATCGCGCGCTGGGACCGTCTGCACCCCCCATTACAGGCAGGGTTGGCAGAACGAACCCCTGAGGGCACCGAGAGAGAGCGGGCGCCGGATTCAGCGGCGAACACCTCTGTCTCACGGTGGGGACCACCCTCAGTAGCCTGACACCAGTGGCGTCAGGACTTCTTCGACGAAGCCTTCCTGGCGACAATAACCGTCCTCAGATCGGTTCTATCCCGGGAAGACCTCGCCTGAGAACGCCGCGTCTCAGCCCAGTTTTGCTGGGGAGGAGCCCGAGACGCGACGCTCTTCTTCTGCTGCGCCCTATGCGAGGAACCCGACGGGCGGGGCTGCTCTCGCCCAGCAGCCCCCGAAGGATGAGTACAGAGGGGGAGACATTTCTGGAGCGCCGCTGCCTGTTTTTTCGGTCGACAGCGGCGCATCCAGGAGAAAAGCTTTATCTTTCTCCTTCATATTAGTCAGATTTAGCCACAGATGCCTCTCCGTGGCCACCAGGGCTGCCATAGAGCGGCCGACTGATCTGGCCGTCTCCTTGGTGGCACGGAGAGAAATATCTGCCGCCTGACGCAGTATCTCATTAATCACGTCAGTGCCGACGACCTCCCCCTCACTCATATCTCCTAGACCCAGCAATATTAGCATACATAGAGGTCTGGTGTGTCAAAATTCTAGCTGACACTGGTTTGTTCCACGATCTACACACCTCGGTGTGTAGATCGGGGAAGAAGGGCAAACACCGGCATGGAGGTAGTGAGTGTGATTTTAAAAATCTCTCATCCATTTTACTCTCTCGACTCTTGTTTCTCAACTGGCCATTCAATGCTTCATTTTTCCACAGCCCGAGTCAAAAACCTCCATTTTTTTTTTTTTTCATTTTTTTTTTTTTTTTACTACATTCGCGGGAGACTGGGATGGCAAACGAGCTTCCCTCGCTCTCCACTGAGTCCATAGACTCTGCATCCACACTTTCAACATCCAGCTCCTCAGAACTGGATAATTGAAGTGATGGCGCCTCAGCCCGGGCATGAGAAACCGCAACGCGGACCCCCGCAGCGAGAACTGAGGCACTGGATCTACCAGGTAAGGGCAGAGAATGGGCGGGGCCCGTCTCAATCCCCGCTGATAGATCCATCTGCGATCCCCACGACGCAAGCCTTCGCTGTGCCTCGGCAGCAGCGGGACCCGAGCCGCGGGGAGCGCGCACCGAACCACTCTCCTCGAAGAGTGCCCGGCGGGAGCGAAGTGTCTTCATGGGCAGACACTCGCAGTGCTCACAGCCGGCCCCCTCGAGAGCCGACTGAGCATGCTGCACTCCCAAACAAACAACACACAGATCGTGTGTATCCCCACCCGTGATGAAGCGAGGGCAGGGATGAACACACTTTCTGAAATTCTGCTGTTGTTTGCTTGCCATATCAATATATATAAATATACAATATTAGACAGACAGACAAAATTCATACATAGAGCGCTTGTGAAGACTCAGAAGCTGTTGCGCTTGTGTTTCGGGGATGCTTTATAGTTTCCTGGTCGATACGTCACCCCGCCTATGACGTTCCGTCTCGCCATTGGACAGATTTCATACGTGCTTCATGACTCGTCACGCAGAGGCGTTCCCACGGCGTTTACACGCAGCTCGAAGTTCCCTGAATGGGAACCCTATATCGCTTACTGCCACATAACTGAGTCCTTGCCAAAACAATAGAACAGTCCAATACCTAGTGCAAGGCCAACACTGTCACTCTGTGACAAAGTCCTTTAAGTAAGCAGGGCGGACCCTGGCCCTTACAGGTCGGCCCTCCTCAACCTCAGGCTGCAGCCGTGTAAGAACTGCTGGGCAGTTCCCCATAGCTGGACCTGTGGCAGAGCCCGGCCCTGGGTCTGACTGATGGCCAGGGGAAAGCAGGTGAGGTTGCAGGTCAGGGGCATGTTGCTGGGGCGCTGGTGACGGTGCGGCCTGAGGAGTATGGGAAGCCTGCTGTGGCCCTGTACATATCGGCACCAGTGGGGGAAGGGCCGATGGCAGTGGGGCCACCATTTCCTCATCTGGGTTCCGCACTTTCCTCAGTCTTTTAGCATGCCATCGTGAACCGTCACTAAGCATGAATGTAGCTGGGCCCAGCTGACGGTGCACCTGACAGGGCTGGCTCCAGTATGAAGCCATCTTGTTGCTCTGATGCGGCCTACGTGCTCGAACCCAGTCACCTGCGGTGATAGCCGTGGCCTTGACCCTGTGTTTCCGGTCGAAATACTGTCGCATCCGTTGCTGGTGTCTGTTTACAGCCGCCTTGGTCTGGGCCTGAGAGCTGCCAGCTGTAGGCACTGCCATGCCGTGTGCCTTAAGTCTATCCAGAGGCAGTTCCATCTCCCGGCCCAGCATGAGGAGTGCTGGAGAGGCCCCAGTTGTAGCGTGTTAGCTGGCCCTGTAGTGCATTAAGGTTTGGTTGAGTGCTGTTCGAAATGTACACCCCTGAGCCAGGTGGGCCCGGACGCCATTCTTTAGGCTCTGGTTGAACCTCTCCACACCACTATTTGCTTGTGGATTGTAGTATGCTGTGCGGATGTGTTTGATTCCCCTATCACTGAGGAACTGAGAAAAGTCTGCAGAGATGAACTGGGGTCCATTATCTGTTGTGATGGCGCGAGGCGTGCCCCAACACACGAACAAGACTTCTAGAATGTCTGTGATAACCTGGGTTGTGATTGTTCCAGCCGGAACCACTTCAGGCCATTTTGAATGGAGGTCGTACAGCACCACAAGAAAACGCTGATGATGGGGAATTCCACGCCCATGGATCTCTCCACAGATGTCAAGCTGGAGATGTTCCCATGGGCGGGACGGCCATGGGACCGGCTGCAGAGGGGTTGGCACTGGAGGCCCACTTTTCCCACTAAGGAGGCATGGCACACAATCTTTAACGAGGGCTATAATATCGCAATCGATGCCTGGCCACCAGATGAGATCTCGGCATCGCTGTTTGAGTTTAACAATGCCTAAGTGCCCCTCGTGTGCCATGGATAGCACGCGGGCCCGCAGGCTACCGGGCACCACGGTGCACAAGCCCCTGGAGACACAGACATCACCCCAACATGACAGTTCATCACGCACCCTTTTAAATGGCATGAGTTTGTCACAAACCCTTGCTGGCCATCCAGAGCGAATGTATGTGCATAGCGAGGACAGTGTGGGGTCACACTCTGACTCATGCCGCAACTCCTCCAATGATACACCTGACTGCAAGGGCGTGTGAAGCATATGAATTAGTTCGTTCTCTGTGTCCTCGTCAGGGGCGACCATGGGTGTGGGAGCATCGATGGAACGAGAGAGTAAGTCGGCGACTACATTGTGCCTTCCAGGGGTAAATTTCAGTACATAGTCACATTGCCTCAGCCTTTCCCCCCATCTGTGCAGGCGCAGGGGTTTATGACCGGATCCAGATGCCATCAGCAATGTAGTCAGGGCCTGATGGTCAGTCCTGAGGGTGAAACGTCTTCCGTAGAGGTAAAGATGCCACCTCTCCGAAGCCCAAACACAGGCAAGCGCCTCGCGTTCACCCACAGAGTAGCGTTGTTCTGTTGGTGTTAGTGCCCTGGAGGCGAAGGCTACAGGTCTCTCCACCCCATCCTGCACCTCTGAAAGGACTGCACCAATAGCCCGATCTGAAGCATCGCAGGTGACTAGAGTCAGACATTCAGGGTTGAAGTGGGCTAGTACAGGAGGTGTTGTGAGCTGGGCTTTCAGTGTTTGTACGGCCTCAGAACATGCTGTAGTCCAGTGCCATTGCTCTTCTTTTTTAAGCAGCTGGCAGAGGGGTGCAGTGGTTGTGTGTCTCGATGTCTTGGGCATGAATAACAATGTCATCCAGAAAGACCGCTACTCCAGGGATGCCGGCCAGTATTGTGCTCATCACCTTCTGAAAGCAGCTAGGGGCGGAGCTTAATCCAAAGGCCATTCGAGTGTACCGGAACACCCCAGCATGCGTCACGATAGCAGTGAGGTCCCTGCTGGCTCTGTAAGTCAAGCTTTGTGAAGACTGTTGAGCCATAAAACTGTGCTGTGAGCTCCTCTGAGGTGGGCAAAGGATATCTGTCTGGAATAACTGCCTTATTCACCAAGCGTAAATCCACACATATTCTTATTCCTCCAGATTTTTTCTTTGCAATGACTAAGTTTGAAATCCAGGGAGCAGCGTTGACTGGATCAATAATTCCCATGTCCAGGAGTGTCCCAAGTTCGCGGGTGACCTCATTTCTCAAGGAAAAGGGAATCCTGCGCAGGGGCTGGATGACAGGTGGCACTTCCGGGTTCATGAGAGGCCAGTGTGTGAAGGCTGAAAGACAGCCTAGGCCATCGAACAGAGCCGGCCACCTTTGCTGCCAAGTGGAGGTGATGTGGTGGATGTCGGAGCCAGCATCGTTCCGGAGCGTGAACCCCAGGCCTGTGAACAGGTCCAGGCCTAGAAGGTTGGCTCCCCTCCTCGCAATGTGAAAGGGAAAAGATGGTAGGTGCTTGGAGCCATAGTGGACCGGCACGTGGAGCACACCTAGGATGTCAATCCTGGAGCTGTCATAGCCACATAGAGCAGTGGTAGGATGGTCTAATGGCAGGTGAGAGAAAAACTTAAAGTAAGTGCTTGAATTTAGGAGCGATGCAGCCACGCCAGTGTCCATTAATAAGGGTAAGGTTACTTCAGCTAACTGGACAGTACATGTTTTGAACGCCACCTGACCAGCAGTCACATTTCTGATCTCTGTATAGCTGTGCTGAGCTGGTGGAGGTCCAGTGTGTTGTGGGAGCGTGGCCGGGGCTGAACGGCACATCTTGGCAAAATGGTTTTGCTTCAGACAGTTTCTACATTGTTGTCCTTTGGCAGGACAATGCTCCGCCTTAGAATTGTATGATTTAAAGCCACAGTGACCACATACCCGTGCAGTTCGCCTGTTGTTCTGTCTCTGTGTGAATTGTACTGGGAAACCTTGCTCTGAACCCCGACTGTCATTGTCCGAGTGCATGCTGGTGTGATAGGCAGGCTGTAGTTGCTCAGTAGCTCCGTCTGCTAGTGGCCGCGCGCCTGCCAGCTGAGACGTGCATTCCATGGCTGTCTCTATCTGTAGCGCTATATCCACAGCTCTGCTTAAAGTCAAATAGTCCGCTTCTAGTAACAGCTTTTCTCTTGTTTTTTTTTCACATGATGTCCCCTCAATGAACTGGTCCCGAAGTATTTGATCTTGCAAAACCCCGTAATCACACAAACGCGCCATGTCTTTCAAGTTTGTCACGTAGCTTCGAACAGACTCACCAGGTCGTTGCAGGCGCTTCCGAAGTTTATAGCGATGGAGTAAAGTCCTTTGGTGGCCCGTGAAATGAGTCGTCAAGAGGGTAACCGCAGCATCATAGTCGTTGGGCGTCCCAAGATTGCGAAAGATGCGTTGCCCCTCCACTCCCAGACAATGACGGAGGAGCGCCATTTTTCTCTTGTCAGTAATGTCATCAAAGCCTAACGCGTCCAGGTAGACTGTGAAACTCTCCAGCCAGTTTGCCCATGGAACTGGAGGGTCACCGAGGACGGCAAGAAAGTGTGCAGGTGGGGGTAAACAAAATTCAGCCATCCTCGTCGCCAATATAATGTTTACAAAAAAGCCGAGACACACAGAAGTCGTATTACATGCTTTTTACTGAACTTCCTTTTTTCTTACATCCTCGCATACGCACCATAAACATCGCGCAGCTGATTCTATAACCAACACAGCTAGATTACTTCATAATAGTAGTCCTCTTGTTATTTTCCTAGCAGTACGTAAATAAATGATTTTAGGAATTATGTGAACACAAGGCATGTTTGAACATTTTTGTTTGAGAAAAACTTATGAGACGTTTGCCAGCAAAGCTGATCTTGTGCTAAAAGTTTTCTCTTTCTGCCTTAGTTTCGACAAGAATCACCACTGTGGGATTTTATTCCTGCGAAAATGTGGTGTGTTGGTGTTTCAACAGCACGGCGAAGAGCTGAGGAACAAAGGCATTGACGCAAACGACTGCATTTATATGCTGTGGTCAGGTAGACCCGCCCACGTCGTCATGCGTCATTGGCCTTTCAGGCGTGAATATAGGTGTCTTCAGCAGATGGCACTAGAGCGCGATATTCCATAGTAATGTTTTGTCCCGAGTTGACCGACTGAATGGGAACTACCTTGTGGTGTTAAACACTACAGACTAGACCTGACTAGGCAGGAAACACACAATAGGAATCATCCTCAGGCAGGGTAACAACAGCATGCATCAATGTGCAACAACAATCTGGCACAGGATAGCAAGCACAAGGGGAATAAATAGGACAGCAAACAAGGCAAGTAAACAGGTGGGCAAGCTGAACCAGAGAGAGAGAGCACATGGCACTGGGAAGCATAATGAGACTAGCCATGTGCTCACATCAAACATGAAATCACACACAAGTACATGACCAACAATAACCAATCACTAGCCATGAGCTTACACAGAACAAGACAACTAATGAGAGACACTCATAAGCTGTGTGTTCACACAGAACAAGATAACATGAATGCACGTAACCAGTGAGAAACACTAGCTGCGTTTGACACAGCACAAGACAGAAACACAACAAGACACTCAGACAAAGACAGGAGACTACAGGAGTGTCAGGGCTCTTTCACAAAACCAAGAAACACACTAGTCCAAGGTGACAGAACCCTGACCGTATGCAGACGAAAAAAGGAATTTCTCAAATCTGGTGTAGATTTTACCTATATATATATATATAAAAAAATAAGCTGGAGAGAAATCATAGGTTGTAATGTGCAGTACACACATTGCAGAGCATGTATAATTTATAAAGCAGGGACATTTTCTCAGATGAGGCAAGGGAGTTTTTCTTAAGTGACACATTTCATGCTTCCCTTGAGCTCAGTGATAATCTTAGTTGTGTCAAGAATGTGGGAAGGGGATGAGTGCAACACAAAAAGTAGCATGAGAGGTCACTGTGTAATATACAGTATGCCTAAGTATGAATAAGATCCATTCAGATCTGCAATGCAAATTTGTGGTATGTCATATGGACTATGGTAAATAAGGAGCTTTATTAGCAAGGGAGCTTGGGAGATTCATTTTTCTCAGATCTGGCACAAGGTCTGTTCATTTAAAAAAAAAAAAAACACTCAACGTTCAAACTGAATATGACAGCACAGTCAATATGGCGGCAGACTGATTATGGGAGTCTGTTGTTTTTTAATGATGGATTTGCTTGGATAAAATAGATCCTGCAGCTATGTTAAAAAGCATCTGCAGCACTGTTTTGATGCTATGGTGTTCAGTAGTGCCAGAATTTGTCTTTTGGGAGAGAATATATGCAATAGGAATTAGTTAAAAAAAAAAGACGTGAAGGGGAAAAGAGAGTGAGTATGTATGTATGTATGTATGAACATGTATCTGTATCTCTTCCTCCATTTCTGCTTTTTTCTCTCTACAATTTTTGGCATCTCTTTTTCTCTCGGTCTCTGCTTGCTCTCTATTAATCCCACCCCCGCCCCCACCTATGCAGTGTGAGGGTACGTTTGTTAGTGAAGCGTGGCGACTCTGCAGTGGTGCGATGCACCTGCAGTTGGATGAGCACTTGACACCAGAGAGCTTTTACACAGAGCTCCACAAGCATTCACATGCACACATATGCTCTCAAAAAAAAAAAAAAAAAAAAAACAGAAATGCTCCCACAGAAACCCAGTTGCACACGGCACGTTATTTGTCCCCCCTTCTTCATATAGCCTCGTGTTAGAGTGCGTGCATGTGTCTGTGCGTGTGCATGTGCGGCAGTGCGGTGACATTCAGAGACTGCAATTCAGTTTATTTCTGCCTTCCTCACTCAGTCTCCCTCTTGTGATCTCCCTCTCTTTCACTCCATCCTTTCTCTATCTAATCCTGCCTCCTATTTGCGTTTTCCTTCTCAATATTGTGCTCTTTCTTTCCTCTTAATCACTGAAATGTTTTCTCCTTCTAAAAACCCATTTCTCTATCGCACACATTCAGTTTCTTCTCAAACCTTTTTCTCATTTTCTACCTCCTCCTCATCAAAAGCAACTTGCCTTTCTGCTATTTCTAGTTTTTCCCACTGCATGCCCCTCTCTCTCTCTCCCTCACTCTCTCTGCTTTTTTTCTCTCACACCCTCCCTCTTTCCTCTTCATCCTCCTTCGACAGACAGAATGCTGCAGCATCCACTGAGTAAGGTAACGTGTGTGTGAGTAAGAGTCGGGTAATTTTTGCTACCTGCTCTGCAGCTAAAGGGATCTGTTTTCCCATCAGTTCTCTGCTATTGGATATTACTGGAGAATACACAGAGAATAGAAAGGGTGAATTTAAGGCAGCAAAATACTGACAGAAGGAGGCAACCATGGCCCGGCTGAACTGGTGTCTGGCAGCAGTGATAAGCTGGGGGAAGTTCCTCTTCTCTTGTTTCTTTCCATTGAGAGCAGCTAGGAGGGATAAGGTAAGGCTGCATACTGCGCTGTCTCACTCCAATACATACACACAAACTGGGGTCACCTTTTGAAACTGATTGTGAGTGCTACCAGACAACAGCCTGTTTATTCAGACATGGTTAATGTTTTGTTTCACCCTTGCTGTTTCAGCCTTCCTTTACCCGTGGTGTGTTTTCTGACACTCAGTACATGTTAAAACTGTCTTAGTCAAGTCTATTTTGTGAAGTCTTGTCCTGCTTGTATGTTTGTCCAGATTGTTGTGTTCAAGATGCTATCCTACTGTACATGGTGCATGGTCACTTTAATTTCACTCTTTTTGAGTGTTATTAGTGACAGTGTTGAATCTCATATCTAGTTGTGCTGGTATGATAATAATAATACTAAAAAAAAACTGAGAGGTTCAGTGTCCCCACTTTCCCCCACCCCCATTTGATATGTTATTGCCAATATATGTGCTAATTTTTGAGATGCTGCAAATGGTCCCTTAGGTTTATGCTTAGTTAATGGCTGCCATTTCTAAGGAAGGAGCAATTTTGTGGGTACATTGTGAACCCGTTGCATAAAATTGTTTGGTTTTGTTAGTGCAGTAGAGTTTTATGTGGTGTTTTAGCTTTACCAACTCCTGGTGATGCCTACTAGATTTGTAGCGTGAGATACCTAGTCTAAAGTTAATGAGTATGGTCAGATTATGGGTCAAGTTTTTATTATTTTTCTCATTTTATGTCTCTGTGGTTTTCTCCATGCTGATGTGTCTGCCAAAAAAAAACAAAAAAAAAAATTCTTCTGCCGCAGAACTACTGTTTTTTTTTTTCGTTCCATACACCCCACCCCCAAATTTCAATCTGTCCCAGCAAACGCTTCTATCCTTCAGCTCCTGCCAAGACCATAACCCAGTGTTATTAATCCAATTTCCCCATCAGCTTTCACAGCAACACCATTTTTTGCTCTTTGTAGACCCTTATCCCCTTTCTTCATCTACTATACAGTCATCAAACAAATGGCAATTTCATAATTGGGGGTGTAACAATAGATATGGATTTATACATCGGTTAAATGACTACGACATGATGTATCAATGCAACACTTGACAAAAAAAAGACGCATTTCTGTAATCGCACACTGAGTGAAGTTTCTGTGCACACACATCTGAAGTGCGCACAGAGAGTTAAGATCTTTTTTACTTCTTTTTGTCCTTGAATGGCCAAATGCATATGACATTATGTCAGAATACCAGCCTTGGCAAACACAGTCAGTTAATCAGTTATATCTTCAGTTAACATAAACTAGTGATGCGTGGCTCATGGTTATTTACACGGACGCTGCAGGTAAAGTAATAACATTCCAAAAATTGCTGGTGTGTCATGGTGAATGAGAGATAACTCATGTTTATTAAAATAAATCTCCTTTATTAAAATATTATGTTTAAACTAAACTCATTAGCCATCATTTCATGGTAAAAAGCGACAAACGTGTGCCACTCTTTTTTGTTTTCAACAACAATGTCTATCTCTTCAGAGTAAAAACAATCAAAGAAAACATATGCCTAGAGCACCTCCTAGTGGTCATTATATAAAACACAAAAGAACCTACATAAGATTGCTTACACAAGCTTATAGCCCCCTGTGGTGAAAATGAAGATTTGAAAATCAAAAAAATGAAAACTCATGTAGATTTAGCAATATAACGGGTAAGATGTATATTAAAATGTTATGATACATTATATGCCTTTCTCCACTGACGTTCTATGTTGTCCAAAGCATGTCTGATGATTGTTAGGAGCTGTCTATCTGAGATGGGGAACGGAAAACATGGTTTGTGTAACATTAACAGCATCATTAGCAGTTTGATAAACTGACATACATACATATTTAACTGAGCTCATGTCAACAAAAGCTTCAAAATGGGGTTAATTTTATCCTCTGCTAATTTCAAGATCAAAGACCGCAAAGGGGGAGAGAGCAGCATCAGCACTGGTAATTTAATTTAGTTTCACTATTTTTAATGAGGACAACTGTGTGTTAAGCTTCAGGATGGGACATTGAACATTTAAGTTTCATTTGCGGCAGTTTGCGCATCAGTTTGCTGAAGGGATACTGAGCTACTTGAAACACATGAAGCGACCAGCATGAATGGAGTTTGCACATGCGTCACCGTCATTGCGATGTGTGTGGAATTTTTAAAGGGACTTTTTATACTTTATATTTCTGAAATGTATACCATTAACTTTTTTTTTTCTCTCAAAGCTAAGTGAAATAAATAGCGGAACAAGCTAAGCTTTCAGTCAGAACTTTTGCAGACTGATTTCATGAAATTGCGTGTGTATGACACGCCAATTTGTATTTTCATTTTTGGCGTGCTATCAACATGCATAATCGTGTTTATGAACGCTGTTGACTTAACATTGCATTACTGTATATATGAATATATGACCTACCACAACCCCGTCCCTAAACCTACCCGTCACTGGGGTTAATACCATTTATGAGTCTTCCCTATATCCTAGGAAAAAATATCGCTCCACAGATGTAGATCTACATTTTGCTTCGTTTTGCTCGGACATTTAACGCCATGTACATATACGCGGAATCACTTGGACATTAATGGCGTAGACGTACATGCGGATACATGCGTATAGCTCAAAATGCGTATAGATAACACACCACTTGACTTGAAAATGGCGAGTATGTTTACGCAAAAGTCATGATATCATGTTGACTTTTGTGTGAGAGTGATGCACAGCGTTCATGCTTTCAGAGCTGCGTGCTTTTAGCCTCGCAAGCCAGACCCACATCAAGATATTGGGTCTGGGAACTCAACATTGGCAGAGCTCAATCCGAGGGGCAGGATAAACGGTTGTCTTTCAAATTCCCTCTGCATGCAATAGGATAGCGCTACAACCAACCAGAGCGTTTTCTCACCAGCGAAGCTAGTTGATAGATAAAAATTTTGCCGTATCTGGTCGGCAAACTACGAACACATCTTCCTTTTTTAAGAATGACTTAAGTGCCATTCTTTGTTCTTTTCTCAAAGCAAAGCTTAACTCCAAATCCAAGCTGATTTGAAAGGCCACTGTTCACCAGCAAGAGCAGCAGCCATTCTTTGTTTTCAAGTAATGGAACCGTCACAACTCTGTGGTCATTATGTTAAGCCTGCCTACCGACTCTAATTATAAAAATTAAAAATAAATAAACACAATTAAACACATTAAAAATAATTAAACACATACCTAGACATCTCTTGTTTTTTGCTCACATGCTAGCAATTACCCCTATGTGTGCCATATAGGTTGCCGAACCCTGGTTTAGGCTATTAAAGAAATGTAATTTTGCCAAAGAAGAACTCATGTTTTAAATACAATTTCATTCTGGCATCCATTAACCCCTTGGTCTTTGATTTCTGCCCAGGGGGACCACACCACTCTATAGCATCTTTACATTTCAAACATGGCTGTTTATTGCTCTGGCCACATTTGCAATCTATGGCATGTTCACACAGGTTAGCAGGGATTCAGTCTGTTCAGTGTCCTAAATTATTGTAACTGTGACCTTAAAGGGATAGTTCATCCAAAAATGAAAATTGTGTCAGTAATTACTCACCCTCATGTTGTTCCGACCCCTCAAAATAAGAACTCAAATTAAGATATTTTTTATTAAATCTGAGACCTGGATCACTCCTCTTCTAAGGGAGTTAGTTTGTTAGTTCACGTAGTTTAAACGTACAGTATGTAATTTTTTGGCCACCAGGGGTCACTAATTTAAAATAATAACAAAAGGCGTACTTTGATGACTTCGGAAAAGATCGTGGGCTCGCGGGTGTTGTTGTCGCTGTCAATGACAACCAGCTCAACCATCCCAGAGGCACTGTCCCCGACCGCCACGCGATGCTGCAGAGGCATGTCAACCAAGACAGCCCCACAACATCCAGAGACTTGAGGTATTCAGGGCGGATCTCATCCACCCCCGGTGCCTTGCCACCGAGGAGTTTCTTGACTACTTCGGTGACCTCAGCTAGGGTGATGGACGAGACCACCTCTGAGCCCTCAGCCTCTGCTTCCTCAATGGAAGACGTGGCGGCGGGATTGAGGAGATCCTCGAAGTATTCCTTCCACCGCCCGACGACATCCCCAGTTGAGGTCAACAACCGCCCACCCCTACTGTAAACAGCATTGGTGGGGGACTGTTTCCCCCTCCTGAGGCGCCGGACAGTTTGCCAGAATCTCTTCGAGGCCAACCGATAGTCCTTCTCCATGGCCTCACTGAACTCCTCCCAGGCCCGAGTTTTTGCCTCCACAACCACCCGGGCCGCAGTCCGCTTGGCCTGCCGGTACTTGTCAGATGCCTCCGGAGTCCCACGAGCCAACCAGGCCCGATAGGACTCCTTCTTCAGCTTGACGGCATCCTTTACTTCCGGTGTCCACCACCGGGTTCGAGGATTGCCGCCTCGACAGGCACCGGAGACCTTACAGCCACAGCTCCGAGCAGCCGCTTCGACAATGGACGTGGAGAACATGGTCCACTCAGACTCAACATCTCCAGCCTCCCTCGGGATCTGGTCGTAGCTCTGCCGGAGGTGAGAGTTGAAGATCTCTCTGACAGGAGATTCGGCCAAACGTTCCCAGCAAACCCTTACAGTACGCTTGGGTCTGCCAAGTCTGTCCAGCCTCCTCCCCCACCATCGGATCCAACTCACCACCAGGTGGTGATCAGTTGACAGCTCCGCCCCTCTCTTTACCCGAGTGTCCAAGACATACGGCCGCAGGTCAGATGAAACAATCACAAAGTCGATCATCGACCTACGACCTAGGGTGTCCTGGTGCCACGTGCACTGGTGGACACCCTTATGCTTGAACATGGTGTTCGTTATGGACAAACTGTAACTAGCACAGAAGTCCAATAACTGTACACCACTCAGGTTCAGGTCGGGGGGGCCGTTCCTCCCAATCACGCCCCTCCAGGTGTCACTGTCGTTGCCCACGTGAGTGTTGAAGTCCCCCAGTAGAACGACGGAGTCACCAGTTGGAGCACTTTCCAGCACTCCTCCCAGAGACCCCAAGAGGGCCGGGTACTCTGCACTGCCGTTCGGCCCGTAGGCACAAACGACAGTGAGAGACCTATCCCCGACCCGTAGGCGCAGGGAAACGACCCTCTCATTCACCGGGGTAAACTCCAACACATGGCGGCTGAGCTGTGGCTATTAGCAAACCCACACCAGCTCGTCGCCTCTCACCATGGGCAACTCCAGAGTGGTGAAGAGTCCATCCTCTCTCAAGGAGTGTGGTTCCAGAGCCCAAGCCATGCGTAGAGGTGATCCCGACTATCTCTAGTCGAAACCTCTCAACCTCACGCACAATCTCAGGCTCCTTCCCCGCCAGCGAGGTGACGTTCCACGTCCCTAAGGCTAGTTTCTGTGTCCAGGGATTGGGTCACCGAGGACCCCTGCCTTCGACTGCCGCCCCATCCTCTCTGCACCGGCCCCTTACGGCTCCTCCTGCAGGTGGTGCGCCCACGGGAAGGCGGCCCCACGTCGCTCTTTCGGGCTGAGCCCGGCCGGACCCCGTGGGGAGAGGCCCGGCCACCAGGCGCTCGCATACGAGCCCCAACCCCCGGGCCTGGCTCCAGGGTGGGGCCCCGGCTGCGCCATACCGGGCGATGTCACGGTCCTTAAATGTACTGTTCTCATAAGGGGGTTGTTGAACCGCTCTTAGTCTGACCCGTCACCTAGGACCTGTTTGCCTTGGGAGACCCTACCAGGGGCATATAGCCCCAGACAACATAGCTCCTAGGGTCATTCGGGTACTCAAACCCCTCCACCACGTTAAGGTGGCAGTTCAAGGAGGGGACAAGCGAACAATCGGAATATCAGTGTTTAATGCTATAGCTAATACATTTGTGAATATTTTTAATAAAAAAAAGAAAAATGACATAAAAGCAGATCATCATTCATTCAGCACTGTGTTGTGGTTGTGCTGTGTCACGTGACAAGCAATGACGCATCACCATGGAAACATTAAAGTGGCAAGTTCTAAATAACGGTCGCCTTGAAAAACTCACGCTGGGGGGTGAGTTAGAATATTTTAAACTTACGTGTGAAAGGGTTTTACTGGTAGATGAGCTCAGAGTGTCAGATTAATGGATCCTTTCAAAAAAACTCTGTATTTGTCTGGATACCTCCCTTCCCCCAGCCTCCTTCCTTCAACCTTCAGTATAGATCTTTCAGTTCATTCTTTCCAGAACTTATTTAACTCTGATGGTCCTCGGTCACTTCTGACCAAATAATTTTCTGTTTTGAATTATTAAGAATCACAGCTTCATCGGAATGTTACGAAACTTGGTGACATTTCTGGCATTAGGTATGTGAACACAAACAAATTTGAGTTCATGATCCGAGCATGCTAAGTGGTCGTAAAAACAATTACTCACAATTTTGGTCTTTGGTCAGAAATGACCCCCATAGGAAATTAATGGGGAAACATTAAACTTTAATATCAAGTAGGGGGCCACAAAATATCATCCCGCGGGCCGCGAGTTTGAGACCTCTGCTGTAGAGACTCTGTTCTGGTCTGATCAAGTGGGAATTTGCATATCATAATTAATAATTGATAATTAATAATTATTCATACAGATTTGGATCAGACCAGTCTTACATGTTAATAAATCTCCCATTTAGGGAGGCTTTATCAATTTTACCTGTATGCATACATGTGTTTCCCTGCAATTAACCACAAAATAATTGTAATCAATTACACGGACCACGTTTTACAAGACAAGTAAAATTAATTAGCTCAATTAATTTATAGAGTTGTGAAAACAAATTCTGTGGCCACAAGAATTAGTTTTCCTTCTGTATAAACAATTACCCTTTTAGGTATGTTTAGTTCTGTAAAGCTTGTAGCTTTTGATCGACATTTCATTGACTAGTATTATGAGCAGACAGTAAATCAGTCAAAAATGAGTATAATGAATTTTAATATGGCAAAACACTACTTAAGCATTTACTACATTACAATGATACATGTATTTACAAACATTAAAACACGAACTAAGACGACGCGGGGCCTTTAGACAATGAGTACACGTAAGTGAGTTGGGGAGAGAGAGTGAGAGAGAGGGTATGTAGAGAGAGAGAGTTACATTCACCAAGACAATCACCTTTCTGAAACACACGAAAACACATTCTTAATGCTCTGAAAACAGGGTAACCCAAATTTACTTGTATGGGAAAAGTGGTCTCATGTGTTGCTGCGTTCCTTGAGCGGCCTGCGTGGTCTAGCCGCGAGTTGGACGGCGGATCTTTTGTCCTCCGTGCGCGTGCGGCCCGCATGGTTTAGCTGTGCGCGTGGCTCCTTTGTCCCGTGGGCGCGGGGCGTCACGTGGCATTCGGCGCGAGTGTTTGAGAGGTTTGAAGTCTTTGAGGTGACGTTACCCAATGAAATAGTTCGGCAAAGTCTGCTTCCTTTCCTGGGAGGCGAACTTGGCAGTCCACTTGAGGAAAAGACGAAACTTTAGACGAACAAAGAAAAGATCCAGGATCGGATCTGATCTCCATGAGGAGTGTGGAGGGAGTTGCACGCGGGAGCTTGAGTTTTTATGGTCCTTTGTTCTAAGACCACGCGCTCCTCGTGGGAAGGGGTGTGTTCAAGGAAGTCTAATAGTAAAACAATTTGATCTTCATTGGCGGTAAAACATATTAAAAATACACTTTACTTTATATCTCTGTGCATATTCGGGTGTTTCATTCCCTCAGCATTCTGGAGACATCAAGGAACATTATGTTACATTAAAGGGATATACACTTATGTTTAACATGCATAAAAGAAGGTATTTCTAATTTCTATTTATGCTGTGACCAAACAAAGTTATTTCACTGTGACATGGGGGAAAACACACATACATAAAAACATTGAAAATATTTTGTTAAATGTCTTTAAACACAAAAGGAATGCCTTTTCTTTGTTCAGAGATACGTTCTGCCACATTCCAGTGGTGTCATAAAAGTCTTGTAACTCGATGCCACTGGGGTAAGTGGCTGAGTGTGTGTGTGCGTGTGTGTGTGTGTGTGTGTGTGTGTGTGTGTGTTTAAGTTCCGGGGGAGGGTTGAGTCGCCTGGCAAAGTCCGTACATGACTCATAAAGGAAGACCATCAGAGGGTTAATATAGTCAAAAAGAGAGATATAGAATACTCCATCCCAGATGTACTGATCACTCTCACTGGGGAGGAGGAGGTTTGATTAAAAGTGTTAGAGGGATGTGGGGTCAAGGGGATGTATGTTTATTTATTTATTTATTTTTTTTTGTTCACACTGTTTCAGGCTTAATGCAACATAATTTACTTAGGACTACACTATAAAGAAATAACCAATTCTTAAAGGGGTTCTATAATGCCTCTTTCACAAGATGTAAAATAAGTCTCCGATGTCGCCAGAGTGTGTATGTAAAGTTTTAGCTCAAAATAGTCACTTTTTGAGGGTGTGCAAAAACGCACCTTATTTGTGTCCCTTTAAAGGGACATTGTGTAGGAATTGCTGCCATCTAATAGTGAAAATGTATTTTGCATTCAAATGAATTGTGCTCTTTATGTACCATTATGTACCAAAAAGCTATGACAGGATTTGCACTTTGTCAAGTGTTCCTTCAGGTGAACAGATTTGTCATTTCAAACAAACAGCAACTGACACAACGAATAAACGAATGTTACAGTATGATACTTATTACTTACAGTATGATACTCATCACTTACTAATTACTTACTGTGAAAAACATGAACTATTGTAATAAGTACTTATGTTTTCTTTATTCGTTATATTTTTTGAAGTATCCTACATGCATCACATATCATCATCAACTTTTAACTATAAATGTTTATCTGTCTATATAATAAAGTACACAACCAAACAAGGAAAAAAGCTTGTAATTAAGACTAACTGTCACGGTTGTGGTGCAGGCAGAGGAACGAGGAGTCCGGAGTAACGGTGAAGATAATATTTAATGTTCAAAACAGGCAGGAAGACAGGAACTCAGGTGCAACACAGGCTAACATTAGACATTGACCGACAATAACTGAATGAAACAGAGGGAACTAAATACAGGGAGGAATCAAACATAACGATGTGAAGACAGGTGATACTAAAGAACAAGACGAGGAACAGGTGGCTGATGAGGGAGTGAGTTCAGGAGTGGAGACAAGAGGATCCTGGGAAGTGTAGTGCTGATGACAAGACAGGACGGTGCAGACGCAGACTGTGACACTAACATTGCCTTACCTGTCGAGAAGAAAGCAGGACTTTAGTGTCTCTTTTGAACTCTTTCTCCTGCATTAGCTCTATCCACCTGGAAAAAGCTATCCCGACATTAACTTGTGTTTTTTGTAATCTCCGTTCACGTTCACTTTTACGATCTATTTTTTTTTTTTTTTACTTTTCTGGCAACAAGGATTTGCAATGCAGCCTTTTAAACTTGCCGGGCCGCGAGCGCCTCTCACTGCTCTGCTCCTCCGTTTCTGCTGCTTTCAGTTACATCACGCTGGCTCTGAACGAAAACGCGCTGTGGAAATGCGTTGGCCTAGTACTTTTTGTCCCTCTCTGCTATTATAGTTAAGATGGCGGAACTACATGGAAGCCTCCATGGACCTACCCGTCCCATGTATATAAAGATAATAAATTCTTTGTTTACGAGGATAAGTCAAATGATCATTGGCAGAGGTATTTGTACACCACTGAGGACATTTATGAATAAAAATATTGATTTTAAATAATAAAATACATTAAAAAGTACAAATTGTCCCTTTAAAAAGCGATTCTGTAATAGAAAATATCTCCTTTTTCTTTGAACTTTGAGCGTTGTGATGTTGTAATGCTTGATGTTGTTTATAATAACTGCAACATTACTAACATAACTAAAGTTAAAAAAGTTAAATCATAATCAACCACCCCTTTAAATATTTTCATATTTATTTAAAAATATAATTTATTTACATTGATTTTTTTCACTACTCTAACTATAATTATAACTATAAAACAGCAAAGCATATTTCTTGTAGCTTTACTGTGCTACTATACTAATTATTATTCAGCGGATATTACATATTATTATTCACATTTCAAGTCACATTTATTTATATTTATATTAGCCCTTTTTTCAATATAGATTGTATCAAAGCAGCTTCACAGTGATACCATGAAGGTAATACAACACAGATCAATAATATTGTTGAATATTAAATGCCCCCAACTAAGCAAGCCAAAAGCAAGGCAACAGTGGCAAGGAACCAAAACTCCATCAGGTGATTGAAGATTGGAGAAAAAAACCTTGGGAGAACCCAGGCTCAGTCGGGGGCCAGTTCTCCTCTGGCCAATAAAGGAACAGTGATTACAAAACAAATTGGATCGAAACATTAAGGGAATTGTCCACTTCCATCTGTTTGGAAGTCGAAGTAATCACGCCGGTTTGGAGATGATGTTTAGATGAGGATTAGTGCCAATGGCTGTCGTGTCGATGAGGCCGGCACTTAAGGATGAGTAGGAATGGGTCCAGGCGCAGGTCCACCATAGAGGGTCCCTCGGGATAAACAGAGAAACTGATATTAGCGTAGACGCCACCCTTCTTTTGATGTACCAAGTACATCAGGATTTATGGGACGTGTTCCCAGTTCCGGCTGATCTAAACTATGTAGCCTAATTTCAATTGAGGAAATCTATAGTGTGTTATGTGTATGCTAGGTCAAAGAGATGTGTTTTTAGTCTAGATTTGACCTGACCGATTGTGTCTGCTTCCCGGACAATGTTTGGAAGATTGTTCCAGAGTTTTGTTTCTGAAGTTTGTTTATTAAGCGTGCAGGGCAACCACCCAGTAGAGCATTACAATAATCTAGCCTTGATGTCATGAACGCATGAACTAATTGTTCCGCACTTGTCAATGAGAGCATATGGCGTAATTTAGATATATTTTTAAGATGGAAAAATACGGTTCTACAGACACTAGACACATGACTTTCAAATGAGAGATTAGTATCAAAGAGCGCACTAGTGATGTGTCGTTCATGAACGATTCGTTCATTTTGATGTCGGTCCGAGTCTTTCGTTCTTCCTGTCAGTCCCATCAAACCCATGACTGACAGCATAGGCTCTATGGGTAGATAGCTACATAGATTAGATCAGCCGGAACTGGGAACACGTCCTGTAAATCCTGATGTACTTGGTACAAAAGAAGGATGGCGTCTACGCTAATATCAGTTTCTGTGTTTATCCTGAGGGACCCTCTATGGTGGACCTGCGCCTGGACCCATCCCGACTCATCCTTAAGTGCCGGCCTCATCGACACGACAGCCATTGGCACTAATCCACAACATCGTCTCCAAACCGGCGTGATTACTTCGACTTCCAAACAGATGGAAGTGGACAATTCCCTTAATAATTAGGCTATTCAATACGGTGACAATTCATGTGACTAAAGAACGAAGGACTCAAACCCGAAGACTCAAATGAACTAATCATTCCTCTTTCCGGTGTTCTGACACATAGGCTCAATGGGACTGACAGGAAGAACGAAAGACTCGGACCCGCCGAATCCAAACTCGAGAGATGAACTAATCATTTTTCTTTCCGGTGCTGACAGCATAGACTCTATGGGACTGACAGGAAGAACGAAAGACTCGGACTCGGGCGAACCCGAACTCGAGACTCGAGAGATGAACTAATCTTTACTCTTTCCGGTCCTGCTATATCGCACGGCACGGCCCAGCAGACAGCACAGATCAGAGTTAGACACTGACGGGTCAACAGCTAACCTCGAGACATGAGAGGAGGAGAACAAACCTGATAAATATGAAGTTGCAAATGAAAGAACGTCTCGGATCAGGAGGTGAGGTGAACTAACAGGGTCAGACTGCAATAGCCTGAACTTGAGACCCAGCAACTATTAAAACAGTTATTTCAGTTGCTTATAATTTGGCTTTGGCTGCATTACCCTATAGTTATTTATGTTATTTTTATTATTTTTACAAATGTAATCAAGATTTCCGTAGGTACTAGATGTTTTTGGATATTTAACATGACATTTTAATTATATAATGATGAAATGACCGAAATGAACGAAATGACTCGATAAAAGATTCGTTAATTTTGCTGAACGAGACTCAAAGATCCAAGTCAGTAAAATTATCCGAACTTCCCAACACTAGAGCACACCCAGACGAAGACTTAACAGAGCTGACATCAAGTGTTAGGGAGTATTCTAGGCTGTTACGTGTGGAAGTTTTTTGTTCAATAATTAGAATCTAGAATTTAGTAGTAGGAAATTACTAGTCATCCAATTTTTTATATCAGCAATGCATTCCGTTAATTTTGTGAGTTGGTAAGTTTCGTTAGGTTTTGAAGAAATATACAGCTGGGTATCATCAGCATAACAGTGAAAGCTTCCATGTTTCCTAATGATATCTCCTAATCGTAGCATGTACAGAGTGAATAGCAGCGGTCCTAGTACTGAGCCTTGTGGTACGCCATACTGAACTTGTGATCGATAAGACATCTCTTCATTTACTGCAACAAACTGATAACGATTAGATAAGTATGATTTAAACCATGCTAATGCAGTTCCACAAATGCCAACATAGTTTTCTAGTCTATTTAAAAGAATGTTGTGGTCAATTGTGTCAAATGCAGCACTAAGATCGAGTAACACTAATAGAGAGATACAACCACGATCGGACGATAATGACAGCTGTCTCGGTTCTACAGTATGATGTGGTCTAAATCCTGATTGAAAGTCCTCACAGATATAATTTCTTTCAAGAAAGGAACACAGTACTGCTTTTTTCCAATATGTTTGACAGAAAAGGCAGGTTCGAGATTGGCCTGTAATTAACTAATTCTGTAAGATCAAGTTGCGTTTTTTTAACAAGCGGTTTTATCATAGCTAGCTTAAAGGTTTTTGGTACGTATCCTAGCGACAAAGACAAATTAATGATATTAAGAAGAGGATCTATGACCTCCGAAAGCATCTCTTTCAGTAGTTTAGTCGGTATAGGGTCTAGCATACAAGTTGTTGATTTAGATGAATTAAGGAGATTGCAAAATTCTTCCTCTCCTCTAGACCATTTCACAACAACACTGGTCCAGAAGCACTTCATGTTTCAGTTTTTTAACACTACATAAAAGCTGGGATAAGATACAACCAACAGAACATTTAAAACTGAATCAAAAAGTTAAACAAACATCTTTAAGATGTTTTCTTGTGAAATAAAGAAAACAGTTACAAACTGAAACAGGAAGTGTTTCTGGACCAGTGTTGTTTACATCTTGTGAAATGGTCTATAGCAGCAAATTAAACAAATGTTTCCTCAGGGAGACAACAACGCACCCCCTGATGTGATACTGTAGTAGACAGTTGCATAGTTATAATTTTATCCCTGATATTATCAATCTTATAAGTGAAGAAATTCAAGTCATTACTGTTGTGTTGCTTGGACACTTCTGGGCTTGAAGCTTTCTTTTTCGTTAGTTTAGCCACTGTTTCAAATAGATACCTACGATTATTGTTTATTTTCTTCTAATAGGTTTGAAAAATATGCAGACCTAGCCGTTTTTAAGGCCTCTCTGTATGCAAACAATTTCTCCTTCCATGAAACAGGAGTTATTACAATACAAAGTGTATTATTGAACAACAAATCCTTGGAGAACACTGTGGGCCCTATTTTAACGATCTGAAACGCAAGTGTCAAAGCGCAAAGTGCAAGTAACTTTGTGGGCGAGTCCCGGCGCTGTTGCTATTTTCCCGGTGGGATAAATGCCTCTTGCACCTGGCGCAAATCTAAAAGAGGTTGGTCTGAAGTAGCTTCATTATTCATAGGTGTGGTTTGGGCGTAACGTAAAAATAAACCAATCAGAGCGCCATCCAACATACCCTTTAAGAACAGGTACGCATGTTGCATTACGGATTGTTATTATAACGGCGGGTTTCCAGGCGTGCGCCAGGAGTGTTCACAGCCGAGGAGACCGACGTTCTTGTCAGGGCAGTAAAAGACAGAGAAGTGACGTTGTATTGGGATGGGAGAAACCCTCGCACATCAGCGTCGGTTAAACATTATATAGGTATGTTTCTTGCCACTACTGGGCAAACAGGTCTGATCCTTTAGTACTACAATTAGCATTAAAAATGGATAATAAGGTTTTTTCATCTTCATGTAAAGCACAATGATTTCCCTCATGTTTTACTATTTTTCCTTGTTATAATGTATGATTTGCAAAAATAAAAACTGCTGCATCTGTGTTGATGAGAGAATCAAAGTGTATGCTCGCTGTGCACCCGCTACATTATGGCCAAGCATGCACGCTTAAAATAGCATTTTGAACAATGCGCAACGCACCACTGACTTTAGACCAGGTTAGGTTTTTTCTGGTGAGTGGCGCAATTGTTTTTTGGAAGTGTAAAATAGCACCAGGGAATGTTTGCAACGAAGAGAAAAATGTTTGCGCCGTCTGTGGAGGGAAAAATCCTGCTGTGACAGTGATGAAGCCAATTTGTATGTATATGGGGATGATTAGGAGGCCATGATGGACAGAGGCCATTGGGCAAATTTGGCCAGGATGACGGGGTTACACCCCCACTCTTTCGAAAGACATCCTGGGATTTTTAATGACCACAGAGAGTCAGGACCTCGGTTTAACGTCTCATCTGAAGGACGGTGCTCTTTGACAGTATAGTGTCCCCATCACTATACTGGGGCATTAGGACCACACAGACCACAGGGTGAGCACCCCCTGCTGGCCTCACTAACACCTCTTCCAGCAGCAACCTGGTTTTCTCAGAAGGTCTTCCATCCAGGTACTAACCAGGCTCAGCCCTGCTTAGCTTCAGTGGGCAACCGGTCCTGGGCTACAGGGTGATATGGCTGCTGGCTGTGGACAACAGATGTCTTGGCAGGATCAGGTTTAACACCCTGGTCAGTGAGTAGGTGACCAACATAAGGGACTTCGGTGACCCTGAACCGGCACTTGTCAGGGTTCAATTTGAGGCTGACAGCCCGTATTCTGTCCATGACTTGGCAAAGGCGCAAATCATGCTCCTCTCTTGAGCGGCCCCACACCAAGATGTCGTCGATAACAATTGCACATGGCTGCCCCTCATAAAGCTGCTCCATGCACCTCTGAAAAACCTCACTCCCTGTGGTGATGCCATAGGGCATTCGAAGGAAGGCATAGCGGCCCACTTCATGCAGAATGCAGATTTGAATGGCAGAATTTAATGTTCTATTTTTCTCCTTTAAAAGCTATGCACGGACAGGGTCACTGTGGATCCTGATCAGTTCATCATTTAGTGCTCCGAACTCACATTTCTTGGCCATTATTTTCAGTGTGGAAACATAAGACTGGGCCGACTCATGTTGTTTCTGGTTGGTCGTGTTAAATGCATGTCTGTCCATAATTATGCTTTTAACTGGCAGGCATAGCTGTTCAAACTTATGTACGCGAACGTCACGGTCCTCTCGGTCCTCGTCCCCCTCGAAGTCAAACGTGTCAAATTTATCCAGTGGGCCGGCAAGGTTAAGAAACGTATAAGCCTTCACCTTTTTTGTAGCTGTTGATAGTCCGGCGTTGCTGTAGACGCGCCATTCCCGCTTGAACTTCTCCCAGTTGTGAGCGATATCCTCATTGAAAACGAGCGGGTCGATCCGGCCGAGTCCTTGAGCCATTCTGACACCATGTAGATGAGCGTGTATGAAATAATAATCTCCGTGTTGAGAACACTAGCCTTTATTGTAGCTTAACACCCACAGCTTATACAGTACACAACACGGGCTCTGGTAATGTTCAACTGCCATTCCCCCGCCCCCTGACGTGATCACATCATAGCCGCAACCATGGCAACTGTCACCACAGTCTACACAGTACACCTTTTTGACAGAGACAATGGCTTTCAATCCTGTGTTCCTTTTTAAAACTGCCAGATGTTTCTGTGATGGACTGCTCAAGGAATTCAGGCAAGCTAAGCAGGGGAAGCCATGGGAAAGAAAAGAGAGTAGTGAAAGATAGAGAGTAGAGGGGCAATGAAAAATTTAAGTAATGTGTGTTAGCAGAGACATAATCAAGCAGGCATGCAGGCATACAGGCAAGATGGAAGAAAGCAGAGAAGGGAGGAGGGAAACAGAAAAGGATGCTAAGCATTGGGGGTGGGCTGTGTTGCTTGAAAGAGAACAGCACTTGAATAAGACAGAAAAATGAAAAAGAGGAGGGAGCACAGAGAAGATCTCCAAAACCACCACTGGATGTTGAACAGAATACATGGCATTTATATAATTTTGAATCCGATTCAGAATAAATTTGATCAGGTTGCCATTGTCATCAACCCAAGAAGAGGTCAACATTAATGAATACATTCACTCCTACAAATTTGTAGTTTATATAAATAGCGTCAACATTCTAAAGAAGGGGTCAGGGAGAAGTGAGAAACAAATAATACAGCTCCCTTCAACACATACCACATATACTCAAGATCCAATGTGCAGGAAAGCCTTGGGTATAATCACAAATGAACATAATCACAATAACAATATTAAGGACAATATTTCATTAATGCAAAATTAAGGAAATAGATTAGGGGCCATTTTTCTTCTTAAAATATACTGACATAGACATTATGCAACAAAATGGGAGCTACTTTTATCTACACATTTTAGAGTGAAATTCAAGATTTTTTACAGAACAGCATTTAGAATAGCATTTTTAAGGTATAACAGAGCTTTGTGCTTACATTGACTCAAGCATTTATTTTAGTTTTGTTAGTGTATATGAATTATGGAGTGAGAGCTGTCTTTTAAGATATTTTTATTCTGTTATGCTCGTGTATAATTTAATCTGCTGGTTGCAGAAAACAGAGTGCTCTCAGTCCAATGGGCTCCTAACGCCTAGGAGACAGCCAGGGTCACAGGGCAAGAAAAGATATCCATTATTTCCAACATTTTAGCGAAGATTCCTTAGGGACTGGTGAAAACCATGCAAGCTAAAAATGTATGTTTTATTGTTAAAGGTCCAAGCACCAATTTTGTTCACCTGAAGTATGTATTGTTTGTGTTAGCTTTCTTATTCTTTGAATTATTATTAATGGTTTACTCCACCCCGGGTTCTGCAGCCCCGTTCTCTCCACGCCAATCTCTTGACCCACTCCCCGCTACTGGGGCGGCGGGGAAGCCTGGGCCGGCCTGTTGATGCTGCGGGGACCCAGAAAACTTTATCAACCGCTGTGCGGTGATGGGGGTGGGGACACTGATCCAGGTTCCCGACGCACCACAGGCTGCACCTGATCAAGCTGGCCTGTACCAGATACCAGTGAGTATCATCAGGCTGTGGTGTATTCAGGCTGCAACCAAACCTCCATTTATCAAAGCCTGATTAAATCTTTGGCATTGGATAACAGTCGCATGGTTAAGGTACGGTATGTGAGGACGGGGTGGTGGTGAGTTATCCTATAATGCCTGTGGTAATTCAATTCAGGGGACAAAAGCATAGTGTGGTGGAGGTAGCAGTTAATCCGCACCTCCAGCATCCGCTAATTTTGGGAACGAATTGTCCGGCTTTTAGTGAATTATTTGGATCTTTGTGTGCGGCTGCCTCTTGGGAAAAGAAAAGTAAGGGAAAGACAGTGGTGGTTCAGGTGAGAGATGCTGAGCCGGGACCTCTGGGTTCTGCTGCAGGGGAAGGGAGTGCTCTGGAGAGAACTACAGTATCATCACAGAGTGCGCTGAACACACAAAAAAGGTACTTCAGAACGAATTAGAGGCAATGCTGGACATGGGGGTAATAGAAGAGTCCAGCAGCAACTGGGCGAGCCCGATAGTTTTGGTTCCTAAAACCGATGGCTTAATAGGTTTCTGTGTGAACTATAGAAAGGTGAATGCGCTGTCTAAGTTTGATGCTTATCCAATGCCAAGTATTGACAAATTGCTTGATCGCCTGGGTTCTGCTAGTTTTTATTCGACACTGGACTTAACAAAGGGATATTGGCAGATCCCCTTGTCTCCCATGTCTAAAGAAAAGACAGCTTTCACAACGCTGTTTGGATTTTTGGACCAATTTGTCACCCTTCCTTTCGGCTTGTTCGGGACTCCTGCGTCTTTTCAGCGTCTGATGGACAAAATTCTCAGACCGCATGTTGCATGCCGCTGCCTGCTTGGATGATATTATCATCTATAGTAACGACTGGTAGCATCATATGCAACATTTGCGTGCTGTCCTGAAGACGCTGAAAAGGGCTGGGCTTATGGTCAACCCAAAGAAGTGTGCGATTGGACGTGTGGAAGTAAGGTATCTGGGCTTCCACTTGGGTCACGGACAGGTGCGTTCCCAAATTGATAAGATAGTAGCGGTTGCGACCTTGGTCGTACAGTGGATGTCACCTACAAAGTCACTATCATGGCTCCTCCCTCCATCGATTCCGCCATGGGCTTTCATCCTAGCTGTCCTCTGGGTCACTAACAACTGACCACTCCTTCCATCATTTCCACCATGGATGCTACCTCCATTATCGCCACCCTGGTCTCTCCTGCCTGTATGTCTGCCCTCTTACAGGCCTTCACCTGCTCCTCATCCACCTCTAAGGTCGCGTGTCCACCAAAGCATTTTTACCCAGTTGAAAACGGCAGATGCTCTGCTGAAGACGCCGTGCTTTTCCGTTGAGACGTTTCGTTGCTATGATACAGAATATCCACAGCACAGTTTACTTGTAACTGATTTCGCAGATAATTTGTTTCATAATAAAAATGTATTTTTCATCCATTTTGTTCGGTTAGCTCTGTTGGTTGATGTCGTTTTACAGAAAGAATGTTGTGACAGTTGGTTAGTGTGCTTTAGTCCCGCCCCTCCTCCACTGTGATTGGACGGGTGGGTAAAAAGTGACAATGATGAGCGGTGTGTTTTATCCAAAGTTGAATATTTTACAAACCATACAAAACGTTGGGTGCTCAGCACTTCAGTGTGAAAAAACAAACAAACCAAAAAAAAAACCCCGCTGTGCTCCCATTGAAAATAATTGAAAAACGCTTTGGTGGACACACGGCCTATAGCCCCCAACATCCCTCCCTTGTATCATCTCTTGCGGCGCAAGGTCACATCTTCCCGGAGGGGGCGTTATGTCACAACTATGTTATGTATGATACGCTGTTATGTTTGTTCTTCTCTAGTTTGTTTTATTTAATAAATACAATTGTTATTTGTACTTCTTGGACATCTTTGTCTTCTTTGGAGCTAAAACTTTACATTGTCGTAATTATTTATCAGATGGTACAACATAAGGTTGTTTTGTAAGCATTATGCATGAATTATAATCCATCAAAAATACATTCTTCATAGAAAGTGCTAATTTTTAATTTGTTAAATCATCTGGAAGCAATGATTCACTATGTTTTGGAGGTGTCCCATAATAGCTACTTGTTTGCATATAACTACTTGTCAACTCAAGTCAAGTCAAATATATTTATATAGTGCTTTTCACAATACAGATTGTATCAAAGCTGCTTCATAGTATCAATCAAAACAACTTTACTTGTTTGCAATAACTACTTGTTTGCAATAACGACCTGTTAATGACCTTTTTTTATTTATGAGACTCTAAATATTATGATTGATATATATATATATATATATATATTTTTTTTTTTATTTTTTTTTGGATGTGAAGTCTTGATGCATATAAATGCGCGTGCCTCTCGTCAAGGTCACTGTTAAACACAAACCATTCCCATTCGGAGTGAATGCTGCACTTACGGTAATGGTGGTTTAATAGAATTGTTTTAATAAATGTCCAATGATTGTCCACCCTTCTCTCTGGCTTTCTACAGCCAAGGTCACTGATGCCAGGCTTTGCTGTCCTGAGCTTGAATGGTCTTGTCAATGTGTGACAAAAAGGCAGTAAGATTTAGGGAGATAGTACAGTTGAAAATGCTGAGGATCATACTTTTCATTACCTTGACCAAATGGCTTTTGGGTACAGTGACTTAATACATGTGTTGTGTGTTTGTGTGTGTAACTGTAATGTTGACATCCTTTCTGTCATTCAATCAATAAAACTGTACAGGACCTGCCATCACTTAAAATTAGCTGTGACATTTGTGTGAGGCTCAAAAATATCACTACCATAAAAAAGAGATATATGGTCTAAAAATGTAATTACTCTGATGAACCTTGTTCTCTCTCTCTCTCTCTCTCTCTCTCTCTCTCTCTCTCTCTCTCTCTCTCTCTCTCTCTCTCTCTCTCTCTCTCTCTCTCTCTCTCTCTCTCTCTCTCTATCTCTCTCTCTCTCTCTAGCCAGAAGACTTTGAGGATGTCCATTCCCACACCTTCAAGGCTAAGACCTTCAAAAAGGCAAAGAGTTGTGCAGTATGCAAGCAGGCTTTGACGAAGGAGGGCCTAGTTTGCAAAGGTCAGTACTGCTATTACAACATATTCTATATTATTATGATGGTGACATACTATGATTCAGCACCAGACTATCCTTGGATAGCTCGTCAAAAGATCTGTGTTCATTATTTTGTCCAAGTATGGTTACTGAATTTGTGTTTTTGATACAAAATATGTGTTGTAAAAATGTGAAAAAACAGAACATCCATATTATTATTAAATCTAGTTATATCTTTTCATATAGCATACACATTTAAGAAATATATTTTGGCAGCAGCAAGGCTGTTAAAATTAGCCTGCTGATTTAACATATAGTAAAAAAAAAAAAAAAAAAAAACACCACAGAGCTTGACAAACTCACTAGCCATCCGTTACTCTTTTGTTCCTTCAAACATCACACTGCCCTTACCTGTTTACTCTTTTTTTTCGTACTAATTGACGTTTATTTCTCTCTTTCCATCAAAATGGTACATTAAACAGACAATAGTATCACTTTTTGTGAATGCCCTTTAGTTTTCCTATCTTTTGACGATTTATACAAAATCAAGTCAAGTCACCTTCATTTGTAAGGTGCTCTTTACAATACAGATGGTTTCAGTAGCTTTACAGTGATAACAGAAAATGAAGGTAACAAAGATTGTTTTACAGCAGATCTATAGAAAGATATTGTCCAGTTTAAAGCTACACTGTGTGATTTTTACCCCCATCTAGCGGTGAAAATGTATATGACCATCCAGTGAATATTAGTTTCTGTTCCTCTCAATTCCGATTTCGTTTTAACTCCTACGGTGGCCAATGTAGTCCAAGATTAACATGGCTTCCAGTTCGACCTAGTCCATGAGTGTTAACTCAAACGTAAACGCGAAAGGCAAAGCCTGAATTAACATGTATGTCCCTCTTTGGCTAATGTACATTCAAGATGGAGGGGCAGCATGGCGACCGACATTAGAACCCCTTACCCGTATATATTTTCAATGGCATATTATACACTCACGAATACTTTATTACTTGAACGAAGTAAATATACATTAATGAGCACATATATTTTTGAAAGAACTAAGTGTTTTTAGCTAAGAATAAACTAAAAGAGTTACACAGTGTAGCTTTAAGTAAGTTCAGCATTAATTAATTTCCTTTGTAAAGAACACTTAATGGAGCACTATTATGATGTTGTTAAAGGCAACAAGTAATGGAAAGCATGTACAATTTGGTTGTGTTTAAGATAGACTAAAGCTCTATCAGGTTTTTCCCTGGGTCAAACATGATCTTCGGTGGTGATGGACGACCACAGTCATCCACACAAACACAATAAAAAGTACCCTACCCATGTGAACTGTGAGCCCAGTACTGACAATAAATCAAAATAATTGCAAAAAAAAAAAAAAGTTTGTAATATTAACTTATCCTATTTATTCATGAAATAAAAAAAAATAAACACTGTCAGGACAATTCATAACAAAGTGCTTAGAACTGTCTTATATTTAAAAATCTGTTAATTTATATGTAAAAACTCACTAACTGACTGATTTAAAAAGAACAACAACGGAACACATTACATAGAAAAAGTCAATTATTTTGCATTTACACCAATAATTGATGCACAGAATATTTGTTTTGCCCATTGCTATGTTTATCACTGTCAATTGGATTCAATCGTGCATTTACATAGGTTGTCAGTCCAGACACTTTTGGCGCTTTTCCACTGCATAGTACGGTACGGTTCGGCTCAGTACGCTTCGACTCGGCGCGGAACAGTTCGGATCGCTTTTCGTTTCCACCGCAGTAGTACCCCTTCAAAGTGTGTGGGACTGATCGTTATTTGCGCGCGCCTCTACTGCCATGACATCATCTTAAAAGCGCCACATTTTCAAACCCACAACACAGGGACAATGGAGACTATCGAGGGGATGGTGTTCCTGATTCTCGGTATGTGGTTGTTTTTAACTGCTAGACGGAAAAATGTGTTTAAAATGAGGCTGATTGCAGCAAAACAAAAATACTGCTAAAAAAGTGTCTCGTGTCTCGTGTCGCAAATCCAATGAAGCTAGTAGTGACGCAGGGAATGACGATTCTGTCTGACCAATCAGTGATCTGCAGTGTTTCACGTCACATTTTAATACCGGTACGGTACGCTTGGAACCTCAACAGACCAGGTACCATTTAAAGCGGCCTGAAGCGAACCGTACTGTACCGTACCATGCAGTGGAAAAGCACCACAAGTGAGACGTAGCGAACCGAACCGTACCGTACTATGCAGTGGAAAAGCGCCTTTTGATTTGTAGGTTAGCAATATGAAAAATATAAATTTTATACAGAAAGCGAGCAAATATCGCTGCCATTAGTCAATGATGTCATGATCCTGGTATTCTCCTTCCTCTGTCTCCCCCTTTTGGTCACACATTGTCATCTTCATTCACCCTTTCTCTGTGCTGACACGCCCACTTAGTATTACTCTTCATTTTCTACCAGCCGTCTCGTCAATTATCGCTATTGCACTCATCTCCTCCTCACCTGCTACCTCTTTATCTCTAATTTGTCTTTCTATTTCTCGGCCTATCTCCCAACTCTCCTTTGCCAGATTATTGTAGATGGTTACATTCATGTCGGATAGTTCTTCTGTTTAACTAAGTCCCGTCCTGTTTGGTGAGTCCTGTCCTGTTTGGTGAGTCCTGTCCTGTCGGTAACTCTTACTGTTCATATGCTAAAGTCTGCCCAGTTGAAGAAGAGAGACGGGTTTCTCACCTGTGTTTCTGACCGCTGTTTCTGTTCCTCATCTGCTTTCTCCGTTGTCTCTCCGGGACCAGCCAGCCCAGCCCGGGTGTCATTTCTACTGTTTTGTTTAAGAGACTTTCTGTTGTTAGCCCAACGCGGCGCATTCCTTGGTTATATTAAAGAGACTATTAATCTGCTTACGCCCTTGGGTCCTTCCTTCAGACATCCTTGACAGAATAATCTGGCCATTATAGACCCAGCATTGGAGAACCCAGTCCAGACTGCGCTAGAGATTCAGGGAGCCATGCTGGGCTGTCACAAGGAGGAACTGTCCGCTACCAGACACGCCGTGGATACCTTGGCAGCTCGAATTACTGACCTCTCTGAGCAGTTACTCATCTCCGTCGCGACCCTCCATCTAGACAACAGGAGGTTCATAAGCCCAGGGTAAACAACACGCCCTGCTTTGCCGGTGAGCCATCTGAATGTCGCCCCTTTCTGACTCAGTGTGAGGTGTTTTTTCTCTGCATCCTGTCACTTACTCCCAGGATCAAAAACACATCACCTATATTGTCTCTCTGCTCACCGGGAGGGCACGCAAGTGGGGTACGGTCGTTTGGAACGCCAAGTCGGACCGCTTGGACCGGTATTCGCTGTATAAGGAGGAGATGATTTGAGTTTTTGACCGCTCCGCTCACGGAATTGAGGCATCTCATCTCCTCTCCGAGCGCCACTGCTCTTGACCCTCCGCTCAGAACCCACACTACTTTTTCCACTACTCTCCACTGGCCATGCTCCTCTGTTTCCTGTCAAGCCCTAATTTACTTGGGAGCCGAGGGTAGTTTTATTGATGAGGCCTGGGCCCTTGAACAGGGCATTCCCTTAGTTGATTTAGAAGAGTTCACGTCTGGCAGCCTCCTTGAGAGGGTTCACCGGGCTACTATTCTGGTGAGTCTGACTGTTTCTGGAAATCATCGAGAAACTAGGTGTGGAACGGTACATGTATTCGTATTGAACCGAAACGGTACGGGCATCACGGTTCGATGCACGAATTTACACGGAGAATACACGGTACAAAAATAAATAAAACTCGCGTGCATATTAATTTATGTAATGCGGAACTACTGTTAGATACTCGCGTTCTTTAGGGACACATAATCTGTACCATCGGCTAGCTCTGAACGCGCGTTCACTTCAAATGTTGGCTTTATACGCGCATCCTCACTTTGCGTCAAACTAGACGCGAATGTGGCACTCTGTTCGTGTTTTGTGTGACCGCATAATGAACAGGCTGCGATGTCAAGATTGCAGTGTGTGTGTATGTGTGTGCATGCGTGCGTGCGTGCGAGAGAGAGAGAGAGAAAGAGAGAGAGGCGCGATAGAACTGTGGTTACACTGAATCCCACAGCAGAAACGCCCCTTCAAACAGAATGTTCAAATCAGAGGCAAAAATCAGGCTAGGAAAAATGCCCTTTATTACTAAATTATGACTATTTTTAATCTAAAAAATATACTAACACTACCGAGGAAACATTATAAAATAATAAAATAACCCCATGTCAGGGGACCTTGAAAGCATATTTTAAAAACTGAATTATAAATTTACATTTATTTGTTTCATATTAACACCAATAATAACATATTCCTTTTGTCACTGCGTAGCATTGTTGTACTAACATTCCATGTGAGTACAACAAGAGCATTAAGTGGCTTCATTATGACATACAAGTGTCATACTCCCTCCATTTTAAGGGCTTTGGTCTTAAGAGTTAGTAGGGTATAGAGATGGTCACTTCCACATGGACTTTCCCTGTATTTTCCCTTTCCCTTTTCCCTGTATTTTCATACCTTCACGCATGCACCCTGCAGATATCACGCGTCATCAGCACGTTTCATGCTATGCAGAGTTCGTCACTAGACAGATGTCAGTCACCTTTTACAGTTCCTCCTGAACCAAAACAACAAACTTATGCTTCGTTCACACCAACTGTCATTTGGAGGAGATGGAACCCTGAGTTTCAATGACAGCCCTATCAACGGCAAAATTAATATTGCATATTTTGAAATCTGGATGCCAAATGCAGCATTTCTTAAAGTCACCATAGAATCTAAATTGACCAATTGTATGCCCTCCTAATCTTTAATCAAAATAAAAGTCCCCTCCCACCAGCGACATCTCTGATGAAGTGTCTTTTGGCGCAAGGATGGGACAACCTTGGCAATCACATGAGATTGCAAAGCAATGGCAATCAACAACAATCCAATCAATTCCCGTAGGACAAAATTAAGTCCCGCCCAAGATTTTTTCTAGTTTGAGAAACCGTTTCACTACTTCCATTTAATTGACTTTAAAGGGTTAGTTCACCCAAAAATGAAAATTAAGTCATTAATTACTCACCCGCATGCTGTACCAACCCCGTAAGACCTTTGTTCATCTTCGGAACACAAATGAAGATATTTTTGATTAAATTTGAGAGCTGTATAACTACCACACAGGCTCCTAAGGGAAAGACACTTGACGGCCCAGAAAGTCAATGAAGAAAATGTTTAAATATTCCATGTGACTACAGTGGCTCAACTATAAGTTTATCAAGGGACGAGAATACTTTTTGTGCAAAAAAACAAACAAAAATAACGACTTTATTAGACTATTCCTTTTCTTCCTTGTTGGCCTGAAACGAGACTTCCTTAGATTTCCACGACGCATGCGCGAGAATTGAACTGAAGTAGTTGAAGGAGATCGCAATTTTCGTGCATGCGTCGTGGAAATCTATTGAAGTCTTGTTATTTATTTATTAGTGTGAGCAATAATTCCCATTTCTGCCAATTACCTTTACTGTGTGCATGTGTGCCATACATGCCTGCAATTTATCATGAAAAACAGTTTCAAAACTCGTATTATTGTGTATTTAAATGTACTTACTGATATCAGTGTAGTTTTAGACAGGCAGTGAGGAAAGTGTTTTAGAGACAAAGTCATTTCTGTGTATCATTAAATATGTGTACTAACTCTAACACTTTATTATTATTATTATTATTATTATTATTTTTAAATCAAGTACACTCAAATGAGTGTAGGGGAGAGTGGGGCACAACCTAACACATTTTGGTTTTGGCTCAATTAATTAAAAATAATTAGGTTAGATTAATATTTTTTTACACAAGCAACATACACATCTCTACTACAAATGAACACTTAAAAAGTTTTTTTCTAGGACCTACCATTTTCGTACAGTTGCACTGAAAGTGACAGAAGTGCAAATGTTACAACTTACCCCATATGCGGGGTTAATTGTAACAGACAGAAGGTTTAGTTGTAGCACTTGTGTCTAACACACATAATTCAGTACTATTTTATTTGAATAGTTTAATATTGTTTGTGCATCTGTATAGACAGATATCCATACATCCATCCCTCATGCAATCATCCTTCTATTGTGGATCAATATCATGGATAGAGACATAGAAAAGGGTTGCACAGTTTTGCAATAAATAATAATAAATAAAATTGTAAAATATTGTAATTGCAATTAAATTATATTTGTGTGTGGAAGCTGCATGTACAATTATTATTATTGTTATTAATAATAATAATAATAATAATAGTCATAATAATACAAATGAGCTTAAAATAAAAAATAAAGGGTTTATTGCTTTAAAAACAGGCCATATTTTTAATAAATAAACAAGTTATCATTCATAGTACACTACATTTGAAACATTTTTAAATTCCAACATTGTTTGTGAAAGTCCAACAAAGTTAAATGTATACTCAAACCTGAAAAGTTGTGTGGCTCCTTTTTCATTTGATTATCATTATACACTTGGCGGCTTAGTTGTAACACTGTGTTACAACTAACCCCGCTGTATATTACATATTTTTAAGCCTAGCTAACAGTCGCTAGGAATTGCTGACATGTTTAAAACGGTGCTATGTTTGAGCCAACAAGACAGTGATTAAGGCAATATAAAGTTAGATTTGGAAACGTATATACCCAACTCAGAAACCGAAAAAAATCTATGATGAAAAAATTTACTTGCATGGTGTCAAAACACTCTTTGTCCAGTATCTTCACTAAATATAATTTAGTGGGAGGGCCGTCTTCTGGCAGTGAGAGAAAAAGAGCAGAAAGACAGCCTGCTTGATCCTGATGAACTATGTAAAACGTCCATGTTACATTTAACCCCACGTTAGGTTGTGCCCCGCGCTCCCCTAGTCACATAATTAATCAGCCTAATGAAAGTCATTTTATTTTATATGGAGCAGGTCACCTCAGGAGCTGACATCATGATCACATAACAAGCCAAATACAGTACACTTTCTTTTGGTGATCCCCTTTATTGGACAATTTCTCCCCTACAATAACCATGAAGAACCATGGCTGAATTGTGTATAAAATATTGCAAACAGTGTATTTCTACAGTGGCAGGGTACAGTTTATCATCGGATGAGCTGGATGGTGCCTTGCATGGCTGACACCGCCATCGGTGTATGAATGAGTAAGTGAATGGGTGAATGTGAGGCGAATGTGAGACAAATGTAAAGCTCTTTGGTGGCCATTGGGTCTGTGAAAGCGCTATATAAATGCAGTCCATTTACCATTTTATTTTCTTCAGTAGTAACACCAAATTTAAATAGTCTCACTTAAGGTCATTTTATGGTAAACTCGTGATAAACTACTAATATAATAAAATAAAATAAAAAACAATTTGATCAAATGGTTGCAAGAGGTCTTTTTAAGGACACTATAAAGTATATGCATGTTGATAAGAGTGGTGATGGTGGGGGGTTGTGTTTTATGTTGAAGTGCATATTTGTGCAACCACAGCAGCATGTCAACTTGCTCACTGCAGCATGTCTGTGTATGTATTAGCAGTTGCACAGCTTTGTACTTGCAATGCATCAGCAGCATAAGCAGATCCACTGTGACCAACTACTTGTCATATACATAATAACATGCTAAAGGTTTATCCTGAGAGTTGTCATGACTGAAATATGTTTAATTTTACATGGTGCATGCTAGTGGTTCATATTGGGGTTTTAGGATCAAGGTTTCATTGCGATTTGTTTTGGGGGTGGAGTACAAGGTAAATAAAAAGTCTACACACCCCTGTTAAAAAAGCTGGATTTTTTTTTTATATAATTATGTAATAAATGAAACAAAGATAAATTGGAATCTTGGCTTGGGAATATTTTCCCACTCTTCTTTGTAAAAAAACTTTCCCAATCTGTTAATTTCTGAGGGCATCTCCTGCGCACGTGTGTCCTCCTCTGTTTCAGAGTCGGTTGACAGTGTGCGCTGTCCCCGGATCATACTGCTCTCATCCCCCTCTGTCCCCAGAACCCTGGCAGAGCAGGCCCCCGTGGAATACTGGTCCTTCCCTGGCCTCCTCTGTCAGGGCACGGATGATGACCGTGCCCCCACACGGAGCTGCTATGCCGTCCACGTCCGGGCAGGTCATTTCGCTTCACTGCATGACCGAGGGGATGTCTGTGGTTTGCTTGACTCCGTTGGCACAGTTCTTGTAAGCCTGGCTAGAGTTTCCTAATCTGTTCCGCTGGGTCGTACGAACCATCGGCTCGGCTATGCGATTCAGTTTGCACGGTCTCCTCCCTGCTTCAGGGGAGTCCTCTCCTCTATAATCGGTGGCTATTCCCCTATTATGAGAGCGGAGGTTGCTACCCTACTGGCGAAGGGTACGATCGAGACTGTCCCTCCAGACACTGCTCTTGCATTGCTCAAGGTCAACGTGTACTAGCCCACTCTGACATTACCGTGTCAATATTATACATGTCACATTTATTTATATAGCGCTTTTCACAATACAGATTACACAATATCATACATCTAACATCAAGGTGGTCTGTGCTCCTGCCGTATGTCACAACTCGCCCGCCACCTCTTTATGGAGTCAGAAGCGCTTCGAGACATTATTCCTGGAGCCCTGAACTGTGTAGCCTAAGAGCTCCCACGGTTTCACCCCTCCCTGAATGGTGACTCCATCCCCTGGCGGTTCAGCTGGTTTTGGACCAGTTCTGGGATATATCTGTTTGCCTCTTATGACTCGACCCATTGCTCACTATATTATTCCCTGACCGAGAATTACTTCCTTCAAGATTGGTTGGAGCGAAGGCTGTCTCCCTTCACCCTCAAAGTATCCATTGCTGCTATTGCTACACACCATGACACATCCTGGTAGAAGGTAAGTCTGTTGGGAAGCACGACCTGATCGTCAGGTTCCTGAGGGGAGTGAGGAAACCTCCTCAACCTCCTCTCGTTCCCTCTTGGGACCTCTCAGTGGTTCTAACTGCCCTGCAGAGTGCTCCCCTTGAGTCTTTGCAATCAGTGGAGCTTAAGTTCATTTTAATAAAAAAAACAGGGCTCCTGGTTGCATTGGCGTCCATCAAGTGGGTAGGGGACCTGCACGCATTCTCCGTTGACGAAGCACACCTGGAATCCGTGCCGGCTTACTCTCATGTGATCCTGAGACCCTGGCCTGGATATGTGCCCAAGGTTCCCACCACTCCCTTCCGGGACCAGGTGGTGAACCTACAAGCACTGCCCCTGGAGGAGGCAGACCCAGCCTTGGCACTGCTCTGTCCAGTATGTGCTCTCAGCGCCTATGTAGAAATAACACAGTGTTTCAGGACCTCAGACCAGCTCTTTGTCTGTTATGGTGGGAAGCAAAAGCTTTCTCAATGGATAGTAGACGTCATTGCTTTGGAGTGTGGCATCCTCTTGGGCTATACCTCATGGCACCTCGCTAATTGACATCTGCAGAGCTGCAGCCTGTGTGACACCCAACACATTTGCCAGGTTCTCCAATCTCTGAGAGGAGCCTGTGTCAATATAAACAATATTCTCTCAAAAATACAAACATGTACATACATGTTGCTCACATATTATGGTAGCCCTCTTGGTGCAAAATAGAGTGTAATTTCACCTTTACCATTAATATGTTAATAAGCAACTGAAAAAAGCACAAATGTCAGGGCATTTGAAAACATCTCAAGGACCCCAAAAACACCTTAGAACCCAAAAGGTTAAAGAAGTGAGAGAGTCCCACTGAAACTTATTCAGAGGCTCCTGGGGCATGTATGGCAGATGCAGCTCCATATGAAGATCGCTTCAGCACTGGCTTCGGCTGGATCCCTAGGTGGCCTTGGCAGAGCGGCACACCCCATGTAACAATCACCCTGGCCGGCCACCAAACCCTCAGCCCTAAAACAGACCTTTTGTTTCTCCAGCGGTGTCTTTAAAGAGAGGTGAAATGTACGCAACTCAAGCCACTGGATTCCAATGCAGACAGAGGGCGCTAGGCCTCTGTTCCTGCATGCCCTTTGTACGTGGCCCCTCAGCTGTAATGGTTTATACTAGTTCTAGAAGCCATTGGCCCGGAGAAACAAAAGATCTGTTTGCAGGCTGAGGGTTTGGTGTCCACCTCAGTTCCAGAAAATTGATATGTTACAAGGACTCCTCAGGTGACCAGTAGCTGCCAATTAGCCTATCGACGGCCCCTCTCCCAAAACGGTCATTGTCCAATCACACATCATAGCAACTGTTACTATGTGAGCTGGTTCATCAAACATTGACTCCAAGCAAGATGGTGAAGCGGTGCGCCCACAGCATTTGTAAATCAGACACAAGATGTTGATGAATGTAAAAATGTAAATATGAATTGGCGTGTCATACATATGCCATTTCATGAGATTCAGTCTGGAATATTCCATATATGGAACAGACGAAGAAGTGCCATAATCATGTGACATTCCAGGAACAAAGCTAACAGAGGCCGTTTCTTAAAACCAAGAATGCAAAGAACGGACTTGTATTCTTGGGAAGAAAGCTCTTGCTAGTTGTTCTTGGAAGAACGAACTCACTAGGTGACGAGCACACAGAACGCTGCTGACAGTTTGAGACGATGTGTTCTTGCTGGTATTGCGCAATAGTACCCCCGTACAGACGCCGTCTGCAGTGCCCAAACATAAAGAGAATTATTACAGCCAGGCTTTATCACCCAAACCTAAGGGATTACTATACATACACTACAATGTAATGTATATTCATAACAATAAAGCAACATCTGTCTCATTTTAATTCTGCTTCTGTTGTTTGTTTGTGCACATCATTAGCCAACGGCGGGAAAAAACGCCGGTAATATTCGGTAATATTCAGGTAACTTTTGACCTTCCTCTCTCTGCTTCCCGCTCCTTCCGCGAATGCCGAAATGAATTATGGGATATTTCTGCCGTCAAGTTCACACAAGTTACCAACCGATGCATCCTCGGTAAAATGGGAGTGTCAAGAACACATCCGGGATTTTTAACCGTTCTTGCCTAAATGCAAACTTGTGTATTGGGACAGTACTTGGGCCACGACTGATGACGTTTTACAAGTCCACAAGAACACAAGTACAGACAAAAAGGCATATTGAGAAACGGCCAGAGATCGCCGTAACATGCAGATGAAGATGTTTTGAAGACATATGAAGATATATATATATGGTTGAACTCAATGAAAAATCGGAATCGGCCTAGAAAAACTTCACCTAGTTTTATTTATTTATTTATTTTTACATTTGCCGTAGTATTGTTGATAGTTGTCATCATGAATATTGATGTATTTCACATTAGTAGTGGGAAGTTGAGTCTTTGAGTCTCGTTCAGCAAAATGAACAAATCTTTTTTTCCAAGTCATTTCGTTCTTTTCAGCATAATATAATTAAAATGGCATGTTAAATATCCCAACACATCTAGTACTTACGAAAACCTAGTACTTACGAAAACGACTACATTTGTAAAAGGAATAAAAATAAACTATAGGGTAATGCAGCTATAGCCAAAGCCAAAAAAGATGGCCAGAAAAAGTAATGATTAGTTCATCTCTCGAGTTCGGGTTCGGCCGGGTGCGAGTCTTTTGTTCATCCTGTCAGTCCCATAGAGGCTATGCTGTCAGTACGAAAGAGAAATGATTAGTTCAATCATTTCAGAATAATTAGTCTTCGGGTTTGAGTCCTTCGTTCAATTGTCACGTGACTGCTGGTATCTCGCATCAAATACAACATTAGATTCGTGTTATTGATTGCGTCTGAATGTATATTGTTTTATATTTAGGCATTAAAATACTAAATATGTGCAATGAACATTATGTAAAAAAATAAAAGTTCCACTTTGTCCCTGTCCGTCTCTTTTCTATATTGTGCATCCGTGGTGTGTTTTATTATATATTAGTAATTAACTACTATTATATTACATTATCTATGTGCTTGTTTGTAAAATGTTTTGTAGGAATTAGTAGGCTATTCAATACGGTGACAATTCATGTGACAAAAGAATGAAGGACTCAAACCCAAAGACTCGAGAGACGAACTAATCATTTGTCTTTCCGGTACTGACAGCATAGTCTCTATGGGACTGACAGGAAGAACGAAAGACTCGGACCCGGCCGAACCCGAACTCGAGACTCAAGAGATGAACTAATCATTTCTCTTTCCGGTACTGACAGAATAGCCTCTATGGGACTGAAAGGAAGAACGAAAGACTCGGACCCGCCCCGAACCTGAAGATTCAGAGATGAACTAACGTTAATCATCTGTTTCCAGTACAGATTCAGAACCCATATGTTGCAATGCGCATGCGGGGTTAATACAAAATGAACGAATCACTATCTAGTTAAAGATCCGTTCAAAATGAACAAATCGTTCATGAACGACACATAACTATTTCACACCTGGGAAGACAAAGACCCTCCTCTAATTGTCCTATCAGGTGGGACTGTGAGGGAACTATGGAACAAAGAATGTGGAGAGATTAAAATAATGGCTTTTTAATTGTTTGGATTTATTTACAACACAACACAATCCAAAGATACCGTAGGACAAAAAAGCTCATTATTGAACACACTGATCTAAAGACAGAGACTTGACACCTTTGTTCCATTTCCAACATACCTGTCATTTCCAAGGTGTTTGCTTTTTTATAGTATCATGTTCATATACATAGACGCGTGTGAATGTTTAAGTCAGCAGGACTCATCAGTGGCATCTGACAGGCATCTAAAATCACAATCAAATCATGGCAATCACATTGACTGGCAGACAGCCCATGACTCATTAGCGTGAAGGATTAACGTGTGACCTGAAACTATTAAAGGGCCCCTTGCAGACATGACAATCACCTTTCATCTGAAGGGACTGTTTGGTAGGCAGGCCCCGAGGCATGGCAAGGAAATGCAGTGTTTCATTCCCTGTTCTCAGGGAACATGGGTTACAGTCGTAACCTAAGGCGTTCCCTTTCAAAGCGGAACTTGCACTGCGTCGATGACACTGTGGGGAACGATATACCCTTGCCGCCATGCTAAGGGAAGTGCATACCCATTGGCAGTGACAACTGTCAGAACCAGCAATTCAGGTCACACTGGGCTGTCAGTGATAGGATTCCCTACGGTCGTAGCCCCAGCTATATGTTCCACTGGAAACCTCCAAAAACATAGTTTAATGAAAGGCCTACCTCAGCCTGCTAGGGCCTAGGACCACAACTCCGAACTTGACGCGCAGGAATTTTTTACGCGCATAACGCGTCTTTGCATTGACTTAAAATTGAAATCATTCGCGCCTGACGCGCTATTCGCGTCCGGTGTGAACGTAGCATTAAGCTGCAGGCAGCGCAAATAAAGGATCTATCATGAGCGAGAAAGCGAAAGAGACTGGGGTACACCAAGTTACTGTCATGACGTGAGTTTGTTGTTATATTCTCTTGACCTATCTGGCTGGTGCTGTGATAATCCACTAGTGCTTATCACTGCCTCTGACGGTCAGGAGGAATGAAACTGCTCTCTTTGGGGGTCATAATGGACTAAGGCTTCTGCTGACTGAAAAAATAATTTTGCCTGTTCAAATGTATTCTCTTGTTCAACACTCCATTTGCACTTGTAATTAAAACTGTGAAGAAATTTTGGCAGAACCTTCAGCTCTTCAGGGTCCACCTTGTGTCCTTGAACATTTCCATTCCCATTATGCTTCTCGCTTCAGTCATAGCTCTCCTCTTTGAAGTCTTGGCAGTACTGTAGCAAGAGTCAGAAGGTGCTTGTGGTCAACTTGTAGTCCCAACATAGTCTCACTGAATTGTCAGGCTTTAGAATAGGTATGGGTTCTGGGTTATTCATTGCCTCTATTATCATAGGTTTAAAATTATAAAGTTGTGTTGTGAGCAACTTATGTATGTTCCTCTCTTCATCTGTGAGTCTTTTTTTGTTTTTTGTTTCCCATGTACTGTATGTGATGTAGCCTACTCTTTGCACTTTTCCTTGTTTGTCTGTCTTGTGCACTGCTCCCCCTTTAAACTCTTCCATTTTTGACCTCGTATGTCTTTTTGACACATTTATGTCATTTTATTTTTACTTAATGAGTGACACCCTCACAACTACTGCTGCTGCAGCTAAGCCCGACATCTGTAGCATGTTTTGCTTTGACCCCCTCTTTCCTTCTTGCTTAGGCCAGGTTACACCACTGTTTGTGCATCTCCATGGCCCTTGGTATCTGCATTTTGGGCCTGCAAATTCCTCATATTCTTGTTGGCTGTCTCTATTGCTCTGTTTCTTACAATAACCTGTGGTCACTGTGGTCGTTGGATATTCCACAGACCAGCCTCTTTCTCTGTGCATTTCCTGTTGATTTGTTTCCATACTTGCAGTTTCCATCTTTACATAACATATACTGTATATCCTTCTGTGTGTGAATTCTAATAAAAATGATTTCTGTCTTGCTGCATCAGTAATATGTATTTGACTCGATGATAAATGGCATCTTGCTGCCTACCATGCTAGCCATCTTCTATTCCTTTCTTAAAATTTTGACTGCATAATCAGTAAAGTTCCTGATCTTTTTGTTCTAGAGACCTCCTCAGTCTTTCCTTTTTTTTCTTGATGGCATTTATATAATGATTTGAGACTTGAGGTTTCAGTCAGGATGTTCACTGAGAAGCTATCCCTTGCAAAAATATAGTGTTCTGACAAACTCCTGTGGCAAACTTATGGTGAACATTGCCACAAATTCAATTTTTTTATTTATTTTTTACATGTGAGCTTTGTGGCGAACAGTGTGCAGCAACTTTGCAGCAGACAGTTGTGGCAAGTCTATGGTAAATATGAGTGTACAAGTGCTTCTACTTTTTGGTGTAGATTCAAAGTATTTTTTTATATCATTTAAGGTTTAAATATAGAAAACAATTATCTCTTGACAATACATCAAAATACAACTACAAAAAAATCAACACTATGTCCAATACTTCTAAACATATTGGTCTTCAACATATAACACATAATTCAAATTAAAAGGAATGGTAAGCTCTAATTGAATACATAATATTAAATAACCAAGATAAACAATCAATATTACATTGTATCAATATGTAAAAAAACAACAACAACAACAACAACAAAACAACAATATTATCATAACCTCAGCCATTAAACACTATAAATTCATTCATTTACTTGTTTTTTATTCACATATTCTATTAAGCATGACTGCTCCCCTACAGGTACAAGTTCACTTCTTTGTTGAAATCTGCATCTTTCATTTTCAGATGATCTGAAAATGAACTGAAAAAGAGAGTGAAACTAAACTGTATAATGGGGTGATGGAACATTAAGCATGTGTTATTCATTTCATTGCTCAGACTTTATTAATTTTAACTTAAATGCTGTTGATGTCTTGCCATACAGATCACATGATTCTTAAAGTCCCTCCATGAGTTTGTGAATGGTGAAGCCTGGGCCTTCATGCTGGAACCTCTCAAGAGTTGTTACAAGCCATGTTTTTAAGACTGCCAATGACTTCAGTATCAGGGGCAGGCTTCATTCTCTTTCAGGATCAACTGGTAAATAAATGAGTTTCTAAACAATCTATATATATACAGCTGATACAGAATATGAGCATGACTATTCATCTAATCACATCTAACGTCATCAGCAGGCAACATATTTACAGTCATTGAACTGAAAACCTCACTTACAGCTGTACATAAGTAAATATAAAGTATGGGAGAAAAGAGGGACACAGATGAAATATGACACACAAGTGAGATAGATAGATAGATTTTACTTAACTAATTTGCTGTTTTGAATGAAAAAAAAAATCACTTACATGATTCATCTAGATCTGAAGAACTGTCACATTACCAGAACCTCAGTCATATCTATTGACATAAAGTTCATGCTATTTTCATATTTTTGTCATTTATATAATTTGTTATGAAGTAAAATGGCCTCACCTCAGAGAAACTCACTGCTTTTAGGTTGCTGCAGATTTGCCGCAAAGTACCCATAAGTTAGCCGCAAAGAAATGTTTTTGCAAGGGACATGCTATTTTCACTGTAAATAGTGTTACAGTGTAAATAGTGGTAAATGCTGTTTGCACCAAATATACATAGCACCAAATATCACCTTGCTTGCATTAAATACAAATAGTGACATGACATTCACATAAAGTATAAATAGAAGTAACTGAATATTTGTACTATTAAATAGTACAAATAACCATAGCCTATTTGCACCTGTCTTGTAGAACACAGATCAGATTATCTTTACAAAGCACTTTTGTAGTGTGAATTGGGACAGTAAGAGTAAATGATTGTATATTGAACTTTGGATTCAATACTTCTATGATCACATTTAATGCATTTTTTTTTCTTTCCTTTCCCTGCAGTGTGCAAGTTGTCCTGCCATAAGAAATGTGAGGTAAAGGTAAATCATGTATATATTTTTTTTCATATTTCACTTTCTTTTAAGAGGACTTTTACAAAATTATATATTTGTATTATCTTTCTTGCTGTGTATCATGCTAGATTCTGACACATAAGATTTTATAGGTGTATTTTATTTAATTGACCTTTATTGACCTCTGTTTACATGTTTGTTAAAATCACCCTGCTTTGCAGTGCCAAATGTATGAAATGTGCCTTCATACAGTCACATAAGCTGTATGTGTTTTAAAACACCAATCAGGATTTACGTGTCAACATTTTTACTTACCAATACAAAAGCTCAAAATAATCCAGTTATTTAAATCACCCGCACGCTGTATTTATCTGAGCATGGCTGCTGATACCACAAATGTGCAAATAAGGAATTTAACTGAGGGTTTAAGAATGTAAAGTGTGAAACATCAGATTATAAATACCCAGGATTAATTGCTAAATCCCAAATTAGGTATGAGTAGACAAAACATGAATCAAGATAACCTCGGAACCTTGGGTGTGCAAAGCCCTAGCCATGCTTGGGCCTCATGGGAATTCTTGTTTCTCGACTCTTTGCTCAGCCCCACAGCGGTCAGTGAATTATCTGTACAAGAGGTTGGATTCAGGAGTCATTTTTTCAGTGCCCCTCCTGGGAGAATGTTGCGTCTCGGTCACCACGATCCAAGAGCTGTGTTGCCTCTGCCAATTTCACTGCCTTCACTTTTTCATTCATAGATACTGGGTTCACACAGCTTACTTCTGTGGCCATGGGATTGAAAACAAGAGTTTGTCTACTATGATATCACTCATTCAGCCACCTTGAGCAGGTTTAAATCAATCGCTCATAGCAGCTTATACGAGAGTGAAGAGACACACAGAAGAGGATTGTGTGTCAGAATAGATTCCGGGTGTATTTCCTTGTCACTCCCTGCTGAGAGAGAAGTTGTTACTCATTTTTCTAGTTTGCCATTGGCTAAATCTCCCACCAGTGGTGATGTAGATTGTTCACACAGGGCCGGCCCGTGGCATAGACCTTATTCAGAGCAGCGCCATGACAGGTATGAAAGTGAAGCTGTGAGGGATAGACTTACCGTGTTTCCAATGGCATCCGCTGTAAAAAGCTGAATAAAGCTCCTAGATTACTTACAATTTTCCACAGCTTATGTTGTCGGGAGTTTTTTGTCAACTGACATTTCTTGGAAAGATATTTTTCTAATGTTTCATGAGCAGAACAATCCCAAACACATTAAATAGTAAATAAACAGTAAATTAAATTAGTAAATTAAACAGTACAGCTCATTGAAGAGATGCATGTCTATCCCTCACAGCCTCGCTTTCATTCTCATTAAAAATCAAAAATGGCGCTGCAGTGAATGTATAGGCAGTATAGGCAAATGCTGATTTTTTAAAAAAAAAATTGTATTACTAATACTATTTTAAAACCATTAATTTTAAATACTACAAAATAAAGCAAAACAACTCCACAAAAACTTAACTAAGTCCCCCGACTCCGGTCCAGTGCATCAATCTCCCCCCGCCCAGCGAGAGCTTAAAGTGTGCCAGAAAAAGAGTGCGTGCGATCAGTTTACTGTTGGTAATTTGTTGTTTAGCGTCGCCGCTCGCCGCATCCAATGTAGACAACATTGCTTTCGTTTGAGGGCGCTTACACTCAAGCACTCCCTTAGAAACGGGCCTCGCGGCCATCTAGACACGGTGAAAGTTTCCTCATTGTGACGGATGGCCGAATTTTCATGACACATTTAAATTAGCAATGTTAGCAATAGTCTGCTGCGATAGATAGCAGGTTATAACCGTGTGTTCTATTTCATAGATCAAAACGTGAAAATATTTAGAGGCTCTGTTCACCACAGACCTTATTTCAGGCGATTTAGCAAAAACCCATTCAAAAATCCCATAGAGCGAGGGAACCATAATGCTAAAATGCTAACTCACTTCCGCGTTTTGGCCTACAGAGTGACGTCGTAACTTCGGGACTCAATTGCGTGCAGAGATGTCATGCGCGCACGCATGGTTTGAATGAGCGACCTCCTGTTTCGTCACGTGTAGATCTGTTATCCTCTCGCGAAAGTCATTTGCCATGCGTGCCAGCATCAATTGTGTGCACGTTTATTTTAGTCATTAATTTGTTGCCATAGTTAATACAAAACCTCGATTTTGTATTAATGTTGGTCAGAATTTGTGCATGCAACAAGTAGGCTAAGATGTGCATTTGTGGATCAAGTGACACGCGTGCATTTATTGACTTGTTGGATGGATCTTTTTGGATTCATTTGGAGTTTGACACTTTCATTTCGCCGGTTTAGAAAACCTGCTACCACTTGATGGCAGTGCTTAAACAACGGCAGCGTAATCAAGCGTTCTTCCCAATTTAAGATGCTTTTGTGGATTATAAAGTGATAGTACAAAATACCTACCTTATTAATAAAGAATAATTTGTAGAAGCAAACAGATTAAATCAGATTATGAAAAACACCCATAGAAAACCATTATAAAACACTTAATGTGCAATAGCACGTTAATAATACTCTTGAAAACTGTTCTAACTCAAACTTTTAGGGATTAAAAAAAGTGAAACTTTTTGAGTGAAAAGTAAAACTAAAAGTGTTGTCAGAAATTTAGTAATGGTGATGTGACCGTTATGTAGTCCATTTATAGCTTTTCACATCTGCTGATTGTATTTGGGCTTCAAAATTCGTAAAAGTTGTGTGAAGATATTGTGAAGATTTTGTGTGAAGATATTGGAAAAAAATGTGTATAAACTCATAAACTTTTGTTGGTCACAGAGATCCTATTAGAATTTTGCTGAGGGAACCAGGGTGATGCTAACTGTTGTACCAAACTTTGGTACAATTTCAGATTACATTTTCATTAAATTATGCTTTATGTAAAAGCAGCAGTATTTTAAAAGCATCTATTTTATGAAAGAATGTGATTACGTAATTAGATTTTGCTAATTACTAGAAGTGAGAGTTGTATTGCTTAAGACGTTTTCCCTTCACTGCTGCTACCACCTATTCTTATCTACATTCAAGGCAAAGCTTTTCTGATCTCAGATGAGCCTACAGTTCTGGAATGTTTTTGATTCATGTAGTCACTGGTATGAATCAAAATTGCGAACATTGGTCACCCATATGTCACTTTAAGCAAGAATATATATGTAAAAGATTTACCTTGATTCCTGCCTGAAGTTGTCATAAAATTTGACTTGATCGTACAGTGCTTTCCAAACCTGTCCCAGAGGGCCCACACCACTGCATTTTGTAGAGAGTGCAATATCTGAATTAGTTGTGACCATTATGGAGACATCTTAAATGTGTAGAAATATGATAAACAAATTATATAGTAATTCAAAGTGGGTAAAAATTACAACAATTTATTTATTAATTTTGTGGACAAAATATTTTATCTGCAGCAAATTGTAAAGTTTAAAAGTTACAAAATTCAGATTTCAGTATCCAGAACAGTATTCTATATGAGAACCTGATATTGACAATGTGTTGATTACAATTGTTATTTACTGTAGGTAAAGAAAATGATAAGGGAACAAATCACAATTTTCCTGCTTAAAATACTGTAGGCCTACTGATATATTTAGACTCATTGTGGGTTAAAAATATAGCTGATGTTTTCAGTCACAGTTGTCTTTTTTCTCCCTCTATCTCCTTCTCGATTTATCTGTAGGTATCCACAGCCTGTGAATCTACAACTAACAACAGCCAGGTTAGATGTTTTTAATTTAATACTTATTTTGTTTTTTTGTAGCTCAATATTCCTCCTTTCATTCAGCACAGAATGAATTTGAGTTATTCATGAAACAACACATATTGCACAATTATTATTACTACAGATTGAGTTGCTTTAATTTTAAGGTCTCCATCAAAATTTCAATTAAACCACTAAGGTCCCCATCACAATTTCAATTAAAATTAAAATGAAATCGGCAATAAAAAAAAGTTTTTGTCTTGCTGCAATGTAAGTAATTTAGAACTAATTTTGATGCAGGCATTTCCATGTTTGTCATTTTACAGTAGTGTAATTTTTTATTCAAATGATACCAAATATTGCATGGTGGTAATAAAAATGCATTTTTCTGAACCTATATCCAAGAAACATGTACATGAAATTGAAAGTCATGAAAGTCCGTTCAAAAGATCTCGGAGTAGTTGAAAAACTGATGTGTTCTCTCTTGCTGTTGTCCATGTGTATCACAAATTTCGAACAATGTTGCAATAGCCATTATGGACCACGCCTAAAAAACAAATAGGTTATATCTGCTTAAACATTGGTATTTATTATACGTTGAAAATATATATGCAATTATACTCTATATTGCCAAAAGTATCGGACACCCTTCCAAATCATTGAATTCAGGTATTTCAAATCACTTCCATGGCCATGGCATGCAGACCGCCTCTACAAACATTTGTGAAAGATCGGGTTGCTCTTAGGAACTCAGTGAATTCAAGCATAGTACCATGATAGGTTGCCATTCGTGAAATTTCCTCAATACTAAATATTCCACGGTCAACTGTTAGTGGTATTATAACTAAGAGGGGTCAGCACATGCTGAGGCGGACAGTGCGCAGTCGCCAACTTCCTGCAGATTCAATAGCTACAAACCTCCAAACTTTGTGTAGCCTTCAGATTAGCTCAAGAACAGTGCGTAGAGAGCTTTATGGAAAGGGTTTCCATGGCCGAGCAGCGGCATCCAAGCCTTACATCATCAAGTGCAATGCAAAGTGTTGGATGCAGTGGTGAAAGCACAACGCCACTGGACTCTACAGCAGTGGAGACATGTTCTCTGGAGTGATGAATCACGCTTCTCTGTATGGCAATCTGATGTCTGGGTTTGACGGTTGCCAGGAGAACTTCTCAGGTTCGTCCTTCAGATCTATTGTGACAAACCAATCCTCGGGTTGAATTTTATTCACTATGGTGAGCATCTTGAACCTGAACCTCCTCAGAGGCCGATTCAAGTGCCTGAGATCTATCATTAGACACAACCCCCCTCCTACTTGGGAACTATGAAGTAGAGGCTTTAAAACCCGGCTACCTGTCTGGCTGAGGAATATGTTATATAGCTTCATTTACCAGCAGGGAGTTTACTTCTTGTTCCAATACTCGACCCTCCTTTGGGTTGGCTACAGTCCAGACCACCCCGATGAAATTTGTTGGGAGGAAACCGAACTGCAGTCTGTACCCCAAGGAAACCAGCCTCTCGAGGCTGCTTTCGGGTATCGTTTGAGATTCGTTCAAGATCTCCTGAAGCGGCTCTCGGTCTGCAGGGTCGAGAATCGAAAGGATTCTCGATATGTGGGTGCGAGCGCTGCCTAGCCATGGGATACAGACATTGATTTCCTGAGGACTCCCCAGATAGTAGGTTTTCATTCTTGACACCCTGAAGCGGAGGACCAGCATGGAAAAATCGAAAACGATTTTTGACGTTCGTTGCTCATCATTTTAATTTCTCAGAATTAAATGCAGTCATTAACACTGGATAAGTGAAACACGGTCTGGATGGTAGGCTGAAATTATAAAATATATAAATTCTTAAAGTCAGATAATATTCCATCATTTCAATTTCATAGAATTAAATGCAGCCATAATCACCAAAAAATACTGTTTAAATATTATTTACGGTCTCTCAATCTACTCGCTGCCTCAGCAAACATCCCTCAAGAATAAAGTCAACAGGTGCGAGGCTGAAACTAGATATTTCTCCTGGCCTCAACTCGATAGAAGACCTTTGGGATGAATTATAGCGGAGACTGCGAGCCATGCCTTCTCATCCAATATCAGTGCCTGACTTCACAAATGCGTTTCTATGAATGGTCAAAAATTCCCATAAACACACACCCAAACCTTGTGGAATGCCTTTCCAGAAGAGTTGAAGCTGTTATAGCTGCAAAGGGTGGGCCAACTTCATATCAAACCTTACAGATTAAGGAAGGGATATCATTAAAGTTCATATTCATGTAAAGGCAGATGTCCCAAAACTTTTGGCAATATGGTGTATTTGTGGAAAAATATGTGCAATTATATTTGTGAAAATATATGTGGATTGTGTGTGTTTTCTATCATCATCTATAACCAGGGATCCACAAAGTCTCCCAATATGGATTCAAAACGAAGACCATCCAGGTACGCATGCTACACTGACATCATATCTTGGTCTGGTATACAATATCAACTCCCCTATGGCTGGTTTATCATATTTTATATTTGTATATTGTATATCTTTGTTTTTTTAGATCGATAAACAGCAAGATGTTTCTAAAAAAAAAAAAAAAGCATGCCCACTTACACTATATAAAGCAGGTTATCTGTGTCTTTTATTTAATGTCTAGCATTTGTTACTTATCTTTCCTAAGAAGCCTGAGTCTGGTGCAAGCAATGGAAGAAATTAATGAGGTGGACCTGGTCTATATCACAGAACGCATCATTGCTCTGTCCTTTCCTGGTGGAACAGAGGAGCATAAATACAGTGTACACCTGAGGGATGTGACCAGCATGCTTCGTTCTAAACACCAGCAGCACTATCTAGTAAGAATCCTCCAAACCTTGGGGCAAATGACAATCCAAAAAAAATTGAAAATAAGTTCTAGTACATTATTTTTGGTGAATAAGAGTTTAGTGTTCCTATCAAGGAAACGCCCCTTATTATTGGTCTATAATCAGACCAATGGTGTGACGAGACGTCACAGGCGGGTGAGGTCATAGACCAGGAAACTATAAAGCACACCTGAAAACAGACCATGCTAGCTTCTGTGCCTTAATTTAACACTATGTCTATTTGGTGTTTGTAATTGAAAACAAAATCAATCTATCTATCTATCTATCTATCTATCTATCTATCTATCTATCTATCTATCTATCTATCTATCTATCTATCCATCCATCCATCCATCCATCCATCCATCCATCCATCCATCCATCCATCCATCCATCCATCCATCCATCCATCCATCCATCCATCCATCCATCCATCCATCCATCCATCCATCCATCCATCCATCCATGGGATCTATCTATCTATGCTCTCACCTAAAGGATTATTAGGAACACCATACTAATGCTATGTTTGACCCCCTTTTTGCCTTCAGAACTGCCTTAATTCTATGTGGAATTGATTAAACCAGGTGCTGAAAGCATTCTTTATAAATGTTGGCCCATATTGATAGGGTAGCATCTTGCAATTGATGGAGATTTGTGGGATGCACATCCTGGGCACGAAGCTCCCATTCCACCACATCCCAAAGATGCTCTATTGGGTTGAGATCTGGTGACTGCAGGGGCCATTTTAGTACAGTGAACTAATTGTCATGTTCAAGACACTAATTTGAAATAATTCGAGCTTTGTGACATGGTGCATTATCCTGCACTCTTAGAAGAAAAGGTTCTATATAGAACCTTAAAAGGTTCTAAAACGCTACGTATTTGGAACCCCTAAAATGCAATACATGTGAATGGTCACAAAATTAAAGATATGGGGGTTAAAAAATGTATTTAATCAATATCAAACAAAGAGTGCAATTTCAGTTTTTATCCTCCAAAAATCTGCATGATTAAAATGTGATATTAAGTTACTACAACAGTTTAATAAACAATAATTTAATTACAACTACAAAATGTTGCAGAATAAAAAGAGCGGGATAAAAATAAATAAATAAAAACTTGTGTGCCATTGTAGTTTACACAGGACTGGCGGGACCTTTATTCTGTTATGTGGTTTTATAACCGTTACTTAGAGCATAGAGTAATGACAAATAATAATCGCTTGTTATTACCACTAAAAATTTTCAAAATAGCCCCACACTAACACGGTAGCATAATAAGGGTCTCTACATTCAAACCGAAGCATTGAGAACTTTGTCAGTGCCCATACAGTTTATTAAGAAGATATTTTATACACACAGTCAACTTCGCAAATACAGGAGGAAGCCATCTTTGAAAAATAGTCTCTACCAGTCGATCTACGAACGCCGATCCAAGTGCGCTGAACTGTGCAGAATCTGATATGGTCCGTTGTTTCCAAACACAAACCATTTTCTTCTCTTCAATATGTACATGTAACTATTTTGAGCCTTGTTAGTGATAATAACAAGCGATCTTTATTTGTCATTACTCTATGCCCAATATACTAGCGTTATACTAGCGTTATAGGCTAAACTGTTTTTTGAGATGAAACTATTTACATTCGGCAATCATGAAAACAAATCTCAGATAACGGTTGACTAGGTAACAATGTGTAATTAGACCAAGGTTCATTTTGCACCGGAGTTCTCCTTTAATTCCATGAATCCATCTATCCTCATCACAGGAAGTTTCTGAGATTCGCTGTCAGGGGCCAGTCACTCACTGTGAAACAGTTTTAGGGACTGTTGGGTCTCATGGCAGCTGCGTCCAACGTAATAACTTTTGGCCTCCTGTGCATGAGTGGTGGGTTGATGCTTAACGTTATCGAGGGATGCTTCCCTCACAGGTTGGATCATGAGTGGTCTCTCGGCGAAAGGTTTATAGCAGGTCCATCTACTTTCTTGGCACATAAATCAGCTAGAAATGATGGTGGTGTTTCGAGCTCTCAAGCACTTCCAGCCAGACCTAAGAGGTTACCATGTGCTTGTGGCCGAGGCTCCCCTATTATGGTTTTCCTCCAATATCTATGCTTCTGGGAGTTCTGGAGAGGGTTCGCCGGGAAGGGGCCCGTCTGTTACTAGTAGCCCTGTACTGGCCGGCCCGTGTTTGGTTCTCGGACCTTGTGTCCCTTCTAGATGGCTCTCTGATGGAGATTCCGATCAGGAGGGACCTGCTGTCCCAAGCAGGGGGCACGATTTATCACCCTCACCCGAAGTTGTGAAAACTGTGGGCTTGGCCCCTGAGGGCCAATCTGCTTACCACACTCCTCTGGGTGGTGCATCATTGGGGGAAGATCCTCTCATTACTTGTTTTTTTCGCTGCACCCTAAGGCCGAGGCCTGCACTGCGCACTAGAGCACCGGCTTGGGATTTGGCCATTGTTTTGGAAGGCCTGGCTTTGGTTTCCATCGAGCCCATTGAAGAGGTTTCTGAAAAGTTCCTTAAACTAAAAACTTTATTTCTCCTCTATTTCTTCTATCAAGAGAATTTGAAATTTGCAAACCTTGTCGGTTGGTCCTTCGGGCCTACAATTTGCACCTGGTATGGTGAAAGCCTTTCTTCCCCCTTGGCCTCGTTATATTCCTAAGGTCCCTACTAATGTTGCAGGCCCAGTTGTGCTGCAGGCCTTCTGTCCTCCACCTTTTAATACACCAGATCAGGAAAAACTTAATCTGCTGTGCCCTGTGCGGTCTTTGGATGCTTACTTAAACAGAGCTGCCCTATGGCGTAAATTGGATCAACTATTCGACTGTTTCGGGTAACCAAGAAAAGGTTAACCTGCGTCTAAGCAGAGAATGAGCAAGTGGGTTTTCGAGGCTTGCTTATGAAGCGGCTGGTCATCTTTAGTTGTCAGGGCCCATTCTACCAGGAGTATGGCTGCCTCAAAGGCTTTATTATTGGGGGTTTCCTTTCTTGACATCTGTGATGTGGCAGGCTTTTCCTCACTGCATACATTTGTTAGATTTTACGACTTGAATCCACTCCAGGGTCTAAGGTGCTTGCTGCTTATGTTCAGACTGCACGATTTTAGCCACGATTTTGGCTCACGACAAATGCCCGAAATGACAGGCAAATCGGCGCTCATTCACGCGAGTGACAATCACGCAGTGTGAATGAGAAAAGATTAGATCTGAGAGAATCGCCAACGAGTCGCCAACACCCGTGAGATATTTGGCATGCTAAATATCTGGACCTGTCGGTGATTCAAAATCCTGCTGTGTATAAAGTGTTTTGATTAATAAACTACATCAGCGATTACAGACAGCCAGTGAGAGTGTAAGACACAGAGCAGCGGGTACTTCGGGGAGGAGTTATAGATCACGTATCAACATATGGCATTGTTTCAGAAAAAGGCTTCTTCTCGGTCTATTTGGATTGGACCCAAGAAATTGAAGAAAAATTTGTAGATATTTAGCTGGAGCATCCGTGTCTGTTTGACGTTTCATCTGAGCTTAACCACAACCAGGTCGAAAAAGAAAAAGTCTCAAGTGAGAACTCTGGTCTTGCACCTGAGATGTTGTTCCCTTGTCACATCTCACGTGTGTTTGTTGTGAAACGTACGTAGTTTGTGCGCAACGTGCTGGACAGAGTTGTCGGTGATTCTATTGTAAAATCATGCAGTGTGAAACCTTCTGTTGCCGATCGATCATGCAGTGTGCGATTAAGACGATGCATATTAGAACCGTTTTGGACGCGTTTGAATTCCCACGAAACAATCCCACGTGGAAGGAACAAAGGAATCTGCGCTTTCCATTTCACGGACTTCACACGCCTCCGTCTCTCACCACCAAACCAGGTCTGAAATGCAAGTTGTTCCAACTAAATTTTAGACTCAAGCTTGAATTTTGTGGGTGTCCCTGAAGGTCTAATTGTGCTAGCAATAGTATTTTTCTTCGAGTTTCCATTTTCCCTTTCTTAGTGTTTTATTCTCATTTTGTTTCAGATATATCCTTGTGTGATTATAATGTAACTTAGTTGTGTTCTTTATTAAACCTCATTTTATACATTATTTGCCATTGTCTGTATTGATCACATAACAAAGCCTCTTTAATATGAGATCCTAACGCTACAATCTGATATTTGTTAAGTGCACAAAACATTGTCAGTAAACTTAAGCTAAAATAGACTGTTGGTTGATAACTTCCAGCAGAACAGCACGGCGGACGAGCTGACTCAAAGGAAGCAGCTTCAATTATTTTGGTAAATTGTAAAGATCAACACCCATCTGTCTGTGCGGGATGTATATTCCTAATTAATCATAATTCGTTGTGTTTAATTGTTTATATATGCCCGAAACAGACGTGTGTGTTGTAAAACCCCTCGTTGGGTGATGTATTTATGTAAGGACTCGGTTCAAGCTAAATTCAATAATTTGTTGATCAGAGATGTTGAACATCTTTTCCCGAAATTCAAATTGAGCTATAAGCATTACTAAGCCGAGATTCTTTACACTAGCGTGGTCTGTTTTCAGGTGTGCTTTAAAGTTTCCTGGTCTATGATGTCACCCGCCTATGACATCCCTTCACACCATTGGACAGATTATACAGTACATGTAATTCACAGCGCAATCACACTGCGTCTCGACACAGCATCTGCGGTTACATACTGACCTGAGATGTTTCCCTGTATGACTATTAACTGGTCATTATGTGGGGTTTTAACAATTCATGTTTAATGTTTTTTGTTTCCAATTTCAGCTGCTTAATCTCAGTGAACGGAGGCATGATATCACCAAGCAGAACCCAAGGGTGATCTTTTGAATATTTATTTACCGTATTTATTTGTTTTTTTATTTTACAGTTCCTTTCAGCTTGTGGTCTTAGAGGTGATTTTATGTATCTGCATTTATGACAGGTGCTGGATTTTGGTTGGCCTGATCATCATGCTCCTGCTCTAGAAAAAATTTGCAGTATCTGTAAAGCCATGGACACCTGGCTTAATGCAGACCCTCACAATGTAGTGGTACTGCACAACAAGGTGATTATCATATCACACCTGTCCTTAGGCACCCAATCTCCACCACCCTCGCTTTGCATGACTGTCCGGACTGACGTGCAGTTGTTAATTAGTATGCTGTAATTGGAACTTTTACAATGGAACTATACAATGGAATTTACAAAAATAAGCTGATGTTTTCATGAATTGGAGTTCCATATTTTATGTTGCTGGTTGTTAGCAGTAGTAATCTGATCACAACTGGACACACAGAAGGATTCTTCTTGTATCATCTCCCTAATTGCGGAACCTGATTTCACCAAGTGCAACATGTTCCTGGATCATCACCTTTGTTGATCCTGGAACAACATTCCAATCAACCAATCAGATTTGAGGGACAAGTTTAGAGTTTATGCTTACAAGTTTAGGCTTACAAACAGGGTTTGGTGCTCCGACACCTATCATTTCCCTCTGATTTTAGGGATGACTTATTGGAAGGGTTAGGTTTAGAAGTAGTCAAATGATTAAGACTAAATTTTCAAACAGGAATGTTTGATGTTCCAGAATCAACAAAATATGCTGACCCATGAACATGTCTAACTCGGCAAAATCAGGATAAGCTGGGCTTTCTTGACATCTGCAATCTAAGATATATAATGGTGAAGATAATTATGACCAGAGGTGACAATTATTTTGTGTCATATCCAGAACAACAGTCATGGTGCTGTTAACAATTGATGGAAATCCAAAATTATAGGATTTTCCCCCTAATCTCTTTGTAGAAAAATCTCTTTGTAGAAAAATGCTGCTATATTTGCATCCATGGGAAAAAAAATCTAATTTTCCTTCAGCTTCGCATGTTCAAAGTTAGCAGTCAACCACTTGAAGGATACCTGCATATATTTCTGATGGTTAATAACTTACAGTTTTTTTTAAAAAAAACTGAACAGTTTTCATTCATATTTACACAAACAATTCCAAACATTCTTTTCCCACAATTTTTCTGTCAGCTAGTCTGTGTTGTCATTGCATAATTCAGTAATTACGCACCTGGCATGTATGGTTCATGTGATTGGCTTAAAATATCCTGTGGTCCCATAACCCAAGATGGCATATTTCAAATGACGGTGCCTTCTTTGTTTTCACTTTGCATATTCTTATTTATAAATCTGGCACAAATTCTTGCAGGGAAACTGGGGGAGAACTGGTGTGGTGGTTGGTGCCTATATGCACTACAGTAACATATCTGCCAGGTAGGATATTCTATTTGAACCATTTTGGTTGTTAACATTTTTGGTGTTAGATAAATTAGAGAGGATTGTGCATTTGTGTTGAGTGTTCATGTTTTGTGTTCATAATTTCAGTGCTGATCAGGCATTGGACAGGTTTGCCATGAAGCGTTTTTATGAAGATAAAGCCATGCCCGTGGGCCAGCCTTCCCAGAGAAGGTTAGCAATGACTGATTACCCTGTCACACAAGCCTATTTTGACTCTGCACCACAATATCCATGCCAATTATTGAATTTGTATAATGGAATTAAACATATTGCCCGCTGAATCACACTGTGACTTGCTATTTGTTTTGTGAGAAAAAGGTCATTGTGCTTTAGATATCTGCGAATCACATCACATTGCAAAGTCTAAACTGAGTCCATGCACTTGCAGTTTTGAGATGAACCAGCAGATGATACCAAAGTACATGGAATTACAGTGGAACATAAAATTATGTCTAATAGCCATGGTGTTGAATGTAAACCAATATGAATAATGATTAATATACAGTCCCTATAATTTAAGTGGCATTTGGGGGAATTTAATTTAGAGAGAGTACATTTTCCATAAAGGCTCCAAAATACAACAAAGTATTAATGTGATAGTGATCACTAAAATGACTTAAACCTTTAAATAAAACCTTTAAATAAAACCTTTAAGGTTAAAACCTTAAACTGCTAAATTTTCATGTGATTTTATTTAATAGTTTCCCTTGCTGTATAGGTATGTGCATTACTTTGCTGGTCTACTTTCTGGGCACATAAAAATCAACAACAAGCCCCTGTTCCTTCACCATGTAATCATGCATGGCATCCCTAATTTTGAGTCTAAAGGAGGTAGGTGCAAACACTTCTACACATTCAAATCCATCAGTGCAATGTATGTGTATGATACTATGTTTGAACAAGTTACCTTAAAATCAGTGATGTGCTTTACTATATCTAACCCTGTCAGGTTGCCGACCCTTCCTCAAAATCTATCAATCAATGCAGCCTGTATACACTTCTGGAATTTAGTAAGTAAATTACTTCCTAGTATGTATGCTAAATTATTTTAATATGTAAAGTGTGGTTGTGATCTCATTTTGTTATATATGAAGTCTGGTTGTAGCACACATAGGGCCTACTTTTTTGTTTATATAAAGACATGTACATTTTACATCACTGACAGCTTTTAAAGTATAAGCAAACTTTAGCAAATACATTTCAAGATAAGATCGAAAAATACATTTATTTTAGTTAATAGATAAAAAAAAAAAAAAAAATCAAAACTAGTGTATCTAACGGATGAAGTCCTGCTAAGGGTCAATCAAGTCAAAGTCAAGTTCCAATACCAAACAGAAAAAAAGTAGTTTATATCGGCCTAAACCTTACACTTTAGAATACTGTATCTTACTTACTGCATAACTAAGAAGGAATTAATGAAGAACTAATAGGTAATAGGTTTTTTTTCTCCATTCTGTCACCTGATGGAGTTTTGGTTCCTTGCCACTGTTGCCTTTTTCGCCTCTCTTCGCCTTTGTCGCCATTGGCTTTTGGCTTGCTTAGTTGGGGACATTTAACATTTAATTTTGAATTTAACAATACTATTACAACATTGTTTTCCTGTTATATGTGAAGCTGCTTTGAAACAATTTGTATTGTAAAAAGCGCTATATAAATAAAGGTGACTTGACTTGACTTGACAGTGATTTGGTGACGCAAGAGCGTGGGCATGCATCCTCCTCTGGAGAGTTCTCAGCGCCGCCGCAGATTTATTTAATCCATAAAATCATTACTGTGCTGTAAATCATTTTGTTTTATGCAAGGCAACATATAAGTTATCCTATAGCTAGCTAAATCTATTTACATCAGATCTGTTCAGTTAAGATCTGTTCTCAGAGCTGTGCACTGTTATGGGCAGGTTATGGAGTCAAGTATTTTTTTTTTATTCTAAAATGTTTGTTAAATGATTTTAAATGTAGGCAGTATTATACATGTTAAAACAAAATAAAAATTTTGCTGTATTAAAAATGTTCTCATCTGAAATAAAGGAAGATATCATGTAAACAAGTAATTGTCGTGTATTTTAGAAAGGTTTAGATTATTACATTAATATATATACACTTTAAAAAAAGGGTTCTTCAGAGGTTCGTTGCGGTGCTCATGGTGGTATATAGCACCACCGGTTCTTCAGTGGTTCTTCAGTGGTTCTCTGGGGTGGTTAACGTGCTCTATGGCACCTCTTATGGTTCTACATAGCACCATATGACAAAGATAAGTAGCACTTAAAGAGTGTAGACTGTACACTCTTTTAGAGTGTAGGCTATATATATATATATATATATATATATATATATTACAGTAAGTTTGACATGTTAACACATGTTCCTTAGTAGTTAACAGTAGTGAAGAAGTAGTTAATGAAGAATTACCTATTAGTTCGTATAATTCCTTATTAATTCTGCAGTAAGTAAGATACAGTATTCTAAAGGGTTACCACTTCTTATGTTGTTTTTCGTCATTGGAAAGAGTAACATAATTGGCTTAAGCATGATTTGGAAGGAACTGTGGCAAATGTCGTTGTGAATTTACATTTTACCAAACATATGCCATCACTAATTATTATAATTTTAATTTATTGACGGCCTTAAGCTTCATTTGAAAACATAATTTTGTATAAAGAGGCATGCTGTTTTGACCACTGTTCTCTGTAGATTAAGCGTTTGTCAAATTAACTATAACAGACGTGGTGAAAGAAGTTCGAGGTTGTGATGGTCGTTTCTGATATCCCTTGCCAGTTATTAAGCGTACAACAAATCTTCTTGTAGGAATATCGTCAATTTCTATAGTGTTTATATTCAAAAAGAAACAATGCTGGGAGATGTTTTTGTATTTAGCGTGCTCACCACTCCTGTGCTTGTGCAGCATCACGCAATCCTGCAGAATCTGATGACTGCGTCAATGGCTCCGTTGCTTTCATTTTGTTCATCGATTGATGTTGCAATGATTCATATAAAAAACAATATATATATATATCAAGTCATTCTCGAGTCATACAGTTCAAGTCAAGTCTCGAGTCATTAGATTTCAAGTCAAGTCATTTTCTTTATTTAGTCAAAGCAAGTCTCAAGTCCTTAAATGTGCGACTCAAATCAAGTCATGTGACTCGAGTCCTCCATCTCTGCCTTCTACGTGTTTTTTTTTTTTTTTAATATATATATTGTTGAGAAGTCGTTACGTTTAGGATATGGTTGATGTAAATAAACAACGTTTGAATGAAAGGCTACTCTGTGCTCTCTGGCCTGGCCAAGAAAAGATCCTTGAATTATTTTCTCATCTGACTTTTGCGCCAAATACTTGTCCATCTCTTTTTCTATCTGAGTTTTTATGGCATTAATAACCTGTGTAACTCCAGAAATTCCACTGTTGCTATTTAATTTTTTACTTGTTCTTGTTCAGCAGAGGATGATATTTTAACAAGCTAGTCATCTTTAGTTTATATAATTCAGCATCGAGACAGTTTGAAGTATGCCTGTGACAACCCCAATTCCTGTGATAGGAATGTGAGTATGCCTGTGATAACCCCGGTGATAACCATCATTTCTTCCCTTCCCTCTCTGTTTTACAGTAACGTTCAAGGCGACAGCCATACAAGCATCTGTATCACCATTGAGCCTGGCCTGCTACTAAAAGGAGATATACTGGTAGGAAGTGCAACGGTACCATTATCAACACCAAAATTATTGTAGTAATAGTTATATATATATATAATATACAATATATTTTCTGTCTCTTTTTTTATATCCTCCATCCTGAAGCTGAAATGTTATCACAAGCGTTATCAAAACCCCAATAGGGATGTGATCTTCAGAGTGCAGTTCCACACATGTGCATTACACAATTTAGCTCTGGTCTTCACTAAGAATGACCTTGATGAGACATTTAAAGGTTAGTGTACTTTGTTTATTTTTAATTGCGAATTTAAAAAAAAAAAGACTAAACACCACCACAGTGGCATGCAGACTGATCTTAAATTTGTGATTTAGCAGATGAGAGGTTTCCTGAATATGGGAAGGTGGAGTTTATCTTTTCTTTTGGACCAGAGAAAATCAAAGGTAATAGTTTGTATATCTTTTCTGCACAGAGATGTGATCATGATAAAACAGATCCACATGATTCGAGACCTTCAAGATCTTTTTTGTCCCTCTAAGGGTTGGATCATCTACAGAACGGACCTAGTGTTTCTGTGGACTACAACACCCAGGATCCTCTAATCCGCTGGGACTCTTATGACAACTTCAACAAGAGATTTGATGACATTAAAGATGGTGAGAGGAACTTTTCTTGGTGTGCTCAGGCTTAAGGTGCTGACTGGTCAGATATTTTTACGTGCTGTGGGTTAATGGAATGATTGTTCTCTTGGCGAAGGCAGCTTCTTTATGGAGACAGAGGGGGTCAGTTTTTTCCACTAGCTTTGCTGAATGGCATAAACACCCAAGTGAACAAGGAGAGCTAAATGAGATATATGGATTCTCCTCTCATTGCTACTAAAATCTCCTCAAGACTTGTTTCATGGATTATGATTGTTCTTCTGGGTATTCAGCATATTGCAGATTTTATGAAGTAATTTGACTTTATGATAGGATAGCTCTGTTTGCTTATTTCCATCCATCAAAAAAATTTAAAAAAAAATTAAAAATGGTGTCGGGTCATTAGGACACTTATACCGTGGCTTATTTTTTTTAACCATGTGGTCTGCCATAAAGAGCCCTTCCCATGTCTCCTGCCAATCATAGTTTTAAATAGCATCTAGAGAAATAGAAGGCGTCAGTGGCCCTGCTGGCAGCCCCAGGGAGGGGTGGAAAACTGACACTCCTCTCTTCAGTGTCCTCTTCATGGAGGAAGGGCTGGTGGGTAAGGCCAGGAGACGTGGGTACCCCAAAACACACACACGTGCGCACACACACATACAGTTAAATACACAATGGATACATTGACAGTAAAAGAAAGATCGTTGCAGTCTTGACATTGACAGGTCTTTGGAAAATGGCACAGAGCCCTAAGGAAATTCACTGTTACAAAGCTTAAAATTAATCTGTAATGGAGCTGCATGCAAATAAATAACTATACACAGCGTACAGCGTAGATAAGCAAGTTTTTTATAACTTGCCTATAACCCCCCCCCCCCCCTTTCAGAGGAGCCTCCAGATTTAAAGGTGAAAAAATAGACACATTTAATATATACCATAAAAACATAAATGTAAATTCCTGTCCTTTTTATGTATTTCTAAGTGATCTAATCCTGCCAGTCACAACACAAGAGTAATCATATACCGGTATAGAAGGCCGCTTACCTCACTCCAGTGACAATTTTTCCAGCAACCCTCTACCTCCTCATCTCCACCGTCTCAAGCCATTTTATTACTAATATTTATTTAAGGAAGTTCAGGGGTGTTTAGAGCTTGAGTCAAGCTTGGCCAACCAAATATGTAAACCTTTATCTCTTTCAAAAAGGATTATATATTCTAATGGCATGCAACATTGCTTTTAAAGTAAGAAAGAGTCTGCTGAGGTTAAGGCACACTTTTTACTTCATGGTTTAGATAGTTTAAGCGATATGAGACTCTCAGATCTCTATCTACATATATACATTTGTGTGTGTTTCCAGGTAAAGGTTATGTGGTGTCTGCGTGCATATTTCTATGACAGAGACAGAGGGGTGCTCTGGGGCAGTATAGCCACCAGGGCTTGTTTACAGCTCAGGCTCCCATATTTGGCTGCTGCACAGCTTCATGGCATTTTTGGAATGACTAAGAGGGAAGTGTGTGGAACAGAACAGAGAGGGACAGAGAGAGGTGACTGTGACTCTTAGTCAGAGTGACTCACAAAAGCGAGCAACTGATTAATGAACTAGACACAATGATCTCACAACAAAGACACAGAGACTGGCAAAGTCTCTGGTGAGCAGCGCTTAATGCCGTTTTTGGAATCAGAACTGAATTTTATTTTCCATTGGGCTTGAAATTAGGTGAGTGTTACAGTCGAAGTATCCTCATTCAAACTATCTACAGTACTCATTCTCAATGCATGTATATGTGTGCTTTCAAGTGACTAGGTGTAATTTTTATGTTCTGATACTGTATTTCTTTTGGGGGGTATTGTCACAAGTAATGTTATCATCTGTGCTGTGCTAATATGTGTGATAAGCATTTAAAACAGAGAAAAATGATGAGGTAAACTCAAGAAGAAATATGTAACACATAAGTAACATATGTACAATAAGGTTTCATTTGTTAACATTAGTTATTAACTAACAGTGAACAATCAATAAAGCATTTATTAATCGTAGTTAATGTTAATTTTAACATCTACTAATATTTTAAGGTTCCATTTGTAATTGTTAACAATGCACTCTGAACTAACGTGAACATAAATATTTTATTAAGTGCCATTAACAAAGACTAATAATGTTAGTTATTGCACCAATAATGTTAAAGGGGTCCTATTATGCCCTTTGCAAAGTCTTGATTTTGATTTTGGGGTGAATTAGAATATGTTTTCATGCTTGATTGATCAAAAAACAGATTATTTTTCACATATTTTAAATTATTACAGCTCCTCTCTTCCCAGTCTGGTTGAACACACCGTTTTCAATGAAGCCTCTCCTCCCGAAATTCGTAATTTCTTAGCTGGCTCAGTGTGTTGCAATTGGCACATCGCATGTTCTGGAAATGTCATGCTCCTTCATAACTGCG